>NC_045583.1:1352786-2688072 GCF_009819795.1 Aythya fuligula | reverse complement strand
TGCCAAATATAATTACAGACTGTTAGGCTGTCTGGCGGGGTGATGTTTATTCTTACTCCTGTACTAGCTAGGACAGCAGCAGCCCCAGGAGGATGTCTGACCTCATCACTTTCTGCTCTTTTCCCACATCACTGCACACCCCTCATTAAAAATGATCAAGCCCAACCTAAAACCTGTTCGGTTTTCTTTTGTCCCATTATGTTTACCTCAAAATTGCTGTAAACCTCACTCCTTGAGTCATTAGAAACCTTAAATTATGCAGCTTCATTGATCACAGTCAAATGAAACTTGGAAAGAAGTGATGGATGGTGTCGTAACAGCGTAAATGTACATTATCACAAACTCCTAAGGTGTTTCTGCAACTGTTTTGGCAACAGTAGTATTTAGGTAAGTCCATTCCTCTTCATATGAGAGCTCAGAAGTGCAGTTGAACAAGTTCTTACCATCGGAATCCACAGGATCCTCCACCTCCTCTGTATAATTTACTTCTGTTCTCACATAAGTAGATGGAGTTAAGCAAACATGCATTTCTGAGGAGCTGCATCTAGTTAGGAATTAAAATTCCCATTAATTGAGATGTTTTCTTTCTTACAAAACACTGACTTGCACACACTCCTGTGCTTCAAACGGAAGACAAGCCACAGGAGTTCCTGACCTTGTCCACTGCCCAGCTTCAGAGACCATTTCTCCATCACCTGACAGCATCCCCAAGATAATTTGATACACGTAAACCAAATCCTCCAAGGTAACCCAAAACTTCACCTGTATTTAAACTTTGCCAGAATGGAACCACTCAGACTCAACCTTCCCAGGGGACAAGGAGCCAATTCTAGACTTCAGTGCTGCCAAGGGCGAGGAGCCACGATGTGCTCCCACATGCTGCCTGGTGCTGGCTCTGCTCCTACACTGGGAGGTGGCAGAAAACTAACCTGGGAGCGGAGAGGAAGGAGGATTCTTCTGGGACAGTGAGCTGACAGATCCAACACATGCCAGAGCAAACCCAAGGGAAGGAAGGCCGAGACTCCCCTTTTGCAAACAAAAACTATTTTGTCAGCTCAGCTGCCAGCAGAACTGCAGTGGGAGTCAGGACAGGAGGGGAAGAAATACATTATCAGCAATTTAGCAAACAGCTCCTTTTGTTTTAACAGGTGTCTTTAAAAAAATGCAGTAGGATTGTGAAACAAAAGACTGTCCAGGCAACTTTGGTATGAAAAGGTCAGATCTGTGCTCTCTGGAACAGCCATGCTTGTTAGATTACAGAGGAAAAATGAAATCAACCCTTGTGTTATTACTGCAACACACTGCCCAGTCCTGGTGCCGATTCAGAAAGTTCACAAAAAGCTACAAGAAGGCTCAGTATTCTACAGCTTACTGCCTCGCTACAAAAAGCTAAACCAGCAACTTCTGGATTAACAATATGGAAAGATTTGACTTGTCGGTTTGCACGTCCTGGGAAAACTACCAACAGAATGCCTCTTTAACATAGCAGATTGTGCTGCAAAGTAATGACTAAGTGATAACATTCAAAATGCAAATCAAATTCAACTTCTGCAGCAAGCATAACCACTCATTCGTACTGCTGCAGCAAGGGATACTGTAGATTCTTCTTTAAAGTCTTTACATTGTGACTAGACATAGAATCATTGAGCAGCTTGGGTTGGAAGGGACCTTAAAGACCACCCAGTTCCAACCCCCTGCTATGGGCAGGGATGTCACCCACTAAATCAGGTTGCCCAGGGCCTCATCCAACCTGGGACAACTTTCTAAGAAGGTAATTTTCAGTGAATAGTACCAGAAATACTGCAGATTGGCTACAATTCTATAGCCTACAGTTGGTGCTCACGTCATTCAGAGTTGACTTAAGCCAAAAGAAACTTTATGGAGCCTACTAAGTAACAGATATCCCATAAATCTATCCAACAGACTCGTAGTTCTGGTCCTCGTGGCGTAGGAGATAGTTTGTCTTGGTCTAATCGAGTTAAAACCATTCACTGCAAAGGATATAAGGCAGCACTTTCCGTAAGGGTATTCCAGACGATGGGCAGGATCTGCTGCATCGACGAAACCATGTGCTTCGGGTAGTTCTTCACCAGTGCTGTCACAGCCTGGAAAGAAAGAAAAACATCAGTCAGATGGGAAACCAGGTATGACCATCAAAACACACAGCCCACAAGCTGCACTTTCATTAACAACTGAGATAATCCAAAGCCTTGCTGCCACTCAACAGTTTTTCTAGATTTTTTCTGAAGCATTGTGCACATTAATGGAGATAAGGTTAGGGCGATGGTGATGGGCCATGTCCCTCAGGGGTCTGTCCTGGGACCGGTGTTGTTTCATACCTTTATCAACAACACAGACAGTGGGACCAAGTGCACCCTGGGCGAATTTGCAGATGACACCAAGCTGGGTGGTGCAGTCCATACAGCAGAAGGAAGGGATGCCATCCAAAGGGACCTGGGCAGAAGTGGCCCACATGAACCTGATGAGGTTCAACAAGTCCAGGTGCAAGGTGCTGCACTTGGGCTGGGGCAATCCCAGACATGAGGACCGGCTGGGAGGAGAACTCACTGAGAGCAGCCCTGGGGAGAAGTTAGAGCCAAGCCAGGCAGTAACTGGCTGCACCCACACCTGCAGCCAGAGTCACTGCAGGGACTCAGACATCACCACCATCACCACCAGGGTGCAGCAAGGCAGCTCCTTAACCCCTTCCAGCCACTCTGCCAGCCAACAGCCAACTCTATCTCAGCTAATTGTTCAGCATCTCTTTAAAATCACCTCTAACAGCTCTGCATTAAAGCCCTTTCTTTTGCTTGCTTCAAATCCCACTTGCTTCTTTAGAAAGAATCCCAAAGATGTGGATAAAAGCTTAGCACAGCTCACCAGCAGCAGGAGAGCTGACTGTTCAGCTCAAGTGCAGCAGGTGCACTTCATGTCCTTTGCTCATAAGCTGAAGAAATTTGCCTCCAAACAACTGACTACAACTTTGTCTTCCATGTTAGAACAAACAAGTTGTGATTAATTAGTTTTTGTACCTAATTACCTGTTCAAACAGCAGGAGAAGCGTGAGCATGAGTTTTCATACCCAACAGGTGTCAAAAGAGCAAATTTTACACATACGCAGCACTACAGCAAGGTTGTCAGATGCTTTAGACTCTTGGTTAATTGGTGCTCTTGATACGATTTATTTGGTATGCAGTAATTATATCTGTATTCCCATGTTATGAAATTTGCCTCAACTCTATTACTTGTCATGTTTAATTACTCTGTTTCTCTCAAAACAATCAGCAGCGGCACGTTCAACGACAACATCGGAACTGGGATGCAAGGATCATGGAGCTGCAGATCCTCGAGCCTCAAAGGCAGCAATTTAATTCATGATCAAATACCAAATAACAAAGCAACGAACTACACTACGGGTATTTTGTTCTGGTCTTCACGGTTGAAAATATTTTTGTTCTGGCCAAACCTCCACACCCTACAAGGCTTAAAGGCACTTTCCTGCTGATAACTTATTCTAAACCCATAACTACACTTGGAAAGATTTGGGACAAATGAACAAACAGTGGTCTCACCCCAGTGCCATCCAACCTACTTAACTTTCTTAAACTGGGTAACTGCCCAATGGGATCAGGCAGATGTGTACACTTCAGCATAATTCAGAAAAGTTTTTGACACTGCCCTGCATAATGTTCTTAGATGAAAAGTACATTTTAGGTCAGTGCTGCCTCTGATTTCCCCTGAGATTTCCATGCACCTTGGAGTACACAGCTCTCAAGAGATAGGAATGAAAAAAAAAATCTTCCTGTCATTTGCTTCCTAGCACTTACATTGAGGGAAGGAAAAAAAAAAAAGATTGAGTTTGCATCTGGTTGAAAATTTATTACCAAAAAAAGTCTCGATTCCCTCTCCAATTGCATCTGCATTTCAAGGGGTTCCTATAGTGATCTCATCTGTAGCGCTGGCTTAACTGATCTCTTGAGGTCTCTCACTTCTACATTACAATGACTAGAAAATACACTTTCCTAGAAGGAAAGGCGATTTATTGGTCTTACATTCAAATCCCTTTTGCCTCAGAAAATTGGTATCATTAGCTTAGAAACCCTAAATGACAAGATCATGAATTGCCCTGAGCCAACAGCCAGGACACTCATCTCCTCACAAAAAGCCTGCCACAAACCACCCGTCAGCAGACGATCTCCAAAATTTACTGTTTAAATCTGTACTGATTTTCTGCTGCCATCAACACCACCCAACGTGAGAGCAGTGTATTCAGATCTAAGTGCTGCACCTGTACCCAACAACGGCCAAAAGCAGATGCCCACACACAACTAAGGAACAGAGCAAGAACACGATGACATTTTCTCAAATACTTTCCCAGCTTGCTACATCTTACAAGAGATTCCTGCTGTATGTCAGTGCAGGCGAAGTAGAAATAGCTCTAGTTCCTGTAAAAAGTTACGGAAATAACAAAAAAAAGGCTCCAGCCTGATGCAGAATGTATGAAAGTAATGTGAAGAGAAGGACTGGTCTATGCCTGCAGTCAAACTACCAACCACAACTGCTTTCAGTGTAGGCTGAAAACTTGCTCTACTATTAAAAATCCCAACCCGAGGATCTGGAATCAGAGACTCACAAATTCTTGAGCTGGAGCCTGTTCAGAGGTTACACTGCGGAGTATCCCAGAGCACTCCCTTTGTGTTAGCTTTGCTGCTCTGCACAGTCAACGGAGACATCAGCAGCATGAACCATGAACTTCTCATAACGAAGGCAAAACCACCACAAGAGACACTCTCAACAAAACCTGCCAACATCCCAGCCCAAACTCCCTTCCATTTGGTGCTGCACAGTGAGGAACGTGCTCCTCCTGTTTCCAGTGTACAAACCCTGCAGCCTTACTGAGGAAAGGCAATAGGAGGGGAAGCGATAGGATGCTGCACCAGGGGACATCTGCCTTTAACAGCACTATGAAAACAAGTCCAACAACACAGACCTTAATAGCTGCTAGTTTGTATAATACAATAGTGTCCTCCTGCAGCTCCCAGTGCTTATTTTCATGGCTCCAGTGTAAAGCTAATAATTATGAAAAACGTGATGCTTGTTTTCAGTAACTCTTCCTTATTGTTTTCTTCAGGAGCGTGGCTGAATGGGTTCATAAACCTGTACCCTGTGACCCAAGCAACTTACCCCAGCACATGTGCAAGTAAATGAAAACCTGGATTTGATTCTGCAACTTCTGTTTCTGAGCTCCTCTTTTCTTTCCCACGTTGCAGGCAGCAGACCCTACAAGTCCAGTGCTCCCCCAGCAGCTGACGGGCTCACCGTGTCTACACTGGCACTCTCGTCCCCATGCAGTGTGCTACACACACACACAGCTCTGCAACCCACTTTCCCTTCTCTTGCAAGGAAACTGAGAGAATACAAAGGCTTTCCAACTCCATTTTGCAGAGATAATTTAATATTAAAGAGTGGGCAAGTTCTAGAAAAGCACCTACACAAAACAAGCTCCCAAAGCCTCATTGCAGCAGAATTCTGCAGCAGCTTTAGGACAGATAGAACTGTAAACACTGAGCAGGGTCCAAACACAACGCATGCAAGGTGTCTCAGACCAGTAATCAACAAAGACACACATCCTTATGGATCTTGCAGGCATCTACACTACAGGCAGAATTATTTTGTTGCATGGCACTGGGAGCCAAAACAAAAACCTCTGTGTTTCCTAAGACAAACAGTACCAGGAGAGGTGATGCATGCTCAAGTTTCTCTGTTTTCCAGCACACCTGACAGTGTAGTTGTATTTGATTGTTATTGAACCAGTCTTAACTGACTTACCTTTAAGACTTCCATCTTAAATCCACTGTCTGATGTGGGTCCATCAGGCATTTGTAGGGCCTGAACGAAAGCCTCCGTGAACTGCTGCACCACAGGAAAAATGAGGACTTTGGCAGCACCCTGGTAAAAATCAGCGCAAACACAGGTCAATTCAAGGCAGAGATCTCCCGTCTGACAAGGAAAGCACCAGAAATAAGAGAAATGGTGTGTGTTTTCCTGCTACAAACCCAGAGGGACTCACGACAACTGCAGAAGGCAGTTACAGTGCCACTTGTTTCAGATGTCACTTGGGCTCTCTCCTTGTGCTGGGAACTGATCTCAGCTGAATCCCACCTTCAAACCCACGCGGCCCAGACCGCTACAAAGCACGCACCTGCCTCGAAGCCATTCGCCTCAGACTCTAAACAGAGACCCAGACAAGCCAGCCAGGAATCTCAGAAGCAGCGCACGTCCTCCTGAAGCAGGCACCTCCGCCTGATTAGATGAATCACGCCCTGCACCCTCCTGCCCAGGCCCCCCAACCACAAAGAAGACCCAGGGTGAGCAGCTCACACACAATTAACGCTGAGCCCTGAGGACAGCATTTATCTCTCTTTTGAGCCACCCTCCCACAAACCAAACAAGCTCCTTCTGAGCCGAGTACCAACAGCTGGCCTCAAGATTACTGGGATGATTCTTCCTAAGAAAATGCAGGAAGTATTTTTCCAGATGTCAAAACACTCCTTGGCCAAGCAAGTACTAGTGGACAAAAATATTTTTACTGAGATTTTTCATTATAACTCCTTATCTAAGACAGCTAAGATGTTTAAATTAACTACAAAATACCACGTTAGCAATTCTTACAAGGATTACCTCTCCTTTTACGCGTGTCAAATTTGACCTGAAAGAACTTTTTTTTGTATATAATGTAAAGGAGACTTTCAGTCCCCCTCTAGAATAAGGCAGTGGGGAGCTGAAAAAGACTGCTGCCTTTTGGATGCTGGTACCAGTGGCAATATGGTGTTGCCTAAGTAACTTTGTCAGTGCAGCAGAGATGCACTGCAGTTATCAAAACTTACCAAAAGCCTGGACTGAATTCCTCCCTGTGCAAACAGGAAGGAAACAGCAGAGAGAGACACTCAGCACGGACTCAGAAAACCAGATGCTAGAATAAGTCGTTCCCATCTCCCAAAAGTTGGAAAGAGCTATTCAGCGCCTGGGGAGTGCTTTTTATCTTAACTACTATCCTAAAATTTTTGTTTGGCTTCCATCGCCCCTTTGGGAACAAAGAGCTGATGTTATGTTGGAGCAATCGATTGAGTAGCAGGAGCTTGTAACCAACGCCTAATGGGAGGGCCAGAAAACCAGCTATCAAAACCCAGACTGCCCAGGTGTGGGGGTTAGGACACACCGTCCACCTGGAAACTGGGATTTCCAAGCACAGGGGTGATGTACCATCTCCTCCCCACACCAACTCCCCTTCTCTGAGCTCTGACGTGCTTATCTGTTGATCTGTCACACGTTAAACTTAGTTAAGGAAACCAAGTCACAGTTTCAAGGCATGCATGTAGATGAGGGAGCGAGCCACTCTGCATGTATTAAATTACACCCTCTCCCCCAGAATTACAGCTGATGGCATATAATTCTCCAGGTGTTTCATTTTCATTATTAACAATTATTTAAAGCCTTGCTCAGTTTGAATTCAATGTATGTTGTAGGGGATGTTACACTCTTGCCTTTTCCAGCTCCTCCATGTTACAGATCATGTGGGCACACGTGGTAAATATCTCCACTGCACGTGACCTTGTGCGAATACCATACACCTAGAAAAAAATGTAAATAGATAAGGAACATGAGATATGTTAATTTTAAGTTATTCTTTTTTTTTTTTCTTTTAATTGTATTTTTTTTTGCTTTTATTCCCTTTTATTACTAGCTTCAAAAGTTCTATTGAAACGTTAGCTCTCATGAATTACCACAGCATTGAGAAAACTCTAAGTCTAACTCTTACTGTGCTATAGTTTAACTGTTAAACCTGGTGTTTCCGTGCTCCAATAAATATCCCCAACTAAAACAATTCAGTACCAACTTAATGGTGAAGATCATACCTCAGCCATCGTGAAAATTTTGTACATCTCTGGAAGAATAACAGGAGCAACATGCGGCATCTGTGTGTCTGTCACTTCTCGTGTGAACTCTAGAAGGTGAAAAAACAGAGCTAAGTTCTTGTAGGAAAACAAATTTGTAGCAACACAATGGAGAATTTCTGGGAAAGACTAAAGACATTGGAAACACTGATTTATACTTGACTAGATTGGTTTTGTCTGGCCTACATAATGGTAAGCCCTAAAGGCCAGCAGAAAGGTCTTACGCTCTCACATACACGTACCTGTAAGCACTCTCATGGCTCCGTGCACTGCATTCACATCCCCACTAACCAGCATCTCCATCAAGAGGCTGAACAGCTCGGGCCAGGCTTCAGGCCAGTCCCAGTGGGCGATTGCTGACACTGCATAGGCAACGCTCGAGCGCACTTTGCTGATCGATTCTCTCAGCCCGTTGGGTAGGAGCTCCCTAATCGCAACTTTTGCCTGTAGAAAATAACATTAGTTAGCAAAACACATCCTCAAACACGAGGGAATTTGAAAATATATAGACTTCTATATACCTATGAGCATCTCCTGATGCTGAATTGACATCAGTTTTACAAAATGAACACTCATGAGATAACAAAAGTTTGCATTTTATTTTTTTTTAATGGAAGACTGCAGGGCATGTTGTAAAGTCTCTTCACGCAGAGCAGTCGGCCAAGCAAACAGTAAACTGCCTTTCCCAGCTCCCAGCTGCAATTAGATGGGATGTAGATATGGATGGAAGACATCCAGGGTTAGTTAAGATAATTGGCAGTTCCGATGTCAGGGACTATGTTTGCTTACTTTGGAAGATTTGGTAAAGTAGAACTCGTCACCCAACCCTGCGGGGACAGAAGAAATCAAGCCAGCACTTCTGGGGCATAATTCACAGGATCTGGTTCAAGGAACCATCTCTGGATGGGATGAATCATACCCTAGATGTGAAGGATGGTCTAGCCAACAGTCAAAGGGCTGGAAACTTTGACCATTTTAGCTAGTAGATATTTCTACTGAACAGATTTTGAATGAAACCCAGCAGACCTTTAAACTGAAATTTGTCATGGGAAAGTAGCCTGCAAGTCCCAAGCTGGAAAACACAGGATCCAGCAAATACCTGAAAAAAAGACTGCCAGAATGTTAAAACTTTCAAAGCAGGCTTCCTTTAGTTTTACTCTCAGAATGACAGCAACATTATGGCTGAGCTTCTCTTACAGAAATCAGCCCAAGTATCCTTAGCCTATCATGGTTTCAAGCGACTGAAAACGCATTTTTGAAGTGGAAAAATGTCCGAAAACCTTAACTGGAGTCATTAATCTCTTGTAACACACAAGAGCAATGACACTTTTAAAGCCAACTACAGAGTTAATACCCTTGATGGATAAAACATCTTGAAGTAGACAACGTGGAGTCAAATCTTACCCTTTCTGTGGTCTCTGGAGGTCTGAACTTTTCTGACTGAGAACACCAATGAGTTTCCACATACTGTTTCAAAATGACAGATGCTAGCTGTATTAGAAGAGAGGTCACAAGTCAGTAACAAATCCTGCAACCACGGCCAGGATTACCCCTGCCCCATTCGCTCAGCCTTCCATCCCACGTGCTGCTTTTGGAGGGGTGACAGCCCTTGTCAAAATGCAAAAATCTTCGAGAAATGGAGAAAAAGCCCCCTGCAGTAAGACGACCTGATGGTTGTTTCTTGCACAATGATGGCCTGTACAGCACTGACACAAGATGACAGCTTTATTTTCTCACCACTAAGAAGGCATGAGGCATGGCCATGTGGTAAGCAGAGAAATACAAAGCCCAAACCTCCTTTTTGAGGAGGAAAACACCTGCACAATGACCGCTGCAAAGACAGGCTGCATTTCTGCTTGCTGATGCCTGCTGCCCACCCACCAGGCTCCCCACGTGCCCACACCCAGCACGCTGCCCTCCCAGCACCAGGTTGACTGAGTCCAAAAAGCACCAGCTTCAAAAAACGAAAGCTTACGACATCTGGAGATATTGAAAGAGAAAGTGACTATTCTGCAGGAATTTAATCATAAATGGAGAACGATGATGGAAAACTACCTTCAATTCTCCACCTGGAAACGCCACGGGACATTCTACAAAGCAAGGAAATTACTGGGGAACTGATTTTTTCCAGCTTTGGGTAAACTCACCTGACGGATGGCCAGGGCACCCTGAGGATCCACAGTCAGTTCTGCTAAATGAACACCGAATTCTGCAATATTAAAAAGAAAAAAAAGGTTGTATCGTAGCTTTTATTCCCACACAGCAAAACTCATCAGGATTTTTGGAGAAAGAGGTAATACCGATTGAATGACTCATATGTGGGAAGGAGAAGACAATTCCAAAGTACAGCTTCTCACATGAATCACCACCATTAATTCTCCCTTGCGTTCTCTGCACAAACTCCATTTATTTTCTCAGCATCTCATTTCTTTCTCTCAGGGGCAAAAATTTTGCAAGCCAGGTTAATAACAAGCAAATGATTTAGAATCTTTACAAACTATCTTGCCTACAACAAAATGTCATTAGGCACGGCCCACAGGGGGGATACAGGGATGGGGTCCAGAAGGGAGCAAGAAGCAAGCGGCCACCCGGAGCAGGGGCATCACTGAGGTTGTCCCACGGGCACAAACCTGCACCAGCAGCAGGATCCAGGGCTGCAAGAAGTTTGCTGCTAAGGTTTTTTTGTCTGGAAAATGCACAGGATGCTCGTGATGCCCAAGCAAGTTCTACAGCAAGGGCAAAACTGAAATGCTCACGCCAGTTCTGTCCATGAGGAAATAAAGAAAATAAGTAAGAGCAGCTGTTGGGATGGTAAATCCACATGCCTCAATCAATGTCCTTTAAATCACAACTTCAAGCTCTGGGATAACTGTACTAAATGCTTCGTTAAATTTCATTCACCTACTTAAGAAATGCATTTGTGGTTTCAGTTCCAGAAAGTGGGGAGCAGAAGGGATGTCCCACGGTCCAGCCAGCACCAGCGGACTCCCACGGACAGGACTAAATGTGCTTAAAGCATCCCTGGCCAAAACGGATTGAGAAATCTTCTCAAAGAGTTCTGCAGCCTTCGTCAGTGATGTATCCAAGTGCTGCACAAACGTGGTCATCTGTGGTCCTCCTAATAAGCACCTCACTCGCTTTTCTGGCTGGGGAGAGAATTGCCCCTCACCTTCCCGTGCTTACATCAAACAAACCCAGTTCCTTCAACGGATCATGCATTTTAAAAAAGAAAAAGAAAAAAAAAATCACTCTTATTCCAGCTGCAAAAGCAGGGAGACCCATCCTGAGATGTTATTGACGTCACACTCCTCTCAACCACACTATTCGTCTAGGAGCCTGAGATATTCCAGACCCCAACACAGCACTGAACATCAGGCACATTTTAAAGGGTGTAAGTGAACTAAGAAGCCAGAATAAATCCCATGGCTTCACACAGTTGAAGGCAAAACAGTCACACCAATGACATCTCTCAATCTGTCATTTTCCAACCTGCACCAGCGGTGCATTTTAGGGTACCTCAGACCGGTGAGTTTTCCTCGACAGCAACAAAGGCCGAGGCTAATCACCTCACAAATCTTACCAAACTCTTATCATCCCCCGTGGCAGTTTCCTTAAGCAGCGAGCCGTCCCTTCCATCAGACAAAGCAGACGGATTTATCCAGAACATATCATATAAAGCAGTACGAGCCTCGCAGCACCTAGTTAGCCAGCTGCTTAATGAGCTGTTCCAAGAATCCCTCTAGGGACTGAAATGACACCGAGCGCTGCATAGCTCACTGGCTCCTCAGTTTTCAAAGAATTGGTTCATTATTGGGTTTTTCCAGTTGACTGGGAACTTTCTGTCTCTGTCGAGGGTAACTGCAATTGAAATGCACCTCTTCCTAAGTGCTTCCCCCGCTTATGTGCTGTGGATCTGACACACCAGAAACATGAAGTCTCCCTCCTAAGTCTGTAAAACCAAAAGCTCAGAAACTCGTAGTGAAAGGCCCGATACAGGGAGCATTTAGCAAACCCAGTTCCTCCCAGCTCCTCTCCATCAACCTTGCTGTTCACGATCTCCTGCTCTCCAGCTCCTCCACAACCAAGGTTCCCACAGAGCATCAGCAGTTCACGCCAGCCCCACGCTGCTCCAGGGCAGCCCTGAGCCAGGCTGCAGCGGGGCCATGCTTGTGCAGGGCAGACCCCGACACCCGTGGGCAGGGCTGAATGTCCCCAGCACGTCCCCTCCTCCAGCCCGGCTCTCTCCCAGGCAGCACAGCCGATTTACTCGCTCCATCTCAGCAGAGCTTTTCCATGCCATGCTTCCCGTGCCTGCTTCAGCCCTCCCCAGAGCAGCAGGCCCGCAGCGCACGCAGGCAGCAGAAGCACGAGGGATTTCTGCCCTGCTTTGTTCTCCGTTCCCTCCTTTCTGGCCCATTTGCCTTTGGGAGCAGGGCAGAGCAGCAAATGGATATTTCCAGGAATCTCTCCACGCTAACAACCGCATCTCTTCTCCAAGCAGCAGTTGTTAGCACAGCCCATTGCTTCTTGAGGCATCGCTGGGGCTGCCTCCTCCTCCTCCTCACTCGTCAGCACCGCCTTACACCTCCCATTTGCACACCCCACCACTCGGCTCCCTCCTGTGAAATCCCTCTGTGGTTTTTGCCATCAATTTTTAGGCGAGCCAAACCAAACAGCTCGGTACCACCGGCACCTTGGTCACATCGCTGCTCGCTCTTCTGCGTGCCGTTAGGGATGTGCTGAGCAGCTCAGCTCTGTGTGGGACTTCTCGTCCTCTCCATGCAGTGTAGAACACAACCAGGCTCTTCTGCTTCTCGTCTTCAAGCTTTTAATCAGTTATTAACTCAAGGGCTGTCCGCAGCAGCTTGGTTTCTTCAAAAAGTTTCTGTAAGGGAATTTTCTAAAAGCTTTCTTGCAGTCCCAGGACTCCTTCAAGCAGCTCTTCCATCACGCACAGATCAGCTCTGCCACAACAAGCACACGTACCCAATTCTCCTTGTTCCAGCTCCTGACTTACTTATTTTTCATCAAAAGTGCCAACACCTCTGTCCTTTCCTATTGCCCTTAGTTTTACTTTCAGCATCTTCTTTAGCCTGCTTGATGACAGCACGTTTCTGGTTTCTTTAAAGCACTTTTGACCTACAAAACCCACATTTCTTCCCCTCACTAACCTGCTGCTGGCAAGCCCTGCGCTCCAGGACCTGACTGGGAAATGCTCTGAGCAACCTGTTCTGATATTGCTGGTGCTGCTTTCACCAGGAGGGCTGGAGACCTCCTGAGGTCCCTTCATCCGCATCATTCTGTGCTTCCTTGGTTACTCCTCTCTTGTCACAGTCAAACAGCACGGGAGGAATAAGCTACGTTTTCCATGTAAAAGCCAGGAGGAGGAGCAGAACTCGCTCCCTTTTACTGCTTTCTTGTTCTGGGTGGGGGACAAAACTGGTGTCACCTGCAAACTGCACGAGCGTGTCCTCAGTACCCTTCTCCGGGCCACAGGTAAAGCTGTTAAACAGGACAAGTCCTGCAGTAAAGCCCCGTGGCTCTGGGAGCTGAAAGCAGAGAAGTGTTGGGGCATCCACAGCCTCTCTGTGCTACCATCCCTGGAGCTGCTCAAGGCCGGGTTGGACGAGGCTCTGGGCAACCTGATCTAGTGGGTGGCATCTCTGTCCACGGCAGGGGCGTTGGAAGTGGGTGGTCTTTAAGGGCCCTTCCAACCTGGAGCATTTTGCTACTCTACGACAAGGATATTTGCAAAGCTGTGAAAAAGAGAAGGCAAAGCTGACTCCGTTCCTCTTACCCTAAAGGGTCCTGACCAGATGTAGTCCTGTTGTGTTCCTGGGCATCCTAAGGGATCTCAGGGGCATCCATCACCTACAGCCCACAAAAAGTAGTGTTTTCTGGAAATCTGGTACTCAAACCATTACACAAACTTGCTTTGATGCCTTGTGGTAATATTCAGACTGCTAGGAAAAAAGAAAGCTGCCACTGAAGAGCACACTGACAACAAGCTCGCACTATTGCACTGCCACCCTTAAACCTCCACCAGCTGCAGCAGAAACAAACAAATTTCCTCCTAATGAACCAAGGAAGACTCGGCCTGAGAGTGTTACAACAAACGATAAGGGGCTGTATAACCAGATATGTTTTTATCAAACAATTTGCCTTCCTTTCATCGCCCGGCTTTCACCCAGGGCAATCACAACACTGTTCCGGAGCCAGGCACACCCTTACGCCTTCCTTCTCTTTACCATAAATTGCCTTTGATAACGCATCTGAGCTCAAGCTGAGGAGCAGAAAGAGTTTAAAGCGCCTCCCAGAACACCAAAATCCGACGGGAGGTGAGGTGAAGCGTGCAGGAGGCACCAGGAACCCGCTGAGGAGCCCGGGCTGCAGCTCCGTGCCCTCACCGCCTGCAGGACTCCTCGCAGACCTTCCAGTGCCTTCCACGCCTTTCAGCCCTTGGGGTCAGGTCACCGAATCTGAGCTGACGTGAAGCAAACCCTGAGCACCGGCAGCGTTTTAAGCACGGTTTGCAGAAGCACGGAGCGCACAACCTGCCTCAATGACCCCACCAAAAGGAGCCAAAGGAGCGGGGGCTGTCAGGCACCGGGGTCTCTCGTGTCAGCTCCATCCCGAGAGCCAGGGCCCGGCCTCAGCACCCAGGGACCGGGTCAGCAACAGGGACCGGGCAGGGGCACAGCCCACAGCCCCCCGGCAGGGAGAGAAGCACCAAGAGAACCGAGCACACCGGTACCCAGGGATGGAGGCAGCGGGTCCGGGCCCCCCCCCCCCGGTGCTCCCCGTTGTCCCCTCTCCTCCCCCCGGTGCCGGGGGGGCTCTGCAGGAGGCGGGGCGGCCGCTGGGGCTCCGCTCCGTGCGGGCGGCGCTTCCCGCAGGGCCCAGGCCCGGCCCCTCCCCTCCCTTCCCCGCAGCCCCGGTTCCCGGTGGCCGCCGCCCCGCACTCACCCTCCGTCACCTCCAGCACCTTCACCTGCTCCTCGGCGGCGGCGCGCACCGCCTGCACCGGGCACAGGATCCCGGTCAGCGTCTCCACCAGCGCCTCCTTCAGGCCCTGAGCCACCGGGCCGGGCACGCTGCCTCCTCCTCCTCCTCCTCCACCTCCTCCACCTCCTCCACCGCCGTTGCCTCCGCCGCCGCCGCCCCCCGGCCCGCCCGCCGCCGCCGCGCCCGCCATGGCCCCCGCTCCCCTCCTCCTCCTCCTCCTCCTCCTCCTCCTCCGCCGCCGCGCGCCAAACGCACGCACGGCGCGCGCGCACCCCGCCGGGATGGCGGCGAGGCCCCGGCGCCGCCCCCACAGCGCCCCCGGGAGGCGCGGAGGGAAAATGGCGGCGCCGCCTCGGTGCCAATGGAGGGCGGGGCCCGAGCCCTGAGGCGCCGGCTCGGAGGAGAGGGGGAGTGGGAACAAGGGGGTGGTGGTTGAGAAGCCGTCCAGGGTGACCTGCTCCAAGCACCTCCTGTCACCGCTGTCACTGCTGGGCCGTGTCCTCAAGCACCAGCCCCAACCTCTCCTTGAGCCCCCCCAGGGACGGGGACTCCCCCACCTCCCTGGGCAACCCATCCCAACACCTGAGCAGAAATGGCTCCTCATTGCCCACCTCAACCTCCCCTGGCACAACTCGAGGCCATTCCCTCTGGTCCTATCCCTGGTTATCTGCGAGAAGAGGCTGACCCCCGGCTCCCCACAGCTCTCAGGCAGCTGCAGAGAGCCATGAGCTCTGCCCTGAGCCTCCTCTTCCCCAGCCTAAACACCCTCAGTGCCCTCAGCCATTCCTCACAGGACTGGTGCCCCAGGCCCTTCACCAGCTCCGTAGCCCTTCTCTGGACACAATCCAGGGCAGCAACTTTACAAGGCATTACAATACCACAATTTAGTATTAACACGGGCAAAATAAGACACGTTGCTCAAGGGACTGTGAGCTGGGGCCACGTTGGTGCTCAACTGGTCCTCATGCTGCACCCAGGGGAGGTCTCTAGTTGTGAAGGGGCTACCATGGGGAGCACTGAGCTACTAGCCATAGCCAGGTGCTGTTCAATAGTCGAGCCACCTGTCACTTGCATGCAAGTCCCTGTTCCCCTAGCTGCCATTTTCCATCACACAGCACCCTTTCTGTGTATTTTGTTACATGCCAAGCCAGCCTTGCTAGCCTCTTCTAAGCTGAAGTCCATTCTGTTAGGATAACACTTCCAGTCATGTTCTTTCATATTTTGAAATGTTCTCATCCAGAAAGCTGCAAGCATTCGCATAGATGACACATAATGGTTGCAGCTTGAGCTCAAGATTTCCTCTAGGAGAAGCAGCAGCCTGATGAACAAGGGAAACACAGGCTCCCCGCAGGCTGGGGCCAGCAGACATCACCCCCCTGAGCACAAATTTCAGTTGAGGTCGGAATTTTGTGCAGGGCAGACCTCAGCTGTAGGGCTCATGCCTAGAGGCAGAGAACAGGGCTCCTCTTAACATCCTGGCACGCCGCACCGTGCACACCCCTGCCCCTCCTAGGGCCAGGACAGTTGGTGATAAGGCAGATAAGGATTTTTCCTCTGTTGTTCAAAATGCTGCTTCTGCTGGAGGAACAAGTACATGTTTATACAAGGTATAACTTTGGCTAGGCTAGGATAAACTGCTCATCTTTGCACTGTCCCAGTAGTTTGGTTTAGGGGAAAGTGTAGTGAATTCCTACTGCACCAAAACCAGCAAGATAGGCCAGGACTACTTCACCTGACAACCCCATCCCCCCACACAGGCTGCCTGATGTCAGAACCAACAAACAATGGGCCTGCACATGTATTTGTCATTTTTGTATCTTTATAGCAGCCAGAGCTACTGCTTCTGTATTTCAACACTTTGCAGAAAACAAGGCCACAGTTTAGAGACAAAAGCAGTATCCCCAAGCAATGCTTGTCTAGCCCATCATCCTTCCTTTCCGCTTAAGTGACTGTACAGCAGCACTGAATGCTCCAACTTGTCCTTCTGTACTGGTAGAAATTACATTTATTTGAGTCTTCCAGGCTTTTTCAGGTTTGAATTCCCATCTGTTTTGTACATTGCACACTCTCTTCACACGTTTTCTGCACAGATGCTTCCTGCAAAGCCAGCGAACTGAGCTCACCTTTCAAATGCCATATATTTCATGTCAAGACCAAATGGGTTTTGGACATTCATCTTTTCTTTTGACATGCTTCAGGGAAGGAAGTTCAGTCACCATAAAAAGATGATACTTTTAGCATGAAAAGTTATTTTGTGATGAACTCCTTGTTTCCTCCTGTGATGCTTTGACTCGAGGTTACTGCAGGGCAAGGTGCACAAGGCTTCAAGTTCCTCTCTGCAAGGAAGACTCCATAGAAAGACCTGCAGCTGATATGGTTATGGTTGTAATAAGGAAAAATACTTCAAGAAAAACCAGGACTGGCACAGGATCAGCCTGAATAACAACAAGGGCATTACATGGTATGCATCCCCCTTTGTTTAAAATGTAACTTCAGGCAGCAACAAGAAACCCCCCAAACCCAACAGATACTGAAGCATACCAAACACCTGACACGTGTTCTCTGCCTCTGGGTTGTCCTTAACAAGCCCTGCATGATGGAGGTGCTCACTGAGCAAATTGTGTGCATTGTAGATAAAAAGCTACTGACTTTACTACCTATTTACAATGCTTATATATTTTAGGTGCCCAGCTAGGCAATCACACACATGCAAAAAACTACCCCAACATTGTGATGACACAGCTGGTACCTTTAAAAAAATGTTACTGCAAGCAGTAGGAATACCAAGTTTTTTAGGACTTGAAGGATTGGGGTGCATGAAGTACTTTCATTAAGCTGCATCTCTTAATTTCAGGTTTGTCAGTATTTCTTTCCAACCGTCTTTCAGCATACATTCTTCTCAGCGTTTGAATTTTGGGCCCGGTATCATAACACAACATACAATTTTGTTTGTTCATAAAGTATCTTCTCCTTCTATCTAACATTTTTTACTGGAACCCACTGATGATGCCAAATTCATTTTTGTCTGTCTTAAATAGAAGCTGCATGCTGAACCAGTAGTATTAAGCAATGACTGTTTTATCACCTCTTCCAGACAGTTTTTATTGATGCTCTTCTTGCCTTCAGAGACTGACATGTTTACATCCTAGACGAGAACTCTCAATATGTAGCTTGTTCACTTCTGAAGAATAAAGCCATTCTTTGAGGCTGCACACCTCAACCCTTCTCTTAGAAGAGCACATTTATAGCTAGAATCATAGAAGAGTCATCTCAGCTTCTTAATTTTGCTTCCAGGTAGCAGCTGCCTGCACATATATTCTGGAGCCCTTCCCTTCCTAAATCATGTGTGAGAAGTGTAGTCATGTCCTACTTACCCATTTCTCCTACGGCAGACACAGCAGCCTGATCTTTTTGTCTGCCCTGGTAGGGGTCTGGCCTACAGCTGAAGTCCCTTCCTTAAACTCCCTTTTCTCTGAAGTGTGCTAATGCCTAAACAATCCTCCATGCATCACAGGCAGCTGTAACACAAAACAGCTTTTGTGCCATGCTGTAAATTTAACTGCATTTGCTCCTGCATTGTTCACATAAATATATGCATATTTAGTCAGTATTAGATCCCCTCCATCCCCTTTCCTGTTAACAAGTCACTGCTGAAGTCCCACAATGCACAAAGAAGGTATTTCAGGTCTGTTTTTCCTCTCCTGGTGCCATTCAATACATAAAACAACTCCACAGCTGTAAAGGAAATGTTCCCCCTCCCTGAATCAATTGTTTGTACTCCCTAATTTCCCCAGCTGTAAATGAAATATTGGGATCTGATGTGTTGTCCTTAAGAAATTACATCCTTTTCTATATTTGAAACTCAGTTCAACCCCTAAGTAGAAGAGGTCCCTGCACAGAGCATCACCCAGGATGCGACTGGGAAGGAGAGGACTGGGTTGTTTTATTGTCTGTGGAATACAAACAATACGTATGTACTATCTGGGTGTGAGTAGCAAAAATGGCTGACATAAGACAACCGCCTAACATCTCTTCTGCCACCTCCTGAAGAATCCTTCTGCAGAGATCCACAGCTGCCAATCCACACAGCCACCGAGCCATCGCTGTGAAGCAGAGCACACAGTGAGCAGCCTGGTGACCAGTTTCCCATCTTCCTCCCATCATAGAATGCTTTGGGCTGGAAGGTAATCCTGTTCCAACCCCCCTGCCATAGGCAAGGATGCCACTCACTAGGCCAAGGCCCCAACCAGCCTGGCTTTGAGCAACTCCAGGGATGGGGCACCCACAGCCTCTCTGGGCAACCTGTTCCAGTGCCTCACCACCCTTACAATGAAGGATTTCCTCCTAATGTCTAATCTAAATCCATCCTCTTTTAGTTTAAGACCATTCCCCCTATCATTACCTACCTGAGCAAGGAGTCCTTCTCCATCTTTTTATAAATCTTTTAAGTACTGAAAGGCCGCAGTGAGGTCACCTCCTGAACCTTGTCTTCTCCGGGCTGAGCAGCCTCAGCTCTCTCATCCTTTTTTTCATAGGAGAGGTGCTCCTGCCCTCTGATCATCTTTGCAGCCCTCCTCTGGACTCGCTCTAACAGCCCCACATCCTTCTTGTGCTGGGGGCCCCAAACCTGGATGCAGGATTCCAGGTAGAGCCTCACAAGGGCAGCCTACTTTTCTGTGCTTGGTTCCAGAGCTCTCAATGATTCAGGGCATCTTCAATGTCTGCTGGAGTCACGAAGACCCTAAATCCCACTTCTGTATTCTAAACAGCCTGCCAGGGCCAAAGAGTGGCCCACAGGCAGCTCTGCTCTTGTGGGCTAACGAGGGGGTGGAGGTCAGAGCACTCCCAAGTCCATTGCATTCATTCAGCCTGATGAGAAATTTTGTAGTCAGAACCATCAATAAAATCACAACTTTTTCTTGGTCCTTAACCGCATCATATTTCTTATGGCACTTCTTTTTAAAACAGCCATCTCTTTAATGGAAATAAAAATAAAAGGAATACCATGAGAGAAAACTTGGTAACATTTTCAGCTACATCAGAACACTGTGCAAGCTCCTTCAAGTTTGTTCATCTACCTTCTTTAAAAGGATGACACTACAGATCAGTTCTTTTTCCACAGCTTGGATTGTTATCTTGGCATTGCACAAAGATTTCTTATCACAAAACATTCTTTTGACAATTACAGTAAAGGATGAAGTCATAATGGGAAAGTATACACACATTTAACTGCTGTAAGTGTGGTCAGGCTGACTGCCTCTGCCCATTTTAGACAAATCATCTATGATTTAATGCAGAAGAATCTAGAACAGTTAAAAATCAACATGAGACTAGAAAGCATAACTAAAGGAGTAAAACAAACAGAAAAAACAACAAAAGACATCTCCCCAAAACCCAACCAACAAAGCTAACAAACAAACAAAAAAACTAGGAAATCTAATTCCTACACAGTTCTCACTCACACATCCACCACGTCGTTATCAGCCACGCACTGCTCGAGGGCTTTGCACTGTGCCCATAACCTGCACATTGTTGCTGCAGGGGAAAGGTCTAAAAATGGTAGAAAAAAGTTTACCAGCCATTTCCTCTTGCTGATGAACTGAGGGAATACCAACACCGCCACATTTCTGGTGGCGACAGGATGTCCTAAGAGTGCTCTCTCTGATATAAACATCTCCTAGACCTCCCATCTTCTAGGGCTTCTAAGTTTCACCCTTGGCAGACAATTAGCCCCATCACTGGCATCAGTCCTTTCCCAAAGGAGCAGCTATATTCTGCATTAGCAATTGCTCTCCAGTAAGCCCCAGGTGCTTCAAATTCAAAGCTTTTGAGCTCAGAAAAATAACTTATTCTTAGAGGTCTTGTTCCCTCCAAGGCAGAACTGTTGCTACTGCTGCTCCTTCCCTGTGCTCCTGACTCCACTTGCTTTTTGTCCCTTTCCTGTGCCTCTCCTCTCCCTCCAGGCCTGGGGGAGCTCTGGGCATAGTGCACTTGGTTATTTTATTCCTTTCTCCTCCTCCTTACTGTCATCATCTGCACTGTCCCCTTCTTTCCCCACATTAAGGTCCTCAAACACAGCCTTTGATGGAATCATAACCTGTCCAGAAATCTCCTCATTCCTCAGGCTTTTAGCCCAAACACGAGCAGAAGCAGCTGAAAGGAATGAGGGAGCACTCTGTGGACTGACTGCCAACAAGTGTGCTTCTGGGCCAGCTGCAATACCTGTGGCAGGGAGAGTCCTTCCTGCAGGAGGCAGCTGCACCATGCTGGCAGGAGGAGCTGCTCTGCACCTTTGCCACCTGAGCCAACTGCCCACTCCTTCACCTGCCAAACTGCAGTTGTGACCCTCTGTTCACCCAACCTGTAAAATAACCAGTTTTGGAGAAACTTTGAAAAGACTTGAAAAACTCTTTTTTTTTTTTTTTTTGATGTAAGAACCTGAGTATAAAAGGTAAGAAAATACCGTTGCATTTTTTTTTCCTTTAAGAGGGAATTCTCTTGAATATAAGAACCCATTGACCAAGATCTATCCAGAGGGAAATGAAACTGCATTTCAAGCTCTCTAAAAACACCAACATTTAATTTTATAACATAACCAGGGGTTTATTCCACAATATAAACTGCAACATTTGATACAAGCTACCCAAAAAAGGAGAAAGCCAAAATACAGCTGTGGCAATTACTTTACAGAGCTTTTTTTTTTTTTTTCTCTCCTGTCTTCTACGTCACTGGGCCATCAGTGACTCTAGGATCTAACATTTGCTTTCTGTACATCAACCAATGCTAAAAGCAACACGCTGTTCAGAATTGTCATTCCAGTCACTGAAACCAGACATAGAAGTTATTGCTCAGATAAATAAACCTAGTCTACGAAAAACAAAGTGGAAAAAAACCTAAAGTCTCCAAAGAGTTAACAGAGTAAACAGGGATTTCCTCAAAAGAGGATTTATTGGAAAATCCATGGTGCAGGTTTTTTTGCACCTAAACCAAGCTGAATTAAATATGCCGGTAAATCCCAGAGAGGTAATTTAATGCTGTACAATAAAAGGTGCATGTTTCAAATGCCTTCCAAATTGGTGGGAACCCCTGCTAAACAGTCAGCTTCTCAAACCTCAACAACCACAAAGATCAAGGGAAAAATACAAAAGTGTCAAAAATTGTTTTGAGTTCTGGAAAATGATCCCATGAGGATAGAAGTAGCACCATTTGCAATCTGGTTCTTAAACCAGCCCCTGTGGCTTTATTGGAAAACTCTGATAACCTTCTTTACTCAAGTTCTGAATGGTTTATGGGGAGTTTTACTTCCGATACTGAGAGTCCTTCCCAGTGCAGCTGATGCAGATGTAGTCCTCCTTCTCTGCCATTTCTGGAGAGATGCCCACGCACACCTGGTGGAACCACTGGTTGCAGCTGCCATCGCACTGGACCCAATCCACCTAATGGAGAACAGATACAGCAGGGTTCAGAGAAGGACCAAACAAATACAGCATTCACTAGTTATTTTTCAGCTCTTCATCTATTTAACTGAGTACAGAACACACCATTCTATGACTGGGTACTGCTGGATACTCATCTTGTGCTCACCACTTTCTGGACTGCTGTAGTCCAGCTCCTCTGAAGCTGAGAGAAGGGCACACTTCTTTTATCCCTCCTGTTTTCCCACCTACAGGAAGTTTATGGCTGATAACTGGCTGACCCAAGCATCTGGCAATGTCCCTCTTCTTCCCTCTTCAGTATGGATAGACCTACGCAGAACTTTAAGGCGCTGTCTCTATCCATAGAAAATGCAATCCACAAAGTCTTTCTACACCCATATTTCAAGAGCACAGTGGATGTGGTGTCTGCACATCCCCATCTCCTTCTTCCAAAACTCCATGCAGATGTTTTGACGTCCACCCACCTTCCCCAATTCTAGTTATTCTTGGAGAAGGTGGGAAGGATCATTACTAAAGGTGTCCAACAACAGCAGACAACGCCTCTGGATTTCTAAGTACCTCATGCCCTCTTTGTGAACAGC
Source organism: Aythya fuligula (assembly GCF_009819795.1). Taxonomy (NCBI): domain Eukaryota; kingdom Metazoa; phylum Chordata; class Aves; order Anseriformes; family Anatidae; genus Aythya; species Aythya fuligula. The sequence continues at coordinate 2,665,095 of NC_045583.1, read as the reverse complement.
GTTTCCGTAGGCAAAACATTTTCAGTGCAGCTGAATGTTCCAGATCCCAGCATTCAGAACACCACAGCGGGTTTGTCTTTACTGACCTCATCTCCCTCAGGCTGGAGACAGTTCACAGCAGGGCAGATGGCATCTTCATCCTCAGAGTCCTCCTGCTCAGAGAATGACATATCTGAGGGAAACAAGTGGCTTTCACTGGAACGCTGCATCTCGAAGAGTCGCTCACGCTCTCTCTCCAGTTTGTTAGTGCAGAGATCCCTTGAGTGATTCAGTTTCAGTTTCTTCTTTTTGGGTGTTCTCATTTTTTTTACCCTTGCTCTCTTCTCATCACAGAAGCTCTCTCTCTCAAAACGCCGCTTTAGTTTTCTTTCCATGTAACTAATTCCATCCTTTTTTCCCCGGCAACATTCATTCTGTTGGGAAGGTATTTTGACAAGCTGTTAAGTATACAACTAACTTAGGTTTGTCTGTTGTTTTATACCCTGTGTTTAGGAGCAGTCTTAAGTAAAAGTGCGCAATGTTTGACAAGAGTGCTGCCTTTTCAGCTGAAGTGTGATGTGTAAGGGGGGGGTCAAAGGTTTGAGTCGTGCTCAAGTGACAGAAGTTTATGGAAGAAGAACTCTCATTTCCTGAGTCCACGGCTTCAGAGGCAGTTAAGAAGGCCTCTTAAACACAGGACAAGCATTGCAGTTCAAATTAGGATAGATGTACTTAAAATACAGGGAGTGACTGTAAAAATCCAGATTCAAAGAGCAGAAATGCATTAGACCACAAATTTCATTCAATTGTTTGTACAAATTTGTTATTGACTTCTTGACCCCTTTAGAGCAAGCAAAATGTGTTTTCATGGAAGTACACACACACACAAACCTCATTGTAAAACTTTTATGTTCTGGCAGTCAAATATATATTTTTTTCCCAGCTTTGGGACTACACCTCTACTCCCAAGTGACCCCAATCTCATTGCTGTTTTCAGACACTTGCCTTTTCATTTGTCTGTCCAACTGATGACTTCTGCTCTGTTTGCGAAGTGGGGCTTTGCTTTGTGAATAGGATCTGGTACAGCTCCTGTATTTCAGGCAGAGAAACCTGTAGCAGCTGGGCTTCCATCATCAGCTCATCCAGCTCTGTGCTAATGACTATTATGAAAGAGAGAGAAGAAAAGGAATTCTTCCATGTCAGCACTGATGAGAAATGCACAGATAATGAAAATCCTTCTCCGGTAGCACATAAAAAAAAACTGTGAAAGACTTTTTTTTATCTGCAACTCTACAGATTAACTCTTATCTGTTCCCTCTTCACTGCTCATTTTTAACAGCAGGGTTAAAAAGAGATAAAGACATCCACAGAAGTTACTGAACAGTACAGTGACTCAGTACCCCTCCACGCTTCCATTTCTTGCTGGTTCTAGGGTAAAACACTGCCATCATTATTGGCAATTTCCCCTTCCTCTGAAAATACAAGAAGTGTAATGATCTCACTACAAAACAAGCGGATGAGATGAACAAACTGAGTGGAATTTGTAAGTGAAGCCAAGAGGGGAAAGGAAGAAAAGCTGAGGAGATGAACCTTGCAACTGATTCCTGCTGTACAGCCACCAGCTACTACTACAACGAAGCTTCCAAAACTTGCATCAGGCTTTTGAAATAGACTCAGCTAGGGTATGTCAAAATCTCTATTTAATAACTCCTTAATACAGTATGCCAGAAAACTCAAATAAGGCCTGCACAGTTAAACTTGGTAGCCAAAGGACTGCTCTGCTTGATTTTACATTAAACTGAAGTAAATATTTTGTGTAGTCTTACTATGGATTAAGCTGCACTGACTTGAAAACATGAAGGTAAGGACAGACCAGGGTCCCTATAGCATTATGCATCAAGAGAAAGAACTACAATCAGCTTCTTGCAGTCCTATAATGATGTCACTTCTACCATGTCTGGGTTAGTCCAAAATACACAAAGTCCGAGCTAGGAAGTGTGCAGAACTGTACTGAACAGCACAGTGCAGCCACAACAGCTAAGGAAGCACTCAAAAGTCTCTGTGGCTGTTAACAGCCATGCTGCAAGCAAACGTACGTGGACCTGCATCCTATGGAATAAGTATCCTGTTGTCTCCAGCACTACTTCCCTACGCCTATGTTTTTCCTATCCAGTTCCTACGATTTCAATGGTCTCCTTCTTCCCAAATCCTCTCCCATCCATTTCTGTATCCTGCAACCCGCTTGGCTGGCTTCAGCTCACTTCTGTGCATGTGGGAAGGGGCCAGCTGTCTGCTGATGCCTCTTCTCCTACCATGCCACATCTTCTCATCACACACATGGGAAATCTGTACCAAGAATTTATCTGTCTGCCAAATGGGACATGAAGTTCCAAAGCTCCTGAGGGGATAGAGAAGCAGACACACTGCTGCTCAATTCTGTGCCTCCCTGCCGTAGCCAACTCCTATTGACCAGGACACTCTCTATTCTCCATCAAACGCATGAAAAAACTAAATAAAACAAAATAAATATCAAAGTGAAGATTACAAACCATGAAGTGGGATGCATTGCTGTCCTGTAGAAAATGGAGAATGTAAATATATGGTTCTGTTATCCCAGTCATGAGGCATGGAGAATGACATAGCTCCAATTGTTTGGGAAACCTAGAAAAAAACAAAACATAACATAATGCATAGATATTTTCATTACACATTTAATTTTGAAGTGTCAAATAGCTGCAAAAAATTGAATTTGTTTCTCTTGCAATTCCTTAAGGTTTGCATTCCTGCAAAATGTTCCATCTGTTACACCTAAATCCTTCATCCTAAACCTGCAAATAGGCAAGAGCAACTTTATTGTCAGAATTCTTAGCCGTGAATTATAATTTCCACAAGATCAGAATCTAGACCTACTGCAGGAAACAGCATGCTCTGCCCGTGGAGCAGAGACTACACAGTCACTGTAGGAATAAACCAACAAATTGTGGAAGCAAGAGCTTCAGCTCTAAAGTTGTAAATATTATCCTTTCTTTTGTTCGTAATACAGAAGTCATCTCTCACAGAAAGTGATCTGTCATGATCTAATGAGACACCAGGCTGTTTTGAAGAACTTTTCCTTACATCAACACACGCAGAAGACATGCCAATGGTAAGCTAAAAGGTCCCTTAGGTGTCACATTCAGGATGCTCCATGGCAGTTGTCTCCCTAAGCTGCGAAGCTACTTCCAAATGTCTCACCTGATGCCTCCCAAACAATCATTACCTCACTGCCCAAGTGTTTGGGCCCCTTTCAAAATCTGGCTCACTTTTCAGCTGCTCACAACTGTTTCTCAAATCAATTTCTCAAACTCAGTTAAATGCTCCACTTTCTTCACTTTGGCCAGTACCAAAGAAACCCAACTCCAGTGGTTTGCTATGAGCACCTCTGGGGAACAAGTGTTGGATTATCCTGGAGAACCAGGGAAAACAATTGTTATGGGACAAGAGAGCAGCGCTGAGAGCCTTGATTCAAAGAAGAAAAACCTCAAGTCTGTCGAGACTGCGGCTTTGGCTCAGAGCTTGTACTGAGCTGGAGTGGACCTGTGATGTGGTGCCACGCTGAGCTAATAAAGCTACGTTAATAGAACTAGCCTGTTTTCTATTTCTGCCCCAAACACCAGTTACATGCCCACAGTGTTGCCCAGCTTTATCAACTATAAAAGTTGGCCTAGTAAAATATACTTTGTATACTCTAAATTACCAGAAAAATTCTCCTGGGTGCCTAAATACGGCTTTGATTTCTAAAGTTAGGCTTGTCTGTTCAAAAAAAATGTGGTCAACACAAGCAACTTGTTATCGCAGAGTTATGTGAGAAGCAGCCTCAACATCTCCTTGAGCACGCATGGCATTTTATATCTAAGTGAGCATGAAAACACCAACACAGACCATCTTCAGCAGGGTTCAACTAGCAGAAGTAACATTGCTCAGTAAAAACATGAGAGCAACAGCGCATTTAACTTGAAGGTATTTTATATTCTTTAGGCTGAACAGGTCTTTTATTTCACTTTTTTTTTTTAATGCATTTATTATCTCAAGAAAGCTAGAAAGCTTAACCCACTTTCCTTGCCCTTTTTTTCTGAGAGATCTCTTTACTGGAGGCAGCTTCTAACTCCCTCGAGATCACACCTAAAACACTTACTGCAGCTTAACTCAGGGTAGTATTAGCCAAGATTCCCCTTGGGAATTCTAGCATAAGTGATAAGGAGAAGGAGCAGCAGCAGATGAGGACACCCTGCTGAAAACAACCTTATCTGAGTTCTAAGCTTGTTACAAACTGGAAGGTTGATGCCTCTGCTACTAATTCTCAACATTAAGATTATATTCAAATACTTGTAAGAAAATAATATAAAGACTAATTAAATACTGAGAGCTCTTTGAAACAATAGCTTCAGCAACTGTTGTTAATGGTGTCATATTAAATCAAAGAAGCAGGGAAAAAGAGAAGGAAAAATAGGCCCTTTACGAGTAATTGTTCTTAGGACTCCAGCAGAAAAAGAACACCAAGCTGTTGCTGGAGGACATGCACATCCTGGCTAGCTGTCAAGACAAAAGACTAAGTCCTTATATTTGTAAAGGAACGCACAAACAATCTGTCTCGCCAGTATTTGTGAGCAGATACAACATTCCCAAAAAACACAGAGGTGTTTAAGACTGTTCTTGCTGACCACATACCACCCACAGCCAGGAAACCCTGAAGCACTCAGTCTTACCTTATTTGTCTCTGGCAAATGGCCTGCTGTGGCTTGCCATCTGTTGTACAACAATCCTGAGCCAACTTTGTCTTGTATAAGTTTTAGATTCCCTGAATATAACATTTGTTGTGCTCTGTGCTGCCAGTTCACAGTTCTCTCTATCATATACCGTAAGGCATCCCCCTCAGGAAGCCTCACACGGATACGCTGCAAGGAGGCCAGCAACGGCAAGATTTTTTCTAAAGGTGGTTTTTCTGATCGATGACAGTGTGGACAGAGCCATACACGAGGTCCCTGCAAAATGTTGGGCACCGAAACACAGCTGGTGTGGAAGAACCCTCTGCAGAGCTCACACTGAATCATCGGAGCAGCCGGCTCCTTCTGGCACAGACAGACTTTCAGTTCTGCATCGTCTTCATTAGACAGCACCTTCACTTCATTTGCTGCTCGGAGAGACCGCAGCGCTTCCATCTCCTTTAACCGGGCTTCCCCGAGCGTAGCCATCTAAAAGGGAGTTCAGAGAAAGAGATGTAATTTCTAAAGAAACCTTGCTTACTTGAAATGGGGAGACCTCTGCACAATCGCACTCTTGACAATACGCTAATGACAATTTCAGATGTTTAAAAAGCTTCTCATCCCCTGGGACTCCCTTCAAAGCTTTCAGTGTTTGAAGCAAAGCAGTTACAAGGATACACACTGATGCAATTTCAGTTTGATTTAAAGGACCCAAGCTTTTCTCCTTCAAGCACTCCTAGGAAGGACTCTGTCTGTAAGTCTGGGTTTTCAAACACAGGAGGCCAAAAAATTAAGAACCAAACATTTGGGTTTCAAGTAGTTGCCAAAGGTTAAAACTGAATTGTGCCACACAAAGACAGTAATATTCAAACTGTACCAAATTAGTACTGCTCTCACACAGGCCTCCTTCATTAATCATCATCTTAGTGTGGTGGAGGCTCTGAAATATAGGTCTTTTGGGATGAAGCACTTTACCACCAGCAACCAGATTTGCTCCATGCAACACTAGTATTTTACTGACTCCATAATAAAAGAGGTCTTCATGCTCATATTTGTTTTAATTATAAGTGTGTTGTCTTATTGATTTTTTTGAAAGGATCAGGCTTTGTAAAACCTATCTTTAAAAAGGTTTTGTTATGGATGGGGAAAGTAAGTCCCAATTTTTGTCCTTTCTGTGCTTTGTCAGGACGTGTAATGCCTTGCAAGCTGTAAAGCGACTGCATGCAAGACGACAACACACACAACTAAGCAATTCTGGAAGTCTGAAACAAGTACAAAGTCCTGGAAGTTCTTCTGAAGAACAGCAGAACAAGCAGAAAGGAGTGAAAGGCAACACTCCTGCATGTGAGGCAAACACAAACATTCAAAGAACTTCCAAGGAACTGCATTTCAGAAAAAAAAAAAAAAAAATTCTAGGTTGGAAGAGACCTCAAGTCACATCGAGTCAAAAAAAGTCACATACCGCAGATGCAGTGTCTTTGCTCTCAGAAAGAGCTCTTTCTAAGTCACTCAAGCTCTCTAGCTTAGTGCTTTTCTTCTTTCCACTTGGCACTGGCTCCTTCAGCTTCTTCTGCTTTCTTTTAAGGTTCAATATTCCAATATCACACCGGGGACATAATACCTAGTGAACAGGAAAGCAGCATTGTCTGCAACATTTGTAATGCATTCATCTGCCCTTCACACAGCCACATACAACAGGGATTCCTGCATTTTTTTCCATCAAAGATTTGGGAGACTAGGGTGAGGTTATCTGGAAAACAGGGAGAGCTGGAAGGTTAAAAAATCAATTTTATACAATGGGCAGACTGCAAACACCTGGATGTTTCACTCAGCCTGCTGGGACGAGACAGCTGATGCACTGAGCAGCTTCCATGCAATTCAAGCTGGAAGCCCTGAAACACAGCACGGGGCTTCACAAGCTGTATCTCATTCCCCAGTCCTAACGGAGAAAGGAAGGTTGGGATGGAAGAGGGGTTCTGTGTAGGCTATAAAGTGTGGATTGCTCAAGAACCGCAGATGTTGACACACATGCAGAGGGACAGCTGAAGCACCTACAACTTCAGCCTTACCACAGCCCAGCCAAAAAGCCCTGCAGTCATCACAGCTGTGGTGGACAAATGAGATACAGATCTACACTCCAGCTGCTGCAGCCTGACACACTGAAGTAAGTTCAGTGACACAAATTTGCAGTCTTCCTATACTCCTCTTGGAAATGTTACTGTGGAACAGGATTCTCACACCACCCGCTTATTAAAAAGAATATAGAAAGTAAAGCTAAATCTTAACCATTTTCAAAGTTTAAAATTAACATGAAAAGCATAGATCAATGAAGTAACTTTAGGATAGGTAACATAATCCTAAAACTTAATATTTACTGCTATTTGATGAGTTAATACCACAACTCAGATGTGCTTTTGCTGTAATATGAATGGTGGTCTAATCCAGAGCTGAGATCTCTTACCTCCAGAAGAGAATAAGGGGAATTCTCGCACAGAAATGTGTTAGCTGCACACTCCTTCCACGCCTGAACTTCTGACACCAAGGACTCGAGCCTCAGCAGGTAGTCCAGGTGCACTGGAATAGACCGACCTCTTGTGACGAGTTCCACTAACGTGTCCAGTACCGGCACACGACCTCCAACCTGTCAGATTATAAATGAGGAAATGCTCGATGTATAGAAGACATAGTATGAATCACAGTAAATTATTTAAATTAACTGAAGATAGAGAATTTATTGCTTAGACACTTTCATCACTTTTGTATCCATTATTTCAACATTTGAGCTGCTCATACTCTAGCCATTAAGTACACGGACAAAACTAATAGAAGTTAAAAAAAAAAAAAAATTACCAAATGACAGTTAAAAAAAAAAATAAAAAGACTGAACAATATAGCCAAGCCCCCAATCTAACAATCTGCATTCCCAGTAGAAAATCAAATTAATTTCAAAATAGACCCAGAAAGCAAATCCAAGCCACTCCTCAGTATGCCAAGAGCAAGAAGGATTTCAAATATCCAGTTTGCCACTTGAAAGTGACCTCTGTTCATTCACGTGGCAACTGATGCTTAAGGCAACAGAGTTCCAAGGTCAGCAGTAGAGCAGGACCAAGAGGTAATTTCTAAAATAGGCAGTGATTTGGGACTTGAGAACCATTCATCCAGAACAACCCTGACATCTCTAGCAGCCAACCTCAAACAACAGATACCATGAGCTGTCAGCAAGTCAGTGACCTTAGGCATTTACACAAGACTCAAACTGTGCAAAAAATTCTTGGCACATACAAACACATTTTTCCATATTCAGTAGGCAGAAGTTTCAGAGTCTAAAATATTAAATTAACAAATACCAAGAAAAATTACTTCTCAAGGTAACCCTCGAAAGTTAGTGAACTCTGAATACAAACTTTGTTCCTTCAAAAATTTAAAGCCTAAGAAAATATTTTTAAAATAAAAATGTCTTGACTCATTAAAAATCCCAATTCAAGTCAGATTGGCCTGAGAAAATTATTGCCAGGTTAGAGCTCACTTCATGGAAAAAACATGACAACAAACGAAAACTTCGGAAATCATTTGGCCATTTATGTCGAAATGTGACATCACTGCAATCACAGACCAACCCTTTCATCATCTGTACATCAACCCCTTGCACCAGTACTTGCGAGGCCTGAGACGTGAACCACTTCAAAGAGATGGTCCAGCCTACAATTATTCACTTGGGCTTGAATGAGCAGTGTCTGGCTGCACAAAAACAGTGCTAACCTGAGAAAGGAAGTGGGCAGTGAGAAGGAAGGAGAGTTAAGCTGCCACTGAACTGTAAATAAGCAAAAGACCTGAAAACACATGAAAGGAAATTGGATCCTCAAAGAAAACCATCTGAAAGGTCAAAAAGGTCTTCAAGTGAGAAGTCCCAGAAGCCAAGTAAAGACTTGTACAGATCTTTCTCTTTAGAGGATACTTTTTTTTTGCTCACTCAAAGACTTATTTCAGAGTGCAAACATGAAAACTGAAATCAAGCAAGGCTGGAAGGAGTTTCAAAAATGGAAAGGGATGGAAGAAACAGTGAAGGAGGAAGAAGCCAACTAACTTCCATTTCCGAATTCTGGCAGAACTATATAAAATTACATGTACTTTAATCTATGAAATCAAAAGCTGACCATAAGCAATAGAACAAGAAACAGCTTTGAGACTGAGCGTGCTTAATGAGGCCATACCTTTCAACACTACGATATGTGAAATGCCACTACGATACAGCTGTAGAAACAGCAAATGAATTCTATAGCGCCTCAGAAGAGGCAACTGTACCACCAGCATCAGAATCTCTATAGCATCAGGTCTTGCTGAGATGTCACTTGCAGTACAGTACAGTTTGGAGCATGCTCCAGATAGGTGCATTCAAAAAAGGAGAAAATGTAAGGCCAGGACAGTTGTCTGATCAGGAGTATTTCTGGATCAAGAGATTTAAGTTTTTTAGAAGATGCTACAGGAAAATGATATACATTAGGCATTCTCAATTCTGCAGGATGCTGAAGCACCAAGCGCACACAACAGAGCATGCAGTGTGCTAACATGACAGCAGTTACTACCGATCCCCAAAAAGCTAACAGCTCGTTTTACCTACCTGTAAAGATTCCACTTCCTGCAGCCAGTCTTTGGCCTTCTGCACTGCATCTTTCAGTGCAACACCATTTGGGAGATAGGCTGGGATCTCCTCTATTTCTTTCAGTGCTGCTACAAGACTGCTCAGCGACTGCCGTGGTCTAGGTATACAAAACAGCTCAAAATGTAAAATACTGCAATACATTTCAGGTATACATCAAATAATGATGTTACACCTGGTACTAGCGATGCTTACTGTACAAACACTGCATAAGTAATACAGGTGTTATTACTGAGGGGAGAAAAAAAAACTTAAAACCCTTCCTCTGTGGCAAAAGGAGGACTTGCCCAATCATATTGGAGCACCACAAACACTGCAAGCCAACACCAGCATGTAAAATCACTCAGTCACACCTACCACCTCTATCCCTTTCCTTTCAGGATCAGGCAAGTATTTGCCCTTATGCTGTGGACTATATGAAGCCCTTCAGACACAAAGCCAACTATTTCCATCTTAAATAGCTTATGGAACTACAAAATGCAACAGTAAGATTTAGCTTCTACCTGGCCTTTATCAGATTTCTGGCTTTGTCATCCCAGTGTTCAGATACAGTAAGGAGCTCTTGCAGCTTTGCCATTGCTTTCTCAACCGCTGGGTAGGGAGCCAGTCCAACACCTGAGTCTATAAGACGTCTCATATCATCTAGAGTAAGAGAGTTTTGGTCTGAGGAAGCCAGTTGCACATCCTCGAGCCAGCGTGCCTGTTCCAGACGTATCCGCAGCTCGGCAAGCTGGGGTAAATCAACATCAAAATCAAAGCTGACATCTAACAGCTCCTGGAGTTCTGCAGCACAAGGCATTTCTTCAGAAAGGAGTTTTTGGCTTTGCTGTTGAAAAGCTTCTACACGATCAAGCAGATCCTGAAATATATAATTTCAACATCAAAACAGAAGAAAACGCATTGCCAAATCTCTTAAACATTTAAGTGTAAGCTTAAACATTAAGTGTAAGTTTCCTGGCAAGCATCACGTTGCCAAGCATACAACATGCCCAGCAAATTATTTTGACATTTGGAACACTTAGTGCATCTTCAACACATAGTATATACCAGCATCTCCTGAGAAATAATGTCTCCACTAGCTTGAGGATCACAATACAAGCGAATTCCACTCAAAACACCTTCAAACTAAGGGACAGGTTTCAAACTCAGAAGAAGCGAAAGGCTCCAAAGCGAAATAAGTGTTCCATCAGTGCTATTTTCTGGCTTTGTTCTGGGATGATGATGAAGGCTGACGAACATCAGCATTAAGATTAAGAAGGATGCCAGATGTCTGTTTGGGTGTCTGGCATTTTTGAAATTCTGCTTTTTAAGTAATTAGGTATCTTCACAGAATTATGGTGCTATTAACAAATAACTGTAAATAGCACTGTATTATCTGAATTCTAGACCTGATAAAGCTTCAAAAACCACAGTCATAAAGCTGGGTTGAACTGGTTATCCAGACTTGTGATCGGATTCAAACAGCTACACATTACTGTCTGGTCCCTCAACCCTGTATCTATGGACATTCAAGGGATGGTTCAGGAGTGGGGCACTGTATCTTCTGGTTCTGAGCCTCAGATAAGCAAAGCGACTCTTCTTTAAGACAGGAACCACACCTGCCTAGAATTTATGTCCATTTCCTTGGATTACCCCCTCAGTGGGACATGCAGTATTTTGGCAAATTCTGAAAATCAAATCTTGAAGCACTTTAGTGCTGATCGTCTCGTGAGCAAATAATCAGCACTAGCTGATAAATGTGGAAGATGCGTTCGTTCCTCCAGAATTTTCCAAGTTACCTTCAGTAATGGTGTCTGACTGAGGACGCAGGGCAGAGCATACAGCTGCCTTACAAACAACCGGAGCTCGTTCACAGTCAGCTGATTTTGAGATTTCCCTCCTCCAGAGCGATACCTGCAAATACACACAGTAACATTTGTTCTATGCCACTAAAACCAAATCTAAACTTCTCAAAAATCTGCTTATAATTTCTTGTAAATTGAATTTTACTCATAGGCAATGTAATAATCAAAAGGCACCCAAGCAGCCTAGGGCTTACATACATGGGAAAACTTATGTTGGCAATAGCAGAATAAACTATTGTTGCAAACACTCTTTCATATTAAACAGTATTCTGGAACAACTCCTCAGCCTTGGAAGGGCACTAGTTATTACAGAATAAACTTAGACTTTTTTCCAGAACACAAAGCAATTGTGGGTAAACTGTTCGGTTATGTTGCAATAGCTATTGTAGTAAGCTCTCCCCATGCACATACCAAAAGAGAACAAATCCCAGAATGGGTTTTGTATTCACAGGTTGCGTAGGCACTTCTGAAAAATCCTCTTTAAGCTGAAATTATCATTTTCATTTTTACCTGAAAGCCTTGTATCAAATGAGTGGCTGATAAGCGTTACCAAATTAGCTAGTATTAAAAACCTCTCTAAACTCAAGCCAGTATTAACTAGGTCTGAGTATCCCGAACAGAAAAGGAAATAAGTATCTTACAATGCTGACTCTTTTTCAAGACCTCTAATATAACAGCCCCGCTACATCAGCTCAGGAAGTGAAGGTAATTAATTTTTCTATGAGGCGTAGAGTGTAATGAATATGACACATGCACCACTGACAGTTTTTCAGTTCTCACTGCACAAAGGGACTGTATCATGTTGGGAGTTGCTCTGTCTAGAAATATCACACCATTTTTTTCCCTTTCAGGGAACAACTGAAAGAATTTACTGCCCAGATGCTCAACAGAGGGGAAGAAGAGATAGGAAGCTCAGGATGTTCAACTTATTGCATGGCAGATAGGTGGGTCTCCCCTGTAAAAGATGACTCAAAAATTAAAGCTTTTTTTTTTTCTTCTCAAGTCTTACAGAACACTGGCATCTATGTCTGATGACTCAATTTTGTTGCAAACGTGTAATAACATTTACCTGGTTTGTCTTTTGCCATTAAGAAGCTGTTGTGCAACTGAGGCACACTTGTCTGCATCCTGTGTAACTAGTCTGAGGTGTCGCAGGAGGTCATTATCTGGAAACTTTTTCATTTCTGATTCTTCTATCAAAGCCTTAAAACTGACGAGACCTTTTGGGAAAGATACTAAGTTAATATAAGATAGTAAAGATACTAAGATAATTAAGTTTGTGATGGATTTTAAATGGTAAGGCTGAATAATACAACACATTAAATATATTTCTATTTCAACTTCAGTTAAATTTAATGGGAAAAAGTGATTTATAATCTTCTCACACAGGGACAGCTTAGCATAATTTCTGGAACTATAACAGACGAAGTATTTACTTTAAAACAAAATTATACACAATTTCTTTCATTGTCATATAACGCAAAATTTGCTAATGTTCAAGAATTAAAAACTGAAAAATTAGCCTTTTAAAATTACGTTTTGCAAACAAAAGGTAAGATTCTTACTTCTTTTATTGTTAATTTTTGCCTCCAGAGCTTCATTAACATTGGAAGCCCATTCGTTGTATGATTCTGCACGCATCTTTAGTGCATTCATCATTGGATAGAGCTCCTCCAGAGTATAGCGGTACCTAGAAGTAACACACAATTCAAACTCGAGCAAAAACTGGGGAAGAACATGAGGATGGCAGGGAGAGGCATCAAGATATGCTGGCCCATACAACACAGATACAACCTACTGTGCACTAAGGTTCATATAGGACCCATGACCACACCATGTTCCACCTAAGACAACTTAAATCATACAATTACTTCAAGAAGCGCACAAGCTACGTTCACGTAGGACAAAGATGCAACAAATATCAGGAAAAAAAATGTGACAGCAGGAAAGAAAGCTAACAACAAATAAAAGATTACTCTGCAAGGACTGGAAGTAATATAGGGGACAATGACATTGTTGCTATAAATAAAAAAAGCAAACTAATTTATCCAGTAATTTTTGCCCTTATAGAACAAGAGCAGAATGCTGAGAAGAAGATGTCTTTGTGTAAGAGCACAGAAAAGGCACTTTGTTTTGGGGGCACTCTATTTGCAAAGGACTGTGAGAAGCAGAATACTGAGACTAGCACCATTGACAAAACGGCACAGGCACTGGATTGTTAGTCTGCAATATCTACATGTATAATGAATATCTCCAGAACCCAATGTTATTTGCTATCTAAAGCTTACCCCAGTTTATATTTGTAGGTGGGACAGGAACAAAGATCCTCTACATGATACAAGCATACCAGTAATCCAGGTTTACATGGACAATAAACAGCAGACATGAAACAAGTGGTTTTACACTTTAAGCACTGTCGCTCATCATCAGGAAACAACTCAAAAGCCACTCTCTCCGAGTCAGTCACTCCCTGAAAAAGAGCACATTGCATCACTTCAAAGTCTAACAAACAGGTGATTATTCCAAACTAAAACATTAGAGGCTAAGTTTATCAAAGGGATAATAAAGTTTAGAAATAAGATATTAAAACCAGGCAGACAAAGATTTTGTTTCATGAAAAATAAGCTATTCTGACAACATTACTAAGAGAATGAACATACTTTAAAGAGAAGTCTGAACAATATTAAAGGGCAGATGATAAAACAAGGCTCATGATAAATGGTTCTTTTTCTAAGCATTCCTCTGAAAGCAAGTGCTACTACTCAGGAAAGTACTATGTAGCTTTAAACCACTGACAACACAGTGAAGTACAAGAATGTATTGTGCACCACTATTTCAATGTTCTTTCATTCATTGTAATATTATTTCCAACAACTCACCAGTTTCTGAACCTTCTCACGCAGCATCTTCTCATCATCAATCATAATAGCCATGTCCTTTTGAACAGTAGATGCTACCACAACATCAAGAAACTCTGCTTTGGAAGCCATTTTACAGATCATCTCATCATGAGAAAACACACAGTAACGGTGTAGCAGGCGATAATGTTCTACACATTGGCGACCCAATGGCAGCTGCATTGAAAAATCATAAAAAAAAACAACAAAGAATTCTTCGTGAAAATTACATTAAGGTAACGACTTCTTATGTTGCTAACCAAAACTAACCAGATTAGAGGTCAAGACAAATCTTTCCAGCAGCAATACTTATAATTCTGAATGTAAAATAAAAGGGAAGTCAAGACCCCCACTGATTTCTTGTAAACCAGAACTGCTTACAACTCCTTCACAGCAGACACTGTGAATGCCAGTTGTTTAGCTAGGCTCAAGGGGAGAACACACCATCTGGAAGAGACCATATCGAGGGGCAACTAAATCATTACATCACAGTAGGCTCAGAAAGACACAAGTTAAAAAGGCATGGTGGCTGGGGCACCATGGAGCATGCAAGGCAAGCTGGACTTTTAGTCTCAAACCATACGTCTGTTTTACAGAACACATCAACTGTACTTCACCATGGGAAATCACTGACTCCACAAACAATTAAAGTCCCTAATTAACCCCAGACAGACTTAAGAATTCATTAAGGGCTGGGCAGGTTACTCATTGCTTTAATTTAAGGCTCTGTGCTGACCCAGGTGATGCTGATGCTAAGGTTACATGCTAGTCCCGTATAAAACTCACAGGAGAGCAAGAGGGAAAAATGAAACCAAACCAAACATTATAAAAATACAGTCACTGTGCTGCAGAAAGGTTACTTTCAGTTTCAGTCACTTCCTTTTTAGTCTCTTTTTTGTTGTTTGGTTGGTTTTAAATATAGGTCACAATTACGAATAGCTAAGACCACTTGGGGGAGGCGGTGGCAGATCATAAGAGGATTCATGATCTAGATGTGCACTAGAGGTGTACGTCAGCTAGGAACAATTTTGGAACCGCACACTTTATGAAATGCTGTTTTTGGAACATACCCAATCAACAGTGCAGAAGTTCACAGCTTCAGCAAAATTGAAACCCTGATTGAAGCCACTGTGATAAGCTCTTGGAAAAGTGATCACAAACTCTCCAGCACACTGATTGGTTCGATAAACCTACGAGAAAAGACAGACAACCATTAGGTCAAAACTGAACAGAACTGCATGTTGAGAATACAGATTTCCAGTTCCCAGTTACTCCTGTGGTAACCTCATATAGCTTTCAAACCCAAGAATTACAACTGGCATTCAGTAACACATAAAACCCCAGAAAGCACAGGGATTTCATTCAGCCATACTCGCACTCTGAGCGATTTTGTATCAGCTGTCTGCCTTTTGCACTTTTAGCTCTGTTGACAGTTACACTGGTAAAGCACAGGTGAGACTCTCTTCAACATGTAGCTGAAAGGGAAGAGAAATTTGGAACATACTCAAAAGTTTATACACTGCTGTAAATCTAATACTTCTAGTGATAGACAACCGGCATGAGAGCAGGTGGATCATCTTCCTGCATCTTTAAATTTTGAACTCTATCAAATCACAGCAGACACTGTAAATCGTGCCGCTTTTTCCAGATTTTCCTTTAAGTCCCAAGGTCAGCTAGTCAAAAGCTAATTAAGTTGTAAAGGGACATAATTCCCATGAAAAGTCTAATATGGAATATGATGGAAACTGATGAAAAATGTTTTTAAAATAGCTGAGAATTTAACCAGGAAAAATAAGAGGATGTGGATGACATACAAAGGAAGAACAGGTTTTGGCCACTTGCCAGAAACTCTATGCCCCAAAAAATGGGTCTGATTAAACTGACATACGAAGAGCTCCTGTCATTGTTTCAAAGGTCATGACTACACTTTCCATCTGAGATACAGAAATAGAAATACACTAAGGTGCATCTCCAGAGAAGAGTTTGCCAAGCAATTCCAAAAGCAATGATTCCATTGCCCATCTGTTCATACTGGCACATTACACTAGACAAGGAAGATACAACACACATGGAAACTACCACAACATCTCTGTAATAAAAGTGGTTTCAGTTATCAACTTTGAAGTAGAATTCAGAGCAAATGAAAGAGGGTTGGGTTTGGGGGAGTAGCACAGGAGTCCAACAACATACAGGCACTCCGTGGGCCATCAAAGTATTCGGGTTCATTATGGTGACAAGTTGGTGCAAGAGATCTGGCTGAGATTCAAATAGCTCTGGAGCAAGCTTCTTCATTACATCCTCCAGCTGTTCTGCTGCATAACCTGGGGCTCCATACCACGTTTTAGGCTCCCCCCTGCAAGATTATTAAAAAAAGTTAAATATAAACAATCTTGTAAGATACATTTTCAGTCTCCTGCTTTAAACACACCATGTCAAAAGAAGAGTATATCACCAGGAAGGAATGTAAAGAATATGCACTTTCCTGAACCTTCACTTTTTATGCAGATCCCTCCTTCAAACCTAAATTTTTAACTGCCTACATTTCTGAGTGCATACTTTAAATATTCAGGGGGTGGGGTGGGAGAGCGACACATGACTAAAGACATCCTCAGTGAAGTTCTGTTGATTCCAGCACAACTTCAAAATCTAAGCTGTGTACTACGAACACAAATTCCCTGTTGGATCTAACAGCCAAAGCCATTTCTTTCTGTCTTGGTCATAATTGCCATAAAAGCAACACATAGTAAGCAGAAATTAAGGTTCCATATTATGTAACTATAAGAGAAGCAAAAGACATCAAGGAAAAAAAAAATCCATATCCAGAGTAGGAACAAAGAACCTTTAGCAAGAGTTTAAACCACTGCAAGCCAGTTGAGAAAATCAAGGTAACACAGGTGTTTTCCAACAAATATTGTTTCAGGTTTACAATGAAGCTGGCTCGCTTCAGAGATGAAAACGCCTCCCAAATGCTTATAAAGAGAGATGTTAGAAAAGGTATTTAGAAATGAAAACAGATGAATCACTTTCACCCAGGACTACTAAAGAGCTGGCAAAATAAAGCCGACCCAGTACTTTTTTCCCTTCTTTTCCTCCGATAAATCATAAAACAACTGGGAGAATTCCAGAAGAAGAGAGTAAGAGATGACGACTCAAGAAGCATATTCACCATATCTAGGAATTTATTCCTATACTCAAAACAGCACCTCTATCACGGTGAAGAAAACAGCAAGTGGGAGGGACTGTGGAAGTAAATCTATATTAATATCACCAGGAGTGGCATAAGTAGAGTCTTTAATACACAAGTGACTAAATGATTACGTGGCCCAGGACTCAACCATCACTTTGGAACAATTCCATGAGTTCACGAAGAGTAGTCACAGATCCAACTAAAAACTGTCCTGCGTAAACCTAATTCTGGATAGGTGACAAGCAGTTACGAGCTGTTCTAAACCTGCAGCAAGATACTGGGACCAGGGGTTTCTGGACTCAAAGAGAACAGATATTGGAGAAACATAAAACTCTAAACTATGTGTGAGGTTTCAGTCTTATGAAGGCAGCAAGCTGAGGAATGGATAAAGGCGACAGTTCTTTCTGCACTGCCACCAGAGAGCTCCACATTCCTGCCTTTAGTATTATTGGCATCAATGCTAGCAATTCTTCCTCTCATTCGTATCATTTATATATTTGCAAGCATCATCAGAAGCAATTCTTTTTCTTCTTGTTTTATCCATTTCAAGAACTAACACAGGATTTACAGCCATGTAGGAAAACTATTTCCTTCAACCCTGAAGGTCTGCTACTGTAACCTGGTTCACTTGGGACTATCTACTATAATGTACTAGGAACCAAGCTACTTCAATGCACATGAGAACGCTGAAGAAGGATGTCCCATCCCCAGTACTTTGCAAGAATGAGTCCTGCCTTCTGAAGCCTCTTCAGAGTTTGGAGCATAGTCTCTCCAGTAGCAGGTCATTACAACTTACTTCTTCGGCCAAGAACACTATTAACCCCAACTACACATTGTTCTCAAGTAGGCTAAAAGGAACAACAACAAAAAACAGACGTAAGCTTGTAAGTTGAAGGGACATACAGAAGAGTATCTGCAAAGGAGAAGGGAAGACATCAAAAGACATTCATGTCAGTGTCTGTGATGTATGTACACGTGTGCACATATACATGCATACACCTATGTATATGTCTGGCCTTGACTGCAAATACCAGTGTGAATTAGCACAAGTTATCCAGAAAGCACCACCACTCCAGCTCCCCAGCAAGCGCTCCTAGAAGAGATAAAATTTCTATTTGATCCAAAAATCCCATAGCTTTCAGACTGACAGAAGATCCAGACCAAAAAAAAAAGTGACAAATGACAATGAAGAACATTTTTACAATGTGCTCTTGATCACTCAGTTACTTAATCTCTTTCAAAAATTGATTTTAATACTGCCAAATACTAAGAAAGAAAGCCATCTAAGTCACTGACTACTCAGAATGTGCTACATTAGAAGCTATTTCAAGGAGCAGCAATTGAATAACTGACCAAAAAGACTACCTACTGAATAGTGGCTGGGATGTG
Organism: Aythya fuligula; assembly: GCF_009819795.1. Classification (NCBI taxonomy): domain Eukaryota; kingdom Metazoa; phylum Chordata; class Aves; order Anseriformes; family Anatidae; genus Aythya; species Aythya fuligula. The sequence goes on along the minus strand of NC_045583.1, from coordinate 2,646,400 downwards.
GTTTTACCATTTTTATGGAATACATAAGAAAAAAAGGAAAAGAGCTTGACAGGTTTCAGGTAAAGTGACAATTCTGAATAATTCAATCTCTAGAAAAGCTGTTAAAAGGTGAGAAGTTTAAAAAGTTCAACCTATTTAGAATATCAAAGAGATGGCAAAGATATGTCCTGATTACAATTGACAAGTGTTCACTTGATGAGAGGATTTATGACAAAAATCTAAGAGACAAAAAGTATGCAGGATCCTAGGACTGTTAGTTGAAGCTACATGGTTTTTAAAAAAACTTGCATGATTTTTAGTTTCACACTGAGCATAATAAAACATCTGATGGAGTATCTGCTGCATCTCTCATGGATTTTTTTAAAACTGGGAATGGATGTCTCTTTCCAAACTATGACCTCTTGTTCAAATGCAGGGATCATTGCATTGAATTTAAGCCTGTTATTATAGAATTGTAAGGTTTATTCCAGTCTGAACTCTTTGAATCTGGTTTTAGTCCATTAATTAAAAAAGGAAAGGGTGAATAAAAGGGAGATTACTTCTCAGGCTGAGTTGATCCCTCTCACTCACCAATGCAGATAGTTAATCGAATAGCTCCAGTGGTCTTCAATATGCCAACAAAATGAAGAAAAGCACATTCCTACATATAGCCAAGGTAATTTCATTCCACATATGTCTGCAGTGATGTGAGCAAGAACAGACTGCTCCATCACAGGCATGTTGTTTAAATTCCAGCCACTATCAAGGTATTCCTGAAAATTGAACAGAACAGTCACAAGTTTAAACAACATGAAGTGCAAAAAAAGGTGAAGCTGCCAAAAGATCAATAGAAGAAAAGCATCTTTCCAAATTGAAAATTGTAAAAAACAGGTCTATGAATCATAGAACAAAACCTCTGTTGTCTTCACTCTTTCTCAAAACATTATCTGACCTATGTTAGATTGAGATTAACAAAATAATAATCTCAAAATTATTTATTAACTTTTAATATAAACTCATGACTTTTTAACATAAAAAACCTGATGCAATTCTCTTCCTCAAATACTATGCCAGATACATAAAACACTTGGCAGACCAGTTCCATTATGTTGGTTTGAATCAAAGAGACCTATTTAATAAAGAGATGATACAAATATACCAAGTGAACTAATAAAGACCTACCTCTTCTTCTGGTCTCACTTTGAATTTCCCATCTCTAACAGGGAAGCCACTGCCAAACTCCTTTGAAGCAATATCAGCTCCATATTCCACTGTAACATCCTCTTCAATGGTACTAACAAGTCTCCAGAATTCCTTTTCAACCAGCTCAGTGGGGACCATCTAAGTATGAGAAAAAATATAAATGTACAAGGACTCAGGAATCAGTATATAGAGGGGCCATGCATAAAATCTAGCTCAGGGAGGAACCTCCATTAACTTAACACATTTCATGTCTTAATTGCTTCAGCAAAACAAACAAACAAAAAAATGCAACAGAAATGGGTTTGCCCCCCCCAGACATGTTGTTTCTTTGTAGTCTGAGCAACAGACGATAGCTGGAAGAGTACTTTCTTACTTACAGAGGCTTTTTCAGAAGTGAAAAAAACATGATTTGACATTTCTTCCCATTCAAAACTGGGCTTTCACCCTCCCCCATGAGATACATAAGCACTAAAAATGAAATCTACATTATGGCATTAGGGTAAAAACATGAACATACATGTACTGGCATGTTAAAATAGTCTGACTTGAATGCATCTGCCATTTCTCCAAAGGTGCGCAGTGTGTAGTCTCTTGCTGCTTGTTCAAAACCAAATGCTTCTTGAGGCTTATTACACTCCTGCAATTGAAAAAATAATTACTTTAATGTATTGATAAGACAATCAGATTTTACACAGATGGGTTAGTATTACCCCATTTGGCAGGGGCAGGAAGGCACACCAATATGAAATGACTGCCCCACATCACACAGCCAGAGGACAAGTCAGAAAGCACACTCAAAGTGCCCTGACTCCATGCTCTCTGCTTGATTCACCAAACTATGGTGTGTATTGGTAAATCTGCACAAACATCAATGAATTAATATGCCAATGCCATAATTTCTCCTTCCTTTAATACAGCTAAGCAAAAAAGATGCAGAAAACTCCATACTGAAACACACAGATTTCAATTTTAAATACGAAGGGAAGGCAGCAATTAAAATGCAAACTATTCTTTGGAATTTCAGCAATGCTAGTGCAGATCATGTTTTGGCTCTGCAGTATTAAGTGATAGCTTTGTGATTTGAAGCACTCCGGGTCTTCATTTTAGTTTTGTCCTTGATCACCTTGTTTGCACAACTAAGCAGTAACAAATAGCGTTTTCAATCCCTGAGGCCCCATGTAAAACAGACAATTTTCAACCTATCTTTTACAGTTTGTCAAATTACCTGAGCCAAGCACTGGGGGCACCTCCAGTCCCCTTTGGGAACATCGTGAAGGGGTGGAATTAAACAAAAAGTATGGTAACTGTCATCACAGCCATCACACAACAGGAGACGGTCCTCATCGTTACCACTGCCACATAAGAGACATACATACAAATCCACCTGTAACAAGAAATTGCCAGAGTGGGAATTTGAGCACTTAAGGTAACTCATGGTAAAAGAGAAGTTTGTAACTAAGTCATCCATGACATTTGCCAAAGCTTATTTATTTTCTCTCTGAAATAGAAGTGAGAAAAGCAAACACAACGTTTTTATGTCTTTGTAACTTACATAACCCCCTTTGAAATTTAAGGAAGGACTACAAAAGTTGCAAGCTCTTCCCTGTAGCCTTCTTCAAATGATGGAAAACTTGATGCAGCAGCCATGATAGTTTCAAATCAGCAGTATGTGGATTTGACAAGAACATTTTAACATCTATTGGTGGCTCACATATCCTTTTTCTTCTTGCTGTCATGCATAACATGCACAGATGTTTCAGCATCCTCTGAGACCAACTGTTTTGAGTCTCAGAAGAGAAAAGAGGGTTCCTCTTGATGGAACTGTACCTGTTTTTTCTCAGAAATACTACCTGAGACCTTCCTTTTTATTTGGAAAGGTACTGGCTTCCCAGCGAACGTATGTACTTTTGGAGAGGGAGGCACAGTTTTGAAAGAAGTCTGATGGAAGTTTCACACAGCAGCTGCAGAGCCCCAAGAAAAAGGTGCAGGCACACCAAACATGTGGGAAGAGAACCCAAGTTGTAGCACAGACAGAAAAAAATCTCAGTATTATCTTCTCACTGGCAAGGCAAGGCTTTGCTGCTTTTGTTGTTGTTTGGTTTTAGTTTAATTTAGGGGTGGTTTTACATGGAAGGCTGGAGCATGAAATTATTTTTTATGAAGAATTTTAACAAGAAAGCTCCCAAGTTTGTAGTGAAATGTGAGTAAGTGGCAGGTTTGTTCAAGACCTGGGTGCAAAAGCTCGCATTTAAACTCCCTTTGAGATTAGATAGGGAGATCAGTTCACAGAAAAACAAGTTCTATTTTGACTCTTCTTTCAAAATTATTTTGAGGCTGTACCTTGGAGACAGAAAACAAGTTACATGACTTGTAGATAGTGAAGCTTATCTCTCCTGTTATTTTCAGCTTTGTAGCAGCCTGAAGCTTTACAAGTGTCTACACTCCAGCAGGCACAGGCACTGCTTTGTTTCAACCACAGAATTACACAAAGAATACAACGGAATCCTTACTGCATCTAAGTGACACAAAAATGTCACTACATACCCTAAAGAAACCCAGAAACACCTGCAAACAATATGAAGCATCAGGAATGAAGGGCATACTCACAGCATTAGTAGGTTTTTTGGATCGGGCTTTGGATTTGTCTTTCTCCGGCTCCCCAGCATGCTCTCTCTTCTCAGGAAGTTTCACTGAACTATACATTTCCTTTTCTGGTGCAATAGGAGAAAAAAAAGGCTATTACAAAATGTGTTAACACTTAGCATCACTGGTTATTACTTGTTTTGTTTGCTGTGACTTGTTAAGATTGCCACTCTATGTTATTTTTTGGAATTACTTTTGTCCTATACACGCATTGGGAGCACCTCTCTTTCAAAGGGAATTTACCATTACTTAAGGTTGTACTAAGAACACTGACGATGCAGGCAAGTTCGTAAACTGTTTTAATCTGTCATGTGCAGAGATGGTCACTGATGCCTGATTTTATGATGGTAATGAAACATTAATACAAACAGTTTCAGTTAAATTAAGGCAAGATTTGAACACCTGCAATGCCCACATAAGCCAGTACTATCGGAAAATCTGAACATGCCATCACAACCTAGAAATGACTATGGCAGACACATTTTAGAGTGGGTATTTTAAACACTTTGCAAGTCTATTTATCTTCAAAACCGAAATTTGTTTACATGTGGCGTTATCAAATGTGGTTGAATAACTCCATTTTTATGGCAGCATGTAACACAGAGAGATGAAACACTGCAACTTCTTGTGATGATCTTCACACTTCAGTTTCTTGCAGTGGGAGCTTTCACGACAGCGTATGATCAAAGATGACCACGCAACAGAAGTGGCCCTGAGAAAGAAGCATTTCCTCTACATTCTTACATTCCTACCTAATTTGGGCATGCTTCTTCTCAAGCCTTAATTCCTGACATTTTGAACTAACAAGAAGCAAATGCATATTCGCCTCTGTACAGCAGAGTTTGGAGAATCCCGGGGTTCTGGTGTTGAAGACAAGGGGGTAAGGGAAGCTCTACGCTAAACCTACAAGTGAGCTAGAGGCTTTTCCACAGGGATGTGAGACAATCCAAAAACATTTCTTGAAGTCCAAGAACTAACAAATACATTATAAAGAAGAATGTCTACATTTATCAGAAAGAGAAAAATTGACTACAGCTTTTTTGTTCTAAAGATAAAGTAAAAAAGATTAATGCCTAGGGACTTTTTAAGAAAAATATTAAATAAGACCATAATCCACACAAAAATTCTTGAAAGCAAAGACTGTGAATGAAACAAAGATGACTCATAGCTGCTTAATGTCAATCATTAATTGCACATGCTTGCCATATTTGCTTTGTTAAATTAATTGTCAACAAGCTTATTCTCTCAACTTGATGGCATTAAACATTTCTTCTCAGTCTGAAATTATTTCTTGACAGATAACAACAGATTCAGGACTATTGACAGAAGCAATTAAAAATGGTAATATAGGAATGTTATGGTTAGGTTCACAACATAGTATCTTTCATCTTTGTGAGTTTCAATTCCTTATTTCAAATTCTTTCCTAAAAGTTTCTGAAATCTGATACCTTCCTAAACGAGTTTCCTGTATTTAAAGCTAGCATGTTGATGCTACAAACAATTTAAAATTCAAAACAGAAATATGGCTTAAATCTCATTTCTGCTTGCTCTGTAATAGACACTGAAGATTAAGAAGTACAATTATTCATCTTCAAGAAAACCCTAACGATTCACAAAACAAATGATTTCAAAGTCATAAAATGACTTTTACAACAAATTCCATTTTGATTTATTTATTTTATGTATTTTATTTAAACACTCCTGATTTGCTTCAACCCCTGAATTAAAATTTGTTCTTGAAATAAGTTATTACAAAGTAACAGAACTTGCATTCCCTTTGTTTCACTCGCCACTCACCGTTTTCACACTTTGGAGGTGCACATCCCATCCTGCGTCTCAGATTATGAGTTCTGGCCTCTGAAGGTTCAGATTCACTTTTCATATTGGTTGCCTTTAAAAAAAAAAAAAAACACAATAATAATAAATAATTTAAAACCACAGTAAGATCCTTAAATAGAACACTGGGCTTTACATTTGTATTTGTGAAACTGTTCACTGCCATACAAACTCATGGCTACGTGCCCAAGTACAGACCTACAGCTTCTGAATGAATCGCCCTGCTGGAAACACCAGCAGCCCCCAGACCACTGGCCACTGCACATGATGCTCCAGGAAAGGCTGCACACCCGAAGAGATCTGCACGTTGTTCTGCAAGTCTCTAAGCTGAGTAACTTCGGTGTCAGACCCTTGCAAGGCTTTAAAGTATATTTTTAATGCTTTCAAAGCCAAGGAAAAAAATTAAAAAAAGACAATGGCTTTCAGCCATTAAGGTACTGGTAACCTGACTCCTAGGGAAAAGCCAGGCAGGCAGAAGTCAGGCAGACTTCGAGGACTGTGCTTACACTCCCTTACACTCCCTATTTTATACTTGTAAATGAATAAATCTAAAAAGGTAACCTAAATTTCTTCAGTGCTTTATAATTTAAGAAAATAAAATTAAAAAATTAGACTTCAGAGAAAAATAACACAGGGAACAACCTGAAGAGACTTAAAAGGAAAGTCTCCAAAAAGCCTGTGGCAATAATGGCACCATAATATTTTTAATTTCATCTCACGGGAACTCAATAAATAGCAAAGGAGCAACAAACTACTTTGGGCTTTTATAAGATTTGATTTTACTCTTCAAAAGCAGTATACTCCAGTCTTCTAAGCTGGGAACTCGGTGTATTGTGGAGCTTTCAACACAGAATCGTGTTTCCATTTAATTCTTTATTTCTTCTCTTTAGTTTTGACACAGAGAGACCAATTCTCAAATCCCTCGGCACAAAGATGGGTTTCTCCAATACTGTGGTTTTTTAAGCTTAGTTTCTTAAGGAAATGAGGTCATGCAACTTGCTCCTCACACCAGTCAGCCTATTGTCCACCCCTCCTCGACTCCCACATAATGCATGGACTTGTTGGCCTAGCTCTAAAAGCTAGACTTCCATCGTTATCAGGTACTTTCTTATTTTGTTAAAGAAGTATATGTGTTTTTGACACTGCTTCCCCATCTCTTTGTGTTTAATCTGTCCAAACTCCTGTCTCTATGAGAACAAGAAGAGGTTCTATTGCTTAAAATACACCATAAATAAATAAATAAAAACTGATAATATTTCTCAGAATGAACACCTTTCAACCCCAGGCAGATACTTCAAATGGAAAATTTCAGCTCAAACTGCTGAGGTTTTCTCAGAATTATAAACCTACTCATAATAGGCTACGAGTGGAAAAGCTTTAGAAAACCTTAGTTGTAACTTAGAAAAAAAAATATATAAGCAGAATTTGCAACAATTAAGCTCTATTGCTTGGTAGTAATAAGAACCACAATTAGAACAATGGGAGTTTAATAGAGAGACTGAAACTAACTGGATTATAAACAGAGTCAATCATGACCTTCCTAACTCATGATGTCACCACTACTAAGACAGTCTCCTGGGAATGAGCCTCTTCAACTGCTCAAACAAAAGAAATAGTAAGCTCTGTGAAGACAGTAACATCAGGCTGGAAAGACTGAAATTACAGCAGAACAACAAAGGAAACACAACAATTTTCTAAAATACATCTTCACGGGATAACTCGTTGCATACACATTTTATGTTTAGCCAAGTAAGTATTATTTCTTAAGCATGTAATATTAATCTTGTTACAACCTATTCTGAGTTAATGTTATATGCAATTTTCTCATCAGATTGCATGGAGAAAGTATCTCAAACTAATGGAAATCACAGGGTCAAAAATGAAGGAAAACAATACTAATGTCATAAAGAAAATGGTCTCTAATCTAAATTCTGGCTTCAACTCACAAAAGGTTAACAGAAACCTCTCAACACATTAAAAGAATACCTGCTGTTTACTGACTGTTTTCTGAGGAAATTAAGATCAAAGCTGCAAAAAGACAAGCTTCGTTTCTAGAATTTATCACTTGTGTTTTATCTATAAACCCCATATCATTTATAATTATGCTACAATAATATTTTAGCATATACACTCATAACTAGTATGCAAGTGGAACAACTTCATTAGAAGAGCCCCTCAGAACTCCCAACCTTAACATTTTCTTTTCTTTTTAAAGTATCAAACAAGTCGTACTATTTATAGTTCATACATTTATAAATATTTAGGCATGTTTTAACGAAGATAAACAGCTATTTACTATTTATGTATTTGGCGACCTGATAGAAATAAAACGCACGCAACTTAGCTAAAACTTGTTGTGCCATTACACCATCACACTGTTAGGTCAACTATCTCTGGATTACAACTTCAAGCTCAGACACCACAGAGCACTTACCCATATAAAGACAGATTATCTCACCTCTGCTCTTAGGCGTTTTGCTCGACGAGCAGGTGGACAAGTTTCAGATGGCTGAACAGACTGTCTCTGCGGAATATCATGGGGCTTATATTCCTTGTCCTTCGTGTCACTAGCAAGATCTGGTTTCTGCAAACACTGAAGAGACACCAATTTGATTACTTAACTTCTGTCTCCACTTCTAATACAAACTGCATAGAACAATTTCCTGGATAACGTGAAAGAATGCAGACAGGACTTTAATATTTACTGTGACGAGTTAATAAAGACAGTATTTATGACAATTTAAATGTTACCATTTTATACAAGTCACAAAATCTCTTTTTCCTGCCCTTTTACTATGTGCAGTACCCTTAATAAAGGCTCTTAAATAAAGCTGAAGTCATCCTTTAAATTTTATGAGCACCAAGCACTTCTCTTCCAGAACACTGTTCACCAAAATAACAATTGCAGCAGAACGGTATAAAAAGCAGGCAAGCTTCCATCAGAAGATTTTCTAGTTTCCTCCCATGCCTGCCTGTCCAGCAGCCCATACAGTGTGCAATGAAGGTCCTATTTCACTGCATTTACGCAGTCTTTCATAGAGCAACACAACCAGCAAGTCTAGCCTTCTTAATCCTGAACTGTTCATAAAACCAGCCAAGTGGGAAGTTGTGAATTATAGGACCAAAGCATTCTACGCTTGGAATTTCTTGGAAGGCCAACCTAGTTGAGGGCTATCCAAACAGGACTACACAGTGCCCAGGGTGGGAAATTTAACACTTGGAAATTTCATTCTCAGCAAGTGAAACAGCATGTCAAAGTTTCAAAATCATTTGGGGAACCAAGTTATAGTCCCCTGCAACTCTGTCGTATGTTATTAGCTCTTTCTAAAATTCCAACATTTCACTGTGGGACTAATACCAATTCTTTTACTGGATGATGCTTTTGCAGATGGTATCAACTGCATACAGGAAACTGTTGTGGTGTCCTGACATTGCATCACTGTAATGCTAACATACAGAGTAATACAAAAGTAAGTTGCAGCCTATACATCCCTCTCAACTGAAACAGAACTTTGTCTGAAGAACACTAAAGATATGTTCTTTATGTATTTTTGAGAGAACAGGACCACTGGGTGAATTATGAGCAGAAGGGAAGAAGAAATGCAAGAAGAGCTTTAGTTCTTTCAAGTAATTTCTATCAAAAACTGAAAACTGGGCACACATTTGGCAAATAATAAATAGTACAGCTCTAAGTTTGTCAAGGCACAGAGCCCTCAATAACAGGAGACAAGACATAACACGTTTTGATGGGTAAACAACAAACCCTGAAGAAAGGAAGAATTTTATGTTGTCAGGAAATATCCCACACAAATTGCCGGGATACAATTTCCCCAGTTCTGTTCATCTGTTCCCAATAGAATCATTTTGTCAACAACAGAGAAAACAGGATAGGAACTGCAAGAGAACCGTTACAGTGGCATAAGGACCGATTCTCTGTAGACAACACAAAAATCAGACCTTCAGAAACAAATCACAGTCAGTAGCGGGAGGGAAAGAGGAGGGAAAAGCAGTATTTCAGAAGATAAGTCCATGTTTTAAGAAATACACGATTGACAAAAGGGAAACATCAGTCAAGGACAGCAGAATATGATAAACTATCATGCAGAGGAAGTCCACAAGACTTCTCAGAGAAGCCTCTGATTTTTTTTTCAGCACAGACTTTGTTAGCTATAGATTGATTCTTTGAAAGCAAATGCATGACTTCAACACTGAATACACACAGAAAACCACTGAACACTGCAGCTTAAACACAAAATCAGCACACATCCTGGCTGAGGCTCAAAAGGCAGGCACGTTCCTGTGCTGGGTACATAGAGCATTGCAGCTAATTCATCAAAGATCTTGCTCCCTTGAGGCTCGGACTGAAAGAAGATGATGTGAATTATTTCACCTTAACATCTGTGGGAGAAAGTCACAAACGATTTCTCAGGAGAGAAAAAGACCAGCAGAAAAGACAACCAAGTAGGAGAAATATGAAAACGAGTGACCAGAAAAGTAAAGGAGACCAAAGTCCCACAGAACACTGACACATTTAATAACTTTTGTAAATTCTGGTTCCTTGAATTATGCGCTCATGTGAAACCTGAGCCTTTCACAAAAAAAGAAGTTTGTACTCCTTCTGGTAACAGAGGACATATGATCCTTGAAAGCAAATACCTAGAAGGCAAACAGCTTTTCCTAAACAAAACAATAATGAAACCTGGAAAGAAAAATAACAAAGAGCAGAACTTGCCTTGTTTCATTGGAGTGTCCAAGCAAAAAAAAAAAAGAGCACTGCTCATTGAAAAAAAAAAAAAAAAAGCCCAGAAGACACTTCCTAAATACTAAGTTTTCAATAACTACTTAAGTAGAAACATTTCCCAGAGCCTCAGTAACCTGAAGGCAAAGCAGCAGTATGAAATGACTGTTAGTTAACATTTTCAATTGTACCTACAAGAGCTAGGAGCTAAAGTCCTGCCTTAAGAATGAGAATTCCTCTGAACCTGTATCACTCCATGACTGACCCTATTAACTGCAAGCACGTGTCTTTAACAAAGGCTACTAACGGCTGTTTCTTCAGTGCTTTCCTCTCCCAGCCAGCAGAGCCTTTTTGGAAAGGTTAAACTTCTACTGCAACTTCTCTAGAGCTACATCCAAGACCCGTCTAGTGAAATATATCAAGTTAAGAATAAAATAAATTTACCCCTGAAGAGCTTTGCTGAGTATTAAAAAAACGCCAATTTCTGGTGTTTGACTGAACAATAGCTTTAGTAAAAACATGCTACTAGTTCAATACTAAACAGCTCCAGATAATTTCATTACCTTTTCATAGATAATTAAATATTTCCAGATGAGCTATTGGTCAAAACACCTTATGAAGGCAGTTTAATATTCATCTAACCCACAAATAAACAAATAATGTTATACTCAGATCTGGACAAGATTTAAGTTATGGCACAGCCAACAGTGGAAATGATATCCTTCCATATTTCCCCACATACAAACCACAGGAAGAAAAACAATATTGCAAATACTACCAATTAAGAAGAAAAATTAGTGAATATAAGCACTAATCTGATGGATGATGATCCTAGCAGCATGGAAAGCTTCTCTTGAAAGGCTTGTTGAAGTATCACAAGAAGAAAGCACACATCTGAAACTGACAGCTGTCAAACCCAATAGCTATATCTTCTCCCAGCCCCCCCCCCCCCCAAAAAAAAAAAAAAAATCACAGATGCTTAGAGTCTGAGTAAATCACTGAACAGACATAAAATAGAATGGATACCTCCACATGAAACATCTAGGAAAGCACCACTTACTGTGAACACATGGAAGAAAGCCAAAACAGAATCTCATCTGAGATTCATCCTAAAAAATGAATTGCAAAACAAACTCAGTTGGAAGACAACATTATCAGGAAGAAAAAAAAAATTGAGTGGAAAATGAGCTAAAAAGATGACTTCTGTGGATTCTCTCAGTTCACTAAAAATATACATCATTCCCACATGTAGGAGGGAAATATTTTAACAGATTTTATGGGGGGAGTTAAAAAAGCAAAGTTAAACATACCAACATGGCTTTTCCAGAATTAAATGATGCACTGAACACATCAGTTTGGAAAAAAAATATCAGGTGTCAATTGCAAGAGAAAGCTTGGAAAGTTACATTTAAAAAGAAGCATGACCTCATCAAATGAAATCACAAGCAGTCATCTGAGAATGTTTTTCTATTCTGAAAGGGTCCACTACGGAGAAAACCATGAACTGTATGATACATCAACTGTACGATAGGCACTTGCACAGGGAACCTACATTTCCATGAAAGCGTAGCACCATGTGAACTGCTTTCTAACCTTTAGATCTCTTTCCCTAAGTAACTGCATCTCAAAAATATGAAACCAAAGACAGGTGTCACAAAACACACCACTTCAGAAGAACAGCAACTCAAGAATTAAAGGTTTCTAGAACAAAAATGCAAAGTTTTCAATGACGTGCTTCCAGAACACAGTACTACTTTCCACGGCTTCGCATGAACACCTCTCAGGCAAGGCAAAATATTTTTGTCACAGCAATTTCGCTAGCATGTTATCACGAGGCTGCTGCAAACTGTAGATAGAAAATACAGAAACACAGAATTCAAGCCAGTCAATAAGTTAGCTTTAAGAATCCAGCTTAGCAATGATTTTAAAAAATTTATTTTTGATTAGAAGTCTGACTACGGTTTTCTAAATTGCTTACCGTCACCTACATGCCATAAAACATAAAATGCAGTCTTTGGAAATATGCCATCAAAAAATAAAAAATAAACAGACTGGCAGCTAAATTAACTGGACTTCAGTTAGCTCCAAAATAGCTTACCAATAGGCTAGCTCCAGACTGGAATAAGTTGTAAGGATAGAGAATACGCTCATAGTGCGCACGGATGTGCGAACCCACTGCTTTGCCAGGAGCAAATCCCATTCTAGTGGCTATTTTGGTCCATTTTCTCTCCTTGCAAACTACATCAAATCCTCCTTCTTCTGCAACTAGCTAAAAAGAGAAAATAGAATGATTATAAACTTAATACTAAGATGAGCAGCATTTAAGGAAAGCATTGCTAGTTTAAGTAAGATAAGGACAACAACACAATGTGTATTTTAAAAGAGAGAAGTATAGTTTTTTTAAAAAAAAGTAACAATTGTTCAAAAGCTGTAACTGGAACATATAACCTAATCAGGACATGTAAATATCTTTGAATTACTTTACAAACAAGTCAGCATCTGCATGTGATGACCAAACAGCAATTCAGCCTACTTATGAGAATTTTTCTGGATGCAATTTGCCATTCCTCTACTTCGTATTCTAATAGACCTTCTAGCACAGTACAATCAGCTCTTCTCTCTAGAACATTTACTATGAAATAGGCTCAAAACTAATCAAACACTACCCTAAACGTAAAGAAGCACAGAGAACATACCCTTGAGGGTCAGTGAATCCCATCCCTTGCTATCACAATACATAATCTCCTCCACAAGTTCAACAAGCCTCATCCTAAAAGTAACTGGATATTGTTCTCTTGTATTCTTAATAGAATGGTCTTTTCTCACTGCTGTCACGGTTCAGAAGCTTCTTCCAGTTAAGCTTAAGTTTATTCTTTGTATTCAATTTGTATTCAAGTTCAACTTTGAAGAAGAGTTGGAAATTTAGTTTAATCTCCCTGCTCATATGAAAGCTTCCACAATTATTATATTTCCTATTATTTTGTCACATTAGCTAGGTTAGGTTGAATAAAGTAATACATTTCCGTCTTAGATATACCCCCAAACCTATCTTGATCAATTATGATACCATCCTGAAACTGTGATGATACAATTTTTCAGAAGACTTTTCTCCATAGTCTTACTCTATTAAGCTGAAATAAATCCAAGATCTTCCTCTCCACGTGTGGAATTTTCAGTGTACATCCCTGAAGTTCCCAAAACTTTGCAATCTGGTCCAGGAAATTCAGCTTCACACGGGTTTGGGCCTGAAAAACGAGAATTGAATGGAATGCTAAATACAGATAAAGCTTCTGTTTCCCACAGCTTATAAGGTTGCAGCCTCTACTGCATGTCTGCCTGTTCCCTCTGCAATTGTAATTTTGCATTTTTTCCTTCACGTCATATGCAGGGGAAAAAAAATGTACAAATATCGTATGTCTTTCCTGAAGTCACTTATTAACTTTTTGTAAGGCATTTAGAAAAGTACTGAGAACAGACAAGCAGCAAATTATCACTGCTAAAAAAAAAAAAAAAACAACCTAAATCCTGGTAACGCAGGTACTTTATTACAGGTTGCTTTTGTTAGACTGCATTTGGATCATTTTTATGAAGGAAGTAAGCCAGTTATTGCAAGGAAAGCCAACTACTCTGTTTGTAGAGCACTTCACACAGTAACATCGGGCTCTGATTGAACACTTGCTGTGTTAAAGAGTTGTACCTTAAATTTTGCCACATTTCAATTTCATCACAATTTTCTGTGCTTAAGGTAGAGGACAGCCACGTCTATACACACCACCTTGTTCTTAAGCTCCAGAGAGAGCTCTAAGCCAGTCTGTGTCCGTATAAATCTCTTGCTTCCCTTGTACCTGAAGCCAACATTTGAGCTCTTACCCTGCACTTAACATAATCATGACATCTTTGAAAAGCAAGCGTCCTCTGCTCATGAGGAAAATCAGGCAGGCAAAGAGTCACCATCATTCCAGTTCTTACCAGCAGTGAGCCAACCGGGACTCGCCGCCACTCCCTTCTTCTAGTCTGAATTATGAAAGCAGTGAATCAAAGTGCTTGTGAACAGCAGATTTTGCACCAACTGAACCCAGATTTTGCAATTGTTTCTTCCAAATGGCTTGTTATTTTTAAAGCACTCTGTAAATGCTTCATCTCTTCTACTTTTTAAAAGATGCTGTATACATGGAAAATGAAGACCAAAATTTATGGCACTTGAGAATTTGAGTTTAGCTGCTTATAAATGCCTCTATGTGGAAAAGGCCTGATTTTTTTTTGTTGTTGTTCCTTCAGTGAGCATTAACTTTACTTTTTATGGTTGGTATGTTTTCATGTAAATTCTGAAACACATGGATTTGTGTGTGCTAATTCAGAACTGATGTTCAGATGTACCAAATGCTGTGAACTGAAGTCAAACAGAGCTCACGGACAATCAACTGGAAAAAAAAAAGGGGGGGGGAGGGGAAGAACATGTAAACATTCTGGAGCAGAAGCAATGTTCAGTTTTACAGCTTACCTCTAGTTCATTAAGCCTCTGGATCCTCGGAGTGAAGTGAAGCTTATCAACATCACATGCAAATGGAGGCTGCCAGTCCTGGAAAAAAAAAGAAGTGCTTCATCAACACACCAGGAAAATAAATGAAACTTCTTTGTAGTCCATTCAAAAGCCAGGTAAGCCTGAAGCATGGAGAGGTCTTTGTGTTTCCAAGCCCCCCCCAGCACCACAGAATACAGCACCGTCCTCTGGGACCACAGCTCTCGGCCGTGCAGCCCCTGCTGGCAGCCATCTCCTCCCTCCGCCTCCATGAGGCTGACCCCTTTCCAAAACACATCATTATGAACAAGGCTAGCCAGGGAAACATGCAGCATCAACCCCAGTCTCACTGTGCAGCATTTCAATATGTCATTGTGCCTTTCAAGTAGACAGACACTGAAACGGTGAAAGAAATGACATTTTGAAATGGAAAACCTGTCATCAAAGTGCCCTCGGTCCCCCTCCTGCACACACCAGGCAGCAGCAGCGGGGCCGGGGCTGTTTGCCCCAGCACTGCAAAGGCCCCACTCCAAAATGGGAACCGCGGGCAGCTGAGGGTTTTGTCCATCCGACCAAGGAGCACTGCCTTCTTGCAAGTCAAACCTCCCCAGGGCTTTAGATGGGAGTAACAAACACCCAGTAACAATTCTGAGATACAGCAACAGCTTCATGTGGTTACCACAAAAAAAAAACATTGAATAAAGAAGAGTTTCATGAACCATGATCCAAAACACAACGCCTGCCCTGATGGAGAAGACCAGCATTTGGTATCGGGCATTACACACTCGGGAAGGACAACGCAGCAGCTAGCTCTGGTAACCGGCGGGCTCAGGATCAACCAGCAGCTGCACTCCAGAGCAGAGTTTCTTAATTCCTTGTCTGCAAACATGTTGGAACAACTGGAATCTGATCAATTAGAAATGATTATTATTACTTAAACAAAATACCTGCAACTGCTAGCGTTATTTATACCTACAACTATAAAGCAATTTTATCTTTTACATCTCTGACATCTATCACATGCAGTTGGTTTGGCAACACAGAGCTTCACAGAACTAAATTAAATTTGATTTGAACTTGACAGTAATTTATTACATATAAAGCTATCTTATTATCGCTAATTACAGAACGAAGATAACGTGCACGAGAGCTACTGATAGCAGAGGAAGACAAGAGCTGTCTACCAGTAAAGACAACAGCGCTTCCTCAACGCCTGCAGCCTCAGACAACAAAAATAAAACTAGTCACAGGCAGAGTATTTGTTACTTTAGCAGAAGGGCTTAATATGAAAACTAGCGTCAAAAATAACCATAAGGGACATGCAAGGCAATTATCTTATGTACCAACAAGCAGGCTGAATTTGTACTGTGACAATCTCATGCTGTCACTCCAAGCAAAGCCCGCAGCAGAAGCCAACTCGAGGGAAGGGACACAAAAGCCGCAGAGTATGGGAAACCTGAGTGTGAAGGCCACCAACCTGTGTGTTTTATCAAGCACACACCAAACCTCAACATTGGTAATGAGAAGCAAGCTTTTCCTCTCCAATGATGAAACCAAATGAAGTTGATGTGCATTATCTAACAGAACACCTCGCTGATAACATGGCATACAGAAACAAACTATTCCAGAGCTAGCTAATTAGCTGCACACATCTCTTACTCATTACTGACTGGGGTACATTTTGGGAACTTCTCCCCTTTTTGCCAAAGTCACTTGCTGCAGCAACGAACTAGTTATCTATATTCTTGGGGGAAATTCACGTGACTCCAGACGATACTGACTTCCCTAATAGTATTTTCTACATCTTTTAGTTTTTAGGCTTCACAACACAGCAGTGAACAATGCGCAGAGCAGAACGCTGCGGTGGCACGTCAGCTGCTTTACCAAGAGCAGCTTCAAACTTTGTCCACCCGATACATGGCTCCCAGTCCAGCAGGCAGATGGGTCGGTTACCGCAAATTTAACAGCCGTAAAAGAGTGCAACTTTTAGCAAGGAGAAAGTCACTGCAACAACTCCGGTCGAGATACGGTAAATTGGCTTACTGAGAGGTAACACGGGATTTACTCTGGCTCACTGTAAAGCTCTTGACTTTTTTTTTTTTTTCTAAGCAGGAAGAGCTGAGGGAAATACATGCTAAGCATTATACAGCAGGTCATACTGGTTATTATGAAAAGGCTCCTCTGGCTTCAGAACCACAGCACCGCACACCTCATTTATCGCAGAACCCGTTTCACATGACGTGAGTCTGAGCTAAAGATACACAGCAAGCATCATTTGGAGAAATTACAGCATGAGTGATGAACAGGCAATCCTGACTATCACCAATTCACTTTCAAGTCACAAACAGCTCGATTTGGAGCAGTTCAACTGAATTAGAAGTTGGTATAACCCATGAAAATAATATTTCGCATCTTATGTTCCAGCATATGGCAATTGCCTCAATTCCTAAACACAATTCTTATAACTCTTCTTTAATAACTATGTTATTTACTTGACAAAAAACTCACATGTAATTTGAAACACAATTTACTAAGATAAACACAACTTTCATTAAAAGCGGAGCTACAAGGCATATGTTTGGGGGAAAAAAAAGCACCTCTGAAATGCAGCAGCACCACAAGAGGGAGCCTTTTCGTGGCGATGCTCATTCTGCCAGGCTGCTGATCCGCACGCCAAGCTGTGCTGAAGACAACAGCCCACACAAACCAGCTCCACAGGCCCATTTCCCTTAAGCCAGTTGCTGGAAAGTCTGTAAAACTTGCCTTTTGTATCCAGCGTGCATTTGCAAGGTCCTCAATATCAACTGGTCTGGATCCCCTCCTACCCCCTATTTTTATTTAAAAAAACATAAATGTTTTAAAAGGTCAATTTGGCTTACTTTCAACAACCAGTGTAAGCACTAAGGTTAAGGATACACAACAAACAACAGAAAGGAAGAACTGAATTTCCTACAAAATCAGGAGTTTTTACAGTGCACAGACTCTTCATCTGAAATGACTCCATGGCTTTCTATTGTCCGTAGATGACTGTAAGAAGCCTGCAATAAAGATGAGCAAAATTATTTGCCTATGTTAGATTGCATTTGTTAACCAGATCTCGGCAGAATAAACCTGAACAAATCCATGCAAAAAATACACTGACATCAAAATCTGAAACTTTTCTACAAACTTTATAGGCAAATGTAACTATGCAGAAGGCATACTCCCAGGATCACATTAATATTTAAAGTACCAATGCAAACTACAGACTACAAATGCTTAGGAGAACTATTTCTATACTCTTCCTTCCAGATTCGCTGTTACAGAGATAACAAGCTTCATGTAACTACGGCTGACAAATCTTGTACCTCCGCCCAATTCACTAATTCAAATTTAACACCCCAATTCTCCAAATTCAAGCAAATGAGACTCCACTGTCATGGGTAAGCTGTTCTACAACTTTGTTAGCTTCACTATTTCTTTTTCCCCCCATCCCCATCTCAGTTTTTTCCATCAAAAATCTTGTTCGCTTAATGTCCAAGAAGCTACTCCTGATCACTTCTTGGAAGCAACGTTCAAGATAGTTTTCAATAAACAAATCGTATCTTTTTGCATCTCTTCACAGAATCAGCTTTCTAGTGCTGCAAATAATGATTTTCCCCCGGATTTTTTCTGAAGCATCTCCTATTTCTTCAACACCTTTTGAAAATCACAAGTAGCATTTTAGTTGCTATCTCTCCAATGTCAGAAAAAAAAAAAAAAAAGTCTCTTTCATTATTTTGCTAGACAATGTCTCATAGTAAGATCCAAAAGAATATCTTAGCAATTCTTGCCATAGATACACGAATTCATTCAGTTAACTACAGCAATTCCCTGCTTCCCAGGATGCCCACCCTGTACGCCTGACCTACATTCTTTGTTCCCCGATCTATGATCTTGCCTTTACAAAGGTGTGACACGATCGTTGGCTCCAAGAGGAAAGGAGCAGACTGGGTGACTCAGGAGGTCCTTTTTAGTCTCGTGTTTTTATGGATGTATTAAAAACACATTCAAAGGACACTCAGATCATCAGAGAATCTATGCAAAACTGGTCTGCACCACCATTTATCATCCCAGCAGTGTCAGTGGGTCATCCACAAAGATTTCTTTGGAAGGGGAACTAATCCCTCTTTGACCCTGTTAAAAGGCTAACATGAGTTGATAACTCCAATCACCAGCTAACCTAGTTTGTGATGATGCGGTCCTCGCTCTGTCATTTGGAGCGAAGGTGATTTTTCCAATAAAAACACTGAATTTCTCCCCGCTGATAAAGGGTCTTGGGTGAAGTAGCATACCAGTTACATGCAGCACTCTTCAGTAAAATGAGCTTGTTGAAGTATTTCTTTTAGTGAATTGAACTGGGCTCTGTTACATACCACAGATTAACACAGAAAAACAAACAAAAACATGAATCCTTCCCAACAGAGAACTGCTGCCAAAAAGATGAGCTTGCAATGGGGATCACCTCTCCAGACCCAAGTGTTTCCTGTGCCAGCTCCAAACTCGGAGAGAAACAGAAAACCACATTAACTGGATGATTCTCAAGTGTCAGAGCTGGCTGCTCCTTGGGACCCAAGGGTAGTGGACAGAAACTACAGTGGGATTTGAACAGCAGGACAAAACAGGCACCAGGGTTTGCATACAGATCTGTCTGGTGGAGATCTGGGGACTCCCTGAGCATGAATAAATGAGTACAGCCTGGGACGGGGTCAGACAGGAGCTTTATTGCCTATGAACGGTGAGAGGACACTTGGGCAGCACCTCCAGCTCTGCTCCCCCGTTTTTTTGGGAAATGATTGCAGAGACCCAACCTAAATGCTGGTTCAGAGAAAAAAAAAAAAAATGTGGGGGGAAAGCAACCATTTCGATGTGAACAAAGCTCCGGCTCCATCTCTGGGAAGGATGGACCCTTAAGTAGCTTGCTAAGTGCCACCATCCTGAGGAGGAATGAGGCAGTGAATAGGGACAATATGGAGAGAGCCTTGGTGGAGCCTATAGGAGCGGCACACCCAGTATTGTCTTCACTGGAGGTGGGGAGCTGGAAGCAATCACAGACTATTAGCTTTTAACTGAAATGAATGTGCTTTTAGTTAGGATAAACTTCTCAGCCAAACCTCTCAAGTCTTAAATATTCATAACCCTACCACCACACCTAGCAGAGAGCATCCATCAGAGTGGGGCCAGGCTCAACTACCACTGCTGAAGGGCATCAGCCCCCAGAGCTCCGCCACTCTTCCCTCAAGGCCCAAAGGCTGTGGATGGTCTCATTTTTTTGGTCTGGTCCTGCTGCTACCTCCAGAACGTGTCCAACCGGTGAGCGGCACAACCACGGTGCTGCTTGTGGAGCTCTCCCATCACAGCGCATTGGAGCCGCAACCACCAGCTTCCAAAACCATTTTTAATCCCAGTTCAACTCGGATTATGGGAGGATCTGAAGGCACAGCAGGCACCCAACAGACAGACAGACACGTGAGAGCCATCTCCAGCACCAGCACCCGGCTGATGATGGCTCCAGCTCCGGGCAGGGTCTCCTCTCCGGCTCAGCAGAGGCCTGAACTCGCCTTTCAGGCTCTCCCTTCAGATTATTTTCACTTGCAAAGCACCTACACTTCCAGTGAAGACCATTGCTTAGGCTCCTGTAAGGAAGGGTGGCAGGTTTTATGAACCCAGAGGTTCTCCCCAGCTTTTCGAGGCCTTCAGCCTGGCCTCCTGCAAACACACCCAGCCTCCGCCCTGCAGGTCCCAGCAGTGACCCAGAAATTTGGGTCTGAGGGAAGGAACATCCTGCTGGACACACAGGCATAATAAATGTGTTCTGCTCATGGACAGCATTAGTTTCATGGCTGGGGAGAGGGCTGCTTTTAGTTTGAAGCTCTAATTTCAGCTTTTAGCTCACCGACACTGTTTATGTCTCTCAAGTTAAACAAGCAAACAGAAAACCAACAAAAACTCCCCAAACCCTGCACTGCTGCCTCACAATTAGTTTCAGACTAAATCGTTTCATCTGAAATCTTCTATGAGCTAGACAGAGCGTCTGAACTCCACGCTGGAAGGGACTGACTCGAGGTGAGGATATTCTCTCATCATTCCTCAAGTACATTCCATTTTTTCAGCTTTTCTGAACTGCAGAAAACATACCACTGGTCACGCTGCACGGAACAGTTGTCGTTAGTAATATAATGTTGCTTTTCCATATTTCCCTGATAATTAAAGCTCAGGGACACCAATAAACAAGCTGCTCTGGATTTACCTTATTTCACAGTATAACCCCTGGATTGAACATAGCAAATTCTTCACGTAAAGACCTCCTGAAGAGCTTCAATGGCAGATCTCATTTTCTTCACCAGAATTTGACAGCCTGTAAACAGGAGCCTCAGCACCAAGACACCTCTTCCAGAAAACACCCATTCTTGATCTGAATGTGTCAGAAGGTGGCAAACTCATCGTCTCCCTTATTTTTTTCCCCCTAACAGCCGATCACCTGCCCTGTTAAAAATGCATGTCCTGTTACCCAACTCGAGCGAACCTGGCTCCGGCTCCACAGGAACCAGCGGTTTGCAGGCGCTTCTCAACCCGACTGCCACGCTATGCTGTACCTATCATTTTCTCCCTATGAAGCTTGCTTATGTATTGTAATTATCTGTTTTCTTTTTGATAAAATAAACAGACCGAGCCTCTGCGCATTATCAAATCCGAGGGATCACCACCATCAGCTTCCTGTTTAGGGCAAACCAGAGCAATTCTCTGCATTAACTCCTGGTGAAGCTGTGCTGCTTTACATCTCCCTCAACAAAGGTGTGCCAGAAGTTAACTGCGTTTAGTCCTTAGCTTGAAGGAAATCGCTTTATTTCTTCATTTAAAAAAATAAATAAATAAAATCAAGGAGGAATGTGGGAAGCAGGAGGGACTTTAAATCCAGACCAGCTCCCTCAGCAGGCTGGCCACACAGCTGAACAAGCAGCCTAAATCAACGCCATTCCTGAAAATGTGCCCCGGAACAACAGCTTCAGTTCTTAGAAGCCCCCATGCCTTCAGCTCGCCCCACTCGAGCCATGGTACGGTGACATTTTTCAAATTCATTCTTCCGTGTGCAGAACTTTCTCGACACTTCTCCACACCCGCTCTAATTGTCAGATCTCTTTAAATTTCTCAGATGAATGCAGTACTCTAAATGCGGAACTCTTCTCAGAACCGTGCTACTAGAGGTAAAATCATCTTCCTATTCTTTACCAGGAAATTCAAGAGCTGCGTTCGCTGATTTACCCAAAGCAGCTCTCCTAACATCAGACCCACAAGGATTTCCACAAGGATTCAATTATTTTTCTGCAATCCCCCCTCCTCTAAGACTGGTCCAGGCTCCTTTGTTCCTAAAGGTAAAACCTCACATGGAGTCCTACTCAAGTAGTGGTTATTGTTTCATATCTTCCAGTGTTTATTAGGCAATCGGGATCACCCTGTAACAATGAGGCACCTACCATAAACCTGTGATCTATACAAAATAATTTCCTTTGTTCTTCTAGACCCTTAATGAAAATTACATACTGTTGGCTTGAGGTTTTGAAAGACCATTAGAAACCTATCCTTCATTATAATTTCTCATTAATAGCTGAAATAATTTGTGATTCCTTCGGCGTGGTATCAATTTTGCAGAATAACAATTATTGTAATTAGAATACTGAAACATGCTCAATTATAGTTTATAGATCTCAGATCATGACAACACAACCAATTTAACCAAACACGTAGTCTAATGGAAAACAGTAAAACTGATCTGACAACACCATGCAATCGTATTTCATGGTATCACCTTTTGAGTTCCTGTTCAGAACAGTTATCAGCCATTCTTCCACCCTGAAGGGAGATGCAGTTAACATCTCTTGCATGCAAAAGAACTTAAACCCATGAAGAAGTTAATTCCTCTGGAAAGTTTCCCAGTATTCCAGGATTTATTGGAAATTTGAGTCGATAATTTAGAGAACTCCAGTGCCAATTCCTTCAAGATTTCAGTAACGCTAACACAGATAATTTTAAAATATTTTGTTCTACCAGGGCAGACTTCAGGTTACTTGGAAGCCTTAAATGCGCTTCTCCATATTCACATTACTGAAAGCAATGACATTTAGTCTGAATGTTAATGTTTGGCTACTGGAAAAATACAGTGTTTCTACCATGTTTTACAGAATTTTGTATTTTGAAACTGATGCATATGGCAAGGAAGGCTTAAGTAATTGTTATCTGTTATTTCTTCACTGCTGCAAAGCAGCTACCCAACCAACTGGAAAGAGGAGTCCATTCTCAAGTCAAACTTGGAGCAGGAATGGTAAGATGTGCACTACTCATTACCTTTTATTCTTGAAGCTATGCTGTGAATTCAAGAGAATGCTTACTTGCATGAATTAATATTAAAAAGCTACCTATTTCAAACAGCACTGATACCATTCTCAAACAATACTTCATTTCATTTAAGTGCCCCTCTCAATGCAATGCTATCACAAAGTCTTCCAGAATGTAGAGCCAGCACTTGACATGCTGATTTTTGGAATAAGCCACTGTTCCAGCGTACCATTTATAAAGGACAACATAATAAAGGATGTTTTCAGTTCACAGAAGAAAATCCAACTGCAACACAGCATGTGAAGGACTGCAAACAAGCTGTACGCCATCCAGTTTTCTGCTTCTAGCTTTGCATCTTCAGCTCAGCAGCACAGAGTCGAAAATATTTTTCATTTAGGTAGCACATTAATTACTCGATTAACCACCACCACCAGTAAAGCTTTGTATCTGGCTGGCACAGCTGCCAGCAGGACTGTCTCCTCATGTTCAAGGTCATGAACAAGAAGCCTTCAACTTGTTTTTCTATGTCATGCAACACAGTGTCAGGGCACACGGTTACCGGTGCGTCCTCAAGACAGCCATTTCAAGTCCAAACCAGTTAGCGTGGCATTGCTTTGTGCCACAGTCCTCCAAGTAAGGGCCAAACTAAGCCATCAGTGATGACTGGAACAAAGAGGAAGAAAGCTGCTTTTGAGCACTCAAGTGGAAACTCTGAAATTCCAGCACTGCTGTGCAGAAATTATACCTGCTGTTAGGTCCCTGGACACCCTTTCATCCCAAGAACAGGCAATGAGCACCTAGAACTTGCTATTTTCCACCCAGATGTCTAACAGTATGTCAGGTGCCTTGATATCCCCCTTGCAGAATAGTTCACTGCCCTACAAACCTTCAGCATGATGTCTTTTCCCAGGCATATCTGGTGCCCAGATAATGCTAGAAGGAAGGTGCCAGAAGATATTCCCCATCCTTCAGAGACCACAAAGTTCTTCTCTTTGTGCTCCAGGGCAGAAATATCAAAGCTATCTTAGGAGCATTGACTTCTTCATAAACTTGTGAAGCTATGACTGGGCATCACCAGTTCCATATAATATTATTCCATACTGCAGTTCAGACAGAAAAGCACAATTATTATTCAGCAGAGTTTAGGCTAAAACAATGCAAACCCAGGGATCAAATTCAGAGTGTTTTTTTTTCTGTCCTGGATCCTGCACAGTTCACGGTGCTGCATACCTGCTGTACAGCAGCCCTGGCAGGTAACCAGACTGAGAACACAGGCAAAAGCTTCACTTGGATGCAGGAAGATTGCCAAATGTCAGCCATCCCTAAACAGCACGTTTGGCTAGAATGTACACAATTTCGTGAAAAGATCGGTATAATTTGTAGGCCACAGTATTATAAGCCACCTGATTATACTGAATATTCGTTGCACCTCCTGCTTCCAGGGGGAAGGCCAGGAACTACGTCAACTTCAAGGCTTTCTCTGGTAGATTTGGAAGGGCTCCCTCTATGCTTCAGGCCGGTGAACGATCAACTGCACTTGCACAAGTCTCCGGAGTCATTATCTAGGGTAGATAAGAGCTGTAGTAGCTAAGCTCTCATGAAAGCCAGGCCCCATATAACTATTAGGTGTTGTTCCGCCTTCAGCAGCTCCGACTATTTTCATCCTACTTCTAAATACGTTCAGTGAAACATATGAACATAAATACAGACAGATCTTCGCGTTTCAGTAAGTGGAGATGAGAGTATGCCGAGAATGCAGTTGTAGTAACTAATTTATTCCTTAGGAGAGCTGTTCATTTATGACTCTCTAACAGATAATGTAGCTCACAGGAAGCTTTATGATAGGGCTCTGACTTTTTTTTTATATAAACAGATGAGAAACATCGATGAGATTTTTAAAACAAGTCACAAAGGAAAAAAGCCTCCATAAAATTTCTGTTCTGCTCAGAGTTGCTGAAATACTGCTGACAATATGCTCTCCAAAAAAATTATTCTACTCAAAAAGATTACATAAGTTCAGTGTTGACGGTATAATGAAAACCATCTTATCCCCTTAACTATGTCAGCACCGCCTGAAAAGGGGCACTGGTATATTCTACCTAGATCTAAATTCAGGAGCGTTCTCACTTATGTTCATACAAACGCAAACCCTCGCTGTGCTCCCAGAAAACAGAAACATCTTCCTCTCCGAGATTCGCATCATTCGATTCTGCACAAACATTTCTATCACCTCAGACAGTAACGCAGCAAGTTACTTCACTTTATTTTAATTCGGGAGGAAAAGGATGGTTACCAACAGGAGTCCCAGCAATGATTAAAACACAAAACTGAGAAGAGCGTGAGTTTCTGAGCATTATTTTCTTTGAACTCCAAGCATCACTCACAACACTAAAGTCTGCTGAAACGTTTTGTCAGCTTCACCTCTCGCTGGATGAGCTTTAAGGCTCTCAGTTGCCATTTAACATTCTAGTTGTTGCCGTCACGTAAACTACCTCAAGCCAGCTGCACCACCCCGGACTTGCACCACCCTCCACTTAGAGAAAGAGCAATTCACCCAAAATAAGATGATTCACACGTGCCTGTTAATTAGATTTTTACTCTAAGAAGCCCCTCTCCTCACCAGTGCGATTGTTTATCCCTGCAAAAGAACTAACAATTATGACTACACAAACTATGGTGCTAAGATCTTTAACAGTATTTCTCAGTAAATTGGGTCGCCTAACAAAAGGAAATCGGAATTCACACCACAATCGTGAGCACGGTACACCAACAGTCGAGGTGATGATGATGAAGATGAAGGCTTATTACTCTTCCCACTGTGTATTGCATTCTAAAATGGTGGCCATGTCTGCCTAGGCTTCAGCTCGCACAGACACCACTCCAACTCCGGGCTGCGGAGTTGGACGGCGCTCAACTTGAGGAAATAGTTACCTGGATCAAATAAAAACTGAGCCGGACCCCAGCCAGGGCTAGGGCCGGGCCCCGGGGGAAGGGGGCGAGGAGAGGCGAGGAGCGGTGTCCCCAGCCCTCCACCACCACAATGCCAACATGGAGGGCAACACCCAAGCAGCTGCCTCCTCCAGGGCTCTGCACGGGGGCTGCTCGCCCCCAGCAGCGGCTCCGGGACAGCGCCTGGGGCCACGTTGGAACTTTTTTTTTTGGAGGGGGGGAGCTGGGGACAGGCAGGAGAGGAACGGCTCGGCCTGAAGAGCCTGCGGGGAGCCGCGGCGGGGCCGGCTCAGCCTCCCCCCCGGCTCCAGCCACTTTCGTGTCGGGCACCTCCAACACTTGGGAGCCACTTGGGCAGCGGGGGGAGGCCGGGGAGCCCCCCCACTCCAGCCCCGGGGGCGACCAAACTTCTCAGCGGAGGAGGAAGAAGAAGAAGAAGAGGAGGAGGAAGGGGGGGGGGAAGGGAGCGGCCCCACCTGCCCGGGGGGCACCTGCGGGCCCCCGGGGGAGGGCAGCGAGCCCCGCACCGCCACCCCGCAGCACCGGGGCTGGGCGGCCGGGTGCCGGTACGAGCCGTGCGGCCACACAAAGGCCGTTCTCCCCCCGGCGGCGCCATGCGGGCACTCACCGGCGGCGGCCGCACCTTGCAGATGCCGGTCTGCTCGGCGATGGGCCGGATCTTGTGGATGAAGGCGAAGGGGTCGGCGAACTCCTCCCAGCTGGGCTCGAAGACGGGGCACTCGGGCGGGGGCAGGAACTCGGCCATGGCCCGGCCCGGGCCTCGCCGCCACCACCACCACCACCACCAGCACCAGCACCCACCACCAGCACCGAACAATCCTCCGCCAGCCGCCGCCGCCTCCAAACGGGACGTGCGCGTCCTGCGCCGGGAGGAGGCGGGGGTGCGGGGTAAAGGGGAGGGGTGCTCGGGGTGGGGGGGGGGTAACGGGGGAGGTAGGGGGGGGGGGCAAGAAGGCAGAGAACGAGAGAAAAAGAGTCCGCCCCGGGCTGGGCGGAGGGGGAGGGAGCGAGGGAGGGGGCGGCGGCCGCCCCGCCCCGTCACGCGCCTTTGTGAGGGGGCGCCCGGCCCGGGCTTGGGGCCGGTTGAGGGGTTGGGGGCTCCAAGTGGTTGGGGGGGGGGGGGGGGGCGAAGATTCGAGACCCCCCCCGCCCTTCACGGGGGGGTTAAGGGCCGGCTGCGAGCCTTGAGGGGCGGGGAACGGGGGGCAGCGAGCCCTCAGCAGCGCCTCGCCGGGACCCCACGGGCGCTTTAGTGGGGGTTATGTGGGGTGGGGGGGCGGGTTGTGGGGGGGGGGGGGAGCCCCGGCCCCGCTCACAAAATGTCCGCCCCAACGCCTTTGTGCGCGGCCCCCTTTCACCCCCCGCTCCCAGCCGCTCCCCTCCAGCACCGCTGAGCTCGGGGAGAGCTCGGGGAGGCCTCGGGACCCCGCGGTGCCCCCCCCCCCCCCCAACACCTCCCAACCACCCTCCCCAGCCCCTCCGCTCCCTTTGTGGGGGCCCCGCGGCCGGGCCCCGCCGCGCTGTGTTTACATGCGCGGAGGGATCCGCCCCAGCTGACAGCGGCCGCCGCCGGCCGGCGCTTCTTTTTTTAAAGAGCCTCTCCGCCGCCCGCCATTGGCTGCGCCGCCGCGACGTCACAGCCGGGGGGCGGGGCCTCGCCGGGCCGCGCGGACGCATTGTCTGCGGGCACGGCCCCGCGGACGGACGCGGTGAGGCCTCGCTCCGCCGTCACGGCCCCGCTCCCCTCACGGCATTTCCCCCCCCCCCCCTCCCCACCCGCGTCCCTTTGTTCCGCGCCCCCGTTGTCCTTCGCTCAGCCCCCGGTGTGTGGGGGGGGGTTACGGGGGGGGTGCAGGCCGCGGGGAGCCGCCCCGGAGGGAGCCTGGGGAGCCCTCCCCATCCTCCCCCCCCCCGCCGCACGTAGCGCACGTGCCCACGGCTTGGCCACGCCCCCTTGTGGCTACGCCCCCCCTCCGCGTGGTGACCACGCCCCCATCTCAGGAGGCCCCGCCCCTCTTCAACTCGCCTCAGAGGCGCTCGGGCGCCGTCGTGATCGATCGCCCCTCTGCTCAGCTCGGCCCCGCCGGTCGCTCTCCGGGAGCTTTTCGGGTCCCGGTGGCACAGCCCCGGTGGTAGAGCCCTTCCAGGCTTCCACAATCCGTGTTCTAACTCCCCTCAGCCCGCCCTGCGGCACCGAGCCCAGCACAGCCCCGTGGGGAGCCCTCAGCCCGGGCCCACGCCGCCATTTCCTGCACCCGCTGCCTCAGCCTGCCTTGGGGGCTCCCAAATTGCGATTTTTTTGCTCATCCACTGAAACGTGGCTGTTACGCGCAAGCACAGTCAGGCTGTAACTTCCTTAAAACTTCAGCTATTGACCTAAAGTTTTGCCCCTTTGAATAAAACTTACCCGGTATTATCAAAATCCCATGCAAAAGCACTTTTATTAATACAGCAGTTGAGAAAGTCAAACACACCTGAGCTGGAAACAGGACCCAAAAGCACAGAAGCAGCCAGGTGGTGATTCAGGAAGGAATCCAAGGCCCAGGGTAGCTTAATAATTTCAAAGCTGATACCATTCGGCAAACACAGCCTGAACTTTCACCCTACCGATTTCCTATCATTCAGCTGTTCCCCTGCCACAAGAATTTAATTCATGAAATTATTTAGAGGAAGGAGGAAGTTGTAAGCTCTCGGAACTTCTGCTTACCATTCAAATAAATAGGAAACTAAGTACAGAGGAGTCGCTTCTACAGTTTAGAGTTAAGACTTATTCTCCTCACCTAGAAAGAAGAAGAAGAAGGACTGCTTTTGTAAGGGGCAGAAGGAAAGACAAAGGGAGGGATCTCCTGCATTAAGAGCCGAGCTCTTTTCAAAGCCCTGCTCTTGCACAGACAAGCTCACCCCATGACTCACGCCTTGATCTGGCTTTAGGTAGCCAGCCAGGCTCGGGTTCTCAGAGCCCAGCAGCCACCCCAGTTGTTGGAAGCACCTCAGGTTTTCATGAGCTCTAGGACGACGTCCCTCCAAGTTCCTTGGTTAAATTTTATCCACAGCTTAGAGAAGTCAGCGAACCCACTTCCTTGTACAAAAGCAGAGCAACAATGAGAAGTCTTTAACCATATACATGAGACGCACCGTAGCTGTTTTATACTTTCCTGTTAATACTTTCATTTTACACCAAGGGAACCTCCAGTACAAGTCACCTAAGAGCAGTCTGGGGAGAAAACTAAGCTGCTTCATCGCCTTGGAACAGCTGCTCTGCACCATATCCAAAACTCTAGGGTCTCTGGCACCGAGGAAAAAGCTCTGAGCAACATTACTTTAGTGACTCTGGGTCTGAGTTTCTCAGGAGTCTTAAGGATGCCTAAACAACTATGGTTTCTGAGGTACAGAGAATAGTCTTTGTGGTAATGACTCCCCAAGTACTTGTTCTGTCAGCTGGAAGGAGCATGTTTAAAAGGATTATTTCTGCTGATAAAATCAAGTACAAAGGTCTCCTGTGGGACTCTGATGGAAAAAAAAAATAAAAAAAACAACACTCAGGTGCTTTACCTTGGAAGTTACTACTGGGGAAGAAAAAACACTTAGTACAAAGATCTTCAGTTGATCAGAGGAGGGATACGAGTTGTCAAGAGATAACCCAAGGATAAAAAGCAGATTTCTTGAAGGGAAGATGAGGTGGCAGAAGTCTGGATAGGAAGGTAGCAATTGCTTAAGGAGTAAGCCCTGGAGGGGCTAGGGAGAAGCAGGACCTCAGCCCGGAGACAACACCTTTCATCCCAGCAGCCTGGACCCTGCTCAGTTTAATCCTGTCACACAGCAAGAGCAGCCACAGCTCTCCCAGCACCCGCTGAGCACTGGTTGCACTGGCCTAGGACAGTGGGAACACTGGGAATGGAGATGAGCTTTAGGAAAGACTGCACCCTGCATCTCCAAGCAGATGTACCTGCAACTCTGGGCACTGAAAAAGACCAGAACTGCTCCCAGCAGCTCAGAAACTAGCAGAAGTCATGAAAGAAGGCGAATATTACACAAGTTTCACTCCAGGGCTACCTAGAAGCAAGCTGGAGCAGATCCTGCCCACGAGAGCCCAGAGTTTTACGCTCCCAGGTCCAGAGAGGCTCAGTGCCGCACAGGGAGGCTGCAGCCAGTTTTTTTTTCCCTAAGTCATAGATAAGTGAAACTCCATTGAAGTCAAAGCACTCGTTTCATCAGAGAGCTTAGCCTAATTAAAATACTACATGTTCACAGCACAGGGCAGGGAGGGAAATATGCTGAGCCTCTCAGCTCTTTAAGAAAATAGATTCCTGGGAACAAACATATTTAGTAAGCAGAATGTGTAACAGATCAAACCAAACCAGTTTTTCCTGGGCCAACCAGCAGCTTGTACGAACCTGCAGAGTGGTTTGAATTTCATCATCAAGGCTAGAAAAGGGTTTTAAATTTGAGAAAGCCAGCTGCTCCCAGAGATGCTGATGCACGTCACTCCTCAGAGAAGTGTCAAGCTACTGAAATCTCAGGATCCTGATTAGAAATATGGAAGGATAGGAGATTCTGGATGTGAGATTATGGAAGTTTTGTAAGCTCAGTTTGCAGGCTGTAGGCATTGTGCTGACTGCTGCCTCGGCGCTAGGGACCCAAACTCTTTGCCTCCCTCGTGTTTTGTCTTGGCTGAGAAGCCTTCTTTCATGTAGAAGAATTCGGTACTTTTTTAGCAGCTTTTACTGCAAGTATGGAGAAACATCAGCATCAGTACCTAGCTGAGTACTTTCTTGCTTTTCTTCCAGAAGATGTGCTCCTTACTCCTAGCCTATTTTGGGCTGGCTGACAACATGCAGGCCTCATATCTGTACCATGCCTTCTGCACTCTGGAGAAGCCGAACGAGCACCGCAAGCTCTTAACTCTTCAGGCTGCAGGCTGAACATGTCAGCTACAGGAAACCATGCAGAGGGGCCACACTGAAGGGGCGGGCAGGAAATCTGAGCCTCTTTTGTGGGCTAGAATTGAGCTGGCTGGCCAAGGACGGAAGTCCCACAGCTGCACACAGCTCCTGGTGGGGACTATGTCAACAGACAGGTAAAAACAGCTGGTTAGCATGTGGAAGCCAAATACAAACGCTCAAGCATGGGAAGTCGAGCACAGTTGTGCAACGGCCTTCAACGTGACTTTTATTAATAATTCGGAGAGCCCCGTGCCCTGTCATTAGCTTCTATTAAAGGCTGAGTGAGGTCTTAACTCCAAATCCACGGCGGGGCTCCCATGGGCACAAGGATAAGCGAGCCGCAGCCGTAGGAAGCGCTGCAGAGGCAGAGCTGAGGTGCTGCTGTTTCACACGCCTCTCCTCGCTCTCGGGCAGCTGCTGACTCACGCTCAAATTCCAGCTGTACCTGCTTGCTCCTCGCTGTGCTAATAGCACCCGGGCCGCAATCTGCTGCCAGGCAGGACGTGCAGAGGGTGGGATGATTTGGTGAAGTGTGGAGGCTGACGAGGGAGCAGTCATCCACGGAGCGCTTGGGCAGTCAGCGAGGGTGAGGCCCAAGTCATTATCTTCCAGCTGGTGGCTAAACTAGGTCAGAAGAACCTCACCCTAAAAACCCCTTGCGCTGACAAGTTCAGGTCTAGACCTCGATGCTCGGGGAAACGAATCTACCCATGGAGTCCCTGCAGTACGATGGGGTAACTGGAGAAATGCACCTTGCCACGATGCACAAAGCTACAAAGCTCAAATCTTTCTTAGAAAGAAGAATTTTTCAGAAGTTAAGGTGCAGCTTCATCACCCCCAGCCCCTTGGCTGCTGTGAAACAGAAAGTGCTATCACAACCGGTCCCTGAAGCATCTGAATTCAGCTGTGGTTTCTGTGTGGGTTAAGGGGAAGCAGCGCTAAAAAAAACTGCTCTGAAGAGACCGTACCAACTGCACCTTCTGCCACTCTCACCGAGCCCGCTATCACAACGGGCAGACACGTTGTACCACCGCTGATAAGCCCACTGCCCTCCTCCCCACCGCACGGTGACAATACACAGGGCCTGGTAAGGACGGAAGCTGGTCTTAGAGAAAGTGTTTAATTAACAAAGCTTGTTCCTACTTAAGCTTCCTTTCTCAGCTGCAGCTGAAATCCCCCCCCAGTTTGCCAGATCTGCTCCAGGATTCACTTGTTTTTAGACAAAGGGGAGCATTAAAGCAGCGGTGAGGAGCAAGAACGTAAGATTTGAGGGATCCTTGTGCCCAGGTAACCCACAGCTGTGCTCAGGATGCATTGACACGCTTCGCTCAAGTACACAGAGAGAGGCCCAAGACTGCAGAAAGCCCAAACTCCAACCCAGGTTTCAAACAGCAGATACGCACCAAGTCATCTAAGCCCTGGTGCCTCATTTAAATGCATTAAAAATGAGTCTACGGCTGGACAGACAAATCAGAACATACGACCGGGTTTTAAAAGCCTTCGCTGATGAAGAGCCCTGGAGAAACTGCTTATAGAGGAGATTTAGACATTGAGAAATGGCACAGCTACACGAATTAAGGAGAAAATGTTTCAGATAATACTGATCACATACACGATGGCAATGTTAGCCAAGCAAAGGTGGTGAGAAGCCACATGAATCACAACCAGGCGGCCTGCTACAGGATCTGGTGGATGGCATGGGAGGTTTAAAGCCAGCTGGGGAGCCAGAAGGCATTCAAAGGAGAAAGGATGTGATTAAATAACCTGGCAATGGAAAGAATTTAGGAGCTCTACAGGCAATAAACTACTAAAATAAACAGAAATCAGACCCTCAGAATGCAGCAAGTTCTGGGGGCTTTTCGCGTGGCTTTTCCCAAAATCAAGTTCCGTGGGAGGCCCGGCTTACTGCGCTGATCTGTGCAACCCCACACATCCCACAAAGAAAGACAAATTTCAAAATACCCAACTGATGAGCATCTTTTGCAAGAAAGTACAAGACTGGACAAGAAAATAAGCTTCCCAGTGACCACGAGTACAACAGTGAGGATTGCTCCTGATCTGCCAGCACCTACAATTAGCAAAAAATGGGTGCATCAGCTCTTAGGTGCTTTGAGAAGTGTTCTGCAATAGGCTTGTATTTAATACATCCGATCAACTATGAACAAGGTCTGAATCAATATGCAGACAAGCTGCCCCACTCAGCCTCATCAGACAAGTCTCACATGCAGACACACGTCGCAGACACTAAATACTTGCAGCACTGCAGATAATGAAGCCAGTGCACACATGCTGCAATACACGGAGCTGGAACTTCACCAATGTTGATAACTCTTAATAGCAGAGAACAAGAAACAGACTCAGTGAGAAAACAAGGAGGAAGATAAACACTAAACAGCCAAAAGAATAAGACAAGAAACGGAAGTATTTTGCCTAGGAGGGCCAGAAACTGTTGCCTGGATGAGAGAAGCCATGGAAGAGGAAACCCTCCATTTCTGGGTGCCATATGTGCTCGCTGCAAGGCATTAACACCATTTTCAAAAGCGTTTGTGGACTATGGCAGAAGCTGTTCTGTAACGTGCTGAGACGTGACTGGGACACTTCCACTGATGCGTGCACGTGATCCTGCATTCCACATAAACACTCCATAAGTCGTGAAGAACAAAGGCAGAAACCATTTTGCAGCAGTCAGCACCAAACCATGGTTGAGCCTGTGGTTCACTGAGCCTATGGCTCGACTGCAGCTGGCCCGTGGCACCCACCCGATGCTTCCCCTACACCAGCTCTGGCCCTGGGCTGATCCCATGCTAAGCCATCTTAGCTCATGAAGCTAAAAGAAAGCTTCACCCTTTTCCCTTCCCCAAGATGAGTTTTCTTGCCCATTTAACACAAAACAGTGCCAGAACCAGTGCAAGAGCAGAGACAGGATTGTAGGGGTGATGAAATAGGGAGTGCAGGGACAGTGGGAGCAGTTCAGATAGCTTAGATCGTCCCAAAACAGCAGACACAGGCATTCAAACCAAACTGAAAGTAGCTCTGCGTGCAACATAGCTTTGACAGCTGGTGCAGAATTGCACCAGGTCACCTCCAGACCTGCTGCAAAACAATGCCAGACAACGTTACATTAGCATCTCTTTGAAACAATGCATACCTGCAGCCTTCAGCCAAGGCAGGCTCCACACACTGGGTTTTGAAATAACCGAAAAGCCACAGATCTCTGCTCTCAGTCCAGCCAACTGAAAAGCAGCTTTTGCAAGTGGTGATGTAAGACTATGAAATGCATTTGACAGTTGTAGCCATCGAGCTCTGACAAAAAGTAATGTGGAGATGCTTAAGGTCTTCGAAGTCTTCTTGAATACTGCTTGGAATTCATCCCTAGCATGAAGCATTACGACCCACTTGCACAGCACCTGCCTGTGAAAAAGGATTTGAACACACACAATAACCAGGAACCTTTAAAGGCCATTACCTTAACGAAATTCACAGGTGACAGAACCAGAACACTGAGCACAGGCTGAGAAAGTTTGAGCCATCCTGGAGAGAAGGATTCTTTTTGTCCCTACTCAAGTCTCTGGAAGTAAAATGCACAGTTCTGGAGTGAAAGGGCTTGGACCTTCAACAAGCACATGGTGAGGAAGTTCATGCAATTCTATCATTAGCATTAGAAGAGACAGGAAAAGCCCTCTGTTGGTTTCATCTTCTTCCCTAACTACCTGATAAGGTAAAAGAATCCTAGCAGACCTAGCACTGATCACAGGTGACACATCCAAGTCTAATATTTGGAAGAAGGAACCTTACCCAACCATACAGCATTTGGCCACAAGTATCTCCTCCACTCATCACTGTTGGATGAACTGCCTGACTAGCAAAGCTCACAGATGGATGCTCAAGGAGCAATATGCACATAGAGACCAGCAATAGCATCTCATCATTTCAGTGCTAAAATATTTACAGAAAAAACACACTCACGAACAGGCACGCAGCGCAGTGTAATAGCAGTTAAACATCCATCACTTCCAAGAGCTGAAGTGGGAGAAATGCCGAAACAGTATTAATGCAACACATTTGGGACAGACTTTCTGGTGCTCTGATTGTATCCATATGCACAAAAACTCAAGCCTGTAAAGTTATCTTGAAGTTCTTATTTTAACTTCTCCATGAGCATCTGATCTCCAGTCCTGTTCTTACAAAGTGAATATTTAAATATTCCCACCTGAAATCAGAACTCCTCCTACTTTCTGAAATGTAGAAAGACACTCAAACCCTTTTCTTCCCTCAGCCTCAACAACGGCTCCATTTTACAGACAACATAACATGCAACTGGCATACAGTGGACCAAAACTGAGAACATAGCACACCTCCTGGTATCACGTAGGAAGCCTGGGGCAGACCTAAAAATAGAGCTGAGCTCACGTAGTGGGTTAGGTGCTTACCTTTGCTTTAAGAAGATGCACTTTCTTTGAGTAATTCCTTTATGGCTTTGAAGTTTTCCTACATATTTCTACTGCTTTAAATATTAGAAAATTAGGAAATATTATAAAAGAACATTTTCCCAAGTATTTCTAGAATGTTTTCTAGATCATCACTTAGTGTTTACAGATGTTTTCTAGAGAGCGTTTGAAAAGAGGAATTCAGCTTTTTATGCCCAAGTACTCCAAGCTCTTGACAGATCAAGGAAAGTAAAACAATGCTGCAGAGGAACTGTGAAGGTACCACAGCTGACTCAACACACAAAGCCAGTGGGTATGGACTTGGCATCAGGAAGATGAAGAGCCTGGGGTTTAACAGACTCAGCTCACTGCAAAGCTCCACAAAAGGCTCTGCTCTTCGTATGACTCTCACCCTTCCACCCTTTTAGTCTCCTGGTAGTTCCCAGGCCCTTGTCAGCCAGCACCTCCATTACCTCCAGAGCACTCTAATTTCTTCCACCTCATCACGCTCGTTCCTTCTCTTCGTTAAGAGTTGAAACTACGAGCCTCTAAACCCCTTGCCCAACTTTTAGAAGAAATCTGTAGATCAAAGTCTTCACACAGCCTGGAAGTTGCTCCTTCTATTTCAGACTGATACAGAGAAGGGATCAATCATCATCGCTTTGCCAATACACAGAAAACACAGAAAATTCCTACAGCACTCCTACGTCCTGCAATAGGATGAAAAATTGTTCAGCTCTTTACTGCCAAATTCACTTATAAGCCCAGTCTATAAGTCTATTCACTTATAAGCCCAGTTTGAACTTCTGAGTTCAAACATAAACCATCTTCTCTTTTGAGTGAGTATAAACACGATGTAAGAATCTGTGAGATCAGGAGTCACCTAATCCAGTTCCTTAGTCCTGACAGGAGCCTCAATTACACTTCCTCTGTACTTTCCCAGCCTCTGGTAATGCACACTGCCTACATAAGACGTGGCATCTGTTTAATCACCTGATTTTTCTTCCCAAACTTTTAAGACTTGCAAAAGAAATATGAACTCAACAGCACAAAGACACCGCCTGAAAAGTAACTTGGATCTTATGTTGCAGTACTTCTGTGAAAAGCTGCCCTGGTACATGAAAATAGCTCTGTATTATAATCAACAGCTGAAGTTTTGTCTCTGTGAAGCATCTCCTACAGGAAAACTTGACCTTGTACAAAGGCAGACAGTTTGATTTGGCAGAAAAAGGCTTTTAAGAAGTTAGAAGAGAATGGCACAGGGCAGCACATCAGCAGCACTGCGTATCAGACGTGGAGACCTGTCTGCTGCTACACACAAGCAGATTTGGCTGAGAACTGCAGAGCTGAGCACAGAATGACATCCTCCTTGCTTGTCCTGCAGGATTTGGTAAGCAGCATGTCAGCAGAAGGCCTAACAAGACTGAAGGCTGCAGGCTTGGGATAATATAATCAAAAACTTCATCTACGTTTACAGCAGTGCATTAGCAAAATAATGAATTGACTTTGCTGTTCCAGCTTTTTTGTAAGTTTCCATGACTAAACTGCCAGTGAGATATTAATGTATGACTCTGTATGACTACTACAGAGCAAGAAAGACACAAAGCAAAGCCAGAAAATCCTTGATACCACTACCACCACTTTTTTCAGACAGTGCTCACTTACCAACTAAAACTCCGAAGAGCTCCGCTTTCCTAAAAAGTTGATTCTATTCAGCAACAGTCTTATAGGGTAGATGTTATCCAAGTGGTCTCAAGGTATCTGAAGTACAAAAGCACTTCCTAACATGATTTGAAGAAAAATCTGCTCTGTAGGAAAGGGTGCCAAGCACGTGCACTTGTATCCTTATTACCTATACTGGCCAGAGAGTTAAAATGTAGAAAGAATTTCGTACAGTAACAGTGGCATACTTACTATAGGAATTATAAACACATGTAATTTCTATATTATATATATAACTAGCACATTAAAAACTATTCATATTGCTTATTCAGAGGACAGAGTGGGTGGAAGTCAGATTCTGTTGCACTGCATTCCATTGGAATGGCACCAGAACCATCTCAGAGCACATCTTACAGATACAACCAGCAATTTAGTGAACTACATGGCAATCCACCATGGGTTCCAGCTCATTTCCTCCTCCTCCTCCACTTAATGAGTCATAAAGTTATTCTATATCAGGTGATAGCTATTAATTGCCAATCTCAATAATGGAAGAAAGCTGTGTCACCGCAGGTAGAGATATATTTAGCTACCAGGAGGTAATGCCTGCACTTCTGCCTGTGCAAACAGGCACAGAACTATTTTCAAAGCAGAAGAATGGGGATGAAGACACGCATGAGAAGTTCAGATTTAAAGAAAGGTTGTCACTTCCCTGTCACTTTGAAAATCTTAGCTTCTGGAAGTTTCAGGTACTCGGTCTTACTCAGATTTTAATTCAGTACAGGATCTCCTCTACACTTTCAGGAAACAAATGAACCACCCATTCATTAATTCTACCGTACAGCTAGCAATTAGAGCATGTTTAAGGATTTCAGCAGCTAGCTGAAGCAAGATCAGTTTTAGCAGGATTTTCCTGCTGTAACTACCTTGGCTTCCTATCTGAGAAAAACACTATCTTATCTTAGCTCACTATGCATATGCCTACGCTGCGAGTTAACTGCTCACTAGCTAATGAAACAGCAGGTTTCCTAATGCTGGTACAAAGAAAAATGGAGTATGATGGAGGATGTGACTCTGTGCATTTTCAGCATGAGTCCAACGTTTAACAGGTGACAAGCATCTCTTGTTAAACCTACCCCTGGCAGCTTTTCAGCTTGCTATTTTCTCAAAGCTGCATTACCTGTCTTGGAAAATTGAAAGCATAATGCATCTCGAATCTAATGACTGCACTGAGTGAGATTCCATAGTCCAGGGTTTTCAAAGAACTCAGCTTTTGGTATGCAGAATCCTGTTACAAGAATGCTAAGTGCTGTCCTGCACAAACTCATCTTTGTACAGGTGCATTGTACAAAGGACATTTTGACACTGGGGGCCAATTCCCAGCAGCAGCAGCATCCTACAGGGTAACCCGTATGTGTAATAGACCACAAAAAAACAAACAGCAGGAAACAGCGTGCAGGCCCCACATAATGAAAAGAAAAATCCCCCCCCCAAAAAAACCAGATTGCTAAAAACTATACACTAAAGCCCTGTTTAGAAATCCGCTCCTACACATGCTGGTAACACAAGTTTTAAAGGCAGCCGTGGTGCTGGCAATAGGAACTCCATGGTACTCGTGATCTACTTTAGTATGAGATTCCACAGCAAAGACCTAGACATCTGTGAGGCATGAAGCAGTCTCCCTACACACTACGCTTGTGGTATTTCCATCACATTAAAAGTCTGCATACATGCAAGGAAATGAAGTCAATCTGACTTGCAATGAATGTGACTGCCTCTTGGGCTATGCCTAGCACATTTACTTAATCAGCTCATAAGCAGGAAAATAAGTTAGTCAAGAAGACTTGAAGCATTCTACAGTTGGTCCACGTCTACCCTAGAACCAAAACAAGCAAAAACAAATGAGAAACTCACTGAAACCTGAGACATGATCAGCTACGCTGAATGACCAGAGATGTGATTTATACATTTTTAAAAGATCGTGGCTGACAAGACAGTCTGAGCAGTTGATCTAGATTATAAAATAGACTATAAAGCCTGAGGTTGTCCCCATCTATATAAAACTAACTTCCACACACCCCTAAATAAGATGAATTTCACATCAGATGAATTGATTTAACCCAATGGCTGCAAGAACACATGCAACGTGGTTATTCACAACAACTTAGGCTGTCTGAGCAAGTGAGCAGCCCTTGCAGACCAGGCTATTCTGCTAGGACTTCAGTGGTCTAAACTAAAAGTGATACCCCCATAATTACAGCAAGCACACCCAAGTCACAGCTAAAACTAAGGTCAGGGAAAGATCCCCATTCTGTGAGTTTGTGCCAAATACTGCAACATTATCTAAGTACTGTAGGTTTCCCATACAGACGGAAGTTAAGGCATTTTTCTGAGCACAGTTAAGACTCCTGCTAAGCAGGTATGCTCACCTTAATCAACTAAGACAGGCTTCGAGGCTTGGCCTGAATCATGTTCAACAATTAAATCAGAAGGAATACAAATAAGGTTGAAACAGGACTGGGAGGAATTCATCTCAAATGCCAGTCTCCTGGGGTCAGACTTTGGTATCATACAACAGTGATAATCAAGCATAACATTTGACTATTCCACCTTTGATACTTCGGTGGGAGAAATTTTTCAGAATCATCCAGCTAAGGCAGAAATGGAAATGGGTCATTTGGCTTGTGGATCACTAGTGTTCCAATCCCCCACCCAGATTATGCTGAAGGTTTCACAGCTGTCCACATCTGATAACCTGATTAGCCAAATCCTCCTATGTTACACCAGATATGTGAATTACCATTCATTCTTCTGCTTTCCATATAAGATGAACCAATGAATTAATTTCTGAATCACTTTCAGGGGAAACTAGTGTTTAATCCCAGGCAGCTAGCTCAGATTTTTGCTCTGAACTGAGCTTCAGCCACAAGGCTCGCTCCACAGCGAGCCAACAGGCAGGGACTGCATCATTGTGGGAGGACAAAGCAGCACCAGGGTAATCACCACAGGTCCTGACACAAGTGACAGGTTTCTCATGCTACTGCACTCCCAAAAGGGCATCTCTTCCCCCTTTAGCATACTGTATCTCATACCATGCATGCCAAATCGATGTATAGGAGAAAAAATTAAGTAGCCTTTGTCTTTAGAAGTGTTGTACCTTTTCTCAAGGCTAAGTAATACAAGGTTAGTTCCTGTTACCTTGTATTGTGACAGCAGCTTTAGAACCTTGGAAAAAAAAAAAAAAAAGAGTAGCTAACTCAAATCTTCCACCAAAAGCTTGAGCATGTTCTAGTCTTGGATTCTGGGGGCAAATATGTACTATTAGCTCTTTAAATAGGAGTTATTTTCCTTAAGGCATTGCTAACTCTAGAATGATTACTTTATTCACCTTTCTCAGAAAGCAATTTTATCTCAGACAGACTATTTGCATATGGTTAATGAAGGTACATAGTGTTTGGACACTACTGCATGTCTTAAAGAAGTTTATTCCAATCATTAGACATGATTTACACTGCTACTAAAAAGGCAGTAAGTGGCAGAGACTTGCAATTCACTTCTGTTGTGTTTAATATTCTTCACCTTCATCTTCTCCATCCATCGAGTCTGTGCCCACTTCTTCGTAATCTTTTTCAAGTGCAGCCAAATCTTCCCGAGCCTCTGAAAATTCCCCTTCCTCCATCCCTTCTCCAACATACCAGTGAACAAAGGCACGTTTGGCATACATCAGATCAAACTTGTGGTCTAGACGAGCCCATGCCTCAGCAATGGCTGTAGTGTTGCTCAGCATGCACACCGCCCGCTGGACTTTGGCTAGGTCACCACCAGGAACCACTGTTGGTGGCTGGTAGTTGATGCCAACCTACAGGAAAAAGCAGAAGAAACCATGAGTTGCCTCCTAGGATGTGACAGTGACTATAGAAAGCAGCTCTGTACAAGAACATAAGCCTCCATTTATTAAAATACAAGTCAGGTACCTACAGAACATTTTAACAAGAAAATATACTTTGGAGTCCCATTACTGTGAGCAAGAAGTCCAAGAGATTGATGATGCAACTGAGACTTGCCTTAAAACCAGTAGGGCACCAGTCCACGAACTGGATTGTGCGCTTGGTTTTGATAGCAGCAATAGCAGCATTGACATCCTTGGGGACAACATCCCCACGGTACAGCATACAGCAGGCCATGTACTTGCCATGGCGAGGGTCACACTTCACCATCTGATTGGATGGCTCAAAGCACGCGTTGGTGATCTCGGACACAGAGAGTTGCTCGTGATAGGCTTTCTCTGCTGAAATAATTGGGGAGTACGTTACCAACGGGAAGTGGATGCGAGGGTAAGGCACCAAGTTAGTTTGAAATTCAGTAAGATCCACGTTTAAGGCACCATCAAATCTGAGGGAAGCGGTAATGGAAGACACTATCTGACCAATGAGGCGATTGAGATTGGTGTAGGTCGGGCGTTCAATGTCCAGATTCCTACGGCAAATGTCATAGATGGCCTCATTGTCAACCATAAAGGCACAGTCGGAATGCTCCAGGGTGGTGTGGGTAGTCAGGATGGAGTTGTACGGCTCAACAACAGCTGTTGAGACCTGTGGCGCAGGGTAGATGGCAAATTCCAATTTTGATTTTTTCCCATAGTCAACTGATAGGCGTTCCATCAACAGGGAAGTAAAACCTGAGCCAGTGCCTCCCCCAAAACTGTGGAAAATCAGGAATCCCTGCAAGCCAGTGCATTGATCAGACTGAAAGAGAAAATACATATGTTAGAGCAATCGTACACATTAAGAATTCCAAAACAAGCCTACTTCAAAAAGTCATGAAAGAACAATTCTGACACGTATCTGAAGCTGATCAAGCTTCAGGAAGCTGATATTTAATTCATCCATCATTAATCAAGGAATTATCCCATAGAAAAGCTTTTCAAACTTGTATTCTTAGCTGTTTTAAACCACCTAAATCCTGGAAGGCAGCCCTTCCACTTCAAATGACTACCTCAAGGCTTTCTCTACCCCCATTCTCATGCCAAGGCATGAGAATTAAAGCAACATTCAAAGAGGTATGGATCACCTACCCCTTATGCTGATTTGATATTCTCTACTGCATAAAGCATAGGATACCCCATCTTAGGACTACTGCTATAGCTCCACACAAGCTGCAAGCATGCAGCTCAGTTCAGGGAGATGAGCTGTCAAGAAGTATTATGCTGCCATTCCAGTTTAGTCTTCCCAGATGAAGCAGCTAGACTGCCTCATCCAGAGAAAGAGAGTGCCACATGATGCTTACCTTAATTCCCAGGACTGGTAGGGAATTAAACCAGCTTGTAAGAGGAAGTTATAACCATATTTCTCAGGTCAAAGTACAGCCTGCTACAGTTTTAGCTTTAGAGCCTGTGGCAGCCAAGTGTTGATAATATCAGCTTTGATCCACAGAAGGTGTGTTTTCTACTAACTCATTTAGCATTCCATATTAAAGCACCAGAGGTAAAGTCCGGATTTTTTTTAAACAGTGAGAACACCTTGCCTTTATGACACAGATTTGGCAAAGTACATACTAACGGCCCTAAAAAGGGAACTCTAACCCAAGCTGATGGCTTCATGATCTGCCACATGATCAAAGTACTAGGAAGCCTGAACCACCACAACCTCCTGGGATTTATTCCCTTTTCTACTGCTGTTACCATAAAATTGAATCAGAAATTTTAACAGGAGGAAATGCAAACAAAAGTCTAAACCACATAAGCAAACACACCTACTTGAGCTTCCTTGCAAGAGCCCCAGCCAGAGACCAAACCTTTTCCAGCAGAAACTATGCAAATCAGAATCATCTCTGTCCTGGCTTTCTGAAGTTAACATGAAGCTAAAAAGAACTGTGGTGATCTCATCAACATTTTAGGTCATTCTGAAGCCCTATCTGACAGAAGTAATCCAAACATCCTCTAAGGATAAAAATGGATGCATTGTAAGTCCACAGCTTCTCCTACCATGGAACAAATTAAAGCACAGCTTACAGGCCTATGTATTTTGACAGTTTCCAAAACCTAATTTCCAAATGCTGTAAAACAAGATAAAGAAACTTGTTTATGAGCCTTCAGTGAAATGTCTTACCAGTTTCCTGATACGTTCCAGGACTAGGTCAATTATCTCTTTCCCAACAGTGTAATGACCTCGAGCGTAGTTATTTGCAGCATCTTCTTTACCAGATATCAGTTGTTCAGGATGAAAGAGTTGCCTGTATGTCCCATTCCTAACTTCATCTGAGAAGAGAGAGATATTTTTCAAAGTTAACTTTCTATGTAGATCAGGTTTTTCAAACACCTGGATACCAGGGTATTTTTAAAATCTGGATACCTACTTCTGAAGGTATCCAGACTAAAAT
Organism: Aythya fuligula; assembly: GCF_009819795.1. NCBI lineage: Eukaryota > Metazoa > Chordata > Aves > Anseriformes > Anatidae > Aythya > Aythya fuligula. Next base: position 2,602,750 of record NC_045583.1, on the reverse strand, counting down.
ACCTTAGCCTACATAGGTAGATAAAAAGCAGCTTGTTTTCTATCAGGAGGTGATACCAAATACATAGTACAGTGTAAGTGTTGAATACCCAAGGAAAATGAGATTACTGCTTTGGAAACTGCCCTCTTTTCACTAAAAGTTTACATTTCTGACATGCCAGAACAATTGTAAATTGTCTTAAACAACTGTAGTTTAAGACTCACTTCAAGGCCCACTCCACAGATGAACACCTGAAATACTGCTTTTCCTCTGTATTTTCCAAGTCCTCCAGAAGCTGCTTTCTGCAGTCACAGGCAGTCAGAGCCTATACTGCTTGCCTATCTCCTTATTTCCTTTACCTGGACTTTCTGCCAAGGGTAGAAGAGAATGTTCAAATGGAACAGCTGTTCCTGTACAGATATTCAGTTATTCAAATATTACTAGAGCAAACGTAAACTCTAGCATGAAAGGCTGCTATAAAGAAAGCACATTAATGAACACAGAACAACCTCCACCCTGTGACCAACCTCCCTCCCTTTCCCAGCTATCTGGAGAACAATTCAGAGTTGTGACCTCCACTTGCTATCAGAAATATGCACTTATATCTAGCAGGCTAAAGCTCTGTCCTACCACAAAGCTAAAGGCACTCAGCACAGCTTTGTCTCTGGTTTAGCTCAAACCATTCTTGAGCTATACCATAATGCAGCACTCCATACTTTAATTAAAATCAGGTGGAAAGCCAAGAGCTTTATTAACTACAGATGAAGTTGCCTGTGCATATATATTCTTTTTAAGTTGAAAATAAGTACATGAGACTTAAAGCTGTGTAGAATTCAAGATTTATATACACTTATTATTTGAACCAATTTAGACTGACTGGCTACCACTGTAAGTTGCAGTCCCATGCTCCAAAGTATTTCCATGACTGCATCAGAACAAAAAAATCAGAATTTATTATTCAAAATACAGATTTCTTAAGACTTCTTGATCTACCTAAGTTGAGAGAAACAAGGGTAAAAGGGAAGAAATACAGAACCTTAGGAAAAACATAACTGGTGGGGGCAACACGAGTCAAGATGGTTCTGGGGCAATAACAGCTTGAAGAGTTATGAGGAATAGTCACCAGACTGTGAAGGAACAAAGAACTTGGAGCAGAGTGGACAGCTGAAACAAGTTCTCCCCAGGACATGTTAACCTCCATGTTTATGTCTAACTGGGGCAGAGATTTAAAGACATTTACATTCCTAGGCATGTTTCTGCTGCCTTGCTTCTCGGTGGGAAGCTTTGACAGTATTTTCACTTCCTAAACAGAGCTGCTGCACACATACAGCAGTCATGCTGCTTTCACTGAGGGCAGCATTGTTATGAAGCTCCAGAAATCCCTGGTGTACACACATGGCAGCTTCAGAGCTGCTGCACGCACAGTAGATGTTTTCTCAGGCAGTGCAGAGGGGCACACTGCATGCAAAGAACCCTGTCCATGGAGTTAAATCTCTAGTTTTCAACTAAGCAGGGCTGGAATAAGGAAAGCAGGCCAGTCCCCAAAGGCACATGATGCAACCTTTGCAACAAAAAGCCCTCACTTTTTTAGTTATTACCAAGCATTTCGTAAGACAGCCTTCTGCCAATCTCCCACACTACATTTACATCATTAGCAAGCACTGGATCACTGCCATTTGCAATTTGTCCCAAGACTCACCAGCTCTTCCCCCAGAGGCAAGGTGAGAACTTTGCCACCTGCTCTCCTTCACCTCATTTCTCAGCCTTTCCTGGTTGCTTAGAGCCACCACCTGGCCAGCAGCAGAGGAAGCAACAACCATGGGGCTCAAGAAAACAGAATATCTGAGCTACAACAGCTCCTGGGAATAACATAGCATAGGGCCAGAACGTGCTTTGACTCAGTGGACACAGCCCTAAGGGATTGGCTTAGTGATAGAACTCAGTGCTTCAGGTTTCTGCTTGGACATGACCTTGAAGGTCTTCTCCAACCTAGGTAATTCTGTTCCAAAGGTCAGTCTGGCACTCCCAGCCTTTGGCTTTCCCGCAGAACTCATCCCACTGTATGGCCACAGTGCTTTGTGGGGTTTGTAGTGTTGCAATTCATCTACAAAGGACCCTCACTTCATGTATCTAGAAGTAGCCCAGGCCTATTCACTCACCTCCCCTTCCCAACTCTTTCTACATATTACAGACAACAGACAAACACAGCAACTGCACATGCACAGGTAATGCAGCCCTCCTCTGAAAGCCCGAAATCACCACTTATGGCAAGCCAGCCACAAAGCTGACTGCAGCAGAATTACTTCACACACACAGATTGGCAAGAGCAGGAACAACACTGGTGATTCAGGGAAGGGGCCTTGTGAAATGGGGGAGCTGAAACATGCTGCTGAACAGGGAACTGGTCAGGGGCAGGAGCATGGGCTGCCCATTAAGAGCCAGGACTGTCAGAACATGGCTACCACTGATCTCCAGGATAAGAGCTGCTCATTAGTCCAAGATAAGGCTGCAGCAAGTTGTAGTGTATGCTTGGAGGTCCCAGGATTAAGGCTACCAATTGAGATGCATTACTGCTAGCATTACGCAAGCTATAAGATTGTTTTGGGAAAGCAGAGGAATCGCTCTGATGTAGCAATCTACTTCATGGTGCCTATCAACTTTCTAAAAGGTCGCTGTTGCCTACTGTACACACCACACAGTTTCAGGAGGTTGTAACGAGTACCTTCTATAACAAACATATGTGGCATATTCAGAACTCCACAGGTTAGGAGAAGATAGCATTTAATTCTTTAGGGCTCCAGAGCACACGTTATTTGCCAGTCTCAATGAACATGACAACGAGCATTTCCCATTACTAGGAAGATGCAGAGAAGCTTTACGCAGCAAAAATGTAAAGCCCCAAAGTCACAAGACTAGAGAAATGGATCCCTTGGGCAAAAACACTCAAGTTAAATTAAATCTTCCAGCATGTCCTACAGACCCTAGCACAGAACCCCGCATTTACCTATTACTGCTGGTTCGAGGTCCACAAACACAGCACGAGGGACGTGTTTCCCTGCACCAGTCTCACTGAAGAAGGTGTTGAAGGAATCGTCGCCGCCGCCGATGGTTTTGTCGCTCGGCATGGTGCCGTTGGGCTGGATGCCGTGCTCCAGGCAGTAGAGCTCCCAGCAGGCATTGCCGATCTGCACGCCAGCTTGACCAACATGGACTGAGATGCACTCACGCTGCGGGGAGGAAAAAATTGGATCACTCAACAGAAACAGCAGTTCCCTGGTTTAGAAAACGTTTGCACACACACAGCTTGAACTCCCATACTGCAAAGCTGATAAAACATTGGCCTTATTATCCTGGTGTTAGGGGCACCTGGCACAAGCCACCATCTACCTCCACCTAGAAATGGACATCGTCACTCCCACAGACTGATTTCTCTTGGTTCATCCTGTCCTCAGAGAGACCAGAAGAGTTTGATCAACTCTTCCAAATCCTTCAGCCAACTTCTCTTCATAATCAATACTTGTTTAGAAAAACTGATGGCTACACCTGGTGTTTGTTGACCTAGATGACCAAAAACCACCCCAACACTCCAAGCCCCATAAGCACTGCCACCAGAGGGAGCAAACCCTCCTGCAGGACCCAGGGCCATTTTGGTGCATCCATACATGAAATCCAACACTTCTTGATCCCTTTAGGACAATTTCCCATTCACAAGGAAGCCTTTGCCTACCCAAACCCTTACTATCACTGTAAAAGTGAAACATTAGGGCTCACATTGCACTGCTGCATGCAAAATACTGAGCTCCTTAGCACTGAACAGACCTCAACTCCATCGAACCTCATTTATTAAGCTGTGTACAAAACAGTTTGTGTCAGCAGGAAGGACAATCCATACCCATTTACAGATTCCCCAGTTGCCTTTGATGTCCAGAGCACAGTGCCAGCTTCCTTATATTTCACCATACAGCTTTGAATATTAAAAGCCAAACCACAACTGAACGATCTCCAACCTCCTGGTCCGTAGCATTTTATATTAACTTCTGGTTTTGAGTTAGAGTCAAACACATTCTTCTGAGTACAGAACAGTTCTGAGTAAGTCCCATTTGACCATGCTCAGACCCTACAACTGGGTGATACAATTAGTCTCCAAAAATAAGGAGGATCTAGAACTGCCTAGTTCACACAACTAACAAATGCAGGGAAGTAGCAGCAGGTTTTTGTTTTTTTCAATTTCCTTGGGAACACCCAGAAATTAAAGTCTATTTGCTAAAAACACCACCTGTTCTCAACTACAGCACTGAGAAGCTGAGAACAATTTCAGCTCTCCAACCAGCTACGCTGTGCACTCAGATACACAGCGCCCAGAGCAACCCACAGCCTCTGCAACCAGCCATGCTCAGAGCTGCTGCCATCCTGCTCCTCTCCGAGGCCATTGCTTCATCTGTCTCCAGGAGAAAGCCCTGGGTTTGGCAAGGTACTGGAACAGCAGAGGACAGCCAACCCACACACCGTAAATAGGGCAGCTTCAGTACACAGCCAGCAAGGCTGCGCTGTCCCAGAGAAGCCAGGCCACATCCAACTCCCAGGGAAGCAGGCCAGCCTAAAACTCTTTTCCACTGAGAGGCAAAAAAGTGCAATATTAACCCCATCAGTGTGCAGTCTCACCTGCAACCATGTCCTACCAGTGAGGTCCGCTCCTAACAAAGCTCCTAAGCAGCTGGAGGTCACTGGAAGAAGTGTGTAGGGTGCCCAAAAGGTGAAAGCATGGATGTCAAAATAAGGATGGGCTTTCCAGCACGAGATGAACTAATATCACTTCTTGAAACTGCATAAAAAATGAGAATTTATAACAAAAAGGCTTGGAACATACAGCCTGGGCTCTCACTCAGCCCCAGTTCAGATCCTGCAGGTGTCATCTTAAATGCATGTTTACTTTGATCAAGTGCAAAGTTCAGCACTCGGGGCAGAATGAGTCCTTGCCTCAGTGCAAATAAAGAAACTGATAACTGCAAGGCTGAAGAGATCCTGGGGGTCACCACAAAGCCATCCTGGATGTGCAGCAAGGCAGCCTCATCCTGAGCAAGGCAAGAAACATGCCAGGTTGCCAAAGGAGACACACAGCAAGAGAATCCTTCCCTCCCCTGCAGGGGGCTTCGGGTCGGTGTTAGGATGCTGGGCAATCTGGGCTGGGTGTTAGGAAAAGCTTCACCTGCAGGGTGGTGCAGCCCCCACACAGGTCAGCAGAGAGGCAGGAAGAGATCTGCACCCTCAGAGGGTTTCAGAGTCTGGATGGACAAAAATTAATCAGGCAAACCTGACCCGGCACTAGCGTTGGCCCTGCTTTGGGAGTTCTCCAACTCCAATTTCACCGAGTCCCTTTATATAGTAGGTGGCTATTGAGTGAGACAAGCATTACTATTAGGCACTGATGTCTAAGAGTCTGCGTATTCCCTTCCCACCAAGAACACTGCCCAACAAGCCCTGAGCCTGGGAAGTGCAGTGTCCAAGACCCAAAGAGAGGCAACAGACAGCTGTCATTACAGCTTTCGGCCTTCACACATCACCACAGCGTCACGTTAATAAGGTTTAAGTACGCACTACACACAGCACTGTTAAATGCCATATTCAGGCCACATGTCAGGACACAGAATGCTGAAGAAATTAATACTACAGACCCTCCCACACCTTCCACTTCCATACGCTATTTTCAAGCACAGACTCGGTTTCACTGAAGTTTCCCACAGAACCTGTGAAGTTCTGCACCCAACCCAAACCTCCCGAGCCCCTATTTGCCTCTGCCTCCTTGTGTTACATGATCTGCTCCAGCTTAAGAGTGTTGCCTTGTCTTCTGTAACTGCCTTTCCTGTAGCTGCAGACTATTAAATGGCCCCATGGCGTGCTCTGCCAGGCTGCAGAAGCCCAGCTCTCTCCACCTCTCCTTGCGGATCATGCTCTAGGTCCCTTCTACTCTCCAGCACCGTATTTCAGGCACAGCTTCATCTGCGTAGAGGGAAAGCAAAGGTTCGTGAAAACAGCTGTACTGGCTCAGACCAAGCTCAACAAGGCAGTCAGGAACGTGGTTTCCCAGGTATGAAGCTCAGCACTGGCGTTACCTGTGGTAACTGCATGAGGTGAGGGGCTGCAGTCACACTGACACCGCTCCAGCCAAAAAGGTGACCCCAAACAGCTCCAGAGGAGGGGAACAACACAACAAGGACATCACCCCAGCGCCCCCACACCACAGCAGGCATTTTCTGTGCCTCCACGGGGATTTAGAACCGGTCCGTTCCACTCCTTAACCCCCCACAGGGCTGGGGCACCCCCAGCCCCCTCCTGAGGGACTCAGGGCGCTGCCCCCACCTCTTCCCCACCCCCCTCACCCCCCAGCTCCGGCACCCGGCGGAATTAAACCCCCAGCGCTGCCCCTTCATTACCAGCCGGGACCACACCAGCGGGGCCCCCTCAGCGCCTCAGCGCCGACCCCGCTCCCCCCCCCGGGGCCCCGCCGCCGCCGCCATGTTCTCGGCGGAGCCGCCTCCATTTTGGGACGCCTCCAGTTGATCCGCTCCGTGCCCGCCGTCACGAGCGGGGCTCGCCCGGCCTCCCCCGTCCCTGTCCCGTGTCCCCGGCCCCGCCTCAGCGCCCCCCCCGCCCCGCTCACCATGGCTCCTCGGGCCGGCAGCGCTGGGGGCAGCAGACGCGCAACGGGTCTGGGCAGCGCCGCGAATGCGGCCGCCTTGCCCCGGCCCGCCCTATATAAGCGAGGGGGCGGGGCTGCTGGCTCCCTCCTTCCCGCTCATTGGCTGCGCCTCGCCCGGAGGCGTCACCCGCCCGCAGCGCTATTGGGTGGCTGCGCTTTGAGATTCCTCGCTCCCCCAATCGGCGCCGGGCGGCGGCGGAGCGGGCCGCGCGATTGGAGGGCAGATATGAATTTCAGCGTCTTCGCGCCAGCCATTGGCTGGTTCGTAAAGAGGGGCGGGGACGGGGGCGGAGCTCAGCCTTCCCGCCAACGGAGGGCAGCGCCCATTTTCTCTCCTCAGCCTGAGTCGCTGCGGTCCCTGCATGGCCCCGGGCCGGGGGCTCCGCGCTGGGCGCCGCTCAGAGCCCGCCCGTGCCCGGCCATAAGCGGCCAGGGAAAGGGCTCGGTGCCTGGGACACCTGATCCAGAAAAAACCCTGCTGAAATCAATACGTGTCACGTTGAAATAAATGCTCTAATTTAAACCAAGTGTTAAGATGGTGTAAAATCCCTGTGGTGTGTCCTAACATTAATGATTTAATTAATATATGTATTAATGCCGTATTTAACATATTAACAAATATTAATGAGGTCACCAAACTTACTTTTTGGGTGGGAAGTGACAGCTATATGGCTTGCCTGTGATGCTTCATAACGGGGGCTCCATGGCAAGCACAGCACCAATTCAGGCTCTAAAACCTACAGAAAAAACGTTTCCACAATGATTTTTTTTTTTTAAACTTCAGGAATTATAAAATGCTCTGACCTGAAATAACGCTCCCACTCCTCTCACTGTCCTTTCACCTCTGCCAGTGCAGGTTAGCGATGGGGCCAGCCCCTGAATTGTCAGTGGCACGCAATCCCACCGTGGTGTTTTTTTGTTGGACTCGATGATCTTGAGGTCTCTTCCAACCTAGAAATCCTGTGATTCCGTGATTGTTTTATTCTCCTTTATGAATGCCACAGGACCATGCAACCAGCATGGTCAGACACCTGGCAAAGGCAGAATATGAAAACGGTCTCACCGAGTGAGTGCAGCGAGTGCTCTTCTCAGCTTAGTCCACAAGTAAAATTGGACTCAGGCCAGGCTGGGGTATTACAGTGTGCCTTGGTCCAGCTTAAACGGAGGTTTTCACGTACTTAACTACTCTGCTAATTACCTGCTCTGATTTGTCTTAACAGCTCTGGGAAATGGATTTTGGCACAGAGCTCAGCTCTGTAAAGCAGCATTATCCCCGATCATCTGGACTTACCGGGACTGCCCCAGCTGCACAAAGTGTTTCTTGACTTCACTGAGAAAATCAGGTTTTGGTGCTATTTTGACAAATTGCACACAGCCATGCAGGCACCTGAAAGCTGCTCTGTACTGCATGCACTGCAAAAAAGCCTCAGTCCCGGGGCTCCAGCGGCATAAAAGGGGCATCAAGACAGTGGGGCCAGGCAGCTGGCAGCTCGTGTGCCTTGGGGTGCCTTGCCAAGCTGCACTGGTGAGAAATAAGGCAGCCCTACACAAGCTGGTGTTGCTGGATGCCTGGAAAAACATTGCCATGGGACCAAAATGCATTTGGTTTAGTCTGACTAAACGTTAACGTGAAGTCCTAGGGGCTATCGTGTATCCACAACTTCTTGAATCTGTTTTTTTTTTTCTCCCCTGCTGGATATTATTTCTGAGTGCGGTGTGAGAGTTTTTTATATTTCTCCAGGGTTTCTCCATGTCTGGTATTGCTATCAAGGCCCGCAGAGCACAGACTTTGGCTGTGTACCACGTTTTTAGTGAATATGACACTTCCAGAAAATGCCAGAGCGCTGTGGACCTGCGATAAAGTCTCAGCAGCTCCACGGTGGGGCTGGGGCTTCTTGGATGAACCTTTGAACGTGCAGCCATGCGGCTCTCACTTTCTGTTTGTGCTGAGAAATGTTGGCCAAATGATGTGTGCACCGCTGAAATCCTCGATCAAAACGTGGCAGGCTTGCCCCCACCTCTGTCTGCTAAATGTCGGGGTCGGGTTTGAGATGATCTGGGATTTTCCTGTGCTATTTTCCAGCACTCTGATCAGCCTCAGCGAAACGCTGCTGGGTCTCCACTCCTCATTCCCAGGTCACAGAAAACTCTTTGGTGTCCTGCACTGTTGCAGGACCGGGTATTTTGGGGGCTGGCAAGGGATCTCGACGTATTTTGCTTTGGTTTTCACCTTCATTTCTAACACGGGGTGCAGCTCCCTTGGCGTCATCCGACCCGGGAGCGTGCCTGACCTCCGGAGGGAGGCCGGCCGCCCCTCTGGGGCCACTTGCTGAGCAGTTTTATGGGGCCTCCGACTTTATGGGGCCTCCGACTGCACGGCCGACCTTTGGCTGCTGCCGAACACGGCTCTGTGAGGCTGGGGAGGGACGAGGCTCCTGATACTGAGCCAAGCAGTGCCTTTGTTAGCCCTGTGGAGGGCTGGGAGACAAACAGGGCTAAACAGGGCGCTTGTTCTTTTTTTTTCTCTCTGTGGACTTGCAGGGAATGGCAGATAAGATCTCTCCTTGCCCCCGTGGCCAAGGTACAAAGGGGCCAGGCCGTAGCAGAAGGTGCACACGCAGGAGATTTCCAGAGCCCGTGCAAGCTGAATGTCAACGAGCCCTGCTGCAAGGGGAGGCAAACCCTGCCCCACAGCTCTGGGCACCTGGGGTGTACCTGGGGTGTACCTGGGGTGCTCAGAGCCCGGAGGGACACTGCAAATGTTGCGGGAAATCAGCTCATATCACAGGGCTTTGGTTGCAGTGCCAAATGTTTGTCCCATCCCACGTGGAAACACTTGGTCCACATCTCTCAGGCCAAATCTCCACGGGAGGACGTGAATTCTCCACCAGGGCTTTGGGAACGTGTGCTGGATGCCAAGAAGCATCTTTCATTTAGAGCTGAAAGATACCCAACTAGATGGAGCTGAATTAATTACTGACCTAAACACTCCCCGTCCCAGATGGGCTGGAGATCCGTAGATATGGGGCTGGTGACAGAACACGTAGCTGGAGTGGGTCGGCCAAGGTAAGCGATTGTTCCTCTCCTGAGCACTGAGCACGTTCGGTAGGCATATCTCTAATTATAGGATTCCAGCCTGTTTATACCCAGTCCTTTACCTTGCAGGGAGTGTCAAAACAAGTGGCAGGATGTGCTTGAGTTGCCAGATGGGAACCCCAAAGGGCTGGGCTCTCCTTTTGTTTTGCGAGATCTCCTACGTGATAGTCAGCAGAAGTGCAGCAGAACGCGTGTACTCGGCTGATTAATATTTCACAGGCAAGTTTAATATCAGCATTCTCTCCCTCGATCATTTGACTTCGTAACCTTAATGGGCTATTAATGTAGCTTCTTTGCAGGTAATCCTTAAATAAGTTCCTGTTTTTAATGGCCTTAAATACGTTCCCTATTTTTAAATATTTCATTATTTGCTCTTCCAACTTTTTTAATCCTGCTCGTGCAAGCATGGACTTTGCTACCTGCCCTGTTTTTTGTTCTCCACAAGTCCACATTGCAGGGGCTGCTTCCAATCCCTGCTTGCTTTTAACGCCGCTTCAGCCCTGCCTTTCACAGGATAATTCCTGCCTGCCTGGGGTAACAAACCTCCAGCAGGCATTTGTGGAAGCTGAAACAGCTCCTCTGTCAAGCCACGTTATTTATTTATTTCACACTTAAAGGCCTTTGGAATTACTCACCTAATTGCAATGCCATCTCTGTATTGAGAGTTTCGTGCTGCTGTGCTTGGTTTTGGTACCCCTCCAGCTCAAATTATGCCAGAGTTTGGATCGAGCTGCAGAGGGCACCGAGCCTCCAAACTGCCTGCTGACACCTGCAGCTGGATCTCTCCTGGGTCTTCCTCATCAAAGGAGGTTCCTTCCCCAGCCTGAAGCCACTTTCCCCAAATATCTTTTCTCCTCTGGAGCCGAGCTGTGTGTTTGCTGACTCCTGACGCTTCTATCCTCGTAGCCTTTTTGGTGCTAGTCCCTTGGATCCGTCACAGCTTGACAGAGAGCAGAGTCCTCCTCGTGTCAGAGAACAGGAGCCACGGGCTGCTCCCTCCCCAGCAAAGCACGAGGCAGCTCTTGGAGCCACGTCCTCATGTGCCAGAGATCCCAAAGTAACCAGAGGCTCTGCAACGAGCTGTGGTCTGGCTGTTTGCCATGGAAAGAGCACGCTCTTCACAATGTTCCAGGCAGCGTGTGGAGCCAGCTGCTCCAGCAGGAGCCAGATACCTGCATTGACATGGCTTTGCTTGTTTTCCCTTGCTCTGAGGGCATCTCTTCCAGCTGCGCTCGAACAATTGCAGGGGGTTGCTCCTGGCAGCACGCACACGAGCGCTTTGCCTCTGCACGCAGAGGGATTAAAGCAAGCGACTGTCTCCCTTCCTCCAGGGGAATTCAGAGCCTCCTGGAAGATAAGGAACATGAAAGCAGGAACAGAAACCCAGCTGAGTATACACACACTCCCTGCTGCTTCCCCTGGTGAGGAGCGGGGGATAAACACACCCGTGCGGGAGCGCTGCTGGCACGGCCGCTCGCCCCAGGGCCTCCCCTCGCTGCCACAAATGGCTCGGAAAGACTTTTCAAGGGCAGCCGCTGCCTGCAGTTCTGACCTGGCCTGCCAGCCTCACCCCCGCCAGGCAGGCAGGCGGCTGGAACAACCACGGCTCCGGCTCTCACCGCTTTGGCCTCCTCTGGCGGCTGCGTCGGTCAGAAGTTGCCCCGTTTTCAGGCCCAGCTCGTTTATGGGATGGGAGCCTGCCTTCAGATGTGCAGCATTTCAAAATCAGGTTGCAGCAGCCCACAGAGCTGCCCGTGCCGTTCCAGGGGGAGCACTGGAAAGATGCAGGAACCAAACTCTCCAAGGGGCCTCCTGCCTCCCCTCTTCGGAGATGGAAACACGATCTCAGCAACCCAGAAACCCATCCAACTCCTCCTCTGCGATTCATGTAGGGGCCAGAGCACTTCATTTCCACGCTCTGCACGGTCTTTAAGGCAAGTCAGGCTTTCAGATGCCCGCGCATTTCACCCAAAGCACACCTGTGAGAAGACAACCTTGGCTTCTTTCACCCAGCTGGGGGCTGCAGCCCCTGCCAGGCCACCATCTCCCCCCTCCCCGACCCAAAAAGGTCCAGCAGCACCTAAAGCTGCCCTTTAAGAGCCCGGCCGAGGAGCAGCTCAGCCCCAAAGTATCATTTATGCTGAGATGCACGATAGAAATTGGTTAAAGGAGCCTAAAGCTGACTTTTATGAAAATCTTTCTCTCTTTGCACTTTTTTATGGTAAGTTCCACTCCTCTGTTGTGGTTTCTTTCCATGGCCCCCAGCAACTGCAAAATACTTGGTGGTTTTAAGCGAAATACTTGGTGGTTTGGTGTTCCTTTGATTCTAGGCTTTGGCTGTTATTAACCTGGCTTTGCAGGAGGCAGGGAAGCATTTTCCTGCACTATTTGTTTACAGACCCTGCAGCTATTTCCTATTATTTCCTATCCTCCTTTTCTTGTTCTTGCCAGGGAGTGAATTGTCAGGCACGTAAAATAACACTCAGAGACTTTTTACGATACATTTCAGGTATCCCTCTAGCTGTCTCCTAGTAAACCTGGCCCTGTTTTTGTCATTCCACAGCCCTTTCCTGAACTTGGCTGAGCTCCTTGACGTGCTACATGCTGGCAGGAGGTTCCAGATGCATCGAGCTGCAGAAATTACGAAGATCCTACCACCTTTAAGCCCTCCTGGTGACAAACTGAATGTCTGAGCTCTAGAACTGCAAAGTTCTCCTCCAAGGTATTTCTTAACAGCCCGCGTTGTCTGCCCTGCTCTGCCAAGGATTTCTTCTGTTAAGAGATGAGGAATCGTGGAGGTGCCCTGGTGTTGTCAGGCCCAGAAACCAAAACCTTTTTGCTGACCTGCAGAGCTAGGGAAAGAATTGGGCCTTGATTTCCAGTCCCCGCTCCAAGCACCACTTAGCTACGTCCATGAAATGCACCTTAAAGAGGGAAAGGTGTGAACGCAACCTCTCACCAAGGGGCGACTTGTGGCAGCTACCCAAGACAGATTTCACAGCCTCCTGCTGCCCAGCAGAGGAAGATCCTCGTCTCATGAGTGAAGTCTCTGCAGCTATTTACGTAGAAGAATCCATTTCCAGCTTAATTTAAAAGCAATCTTCACATGGAGATAAGGGTTTCTGCTCTATCTTGTCGATGATAAAGATGGGCTGTAAGATGCGTGTGAACAGCTCTTACGTAAGCATTTCCTGCACCTGGTCTGGCTCTTGACCTTTTTTTCTTGCCTAGAAATTCCTGCAGGCAACCGGGAAATGGTTTTGCAACACGCTAGATCAACAGTGAAAAGACCAGACCGTATGTGGGGCTAAATTGTTATTAGCTCCTGCTCACACAGGAACTGTTCAGCACTTCACGAGCTGCTCCCAAATCTGATGTTGCATGCGAGCAGCCCTTCCCCTCACCCATCTCGAGGCAAGGGTTGCTGACTGCAGACATTCTTCCTCTACAGCTCAGTTCGTATCACAGTGGCACTGCCCAGGCTGAGATCCCACACAATGCTGCTTTTCCCCTTTTATTTTCTTTGGGAGCTGCCGTGAAGCCCTGCTGCGTGGCTGCACCTTTGCTGGGAGGCCGTCCCTGCCCGCGCTGCGTGGGCTTCAGGGCTGCATCCCCCAGCTTCTCCGTGCTGCAGGAAGCCAGGATCCCACCCGAGGCTGAAAAATCCCAAAATCTCGTGATTCTTTCCCATCTTTGAGCATCACCGCACTGCAGAGGATTCGGATCTCTGCCACTCTGCTTTGAAGACTTTGACCTGAGATCTCCCAGCTCTTCGGGAAGCCTTCTACTACCGGCAACGGCTGCTTTGAGCTTTCCTGCGTATTCAATGTGCAGCTGTTGAAAGAACTCCTGCGAAGGCAGCCCTATTCAAAGCAGTGACCTCTAGCACTCCTGCTTGGGCCATCCTCATAGAAGAGAAGCCCCAAACTGCTGTGAATCACCCCAAAACTGCTGCACCTCAGGATGTCACAAGAGCAGCCGGCACTGCCTCAGAAACAGCAGCATCCTCCACAGCGATGGGGCAAATATTGAATGCTGATTTAATGCTTCAGCTGTGCAAACTTAACATCACTGAAAGTCAGTCGGTGAATCCCACTACTGAAATAAATCTCCTTCACTTCAAAAGACGTTGCTATCGATATTATTCAAAAACAAAACAAAAAACCACCACAACACCCACACTGTTCAAATACGCAAAACTTACCAAAGATTGGATTGTCTACAAGACAGAGGCATCTTCTTTATTTATTGTTTCCTCTACTGCTATCACATTGGTTTTGTTTTCTTCCCAGGCCACCAGTAAAGCTGCCTCCACCTCTGCTGCACCCCAGTGCTCCCCACAGATGGTTGCCCAGTATCAGGATTCCACACACATTTTTTGAGAGGTGTCATTTACTCAGCATTAGCCAAGCTGGTATCCCCAAGCCTGCACAGTGATGTCTTAAAAACGAAACGACTGCACAGTACATCTCATATTGTGGTAACACAGACCATAATCTGGCTATTATAGGGCAAAACACATCCCTAGTAAACAAACCGAGTGATAAAGTGACATTGAAGTGATGCGGTCCCATTACTTCTTTGTCTCTCCTGCCCTTCTAGGTACATTTCCTCAATGACCCTGTTCAACTACAGAGCTTAGGGCTGAACAAGCAGAAGGGCACGAAGACAGCAGCACAGTTTTCGTGTTGGATGTGCACGTGACACATTTAGCAAGGACATAGCACAAGACTCACCTTCTGCCCCAGTGAGAGCCTAAATCACACATTACACGGGTATACTCCCCCTCCCACTGCCTGCCCACAGCTGAGGTTTGTAACAGCAGCCCCAGAACAGCCAACAGCTCGGTTGCTTTACTTTTATATTAAGGCAGTCTTCAAATCTGAAAAGTGCAGGTGCTGGAGCACTGGAAAAGAAAGGACTCGTTTCTCCCTCACCTGCTGTCATCAGACCAGACCGGGATGCCTTTTGGGACAATCTACCTGAGGCTGTGCCTGCTTTAGGTTCCTGCCACCAAAATGGTTTTAAGAGAGAGAAGCGAGGCAAAAGCTTCTCCCAACAGCCATAAGGAGCAACATTTTTCATCTTTACCTACGACAGATCTTGACTGTGGTGGTGAACAAAGAACTTCATTGCCCCAGCACAACGCCAGCTGCACCAGTACCAGAAGTGTTTATTAGCACAGCATACTGATACAGCTCCTGCAGCAAGGCACGTCCTCTGGAGATGTGCCTCAATACAACCACCATAAAGCTGCTCCATTATTCATCCAGGACTTTGCAAACCGAGAATACAAACTGGACTGTGACTGCCAAAAGACTGAGAACCGTGCCTGCTGCAGGCTCCTTCAGTTTTTGGTCAGCTTTGTGCCCATCTTTTAAGAGAGAGGCCAGCACTGGATGCAATATCCCAGCACTGCTCTTGCCAGCTGCTTTTACAGAAGAGAAATCGTCTCCTGACATCTCTGTTTAATGTGCACAAAGCTGTTTTGACATTCTTCAGCACTGAGACACTCGGTCATCAGACGCTGCTTGTCCAATGATTCAAATCCTTTTCAGGATGGAATCTCTTCACTCTTCCTTCCTGGGCTTGCATTTTCTTTATTTACCATTCTATCAGTGAGCTCTAGCTGTATCTTATTTTATTTTCAAGTACTCAGTTAATATAATGACATTAGTTAAATGCCTTACACACACTTTAGGTGCCATATACTCTTACAGGTTACAGTTGTCAAGTAGGATGAGGTTTTAGAGAACCTAAATGTTAAGGTTTGGGGCAGGGTACATCTCTTCTGAAAATCAACAGAAGACACAGCCTTAAACCCTACAATTGCTTTGGCTGTAGTTTAGACAATTTATGCTGCCACCATGATTCAACACAGCAGTCCTCTTCTCCTCTTGCCCTTGTGCCAGCATCCACGTTTATAAGACTGTGTCACAAACCAATCAGCCTGAAAGACATCCTAAAACATGGAAACGGCTGCCACACGAGGAAGAAGTGACAGAGAGCAGCCAGGAAGGCCTGGCACCGCTTCTAGCAACAGTGGCAGATCAAGCTACTTGGCAAGACTGTCAGCGAGCTGTCCCTGCGGGTCACTGGGGACCTCCCACCAGCGACACCCTCCCCAGGTGGGCTCTGGTGAGGAGCCAGCTGTGCCGATGCTGCGTTTCTTGTTAGTTTATGGATCAGTGCCCTGGGCCGGGGCAGCCAGCAGGGCTGTAAGTCAATAAAGCCGTGGCATTGCCAGGCTGCGGTCAGTCAGGCACAGGGCGGCCGAGCTGCATTCACCCAGCTGGGCTTCAGCTCAGCCCCTCGAGCTGTCCGGTAGCAGGGCAGCTGGGCTGCGGGGCTTCCCGGCAGCCGGTGCTCATCATCCCTGTCCACAGCCCAGGCCGTGTCGCCGCTGTCACTCGTGGGCCACGCGCTCCAGTGCCACGTAGAAGCTGTCCTTGTCATCCAGGCAGTGCCAGCCGATGGGCCCTGCCTCGCAGTCGGCGCACACCAGGAACTTGACGTTGCCCACGTCGCGGGTGAAGCCCACGTTCTCGAAGGAGAACATGTCGCGCACCAGCCAGTGCTCCTGCACCACGTCCCCGCCGCTCGCTGCCGCCGCCGCCACCGCCTTCTTCTTCATGGCGGGCAGGAGGAGCTGGGGGGGGGGAACACAACATCACCGCCCTGCTTGTGGGGGGCACCACCACCTCCCTGCCCCCTGCACCCCCACCTCACTGCCCCCCATTCCCTCTTTCTGCCTCCCCATCCCCACCTCTCTTTCTGCATCCCCTACTTCCCTCCCTCTGTTTCTGTCCCCTCATCTCTCTGCCCCCACTCCCCTTCTCCGTCCTTTCTATCTCCCTGTGCTCCCTCCCCTCTCCCTGTGCCCCCCACACCCCTCTTTGCCCCCCACATCCCCCCTGTGCCCCCCATATCCCCCCCATGTTCCCCACACCCCCACCCTGCCCCCCAGCCTCCTCCTGCCTCCCCCCACCTCCCTGCCCCTCTCCCCCTCCTCCCTGCCCCCTCCCCTCTCCCCATGCCCCCTCATCCCCTCCCTGCACCCCCTTTTTCCCCTTTTTCCCCCCCCCCCTCACCTCCCGCCGAGCGAATGTGGCGGCGCCGGGCAGCAGCACCCTGGAGCCGCAGCGCTGGCACAGCACCGCCTTCAGGTTCCGGCCCTGCGCGCACACCAGCTCGGCCGAGCCGGGCGCGGCGGCAGGAGAAGGAGAAGGAGAAGAAGGAGAAGAAGAAGAAGGGGAAGGAGGAGAAGGAGCGGCAGGAGCAGGAGGAGCAGGGGATGAAGGCGCCGCCGGCTCCATCCCGGCGCAGGCCGCCGCCATGGCCGCGCAGGCGCGCTGGGGCCGCCGCCGCCCTGAGGCGCTGGGCAGGGAGCGGAGGCGGCGCCGTGCGCCTGCGCCGGGCGGGACGGAGCTGAGGGGGCCGCCTCACAACGGCCCCCCTCAGGTCGCCCAACCGCCAGAGCACAGCCCCCAGGGTCACCCCAAAGCACAGCACCCCCCTTAGAGCACCCCCCTCACATCACCCCACACACTTCGCCCCCCTCGGGTCACCCCTCTCACATCACCCCGATCCCCCCCTTCAGCCCGTGTGGCCGCACCCAGAATCACAGAATCACAGAATTTCTAGGTTGGAGCCCTCCAAGATCACCCAGTCCAACCCCTGACCTAACGCTAACCGGTCCTCTACTAAACCATATCACCGAGCTCTACGTCTAAACGGCTTTTAAAGGCCTCCAGGGATGGTGACTCCACCACTTCCCTGGGCAGCCCATCCCAATGCCTCACAACCCTTTATGTAAAGAAGTTCTTCCTAATATCCAACCTAAAACATCCCTGGTGCAGCTTTAGCCTGTTCCCCCTCGTCCTGTCACCAGGCGCATGGTAGAACAGACCAACCCCCACCTCGCTACAGCCTCCATTAAGGGAACTGTGGAGTGCAATAAGGTCGCCCCTGAGCCTCTTCTCTAGGCTAAACTCCCCCAGCTCCCTCAGTCACTCCTTGTAGGACTTGTTCTCCAGACCCCTCACCAGCTTCACTGCCCTTCTCTGGCCTAGGTGATCCCCAGACCCCTTCCCACCTCGGCCATTCTGTGACCCCGTGAGATGGACAGAGCCGTTCCTACGTGAAGTGGGGCAGTTTCATAAGCTGGCAGCGACCATTTGGCAGCCCAAATCTGTTTGTTTGCCAGCCAGCTGGGCCCTGCGGGGACAGGCAGGGCCTGGCTCGTGGTGTCTGGGAGGGACGGAGGGCAGGCGGTTCCTGTGGGGCTGCTGCGGGCGTTTGCTGTGACCCCATTTCTGAGAGCCTGGGCTGAGGACTGTGTGGCTCATGGAGGCACAGAGGGAACTGTGGAAACGTGGATCCAGTGGGGAAAGAGGGGGGAAGAGGGCATTGGAAGGGCACAATGGTTTCCAGGACGGGAAGATGGAGCTCTTTCAGCCTGACCCTGAGCAGACAGCAGCTGTGCCAGTGACTGAGCAGCTCTGCAGGAGGAGCCCAGGTCCTGAGGCCCGGGTGGCTTAAGCTCGCCCCTTAGTGAGTGTGATGCCCTGGGGGTTTGTGCTGGACCAGCTGGGGGCCCGCTGTTAGCTCTGCTGGAAAAAGGGAAGTGGCCCGGTTGATTGGAGCCACTGCTTTGTTGGGGGTACAACACAGAAAAGCCCCGGTTCTGGCTTTTTCCTGACTGTATTATAAACATGCACCATTCTCTTGCTGCCTCCTGAATGGCTGCGCCTGAGATCTTTCAGGAGGAGCCAGAAAAGGGAGCAGATGTTCAAGGTACTAAATAGGACACAGGATTTCATCAGAAATCCAGCTGATGAAAGGCTCCAGCTTGGGAAATCCCAGAGCCTTGGCTGCTGTGTTATTGACCGCAGCTCCGCTCTCTGCCAGGAGCTGGGAAGTGAGCGTGGCTGTTTGACACAAACCCATCGTCCTGTGGATCCTGTGGGTATTTGTGAGGTAGAGCTTGGGCATCGGAGCTCCTGAGCCATCTCTGAGCTTGCAGGGCTGAGAGGAGCGTGGAGGCAATAAAGGTGGTGTGAAGCTCACCAAGACCCGCTGTGAGCAGCCCCAAGGCACCCACTACTCCAAAGAAGGCTGCTGGGGCAGGACACAACAGCTTGTTTTAAAATCACCAGAAGGTTTGTAGAGAGAAACCAGGAGAGCAGTTTGCAGCTATGTCAGTGACAGCTGAATTAATACTGGGCTCCATTCATCCCACTCTTCCATGGTGGACAAAGGAGCTGTTATTTTTTGCAACTGCAGACTCTGTTACAACAGTATTATCACAGGGTGTTTTCCTCATCTCTGCTGCCACTCTTCGCAAGCACCTCTTACAACAAATTAATTCTCAGTTAGCACATCCTCCCAGGCCCCACGGGCTTTTGCACTGCGGATCCCAAAAAGATGGAGCCCTTGCTCTTTAATGCCACTCAGAGACCTAAGCAGCAGGGCAGAGGCACAGCTGAAGGTGGCTGCCTGGTCTTACCAGAGTTATGTACAAATCCTCAATGTGGGGATCAGGCAAACATCTTGATGGTAGAGAACAGAAGCGAAGCTCCCACTGGCTCAGGAAATATTTTATTCTTTATGTTTTCATTAAAAAATAAACATAGGAAACAAAACCACAGAACACTTGTGTAATAGAAACAAACGCAGAAGGTCAGAGCGTTGGCTGAAAGTGCATAATTAAGTCATGCTACCACATCCCTGATCCCACCCTGTCCCCTAAGCAAGGAGTCAGCAGTAAGCTCGACGAGCAGCACTACACAGAGCCCAGGCACTGCGGGGGCCAAGCTGACGGCAGAGGAAAGCCCGCGCTGCCAGAAACACAGCAAGGCAGGAGACATGCTGGGGAGAGTGCCCCAGGGAGCCAGTGGTGAAACGCTCACCTGGGACTCGTAGGGCAGGCAAAGGACAGCTGGTATAAGAGGATGTGGAGTTAAGAGGCAGGGGAGAGCTGAGAACACAGGGGCAAAACGGAACCCTGGGTGTCACTCCAAACCGCGCCTGGAAGCAGAAAAATCCTGGAGAAAAGGAAAATCAACACAATGAATTCGACTACAAGGCTGACGTGGGTGTGCTGGACAGACACCTGTCCAGGGAAGAACCGCAGTCACTCGCCAGCAAGGTCGACATAGACAGTAGCAATTGCGTCCCTACGCTCAGGGCCTCAGCCTCCGCGAGGTGACCTCCCTGCAGGGGTAGGAGCAAAGGCACTGCCTGTCACAGCAAGGCTCCTGCTGCCAGAAAACGCAGCTTTTTGCAGCTGGATCTGTCAAGCTTCTCAAGGGAAATGTGATGTGGTGAACCTCGGTGAGTCCCGTGCTTGGAGCACAAGTGCTGCAGATCCGCCTCCACGCTAGGCAGTGAGTTTCTCCCCCCTGCCCTTTGCCCCCAGCAGCCTCAGGCTTTTGGGTCTCAGTAGTTGACAGCTTTAATCTGCGACTCCTTGTGTGCAGACCCGGGAGGAACCTGCGGATGCAGCTCCAGTGCAGGACCCCCTTACACATGCTCACTCAATTTGGCTCTGCACAGATACGTGCTTGAGGAGCAAATTACAAACATTCAGTATGTACAAGATGATTTGAAGCTGGAACATAAGAGCAGCTGGATTCCACCCGCACGCGTCCATGTTGCTGAGAGCAACCAGAGGACCTGCACGGTCCTGCAGTGGCTGAAGAGACCCCCAGTTGTGTGTAGATGTCCTTGGATTTTCACCACGCTGGCTGATGCCAATTCTGGGGGCACCCCGGCTCTGCTGATAGAATTAGCCACAGGAACAGCAGAGAATGCAGCTTCTCCTGATCCACTTCACCACCTCTCTCCAGCTTCACGCAGAGCCCCTGATTTCAAATGACTGCTGAGATAACACGTTTATGCACATGCTCTAGTCAAAGCAGCACAGAAAGCTGCTGTTCTGGTGCCTACTTCCACAGCATCCACACCTCTCAGAAACAGTCACTGCAAATCACTTGGGACTCTTCTTCCAGCAGAGACTTTTTAGGGTTTTCTTCTTTGTAAGCGCCCTCCACATCACTTCTCCCGAAGGACACAGACTCCAGCATCACACCGCTGCATCCCCAGGGAGGTCACCACCTCCCAGTTGTCGATGATGGGATCGTAGCACTCAATGCTGCTCAGCAGGGAGTTGCCATCGTACCTGCCAGGACAGAAAGTTACAAGTGAGGGATGCTGCTGCAGGAAGAGGTTGAGGCTTTCACAGTCTTTTCTGGGAGGCTGGACGGTTACATACGGCAGGGACAGCCTGAAATAAAACCATTTTATGAGGCTCTCTTTTTCTATCTGCTGCCACCCTCCTGCCTGTCTTGGCCCTGAACCATCACACTGCCTACGTGGGCTGGGAGAGGCCACCTGAAATGCGGCAGCAGGTCGTGTCACCTCAAGTCACTTGCGCCTCTTCCAGCAAGCAGAGCATCTTCCTCTCCAGCCCAGGGCTGTCTCTTACCCAGCGATTGCATACAGCCTTCCCCGCAGCACCGTGGCCCCGACGTAGCAGCGGGGAGTTGTCATGCTTGTTACAGTTGTCCAGGAATCAGTGCGAATGTTATAGGCTTCCACGGAAGAGAGATGTGCTGTCCCATCAAACCCACCAACTACATAAATATGGTCATTCAGCAGAGCCACTCCAGCCCCTGGGGAGAGAGAGAGGAGGATGGAAGAGTTACAGCCACGACTGACACTGTCGGCACTGTGCCCAGGGCTTGCTGTCAGCAAGGCTGAACTAGGGCAGTTCTTCCTCTTCAGAGGATATCTTCTTATGCTTTCATCTGAGTGATCAGTGACAGAGCTGACCTGACTTGGGATTTGTGACAACAAAATAACCCCCTGAAAAGCCCTGAGGCTGGCAGAAATAACCCCCTGCCAGCCTCAGCTTGCAGACTGCAGCCCCTCTCAGAGCAAACAAGGTAAGTCAGATACCCGTGCGCTCCATGGCCTTGTGTGCTCCTGCCAACAGCTGCTGCTGTTCTGAGCTGCGTCTCCAGAGCTGAGTAAACCCTGTCAGGACGTTAGCACCACCATGTAGCTACTGCACTGACAAGTATCCCTAAGGAAACAAGCCAGCTACCCTACAGCTCCTGGGAACTGCTCCGTTTCTTCTACAAACAAGGTGTAAGAGACTTTCTGTCCCACTACAAGCAACCTTCCTCTCACCATGTGTCCTTATGAGAGCACCAGACTGCCCCCGTGGGTTCTCTGAGAGCTTCAGTGGGGGAAACTTCAGCTGAGAAGGGACCAGAGCAGTATGCAACCAGTATGTAAGCTACTGGTAGTGGTGTTAGTACAGAGTGACAGAAAAAATAAACTGTGCCCAGCAGCATTTTGGGGCACATCCCTGCTTCAGATCTCTGTGCTCCCAGTCATGGCACTGAGGAAGGAATGTGGCTGGTATGAGGAGCCTCACAGTGGTCCTGCTTGCTTGTGGCACTGAAGTAGTCTGCTCTGCGGGCTGAGGCACTGCTATCAAAAGCCTCCAAGTCTTGTGGGAAACTGGCACGGACCTGGGAAAGACTTCTTATAAATGGCTTTCCCTTTGAACTCTTTGCTTTTGGTCTTGCCAGAAGAAATCTTCTGTGGTGCACACAACAGACCGCTTGGAAAAAGGCATCCCATTCTTACGCTTTCTGGAGATCCGTGATTAGGTCTTGCATGTTTCCTCTGATGTAGGAAAAGCCATAGATTTATCACACATTGGTATGTGGGATCTTTCTGGGTGTGTAAAGCAACCAACTTCTAAATCAAATCCATTCTTGGCATATGGGAAATACTTTCCAACCCAAACTTAACAGGAATGGCTCTGTCACAGGAGTAAATATTTAAAGCCTGAGGTTTTGGTGAATGCACTGCAGGCACAAGAAAGCCTGAATGTTTTTAGAACAGAGAACAGCTTTAATTGAGTAACCAGCTCTTGTCTCTAAACAAGAATACTACAGCAGAGAACAAAGAGAAACAGGGCTGCCTAGGCTAATTGTAAAGGACATTTATTGGAATTATTAGAGAAAAAGCAACTTCAAAAGGGTTTTGAAAGACTGCCTGTAAGCAGAACTCCTCCATCAAGAACCACAAAGCTGTGGAGCACCGAGCTTCCCACCCTGCCACGTGCAGCTCAGCAAGGCCACGGCTGCTCTCGAGCACTGCCATGAGGCTTAGGGCAGGCCTGAGGCACAGTGCAGTGGCCTGGGGCCAGCACTGGAGCACACAGGGAGAAGGGAGCTGCACTTCTTTGAGAAATGAGTAACAGCTGAGATAGTAAATCACTCCAAAAGGAGGCTTTAAACTTTATTTTGCTCCTAGATACAGCTGCCAAACTTAAAGCTCAGAGAGGACTCCAAGCAGGATGGAGAAACTGCGAGTTGGTGGGGGTAACTGGAGTGTGGCTGCACGATGTTTCAAGTCATCATTAGCTGAGCAGTTTAACACTGCCCTCCCGCTGCCCCAGGAGCTGAGGCCCAGCACTTCACAAAGTGCAGGGCAGGTGAAAGAGAGCTTGCCAAGCACCCCTGCCTTAACAGTGCCCTGTGCAGTTGATGAGCACTGACTTAGCAAACTGTCCCATTATCTTACACAGGATTGTTACATTGCTTCTTCCTTGCCAGCTTTTTTTCAAGCCATGCACCGTTCCTAGTTAGGGCAGTCACACAAGACTTCCTCTCCCTGCAACCTATAAAACCACAGGCACATTCCTTTATTCACGTCTTAGCATGGGATGCAGACATCAGGCATGTGAGAACTAATCCTTCTCTCGGGGAGCTAAGCCAGCACGTCCTAAAACAGTCCCTGCTCAAAGCCAGTCCACCCACTGACACCAGCCAACATCCTGAAGGGCAGCAGAACAAGTCAGCAATGATGGCTTCCTCAGTGCAGCACAACACATTTTAACCTCGAGGCTCTGTGGGCTCTTACCTGAACGCTTGGTGGCCATTGGTGTGACATTTGTCCAGTGTCCAGTGTGGGGATCGTACCTCTCGACAGAATTCAGAATGTTCAGCCCGTCATAGCCACCTGAAACAAAAGAGAAGAGCAAACCACGGGTCTGAGTTCTGGAAAATGTTTTCTGCGTAGGGAGCAGTAACGTGCCCGGTTCACCCTTGGCATGGTACCGCCCTGCAACCAGCACAACTCCCAACGCTGGGCAGGCAGAACAGGTACTGCCCCTCCAAACCACTACAGCCAGCTTAGAGCTGCACTGCAGAGCCACCTCCAAGCCCGATGCCCATATTCCTAAACATAGCATATGCTGGGATGCCTTGAAGATGAAAGCATAAAAGGCTGAAAGAGCAGTTTCACAAGACAATACCAAAAAATTGTGTTGTGCTGCTTCAGCAAAGGAGCACTGTGCTGGCATCTGCCCTGGGGGACAGCATGGGGACAAGGAACTTGGGAGAGAGAAGTGAGACCCATAAACCATTGTCCGATATTCAAGACTTCCCAAGAACAACAGGACTGCAACCGATGAGGGCAGAAAATAGTGCTGGGCCTGCCTTTTTTGGTGCCTTGAAAATATCTCCAGAACAAGCTTATTAAGGTCTTTAGAATGATTTGGTTATCTGAAACTCAGGGGTCTCTGAAAATGAAACAAGTGCTGCAGAAAGGAGCTAGAACACATCCAGCCTAAGGTACATTTCCAGAGTGCTACAGCCAGCACTGCTTCGTGTTCTGGGGCATTTCAGCCACTGCCCTGGCCCTGCAAATCTCAGCTGCCACTGCTCACCCCTACGCTTCAGCAGTCCCTCAAATGTAGGCTGACTGTGATCCATTTGCTTCTAACAGCATTTACTGTTGTGGGGCAGATCCAGCCTCAGCCCTGTGAGAACAGGGTGGTGAGAACAGGCTGCACTGGCTGACAGCACCGTGCAGGGCTCAGTTTGGTGAAATTAAATCTTCTGGGCGTCTCTTCTAACCCAGATGTGCTGTAACTGGTGCAGAAAGGATCTGCGCTGCCATTTTTGCAAAAAGCACCTATTTGCTGAATGCCTTGAGGTCCTCAGGTACCTACCGAGGCAATAGATAACTCCGTTTGCTACGACGAGCCCCGCTCCTTCCCGTGCTGTCTGCATGTCTCCCAGCATACTCCACTGATCGATGTTGGGGTCGTATCGCTCCATGCTGGTGTGACGTCGGCTGCCATCGAACCCACCAGAAACGTAGATCATGTCTGCAACGTGAGAGAGAGGCTGGACTCACCGCATCGAGGACCAAACGTGCTCACGGAGCAAGAAGGCCCTCGCAGATGGAGCAAACCTACAACAGGGACTGCGAAATGCAGGAACAACTGCAGAGCTTGGCACACTGAGAGCCAAGACAAACCCAGCCTCCTCACCCTGGCTCACTCCATTAGGCTGCTCACAGACCCAATACACCAAACAAACACAAAACCCATCTGGCCTTTAAATCTGCTTCTTGGTGATGGATAAAAGAAAGCATACATGCCCCAGCTATTTTTTTTTTTTTTCATCCTGCAGAACATACAGAAAGAGTGGCGTGCCCAAATCCTGCCACCATTAACACCACCTCAGCACCGCCCCAAAGAATGTGATTATAGGGCAGCAAACGGAGAGGATCCAAAAGGCATCAAGACCAGCTCCTTATGCTGGAGAACCCAATGCACATGATACTTCACAAATCTGTCAAGTGTCATCTTCAAAATGGCCACATTTTTTTTTTTTTTTGCAGAAGTTTCATCAGAATAGACACAGTAAGAATTTGAAATGTAATGAATGTTATTTAACCAATATTATTAAGAAGATCACCACTACTTTAATGGCTATGAAACTTCCTCTCATTTCCACACCAATTCTTTGTAGCCTGTTTATAACCACTCGCTCTTATTCAATTCTTTTACAGCACATTTTCTTCATGTGCCAAATAATACAAAGAGAGAATATACGTATATTATAGAGAAATAATATATGAATATGTCCTGTGTAAACAAGCTGAAGGGTTCTGGTTTGCTCCATAAAGTAGTTTCCTTCTTCCAGGTATGTCCTAAGAATCCCTCTCTGCATGTGCTCCACTTTCAACCTCTCTCCAGTGCTGGGTAGTTCCTGCTGTGCTCAGCACTACCTAACACCATCACCACCCCGAGAGCTTCCCACCCCATAACCCTTCTTTGAGCTGCCACCCCTCAACGCACAGACACACGCCTGAAGAATGGAGACAGAACTCCTCTCGGGATACACGCACAAGAAGTTTTCCATTTCTCCATCCAAGCCAGACTTTCAGACTCTCAGAGCCACCGGCTCTACGTGTGCCAGCTCAGGGCATTTCAGGACGACCGGAGGACAGGAACGACAGAGAATTGCCCTGCCAGTGCAGCGACCTGGACGTACCTCCCAGGGTTGTGGCTCCTGCTAGGCCTCGCCGCACGTTCATCGGAGCTACAGAATACCAGATACCATCCTCGTCGGACGTATAATCCAAGCACTCCACAGAGCTGAGGCGTGAGCGGCCGTCGTACCCCCCGATCACGTAGATCCGATCGTGCAGGGACACCGTAGCAACATAGCGCCTCTTACGGGTAATGCTCTAAAAGGGCCAAGACAATAAAGGGTCAAGGAGAGGAAATAACACCGACATATGTACAACAACTGCAGTTCTTCCATCCTGTTTCACTGCTCTTTTGGAAAATGGCCAAAGAGACAAATGGCACTGTGGATTTCAAGGGCACAGCCCTGGCTAAAATGTATAAATTGCATCTGACTTCCTCCGCTTCTACTCGTGCTGCCCAGGTCTCCTTGTGCTAAAATATTTTGCATTAGAATGTCAACTTATCCTCTGTCTCTGCCGAATTTTTGATGCATCTTGGAGGTTTGTGTTCCTCCCACTGGCTCCCTGCAGAGACTGTCAAGGGGAAAAATGTGGAGACTGTGATCTGATGGAAATATCCAAAGTTTTTGGCCTCCAAAAAAGAACAGAATTTTGGAGAAGGTAGTGTAAGTTCTTCTGTGACTACAGATGCTAAAGTAGAGGCACTTCTCCACCATTTCACACTGATAAAGCCGATTTTAAATTTCAGTAGAAATAGTCCCCAGTGCAGAAGCTCTCTTCCTAAATATATCCCGCTTTGCTCAGAAACAATGCAAGCAGAGATCATGCAGCCTGCCTGAAAGCAGGACTGATTATACTGCTCCTATTGACATTTCAATTATCATTACTAAACTTCAGAGCTTAACACCCCCCTAAGATCAAAAATGCCTCTCATAAATTCTCACTCCCACAACAAAGATGTGGGTCTCTGAAGGCTCATCTCATTAGAAATATGACAGCAAGCTCTCATAAAAAGCTTATTTAGTAAATCTTCAAATATGAAGCAGTTTTAGCATTCACAGTGTAAACCTCATCAACCCTAATGAATTTCTGTCATAAATTCTAAGCAGAATGCAGAGAAACCCAAAGAGGAATTTTATTTAGAGGCTGGTATATGGTCATATGGTGAGTGTTTGATGTCAGCAATCTGTAGAGCCCCATGATAGTTAAAACTGGTCCCTTACAGGCAAGAAACTCCACTCCTGAGTCTTCGGGTCATATTTCTCCACAACATCAATAGGTGACTGCTGGCTGCCAAAGCCACCGATCACAAGCAGGACTTCATTAGCTCCTAGAGCAAAGAGGGAGAGCAACGTCAGGTCAGTCCCTTCACAACCAAAGGGGCACCTCAAGGCAATCATCCGAGTAAACACCGAGCCTTCCTTGGTGCAAGAAGCAGCCTCTAAATCACCCTTTTTTTTAATCACTGCTCTGAAGCAAGCACCTAATGCAGATAAAAGTCACCTGGGTCCCCTCTCGTGTCAGTGGGTAGGAAGAGAAAAACCCTTCCAGGGTGAGTGGCTGTAAGACTAACCTGGGTGCTAGAAGCTGTCCACTGGCGGGCAGTTCCTCCCCATGTTAGATGGACCCTGAGAACACAAGTTGGCTTGTTTATGTCTTCTTTTGTATTCTCTCCCATGTTTATTTTGTAAACTTCTTACCCCTGAGAAAGCTGAAGGAGGATGGCTGCTTCCCTCCACCCTCCTCACAAAAAATGGCATTCTCTCCTCATTTACAAGCAACATCCAAACCAGATAGCACCTTCTTTTTTTCTCCAAGACGTAAAAGTTAAGCTCACTGAAGCCTGAAAAAATAATGCAATATTTTCCCAAGAATTCTCTCTTATGTCTTAATGTATTTTATTTCAAAGTTGCCTTCCCTTTACTTTCTGTTCTCTCAAAGGGTCCCTGTTTTTTTCTTATTTTCTCCTTGACAGAAAAATAAGACTTGTGACCTGGAGAGTTCTAATTTCTAATTTAATTCTGATTTCCCTTATAACGATTGCCTTGAACGTAGGGTTTCTATCATAGTTTTAGAAATAGATGATCATCCCTGCATTTCTGTAGTAGGGAATTTTATTAGAGTTCAGAGCTACCCAGCTTTTCGTTGCAGAAAGGCTGAACGTTGAGCAACAAAGATTTAGCAAGACCTTGTCCATCCCAAAGCAAAACAATTGCAACTTCATATGAAGGAGAATAACATAAAATGTAACTGGAAAGGACTCAGAAAAAAGCTCCAAAGACAAATTGGAACTTAGAAAGTTTCCTGTGCATTATGACAGTTGATAGCACGATCAGTTCAGTTTATCCAACAGGAAGTTAATAGGCAACCTGATGACCATTTATAAATGACAGATGATAAGAGCACTCCTGATAGCAGATGGTATTGAATCAGTTTAAAAAACAAAGAAAAAAAAACTTGGACTGAATCTGAAGGAGATGAACCTTTGAAACAAGGTGCAAACTTTTTGCCAATGTAAGTAATGAAACACTTCTGTGACATTTCCTTTATCAGTTCACGTATTCCAACCAAGAACAAAATGCAATGCCCCTTTCTAAAACAGCGGGCAGAGCAGAACTGAATGTCACTAAAATTGATGGAGGATGTTCCCAGAAAAAAAAGAAAACATGCTGTGGGCTGGACTATGCTGGAGGTCAAACCACATCATAACACTAATGCCTCCGGGCCAAAAACCTAATCAATCTCTCTCTGACAAACCTAATTTGCCCTCCTCTTTTAGTATTTAAATTGTTTTCCATCCCCTAAAACAGTGTTAATAACAAGAATTGGCCACAAAGCTTTTTTTCAGGGTCCCTCTCCACAAGCAGCAGCACTGGAGAGCACCCAGGGAGGGCTGCTTGGGGGAAGAGGTGTCAGTGCTGGCACCAAGGGCAGTGCTCTGCGAGTGCAGCCGGGGTAAAGGCAGAGAGACAGTCTGGAGACATGAGAACGGGAGTCAGGTGAGGAAGGGACATTGTTAGGAAGAAGCCTGAAAATGCTTTTTCTTCTCCTGGGGGTAATTCCTATTGTTTGTGTTACTCCCAAGTGCTTCCAGCCTTAAGCCAAAAGCACCTTTCCCAACAACTCAGCAACTGTGCTCGGTAGGAGGCCCTGAAACAGCAGATGAAACCAACTTTTTTTTTGTCCTAAGAGATTAAGTTGAAAATGAGGTTAAGAAAAATGTACCTCTGAAAGGAATGAGGCACCTCTCTGTCTTCCTCCTTGTGCCTTCCCCTCTCAGATTCCCTGTTGAAAACTAACCTTCACTCTCATACAGTTGTTTCTTTTTATCTCTGACACTGATAACTGCCTTTTTAGACAGGAAGAAACTCTTCCCAAACTTCTTGGACAGCTGCATGCTGAGCAAACATATCCGGAAGCACCAATAATTCAGTAAACTCTTTTTGTGGTTACAGCAGAGGCCTTGGATTAAAGGTAACCAACCAGTCCCTACGCTGCCAGTAAGTACCTGTGCTATGAAAACACACTTCTGTCCCCTGCTCCCCTTTCTTTACCACAGAGGACTGTGTGTCAAGAAGTTACTGCTGCAAAACTCTTCTGCACAATTGCAAGGCACTGTCCAGCACCTGTAGCACAACACCTGCCAATTCCCCAGACCTCCTCGGTGACCTTGCCCTTGCTGCTCACCTAGACGTGCTCTTGTCCTGGGTCCCTGCATCTGACTCCGGAGCTCAGGTCGAAGATGAAATTTCTTAGCTTCATCGACGAGGTCTCTGCACTGCAGACTGCATCGGATAAAAGGCTGAGGAAAAACATGAGTCACTGGTATGCGTGAGGTATTTTAAGATCCCTGCTGAGAACTGTCCTGAAGCCAGCTCTGGTCAATTCAGACAGCATTGAAATGACCTGTGTGCAGGCTGCTGCTAGTAGTGTCATGGTGCAAATGCTGCATGCAAGGAAAGGCAAAGACAACGCGAAACTAAACTGCAGCTGGAAAGACATGGCTCGTTTCTCATGCAAAGTCTGGCACTGCAGGTTCCATGATAAAAATACTTACATTGGAAAACTAAGGGAAATCCACTTCTGCTACATGTAAGCCAGCAGAAATACATTTGTGAAGGGGGACTGGCAGGGACTGAAATCAGTTTGGCTGGATCTGCCCCACATCATCAACTCAACATGCACCTGCCATTGAAGACGAAACAAGGAGCAAAGCACAAACTAAGCAGTTTTGCTGGGTCCATTAGCTCGATCCCTATACACATGGGACACTGAGCTACAAAGAGACTACAGAAGCAGGTAAGGTCTCCTCCAAAAGAAGCTGGGGACGCTGCACCCAAGGACAGTCATATCCTCCGTGAGTAACACAGAGTGTCGTTCCCCTCCCCTGAACATTCAGTGTTCAGTTCCCTTTGGGTGTTTCATGCTGCAATAAGCTAAGATTTATTTTTACAATTTCTTTGTGCTTGTGCAGGAAGGACAGGGTGTTCAGGGCAGATGATGCCACACAGCCAACCCTCTCCCCTCCACACTGCACCAAGATGATGTCTTACCATCATCACGTCTCACCTCCAGTCTAGAGGTGCCATCCTGGGCAGTAAGAAAGCTGGAGCCCTATCCACACAATGTGCTAGCCTGCTTTTGGAACAGACTTAATTGTTCTGGGACCAGTCCCTCTTGTGTTAACCTCAATTTCAGTTTAAGGTGGGCCATACCAATCTGACTAAGCACATTTTAGCCCTGGCACAACTTGACTGCATACTTGCTGACCCTGTTTAAGAACACCTGTAGTAGGCAGCCATTGGCACATCAGAGATGATGTTGCTAGATCAGCCACTTTCATATGTGACCATGTCTTCACTTTGCATTCAGCACCTGATGAAGGCGAGTAGCCACAGCTCACATCACCATCGGACAAGGACACTGCTTCGAACCTTCTCTGCACCTTCCTGTCAAAGCTTGCACTGGGTCAGCGTCACTCATTTGGAATTAAACTTGCACTGCAAAAGCTTAATGCTCTGTAATCACCCACATTTTGTGTTTGCCCCAGCCACACAAAGGATTACATCTGGCTCTCAGCTGTGTGTTGACCCTGGACCTAACGTGCTGCTGCCCTCCTCAGCCAAGGGCATCTGCACCTGAAACAACTCCTGATGAGGCCCTCTCCAGCCATTTCCTCCCTAGCATCCCAATCAGCAGCCTGTCTCCACCTACAGGAGACCCACTAGGGCTTATGAATGGAAGACAGAAAGCTCATTACAGAAGGTAACAGATGAGAACAGAGAGGTGCTACTTATCAGGAGACAACTGAGTAATTCCTCTGGATGGGACTCCCTCCCAGCTGAAAGCAGGATGCTGTGACTGTTGGCACAGCAAACTACCTCTGAGTAAAACAGGGGGCACTGCAGCTGAACGGGGACACCTCTGTAGGTTCAGCATGAAAAAGCACCGGGAGGGAGAGCAGCTTCTGACACGCTGTTAGGACAGCAGGACTCTAACCAGGGAGCACACAACCACACACAGACACTGGCTCCCAGCTGTTCTGTGCCCCGGACACGGGGCTGCTGATACCTCGGTGTCGATGACATCGGTGATGTAGCGGGGGGTGAGAAGCGGCATGCGCACATACTGCAGCAGCTCCGGCAGCGATGCTTCCCGTTCTTTTTTTGAGTGCTTCACCCAGTTTATAACTGCCTCAAAAACAGGCTCTTCAGAGTCCACCTGGAAAAAGGAGACACACACCGATCAGACCGCAGGGCAATTCAGCAACTGCCCGTGGAACAGACAACTTTCAGACTGCTGGTGCTGCTTAGAGCCAGCAAGAGAGCAGGACATCTCCAGTTAGTCTGTTACGGAAATTCCTGTGAGCAGTATTTACAAGCACTGATTACAAGCCCTTATTTTCTCTTCCTTAAAACTGCATTTGGTTTCTCCTTATAGCTGAGATCAGCAACTGACAGTTCAAGTACCAGAAATGCCCTATGGTACGCAGCAGAGCCAGGTGGGACCCGGCCCACAAGCAGTGAGAGAGCCCAGGGAAAGGCTGCAACTGCTGGAGATTCCCACTTGGAGCATGGGTCACTGTCCTGCAGGCTGTAAAGTACCAGCATAAAGGTGACCAGAATCACATCTCCTTTTTAGAGAAAAGTGCCTCATGTTAACCCCTGCAGCCTAGCACCCACACACTGCCCTGCTAACACCCTAGTCATAACACTGGGTATACCTGAGGTCTTTTACTTCAATTTACATTTAAGAAACTACAAAAGACTGGATTTCAGAGTGGAGAAGGTGTGACCACTGCTGTTCTGACTCTAACTTATTTCTCCTTCCACTTAGGATCCCCACATGCCAGTGCTTACACCACTTCCAGAGCTTACACTGACTGAGCCAACTAAATTTGGCACTTTTAGAGAACCTCAGGTGCTTCGGACAGCTTTACAAATACAGCAGCTCCAGCGCATGCTGAGCACAACCGTGCAAGATTAATCCGATAATGAAAAGATAAATAATTAATTGTAAAGAGACCTATTATACATTATTTGGGCTTGATTTTCTTTTTGCAGGTCTTCAGATTGTCCAATTTAAAAGCAAGTGAGCCATGAATTTATTATGATTATCATTATTATGATCAACTAACATGAAGATAAAAGGAGACCTGTAACAAGAAGACCGAGTCTTCCCACCCATATAGGACCAGTACACTTTGAAGTTCATTTTGCAGCTATTTGTTGAAGAATGTTCTGAAGCAGGGAGCCATAGAGGTTAATTACGTAAGGCAATTCTTCCATGCCATTGATTTATATTTGTAACACTGCAATTAGAAATGGCCTCTTTATTTTTGAATTACAGGGAAAGAACAATGAGAGCTCACAAAAGGAAAGCAGGGTACTTCGCTGCTTCCAATTTTCCCCACCTCCTCCAAAAACGCAGTAATCAACACATCGTTTTATTCCCTCCTTAACTGACTGTTCCCTGATACATTTAACAGTTTTGTTGTATGTTAAATCATGCCTGGTTGCTTGATATATGACAGGTAACACTAAATAGAACACCACAGTGAAAACCTACTCCAAAAGAAGACCTACTTCTCCAAAAGCCAGGGGACTTTGCAGCTAGTGCTTTCTCAGTACCCTCTAACACATCACTCTTGCTCCTGAACACATTACCCCTGTCCAGAGCAGCAAAGAGATTTGCTCTGTTCACTTTCTCAAGTTATTACAATAAATTCATGCCTCACTGTGTGTATGCAAAGTCTGAATCATAACTTATAAGAAAGATTGGTAGAGACTTTTTAGTAGGGTCTGCAGTGACAGGTCAAGAGGCAATGGTTCTAAACTAAAAAAAGGTAGATTTAGATTAGATATAAGGAAGAAATTCTTCACAGTGAGGGTGGTGAAGAACTGGAACAGGTTGCCCAGAGAAGTTGTAGATGTCCCATCCCTGGAACTGTTCAAGGTCAGGCTGGATGGGACTTTGGGCAGCCTGGTCTAGTGAAAAATGGCAGGGAGTTGAACTGGATGACTTTGTAAGGTCCCTTCCAACACAAGCCATTCTGTGACTGTTTCCTCTTGACTATCCAGAAGTGTTATGCCAGTACTCACCACAACCTGCATAAGCTTGGACCTTCACTGCATTGAAGCTGCTGCCTGTTAAATACCAAACACACTCAGCCTTTTTCCACTACTGATCACTGCCTACACCAGGGCTTTTCATTGCTGTCTTGCATGTTCTTTCTCAAGCAGGTTTATCAACAAGAGGCTATCAGCTTGGCAGAAGGCCACTTTCACAGCAGACTTTCAAAGCATACATTAAGACTTCTCCTCTGGCTAGCCCTGCACTTGCTTTTCAGGAACTCTACCAGAGGTATCACTTACATGGGTTTGTTTCTAAGAGCTTGTGTTACTGCAAACTCTGAATAATGATTTAATCAATTCTTTTAGAACTGAAGCAGACATTAACTCTCACTGAAATCCATCTTAATTAAATACACCAGTGTCCTCACTATTTTCACCTTCTTGCCATTCTCAAGAAATACATATTCATAGAAAACTTGGAAAAAGAAGTATTTGACAAGTTCCAGCCAAGTAGTAAATCCTCCAGAAACTAACCCTGAGGGAACAGAATCTGTACCAGGAATCACAGGCAATAAAATCTTCTTGTAACTCCCTGAAGAATCCGACTACCCTGCACCATCATGCATTCTGCTCCTTGTAAAGCAGAGGACACCCAAATGCCTGGCATGACACATGCATTCCTTGTGCTGCTGAGTAGCATACAAAGGTCTACAAATAGAAGTTAATGTCTTGGGGGTATTTCTGAAATGTAGGCATTGAGACAACTTGTCTTTGTAACCTCCGAATGCTCCTCCAGGGAAACGAGGAGGAAAGGGAACAAGAGCTCTGCAGAGGTAACCAACTGTGATTGCCTTACTTGCAGGAAACGTTTGCCTGACAATAAATTCTTAAACAGAAGTTGCATGTTACTCGTCAGTTTGAGGTTACAAGGCTGAAAAGTTAGAAGAATCTTTTTGGAAATGAAATTCCAAAATTCAGGAACTGTGTGTGAAATCCACCCTAGAAGTGTGGACTTAACCCCAACTGGTTTCAATGCTTTACTTTAACGCTTTGCAGGGTAACAGTACTTTTCAGGTTTTACCTGAATTTCATCACACTTGATGAGCTTTTCAACCTCTTCTTGATTTAAGAGGATAAACTCTTCATGCTGAACCACCTCTGGAAAATGTTTCTGGCTGAAGACCTCTGCAGCTTGCATTAGATCAACACAATTGTGTGTCTCAGCAAAATCCCGAATGCCCAAACAATTTGATGGATCCAGCTGGCTTTCTAGAAACTCACAGCAAGCTTGTTTCACACCTACGGAAAATTGGAGGGGTGAATGAGCACTGCATGCTTACTATCAATCCTCTGCTTTGGAAAGGGCTTCAGAAAAGGAAGTTCTAAACAATAATGAAAAACCAACTCAAAAACAAGCTTGAAATACACATGCATGCAAACATTTCTTCTGAGGAAAATGGTAACACTAAGCAGAAGAGCAATTGTTTGGGCTGTCTCAATCTCTGTCTATACTATTTGCACATTAAAAAAATCCAATACTAGGAACTGACTCAAATCTGAGTGGACCCAGCTTCATGGACTATAAGCCAAGAAGGTAGGTATATGCTAGTGGATATGGCCACCAGATTTTTTTTAAGGCTTTCTCCAATGTCTTTTTGATAGGTGCCTTGGATAGCTCCATAGGCACACATCAACCAGGTTGTTATGATCCAGACACATTGTGACGGCAAGGCCAAGCGATATCAAGGATTTGCTTATTATTACGTTGAATTCTTCCTGGGTATTCTCACGCAGATATAAAGTAGCCCAAACCATGGAAAAATAATATTTTATCATCTTTTTTTCCAGACAAGTCAGTTCCTCTACCAATGAGGCCAGTGTGCAAAAGATAATAGAAGTCTGACACAAACTGTATGGTTTCAAGGCAGAAGTGCTCAGGTCTGGAATGAACACACTGCTTATAGATTTCATGCCTCCCACAATCTGTCTTCCATTTACAGAAGGTCAGACAAACCAGATCTCTGAGCAGCAGCAATTGTGCAGTTTGTGCTGATACTTGGCAATTACCTTTTAGCTGAAGCAGGCACGCTGCTGGGAGCAGTTCTTGGACATTTTCTACTGTCACGTGAACAGTTTCTGTATACACAAAATCTAGCAGGATTTCCATGGTGGAAGCTGTCAGTCCCTGGATATCTACATAGGGTTTATCCTTCTCCGAGAGCTGTAAATCAGAAAGGAGACAAAGGATTATTGTTCAGTAATCTGGTCAAAAAGGCAACAGTGCTCAGCAGTTTAGTTTATTACACGTCTGGAAGAGAGTCAAACTGCATTTTAAAATGAGCAAATTGAGATTGAGCAGAAATTAATTATCATACACAAATGGCATGTGTAAACTATCCTCTGTGAGAAACTCCGAGCTTTACTAGAAGGAACAGTTCAGGGGGTTCCTTTCTGGGCTGGATGTATAAGACATGCCGCAGCTTACATGGTGTCCCCAGCTTACTTCTCTGCTCTAAAACCAATCCAAATAAAAATCTTTCTTAACTTCAATTCCTGATCCATCCTGTTCGCTTATGGTGAGAGTCTCTACAAAGAATGGCTAGCTCAAAAAATTCAGTTGAAAGTTGAAATACTGAAGTTAAACTCACAATTAAAGTACGTAGAGTGATGGTACTTAAACAACCCTGACTTTGTCTCCTTGCTCTTTTATCATCTCTAAGATGCATCATTTTGGAATAATTACTTTTTCTACGGAATGTTACTGTTGGGAACAGTAAATTCTGAGAATCCACCCAATTTGCACCTCTATGGCTGCAGAACCGAGATTATATTTTCACAGAGCATCAGCTGTTGGTGGTTTAGTGCAGCCATTACGAAGCTGCTGGCACAGCATCTGATGATTCACAAACAATGGGCTGGCAGGTGGAATTACTAATCACACCCCGCACAGAGCTGTGAGCTCCTGTCAGCATGAATGGACCTCAACAGAAGGATGTCGCCATGCAGCACGCTGCAAAACTCAGCTTTTTTTCCCTGAGAATTCTGAAGAAGTGGTCAGTATCAGTGCAAGCACAATTCAGATGAAAGCCCTGGATGTTTCTTGCTAAGAATGAGACTGAAGCTGGTTATGGACTGAGTGAGCGAAGACTCGGGGAAGAGGAAGCATGATCAAAGCATCATCACTTGGCTTAGAATTGGCCACAGCTGGGGAAAAATGCCGTGATACACAATTAGAGAAAATAAGAGCAGTCAGATGTACTCCTACAGAGGCAGCTGATGACACAGCAACAGCAGAGAAGCCTCTGCTGAGACTGAGCCACTTCTGCAATGCAGGGATCATGGAATCAAGAGAAACATTGGGGGGGGGGAATGGTGACACTCAAAGTAATTTGAAGGAGAGGCCTTTCAAGTCTGTTGACACATTTAAAAAACTTCATGGCATCCAGAATCAGACAGGAAAAGGAAATTACCTCGTTTGACCTGCTGTGCGACATTTAGAAGCCAAAATGAGTTCATGGCATGGGTTAGACAAACCATTCCCCCAAACCAGACCGAGATGCTTTGTGCAACAGATAAAGGACACAGGTGTCACAGAGATCAGAGCTGATCAGACAGGATATTCCTCGGATTCCAACAAGCAAATGGAGAGGTGGACTGCACCTGCCCGTGTCCACACATGCTGCGTACTTAGAAAAAGGAGAATAAGAAGCTAAAAGACTAGAATGGCACCAGACCTACTGCTAAGGGACTGCACTGAGCGAGGTAGATGCTGGAGACAGCTGTTCTTCACAGACTGGCCTGAAGCTGGGAAAGATGCTCCTGTCCCCACAACCAATATTCAATAATCAGCCATGCACATCCTCTCTGCATACTGTTGACCCCAACGCTAACTACGGGGACAACACTAACGTTACAGAGATGATAAGCTCTGTCTCTCCTTACACGCGACTTCTGCTACACTGTACTACCACCTTGTTATCTGGCTCACAGTTTATTCATGGGCTAAGATTATTTGGATGGGAGAAAATATTTAAAATGACTTCACACAATGTACGTGATATATAACTTGGGATCCTTGAATCATACCTTAAAAAAAAGGATCCCAGAGCAGAAACAGAAGTTATTTTCAGAATAAAAAGAGAATTTCTATATCTTCTAGGGAGAACAAGACAAAAAAGCCCAAACCTTCAAGTTTCTAGAGCATACTCTAAGAAGACAGACTTGTTTCTTTCTGAGGTGGAGCCAACGATCAGCTGTTAACACACCCTGGATACGTTAACTTGTCCAAACAAAGGCAGAAATTCCAGTGCAAAACTAGGGTGCAAGGGAGCATTTGCTGAAACTGCTCTTCAGTTTTCACTACAAGGAAAAGCCTCGTAGGTAAAATCGGTGGGCCTTTCAGTTTGCCCACACAACTCAACACAGAGATGGGGAAAGGTGTTGTCAAAGGCCAGGGGTTCAACGGGTGATTGGTGGCTTCCCCTCCTTCTGGAAAACAGAAAGAAAGTTATATTAAGGTTGTTATATTCAGATTGAGAACTTTTGCAAGGAAACGTTAAAGTCAGAAGTGAGAGAAGGAAGAAACTAGAGGCACGGACTGGCAAACAGCTTTCTCTGAAGATCATCTCTGCCGACAACCTCAGTGCTCCGCTGGCCATGCAGACACAACACCGTGAGTG
Organism: Aythya fuligula; assembly: GCF_009819795.1. Lineage (NCBI taxonomy): Eukaryota > Metazoa > Chordata > Aves > Anseriformes > Anatidae > Aythya > Aythya fuligula. The sequence goes on along the minus strand of NC_045583.1, from coordinate 2,564,417 downwards.
GCATGGGGCATAACCCAGGGACCAATTCTGAGCAAAGCCCCTTGAAACCCAACCCTGACAAAAAACACGCGTTGCAGCTCACCGAGTAGTCCCCAGGTTTGCTGGAGATGAGCAATCAAATGCAAAGGAAGCCCTTGCAGAGGCTGTTGGCCCGTTTTGCAATCCGGCCTTTTGAGTTCCCTGAAGTTACAGCCAAGGCCAAAACACTCCGTACCCACAAGTGTTTGGATGGCAACCAAGTGCTGCCCTATTACACTCACCAGCATACTTGTCATTAACACACAGAGGAAGTAGGGCCACTTTGAGGCTTCCCAAGCTGTCATTTCCTGGAAAGAACGTTCTCCCACAAACACACAGTAATTGCCTGTGTCACTTGGCAGGTTTGTCATTTTGGGGTTTCCGTACGAAAAAGCAAATTTGGATAGAGACTAAGCAAAAGAAGTAAAACCCTTACAGCAGCAGCAGTGTGGGGGCATGAGAGAGAGAGAGAGCACTCATGCCCACTGGGCACTGGATGTACTTATCTTTCTAGGAAGAATCGTATCTATGAATTAAGGTCATTACAATGTTAGAGTTAAAATGAGAGTATAAAGGAGCAAGGAGAGATAATCTCAGCTCAGATCCAAAGTACACCCATCCGCAGCCTTCGTTAGCAGCCACAAGAATGTTCTGCAGCACGTAGAGCAACTGGAGCTCTGCAGACCGTGTAGATGAAGTCAAAAGCACTGACAAGAACATAGGGGAAAACACAAAGAATGAGGACAGTGCTATTAAGCTGCATTTGCTGAAGCTATCAATAAACTGAGAACTTCGGCCTCCAGGGACTGAGTTTGCTTTGTGTACTTTCTTTTATAAAAATATATATATTTCCTTTACGCAGATAACGAGCATAAAGCTGTCAAATTTGCAAATTTCTTGAAGACAACAGACAGCTAGAAATACAGAATATTGAAATATTGAAGTCAGTAGATAGAAAACACACTGTTATGCGGTCGGTCCACGTATGTGTTATTTTGGTTGCTTCCCTCTGAACTAAAAAAAAACGAAGATAGCTGCTCACCCCACCCAGCACCCAACGAAGGAAGGGTTGGCAAACCGACCACCAACGGTGGTCAGTGCTGGATAAAACAACGAAGGAAGTGATTTTCTCCTGCAGGCAGCACTGGGGTAGCAGGAAGGTCTTTAGGACCTTCGGGCTGCTTAGTCATGTTTCTCTCTGCTGATGGAGAAGTTGCTAGGATGAGGAAAGCATCCTCTGTATGAAAAAGCCACAAAGATTGACTCAAACTTGCAAAAGAGCAGGCCTGGCACTCCTCTCTGACAGCAATGTGAAGGAGTGCTAGCTTCGACTCTAACATTACCTTTCAGTGATGCAGAAAAACAGCACGTAGGTAATGCGAGTCGATATAAAAAATACTGTGAGAGCCAAGGTCCTCGCAAGTGAGATTTCGTGAGTAAAGTAACAGGGGCTCCAGGTCCCAGCCCCAAAGGCTGCATCCCCTTTGCAAGAGCAGCACCACAACCCAGCAGGTACCAGCTATCAGCCAGGCTGTGAGTGAATCTCCTCCATTTCAGTTTTCCAGTGGCTGCCCTAGTTCACCACCCGGCCTAAGGCGCACGCCACAGCCCCCCTAGCTCTGCCCTCGGGCTGGTAACCTCGGAAGGCAGATGATCAGAAGCAGGAAGACACAAACCAGCCCTAGAAAAATCGGGACAAGTCTCAGAACATCCTGGTTTTCCAGCTCCCTGCTGTGCAGGTTGGCCATGCAGCAGACCGTGATGTGGGGCACAGTCCCAGCCGCTGCCTCTGCTCCCCCTGTGCCATGACGGAGGGCTCTGGGGCTGCTGTGAGGGTACCCAGATGCACCAGGAGATCCTGGGCTGCTGTTGAGAGGATCCAGGGGGATTCGGGGCCAATGTGAGGGGATCCCGGGGACTCAGGGGCCTCCAGGCAGGGAAATCCAGAAGGATCCAGAGCTACCAGCTGGAAGAATCTGATGGGGTCCCAAGGGGGACCCCATGCAAAGGGATCCAGAAGAACCAGGAGCCACCACTCCATGGGATCTGGACCCACCATGCCAATGCATCCTGAGGGATCCAAGATGCCCACCCAACTGGAGCCGGGCCCACCATGCCAATGGATCCTGAGGGATCTGGGCCCACCACACAAGGAGATCAAGAGGGATCCAAGACCACCATGCAACAGGACCTGGGCCCACCATGCAAAGGGATCTGGAAGGACCCAAGACCCCGACACAACTGGATCCAGAGGGATCCAAGACGCCCACCCAACTGGATCTGGGCCCACCACCCAATGGGATCCAGAGGGATCCAGGTTTCCCATGCAAAGGGCCCCAGGCCCACCACACGAGGGATCCAGTGGGCTCCCACCCCCCAAACCCCGACCAGATCCGGGCCCACCACACCACGGGGGGCTCGGCGCCCAGCGCCCTCCTCAGCCACCGACCTCGCTGGTGAACATGGCGCAGAAGTAGTCGCTGCAGGCGGCCAGCACGATGCGGTGGGCCGGGAAGTCCTTGTGCTCCACGCGGAGGGTGACGTCGCACAGCGTGCCGCTCTTCCGCAGGGCGTTCATGGCGTTCAGGATGGACTTGGCGTGCGAGTTGGTCATGATGTCCTTGGGGGGGGCCATGGCGCCCGGCACCTGCGGGCACAGCCAGCACGGCCACATGGCCCCGCCGCCCCGCCAGGGGGCGCCCGCCCGCCACCGCCCCTCCTCCTTCCTCCTCCCTCCTCCTCCCTGCCCCTCCCGCCCCGCCGCCGCCGCCGCCGCCCCGGGTCCCTCCGCCCGGCAGCGCCGCCCCCCCCCCCCCGCTCCCCTCCCGGTGCTCCCCCCCCCCCCCTTCCCCCTCCGCCGCCCTCACCGGCCCCGCGGCCCCGCGCCGCCCCCTCCCCTCCCGCACCTCTCCCCCGCCCCCGCCGCTCGCTGATGGCGTCAGCGGGCCGCGACGCCCCGCCCCCCCCACCGGGGGGGGGGGGGCTCCGCGCCGTTGCCTGGTAACGGGCACCCCCCCCCCAGCCTGAGGGGCAAAGTTGTGTTTTTTTTTAATTTTAATTTTTATTTTTTGTGGGGAAATGTGGTTTTTCAAGGGGGAAATGGCACTCGCGGTGCCCGCTCGGAAGGGGTCGTGCAGGCGTGGCGCTGGGGAGGGATGGTAGGGTGAGAAGGGGAAGGTCCCGCTGCCCCGAAAGGAGAAGAAAATGAAGAAAAAGAGGGCGAAACAGTAAAAAACAGAAAAGTGGTGAAAACAGTGAAAGCAATTAAAAGAGTAAAAGCAATTAAAACAGTAAAAACAAGACAAACAGTAAGAATGAGACAAACAGTAAAAACGAGACAAACAGTAAAATAAAGAAAAACTGCAAAATCAGTAAAAGCAAAAAATCACAGGCCCTGTAGTCATGAGGGGCTCCTCAGTAGAAGGACATGGAGGTCCTGGAGCGTGTCCAGAGCAGGGCTCCGAGGCTGGTGAAGGGCCTGGAACACAAGTCCCGTGGCTGAGGGCACTGGGGGTGTTTGGGCTGGGGAAGAGGAGGCTCAGGGCAGAGCTCATGGCTCTCTGCAGCCCCCTGAAAGCTGTGGGGAGCTGGGGTCGGCCTCTGCTCGCAGATAACCAGGGATAGGGCTAAAGGGAATGGCCTGGAGTTGTGCCAGGGGAGGTTGAGGTGGGCAATGAGGAGCCATTTCTGCTCAGACAGAGCGGGCAGGCGTTGGGACGGGTTGCCCAGGGAGGTGGGGGAGTCCCCGTCCCTGGGGGGGCTCAAGGAGAGGTTGGGGCTGGTGCTTGGGGACACGGCTCAGCGGGGACAGTGGTGGTAGGGGGACGGTTGGAGCAGGTGATCTTGGAGTTCAGCTGGATGCCGCACTGGGCTGCTCCTCTGAGAACATTCAAGTGTGTTTTCAATTCTTGTGTTGCAGTTTCTAGGAGAAAAAGTCAGTTACTGAATTTCAGATCATGCTACGAGCCCTGGTTTAAGAATTACCTTTAATCCTCCCCAGGCCAACTGCCTGATGACTGTTCGTCGGTTGAAAACAAGGCAAGGTTTTGGGGAAGAGGGGATTTCTTGACATTGCTGGAAAAACAGGCCAGCGTTTGGGCACTCACGCTCTCCTTCAAGCTTGGAGCAGAAGCAGGCCACTCTGGATTCTTCCTCAGCAGTGGTTTACCAGTTTGGGATGGGCAAGATTATTGTGGCTACAGTCATGGAAGAACCCAGACTCTTTGATCCTCCACTTCTTACATGTTGATTTACATTCTGGCTTTACTCTGGAGCAGGCCAACTGGATCCCCAGGGGAGAAACTCATGCTTGCTGTCAAGGGAGTGGTGGGAAAGGGAACCAGGCTGGGCTCCATCCGCAAAAGGTAGCTGGGATGTCACCACTGTTGTGTTCTAACTGGAACACAAGGAGAAAGGGGCTCCGTATGTGTTTCCTGGGGTCCTATATTAAATTCATCTCAGTGCTCCAGTTAGAACAAAGGTTGCCTATGTGGTGGCCCGTGGGCAACCACAGCTCCCCCAAAACATCCCATAGTTCCTTCCACTCTTCCTTTTATTCAATATCCTTCTACAAAAGTCTGTTAAGAATACAGGGCAACCCCCCTCTGCTTGGCAGAGCAGCAGTTCTGTTGCTGTTTCTCATGCCTGGAAGAGGCTTGCTGCAGCCATGAGGAGAGCTGGAAGCTGTCCAGCTGGTAACATATTGGCACAGCAGCGCAAGGTCTCTTCCCTGGGTATGGGCCGGGCTGATTACACCCGAGGGCAGTGTAACTGCAAATTAAAAACCCAACAACTCCGAAAGGTCAGTAGCAAGACTGCAACTGTCCTTCTGGAGCAGCACGCCTTTTCATGAGTGCTGTGAAATATGTGGAAGGGAGACTTCCAATGAGCCAGGGCAGCCAGGGAGTAGTTGTGTTTGCGTGCACACTAACAGCATGAACAGAGGGGCAGAGGGTAAGGGTACAGGACTCAGTCTAGGGCAGGAGTGTTGTCAGAGTGCTGTCTGCAGCCCAGAGAAGCTGTCAGAAGGATGCACATCCCCTAACTAAGTAGAGATACCTTCACTGCCATCTCAGAGCTTTGCCTTTTCTTGTCAGAAAAACAAAAATTCTGGGAAGAGCGCGTGTTGGGGCCACTACTTTTAGAAGGAGCAACCACACAAGACTGATTGGAGTTTCAGTTTAGCAACAAGATGCATCACACTGGGCCTTGGCTGCTTTACTGGTAGCATGATGAGGTGCATCTCCAAGAGAAGCTGCACCCGTCCCATCAGGGATGTCTTCCTTCTAGGGCTACCCACACGTCTTCCTTTGCTGACATTTTTTTCTGTAGGGGAACTGATAGCTAGCTGGTAGACTCACTGACAGACCATCACAGATGAGGTGTAATCAGTTTGGGATTGTTGCAGTCTGCACTCGTGGCAAGATTCACAGCAGATTCAATTTCTTCCTGAATTGCAGGGTGGTCTTCTCTTCCTCCATCTGCAATATGGACATCCCAACCCTTCCCTGAGACGGCAGGGAAGTCCTCTGATTATGACTGTCTTCTCTTTGCTCTTCATGGCAGAAAATAGGGGCTGTGGTCCGTGAATGTAGGCTTAACAGGGAAAATACTTGCAAATCTAACATCATTCAGATGCTTTAAGTCAAAACTCTGATCCTCCCCCAAGACACCATCACATAACTATTATGTAAACTGCCTCAAAAAATTGATGAAATGCCTCTTGAAAAAATACCCTACCTCCACCATGGAGCTATTGTGAAAACCCACTGAAGAGACCAAAAATACTGCCAAGGAACTATTGAGGCTAAGCCTTAATCCCCACAAAGGAGCTATTGTAAATAAGACTGTAAAAATTGAGGGATCGTTTTCTAAATCCCTTCAGAAGGCCCCCATGAGAATGCTTCCAAAAATCACACAAAAGATTTTTAATACTGGATTCTTTGTGGGATTATTTTATTTTAGTTTTATTTTTTTAATGGTCCCTTTAATGGGGTGTTTATGGCTATGCTTTGACATTACAGATGACTTCCAAAATAGCTTCTATGTGGGGTATTTGGGGCAATTATAGAATCATCAAGACGTTCACTGTAAATCCCTATGGTTGGACTCCAGGGCAGCTTCACAACTGCCTTGAGGCTGTTGTTTCATCAGTAGTACCCTACAGGCATTTTCTGAATATTCCTTTGATGGGATCACTGAGGCATTTGATAAATTGCTTATGGTGGGGCCCTAGATCTATATTTTTCAAAATTGCCTTTGGCTGTGGTTCTGTGGTTTCTGGTATGCTACATCTGTAGTTCAGAATTTTGTTCTAGCTCACAGAGGAGTCACGGAGTAGTTCCTGGACAGGAACTTTAGATGATTTTTCAAATTCTTCTTGGCTCTGTCCATTAGGTGAGGTCTTTGAGAGAGTTTAAAATGACTTTTGGATATCAAGGTTTCCAAGTTGGGGAGTGTCTTCAGGAGTGTTTTAGGAAATGTCTCAGAAGTGTGATCTGAGAAACACTTAAAAAAGCATCTGATGCCATCTCTTGTTCATCTCCAAAATGGCATGTGTCCCTGGGCTGTGGTTTAGACGTTTGTTAGGTGTGATCTGTCAGGTACTTTCGGAAAGTACAGCATCCTCTACCGACCATGCAAGGATGATACAGGAATAAGCCACAAGGTTGTGATGCGGTGATAGAAGGATGCAGAGATGCGTTACTGCAGCCGTGGCCGCACACCACGCGAGGGCGGAGTGGCTCCGAGTCTGCTGGAGCACCTCTACAAAGAAAGGGCTGTCCCAGCAACAGCGTTGTAAGAACCCAGAGGGTACGGCACACAGGAAAGCAGATCCTACAGTGTTTCCTGCAGCCTTTATGTAGTTCACCAGAGCCAGGTGAAGCTTCCTTTAGATGTGCTTTGCAACTCAGAATACTTCACAACATTATTTCTAAACCAGCATGTTAGGTAACAAGGGCCAGGGGCATATGGAACGATGTGAGCTAATATTTTGTTTGTTAACTGAAAGGCCTGGACAGAAGTGAAGGAAAATTAAACAGGTAGATGTCTCTGTGCCTATGTACTGGTGAAAAAGATGGTCCTTTGAGAATCCTACCTGGATATCACTAAATTTTTTCAGTAAAGGCTGCTCTGTTGATATTGCATTTTGCACAGCTGTTTCCTCTAGGGAAAAAAAAAAAAAAAAGAGGCAAGAAAAAAAAAAGAAATAAAACCTTAATACCCTGCTATCTCTAGTATAGGTTTAAATATGACAACCACAAGGTCTTCTCTTTTTACTGCAATAATGCAATGGGGCCATCAATGTGCTCTGAGTGATGTGGTCGTTGGGGTGCGAAATGGATGGGAGGCCTTTTATGCAGGAAAGATTGCTGCCATAATGGGCTTTAAAATTTTATGGGGATATGTTTCTATGAACCATAATAGGTATCCATAAAGTTAAATAAGAGATCACGATGAGCATTATTAAGCTCACGGTAGAGATGAAATCACCAGAAAGTGAAAGTTCACTGATATCCAGAAAATGTAATGGAAATGGTTTTCTTTATTTGAAAGTCCTCAAGGTCCGACACCAAGCCATTACCTGTATGTGTGCACACAGAGGCCCTACAGAGCTTTGCCAGGCAGGCTGAATGTGCCCATCCTTACTGTCTGCCTTGCTTGTGGGGCTTGGCCTGTGGGGCTGAGCCTCTCCTGTCTGATGCGAGGTAGTGAGAAAAGCTGTAGGCAGTTCAGACTCCTTCCAGAAAGGTTATTGTCACCTTGAGAGCAACCTGTGCTCCCAGGTATCACTATGGTCCTAAACCCCAAAATGATCCATAAAGGACGGCGGTGTAATCTGCGCAGGGTCATGCAATCTGCTTTGTTCCCAGTCTTATCAACTGGGCTGGCCACAAGAAACATTTCTGCTGCTGGGGTGGGCAGTCTGGGGCACAGGAGCTGCCCTGCAATTTGTGCAGTTTAAGTTTTCTGACAGGGGAGAGGCAGAACCATGCTGGAGAGGACAGGGAGAAGTTGTACCAAGCTGCTGGGAACAATGTGTGCGCCCAGCAGGAGATACCTGGATGCTCTGAGTTAGCTGAGGTCCAATGTTTGCTTTCTTTTGGTCCCTTTCAAATCATCTGGAAACTCCCCAGTCCACACAGAAATGGCCCAAGCTCACTAAGTCTGCTAAGATGAATCTTACTGAGCTCAGCAGCCATTAATTAATTTCTTCTCTCCCTGTTCCTGCCTGAGCTCAGTTCTGGGAGGATCAACTTCTTTCTCTTGAAGAAATATTCATCAGAGCAAAAATGTCGATTGAAAAGGGGTATTTTCAGCTTGGAATTACTTGTTTCTGGAAGGTGAATTGCATCTCACCCTATGGTATGCACATGGTGAGACAGCTGTAATTTCTGCCTTCCTTTTAAGCATGTGGGAGGCATTACGAGGTGAGGGTTGGCTCCCTGGACATGATGTTTGGAACACAGACCATCAGTTTTGGATGAAGAACTTTATATGATGATTTTTTTTTCCCCTCTTTTTCACTTGTTTGTTACATTTTACTTCTCTATAAACTCCCAAGGCTTTGCTAACAGCAGTCATTAAGCACTGCTGTGAGGGAAGAAAAGAGGAGGCTCAGGGGAGACCTTACTGCAGCCTTTCAGTCTATAAAGTGGGCTTATTAGAAAGATGGGGAGAGACTTTTTACCAGGGCCCGCAGTGACAGGACAAAGGGAAATGGTTCTAAACTGAGAGAGGGCAGATTTAGATTGCATATAAGGAGAAAATCGTTCACGGTGTGGGTGGTGAGGCCCTGGCTGCCTAGAGGAGCTGAGGGTGCCCCATCCCATTCCTGGCAGTACCCAAGGCCAGGCTGGATGGGTGGTAGGTGTTGTGCCCATGGCAGGGGGGTGGACTGGATGGTCCTTAAGGTTTCTCCCAACCCAAACATCCTGGGATTTTATATTCTTCATTCTCCAGCATTTGTCAAAAGAGCGTATTGGACTCTTGCAAAGGTTTGCTCACGTGGCTTCCAGCTTCAGATCTGTGGCACAATTTCAATTCTGTTGTCTCACAATTTGTTTTATTTTGCAGGGAGCGAGGTCGGGATTTTCATGGCAGGAACCAGCTAACAGAAGCAAGACTGAGATGAAACAGGAAGAGGAGAAGAAGTGGAGCAGAGCAGAGATAGTGAGAGGGGGTCAGTGTAGGGTTTGAACAATCAGCCAGCCACCACAAGGCAGAGAAAGGGCAGCCAAGCCATAGGAACCAGGCTGGAAACTGCTTTGCCTTGTTGCATTTTTTTCTCTTTGCCCCTAAAGTGTGTGTGTGTGTGTCCAGGGTGAAATTCATTTTGCTGTGTTCCTCAAATGTCTTCAGTTGTGTTGGCAAAAGGATACGTGACACTTTGTCTATGTGACTTTTCCAAACTGGAAGTTTTTTAAAAAAAATAAAGAGAGGAAAAATAAAAGTCTAAATGTGAGAGTGGAAGGAGGAACAGAAGAGGTGGATTGGGTGAGGTGGAAGAGGAAAATAAAACAGTTATTTTAATTGATTGATTCAATTGGAAAGAAATGTAGGAGAGAAACAAAAAATTAAGAGCATAAAAGGCTTTTTTCCTGAGGGCTTGGAACTGAAACAACGTCAGAATTTTTGGTGCAATTGTTTTTTCTGTTTGTTAACCAGCTCTGTTATTACGGGGCAGTAAAGCATGCAGGAAAGGAGAGGAAGAGTCCTGCTGTGAAGTGCCGTGCGGGAGCAAGGGCTACTTCTGGGCACCCATCATGAAATTAGCCCTTTGGTTCACAATTAACCTGCAACTGTTCCTAGGTGGTGTGGAGCAGGCACTGGATTTTATCCCTGAAGTGGCAGCAGTTTAGGGTCACTTCTTCCCATGTACCACCGATGTAGGATGGTGTTTTTGAGGGGAGCAGCTAGTTTTTGGCTGTATTCGCAGTGCCTACCCTTTGTTCCTCCTACACCTTGCTGGGAAGGTTATAGAAAGAACTTTTTCAAAATTCATTTGGCTGTCTCCAAACAACAGCCCCTCCAGTATTTCTGGTTTCCCAGCTTCACCATGTCCTCGCTCTGACAAGCATTATGTTAGGATGAGATCGACTGCTCATCTCCCCCTGCTTCCCCCCTGCCCCTCTGCAGCATCACCAGAAAACCTGGGCTGGGAGGGTGCAGTGGTGCTGTGCTGCAGGAGGAGCTCCCTGAGCTGGGCAGGGGGAGAATCAGGGCTGGGGGACACGTCCTAAAGGCTAGAAGTTGTCTGAGGCTGCTGGATAAGGGAAACAAGACCTTAAATAATTAAATCATGCCTCAAATAAAATCAATGCTTTCATCAGGAACAGGGGAAGATTCCTATTTAGTTTGTAGATGGCTTTGCTGTCAACTTGGTTTACACTTTCCATCCATATCATTAATCAGTTTGAAGAATTAGATCTTCTAATGCTGACTGGTTGGCCGGTGCCCTCTGTTTTTTTTTTTTTTTTTGCCTTTGATGTGCTGCTAATGTTGCTTTTAAACACAGAACTTTATTCCTTGTGAAGAACGTGCCTCCTGTGTCCCCTGGTGAGTCTTTTTTTTTTGGTGGTGGTGGTTTTTTTTTGTTTATTTCAGAACACTTTGGAGAGGAATAAATAAAAAATGAAATCTGATTGTCCTTTGATTGTTGCAGTCCATTTGTGATGATAGTCATAAGTGAATGAGCAGTTGCTTAATATTGTCAAAGGAAGTACTTTGGCAGCCTGACGTTTCTGCCCTTTTATTCCTGGGTGATGGAAACTGCGACGTTTATGAAAGAGCATGTTGGATTTTTTTTATGAGGAAAGATGCCCCATTATTCTCCGTGTTTTTGACACCAACAGGCCTGTCTAGACCATGATTTGTTTCCCTTCTTGGAGTTGTGACATTATATGATATTAGCAGTAGTTCAAAGTAGGTACCAGTCATTGTGTAATATACAACGAAGAGCACTGCTTCATCCCAGCTTTCACCCAGCCATTGCCACACTGTGGAATCAATAGCTAGGTTATAAATCAAAAGAAGATTATTTCAGCATTTGAACAAATGTCTTAATTTCTTGCTCCTAAATCCCAAAAGAGCCTCAAAGAAGATTTCTTGACATACACTCGATTCCTGTTCATGTTCTTGTGGTAGAACGGGCACCTTTGAGCCGTAACTAGCTTTACACGGTCCTCATCTTGTCGTGTGCTCCTCCATAAACACCAGATCAGACTCTGGACACTGAATGCCAGAGTATCTACGGCTCTCTTGTGTCTCAAAAAAAAGGGGCTGAGGGCTATGGAAGGAATTCTATCAGGTGCATCCAGACAGGATGCTGGATTTTGTTTAGAAATAAGTGAATAGTTTACACATATTCATGGTTACAGGATGTTTGTGTGTGTGTGTGTGCATGTCTGAAATCAAATACACACACGATGGAATTACAGATTATAGAAAGGCAGAGCAACCCACACAGAATCTTGTCTTGACTGTAGGAGTATATGCAGAAATAATGCCTTGCATCACTATATGCTGGAGGCTGACTGAGATGGACCTGGGGATCTGGGCGGACAGCAAGCTGACCATGAGCAATGTGACAAAAATAATGTGCCTTTGTGGCAAAGAAGCCCACTTACGTGGTGGGCTGTGTTAGGGAGAGTCTTGCCAGCTGGTGGAGGGACGGTGATCCTTCCCCTCTGCTCAGCACCGGTGAGGTGCTCAGCACCTGCAGTGCTGGGGTCAGAGCTGGGCTCCCCAGTCCAAGGAAACACGGACATGCTGGAAAGAGTCCAGTGAAGGGCCACAGTGTTGACTGAGGGCCTGGAGCATCTTTCCTATTAGTTGAGGCTGAGCGAGCTGGGACTGTTTAGCCTGGCGAAAAGAAGGCTCAGGGGAGATCTTGTCAGTGTGTATAAACATCTGATGGGAGGGAATAGAGAAGAGGGAGCCAGACTCTTCCCAGTGGTGTCCAGGGACAGAACAAGAGGTGATGGACACTGTCTGAAGCACAGGACATTCTTGTTGAGCTTGCTTGATGAGCTCGATGATGCTCTTGATGAGCTTGCTTCTCATCGTTTGCATTTCTGTGGCCACAGCAGTGCTGCCGTCCTGTGAGTTCTGAATCATGGCTCAGGCTTCCAGAAATCACAATGCTGGTGGAAAAAACAATGAGATTGAAAAAATAATACCGTAGGGTGCTTGCTTCACTGGTTTTCTTTCAGAGAAGTTGCACGTCTACAGCCATGAGGGCTGGACAAGTGAAAAATTGACATCCGAGAGTGCCTACAACTGTCCCTACATTGTCCTGTTAGACAATGCTTCCGGGTCCCTCAGGGCCAAAATCCTCACTCAAATATGTTGTCTCTCCCCTTCAGGGTGTCCTGACACTGCCTTGCTGACGTGCAGGGGAAACCTCAAAGGTGCCCAGCCCTGACAATGGCTTCCAGAGAAGCTCCACATGTCCTCCAGCTAGCCAGAGGGCCTCTGCCTGGAACACGCTGCATCAGCCAAAATGTCACCCACATGGCGGCGTGGCCATGTTCTCCTCCCTTTCAACGTGACCTGACACCTCTTTGCCCTTTTGCTCGCTCAGGATGTTGCAGGCAACATATGCAAAGCTCCTGGCACCCTTCGGTGTGCCAGAGGGGCCCAGGACCACCGGCTGAGCAGGGATCGCCCACCCAGGCTATCACGCTGACTGTGCTGGGCCTCGCAGCCCAGCTCCACTTGCCCAAAGAACGCTGTGACACCCTGGCTGCTCCCTGGGGCTGCTTGGCAGCCAGACCTCTGCCACCCAGGAACTATCTTGCTACAGGGAGGGAGCCCAGACCTAAACTGCTTTATCCTTCTCTTAGTTGCATACATCCCCTTCCCCTAAAAGTACCTTGTCCTTTTACAACACAGCTTTTCACAGGGCATGTGCCATTTCCCTGCTGGCACCAGTCACAGAGGGCAGGTACTGCTTGCATGTCCCCTGACATGACTCTCCATCAAACGCAGCTGCCTTCCAGTATTCTAGTATTTTTAATGTGATGAGCATGAGAATTGATTTTGATCATCCGTCGGATGTCAGAAGTCTGGATCAGGATTCGAGTACTACCACAGGGCTTACTTTTCATAGCTCCCACCCAGACTCCATAGCAGAGCTTTGGATTTTGTACCTAAATTTGGGGTTCCCATTCTCTTCTCTAAGCTTTGGACCTCATTCCTCTGATTTATTGCTGATCTCTTGAGTCGTTCTTCTCAATATAAGACTACAGGGCTAACGGGCAGAGATGGGAAGCAGAGATAGGCTCTGGCTGGGGAGTGTGTCTTTGCATAGAAGACCCTTTTCTATGATGTCCCTAAACTGCCATGCAGCAGACTCCATCCTGCTCGTGAGCTCAGACACTAGATGCAGCCGAGATGCAGATCAGGGGGTGCAGCCAGGGGGCCACAGGGTCTAGAGAGGGACACTGGTGTTGTGATCCTGCTGCGTAGTGGCAGGCGGTTTGGCTCATCCCTCTCAAGAAGAGGGATGGTGAGGATGGTGCCAGCTCCTGTGAACACAAGGCAATTCCATAGCCTTCACTCAAGCAATTCAGACAACATCCAAGCCCCGTCAGCCCTGGTTTGTCTGGGAAAGGCAGGCAGACAGCTGCTGAATGAACCAACAAGGTGCTTTTCACATGCAAGAGGACAGAAACCAGCCACTGGTCAGCAACGGGGCTCATTTATTATCTCACAGGAATGAATGACTTATACAGCTGCAGTAATGTCAGCAGAACCAAAGCTTTGCCCAAGGCCTGAGCTCTGGCCGTGGGGCTCTCTGCTGTGCTGGGCAGCAGTGGGAGGGACTGTGATGGAGAGGATGGATTTGGGAGATCCCTGAGCTTCAGGGAGCAAATTCAAGACTGTTCGCAGTGGCCTGTGTCCTCCTGACACCATCGTCCCACAAGGCTGATTTCTGTTCCCTCCTCAGAATAGGGGACTGGCTGTTCTGTGGGGGGACCCTGTACCCCACAACTGTCAGCCCCTTGCAGGAGTGAGGTTTGGGGGCAGTGAATGAGCCGGGCCCCATCCCTGCTGCACCTCACCAGGAGCCAGGCGTGCGAAGGTGGAGGGTGCGATGAAGATGGAGGGAGCCCTGTGTCCCCTGGGCACCCTGGCCAGGTGACCTCAGGCAAACTACATAGGTTTTTCTGGGGAGGAATTTGGATTTGGCTGCTTTGGGGTTCTGAGACCCGTTGTTAGACACGGAGGGCCAGACTGACAGAAGGGCTGAGCATCCCCAGCTCCTGGTAGTGACTCAAAGCTTGGGTCCTGCCTAATGGTGAGGCTCTCAGTGGGTGAGGCAGAGCCTCCCAACATGGAAGCCATCCAAACCTCAGGCACACAGAGTGCACCGCTTGTAACCCATTTCCTCTGCTTTTCCAGCTGATGGTGTGAGGGAGACACAAACCCACTGCCAGGGGCCTGCGGGGCCTGCAGAAGACCCTGGAAGACAAGGCCTGGGGTCCCTGTGGGTGGCCGTATCATTACAGACAGCCACTTCCACATTACTTCTGCCACAGAGCAATGGCTTTTGTTTGCTGAGATGTCTTTGCCTCGAGAAGACACGCTCGATTTTGCTGCAGGCTCCTCCTGGCTCGTGGTGCGTCAGGATGACGAGGAGGAGGCTCTCCCTGAGCCATTTCCTGAGCTGGTGGGGCTCTCTCCCACACAGTCCCTAGCAGGGGAAACACATGCGCAGGGGGTTTGCCTCCTCCCTTGGCCAGCCCTGAGTGTCTGGAGCTCAGTCGGAGCCCTTCCAGGCGAGTGGCAGCTGGCGGTGCGGTGCCTGTTGCCCAGGCATATATGTTGGGGGGGTGAGGGTAGATGGGTTGTACTGGGGCTTGACACGGAGCAGCCTGCTGTCACCTTGCTGGCCACCCAGCCCTGGGGCTGGCCCTCAGTGTGTGGTGTGGGGCTGTTGGGCATGGCTACTCCGAGGTTTATAAGTGAGACGTGTAGGGCGGCGTGGGTGGGGAGGGGAAGAAGGCTATCCGGAGGCTGCTGCCGGCTGGATCTCGGCTCTCTGAAGCAATCAGCACCTCACTGTCATTGAGGCAGGGGCAGTGCTCGGAATAGCCCCTCTCCTTCCCCCTGGTGCCCACCCTTTGCTGGCAGGGGACAAGCGTCATGGAGGGGAAGCTGTAGCTGTCGAGGATGGGGTGCACTCCCAGGGGATCGGGTGTCTCGAATATGTGGTCGATGTCAGAGAAGCTCACCAGAGCCTGGGTGGAGTCATAGGAACTTTTCTCCATGTCGTCGACCCCACAGGACTGGGGGTAGCTCCCCTTGTCTTGGCTTTTCTGCCTCAGCAGGCGGAGATCATCTCTGAAGTGGGGGTTGAAGAGCAGGTAGAGCAAGGGGTTCAGGCAGGCGGGCAGGGGCAGGACCACAAGGAGGATGGATTTGATGACCTCTGGGGTGATGAGGAAGAGGTTGAGCGTGGAAGAGAAGGTGAGGAAGGCCACTGGGCAGTAGAGGAGGCAGTTGGTGAAGATCAGCCAGGCCACATGTTTGACCATGGCACAGTCCCAGACAGCGCTGAACTCCCCCTTCAACAGGTTGCAGTAGAGTCGGATGTAGGTGCCCGTAATAGTCAGGAAACAGAGCATGTTTGTCATCACTAAGGCCACAGTGAAGCCCAGGGTGGCGGGTTTCCCATCTGGGATGGGATACGGGAGGCACAGAGGGGATGCTCCGTATTCCCCAATAGAGAAAAGAGGCAGAACTGCAGCCACAGAGGACAGCAGCAGGCAGCAAAGGGCTGCGGCCTTGACCTTGCCTATGGAGGGTGCCTTCCTGTAGCCCCGCACACAGGAGACTGAAATGCTGCACTGCACCGCAGCCAACGTCAGCAGAAATATGGCAGCCTCGGAGGCAAACACCGACAGGAACCCCGTCACCCTGCAGCCCGTGCCAGTCTCCCACCTGGCGCCGAACTTTGCGAACTGGCCGTAGGTCAGGGCGTCAACGAGGGCTAGCATACTGCAGTAAATGCCGGTCAGCATGTTGGCTCCAGCTATGGAGCCGATGACGAACTTAACTGGAGAGAGGTAGCTGGGAGAGGCAAAGACAGCCAGGATGACCAGCCCATTACACAGCACCGAAACCAGAACAATGACCCAGACTCCCAGGCGGATGATCCAACTCTCGAAGAGGTGATCACAAGGCTTGAAGGGACCTGAAAGAAAACAAAACCCAAAGTTAAACCAAGAAGTTGCCACGCTGCTCTAGCGGTGCTGCTCAGCGCAGTGGCCAAGTCCCAGCCCTTTCCTGGCCCCACCAGCCCAATGCCTAATGAATGCCACAGGCTGGAAAGGAGCATCCAACAGTAACCCCCCTGGTCAGGGATACAATGCCGTTGTTTCCTCCTTGTAGGAGGGCAGTTACATCCAAGTGGGAGAAGGAAGTTGTCCTCTTCACTTGTCCCCAGACTGGCCAGAGCCCAGCATTTCAGGCTTGTGGTCTTCATGGCTGTGAAACACTTCAGGAAGGGTCACGGGAGACTGGGGATTTAGAGCTGCTTGAAGGAGTCCAGCTGTGTTCAAAGAAAAAGGTTTCCCTGGCTGCTCACCGGGGCTGGGTGTGCACTGAATAGTGGGGTGCAGCTTTGACTCCTCAAGGTCCAGCTGGAGGTCATCCGCATCTAGGTCATCTGGGAGAAAAGAAGAGAGAAACAGTGCTTGAAGAAGAACGAGCAGGGCCATCAGGGCTAGCTGGGCCAGATGCTTTTCTCACTGCCTGTCCTCAACATAGACCTTCCCAGCCACTTCCCAGCCCATTTGTTCAAAGTATCTGCTGGTGCCCAGTTTGTCCCCTGCAGTCACTGCTGGGAAAGAAGAAGGCATGGGGATGTTTTGTAAATGTTGGCGGGTTGCAGTGTGGCCAACCCCTCTGTTTTTAGGCTACTCCCAACATTTGAAGCATAAGAACCCCAGATCCCAGAGTTGTGTGACTTGCAGATCCCTCCTCCCAGCATGCTGTATAAAAAATAAAGAAATGCTCTAGCCTATGTGGTTACAGAAAACAAAGCCTTCAAATGCATCTCATAAATGGAAGCTCTCTGGGAAGGCCTTGTCCGATGTTAGTTCATCAACTTTGGAGCTCTGTTCAAAGACAACTCTCAGCCTCTACTTGCAGCACAAAATTGTTAGCAACTGCCGCTACCACCAAATGGCTCAGCAGAAAAAAAGACAGAGCATCATTGCTTTATTTCATAGCCTATGATTTCTTGAGACTGTAGTGTCGTGCTTGCAACCCTGGAGGTTCCCAGTCCTGGGTTTGCTTAAAGGCAGACTGATGCTCCATGTGTGCAGCCTTTGGATCCATGGGATTTATGAAACCAGACGGCACTGTGCTCAGAGCCCAGCCAGCACCCACATCCCTCTGGAGCTGCACCCTGAGCAGTGCTTGGGTGCTCCGAGGGTCAGATGGAGGTTCCCTGGCTGAAGGAGAAGCTGCTGGAAGAGAATTGGGCAAGATCTCAGATATGTTTTCCATGTGCCTGTGGGCCAAAATCATGGTGTAGGTCACCACCAAGGAGAATAGCATCCTCCTAGTCTACTCCAAGACATGCTTTTCTGCTTTGTTTCCTGTTCCCTCTCTGAAACCACTGCAGTTTCACAGCACTGGGAAGGGCACAGTGAGGACAGCTGCTGTCCTGCTGCACCATCCCCACCCATGGCACCAGCACAGCCTTTTGCTCCCAGCGGGGAACGCCGGAAGGTTTTCTATGGACAGGAGGAAGGGGAAAGACTTTTTTTTTTTGGTGTTTTCTGCTCGCCTGATAGCCAGGGAGCTTGGACCAGATCTGTGGCTGTACAATGAACTCTGCATCGGGTGCTGTGATGGATGCTGTACCCAGCCAGTCTGTGACAGCTCACCAGGAAGGTGAGTTTTCACAGCGTTGAAGATGTGGCTAACCGAAGTGGGTTGGATGCCTACTTTGCTTTGAAGTGGTGCCTCTCATGAGATCTGCTCCCTGCCTGTGCTTGAAAACATGACTGGGATTATTTGATTAAAGAATGATGACAAATAATGTACTATCTTTAGTGCCTCCTGACAAGCATTGTGGCTTTCTCAACTTCAAGTGAGCTTTGGAAAAAAAAAATGCCATTTTTAAAATCTGTCTGTATAAGTTGAAATATTACTGCTGTCCTGGAGTCTGGCAAGAAAACCCTCACAGTGGGATGGAAAAATATTTCCTCCTTGTATTTTATAGTCTTATAAATCTCCAGTGTCTTTTCCATCCACAGCGCAGAGGCTGTGATGTGCAGCCCCAATACTCAAATCAATGTGGAGACTTGCACTTTCTGTGCCCCCCTGCCACCCAGCCCATGGTAATGTTCAAACAAAATCTGCCCCCATCCCTTTTCTCTTCAAAAGACCAGAATGCACAAGGGATGATTTTAAGTGTAGATTAAACATTTGCATGAGGTGAAGGCAGTGATCTTTTGTTTTGCCTGGACTACTGAGCTAGCTGTGAATTGCAGAGTAATCCTCGGCCAGCACAGCAGGATTCAAAGCAGAAAATGTACCTCTCTCTGCTGGAAATCAGTATTTCCCCCAGCCTGCGAACTGTTGATAGTTGAAAATGACTTTTTTTGTTCTATCAAGGCAGACTGTATTGTTTTTGAAGTAGCCCTTATTTATTACAATTTTGCCACAGCACCTCCACTTTCTGAGGCTTTGTGGAAAAAACAACTTTGCTAGTATTGTCCTTTCAGTTTTAATGGTTCCCAGCAGGCCGTAGGAACAGTGAAGTGGGAGGAAAAGGAGGAGAATTGCTGGAAAAAGGGTAGAAAAGAAAACATTGGTCTGGATGCTTCTTCTCATTTTGTATTGTCTGCCTTAGCAAGGGCAGCACCACTTAGGTTTTGCAGATAATTGCTCTCTTCCTTGGAGATAGGGCATGGGTGGCTGCAAGGGGCCTGGACAGGTACTTTTGGGGTACTTGAGTAACCTTCTTGAATGACAGAAATAGGAAATGAGTAGCTCTAAGGGCCCTCCAGGGCTTGCTGAACAGTTGCAGAAGTTAAATGGCTTTACAAGCTAATGGAGATGCTAGACACTAAAGCAGTGTCTTATTGTCAAGGATAACCATCCAAGTGTGTTCTCTTCTCGCTTTCTGTAGCTTTGTTCCCTTATTGCAAACATATGCTTTTAAGTAAATATATCCCCTTCTATCCTCAAACCAGTCGTCCCCAAGGGGGTGCTGGGACAGTGAGGGAAGTGCCCCACAGCAATGGGAGCATTTGCACTTTCCCTATCCTCCCTCTGCAGCCAGTTTTGGGAGGGTGGCAGGAGGGATCGGCCGGAGAGCACAGTGTGGCCGTGCTGTGTGATGAGCCCCCGAGCCATCGGGGCTGCTGCCCAGCCACAGGGGACGGGCTTGGGTCAGGGGCATCTGCTAAAGGCCACCAAGCATAATCCAGAAAGGCATAATCCAAGCAGCAAAAGTTTTGGAAACTTCTGTCGTGACAGAGTGACCGAGTGATGCGATGACACGCTAAGCACACTCCTTTGGCCCTCAGGTGGCTGTCAGCTGGACGTGAACGGACAACCTTGGGTGGTGTCCCCCAGGTGGCAGGTGGTGTTCCCATATCTCCAGGGCCCTGGGAGGGTGGGAGAGAGCTGCCAGCCCTGGGGTCCATGAAGCCTCTGGCACCCTGCGGTTGGAATTCAGATGCTCGCTTGGGCGCAGGGCTTGGCTGATGGCTGGGATATGCTGGGGGCAGCACCCGTTTCTCATCCCCACACAGCTGGTCTGGGACCAGTCACCTCTCACCATCCAGCTGTGAGGTTCTGCGGACTTTTTTGTAAATGGGTCCTCAGTCCCTTGCTGGAAACGCTACTCGAGGACAAGAGGGTCTGGCTATCTGGAAGCGTGCCCCGTGCCTCTCAAGTTCTCCCACAGCACCCAAGTGCCCTGACAAGCCTGGTGTACACTGCAGGGAAAAAAAAAAATGGAGTGATTTTCTTGTAATGAGGCCACTTTCTCTCTTGCAGGGAAGGAATGTTTGGGAGCTTTTTTCCTCCTTAAGGAGGAACTGTTACACAACTCATATAACAGAGTTAAATACCACTGGTGGCCATCTGAAAGGAAGCATTGGGAACATAAATAAAGCAACAATTAATTAAGTAAGACAGCAACATCACAAAACCCTAATCGCCAAGAATAGCCCATGTGTTGCTGAATGGCAGGGAGAATGATCCGTGAAAGCTGTGCATAGTGAGAAAGGACGTTCTTCTGCATTCCATGTTTGTACGGCTGTGGTTTGATATTTCAGACAAACCCAGTGCTTTAACATCTGAAAATGTGGGCTTTTACGAGCTGTTAAGAGTCTCATCTGGCACATTTTAGAAGCACTCAGCATTCCCCTCTGGTCCTAATATCTCCTGAGCACACATATAATCCATGGGATTGAGACTGGTTTGGAGGCCTGTGGAGGGTGTTGGTCGCTTGTCAGGGCCAGGGCAGCGTATGCTTCAAGACAGCAAATAGCTTCAGCG
This sequence comes from Aythya fuligula, assembly GCF_009819795.1. NCBI lineage: Eukaryota > Metazoa > Chordata > Aves > Anseriformes > Anatidae > Aythya > Aythya fuligula. Next base: position 2,543,864 of record NC_045583.1, on the reverse strand, counting down.
TTTGGTGACCAGAAGGACCAGGTCTGTAAGCAGCACTATGGTCCCTGGCTGCAAACCAGGTCTCTTCACAGTTTCATTGAAGACACTATAATTTGTTGGGCAAACACCCCAACTATATGCACAAGGATCATTAAAGTATGGGCTGCATTGATGATGGAAAAACTAACCCGGCGGCGAAGAAATTCCTGCAGCAATGACCTTAACATACGCCTCCTCTGTACTGTCTGCCCAGCAACAACCACCAGTCTACCACGCTTCCTGAAGCCATATCATGCAAGTAGGAATCACACTTGCTAGCCTCTGGTTGGACTTTTTACATTGCTAAGGCTTATTCTTAGACCATGAAGGATCAGGACAGGGCAGATGGCAGGAGCGAGGGACGCAGGGCTTGTGACTCACTCGCTGGCTGGGTCAGGAGGCACAGATCCCCTGGCTGTGGCTGGGTGTGAGGTGTTCCCAGGAGCATGTGGGCAAAGTGCAGCTGCACCACTCCTCAGGGACTTGGTCCTCTCCCCATCTCCTGCAGGCACCAAGCATGATGTGGTTTTGCCTACAGGGCGTTTCAGACCTTGGAAGTGCATGTGGCCTCTATATTTACACAAGCATATAAACAAATACAGCATCCAAGCTGTGTCCTGAAATGATATTTCCACTCTCCAGCAGTTACAGAGGGGCCAAAGGAGCTCATGATTTTCTTTGTGTTATTCTGAGATTCCCTTGTAAAGGGATCAGACCAGATTTCATCTTGGAGCTGCCGATGTGCTGTGGGTCTGTGGGTGCAGGAGATGTGCTTTGCACGCTCCTCGGATAGCCATGTGCAACAGATTTCATGGGGGTTTATGCAGAAGTACATTTTGGAGCACAGAATAAATTGACACTGGAACAGAAAGTGCTGTTCAGCTTCAACCGTGGAGCCACTTCTGCCACGCATAGTTTAGCCCTATACTGTGCTCACTGTATTCCTACTTACAGTGGTTATCAGCATGACCTGGAAAGAATTCCATGGTCCTCTTGTGGGGATCTTCCTCTTCAGGGCTCATGTCTTCTGCCTCCCATTGGTTGGACACCTTGAAGAAGCCACTGCAGCTTCCATAGGCACAGCACTGGTAGGCGTAAGGTACCTCTAGGACTCTGCGAAGGGGGAAAACAGAACTTTTAGGTGATCTGACTCTATTGCTTTGCATTTTGTGCTTAATTTTCATGTGCCAAAGGGCAACTTGATGGCTGATGGCTACCCTGGAGCAGGACTTTTCTATGTTGAAAGGGACTCCAGACAGGACAGAGTGTGGACCCTAATCACGCCACAGTGCTTCCAGGTTGCCTCACTTTTGGTGCTTAAGATGCTGTCTGTTTGTCATCAAACACCAGGTTTGGAAACCACTAAAGTTCCTGGATAATTCCTCAAAACCTTTGCGTGGTTCTCCATAGACTGACATAGCCTTGCTCTCCCATGCCTGCTAGCTATATGCCGTAAGCACAACCTCTGCATGTGGAGTTTTCAGTTTTTACCCCAAGACCATCATTTTGCTGAACATCCTTTCTTTTGTTCAGGACAAGGAGCTTCCTAAGAGCTTAAGCAAGTGCAAGGACCCTCTTTACTTGTTGCTGAAGGTCAGAGATGCACCTCCAGGCTCTAGTTCCATGACCAAGGCTCACCCCTGCCAGTCAGGGCAGGGGAATCTCAGGTATCTTAAATGTAGCAGGTTATTTTACTGTCTGGTTGCCCTGAAAGTAGAATTCTTTGTTGTCAATTACAGTATGTATTACAAGGTTAATTAAACAGCAGCTGAACATCATCTGGATGAAATACCAGGCTGTCAGTGAGAAGTTGCATCTTCTTTAAAGATAGAAAACTCCCGCTTCCTTGCTGAAAGCCAGAAAGACTGCCGATGAAGTCAAAGGAACCTCAGGTTTTCTAGACAATTAAGATTTTCTGACAAGATCAGTAAATATGGTGAAACTCTATATTCTAAAAATATGCTTTTGTTTTAAGTTCCCAAACATTTCTGGCTGAGCCCCGGGACGCTATGGAAACTCTGTATACAAGCTTGCTTCCTGTTATAAGCTCCAAATTAAATCCTATTATTGAAAGGTGGTAGGGAGATACAGATCCTCCCGGGATGGTTAAGAATCTTTCTCAGATGATTCCTCCACACATATGTCCTAAGAATAAAAATACTTAGTGGCAGTACCCCAAAATTTAGGGAATGTTAACGGATCTATTGCCTGGCTTGCTTCAATGCACCACTCCCTCAGTCTTGGTGTCTCTGGTAGAAATCCAAACCAGCCCCACAGATGTTAGTGGAATTGGTTCAGAGGAGGAATGCTCCTGGAAGTGCTGAATTCGACCCACTCTGCTCAGAGGACTGCCATCCTGGGTGTGGAAAGCCCTCCAGAAGCTTCTGGGATCCCCTGCCATTTGGAAAGCAGTCATGCAGCAGATACCAGCCATGATGAGTCAGAATAGTCACAAGAGATCACGCTGCAGCCGCTACTGCCAAGGCAAACCCAAGTGACAGATCAATGCTTTTCACAAGACCTGAGCTGTTAAGCCCAGCACTGATACAGTGGCCTTTGAGGATTTGCCTAAAGGTGAGGAGCTCCAGCCTTGGGAGCCCTCGGCTTGTACTGGATGGCTGGAAGCATCAGCTCATGCATCCTTGGCTCCCAAGGAACTGCCTGGAAGACCCATGCAAAAGATGGCTTTACCTGGGGAAAATTTGAGTCACCTGCACTGTAGGCCCCTTATGTGCTGTGCTGGAGACCCACTGCTAAGATAGGGAAGGGAGAGCCAGAGTCTGCGGTGCAGCACTGTACTCCAAGCTTTTTGCAGCCTTGTCTTGCTCTGTTTGACCCCTTCGGGCTCCTCATTAATCCATAGCAGACAAGACACGGCCACACAAACAGAGTTTACTGAAGGAAAGCTGGATGTCATTAGCTAGGACTGGCTTCTGGGAATGTTTTCCATTGAGAGAAGCCCTGAGCTGGGCCTGCTCCATGCTTTCCGCTTGTGTGTGTGCGTTTGGGGATGGGGGTGGCAGGCCCAGAAGCGCATCATCGCTTTCCCATGGAAGACTTTGAAAGATGAGGCTTGTTAGCAGCAGATGAAGCTTCCTCAACCTATTGGCCTGAAAGGATGGAGGAAAGCATGAGATAAACAAGGAAAGCAGGAGGCTGATTGATATAAACAAATACAGACTGCATCAAGAGCCAGAAGGGAAAGAGTGAACAAGGCCCAGGGCACAACCAGTACCTCATTTTGGGGAAGCTCTCCTTGGTGAAGGGCTCAGAGAGCGCCGGGTTGCCTTGGAGCTTCAGATGGGTCAGTCCACCCAAACCATCCAGGGGCAGCGTGACCAGCTGGTTGTCAGTCAGGTCCCTGTGAAGGAAAAGCAGAGAGGTAGAGCGCGGTCAGGTTGTGCTGGTGGTATCTCAGCCATCAGTGGCTCAGAGAGGCATGCTGTCTCCTGCTTTCTTCCCAAAATGTGTGGCTGAAATGGGGCTGGGTGCTGCATGAGCCCAGGGTCCTCTGGAGTTTAAGGGGATACTGCGATCCCTGGGGGAAATGAGGGGCAGGGGTTAAGACCCATGCTGAGAGCTCTGTGTGATGTTTACTTCCCTGTGCACATATCTGCCCCATGCATCTGTTTCCCTGGGGAAGCCCCCACAGCAGGTCAGGTATGACTGGCAAAGAAATATCACCGCAACTTACAGCTTGGTGAGAGAGTGCAGCGTCACAAAGGCTTCAGGGTGAATAAACTGGATGTAATTCCAGCTCAGGTCTCTGCAAGGCAAGGACAGGCCGGTAAGAGGGGTGCAGAGCAGGAGAGTGAAGCTGCTGACACTGGCCTGGGCAAGGGCTTTGACGCAAACGAGTGTGGAATCTGTAGTCCCTTGGTTGGCAGTGAGTTCTGTCTCATTGCAGCTCCCTGGAGGCAAATGTTTGAGTCTGTATCTGGGTAGTTTCTAACAGAGTAAGCAGGTTTCTTGGTCTGCCCTTAGTGCCAGAGCATCTCTGAAGTGGTCACGCTGCTGGGCATCCAGAGAAGGACAAGGACAAATAAGTTCAGAAGCTGTGTGGAAGGTGAACCAAGGCCATCTGATCATGTTGCCTGTCACGTGCAGTTGGACGGGTATGGAGAGGATTCACTGAAGCACCTCAATAACCTCATACCCTCTGTTTCCATCTCACCTAGAGGTTTCACCTCCCTCTGTCATAAGCAGACAGGAATCAGGATGTCAGGAACCATTTCTTCTCCCTCTAAGGCTGACTACCTGAGCAACCTGCCACATCTTTCTACATCTCTCCCATGCAGAAGGGAGCCAGGGTGCCAGCCCAGGTGTGTGTGTCACACCGCAGAAGGCTGAAGCTGGGTAAGATGAACCTTTCCTACAGGCACCCAGAGACAAATGCTAGAACTCACATGCTCAGTTGTGTGTTGTGTGACTGTCCTGTGACAGCAGCATGCTTGCATTTGTGTGCTGCCCGTGGTGTTACATGTAGTACGTGAATGTTCCTGTGCAGTTGTGGTCCCATGACACACACGGATCTCTGGGAACGGTGGCCTATTAAATGACACTCAAATTGCTGCACTGTGGGAAAAAGCTTCTATGCGATTCAGTTCATTGCCTAGCAGAACAGTAAATAAAGACCATCTGCACTTGAAGGGCTCTTTCCATACATCTCAGAGAGAATCACACCCTACAAAGCTTTACTAGCTTCTGAAAGGTGCCAAGCACTTAAGAAGTGAGCTGTCTATTGCAAGGTCACTATGTGCGTATGGTATCTGCATGCTTGTGTGCACTTAGTACAACTAACATGTTCTTTGAGTTTTATGGAGACAATTCCTACTTAAATGAGATGCTCTGCATTGATGTGAGGCCCAGGAGTGTTCCTGCATGGCCCAGGACTAGGCTGCGTAGGGAAAAGGCTGCTAGAGCTCATGCACACCGGGGTAAATCCCTGCCATGCATCAATGTCTCTAAGGGCATTTAGGAGTATGTAATACTTGAGTTGCAGTGTGTGGTAGCGCATGTGGTGTGGAGTTTCTGTATGTGTGGGCAGTAAGCCTGATGTGCAAGGAGTTCATTCACAGGGGTGTCTGCATGCAGAAGTGAAGCCAGGGAGATGGCTTGAGCCCTAAGCACAGCTCCTCTGTTCTGGAAGGGACTGGAAGTAGAGGAGGGACTGGACAGCTTCAGACAGAACGTGAAGCCTCAAAACAGAGACGGAGTGGGGCTGAGAAACTCCACATCAGCCTGGCTCAGTGCTCACAGTTCCCCTTCCCCAAGCAAAAAGCCCGGTCATCCCCACTGCCAGCCACAGCTGGTGGTACTTACATGGAGCGCAGGGCCATCAGCTGCACAAAGGTGTCTGCTCTGATTTCGTGGATCCTGTTGTGCTGGAGGCCACTGAAAAAACAGAAACTGGTCTGAGAAAATAGCTGAAGGCAGCATTCATACTTCATGGGGATCTTTGTCCCTCTGCAGCAGAAGCAAACTATCACAGAAGAAGTCATTTGTGTCTGGAAAATCTGCTCTTATTTCAAGGGGTAAAGAGCAGGAACAAAGCAGCTCAACGCCATTCTCTCCCATGGGCAGCTCCAGGGCCCAGGCAACCTCTTCTTTTGAGGCCATAGTGGCATTTGATGTGCACTGGTTAACGGTTCCCCTTTATCTCCAAAGCTGCACTGGTTCCCTGCTCTGCTCCACCCCGTGCCTGCCTCCTCCAGAGCCAAAGAGGATGGCTTGGAGCCAACAAGTCAGCAAACACAACCCTGTGTCACCTTCAGGACGGTGAACATTTTTTTTTCTAAGTTCCTCAAAATTGTGATTTCCCTGATCTGCAGAAATGTGACCTTCTGCAAGGGGCAACAGCCACTGCTTCTTACTCTACCCAGGGCATTTGTTGGGTAGCTAGCCTGCCTTTAAGACTCAGAAATGGTCTTGAATCATCTCAGACTTGCTCACAAGGACCTATAAGCAATGGCTGTAATGATTCAGCTGGTGCTTGGTCACGTACTCACGTTTCAGAGGCAGCAGCTTGAGGCTCTTGCATCTAATCTACTGGTGGTTTCTCAGTGTCCCATGTAGCCAAAAAGGCATTGCTCATCCTTCTAGTTAGGGTTTCAAATGAGAGGGCTTAGGAAGCTCTGCACAAATTTGGGGGTCTCAGGTAGAGGGGCACTGAGTGGGAGAGGGAAGCAGGAGTATTGGGGCAAGTCAGTGAAAAATAATTCAAGGATATTTAGCTGCAAGGGACCACCTGCATGTTGCAGGTAAAAACCTGCACGTTGGCAGCTACAGCAGAGCGACTGGCACACACAGGGTGTTTGCATACCAGGCTGCACCACCAGACTTATTTTCAGCTTATTTCCCAGCAGGAATGCTGGTATCAGGTGGGAGTGGGTCTTACAGATGATAACAATGGGCTTAAGGGTTCAAATTCTTATTCTGTAAGAAAATGTAATTTAAAACACACTCTGTCTGACTTCAGTAGACTGAAAGAGGGATTTATTATGCTTTTATATTGATGTTAAGACTGAATTTGGCATATTATGAGATGCTGTAAGAAGAAATTTAGGTACCATGTGTAAAATTACAGGTTTGGAATTCTGGAAGTTTGTCACTATTTGGATACTTCTTTTATTTTTTAAAACATGTTCTATTTTTATAAATAAAAATACTTCCAGATCTAGCTCTGTCCTCAGAGCTCCCAAAGAGGCAGCAAGAGCTGTGTGACTCCAGTTTTCCTGTGATTTCACAGCGCCCAAATGCCTGGCTTTGCAAAGGCTGGATGAACTGCTCTGGGTGTGCAGGCTGCAGTGTTGCAGGGAGCAGGGACAGCCTCTCGTGGTATTTTTGTGGGGATGCTGCTCCCACACATCAATTCTTTCAGATTGCAGAATTCTGTAAAAGCATGGAGTCTGTTATTTTGATATATATATATATATTTCCTCAAAAAATATATATATATTCCTGGTATATTTATATACTTCCTCAAAAAGGGCAAGAACTTCTGTTAGTTGGGTTTGCAGGGTTTCTAGGTTCAGGTCTCTGGACACTTTAAACTGAGCATGAATAACTGTGTCTTGGAGCAACGGGGGTGCATCCCAGGGCCCAGAGGAGACCCAGATCAAGTGCTATTCATAAACAAAGCATCACTCTCCTCCACGAAGTGGCAAGCCCTAAGCAGTGTGGGTGAGAGCCACTTTGCACCTATGGTATGGGCCCACTCCTTGAAGCAGCTGTTTATGGTATGGCATGGAATGGGATAAATCCCATTCTTGATTAGCTCATGTCTGGAACTTGAATTAGCAAAGCAAAATGTCAGTGCTGTCACATCCTACTTCTGCTTGCCGTGTCTGAGACCTCTGAAAAACCTCAAGTGAATTAAGCTCCTATGCACAGGGAATGTATTTTTATTCTATATTTGCACAAGGGCAATGCGTGGAGCTCTGTCCCATTTGCAGTGCCAACAGCAAGTTACAGTGCTCAGCCCTCCCAGTGCTGGATGATGGCTGGGTTTTGTGTTCGGGGGCTGCCTCTCCCTCCAGGAGTGACCCCTTTGCCCCAGAGCACGGTGCAAGCAAGGTCTCTACTCACAGCTCCTCCAGCCGCTGACACCGGTGGAAACTGGGCAGCTCTTCGATTTTATTGTGCGACAGCTCTCTGCAGGGAAGAAATCAGCATGGAAATGTTAGGAAAAAAAATAAATCAAAAGAGAGTGCCCTTGAGCCCTCTCTTGGGAAGCAAGTATTGCCGGAGTGGGAGGGATGATGCCTTCCCATCCTTAGAAGTGTTCAAAGCCAGGTTGGATGGGGCTTTGGGCAGCCTGACCTCGTAAAACATGTCCCTGCTTCTGGCAGGGGGGTGGACTGGATAATCTTTAAGGTCCCTTCCAACCCAACCACCCTATGATCCTATGATTTGATGCTTCTATAATTCTTTCTTATGATTCTATGACTTATACTGAGCACAGCTAAGAGAACAGGACCCCCAGGTGAGGAGATCTGCACTCTGCACACACCTGACACTGGCTCCGAGCATCTTTGTGCTCTGCAAGCATTGTGCTGTGGCTCACCCACTCACCCAGCCCCAGCCCAGCTCCCTCCAGCACAAGCTGCAGACCGTAGGAGCTGCTTCTACAGCTGGGGGTGGGTTTTTCCTCAAGGCCATGCTCCTCCCCAGCTCCAAGTCAACCGTGAAATGCATCCCTGCCAACTTCTGCTGTGCACAGCCGTGCTTTCCTGTGCCAGAGCTCCCATCCTGCTGCTGTGGATGGGTGAGCGCACAAAAGCTGCAGATGTGCTTTCAGAGCCTGGGGAGGTTTTGGCCAGCCGAGCAGCCAGCCAGCTGCCTTGCCTCCTTCCTGGCACAGCAAAGCTGCCTGCCTATCGCTCCATTTGGCCTTTCCCTGCATCTCCCCAGGGAGAAGGAAAGGACCATGGTACAGGCAATGTCCGTACAGGACGTTACTGACTCTGAGCATCCTTGGCCCCTGTTTGTTCAAGTGCTGCCACTTGAAAATGATTCCCAGCAAACTCCTGTTCCTGCTCCTGCATGGCCCTGTGGGATGTCCAAGGCAGAGTGACTTGGTAGGCAGAGGAAAAACTATCCTGGCACAGCTTTGATATGAATTTATTAAAACCAAAATGGGCTGAGTGAGGGGTAGCACTTAAAATCATCTCTTTTCCTCAGTGCCAGGGCCTGGATTGCTGCTCAAGGGAAAGGTGTCCCAGGGGAAAGATTTGTATCTGGCCTTTCTTCCAACTCCCTATTTCTGCCAATATTTTACTACTAAAACATTTAAATTATTGTTGTTTTATTGTTATTATTATTTTGCCAGCCCCCTCCCTACAAGTGTTCTGTGGTGGGAAGGAGAAGGAAGGGAAAAACCAACCCAAATTTTGGTGTTTGGCTTTGGAGACTGTCCCCAAGTGCAGAGAAAGAGCTGCAGCATCAACCACTTCTCACTGGTTCTCATAGGATGGGTCCCACAGCCACTGTGCAAGATCTCTGCAGACAATCTGCAGCATGAGGTGAGCAGCAGGGGGGCGGCAGAAACACGGCATTAAAGATATCGTCTCTGTTCAGATGTGCCACGGTTGTAATGTTAACCTGACGAACCGCCAAGGGGCATTTAAAATGGGGGAAAGCAGCAGGAACAACCGCTAGCTCTGAAGGGACAGAAGGACAACACATTTCAAAGGCAGGAGAGATGTAAACACGCACAAACATTGGCCCATATGCCCTCTCTCCAAACTCTGAAAGCATTGCAATTAATGTCAGCAAAATTAACTGGGAAAGAGGAAGAAGGAGCAAGGTGGGGTGTCCCCCCAAAAAAGCTTGCTCACAAGGAAGGGCAGACATGAAGTACAGGCTCTGCTGTGAAGGTTTACAGGCTGATAACTTGCAAACATAAACTGAGCACATGGGACCCTATAGCCTGGGCCATTCCAAAGGCTACACTTTGGTGGCAAGATGTCCATTGAATTGGTCCAGATGTCTAAAGCTGAGAGATCTTCCCTACAGGGACAGCTGGAGCCAAAATGCTGTGATCTGCTAAGTTACAAATTGTATCCTTTTATTTTTATGCTTTTTTTCTTGTTTCCAACTTCTGTGATCAGGAATTCACTCCTGTTGCTTTCCTGGAACAAACTTGTTTTCATTTTCAGCTTGCTTGTATAAAGACTGATGAGAGGCAAGCCTCCTTCTTGCCCTAAGGCTCCAAACTTGTATAAATCTGGCTCATGACTCACTTCCTGAGGATGTCTTTGACTGAAGAAAAGGTTGGGGACCTCAGGAATAAGGGGTGTGCTTCCTGAGAAGATGTAGGAGTCAGTGAGGAGCTGATTTCATCATGTGCCAGCTTAAGAAAAAAGCACCTTCTCCCACTCAGCATCCTTCAGTGCCTTGCTGAGCAGATAGGGCCAAAGCAATGTGGAGACTGAGAGAAAAACCCCAATCTGCCACTGCTGCACTGTGTGAAGGACCACAGCTGGGGCCAGGAGGCCCTGCAGGTCTCCACCTGGTCAGGTGTGTTCTCTGCTGGGGTGTGAAGATGATGGCACTTGCTGGAGCCACAGTGGCAGGAAGACATTGTCTGAAATGTGACTTAACCCTGTTTTTTGTGATTTGTATAGCTGAAATGCTGCTGCTCTTCTTACCCGGTGCCCGTTGCACCTTCTCTATCCTCTGCATAGGGCAGACAGTTCCTACTGGTGCAGAGCAAGCAGGAGACAAATGTGGCTGTGCATTATTGCTTACAGCCATCCAGAGCATCACACTGGGGCTATACTGGGATGGACAAGGCAAACAGGTTCAAGAACATGTAGAAGTCAAGGTAGTATCCAAGAAGGTGGTGTTTTCACCATGGGAAAGGTAACAGGAACAAGAACCATGGGATGATCTTCTATAGCTAGTCCCCCTGCGCTGGACAAGGAGAAAGCCTGGGTTCTGACAGTGCTTTTCTGAAGACAAGACAGGACAGAGAAACTTATGTTACTCACAGGACTCGGAGGCTGGGCAGCTGCTGGCACATCCCTCTGGGGAGTAAATGGATGCCTGCCCGGGTCAAAGTCCTAGAGGAGCGGAGGAAAGAGAAGAAACGGTGTTGGTGAGGGCCAGAGCACAGACTCTGCTACCCGCAAGCCCAGCTACCAGCCCCACATGGTGGCAGGAGAGACAACATCAATGAGATAATGAAATACCCGGAGAGAAACAAGAACTGACTTGGAAAATGGGCACTGCTGCTGGACCTGGTAAAGGTGAATGTGCCTGAAAGAAATTCTGGGACACTTCTGGGTACTGAATTCACTGGTGTCCTTGGCCATGCCCAGGGCAGGTGGCTGTGACCTCCGAGGCACACTCTGCTGTCCCAGTTTCCCATTGTCCAGACTGGTGATCTGCCTTGAGCCACAACTGCCTCAGAAACCTGTGCATGGGGGGATGGATGGCATGTCCCTGGCTCCCTGCAGCAAGGCATGGCTAGGCAGGGCACACTCCTGGGCCCAAGTGCTCAGCAGTGCTCCAAGTTTGAGCACAGCTCGTGGACCAGTGCCCTGCAGAGGAGAACCACGGGTGGCTGGAGACAGCATGTCCTCCAGGTGCCTGATCTCCTGGGTCTGGGTGTGTGAGGATGGGGCCAGACTAGCTGTGGAAGCCTTCAGCCCAGGCAGCAGATGTGTGGCAAACACAGCAGATATTTTCATCCCCTGCACAGCACTGCCAGTGCTGGTCCCGGGATGGGCAGCGAGGCACTGGATCTCAACAGACCATGCTGAAGCACTGCACCCAAAGGCTCATTCCTTCACAGACACAGAAGGAAAGGAAGAAAATAATAAATAAATAAACAAAAAAGAAAAAGATCAGAGAATGCTCAACAGTACCGAGAGAGCAACTCACGGAGAAGAAAGCTGCTTTCAGGAGCCACAGGGGTGAAACGAAGCAGAGAGGTGAGTGACCAGGGAGAGGCAGAGCACTGCAAAAGTTGTCCTCACTGAAACAGCCTGGACCGCCTTGAAGAGGGAAGAGCACAAATAGCAGGGTAAAAGGGAGAGATTTGCCACTCACAAAACTTCTAGGCTGGTGGTGCCTTTAAGGTCTGGGAATTCTTTGATGTCCGTTGCACCGTTGAGTGACCTGCAGAGAAATGAGGGTGAAGTGAGTTGGGCAGAGGGCCCAGAAGCAAGTGCAGCCGCCCGAGGTCCCAGACCCAACTGCTCCCAAATGTCATGGTGGCAAATCTGCTTCCTTGCACCCAGAGGAGTGCGTTACCTCTTTGAGGATGTGTTTGGTGAACTTACAGAGTGTGTAGCTTTGGCAAGTACTGGAAAGCAGACTGTCCAACAAACTGGATGGGATTGTCATAGAAATGGCTGCAAAGGAAATGAGTAACTTGTTAGATTCTGCTGTGTGTGCGGGAGAAGATGCTATTACAGATCAAGAGCCTTGGAGCAACTAGCAGTAAGCTGTGCAGAAATTGCTATGGCCATCCTTTGAGGAACCCTTCTTTTCCAGATATCCCCAGGCTATCCCACCAGCCTGTTTTGGCTGAACATCGGTTATCTGAGGTCTCAAATCCTGCTGCTCTGGAAGGGTCCCTCAGGGTTCTGCTGAACGAGGCAGGCTACAAAGATGCAAAGCCCTCCTTCAATCCGTCTGTAGTGCTGTGATCCTGCTGGGAAACACCTTGCACTTAATGACACCTCCTCTGATCTTACATATGCACAGCACCAGCATCTTTCCTACCTGTCACAGTCAGTGGAGAGAAGTGAACTCTGGTAGGATCCATCCAGTTTTAGGAGTTGTATCACCTCCTAGAAGAAGTACTTTCTCCCAACTGACTGTGAGAGACTTCAGATAGGCAGACCCAGTGGGGACATGAGTCCTGAATGTGAGGAAAATGTACAGGCAGATGTCAACCAGGGCTTAGAAAATCCTGTTATCTGCACGGTTTCTGTGCATTTCCCATTTACCCTTCCTTCACTGCTATCAGCCTTGTTAACTGCTGCAGAATTCAGCTGAGGGTAAAGGAGAACCTGTGGCAGAAAAGCTGGAGCAGAGCTGAGAAGGAGCTGAATTCAGCTTACATTAGCCTATATACAACAAATGTCAAATTGTGGTCAGTTGAAAACCATCAGAAATCCCAACCAAAGACATCAGGAAGCGCTTCTTTCCAGGGAACATAAGGATTTAGGAAACACTGTTTAATTTTCTTACATTGTTTGGAGGAGGGGATTCCCAACAAACGCATTCTCTGGAATAGCTTTGATGTTGTTGTTATGAAAACCACTGTTGGGAGAAACAAACATCTTAATATTAATGCATTAGAAAGGCTTGGAGATGCCATTTTTTCCTCAACAATTTTAAAAGCAGAGAGTCTTTAAAAAACGCACATAAAATAAGATATGTAGGCTCTGTCCTGTCCCAGCAAGTGAACAAGGTCTGTTCTTTGGCAGGACAAAGGCCTCATTCTGCTGTATTTATTCTGTGTAGTCTGGTGATCTGTAAGTCACTTTACTTAACACAGCAGGAATACAGGGACTTAGGGTTTTACAGGCTAGGAAACAGGACAGGAAACAAATGTACAAAATACACTTTTTTTATACCATCCAGGAATTCCAATTTTTATCGATGGTCTCTTCCTTACAGCTCAACAGCTGTTAGCCAGAGTGCAGCCTACTATGAACTATTGGCCCTCATGATTTTAAGGAATTTGTAGATCAAGCAGTGATATTTTTGGCTAAGCTTAAGGAAATGGCTACCAGAAAACTTTTGCATCAGAAGAGAGCTCTGTGACCACAGCCTGATCTCTTGTACAACAAAAGCCAGAGAATGGCAGCCATGGGATGCTGCACCCAGCAACAGGATCAGGCTCTGGGTGATGCCCAGGTTGTTTCATCCCAGAAGAATCTGCTCTAGCTATCACTTGGACATCTCTTTGAAGTGATTATTTATTTAGTGATGTGAATTTCAAAAGTCATCCCAAAGTGGATTAAGGATATTATTCTCATTTTGAATATCAGAGTAATTATGATATGTGGCCTGAGAAATCTCCTTGACAAGAAATTATTCCAGTAAATGAAAAAAAGTGTCAGATTTTCTCTTCAAGAAGCACCAAAGCAGCTATTTTTGTGCCACTCCAGCCTGTCACCAGTTTGACATTTCTTAGGATCCACAGGAACTGCAGATCCACGTCAGCTAGGTGTGACCCTCCCTTGGGTCTTCTACTTTTTTGTTAACTGGGGTGTTTTCCCATTTTTAGTGTCTCCCGGGCTGACCAGTTAGAGAAGAGAGAGATAGCCACTACAGTGGTCATAAATTCTTGGCATTCCTTGTTATAATCTTGCCCTAAGAGAGATCAAACCATTTAGGCATGTCAGAGGAGATGGCACAGGGCATGCAGAAGCCATGGCCTCACAATAACGCAGTTAACTCCATGGTTATGGCCCCGGTCTGGGGACTTTGAACCCATCAGACACTAAAGGGGAATGAAGAGCTGTTGGAGGAACCTGCTCCAAGCTAGGTGGGGGGATTTCCCGCTCACCTCCACCAGCCATGGTGCTGAGGGTGATGGGGAGGTGATTAGAGCTGATGAAAATCAAAGGGATAATCTGCTTTTATGTGCATGGCTGGGTAAGATAAAAGAAAGGCTTGGACTGAGTGCTCTCCCCAAGTCAGAGTACAGGCAACCCTTTACTGGTCACTCTCCATCAGGGAATGCTTTTGAAAAGGAATAAATAGAAAATCTTACAGCTCCTGCAGTCGGCCCAGCGTCCTAATAGCCCCAGGGAATTCCAACAGCTCGTTGTAGTTTAGATCCCTGAAAGACAGAGAAGGGAAAAACATTCATTAATGTTGCTGTAGGAACTCAGCTGAGTGTATCTGTGCTTTGAAGGCATGGAAACTTGGTCGTTAAGCATGGGAGACAGGTTTTTCCTACTGCGCTGATCCAGCCACCGCCTGGAAACCAACTCTCACGCATTCCTGCTGCAGGACTGTGCTTTGCTAGGAGCTCTGTCAGGCGAGAGCCAGCCCAAGCCGTGGCTGCTGGCGGGCTGCTGCCAACTGGATTCCTTCCCCCCAAGTCTCTCAGTGCTCAGAGCTGGACAAATGCCTCTGCTTCACATCTCCAGAGTGCCCTGTTCCCCTCTCCCAGGGTCTCACCCCCACACACTGTGGCCATGAATAATTTTTCCTGCCTTTCCAGGTCAAAATGGGATGTTAGGAAGAAGACAAAAGAACAGCTTTAGCACAGCTCCACAAAAGGGCTTTCTCTGGGTGCAGAACCCCACATTGGAAACCATGAGCCAAAGGTGGAAGTGATGTGGAAGAGGTATTGACAATTCTGGGTGCTATATAACAAATTAAATAAAAAATATGTTTGATATACTTGGTCACAATGACAAGTGCAGAGTTTGGCAACCAGAATCAAAGAATCACAGAATCATTTAGAATGGAAAAGTCCTTCCAGATCACCAAGTCCAAACACCAACCTGACCTACCAAGTCCCATCACTAACCCATGTCACTCAGTGCCATGTTCACACATATCTTAAATACCTCCAGGACTCCACCACCTCCCTTGCAGCCCATTCCAACGCCTGAACAAACTCTGCACGAAGAAATTCTTCCCGATGTCCAGGCTAATCTTCTCTGATGCCACCTGAGGCTCTTGCCTCGCATGCTATCACTTGTTTTCCAGTCCTTTCACAGCTTCGCTGCTTTTCTCTACACACTCAATGACTCAATGTAGTGAGAGACCCCAAACTGAGGGCAATATTGGAGGTGAGGTTCAGACACTTGCCCAGGTCTGACGAGGGCCAGGAAACCCGTGGCCTTCTTGGGCCCTTGGGCCCAACACTAGCTTGTGGTCAGCTACCCCAGGGCCTTTTCTGCTGGGCAGCTTTCCAGGCACCCTTCCCTGTGTGTGGGGTTGGCGTGCCCCAAGCACAGGCCCTGTACTTGCCCTTGTTGAACACCACATGGCTGGACATGGCCCAGAAGCCCAGCCTGGCCAGGTCCACCCACAGAGCCCTGCTGTCCCCCAGCAGTCCCACCCAACGGGGGGTTGTTAAAGCCTCCTGAGGTTCAGTGATCCCCTCATCCTCACTGATAACATGTGAAACAAAACTGGCCCCAGGCCTGAGACCTGAGGAACATCAGTAATGGGCTAGCACCTGCAGGAAATTATTCATTTGAGCTTCAGGGCACCACTAGCAGCTGGGGAGGATCAGGCCTCTGGAGGCACTGATCCTATTGTTGACTAGAGGGAGCCTGGGGAGGCCAGCAGAGCTTTAGACGTGAAATGTTCCTCCTCTAGCTGGCCTGATGGAGAGGCAGGTCCAGCTGAAATGGGACCATTTGACTCCCTGCTGGTTATCCCACAGACCAGGACACTGAAGCCTGAAAGCCATGTGACTTGCTTCCTCCTTGCATGAAACTCCCCGAGTTTTAAGTGGTAGATACTTTGGAACATGAGGGTAATTACTGGCTCCTGGAGATTACTGTATAATTACACTTAATGGACCTCAAAGTAATTACCATGTAACCTGGATTGTGGTTTGCAGAACAGAAATAACCATACATTTACACAGCAATGAGTTGCTGCCCAATTACCTTGTAATTCTCAACCTCTGGGCCCAGGCATGGTAATTACATTATGATCTCTCTTGGCCCCCCTCTCTCTTACATGGTCTTCTCCTTTGCCCGCATCCTTGCATGCGAATTACTCTACGGCACCGTCTCGGCTTTGCCCGGTAGGTATTTACACAGTAAATCATCCCAGTTAGTCTCTCCAAATTGGTCTTCCTTTGTGCCTTCCAGGACTCCAGGCTGATAGCACTTACTTCATATTTTTTTTTTTCTGGTTTTATTTCCTGTCTTGTCATTCCCTGACAAATATTCCCTAGCACGTGAGATTGGCCTGAGTGGGTTTTATTCTATGCAGCCCTGAAAAGGTCCACATCAGACCCTTGTTGCTGGATTCCCTCTGCAGCCCAGGCAGGTCCTGTTACAGCACACCAAGAGCTTTTCTCTCCTCCAGCCAGAGGGAGTCTGGCTGCCTGCTCTGCACGTGTGGATTTGAGCAAATGACCCAGGATTCTGTAGGACCTAAGCCTCAAATGGAAGGCGCTGGAAAAGGTTCAAATAGTCTAATAATTGCAGTCAGCAGGAGAGGGTGACAGACAAGACCTCCCAGCCCTGTCCGACCTGCAATGTGATGGCAGAGCCCCAGCACACGCAGATCTATGTCCCCAGGGCCCAGGAGCAAACCAGGAGCGAGGCGTCCCCTCCTCAAGCCTCATCCCCTCTATTAGATATGAGAGGTCCACACCTCCTAAAGAGCTTGCTCTGGCACACTCAGTTTTCATCTGGGTCCCAGTGGATCAGTGTTTTTTTTTTTTCCCAGTTTCCTCTGCTTGAGTCTAAAACGATCTGTCTAAGAATAGCCTAACACATGGCTGCTCGTAGACCTCACTGTTTGCAAGATGCACACAACTCGTTGTCTGCTGCTTGGCTGCTCTGAGCCAGTAGCTCTCTGCTGTACCTGCCAGGTGTCCATCACTCTCATGTCTGTGCCTTGCCTTGTCTGCATGCTGTTGTGCCGGGGCAGGCAGGACAAGGCTTTTGCAAAAAGCCTCAGCCAAAGCTCAGAGAGGGACAGGAATGGGTTTAAAAAGAGAGTGAGTGATTGGAAGTGCAGACAGGACACTGCTGGGCGTTTTGAAAGCATCAGTCAAAGCCCATTAACATTCACATCACTGCACTGAAAGAAATCAGAGGACATTAGCAGCCTAAACTGACTGACAGTCTCAAATCTCTATCTGTGTATAAGATGCTTAATACCTTTAAAAGTCTCACCCTAGAGGGACTTTCCAAGGTTACAGGGAGGTTTCACAGCAGAGCAGGAAGCTGCAGAGGTCACTTAAGGCTGGGTGTGTGCCCGCACCGTTTGCCCAACTTTCTGTAACACAAACTGGGGCTCTGGGACAGGCCTGGGTGATGCCAAGGGACTGACCCCAGGGAGGAGGCAGCACGAGCTCTGTCCCTAGGTGACCCTCAGCCCACCTCTGCAGCATCACTGATGCTCTTGAGAAGCTCCATGCCAGGGCCCAGGGTTGAGTTTCTCCCCAGCGATACCCGATGTGCCTGTGAGCACCCGACAGATGGAAAGTATTGCCCAACAAAGATGAAGCTTGGATCACCTGTGATTCACTAACAGAAAAAGAGTTAGATCTGTAACCAATATTATTTACAAGGAATAATTCAGCATGCTGTAATATTTGCTCCTGTCTTTCTCTAGAAATGCATTTCCTTTCCAGCCCGTGTCTCTTCCAGGCAGGCTGTTCTTTCATCAGCAGATGAACATTTTGTTTGCACCATGGTGTGTGTGCAAGTACGTACAGGACCAATTCTTCCTGAGTGAACACACACCTTTTCCCAGCCCTGGCAGCATCCCCAGGCCTCCCTCCCCCTGCGTTTGACAGATACAAAGAGCATTGTGTTAAGCAGCTCCCTCTGGGTAAAAAAGCTGTCGCTAACTTCTGGCATCTGCTGGGCTTGTCGGAAAGTGGAAATGCAACCAGGTGTAGTCATGCCACTTCATCCTGGCTGCCAGCAACCCCAGCCTGTTTAGGAGAGACAATGTGCCCGTGCTCGCTCCTGCCGGTGCTTCCTGGTTTTCGGGGCGATGAGCTCCCTCCCGGAAAACAAACCTGACTGTGCTCATTAACAACTCCCCGCAGTGTTGCTAGCAGCTGACTGCTCCTGATCTGCGTGCTGCTCACACTGCCCTGACTTGCCTCCAGTGCTGCAGATTTGGGGGATTTCAGCTGGCTGGGGGAGGCTGGACGAAGCAGGTACCCGTGGAAGAGCTTCAGCTCTTCCCTGTGGTGGGAAAGCTCTCCCCGAAGCCCAAACCCAAGGCAGCAAACAAGGGTTCCCTGTCCCTTTCTCTTCCTACCCAGAGCTCAAATCAGGCCCTGGGGCAGATAATGGCCCAGAAATGGTCCCAGCTGTCCCCGCAGGGAGGTGGCAGATGGTGGAGGCAGTGGGGAGCTCCGCGGGCTCAGGAGGTTTCTGCTCATTTAGTGAAACTCAGTCCATGGGTCTTTCTGTGGACATCTGAGGCGAGCAGGGTTGCATCCAGCCCAGACACTGCTCCTCTCCACCTGCTCTCCCATGAGGAACACGTCCCAGCCAGACTCATCTCCAAACCCATTCCAGGGGTTGGGTCCATATGGAAAATGGATGGGGTGTAGAAACCAGCTCCAAGTGTCCACTTCCTCTCTCTGACCTTATCTGAGCTGCTTTGGCAATGCTTTGCTGGTCCCAGCTCCGTGCTCAGGCACTTTCGTGTCTGGCATGGGGAAAGCTGCAAAAAGCCAAACCTGCCACCAGGTGACACTATCCCCCCTAATTGCTGTGGCAGATGGGCTGGGGTGGCGCTGGGCTGGCCAGGGAGGCCTCTAGGGCCAAGGCGGCTGGACCTGGCTCTGCAGAGGTCTCAGCTGCCCCAGCTCTGTGGTCTGTCCCAGGACTGTGGGACACTGCGTATGGGGTGTCCTGGCTATGGGGTGCCACCCTTGTTGGCACATTTGGGACAGCGGATCCCCTGCCAGCATTGCTTGGTGGAAGGATGACAATGTGCCGTGGCCATCTTCATGCCGAAACAATTGGGAAACCTCATAAAACCGTACATAGAAAAAAGACAGGAGTAATGGCCATAGCATTAGGAAGGGAGTTTTGCTCATTATCAAAGGCTTTTGGAAGCAAAGTCACCCAGCCAAGAGGTTCAGAAATGATGTGCAAGAGAAAGGACTATAAAAAATCACTTTCCTTAGTTGTGCTCCAAGTTACCAGCTCCAGGCATCGCAGTGGGATGTCAGAAGGAGTCTCGTCTGTTCTTCTAGTCAAAACGAAAACCTCTTAAAGGTCACCCGGTCTGCCCGAGACACAATGAACTGGCTGGCTTTCCATTGTTGTTATTTCTAGAGTGAGCCTATAGCTTCATATTTGGATGATCTTAACCAACCCTGTTGCTTATTCAGAAATAAAAGTAAATTGACATCAAAGGCACAGTTATTTTGGGCTTTAACTGCCAGGGTGATTTGAAGCTGACAACATGCAGCCTGGAACTATTAATATCTTCAATCGGGCCAAAAAGAGAGAAGGAGGGGAAAGAGTCTCAGGTCAATTTTCTGCCTGTTAGGGACTATTAGTGGTTCCACACAGGAAGCCAAAAATAAAAAATAAAAAAATTATATAGTACTATAAATTCTTCCATAAGCCACAAAACACCACAAATTTGCAGCTAATAAACCTGAAGATGCAATAAGATTAGAAGCTGGAGATGGGACATTTGCTGACTATTTCAGTCCCACTGCAGGTTGCTGCCAGTAGTTCGAGACGTTACTGTGGTGCCCTGGAGAGACACTTTGTGCAGCCTCCGATAAGGACTTGAATTTCCACCTGTCCTTCACTGGCATCTCACCAAGCTACCGGTAAATGTAATTACCGCTGCTGCTAGTCGTGCTGGTTGCTGTGGCCAAATCAAGCACTGGAAATGATTTAATTGGTAGTCTTGAAGCCCAAGGGGGCTGTTGTGGCCATTTAGTTTGACCTCTTGCCCGCCACCAGCCAGTCAGCTTTACCCAGATGCGTTATATCAAGGTCATGGCTTGTGGTTGAGCTTGAGCTGAGAAGAGCTGCCTGTTTCATCCAGACTATGGAAAGGGAGAGAAAATGTCTTGTTCGAGAAATGCCCATTTTAGCAAATTTTGAGGAGTACACAGGCTTTGCTGGTGAACTGCAAAGTTCGTGGGTGTCCCAAAGGAGCAGAGGTGGGCCCCACACTGTGGGAAGCTTGGCAGGTACCAGCAGTACCTGATTTCTGCCAGAAGCAAGCAGCAACCTCTGTACAAGGATTCCTGCTGATACCCTGGCCTGGAAGCATCCCAGCCCCTCACTTACATGGTGCTGCACCATTTTACAGGGTTTACTGGCACTGAAAGCTCTACTGCTGGGGCGTGGGGGACCTGTCTGTAGGTCCTGCCTTGTACTTCTGCAGCTGCCAGTCCTTCCTCGCACAGCTCTGTTCCCCATTTAAAAATGCAGCGGTGCCCAGAATGTGTCTGTTCCAACCAGTATTTCTGTCTGTTCTCTAACTGATGAAGGTACCGAATTAAATATGTTTTCAATTCCGTTTGATTTATTTAACAAGGTTGAAATAAGCCTTTGAGAGCAGGATCTCGTGGGGGGTCCTGGGAGCACAAGCGCTGCCATGAACATATCATTTACAAGACACAAAAGGAGCTGACCGCAGAGCAGAGCAGCGGGGACCTCGGTCGCTCAGATGCACAGACAATAACCATGGAGCTGATGACTCAGGCAGGGGAGGCACGGAGAAGGCTGCTGCACTTGGCCAGGCAGGGGAAGAAGCAGGCTGGAGAACGCCTGCTCTACAGCAGTGTTTCTGAACTGCGCTGCGGGAAGGATGCTGGGGACCCCCACCTTCCCCCAGGTGCACAAGCAGTGGGTCCTGGCCTCCCTGGTGTTGGGAGAAAGGAGCAGGGGTGTGGGCAGAGCTTCTGTGCATCAGCATATCAGTGGTGAAAGCATGCCCGCAGCTCGCCTCCGCTGCCCTCTGTGCTGCCTGCAGTGCCTGCTCCTCCCTTCCACGGGCAAGCAATTCACTCTCATGTTTCTGGAGGCAGAGGCATCCCCTCCTCCAGCACTGCTCTGCCTCAGCTGCTCTGCGAAAGGCAGCACCCAGGCTGTGTCCAAGGGGAAGGCTTCAAGCAAGATGATGCCTGAGGAGCCACAGGAGTTGGGGATGGGTCATAGCATACATGTCTGGACACACAAAGGTTGGAGGTTTGGGGAGACCCGGTGCTATATGCTGTTGCAAGATGGCCTTAGAGGGAGCCTGCAGGGTGCAAGAGGGGCAATGTGAGGACTTGGTGGGGAAAGGGAGAGTAAGCAGAGTCCTGGGAAGGGGATGAGCCTTGCAGCAGAGCCATAACCCATGGAAAAATGCAGTGACCTGGGGGGCTTCGCTCCCTGATTTTTCCTTTTAGTCTTCCAGAATGTCCTGTCTGCATGAGGCCAGGTTCTGCCAAAGCTCAGAGTCAGGTCAGAAGGTACAGGTTCAAAGCCTGAGCTGCTCAGTGAGGCAGTCCAGGCTCCTACTTTTGGGAGAGGATAGGCAGCAAAGAGGGATCGGTTGGTCCAAGGGGACCACAGAAGGGAAGGGGCTGATCCCAGTGCTCCCAGGCAGTGATTGGTGAATTTGCCAATTCAGTTTTACAGAAGATTTTGCCTGTGTGGAAAAGTCACCTTCCATTTACACAGTGATCAGAGCAGGCAATGTACCTCGTGGCCATTTTTGAACCAGGCACAGTGCCACGCAATGGGGTCCCTGAGCTGTGCTCCCTCCCTGCAGAAACCCACCTGCACCCTTCCTTACTCCATCCCCTGCAGCGGGATCTGCAGCCTCTGCTGAAGTCCCCTTCCTCCTCTGGCAGAGCAGGATGTGACCATAGGGCCAGGCTGCCCCTAAAATGTTGCTCGGGGCCCCTCGCTGACCCACAGCGGGGATGGAGCACCAGGAGCAGAGCTCAGGGCAGCACACAGGGCATCCTCAAGGGCTCTAAGCCATCAGCTGCTTTGGGACAGCGCAGACAGGGATTAGCACCAGGAGACTGCACAGAAAGTTTAAAACGTGTTGATGGAGCCAAACCCCACTTGAAGAGCAAGGTAGCACTTGGCAGACTATTTTCCAGGAGAACAGCAAGGCCTGCCCAGCCCTAAAGGGTTAAACGATCCCTGTATGAGCTGCGGTGGAGATATTTCCCATTTCCTTCCTCCTGCCTTCATCGCCCGAGGTGTACTTTATATTAATTTTTTTTTTTCCTCCATAGAAAATCCAGCTCTCCAGAGGAGTCAGTAGGTTCCAGCTCTGCTCTGCATTTACAGACTCGACTAATTACCCGGATAATAGGGCAGCGCGCTGCGAAAGCCTGTGGTAAGGGCATTTCCTGTGAGGCAAGGTTAGGCAGATAAAACGCCTGGAGCCAGAGGGTTTTGGATTCAGCCCTTCTGGGAGACGTTTTTAATTTATTAGCCCTATTTTTAAAAAATAAATTAAAAGGTTTTTAAATGAATGAAGATTTGCTCCTTCCAAGTGATTTATCTCCTTTGTCTGACTGGCGGAGGAGCTGGAAGGGTGTGGACGGGAGGGGGAAGTGGGAACGACTGGGAGCAGTGGGAGCAGTGGGAGCAGCGGGGTCAGCTCGGGCGGAGGAAAGGAGCCAGGGCTGCGGGGCCTCTCTCAGCCACTTCCCCCACCAGGTCCCCATCCGAGATGGGCCACAGATGCATGGGCAGTCAGGGGAGCAGCGCTCTGGGGGCAAATTGCTGCTATTTAGGGCATAGCTCAGAGCTCTTATTTTGCATCTCTCCCTTGCTGCCTTGCTGGTGGTTGGAGCTAGGGCTTGGGGGCCAGCTCTGAGATCCAGACTCCAAGTTTTGATGCCCTCCCCATGGCTCTCCTTGAAGGACTGGATATATTCAGGTGTGTCTCAGGCCACCTGCCCCTTCCATCTCTTCACCCTGCGGAGGGCAATGACTTGGGGCACGGCCATCTGGAGCTGCTTTGTGCATCCACCTTCCCTTCCAGGGCTGCTCCATGAAAAAATTATGTTCCAGGGTAGTGGATGGTTAGCTGATCAGGTTCAACATCCTCATAACTGATCTAATGAGGTCAGAGTCAGCTCTGCAAGGCATGGAGAATCCAGGGTGGATTTGATGCAATTATTCATCAGCCTTTAGACTGGCTGCAAAGCTCAAGAACGTTATAAAAGCAGTCAGCTTTTGGGCTAAGGTGTTAAGGAAGAAACCCGGGCACAAAGTCATTGTCGCCGTGGAAATTCATGTCACAGGATTCTCCCCATGAGAAATACTGGCTTGATGCAGTGTTGGGGAACTCAGCTCATGTATTAGCACCATGCAGGCCTTTGGATGGCATTTTCCCTTGCTGCTGCTCTAAAAACAAACCTGTTCTCCCCCCTGCCCTGTTTCCCCAGATCTGAGAGTGCAAAGACTGGATGTTTGCAAAAATCAGCCTCTGCCATTGCACACTCCTGGCCGCAGTCAACTGCTCTTTGCAGGCAACTTTTCCTTGAACATCCCCACTTACCAAGCCTATGCTACAGAACAGGTACAGTCTAATCCCCCTCCCCTAACCCCTGCATTGTTAAAGATTTAGAAATTAAGGCCCAAATGATCAGGAAATGTAGAAGTAAGATCCCCCCATCCAAGCAGCTGGAAGCCAGTTATGCGGCCTGATGTTTTACAGCCCACATTAAACAGTGTAAGGAGAAATACATTACAGGGCAGGTTTTACAAGGCAAAGCAGGAACAGCGAAGCCAAGTGAAGAGCAGCAGGACTGGACTCTCAGCTTTTGGCATGCCTTGCTTCTGCTTACAAAAGCTCATCTTTCCCTTTGGCTTTTTTTTTGGCTTTTTTCCTCCTTTATTTCACCTCCCAACTCCTCACCCAAAGCCCTCCTGGGTGGGTCCCACTGTGGTCCTCATGCCCAGAGAGCAAACAGCTGCTGGAAGTTCCCCTCTGGGAATGCCTATGGGTTACGGTTGTCACTTTCTTGGTATTTACATCTCTGTTCCCAGCTGGTTCTGCTTTGCATCTCCTGTGGGCACCCCAGAGCTCACGCTATATTTAAAGGATGAGTCCATTACCCACAGGGACTACAGGAGGAACATGTCATGTAAGGATATTAGCACTATGGTTTACTCTGTGTCAAGAAGGCTGAAAAATGCCAAGTATCGCCCTGTTTGGCCATCTAACACCTGGCTGCATGGCTTGGCCACGCTTGGAGTTTCTTCCTGCAGCCCTGCAGGGTGGTTCTCTGTCATCTCTCAGGCTTATGGGAACCGGCGAGGGAATCTCACTGATTTTCAAGGCTGTTTCGAAACCCTATTGGGAAGCTGGCCAGGGCTGCTCTGACTTGCTTCCAGCCTGCCTGCCCAGGTTTCCTTCCCAGGGAGATGAGGCTGGGGGGACTGGTGAACAGCCAGATCTCGCCCTGACAGAAGATTTTCCTGGAGCTGCTTTCTCCAGTGATGTGCTGGTGTTTGATGAGTTGAGACCTGGCGAGTGCTGCACATTCAGCACCATCTCCCTGCCCCTTGATCTCTCTTCCCTTCCCCTCATTACTATGGAAAACTCAGAGCTGCTCTTGCTCTGTATGTGGCAGAGTCTGCTGTTATGCATGGTATCTGCACAGGAAAGATGAAGTCCTTCATCTGGCTTTACTTTATATCTTTCTAGACTTGCTGTCCTCCTGAAATATGACAGCCAAGCCATCTCCGTGAACAGAGATGCTCAGCTGGGACCTGGTTTTGCACAAGCGAGGCAGGCATCTGGTGTGGTTGTGCATAGGCAGCTTGCACACTGCTGCAACCTGCATGGAGCAGTGGGTCCTGTTCCTTCTAAAGTTTTTTTTCTGCATTTGTTAAAACAGATGTTTCTCTGTCTAGCTGAATATGAAGAGAAACATTTCCCTTAGGGGAACAGAGGTTTCTGCACCTAAAACTTTATATGCTTTTCTGAACCCCCCGAGAACAATTCTTTCCTCTCAACTCCTACAGTTCTTCAGCTATTGTGCCTGGATTATAATCAGCATTTGGCCACAAATACTCATTTTAGGAACCCTGGAGATGTTTCTGTCTTCACCAAATCTTGCCATCCTGCTGCCTTCCAGGAGGTAACGCCCACGGGGTAACTGGGAGCTCAGTTTGGCCTGCCCAAGCCAAGAAAATGTGCTAAGTGCTGTCAACAGAATGTAATCATAATCTGAATTAAAGGGTATGTGCAGGAGACTGTAATAGTCTCCACATGCACAGGAGCTGGGAGGTGGTAGGTAGATGCAGCTCTAGCAGTGTGGCTGCGTTGATGCAGCCAAATATTTTTGCCACAAAGCTTGGCCAGCTTCAGACAGCAGGGCCAAAATCTCCAAAGTGCCAGGGATTAATGTGGGGCTGGCTCCATTGGGGGACAATGTGTTCCTCAAAGAGCAGGGACTTGAGGTATTTGCTGGCCTGGAGGTGAGAACTCGATGCTCAGGCTATGAGGAGTAAAAGCCATCTCTCTCTCTCTCTAAGATGTTCCTTCAGTGTGATCAGACAGGGAGGAGAGCCTGGAGATCTCGACACAGCACTGCCCTTGCATCCTCAAGGCGGATGGGGCATGGGGAATACTACATGAACACGTTGGGGCCATCAGAGCCTGAACACAGGTGCTGGGCAATAGTCAAGCAAAGCCCTGCTCCAAAGCGGACAAACCCTGAAGGTGAAGCACTCCCAGGGCTCTCTGGTCAGCAGTGGAGAGCCCCGTCCTTGCAGTGTCTGCAGTCCTGTTCCTGCAAGGTCTGAGAGCAAGGTGGGAATGCTGAGGTACCCTGAGCACTGGGGGAACAGATGGATAAGAAGAGGCAAAGAAAGCACTACAGCAGGAACAGGGGAAGAGAGGGAAAATGAGCTTTCAGTGCAAGTGTCCATGTAAGCTGAATTATCTCCCAGGACAGCAGAAGCCCTTTAGACTTCCCTGCAGTAAATAAGGGGCCAGGTTTTTCTCTGTGGCTCTGTTGTGCTTGAGATGGGCAGTGGGGTGGCTTCAACCACCTTGGCTGCAGAATAAATTTACCCCGATGCAGACTGCTACGTTGCTGCATGGGCTGCAGCCCAAACAGGGCTCCCATTCATCAGTGAGTCTTCTCCTCCCTCCTGCGACCTGCCCACCCTCATCCTGCCTTGATGGCAAGACTTTGCCCTCATGCATTTGCCCGAACCCACCAGAAATTCTGGGGGAGCAAGCCAAGCTGGCACAGCGACGGGGCAGCCCCGCTGGCCTCCAGGAGAGCCCATCCATCCCCAGCCTCCTCCCTGGCACTGCTGAGCCTCTCCCCAGCCGAGCCCTTCTGGGTGGCCCCAGGATGTGCCAGTCTGAGCGCGAGAGACAATGCATGTCATGGGCCTGCCTGAGGAGTGCGTCTGGGGACCCAGGGCTTGCCTGCTGCTTCCAGTCTCACCCGCTCGCTGCTGCTGGCGCCGTGCTCGGCACAGAAGGGCCCTGCCTCCGTGAATGGCACTTGAATGCTGGGAAGCGTCACCTCGCTTTTTGCTGTGACCCAGACCCCCCTAGTTCTCCCTGGCAAGGAGAGCAGGCCTTGTTGACCCCACGGCTCGCATGAAGGGACATGTTTCTGCACAATTGAGGGCTACAGGCGCCTCCTCCAGTCCTACAGAGCCTTGATTTATTTGCTTTCTTGTTTGTGTTTCCTCCTAGGCCAACGCACGGCACATGAGACCCAAGCAATTCATACCGCCATCAAAGACAGTGTGTGTGCAAGGCAAGGACGTCAGATTTAAGTGCCCGTGGGCTCAGGGTCACCCGTCTGCTGCAAATGAAGATGTGTCCTGGAGGAGAATTCATTCCTGCTTCCCACCCCCCTGTGGTTCCCGACAGATTTCCTACCCAGCCGTGCCAAGAACACGGTGAAGTCAGCTGGCTCTGTGTGGTGCCGTGAGACCGTCTCAGAGAGTTATTCCGTAGATCCCCACCAATGTTAACAGCCTTGAACTCAAGCCACCCCCTCATTTTGGTGGCCTCAGGTGGCCGCACTGCACCCCGTTACTGGGCAGGGACAGAGCACACAGGGGGTGAACACGCGCAGAGAGGGCAGGAGGTGACTCACAGCGTTTCCAAGTTGTGCAGCCCGTCGAAGCCGTTGGCTCCCAGACGTTGGATCCGGTTGTTGTGCAGGTGCCTGCGGACAAAGCAGAGGTCAGTGGAGATGTAAGATGACCTTTTGCTGCCAATATGGGGTACAGGGACAAGCTGAGCGTGGCCTGGGCTGGGATGATGAGGGGTTTTGTAAGGTCTCCTCTCCTGCCTCATCAGACACTGCCAGGTGTAATAGTGCTGGAGCAGCTACCAAACTCCCATTTCTCCCAGGACATTAGAGACCTCCACTTACACAGCCACTGGCTGACCTCGGATGAACATGCTTAAACAAGAAGCTTCAAGAAACACTAAATCTCACCTTACATTGCTACCAACCCTGGGTGTGCTGTGTGACTTCACCAGTCGTTTGTGGGCACTGGGTGCTATCTAAGGACAGAGTCATATTTGGACTCCTCGGAGCCTTAATAGCAGCAAGAAGAACTTGAGTTTAAAATCATCCTGTTAGTCACAGTTTATTATCTTTCCTTAAATATATATTATATATATATATATATATATATAAGAAATGCTGCCTGTTCCTGGATCAGCTCCAGTTTGATTGCAAAGAAAGTTATCTTTAGTTTAAAGCTTCTAAGTGTCTCTGGAGTGCCAGGGCCATGCAACAGGCCAATGCACATTCTCTACACTAAGACAGATTTTTTTTTTTTCCCCTGTGCCCTTCTTTCTCATGCTACATGCCATGAACATCTCATGCTTAGGGGCTCTGGAGCTCCTGGCCTTAATGCTGGTGCTGGGGGCCTGCTGGCTCGAAAAGCCATCTGTGGTATTTTTGCCTTGGAGGCTTCATGGGTGATGAGTTCTCCTGGATTCTCATCTGCTAGGTTCTCTGTTTCCACAGGCCTCCTACTCCCATGCCTGTTTTTTGGCAAATCCAAGATCTTCATTCCTGGATTCTTCCTCTGGGTTGTCAGAGACTGCGTGCACGCATCGGCGTGCTTGAGCCACCTGGGTTCCTTTACAGCTGGTGGGCACCGCATGGCTGCCTGTGCATCTGCCTCTGAAATCCCACTTTAGGGCACCTTGAAATCTGTGCAGGAAGGTATTGTGAGCAGCCTGGGGAAAGTCTGATGAAAAACAGGACATGACAAGCCATGGCTGCCCAGCCTGCACTTCCAGCGAGGGCTGTGTTGTGTGGAGGAATGCCCACCAAGGAGGTAAGGTCCTCCTCTTTGGTCTCCATCAGGGTGTTTTCCCATCAGTTTGTTTTACAGTTCATGTTCTCCTTTAACACAGAGCACCGTGTGGTTAATTTTCTGCCACACCACTTGCCTGTGGGGTCCTTTTCTCCTTTGCCCACGCTCGGGGATGCACCAGCCTTCGTCCAACACTGCTGCCTCCTTCCAAGAGCCTGGGGGAGGCTCCACACTGGCAGGTGGATCAATGACTTTTTCGTTATTTGCTGCTTGATCTAAATCTGTCTCAGCTTGAAAAATCTCTCACTCCACCTGGATTCAAGTGTGAA
This sequence comes from Aythya fuligula, assembly GCF_009819795.1. Classification (NCBI taxonomy): domain Eukaryota; kingdom Metazoa; phylum Chordata; class Aves; order Anseriformes; family Anatidae; genus Aythya; species Aythya fuligula. The sequence goes on along the minus strand of NC_045583.1, from coordinate 2,515,072 downwards.
CTGTTTGGCTGAGCACACACAGCTCCCACTGCCAAATATTCTGGGGTAAAACAGGAGGGAGCTGGGAGTGGAGAAACAGCCAGGCTCTAGGGCAGTTTGGTAGGGGCTTGCAAAACACTGCAGTTCAGAAACCAGCCCAAGACGGATGTTTGTCGTTGGGATGAGAACATGCAAACATCTCGGAGGAAGGGGAAGGGAGGGGAAAGATCTGTGATAAAATATGTTTGCTTCTTTGAGCAAACAGGGCAAAAGAGAAGGAAGATATATGCAAGAAAACTTGGATTGCCTGTGACTCTTAGGGGAGAAAAGAGGCTGAATCTTACAGGAGAAATTCTCTTTGTCATAAGAAAAGAAGTTCAAGTCCAGACGGTTTCCTCTGTCAAATTTTATGGGATAGCTTCAGATCATGTTGCCCTTACTTCACTTGGCACTTCCAGTGCAAGATGATGCCAGTCACTTGGGTCCCTTTGCGCACTGGATCCAGCATTTGGCAAATGGAGGCTTTGGATCTGGAGTCGCTCTCTCTAATCACAGCGAGAGGTACCACAGGAACCTCTGGCCCCAAATCTCTGCCTGCAGTGAGGGGACAGTGTGAGGAGAAAGGAAATGCTGAGTGCTGGGGAAGATGTGAGCTCCCCAGAGCTTTGTTGGGGTGGTACAGCAGGCTGTCCTGTCTAAGCTGGGCATGCTGAGCAGCTCAGTTTGACTACTATTGCTCAAGTCAGGCATGGAGAGAGAATAGAAAAGCAACCACCTGCTGTGTTTATATTTGGCTCTAATCTGCTTTGTTTGGAGGCAGAGTAATGAAAATCATCAGAAGGGTGTTCTTTGTTGGTGAGAAAATTATGAGCAACCAAAAAAGAGAGTTATAAGAAAAATTGCTGTCCAAGCTTAATAGAGTTGTTACCCAACCACATGGCAATAATAGAAACAAGCAAGTTTGAATGCAATATAAACTGGAAAGGTAAACACTTGAAAAGACATTCTTTTCTTCCATCCTGCTTTTTTTTTTTTTTTTTTTTTTTTTTTTTTTTTTTTTTTCTCCAGTGGTAAACACATTTTAACAAGTGGAATTGCAACATCTCCAATGTTTGTCAATTTGAGCTCAGCCCACACAACGTTATATTCTGCCCTGTAAATTACAGCTGGTATGATAGCAGCTTGAGATATTTGGTTCTGGGCTATAAACAACCATCTCATGATGCAAAAACATGAGAAGTCTTTAAGGCCCTCCTGTTCCCATGGAGCTAGTATCCACCACTGTCCTATCCTTGCTCCTATCAGCAAGCATTATGGTCTCTACCTCCCTTTTCAGGTCAGTACCACAGAGGGGGGTTAATCAATCATCAGTTAATAATCAGTCATGGCAATCATCCATGAAAGTGGCTTTGCTCAGGAAGAAGCAGGACAGTCATAGCTCTTTTGTAGGCTGGCATACAGACTGGCTGTGTGTTCCAGCTGTGTACCTCCACTGGAAAACAGTGGTCTCATCACAAAAGCCATCACCCTGGTGGCCTCTGGCAGGATGGCAGAGAAGTTGCCCCATGTGCTCCTGCAGTAGCATGAATGCCACCTGCCCCTAAGGTGGGTTAGCTCCTCTGCTGTGCCAGGTGAAGCCACGCTCTGCCTTGCTCAAAACCAGCACAAATTGCAGTAGCTGCAGAATAACAAATGGCCATAATCCCCCGGACAGGCTAGAGGGAGACACTTCATCCTGGTTTGTCTCTTAGGTGATAAAACTCGAGAAACACTCCATAAAGAAATACCTACAAGACTTATTTGTGGCCCTTCCCCATGCCTGCAAAACTCCTAGTAGAATTTGTTTCATTTTCATTTCGTTTCCCTTTCAATATGTTTTTTCAGTGCATTAAGAAAATCTGAGGAACAGTTTTGTGTTGAACTGTGAAACAGCCCAGCACACACGACAGCAGTACAAGCTCCATGTGTGGAAATGCCACCTCCAAGGGCACAGGGCAACTCCATCAGTTTTCTTACACACTAGGGAAAAACAGGTTGAGCTAACATGCTAAATACTGCTTCAATAAAAGCATTTTCCTGAATAAATGAGAGAGTATGGAAAGGGATAGTATAGCTGAGTAGTGCAATGGTGAAACCAGCTCTGGAAGGCTAAATGTGTTTCTAGTATCCACACTGTAAGCTGGATGTTGATAATTTGGAATGGGTGTGGAGAAGAGCAATAAAAATGATCCAAGGGCTGGGAAAAAAGTAGGATGGAGATTTAGAGAACTCAATCTGTCTAGCTTATTAAAAGTAAGATCAAGGGAATGAGTGTAGCATAATGTATAGGATCCTTCCTGGTTAGAAAATGGGTACTAAAATGGTTCGGTGATTTAGTGGAGAATAGAATAATAAGAACAAATGTCTGAAGTCAAAGCCAAAGAAAATTCAAATGGGAAATATGAGCTTTTTCTTTTTTTTTGTTAACACTAAGGATGATTAACCACTGGAACAAACTACAAAGAGAAGTGGTGGATTCTCCATTGCTTTCATTTCTAATGACTTCATTTTTTCATCTTAAAAAAAAAAAAAAAAGACAAATGCAAACATTCTCCATCGGTTATTTGCATTAGATGATTTTGAACCAAGTTCAAATCTGACTTGATGCGAATCTTCCCACTGTGCCAGCCATTGCCATGATGAATTTCCAGATCTATTGTGGCAAAGCTGTCCTTTTTCCTCAATTTGGCTGTGGATAAATAGAGAAATCTAAATCATAAATGGTGCAAATTCACACAGATTATTCCTGACAGTGAAGGGCCAGCATTAGAGCTGTCTGGCAAAGAACAGAGATTGATCAGAAGTGACACTGTCGGGCGTGCACTGGAGCACAATTCATTTCTTCCTCAAGTGCTGGAGGAGGAAACTCACTTTTCCCAAGGCAGTGTGTTTGGTCCTCAGAGAGAAAAGGCACTTTTGCAAATTAGAAGGCCCATGAATGGGACCCAGATGTTCCAGGAAATATTGTTCTTAGTAATAATGAATTGCACATGCCTGGCACTCCTCACCAACCCCGAGGTTCTTTCAGAGAGGGACTTGTTAACCCCCTTGTACAGGTGAAGGCAGTGGTGCAGAGGCTCAGCCCTGCACTGAGCTGCCATGCTGGGCTTTGTCCTGCTGGGGAGCTCTGTGTTCTGCTGGTTCCTAAACTGCCACCCAAAGTTACAGTCTCCCAGCACCTCTGGAAAGCAGGGATAAGATGTTTGACATCTGCTCCCTGGCACAGAGGGCACTGAAAATGAGTTGGCTCTTTTGAAAGCTTTGCTCAAAAGAAAGATCAAGGACTGAAAGAGGATTGTAAACCCAGGCATCTCGGAAATTGGTTTCCTCCTCTAGTTGCTATTTAGTGCTGTTAGAGATAAAGCTGCGTCATGTCCTTACATAATAAAAACTGTAAGAGAGAAGCTCTGCTAGAATTTGCTTCATTTGGTGACCTCAGATCTCAGCACACGCAGCTGGAAGGTCTTGCTGGGTGGCCTGGGAGGGAAGCACTCACGGCTGAGTTCCTTGTCCTTGACAGTAAAACATCAACTAAAATTCAGGCTTCATGAATGTAAGATGATGTAGAAGAGGGAAAATAGTGTTACATGAACATACACACTAACAGCCTCTTAAATGTCTACAGGAAAAAGCTCTTGGTGTTTGACAGCTGTCAGAAAAGCAAACCAAATGATAGGGATGACTAGAAAAGAGAAAACAGGCTACAGAAGGGCACTGTGGCACCATGTACTCACGGTTCATCTTTCTCTTTGTTAAAAGTGTGTAGTTCTGGTCTCTCCATTTAGAGGTGCAGAGGAACAAATGTGATTTATAGGCTAACATCTGCTTCCAGAGCAGCCAGTTGGATGGAGACTGGAAAAGCTGCGATGTAGGAAAGGCAGGACAGACAGTAACACATACAGAGATGGCACAGATCAGGTAGAGACAGGGTGCAAGAATTAAGGGGCATTAAGCAAAACTAACCAGTAGCAGCATGAAAACAACCTAAGGAGGTACCCGTGGATCACTGACCTATGGAGGTCCTTGCCACAGAATATTTTGAATGCCTAAAGTTTACTATTGTGCCAAAAGCCATTGGAAAAATTCATGGGCAGGAAGTCCAGCAATGAATCTTACAGATAAGAAGCTCATTTCTGGTTTGGGAAATCCCTAAGACATAAATGAACCTGTGAACATATTCTGAAGATGGAGAACGGTCATCATACCCTCTTCTTAATTTTTTTCTCAGCCATTTAATGCTGGCCCAAGCTAACACATCTTGTAGGGCTGCAGACACCTTCAGCTTGCCCCTGGTGCAGCTGTCCATGTTGTTCATGTGTTCATATATTGTTCATACGTTCTTGTCTTTCCCTGTATTCTTTGCTTTTCAAAGACCTCTGTGCAGGCAGACAGTAGCACAGGAGCGTCCTTTCTGATTCTGGGGTTGAGGTAACTCACTGGCTCCAAGCTTGCTTGATGTAAGGTATCAAATGCTGAGTCCTTTTGACAGTGTTGCAGGAATGCTGTAGTTAAAGAGGTTTCCAGGAGCTGAGGCTCCCTGAGGACCCAGACAGAGAAGGACCCAGGTTTTAACCTCATTTGCTCTAACTTAAAGGATCTCCTGCTGAGTGATGAACATAAAACTTCCCAAGGACTTTCTCTAGCCAGGTCCATCATTACAGGGCTGCAGAGCAACCCCTCCTCTGCCTGGCCTGTGGAGGAGAAGGGCACCCTGACCCCATGTCCCACCCAACATCCTGAGTTTTACCTAACATCTGTGCTGAGGGAGCTCAGCTCCTTCGGTGACACCAGGGAGGGAACCGCAGCCCAGCTCAGAGACTCTGCAGCACTGTGGGAATTCCTGGGCTATGGTTCCCAAATTTGTCTCCCATGAGATTTTACTGCAGGGCTCGTGGACCCTTTTTGGGACTGGGGCTGGAAGAGGTGCTGTGATTCCTGGTTTGGAAGCTGACTTTCTGCTGAATTCAGCTGACAGAGGGAACGAGGGACACTAACGAGAACGGCTGTCATGCTCTTTATCAGCCTGTCAGCACAGCAGCATGGGGGTTTCAGATGCTCAGCTTCTAAATGAAAAACCCTTTGTGCCCAACAAAGAAAATGCTTTTTGTAACAAATCTGTTTCATACAAATCATTAGCTGTACAATATTTAGGACCAGTTCTGCCTGTATATGCTAGGACACATTCTGTCCTGAATAGATCAGACTTGGAGGTAACATCCTTGGTATCCTGTTCCCATGAGACACCCTGATCAAAGAAGCCGCCTGCCTTTTGCCATCCACAGCATGGTGCCAACATCACAGCACACGAAGCCCTTGTTATCGAGGCTGGGAAAAGACGGTGCCAATTCCTGAGCCTCAGAGATTTCATGTTGAGTGATTTACATGAGACTCTGCTTACCGAACACCCGGCAGCCCTGGTGAGAAACCTGCGGCAGCTATAGTTGGGAATAAGATCAGGGAATTCCTCCACGGAGGTGTAATTTATCAGCAGAGACTGAACCCCTTAACTTGTTCCAGATTGAGGCTCGTATGTCCTGGTGGTGGTTCTTTGTGTCAGTGCTGGAGGATCACCCGCATTTCTCCCAAAGTCCCAAGGTGCGGGAGGAGAAGCACATCTCCCCCCTCAGCCATGGCCAGCCGTGCCCACGAGCATTAATCAGGCTGTAAAGGAGAGATTCCCCCTGCTCCTCCACATCTGTTCTCATCTCTCCTCCCCCAGGTGCTCATTTTACCTCTCGGGCTGGAAGTTTGCTGAAGTTTCGGGCAGCAGCTAGCTCTTCTCCACCTACGTTTGCATTCACAGCTTGGCAGAGGGATGCACGTGCGTATCCTTTGCATCCTGTGTGGAAAAGTCTCCTCGTGGGCTTTACTTGCCTGCTGGCTTTTGGGAGCTTCTTGGCTTGGTGGGTGAGTGTGAGGCAGGGAAACGTCCCGGTAGGGGCGCAGGAAGAACACTTGGTGACTTTCCACTGGCTGCGCGCTGACAGGGGTATGCGTGGAAGCATGGGAGAGATTTATGGGGACAGTTCTGCCAAACACTTGTGATCCCACAAAAATTCAGCTTCGTGTCCCACAGCGCCTGGCAGGATCACACATGTGTTCCCGTCCAATTGTCTGTGGTGGGACATTATCCTCTCCCTTGCGACCTAATGGTCATTGACTTTTATTTCTTGAGCTTGCCTGTTTAATTAAGGAGTTGCTTCGCACCCAAAGTATGGGATAAGCAAGAATGAAAGCAGCATGCTTTGAGACTGGAATAACAATCGAAATGTCAGCTCACCCTCCGTGCTAGCTATTAAGGCTGAATGAAGTGCTTGTATTATGGGTCAAAGGATGTCTTGGTAGAATGGGCACTATTGTGGGTGAAAACTACTTATTTGACATTTCTCAAGTTGCTTTTAGTGTTTCTCCTAAACAAGCCTTTGTGATTTGTCTAAACAGCTGAAGTTGATGCTAATAAAACAGTGGACTGTGCTTTGTCCAGGCACTTTCTGTGCTAGATGGTTTCAGTAAACACTTTAAATTTTGAAAGTGAACTAATTGCTAAGCTTTCACTGGGCACCACATGCTGAGGTTACTTAATACCCTGATATCAACAGGCATATTAGCAAACTAAAAGTTAGCATTTCATGTAGATACAGGAGCTCTGAAGTAATTGGCAATCACACCTGAACTTATTAATCAACACCAAAAAGTTAATGACTAGCTAATTTGCACATGTAAACTTCCTTTTAACAGCCAGATACTATCCAAGCCTCTGTTGATTGAAGGGATGCACCTCCTGACGTAACTCCCATGGCATTAGTTTGCTTTCTGATTAGAGGCTGTGTTTTAATGTCTCACTGCCTGTGAAGTGAACGTGTCCCACCTGCACCTGGTGTCCTCCAACAGCAGTCCCGTTCTCTACATTGCTCCGAGTACTGTCAGTAAAATATTTATCATGCAAACTGGACAACAGCGTGCACCACGGGGCTGTGATCGCTGCAAAGAACTGGTGAGTGGTGTGTGTTACACCGTCATGCAAATAAGCACACACACAAGCTTGGACAAGGTGTTGAGCTCAGACCTTTTGTTCCAAATCATATTTGCTCAAGCAGTTTTTGTTGCATGTTTTCCAAGAAAAAAAAAATCAGAAAAAAAATTGCTTTTTGACCCGATTGCAAGTTTTCATTTTTTTTCTTAATTTCAATAGAAATTCCTGTAGTTTTAGTGGAAGATATCCCTGCCCATGGCAGGTGGTTGGAATTAGATGATCTTTAAGGTCCCTTCCAACCCAAACCACTCTATGACTATGATTTAACACAGAGGTTGGAGAAGGGACTAGAAATTGTAAGCTTTTTGTTGTTTGAATTTTCAGTGGAAAAAATCTGCTTTTTGTTTCCAGATCTTTCTTTCTTTATTTATTTATTTATTTATTTATTTATTTTATAAATGTCATTATTTTTGAAAGATGTCGAGGACCTTTTTGGCTGTTCAAGTAGGGAAAACATTAAAAAACTTCAAAAGTGAGTGGAGATTTTAGCATTTCCCATCAAATGGTGGGGATTCCTCGACTCTGGTGAACCAGCCCCCTGCCTGCCCACCCCCGGAGCAAAAAGCTGCCCCTCGGGAGCAAGCAGCGGGAGCTTCCCAGGGGCTGAGGATGCTTTGCCAGGCAGGGTCAGCACCTTGTCCCAGCTGGAGGATGCCGCGGCTGCGAGGGAATAGAAGCAGAAAGGCTTACAGCACCACGAGGCTGCTGAGGTTCTGGAAGGCATAATCGGGAATGTGCCAGATCTGGTTGAGAGCCAGGGTCATGGCCTGCAGTGCTGGCAGGTGGTTCAGAGCTCGGACAGGGATCTCCGTCAGGGCATTATCGTCCAGCCACAGGTGACGCAAGGAGAGCAGCCCCTCAAAGCTCTTCTCGGGCACCACAGAGATAAGGTTTGCATCCAGGCGTCTGAGTGGGAAAGAAACAGGGTGGGGATAAGTGAGAGATTGATCCAGCATTGCTTTCTGTGCCCACAGCGTTATGTAAAGGGAGGTTTGGTGCCAAGGCGGGATGGATTGATGGCTAGGGAGATTGGGTTAGGCTGTAAGTAGTGATTAGCATGGGGAGGTCTCAGCACAAGGCTCCTGCCGGCGCCCTGAGATATTTGACCATCCGCCAAGGATAGTCCCTTCCTGATGGCCATTTAGTGGCCATTTTAAACAAAACAGCTGGGCTGAATCCTTTTGTATGACCCCACCAGATGGACACTGGCTGGCTGTGGCTTGCAACACTTAAGCACGAACATCCCAGCTCATCCCCTGGGGCCAGGCTTGCTGTGGCCCCGTAGCGCAAGTGCCCTGCCACAGCCCCATGTGGAGTGCCCTGCAGCCTGCTAAGCCCCACAGCCACAGGGTCTGCTGGAAAGCCAAGCAGCATGGGCCAAATCCCATGCCAGAGGGAAAGGATTTGCCTGAAGAATGTGATGTACGTGGCAGCCGTGCTCGGGATCCTGCGTTAGGTCTGAACAGCCAGCGCTACCTGTAAAACCGTGGGTGCAGGAAGCACTGAGAGCAAGTCAGACCGTATGTCATGGCACAGGAATTAAGCATGTGCTCTCTGTGTTGCACATGTTCAGGCCTTTCTTTCTCCTTGATTTGCCAATTGCCTTTTTTTTTTTTTTTTTTTTTTAATCATCGTGGAATCCTTAGGGCAATTGAAAAGCAGAGATTTAATTTGGTTAGAAACTTTAATTTTTAAAACTGGTATTTTGTTCCAAAACAGAATGAGAAGCCAAAAATATATTAAGCTTATTATATAAAACATAGTTTTAGTAATCGTCTCTCTTAAAGATCTCTTCTTTTAATGATGGTGAGCAGGGTATATGGTGTTATCTGTAGATTTTTAAAATCAAAATAAAAGAGGAAAACCTTTCAAATTTGGATGAGGTACCAGGAACCAATTATAGCAAGGAGAAAGAAAAATTTTGATTTCCATCCATGGCTAACAGAGACTATTTTGTTTACTCAATCTATCTAAAAGAAGGATCTCTGAATTCAAATTTGCAAAGAGAAAGCACTTTGCCTCTTATCACAGCACAAGAGAAGACAGTTAACAGAGCTGTCACGGCCCAGCCCTTAAATCAATGATCATCCATAAGAAGAAAGTAGTATATAAATTAGTATTTTAGCTATCAAAAGTAATATTTTTGACAAAAGTTGAACGCTGGAGCAGAGCCCCAGACTCGTGTTGCCCCCATCTCCACCAGACACTTGTTCAAAGAGCACACATCACATCTCAGAGTTCACAAACTATTTAACTACGCCCATTTTGACACACGAATGATTTTCTCCGAATTGCAATGCGCTTGTGTTGCTGCAAAGCAACGTATTCTATTTTCTGGTGCAAGGCTGTTCGGCTGAAAGGTTTTCACTCAGCTTTACTGATTTTGGAGGGTGAGCTGAGGATGACGAGAACATGTCACAACCAAAACTCAGTACAGTTACCACAGCGCTTGCATCTTTGCTCAGAAAGCTTACACAATACAGTGTATATCTTTATCTTGAAAGGATGGGCATGTTGCAAATTCTGCCTCAATTTACCTCCTATCACCCAGGCTGCAGTCAGCTCAGAGCACAGTGTTATTCGTCTTCCTGTGAAGATATATTCAAAGAATAAAGAGCCAGAAAACAAACCCTGCAGCAGCTCAGGGCAAGATTAAAGAGCCTATTTGAAAATTTTCATCAAAATGTTTTGGGACAAACAAGAACTTTTTGACCAAAATTAAAACTTGTGTGGGAAATGTTAATCTTTGCTTAATTTTTCCATTCCTTCTTCAGCATAAGAATTCTGTTACTTTTTTGGCATCATAATTTGTTTTTCGGAAAAAAAAAAAAAAAAAAAAAAAGAAGGGAGAAGTACTGCTTACTTTTCACAGAGACATTCTTTCATCCAAATCCCTATATGTTTACTGAAAATTGTTTTAAAGTGAATGCTCTGTTTCAAGTTTAATTAATTAAAGAACAGACAATGAAAATATCCACTGAGAATAGTTATCATTTCTCAAAACCAAATTCAGCTCTCAGAAACGGAGATGCTAAAACAGAGCCAAGGGCTGGTACAACACCAGGCTGAGCTGTCCACGAGGATGGTTCGTGGCAAGGGAGCAGGGTGCTCCCAGCACTATTTAGCTTTCTGTCCTGCTTTGGTCGGGAGCTCCTGGGTGAAGCCACAGGCACGAGCCACAAGAGTTTGGCTTCAGTGTGATGGTGCCCCAGGTGTCAGAGGAACTGTTAGTGCAGCCAGATTTGCTCACAGCTATTTAGCACATGCTCAGGAGGGGCACTTCCTTACATGCATGGTCCTGTAGGTATCAGAGGAGTGCCAGTGAGGTAGGATGGGTCCTTGGTGGATTTTCTGAGGGACTCACTGGCACTCAAAGGCATGGAGGTCCCTACCTTTGTTAATCCCCGTGGTTAGGATGGGGCAATAACTGAGATTCATCTAATAAGATTGTAAATGCTCCTGCACAGGGACCGGCTTCGAACAAGCCGGAGCTCCAAGCATGCTGCAGCCAGCCTCTGCTCCATGTCTCGTTCCCTCCTGTCAAGGAGAGGTTGCTTCTGAAGACTGAAATGAGCCCCAGGTCTTTTGTCTCTTCACCTCTGCCCTGGTGGCAGCGTGGCATGTGGTGAGGAGTGTGGCTGCTGCCCAGAGAGCCGCGTGCCCGGGGAGCCGTGCTGGTGAGCTCCAGCCATGTAATTGCTGCCTTAATCTGCTCCAGAGTGTGAAAACCAGCCCCCAGCCAGATTCCTCAGTGGGGTGAAAGGGAGACCTTTAATGAGCTGGATGAGGGCCTCAGAAACAACGGCTTGTTTGGCCCATAGCACAGCAAACTGCACCTATCTGGAGCTACTGAAGTTAAAATTAGGAACAGGGAAGTGTCCAGCTAAAGGCATTTCACCCCTGGCTGGATGGGCAGAGGATTTATCTGCCTTTGCAGCACCAACAAGGGAACAAGAACTAAGTGATGGCTGTGTTCCTGGTACCAAAAGGTCTCTGGATTGTTTAATTGCTCCTCAGGGAGCTGCTGGCTGTTTCTGGAATAGAGGTGCATTCTTTCTAATAAAAGCTGTGCATGTGGGGATTGCTAATTGCTATGGCTTTCAGACAGCTCTCCACTCTCTTCTGGAAGGAGAAAAGCTGAAGTTCTTGGCACAGAGTTGTTAGTAATTATATCAATTATACTAAACAAAAACCAACCCAACAGTTCTCTCCTTTCTTCAGTGTGTGACTCTGGCTCTGTAAGTGTTTTCTGTTATGATTTATACCTAAGATAATTGGGCCGATTAGTGGGTAAATGGGACAGCGCAGGCTGGGGCTGGCTCCTCACCTTCCATGGAGATGTTTTAATCTTTATTTCACCAAATCACTCAGTTGGTTTTCCTCACAAGCATTAACCCATTTGTTGCTAACAAAAGAAGATGTCTCTCTTGCGGAGCTGCTGGATGGCTTGGAAGTGGGACTTGAAGTGGTGCCTGCTGTCAAGCAGTGCTGTAGGTCTGGAGAGTGGATGAGACACACAGTGCTCTCCAGATGTCTGCATGGACAATATTTCCAACCGACTTCACAGGCTGAACTGAGAATCAAGGCACTACAGAGCAGTATCCTGATCATTGCAGGCAAAGAGCTGATTTTAAGTAGGACATTCAAGAACGCTGGCACATCAACAGCTGCTAGAAAGCCTTGGCTTCTGGCTTCAGATCTGCATCTACTACTGGTAGTCACGGGACATTAATATGACTTCAACATGACACCTAGCCAAAACAAAAAATGTCGTAAAAGTGCCCAAATTTTACTCATTTTTTTTTTTTTTTTTTGTTTTAAGGACTAATGGGGTAGGGAGAGAGGGATCTGTTTGGGAAAAAAGACCCTTAGCTCTAGGTCTAAGGTTTTACCTATGTGATCTTTGTTCCCTGAGCAGCTGCTCCCATCTGTGAGAGGAGCAGCTCAGCACCAACCTCTGAGCCCCATCAGCTGGTGCCTTTGCTGCAGCTGTAGCCAGTGGCAGTTTTGGGGATCCAAAGGAACCTGTTTGGGGTGGGAAAAGGGATCTTTTTCCTCATGCAGGACACTGTCAGATGTTGGAGTGCAGGGTATAGAGCCCGACAAAGTGCAGGATCATAGCTGACTCTGGTTTATGTGGGCTCTGAAGAGCCACTTTTTTGCTTTGAAGATTGTCTGTGTCGGATAAAATCTGTGTGCCTTCTTACCAAGAACAATCCAGAGATGATGCTGGGAACAAAAACATTCATAGAAGGAACCAAGCAGGTAGGAAAGCCCTTTTCTAATCACAAAAGGGCGATAATGGGATATTCCTCCTTCCTAGTGTGCAAAAGAGAAGCTAAAGCAATCAGTGCAGCCATTCCAGGAGGTCCAGGTGGTAGTGGGGCTGTGTGCAGTTGCCAATGCAGCAAGCATGTCATAAGGTTTGTATTAATTCTGACAGGTCGAGCTATAATCTGAGATCTTTGTTTTCCTGTGCCACAGACCCAGCAGTTTCCAAGAACTGCCTTGTTTCAAGAACTGCTTCCAGATCACTTCAGAGGATGTACAAGTGCGTTTCCGAGACCTCTGCAAGCACATGCATCCTGCTGTTTGTAACAAGACTGGCAGAAGCGTGCAGCAGTGGATAACCAGAAACACACTGTTCCCTAGCAGATGTAGTGCAAAACTCAGACTGTGACTGGCAGAAGCAATTTTGCCCCAGTCTTTCCAGCTCCTTCTGGCTGTGGAGCATTTAGAGGGAGAGCTGCTGCCTGGAAGGCAATAAACGTGCACAATGCCATGCTGTCAGGGAACATCCTGACTTTTAATGCTGTTCTTCCTTCCTTGCACATGGTAGAGCTGATAATAGCAGGCTGTCTGGATGCCTTAAACAGACCACGCACAGCAACTGGTCTGCAGTGTAGACTCTGTGATGTTCCCCTACAGCTCACAGCCAGGTCACAAGGGGACACTGGGTCCTCAGGTGCCCATCCATCCTCCCTGCATTTTTGCCACATATTGGGCTATTATTTCCCTTGATAAATTTGGAGAGAATATGCCACTGAAGATCAAAGGCAGCACTGGGGGTACAGGGCAGGGCCATTCTCCATTCAAACCAGGGAACAACTGTGCATCTTCATTGTCTGTCAGCAGCAGAATATTCGGCATAAAGAAAGGAGGGTCTGGACAGAGCTGCATCCTTCGAAGGAGTGAGGACAGACCTAGCAGCGTGGTTACCCACTGCTCCCAGAGACAGCCCCTTCCTCGGGGAGCGAGGTGCTTTCTGTCTTCCCTGGCCCCAGCGTGCATGTGTGTCTGCTGAACAGAGCTGATCTCACCAGAAATGCCTAATTGGTGCCTTCAGGCAATCATGTCTCTCTTCCTGTCTGAGTTTATCTTGAAAGGCTCGATTGAGTTACCTCCTATCCAATAATAGGATCTAAGTTCCTTGTAGTAACATAAGAAGGAGATGATGTCACTGCAGCTAGAGTTCTCTGATAACTTAGTAATGACTGGGGCCAACACCTCTGCTCCTTTCTCAGGCAAAACTCCCAGACACACTGAGTCAGTACCTGGCTTCTGAGCGCCCAGGGAACTTGTGGTGCAAGGCATTGAGGGCACAACGAGGAAGGATGGCTCCAGCTTGCTCAGAGCCACTCCACACCAGCCTGACTCCCTCCTCGTGGCTCCCCCAGAAGCCAGCTCTATGTGTGGGGCTCGTCCTGCCACGCACAGTGCCCAGTGTGGCCTGGACACGCAGAGGCACGAGGCTCTGGGTCTCAGGTAACCTCAGGCAGGGAGAAAGGGCTCCTTCCATCGGCCGGTACCAAATGGGTGAGAGAAAGGCAGCCAGGGACTGCACTGCAAGACTGGAAGGTGGCAAACTGGGTTTCATCTGCTCTGCCCCTCGTGTCCTTGTGGTCGTATGGTGCTGCAGACACAGCAGGAGAAGGACACATTGCTGAATGTGGAGAGCATTGCTTTGCAGGCCTGCTCCAACATGTGGGCTCCCTGCCCCTGCCACGGGAGAGCTCAGCCCTCAAACAAGACTTGCAAGAGTTCCCAGCTCCCTTTCCAGACCAAAAAGTCTTGTGAAAGCCATCGCAGGCAATGAACGAAGGTTCCGGATGCAAACACGTCCGCAGTCCGTTGGCTGGGGAACAGGACCAGGTGGAAAAGTCTGCAGGGCTCTGTTTGAACTGCAATGAGTCTTCACTCCTGACTTAATGGGACACGTCCCTCTGGGAAGCCCTCCATGAGGGATGCTCAGGAAATGAAATCAGAGCAATACCTAGACTCCACACAACGTGCCTCTGGTACAGACAAGAGGGCTTTGTTATCTCCAGTTGCAGACACCTCCAAAACCCCTCAGGTCAGAACCGTGTGGGAAGGATTGCCAAAATCCCTGTGCAACTACAGAAACTGCTGACAGGCGGGCAGCTGCCATGCTGACTCCCTGAGCAGCACTCTCCCTGGGAGCCTGGCATTGCCCCCTGTGCCCAGAGAGAAAGAAAGTGCAGAACAAGGTGCAGAAAGCAGGCAGAGACTAAGGAGAGTGGCTCAAGGCCCACAGAGCAGTTTGGGTCCTGCATTTTTGGGGGGAAACACGGAGTTTGTCAAGCACAGGAGCTAGGAGCAATTGCTGGGGACAGAAGGAGCGGGACCCACTGCTCTTTGGGGTGAGGGGTTCTGAACAAGTCCCTGGCACCCGAGATCCCCTGGGCCAAGCAAGCTCATTCCTTGTGCTAAGTAAGCACCCAAAGGATGCTCCGTGACCCTCCAATGCATCCAACTTTGTTTTAGAAGTGAAATAACCCTCAGCTGTTTAGCTCATGGACTATACAGGGAAAAAGCACTGGCCTTTGCTGACAACCTTGAGCCTTGACGGTCATGCATGCAGTGCACAGCTTCTCACTGAACACGTGTGACCCACGGCTGGCCAGATGATGCCCTGGAAATGAATGTAAAACTGCTCTCATTTCACCAAGGCTGAGGCCCTCCTGGGCATGCCCCCTCTGTAAGTTACCAGGCTGTTTTAGAGGCATAGCAGCCATGGCTCCATGGGAGAGTCCCCTAGCCCCTCTCCAGTTGAGCCCCTCTCCAGGGGCACTATGTATGACTGTTAGGAGACATTGCTTGGACTGTCTACAGCCTGGGCTAGAAAGGCCCTCTCAGACCCCTACACTGAGCTCCCTCTGCCAAAGATACCACGTCTGATAGAGCCTGTCACACACGGAGCGGGCTCCAGCTGCTCCTAAAATGTTGTTTATGTGCTTCACAGCACTTGGCTAAAAATTAACTTGGTGTTTATCCTACCAGCACAGCTAGCAGTTCTTAAGCCTTACTTTAAAAGGTGAGACAGGTCTGTATAGCAACTTGTCACCTCTGAGCCTCACTGACCATGCCAGACAGCAGACTACGGGCTATTGCTGTGTCTTATGGAGGACTATATGCTGCATAGGTGGGTGCCAGTTTAAATATTTTGTTCATTTCTTATTTGCCTTGCTGTCTGCAGTTTACCTGAAGCTCCTCTGTGGTTCATCAGGAGTGCTTACACATTCAATGTATGGAACATCTGCAGCCCATCTTCCTCTTGCACTGACACATCTACTGTGTGTAACATCTGGGACACATCTTCCCTGCTGTGTGGCTGTATCTACTGTATGGAACATCTGGGACCCATTGTCCATCTTCTCTATTGAGTTGTCACTGGGGAAATGCAGCATGCCCTGGATACTTATGTGTATAAGTGAGTGAGTTAAGGTTCATGGGTATCCATAATAAAGGTCAATGGAAAACACATTGGAACTTACTGTATGAGTCATATGCAAGAGCGTGTGTGTGTGCAGATTGTGCACACACACACAAAAATAATAATCACAGCTCATATCCACAATGTTCTAGACGCTGGGAGGGCAGTTGAGGTAGCATTCACCTTTTTCTGAAAGCTGTTACAGTCCGAGATAGGAACTGACAGGGCATATGAGAGAGATATAAAGACAGAATTAATTTTCTGTGTGTGTCAGAGTCTCTTCTGAGGGATATTTGCTTGTTGAAAGGTGGGCACTGCTGTCATTGCCCTGTGAGCAAAGAAAGGCAGGAGCAGTATGGACGAGGAAGGGACCACCACTTTTAGCCTGGTGTAACTGATCTCTTGAATATTTATCCAGATGGGTCTCCTGGTTGCCACACTAGATTGCTAGCAGTCATGCATATAGAAATGTTTGGACGTGACTACCGTTGATATAACCTCTGCCAAGCCACGAGAGAAGTACAGCCAAGCCACCCAAGCTGTAGTGTGACCTCTTTGCTTGGGAGCACAGCGGGTGAGTCCCAGGGGTGCTGGCACACGACAAGGGTGTCACTCATCACTGCCCCCTTCCAAGAAGCGCCAACCACAAGCTCAATGAGTGGTAAAATTAGAAAGTGAAGTCTCAAGAGAAGATTTGACTCAGAGGATTGTGAGGAAAATTAAAAGCTGACCATGACGGCCCAACTCAAGATCAATGGGAGCGGAAGAGCTTGCTCTCAACACATTTCAGGAAAGAATCTCAAATGCTGTAAAGGGATGAAACTGCTGCTTTTTACACACTGCATACACAGGTACCCAACAAAGTCATGGGTAGAGTTTCTATGTCTGCCGATGCCATTCTTGGGACCAGGTAGAAATTTATGCAGACACTTTATTTTTCTGTATCATTTACCAGCTCTATCACAGAATAAAAAAAAACAGGAGTTACTGACATTCGCAAAAATTTCAGCTGTTAGCCTGATCGACACTTTACATGCTTTTCTTCCTGGGAGGTGAGTGCAGGGACGCTTCACAGCATGGACACTCATAAGCATGGGGAATTTGGACATTTCCTTTACAAGAACTTCACAACATCTCATTACTCAAAGCCAGAATTTAAAGGAAAAGGGACAAGTGGAGGTGGGGTTTTATTGCCTTACCACTAAAGAGGGCTGTTCCTGGAGGATGATAGGTTCAACAGCTCGTGTGTGGTCTCTAAATCTTCCTCTCAAAAAAAGTTACTCAGGTCATTGTAGCAGGATAACCACTCTGTGTTTCATGCTCTTTTTATTTCTAAACAGGAAAGGCTCTACTCTGACCAGCTGAGCTCCTCTCACTAACAGGAGGAAAGCACATCTGTGATGTACCCAATACCCATGTCAGAAGCCTTTCTAATTTCTGATTTGCTTCCAAAACTGTGGTTGCAAATTCAAATCCCTCCAGGTCTGGAGTGCAGAAAATTTCCCCTCTGGTTCATGGGTAAGCTGCTCCTTATATTCATATTGCTGGACAAGATGACATGCTCTGACAGCTTTCTCTGGGGGCTCCACAAAGGTGTTCTGGGTCATGTGCACAGCGTCATGGGGGATGAGAGATGCTCAGCTCTGGTTTGGTACCCATGTTCTGATTGTGTGTTACCTTGGGAATTTGTTTTAGCCAGATGGAAGTGTGTGCAGGGGTGGGGAGAGGAGTGTTTTTTGCTTTCCAGGAGTAGGAAAAACACATCTCACCCGATGTTATTCATGTAAAAGTCAAAACCAGTTATAGGGTCTCTCTGTAGCCAATAGAGAAAATCTTATTCCTCCAGAGAGTGATTCAGCCACCAGACAGGGCTCTGAGATAACAGGGATGATTCACCCTCTGGAGATGCTGATCATTTTCCACTGATGACTAGCTGAGATGACTAATATCAAGATGGCTAAAGTCAGAGGAGACAAATCCACCTGATGAGCCTGAGGGAGATGTGGGCACAGCAGAGGCTTACCTGAAGGGAAAGATGGTTGCACAGCAAAGCTATAGAGGATGACTCAGAAGAATTTGATTTCTTTCCTGGCAGTGCTCAGGATCTCCCACCATGAGGGAAGGATCCAGCACTCTAGTCATAGCACCAGCACGAAGACATCAGCCTCCTGTTCCCAGCCACCTGGCTTCCCAGCTACAGACCTGACCCCGGCTGCTCTATTGGAATGCCAAATTCCGGCACGGCTGATCACACTGCTCTTCTTTGGTGGCTGGAAGAGCGAGGCAGTGAAGCTGCTTGTTGGGTCCTACCAAGAACACAGTGATCAAGCCACAGTTTTGGTCCCTATAAGAGAATGTGATGCACTTTCTGCCAAGTGGATTTGCCAACGGCTTTTGAAAATGTAGTATTGCTCATTTCTGCAGTAAAAATGCTAGCACTCATGAAATGTTCTGGGGGACACTCCAAGAACAACTTGTCTTGGGGAGACAAGCTGAACAGCAGAGAAAACTGCTAGAATAAGCAATAAGGTCCAGACAAGCACTTTGTTCTTAGTCTGGGATACTCCTGAACCCAGGCCAGGGATTTGGATCTGGCCAGCGTAAGCAGAGGAACAATTCCAAAGTCTGAATCTTGAGCTTAATTTCTATTTTAATACAGCTTTTTGTCCTCACACCTGATCTAATATTGCCAAGCTATCGATCGCAGTCCTGGTGACACTCACAGTTCTGCAGTGGCAGCTGAGACACATCACAGTGGTTGAAGGGGAGAAAAGAGATAGAGAGCAGCAGGTTAGATGGCAGCCTAAGTTACATGGACCAGAAAAATCATGTCTGCTCAAAGTCCATGATAAAAAGCAGTGACTCATCTGAATTTAGCTTAAAAAAAAAGTAAAAAAAAAAAAGTCTGGGGACAAAACCTCCACTGACTTAGCTGTGTTTCTCTCCAAAACCAGCTGCTGAGAAGAGGTACCTCAGGCCAAGAGGAATTTCAGAGATGGGGCAAGTTCTTCATTGCTCTTCCTTGACCTTTTTTCACTGTGCTCCAGAAAGACCCTGTAGCCAGTAAATCATGTCACAGGACTGAGGTGGTCTTGCCACAAGATAATTTCTACGCCAACAGATTGTAAGTCACTGCTAAGTTATGTTGACTTTATAGATTTCTGCTTTTTCCATAGCTTTTATCCTCTAAACACCCAGTGGAAACAACACCTTTCTTAAACCTTATTGTATCACACATGATTTATAGAGAAGATTATTGCTGTTAACAGCGAACTGTTAAATATCAAATAGATCAAAGATGTGAAATGAGGAATGAATTGACTGAGCTCTTCAGGCCATGCTTATTCCAAAGCCTTTTTTTTTTTTTTTTTTTTTTTTTTATTCCCTCTGTCATAAGAATTTATATGCTTGTGAGAATCTGATCAGGTGGGAAGAGTTTTCCTCCTTTGTCTACATCAAAGTCCATATGTTCGCAAATTGCTATAAGTCATTCTTTGCATTTTAATCTCTAGCCGTATGTATAAAAATAATGACCTGCCTTGAGGGACAGGGGATGAAATGCTCTTTATTGCATTTCCTTAAAAATCCAAAACATTTCTGCTAAAGATATCAAGTTGGAAAGCTAATAGGTTGGAAGAACTGGAATATCTTAGTTAGAGGTAAAATTTAGAATAGAATAGAATAGAATAGAATAGAATAGAATAGAATAGAATAGAATAGAATAGAATAGAATAGAATAGAATAGTTCAGTTGGAAGGGATCTATGAAGCTCATCAAGCCCAACTGCCTGGCCAATTCACAGCTAACCAGAAGTTAAAGTATGTCACTGAGGGCATTATCCAAATACCTCTTGGACACTGACGGGCCTGGCACATCAACCACCTTTCTATGAAGCCAGTTCCAGTGTTTGGCCACCCTCATGGTAAAGAAAATAACTTGTGCACTAAAGTGAGAGTGAGGACAGGATCCCAGGGAATGAGACCTACTGGACCACTGACCACTACATGTGCAGGCTTTTAGGTGACCAAGATATTCTGGCCTGAAAGGAATGTCTCTTGCTTAGCTGCAGTTGCTTCCCTGACAGGCTGGACACAGGAGGAGTCACTAAGACACAGAGGAGAGATACAAACACTGTCAGCTGCTTTCCTGTTTGTTTCTGGGTACCTTTGCTTTAGCCAACATTCTGACAAGTCCCACAGCAGGACAGTCAATCCTTTTTGTATACAGGGCCAGCTGAAGCCAGTGTTTCCCAGCATTATGGTGCATCTTGCTAGGGAGACACAAGAAAACGCAAAGTGCATTGCGTAAAGGAGTCAAGAACAGGCTGACCTCTTGCTGCAGGAAATTTCTGTTTCACTGCTCATGAAGGGAAGTGCTGCTGCTGCTGCTGTGTGTGAGAGGGAATATCTCAGGGCAGGGAGCACAACTGAGAGACAGAAGAGATTGATGAAGGAGGTAAAGGTAATGTGTCTGAAGATGCCTGGGAGCTACCTTTCAAATCTCATGTGCCACATTTGGTTTCTGTGCTTGCAAATGCAAAGATGAAGCTGGACATGGGCTTTGTGTGCTAGAGGGTGCCAGGGCAGAGAAATCCCACACCAGGTGGGTCCAAGGCTCTGCCTGTCACCGATCACCTAGCCCACTTTCTTGGACTGTATGGCAAGTGAATCATGTATTTAACAGGGAAACAAAAATCCCATTCTTTGGAAACACAGGGAACCAAGACAACAGACTTCCTTTTGTCTCTTATCCCAAATCTTAGTATTGATGGACTATGATATACGTGCTTTCTCTCCTCTGAGCAGGGTTACTAGCTCAGATATTTCTGGACAAATCCCTGCATGTACAGGTTAGGGGATGGGCTAAAGCCTTGGTAAACTCCCTGATCCACATGCCATGCTCCAAGTAGTGAGGATTTAATGAGGATATTAATTTTGATACACAAAATTAGTAGAATACACTGCTGCGAGTGATCCATTCCAAAGTGAGATGTCTGCATCCAGGAGGTGATTTTCTCCCCCAGGGCATCTATTTCACTCTATTGACCAAAGGATGCTGCTAAGATACAAGGAGTTGAACTCAGCTGGAGCCCCCCACACTGCCAATGTCCCCCTGGGAGTTAGATGACTTCACATGTGTTAGTGTCTCTGTGCCAGCTATGTCCAGGTTCCCTGGGGTCTCTGTGAGGTGATATGCAGCCCCAGGTTGCTGTGGGAGGAGAAAGAAGCTCCCACAGGCCAGGAGATAAATGACTGGGTGCCTTTTTTAGCAGGGAGGAATGTGACTGAATGCTTTCTGTCTATGCTGCTCTCTGACTGCATCAGCAAACCTGCCCTGGTCCTAGGGATGCCCAAAGTCAACACCCCTCAGCTGAACCAGACACACACTAAGCACCTTCCCAAAGTGCTGATCTGCCAGAAGCTACAGAAAGAGCCAGCTATTCTCATCACTTTCCATGAGTATTTGAAAAAGAAAAATCAAGAGTTTATCTTGATCTCTTAATCCACCAGGTTTCTTTTCTCTTTGCTTTCTCTACCTCTGCAAGCCTGGTAATTATAATTTACAGCACCTGCTCACTTTGAAATACCTTGGACTCCTTTTGCCTGGCAGAGGAACAGACACAGTGCCCATCTGCTTTAGGTAAGTGCTCACAAACCACAAAGTCGTTAATTAGACTGACACACGACTCTTCCAGAATACACATGGTATGTTGTTACTGCACCTATAAACCACCGGTAACCAGATACCCTGCCAGGGGATCACAATTGGATCAGAGCATGACGTAAGGTCTTGGCATCCCTTGCAGGGCTCAGAGCATTGCCATCAGGTGTGCGTGTTCTTTCTAATCCTCCCCACTGGGCTTCCCAACATGCTTCCCAGATAAAGCAAGCCTCCTTAACACTCAGTAGGAGGCTCGGTCTCCAAAACTTTGTATTGTCTTATTTTGAAATCCAAATTCCTCTTTGTATTCATCCAGTCATCCCCGCCAAGGTCTCCTTCCTGACAGCTCAGGCTCCAGGCGGTGATGCCTCCACATCCTGTAGCTGACAGGGAGCAGGGCAGGCCTGATTCGGGCCCCACAGGCATGGCTGCAGCTTCAGAGGGCCTGTGGGGAGGGGTGTTTGTGAGGGCAGGTGTGTCTGACGGGGATGGGAGCACTTGGGTGGGTTTGACACTTGCTTCCTCAGACTGGCTGGCATCCACGTGGTAGAGTGAATCACGAACACCTCTGGTCAGGCAATGCTGAGCCTCTGCAGTGGGTGCCTCCTTCTGGAGGAGGAGTGGCGCAGACCACATGCAGCCCCTGATGAATGGTGATGCACAGTAAGTAAAGCTGGCAAAAAGATCTTGGTTAGCACAGGAACTGATGGGAAATGGGTACTACAAATGCTGTTGTCACAGAGTTGTGTTCAATGGTCTGAAACCTCACCTGATTTATTGGCCTTTGCCAGTTTGTGTGTGTGGGTGGAAGCCCTGTTAATATATTTTAAATATCACTTGCCCAAACTCAAGCCTGCAACTTCCTTGGGTTAGAAAATATACGCAGGGAAGAAACAGGACATCCACTTAGAGAGTATCCAACAAGGGAACTTCCTGACCCCCTCATCTAAGGACCTTCCATTTCACCTAAGCTTGCCTGAATCTAATGTCATTTTTTGGCATACTGTCTGTCCTGTGAAGGACTGGAATTTAAGTAACTTAGGCTTTCTGAGAGCCAGTGTGTTGCATCTAGGCTAGTAAAAATGAGTGCTGTTCTTTCTGGCTCTCCCATTGCTGGCTCCTGCATCCCAATGTGTGTTGCATCCAAATGCAAGACAGCTGTTGCATTTGGAGATAACTGGGGTTTATTGATCATTATTTTTCACTTTCCAATTTCAGAGGCTCCATTGAGGCTTTAGGGCTTTGCTACATTTCTGCTCTAACCTGGCATTGTGCAGGCAGTAAATACCAGCCTCTCCCTGTCCCACGGTGGCTAAAATGTCTCACTCTGTCTTGCTTGTTCAGCTACCTCATCCCTTGAATTTCCTTGTAAATCCTACTGGTAGAGCTAATCTCAAAACAATTGTTCTCAGCTTCCACTTAGTTTGGCTGCTTCTGCTGTAGGCCTGAGAAAAGACTTTTCATATTCAGAAGTCTGTCTTTTTTTTTCTTATGTCAGCTTGTCCATAAGAGATACATACTTTCCCTTCAAATCCTGCCTGAATTCCAGAATGACGAACATGGACATCAAATGCAAATATCTGAAAGAGTAAGAAAATAACCAGCACACAATCCCTTTCTGTCTAGTGTAGCTGTCTGCTCCACCTCACTCCTGTTGGCTCCCATTTTCACCTCCCTTTTCTGCTGCCCTGTTTAGAATGTGTTGCCAACTTGCAAGACAGATAGTTAATATTCCGTGAAGTGCCATGCTAGTCCAGTAACTCATGAACTGTCATGATGTGGCATGAAGCCACTTCCCCTACTGAACGGAAAAAAATAGTCTCTGGGCAACACGAATACACTGGGTCTCAGATAACCTGACCAGTAATGCTCGGAAACCATGCTGTGGTGACCTATGGGTGTTCCAGGCTGGCTAGGTTTTTTGGCTATGAATACACAAGAGTCTCATAAACTTGTGGAAAATGACTCAGATATTAGAAAAAGAAGAAAAAAATCTCTCTAACACAGACCTGTACTGGAGGTTCTTGGCCTGAGGCTAATTACTGTGTTTGGAGAAATCATGGCAGCACCGCTGATACTCAAGCAGAGCATCTTAGCTCTATCTTAAGACACATTGATTGTACACACTGAGACACTCTTGCTGTGTCACCAGTGAGGGATGAATTTTGATGGGTAAATCAGATGGGAGTGGGGCCCAATGATCCTTGTGGATCCCTTCCAACTCAGGATATTCTATGGTTCTATGAGTCTAGTATTTACAATTATCCTTCTCCAAGCAGAATGCTGGATTTGAGGCCTCCAGAAACTGCTTCCAGGCAAATTTCTATGACAAAAGGATGCAGTAAGAATAGGGCTGAAGTTAAGGATTAGGGTTGAGGTTAATTTTTCAGTGGTTCAGTGTGAAAACCTAATTCAGAAAGCTCTTACAGCTTTGGCAGTGCTATTTACTCCAGCTGGGCAATTACCAAACAGACCTGCCCTAAATTCAGTGCCACTACCAGGATCTGATTGCAATTATGTTTATACCCAGGAAAACTGCATGCATTTCAGTGATGTGGGATTTTTACTGAATATGTTAGCACAAACCTGCTGTAGACATAGTTACTTTAAATGAAAAGCATCACCATGAAAAGCTTCGGTTCTTCCCATGGCTGAATCACTAAAAGTGTTTTAAAGCATTTTATGCTCTTACATAAATACCCTTTGTCTGGGTAAAACGGTACAACTCACATGTTGACAGACCTAAGTTTCCTCTGTGCTACCCATCAGGTCCCTTCCCACTACAGTCCACAGCGGTGAGGAGGAGCCCCTTCTGGGTGGATATTTTCCAGCGTTCCTTGAAATGTGCATTGGCTCTGGTGGCCTTTTCGTCGCTGTGCACACATGGGGAGCTGTAATTTCAACATCCTTTACCAAAACAGTGTTCCTTCCATGAAAACCGCCCTCTCCTCCCTTCCATGCTAAGTGACAGTAATCTTTGCTTTAATTGGAAAAGAAAAGGAAGAAGGGACAGAACATCCCTGACAAAGGAACTAATGACTCAAATGCTGGGAAGTCCGGGCCCCCAAGGGACTGTGCAGCTTGTAGCATTGATTCTTAATGACTTACAGAGATTGGAGGTTTGGAAGATCTCTCAGTGCCTCTGCAGGGATGCGACTCAGCTGATTGTTCTGCAACATCCTATAATTAGAAAAAAGAAAACTTTGTTAAAAAATAAAATAGCCTGACACAAAATGGAAGAGATTGCCTGTTGTTTCTGAAGCTGCAAAGCTGCCCTGAACCCTTGGTCACCCAGGGCTCTTAGGCAAGCTTGCAGGCTGCAGGCAGGCAAGCCACAGTCCAGGCTGCCCTTGGATCCCAGGGATCCTGGGGTGAATCTTTTGCTGCTGGGGGATCCACTGGGTGGATGTGAGGTAAAGGGACACCTCCAGAACACGTGTTTCTGGTGAAGGGATGTGTTGGTGCGCTTCCAGGTGGGCTTCTGGAACTGTGCACTCTTTGATTGCTGGAACAGCACTGAAGAAGGATCTGTGCTTTCTGTGAGTCCAGAGTAATACCAGTGCCTTCAGCTGATCTGTCTCATATTTATACTTGTGTAAGTCATCCTTCTCCCAGCGTCAGTGGTGATTACCTCTGCAGAGTCTATGGAAACTAGCCTGTGGGTAGGTTTCTTATTCAACTTTTGAGGCAGCTGCAACACAATGGTTGAGGAGCCACTTCATAACAGTTTGCTAAGGGGCTTTGCAGCATTTGCACAACTTGCAGCAGGAGCTGGGGCTGTAGTGGAAAATAAAACAAGCCAGGGACTTCAGAGAGTAATCTCTGAAGAGATCTGTTGGGCTGAACAAGGAGGACCCAGGAGGGGCTTCAGAAATGGTAGTGAGCATAGGACATGGAGAAAGGCCATGGATGCTGGAATGACTGCACAGCTTACAGAGGACCAGGAGAGAGACTTGATGACAGCCCTCCTGCCCCAGAGGCAGGTGTCCAAGTGGCTCTAACTGCAGGTAAGGTCCTGGGGTATTTCTGATTTGGTCAGCCATTGTCCTCCTGGAGCACCACGCATGAATTTACTGGTTCATCGGTACATGAATTTACAATTCATCGCTGTGTCTCTGTAAAGGGCCAGGTTTTTGACTCTGAACCAGCCTCATCCTGAAACCTTCCCTTTCCTACAAGAACTGCGACATCATGGGCATATACTCTTCTGGATAAGAGAGAGAGACACATCCCAGCATGGTAGCTGGGCAGGGGAAAGTGCCTAAAGAAAGGAATGTTTTACATAGCTGAGGTTTCTATTTCCAAAACCTTCAAGGAATGGTTGAAGATGACATGAAAACAGAATTAGTGCTTAGGGGCCTGTCGTAATTACTACCAGTGTCAAAGGGACAGAGCATGGCCTTAATAGTGAAGGGCAGCCCAAAGAGTTTTGTTGCAAGCAAGGAATTTTCTCTTTGCTGAGAGCGGTTGCTTTACTACAGAAGATTAAGACATCTGTCATGAAAGGAAAGTTGGAAAAAGACAGTTATAGGGACAATCTTTTTAAAAGGGAAGCTGTAGAGAGCTACAGGCCACACAACTCCTCTTCCATTTCTGGAGGAAAATGGGGACTTAGTATAAAGTTATTTGTATGCACACAGGAGATAAAACAGGGAAACAAGCAACAATCATTTAGCATGATGTTAGCTTGATTTTAATAAGACATTAAATGCTGGCATGCAGAGCCATTTTTATGAGCAGAGGGGACAAGTTCAATGCAGTACAAAAAAGCAGCAGAGAGGCCACACTCAAAATGAAGTTGCCTCTCAAATGAAAGACACATTTAAGGGCTTGTAGGAACTATCCTGGAGCTGGCATTGAGTGTTATTGTGAAGGACCCAAGCAACAGCTGGGACGGGAGAGATCATCAGCCCTGGTTCCCCTTCCATGCTTGTGACAGGGGTCTGTAAGCCTTGTGATGGATGCCACAGGTGCTCTGTGCAGCCCAGTGGGATGGGGATGCTCATCCAGGCTGACAGCTCTCATGCAAGGGCCAACACAAATTCTTGGGTTCCTGGTCCCGCACACAGGTTTGTTTGAATAGCTGAGTTGGGCTGGGGAGATAGGACACTGATTCCTGAAGTCCAGTAATGAAGGAGAATGTGTCAGATCTGTTAAACATCAAAATAATGCACAGCTGGACTCTTGATACAGAGTGGGGTTTCAGGAGTCTCAGTTGGTGGGAGTTTTTGTGGGACACACATTGGATCTTTATGAAATCTGAGCTCAGTACTTAGACATGATCGGCAGAAGTATATGCTGTCAAAATTAAAGCAAAACCGATTGTCATATTACTGCTGGTTCCTTTATGCCTCACCTCTGTTACAAGGCCTTTCTCCAACCAAAAACACAGACTGAGAAGCTCTCCAGACAGATATTAGCATGGGCTGGTTCCCATACCACACCGTTTTGGTGCAGACAAGCAATGTTCAAGCAAGTGCATCATAGACCTCTGAAACCACTGGAGTGCTGGACAGTGCTTGTTTCCACAACCACAAGGCAGCTCCGGAAGTTTTTGGATGCCTGGGCTGGAGCAAGCCTTACAGGGCACATCATTACCTCCAATAACTCATCATCAAAACTTGATACAGAGAGGCCAAAAACAGAAAATAGCTCCAGACAGGATTAGACAAGTTCCTCAGGGACACGGCCACCCTGGTTTAAACAAGAAGTTCTTCATTCAGCCTCAAGCTCAGGAAAGCCTTAGTTCTACTCACTGGGAACTCTTCTTCTTTCTTTTATAAAAGGCCCTCTCAACATAGCCAGAAAGAGGCTGGGCTGGCTCCCAGGTACAGCAGAGGGATAACAACAGAAAGCTTCCTTGGGGGTCTCCTCCTTTGCTGTTGTCCCTCTGCTGTACCTGGGAGCCAGCCCAGCCTCTTTCTTGCATATCTACAGTCCTGCTGCTGCCCATGGCTGGAGACAACACCAGTTTGGCTGAGGGGAGCCTGCTGTGAGCCTGGGACCTGTGAACAACTCTCCAGTGCTGTGGCCTCCTGAGGCCCAGGCACTGGGCTGTGCTGCTAGACCAACAAACCCAGTGTGCAGCTCAGACAGACACATTTAGAGACATTGCCATGAGGGCCAAGCTTCAGGCGTGCCAGGGTGTGTGCATGGCAGATGGTGCTGGGGACACACTGGGGACCCACTGTCACCCGGGTTTGGCTCTGTTCAGGTGACCATAGTGGAGCTTGCAGACACTGGCAGCCACGGACACGCAACCTGCCATCCACAGCAGGTCAGTCTGCCTGGGGTCAGCATAAATCACAACGCTCCAGGGTGTCATATTTTATTTTCAGAAGTAGAAGGTTTATGTATTGGCAGAGACCAGACCTGAACAACCAGAAAAAAATCCTGGGATCAGGTCCCATCACACCAGGATCCTTGCACAAGACAGTCTCAGCAGACTTACAGCCCTCAGAGGTACAGGCCTGTGCATGATGAAATGTCCCCATCTGGGGAGGCTGAAGTGACTCAGCCAGCACAAAGGGCTGTTATTGCTTGAGGCAACTGTGCCTGGAGCCTGTATTAAAGACATTCCAACCTCTGCACGTTCCTCTTCCCTCCCCATGGGAGCGTCTCTCTCTCGGATGTGCCACACCATTCCCTTTGTCTCAAAGACATTTCTGTTCTGCACGGACTCAGGGTTGTCAAAGAGGCAGGGTCTGTCTGGGGATTCCTGATGTGTGCCGGGCCATCTGCAGACCTGCCGTCCTGGGAGCAACATGGCCTTTTTGGAGGTGTTTTTGACGTGTGTTCACCAGCCAGGTTTGTTAGTGCCTGTCCTATATCACCTGAGAGGCTGTGATGGCAGCTCAGGGTGGGATGTGACCAGTGCAAGTGGCCACTGGGTGGCTCATGCAGAGCAAGGCTGCTCTTGTCAGGCCTACACTTTAGAATCATAGAATATCCTGAGTTGGAAGGGACCCACAAGGATCATCGAGTCCGACTCCTGGCACCACACAGGTCTACCCAAAAATTCAGACCCTGTGACTAAGTGCACAGTCCAAACGCTTCTTCTACTCTGACAGGCTTGATGCAGTGCCTATGTCCCTGGAGAGCCTGTTCCAGCATGTGACAACCCTCTCAGCGAAGAACCTCTTCCTGATGTCCAGCCTGAACCTCCCCTGATGCAGCTTGACACCATTCCCGCGGGTCCTATCGCTGATCACTAAAGAGAATAGATCAGCGCCTGCCCCTCCACTCCCCCTCTTGAGGAGTTTCCTCTTAGTCTCCTCTTTTCCAGGCTGAACAGGCCAAGTGACCTCAGCTGCTCCTTATGCATCTTCCCCTCTTTGCCCATCTTTGTAGCCCTCCTCTGGACACTCTCCAACAGTTTCATGTCCTTTTTGTACTGTGGTGCCCAGAACTGCACACCTTGATGGAGACAAGCCGTGGGCAGCACCCGGGCAGCGCGTGGCTGGGAGCGGCTGCGGGCAGGCGCTGGGCAGTGCTCACACCAGTGTCTGTGCGGACATGCTGTGGGCAGTGCTGGGTCTGCATGCTTGCACAGGCTGGTTGAAGCTTGTTGAGGAATGGAGCATGGGGTGGGCCGTCCCCACATCCCCAGCTGCCTGCTGGGCTGCCAGGTCTGAAGCCAAGAGGATGCATCCAGGCATTCTGCCCTCTGCATTTCGGGGTGAGGCAGGCTCAGGCTGTGGTTGTACTTGGAGTCTTTCCCTGCTGAGTTTGGTGTGGGATCCCTTCTTGGCTACTAAGTACTGCTGTTGCTGCAGCATGTTCAGCCAGGAAAATAAGAGGCCTGGCAATCCTGGCGGAGCATTTAATGAGGGATATGTGTGTGAGGGTGGGATCCGGTGTGAAGCCATGGCAGCACAAGATGGGCCACACATCAGGTTAGGATGGAGTTCCAGCGAAGGAACATGGAGATGAGGGGTGTCCAGGTGGCTCACGAGGAGTTCTGGAAGGACAGGGCAGTTTTCATTTTTCCAGAACTTCTGATTAAGCAACATATTCTGCTGCTCCAAGGTTGGGAGAGCACAGACTAAGGAGGTAGTTTTGGACAGAAAGACCTTGGCAAAGGACACAAACAGCCAATGGAGCTGATTTCTACTGATGCTGACACTGAAGCATGGATCCTGGAGCACCGGCCTTCATGGGGAGGGTGGGGGTTGGTTGTGCTGCTGAGCAGAGCCCCTGGGAGAGGTGCACTTACAAAATCTCTTTGCAAAGGGATTCATTCAGTAGAGAAGACCACAGAGCACCAGCTACCACTGCTCAGCACCCATCACTGTCAGTCTCCACTCAGCTGAGGGGAGCCAAGGAGGCCACATCTCACCTTGCCTTTGGTTCGGGCCCAGAGATCAGCACATGAAGATCTTGGCACATTCCATTGTGTCATGGTGTTTTGTTGGTAGCGAAGTGCCTGGCTCTTTACTTGCTCTCTTCCAAGTCTCCACACACCTGCTTGCCTGGCTGTACCCCTGTATGGTTTCTGCACAGGCCTATCTTTATGGCCGCTTTCCAGGTGGTTTCTGTGCAGTGAAGCAGCCGGAGGAGGCAAAGCCAAGAATCTGGTCCTGCTTCCAGTAGCTCTGGGATTCACTCTGAGGGCAGGGAGAGGACCATCTGCACAGGCAGGTTTGTGGAGGAATTCCCAGGGTGTTTCCCATCCTTTTTTAAACATAAATTAAGTCTCTGGAAAGACCGGGAAAGCACCAGGCCCCTTAACAGCTCAAGATGCATGCAAGAGTTTACTTGTGGGCATGCACATGACTGCAATGAGCTCTAAGGCCCCAACCCATTAACATTAATTACCATCCCCAGCTCCCAGCTTGTCTCCTTGAGGGACACCCCTGTCACCACAGGCCAGAGCTCTGAGTGTGGTGTGAGTCAGCTCCTGAACACCTGCAGGCTTCAGCTGGGCATGGCTGGGGTGGCCATTCCCACCTCCAGCCATGCCTGTTACCTGTCACACCTCAGCCAACCTGTGTCAGAGCATGCACATCCACGGAGGCAATCTGTCCTGAATATCCCTGGTGCCATCGGCTCCAAAGCCTGCTAGTCCTGTCATTCAGGTATGGGGAATATGTATTTCCTTCCTTGTTGCAGCAGCTGCTTGTCCTATACGGATTACATCTGTCCTCATTCACCTTTCCTTGAGGGTAAGTAACCTCAGCTGACTTTTTTTTTCCTTTAGTTCATCACCAGACCCCTGATCCTTCTCACTGTATTTTAATAAAAGTGATTTTTTTTTTCTTTCACTACCGGACTACAGGACCCAGTGCCCTATCACAGTGCCCAGTGCAGGACCAGGAGCCCGAGAAGTTGTGTTGGTCCTTGCATGGGAGCTGTCAACCTGGATGAGCATCTCCATCCCACTGGGCTGCACAGAGCACCTGTGGCATCCATCACAAGGCTTACAGTACCCTGTCAGAAACGTGGAAGGAGAACCAGGGTTGATGATCGTGGACCTGGCAGGGCAGAGCTTGTGCAGGAGATGCAGGAGGAGGGCATGGGCACATTTACACGTGAAACACCCCCAGCCCTGCTCTGTGCCATGGGGGAGCAGTGCTGTGTGAACACCCTGCAGGTCTCAGTGCTCGGCATTCCCACTGTGTCTGCTGATTGTGACCCTCCTGAGCCTTCTGCCCTGTCTGCTCTCCCACTGCCCCATGTCAGCAGGACAGTGTGGCCCAGCCAAGGCCAACCCAGCACAAAGAGGAGCAGGAGGATCAGTGCTGGTGTGCTGCTCCTCCACCCCACCTCACCACCCCCAGCTCAGTGTGCATCTGACACGTGGTGAACAGCCTGACAGGGGACTTGGCCTTCCCAAGTCCACTTCTCTCCTGATTTTCCATTGAACCAGGATGGTTAGGTACAAATTCAATGCCTTGGCTGTATCAAAAGTGAAGAGACAAGGACGTTCCTCCCTGTTCCTCTCTTTTAATACTTCACATCCCGGCATTCCTCTGATCTTTCCTGCCTCATGGGCTTTTCAGATTCCCTCAGCAGATACCTCCTTCAAGATGTGTGGTTTGTTGTTGGAGATTAAAGTGCAGAGAGAAGCACATGACTGCAGGAGTGGTTATACTGGTCCTAAGGGAGCAAGGATCTGATCTGGTTGGGTAGCAGCGTGACGAGCAGCTCGTGCCACCACAAAATGCTGTGCTCTGCACAGGACATGGATGCAGCTGGGGCCAGACTTATGCTCTCCAGCTACTTTACATGACCAGTTCAGAGCACACTTCTGCATCCTCTGGGCTGCTGCGTGAGGCACACAACTCACAGAACTCTCACACTTGGTTATCTTCCCAATATCTGTCCAGTGTCCATGATGACAGTATCTTATAAATCACTGCACTTTCCAATTAGCCTCACATTTCTGCTAGGTCCTGTTGGATTGAAGCTGCTCTCTTTTTCAAAGTGCTGGGTCAGAGGGAGATCTCAGGAAAGCCTTCTCACCAGGGAGACCTTGCTCTCAGGAAACATTAGGCTTGGATGAGAGCTAAGAAGAACAGAGAGAGAAGACAGGGCAGAGAAATGGCTTGGGAAGGGGGAGCAAGACTTTCTGCTCACTCCCAGAGCATGGGATCAGGGTAGGACAGCACCACGGTCTCTCTCCGGGCTCTGCTCTGTATTCCCTCCAACAACCAGACACCTTTTCCTACAGGAGGCTTTGGTAATTTTTATTCCCCTACCAAATGAGTTTGTGGTGCTGCTGTTGTAGGCACCCTACACACACACTCTTGTTCCAAGGAGATCAGAGCAGGCGGCCTTCACCTGCCCCCTTCAGCACATCGTGCTTTTCCTTTTTGCTGAGCAGAAGAAATCAGTGAGAGTCCTCAACCTTACCGAGAGCCCTCCTGATGTGAATAAGCTGGATGCTTCTAAGGTCTGTCTCGGCAAACTTTCTAGTCCTGTTCCAGCAGATTGCATGGGTCCAGCCTATCTTCTCCACATCCCTCAATGCTGGCCTCACTGTCATGG
Source organism: Aythya fuligula (assembly GCF_009819795.1). Taxonomy (NCBI): domain Eukaryota; kingdom Metazoa; phylum Chordata; class Aves; order Anseriformes; family Anatidae; genus Aythya; species Aythya fuligula. Next base: position 2,482,637 of record NC_045583.1, on the reverse strand, counting down.
TGACAGTGATATGAATGCAGGTGAGTGCTGTTCCTAGAGAAATAGGGACTGCAGAGCACTCACAGCTAGGTCCACCAGTGACCTCAGTCCTGTGGAGCCCTTGGTATTGTTACAGACAGCAATAAGAGCAAGGGCACGTGGCAGCACAACATATACCCCTGTAAGCCTGGAAAACCAGAAAAGAATCAGAGGCTTTGTAAAGTGAAAATCTCCCAGTGAAATGAGGGCTGGCAGTGCCCTGCTTTTCAGAAGCAGGGATTTCTCTAAATGAGAGCCCATGGCAGTGGTGTAAATTTAGGGCAGCCTGCAGCCAGAGGGTTGGTATGACAACCCGGTGGTCACCCTGTGCGCTGTGCTCAGCCTGGCTGAGAGCAAGGTGTTTTGTCCTGAGGCACGAGGTCTCCAGCTTCAGCTCTGCCTCTGTCTCCAGTGCTTCAGGCCTCTCCTTGCAATAGGGTCGCTCACCAACCTGCTCCTCCTGGTGTCTGTGAGCCCATCTCAGGCTGGCAGCGGGCAGAGGCAACACACTCCTCTCATTACTGCAACCTGCAGGGAGCCCTGCTGGCACCGGATGGGAGGCATCACTCTTATATTCTGCATCAATAGGTAGTTACCTGGGCCTGACACAAATAGAAATTGATCAAAAGCGGCTTTAAAAGCTCCTGAGTTCCTGGAGTAGAAAGTTCCTCTTGTTGAAATTGGGTGGGAGAGCTGCGGTTTTTCCTCAGTTCCTTTGATTTGTTGCCTAATGCAGGGGATGGATAAATCTCTAAGCCCTGAGATTTAGGGCAGGATTCATACTTTACATCTTCAGAAGACGTAGTAAACAGCCCTATACTCTCTAATCCTGGGAGCAGGTTTGTACCTGCTCACTCTGTATAAACTGGACCGGCTACAACAATTTCACATTGCGGCTGAGTTCAAAACATCCCCTTGGGGATGAAATGTTTATTGCAGGAGATTTTTTTAAGATGGTGCCTGAAAGGGAGGAAGAGGGACTCCCAGCTGAATACCCTGCACAGGCCCTGCGGGACTGTCTCATGGATGCAGAAAGCTCCAGGAGCAGTGAGACACCCCTGGCCCATAGGACAACACTCAGAGCTTCCCAAGGGTGTGAGAAGCCCCAGCCCTTCCCCACAGGATGGACAGAAGTGGGTGGCCATTTACTGGGGCAGGCAGTGCTCAGGCATGGCCCCGATGGTTGCAGTGCTCCTGGACCCAGCTGCACAGGTCCCCCTCTGGGCAGGCTGAGCTTGGGCTGCTCAAGCATCCCACTCTTCTGGGGGCAGGTCACTTTGGAGCCACCACATCTGAGGGATGCCACATCAGGGGGTTTGGTGAGTTTTTACACAAAATTTGAACCTCTGCAGATTCTCCCATGCCGTGTTTTCACATGGCATGGAGGGCTGTGCTCTGGAGGTGGCCTGCTCATAGCAGAAGCGAGGAAGCAGTGCAGGGCATGCCTGGTGGTCCCTGCGGGGGGATGCAGCCCCTCTATCACCAAGGGGCATGTTAGCCACTGTGGGTTTAACAACTGGCACCACAGCACCTTGTGCCTTTGCATCCTGCTCTGGAGGGCTGCAAGTCCCATCATAAGACCAGTGCCTGGCACGAGGTTGCTGGGGCAGTGGAGGCTGCGCACAGGGCGGTGAGTTAGTTACTTACAGAATCTTCAGGCTGTAGAGGCCAGAGAAAGCTTCCCCTGGGATACTGGAGATCTGGTTTCCAGACAGGCGTCTGCAGTGAAAAGAAGAGCCAGTAATGTGTCAACATCCTTGTAATGGCAGTCCCTTGTCTGCAGGCTTAGCAATTCATGCGTCTTGCCTCTTGGGGAGGATGCCGCGACACCTGCAAACCTGGCTGCAGTTTTGTGCTTGGGCAACCCTTGCATTTGACCCCTTCTTACAGTTTGAGGAACAGGCAAAGAAAATAATAGATTATTACTGCTGCCAGACCTGAATCCAGTGTTTTCAGCATCCAGTGAGTGCTCATGGCTGAAGTAATTCCCTGCATACCCACAGAGGACCTCGCTCCACAGAAATTACAGCACAGGCTGTGAGGGACCTCAGCTTCGGGCACTGACCAACCCTCAGACCCTGCTCTACACCAGGTGCCTGGCACTGAGAGTGGAGCAGGGGGAGAGTTGTTTTCTGGTTATGCATAGGTCCTGGGATGATTATCCCTAAATCATGGACCCTCATCTGTGCTTTTTGTCCACAAATGATCTGCTCCTGCACCCTGCAGGCCCTCTTTTGCCCTGTCCATCAAAGCCTGATGCCACCTGATTTGCTTCCACTCCCTCATTCCCAGCCCTGTGACCTGTGTAGCAGCTGAGACCCAGCTCCTTCAGCACATGAGAACTTGGTATTACTGCTGTGGGGGGAGACTGGGAAGGGTACTGGAGATAGGGAACACCAGGTGAATGTCAAAATAGGGCCAGATCATCTGAGCATGGCTTCCAAAACCAGGACAGAAAAAGTAAAAGTGGTTCTTGGCTGAGCTGTGTCTGGAGAAAACCGTAGGAGGGAAGACACGGATAGGGACAATTGGTTTGGGGAAGAGGGGGATGTGAAGGGACAGGAGAGGAAGACAAACTGGGACCACCAGAGTCACAGCACAAAGAGCAGGGCACAGCATACACAACTGGCTGGAAGAATTTCTCCAAGGAAACCTGTGGGATTCACTGATGCACAGTGTCATCTGATCACAGCACTCAGATTTTAGCAAGGTCCAGAGCAGGCTGGGACATTAACAAGGATCTGGATTTTTCAATCGTATCAAAAAACCATTCGCATCCCTTTCTCTGAAGGTGACTGTGGTCCTGAGAGACCATGGTGGGACCCTGTGGTTGAGCCAGGAGCAGAGTCCAGGCCTCTTGAGCCTAGGGTTGACCTGAGGAGGGTCTTCTTCTCCTTCTGTTTCTTCTGTGAGGACAAGCATGTACCAAGTCCCAAGGCCCATCAGCCAAAACCCATGAAAACTGGTTCAGCAACCCGATTCTTTATCCCGAATTACTACTGCATTTGTGCTTCACTTTCTGGTCGCCAAGTGGTCAGACAGATGTCAAGGTTGGGCTTCTCCATAGTCACAGGGTAAGAAACTTGCTGTGGTCTTCATGACTCAGGCTGGAATATTGCATCTCCCAAGGGAGACACCAAACATCATTTGTGACCAGGCACATCTCCAGTCTCTCTGAAACTCCAAAGCAGATTCAAGAAGCTGGGCACAGATGCTGGGAAGCGTGTTGTGTTCATTTAGCATTGGCAAAGCCTGCTTCTTTTTAGATGTTTTGGCTGTGAGGAAGACAGGTGTTGACGATGAGCAGCATAATCCAGGCTGGAAGCAGAGCACATTATAGTGAGGACTCTGCAGAGGTCATGGAGAGGATCTGAGCTTTTTTGAGGAGTCACACTCACCGATGGCAGAGCAGGCTTGTGCGGGTGCCCAAGCTCTCTCCCTCCCTGTCTCTCCCCTCGGGAATCTAGAGAAAATTACTCCCGTAATTAGGCCTCCGACAGCATAAACAGCACAGGGTCGTCTCTTTAATGTGTGTGAGCAGGTTATAACCTGCCTCTTTGCAGTATGCAAGCTGCCTGGCAGGCTGGGCTATTTGTCACTTGGGGGCTGTGATTTGGGGTAATTGCTCCTTTTGATTGCTGATTTCCACATGGGAGGGAGTGTTGTCCAGGAGACTGGAGTGCTCGCCTGGAGGGGGGGTGTTCCTGCACGGCATCCTCAGCCCGCTCCCAGCATCTGTCCTGCCAGGCTGCACCAGCTCCTCTGTGAGGGGCTGCCTGTCCTCCCCTCCTTGAGCTCCTGTCTGCCCCCATGCCTCCGCTGCAGGGCTCCACATGTGCTCATGGTTACACGTGCTTCTCGACTTGTTTCCTGGCCGCTGTGAGCCTTTATGTTCATGCTCCTGGGAATGTTCAAGTGGTTGCAGGACCCACTCTTGCTTGTCAGGACCCAAAATGGAGCTGGGACTTCCAGGGCTAGCAGAACGGGAGTGTGGAGATTGAATGGAGCCCTAGCTGGGGCTCCTGACCTTGGAATAGGGTTTGCTGTCGGGACACACGTTGGGCCAGTTTGTGGCTTCTCAGCACCACAAGAAAAGCAGAACAAGAGGGAACAACAGGCCTTCAGGTTTCACTGGGCACTGTCCATGGGTGAATCTAGAGGCACAGGGCATCCCCCAGCCTCAGGAAAGGCAGCCAGACCCCACTTGCTCTGCTTCTGTCCTTGGCTCTGCCACACAGAGACTGTGGTGTGTCCCTGGCTCACCTCTGGCCTCTGACTCTTTTCTCCCTTTACCTCCTCTCCCCGAGGTGTGGAGCCCCGTGCTGAGCCAGGCACAAAGGGAAGCACCAGCCCCAGCCACTCCACTTGATGTGCCTCCCAAGGCAGCTGCCAGCCTTGCTGGGGTGCAAGATGGGCTGTGCTTACTTGTATGCATGCACAGACCAGAGGTGAGAGGCGCCTATACACACAGGCTGAGGTTTTGCTCTCCTACGGGTACATGGACGAGATGTGTACACAGGTCTGGGAGCCTGGGCTTGGGAGACTTGCTCCACTTCCCAGGACTGGAGGTACAGCATGATGTTGTGGTGGCAGCCAGGTGTCCCAGGTAAGGGGCCGTGGCTGTGCCCTCTCTCTAAGAGTAGGCCAGGAATGGGTAGGGCTTTTCTGGTGTCCTGTCCATCTGGATGAGTGGCCACCATAAAGAAATGCCTGCTTCTGTGTTGTTAGCTCCTGGGTCAGTTCGTACAAGAGCTCCAAGACACAGCAGGCTCCCTGTGTGCGTGGCCCTTCCTCTGTTCATTGTCACCTGTCAATGTCCCTAGCACTTGGATCCCTCTGTCCCCTCACTCTGACTATCCAGAAATCTCCCAGCCCAGCAGGCAGGCACCTAAACACACCTCCAGAAAAGGGATTCTGTAGGAAATTCACTGAAATGATCATTTCCTTCCCATTTAAAAGGGAAAAATAACATTTGGAGTGATGCTGCGAGTGTGACTTCCCCTGAGACAGCTCTGTTTGTGGCCTCCTTTTGTGGCCTGAAGAAAACTAACTCTGCAAGGAAGGACCAAGGGGCAGCACTCCCTTGTGCCCCAAACACGCAGGGGACAGGGAGCTGCTCTTACACCTGGCCCATGGCACAGCAGCTCTGCTCCAAGCCTGCTCAGGTCTCTCTTTAGGACAGGCAGACTTGGTTCAGCTGCGTGTCTGGCTGTCCTGGAGCTTACATGGTAGGTGAGCTGGCAGGAAGGGAAAGCTTTGGATTGAAAATGACTGATGGAACAGGGAGAGAAGGGGCAGGTGGAAGGCGGGTGGGAGCCAGAGTTGGCTGGCTTGCTTTGGAAAGCTTGCATGTTTGGTGGATTTTAGATTCTGTTTCCCCCTTCTTCCCCCTCCAGTGATTTCTGGGAACATTCCTCCAGGCTTTGATCTGCATTCCCAATACACTCCAAGTTGGAACAAACTCATGGTTTACCACTTCATGGTTGCTGTAGTTCAGTTACCACAGGCTCCCACCCCCTCCTGTATCTTGGGCTTCTTGGTCATGCTACAACTTCCATGGCACGCCCGAAGGCTGTTTGTTGGGCATGATCGCTCATGTCATGCGCTCAGACAACACGATGATGCCCTTATCATTCACATTAGGAGGCAGGAACATTGCCCATTGGCAGGACAGGACAAACATGTATGTCCATATCCCGGTGGAATTTTCCCCTTGCCAGATCCTTATTGTGCGTGTCAGCCTTCCTCTTTGATCTCCTGCTCTGGTTCATTTCTCAAGCACTAATATTGTCAAGGCAGAACCTGTGCCCAGATAAACTCCCTGCACTCCTGTCTAAGCAGCGCCATCACGTCGAGATTGTGCCATCCCCCAGGTGCACAGGGGACCAAGGGCTCCATGTTGTGCCTGAGTTTATTCTTGTGCTGGTGCAAAGCAGGAATGAAGCCAATTAAGTCATGCAAGTGAAAACATGGTACATTTGAGAAAAGAGTCAGGCTTGGACTCTCCCTTCCCACACAGGAATCTGCAGCTGGTCCTTGTGTGGTATCACCTGGAGGTGTCTCTAACGTGGTCTTTACTGCCTTACTCCATCCCCGAGGAGGAGACTATGCAGGCCTGTTTCTAACTCTGCCCCCCGTGCCCCCACCAAATGCCTGTTCCAACTCGATAGATTGATGGCATTCGTTTCTTTTGTTTATGGTCCTCAAGCCAGTTTTCAGCCCACACGAATGTTCATATGCAAGCTAGTTTGGATTCGTTTGCCAAGTAAGATTTAATAAGACAGAACTCCTTATTGAACAGCCCAGCACAGGACACTAAATGCTTTCACTCCGTCCCCTTATGTTATAAACTGTCAAGGTTTTCAGGGCAGATTTGTTCACTTCAAGCCTTCTGAGTAGTTTTAACTTTTGAGTCCACTCTGGGTGCCTCACTTGGGATACCCCAGGACAGAGTCAGTGGTTTGGAGGAATATTTTCAGGAAAATTAGGGCCAGAGATCCTCACTCACAAGGATTTTTCAAATGCTGAACTCTATCCCCAGCATTAATGGAAAAGAAAAAGAACTGAAATCCCTAAACTTTCACAACATTTTGAAGTTGACTTGGGCCTTTTCAGTGAATCCATGAACTTGGATTCATTTGTCCATGTGCACAATGGAGAACCCCTTAGGAGCCCTACTCTCCTGTCCTCACCGGTCCCTTGGCCTACATCTGCCTCCACACCACGCCAGACTGCACAGGGCTGACCTTTGGAAGGTTTCATGCAAGGAATTATCCTTTAAACCTCTCTGTGCTGTTGCCCACCCACTGCATTGATGACCAGTGCTGTCCTCTGCCAAGGAGCAATGTCAACCAGGAGAACATAAATTCCTGGATGAACCAGGACTGGCTGGCTGGTCTCTAAAGGGTTGCAGAAAAGCCACAGCATTGTGTTCAGTCACAGCGTGCTGGTGCCTTAGGAGCTTTATTTTGGGGAAAACATGGTGCACCAGCATTCAGGGGACCTGTACCTCACAGATCAGTGCCTCTCGCTCACAGCCATCTGGAAATGGAGATCTGTGTCAAGCGATGCAGTCACCAAGGGAGCAGTGATGCTGCTACCAAATCTCAGCATGGCAAAGCAAGGTCCTGTCGCCCTGGGAGGGATCACAACAAGCTCATGGCCCTGCAAGCATTTCTCTCTCCTCCAGAGACCTCTGCGGCCTGTGATGTCATGGAAAAACACCAAAGCTGCTCTCCCAGGAGTACTCTACTCTAGGCATGTCACTGCACTGCCCCAGGAAAGGAACTTCCCCATTGTTCCAGCACACTTGAACACAGCCCGGCGATGTCAGCACCCCTTGACACAGCAGAGCTGTCACTCCAGGGGTCAGACCCAGTGTCACCGCAGCGCTGCCTCTCACAGCAACGAGGTTGCCTTGGAGTGAGACCCTGTGCTGGACAATGCCCTCGAGGCTGGATGGCTCAGGTGACTGGGAGGTGATGTGAGTGGTGGTGGGAGCTCCAGCACCACGCAGGGTGTGCTGGTGCCCTGTAACCCATGACAGCTCCATCAGCATATCCACCTGCAGGGAAGAGGAGTGGGATGGGGTGTCTTCCCCGGGGGAAAGGGAGGAGGAGAGTGCTGACTCTGTTCACGTTGCCAGCAAACACGCTTGCATTTCATTCCGTTTCGCTTTTATGCTGCTTCTTGGCCTCCAGTCCCTTGAGCTGCAAGAGCTGCCTGGGAAAGGGAACAGCCTGCAAGGGGAGGCCACGGGTCCTGCGCCTGCTGTAAGCGAAGCACTGCAGAGGCACGGCACTCCCCGTGACGGTGAGTCCCTCGGCCCTCAGGGCCTGCGAAGAGGCAGGTGAAAGAGCCAGTGGCTGGGAAGGGGTCTGATCTTGCCGCTGTGCCCTGGAGCAGGAGGTGAATGGCAATGAACACCTGCCTTTGGCTGCAGTTTCTCTTCTTGGCATCAGGCTCTCGTGTTTGGATTCAAAGCGCGGTAACAAAGCCCTTGCCGGCGAACACATTTCAACATGTTATTATTCCCAGGCTGGCTTTCAAGATCCTCTTTCTATTCCTTCTGTACTGATTGCTCTTGTTTCTCTTGGCTCCCAGCTCTGGCTTTTCAGGCTTCATTAACTGGAATTTATTAGCAACTTTAAACATTCTTCCTGCTGCCAGAAAGAAAGAAAAGAGAAAAAAAAAAAAAAGAAAGAAAAAAAAAAAGAAAAGGAGAGAAACAAAGAGGAGAAACACTAAACTCCAGGCTGCTCCCTGTCTGTGTGAGGCCCACGTTTGAACACCTCTGTAGCAGAGGGAAGGACTGGTGGGTGTCCCCACACCCTCTCTGGCCTCTGCTGTGTCCCCTGCTGGAGGCAGGAGGTGCCAGGGAGCAGAGGAAGCCTCGCAGCCAGGAGTGCAGACTGATGGACAGCCAGCACAGCCCCGTCACAGCCCTCGGAGAGGGGTCCTCAGTGGTGGCACATTTTCAAAGCAAGCTTAGACTGAAGAATCCGGTCTCTTGGCAGCCTCCGAACCTGAGGGCTAATTGCATCCGCAACACCTTCCTGAGCAGCTTGCAGTGCGAATTAATGACTAACAGGTCCCGGCACACCTGAGAGGCCCTTTCCCGTCGCTGAAAGGATGGGTAAATAGAGGCACTGGCAGGGAAAATCCTTTCACCAAGACCACACAGTGAGTGAGAGGTTTGAGCTGGAGCAGTCCTGGTGCCCTCATCTGTGCCACAAGCACTGTGCTGCCTCTGATTGCCTGTGAGACATAAGCCTTTGGTCTCTGGGGGGAGCTGGGCCAATGCAGGGGCCAGAGGCTGTTTGGACATTGTGGTGTGGCCTTCACGCTGCAGCTCCCTGCTAACAACCCTCCAGCTGGGGCTTACCTGGATCCAGCAACCCTCATTCATGGTGCTCCACAGCAGCTTGCAGGCTGTGCAGCCTGGCACATTCATCCTCAGCATCAGTGGGATGCACAGGCTTCATCGACCACTTTTGGCAGCTTTCTTTCCCCCTCCCACTATTCCTGTTCCTCACATGAACCACAGCTGACCAGCCCAGAGCATAAGCTGAGCCTCGAGTCCGGCTGATCTCTGACTTTCATGAAATTCTGCCTTCATGGGGAGCTGGAGATGGTGCTAAATTTGAAGCACAAAAAGAGGAGGCACAGTAAAAGGAGAGGTGTTAAGACATTAGCTCTTCTCCAAGCACTGGGACCCTGCAGCAAGGGGCTAGATCTAATGAGAAAGAAGACTGGCAGCAGCAGAGCAGGAGAGAAGCTATGAAGAGCTCATGGAGGAGGCAGAGGAACATGGACTGTCTCTGACTATCAGAAAGGACGGAGGTGACAGATCTGTACGGGTTCAAGGGCCAGGAGTGACAAGGAGTCTTTCAGACATCTCTGAGGATTAGAAGGTAAAAATGCCCCTAACATACAAGAGTTTCCAGGGGACCTGAAAAGGAGTTTGAAAATCTGTGTTGAATTTGGCAACTATTTTTGGCTGAAGAGCCTGTGATTTTTTTTTTTTTTTTTTTTTTTTTTTTTTTTTAAGCACCTTTTTAAGGCACCTTTGCAATAAAGCTTTTCAGTTTTCATTTTGAAATGACTTTTTCTTTTCAAGTTTGACTCAAAGTAAAAGAGTAAATGTTAAGAAGCAATCAAAAAATGAAACAGGTCCAAGGAACTCTTTGGGGTTGACTAAAGCCTCAGAGCATCAGTTTTGGTTCACTCTGAGTTGAATTTTGCATTTTTTCTCTTTAGTTGCTGAGTCCTCAAGCCTGTTTCTTAGTTTATCATGGATGTAAAGGGGAACATAGCAGGGTATGAGGCAGGCTGGGACTCTAAGGCCATTTCTGGTCTTCACTGACCCAGTAAGCTCCAGCATGGGCAGTTCTTCCATGGGGGGAGTGCACAGAAGACTTGGTCTTGTGCTACAGTTCACCCTGTCTGATCCAAGGGGATATGTTCAGAGTAGATGAGATCTGCAGAGATTTGAGCTCTGAAAGCTGAGCAACTTTCAGTTGGGGATGTGCAAACAGATAGAATTTGTCTGCTTGATTCTTGTGCACATCTTGGCATGGGAGTGATCCCATCCTGAATGTGAAGGTCCTGATCTAATGTTTTGGGGTGAAGTTTTGGTAAAAATATAAGTGAAAAGAGCAGGGAAATGCCAGGTAAGTTGTCTCACTGGTCCATGACAGCCGTATGAATAATATATATGCATACACAGTTGCTGTCTAGATGCTGATGTTGAAAGGATCACTTTTATTTTCTTTTTATTTTATTTTTTATTTACTACATAAAAATCCTTCTTTCCTTTATTGATTTCATATAATTCAGTTGATTTCTATAATTAAGATAACTATATTATTGCTGTCAAATTTAAGTATGAATTGGATATGAATAGATACATATTGTTGCAGTTTCAATTTTTTCTCCTAACTGTGGTGTTTTTTCCTACTCAAAATACCTTTGCTTTCCAAATGAGGAGTTGTGTGGCATTTTGAACCTCTAGTAAAATGTTCTTTAACAACTTCCAATTATTTTTCAGATTTTCCTGTTTAAATTTTTCCTCCTCATCTGCTTCATACATAATTATTTTTGGCTGCGGGAAGCTGGCTCTATTGGAGTCAATGAATATTTATTCATTGCTGGTTGAGACTGTTCTGTTTGTACATGACATGTAATCAGGACATGATTGCTTGCAGCAAGACAACCGTTAATTGTATACAACAGAGAACACGGTCTGTGTGTGTGAGAATCTGTACTATCCCCAGTGAATGCCTTGGGTGTCCATGCTTCAACACAGATGTTGACAAAATGAAAGAGGAAGGCTGCAAGATGGATGCAAGACCTTGGAAAACCCACCTCCCAGGGTAGCCTGAGCTGCAGAGCTAAAGGAGGATAAAAATGATGGCTGCTCAGTCTGTAAAGTGCTAATAGGATGGGGAATTCGGGTAGCTGGGGTCCTTACAAGTCTAATGAATACCAGATATAGACACATGAAGATGATTTGCAAGAGCATTTGAAGCTAAAAACCTGTAGTATGATCTGATATGTAGGAGATTTGACCTGTTATGAGAACAACGAATGTTGGTATCTGGTCTGGTCTTTTTTGTCAATACCAAATGTTCAGAGAAGCAAAGGCTGTGCAGAGGCTGTACAGAGCACGCAGCCTGTGCCCATCAGTGCCACTGCACAGCATTACAGGGGGCTGGCCATTCCGGGTCGCTCCACTGCTGCCAAGAGCAGGAGCAGAGGTAACAGCGTGCACGGGGCAGTGTTTGTTCCCTCTCTGCAAGATGCCTCCTTTCCAGGCAGTGCAGACAAGTTTTCTGTAAGAAATTCTGACAGTTTGGAAACTACTATTTTTGAAAAGTCCATGTCGCCCGTGGTGTTGGCTGCGAGGAATGATTCAGTAAGGTCAAAGTGTCTCATTCAGACGTTAAACTGTTGTAAGTGTTATATACACAGTAAGTTTACAACACATACATCAAATGCAACATTAATATTAGTATTTCATGCTATGCAATAATAATGTTTTGAAGAAACTGCGTTTTCCAGCAGAATCTATTGTGTTGAAAGGAGCAAGAGCATGAGAACAACACCTGGAGGTGTTTCTCATGGTCAAGTGGAATAAGACCATACAGGTGCAATTTACCCATGAAGAAATGGCCAACCTCAAACTTTTGCCCCCCAGGCTCTCATTTTTGGGGCTCCCAAGGGATTCCAGTGGTTGCTAATGCCGGTGGTTAATTTCACACTTTCAGAAGTGGGGCCACTCCTTCACTGACACACAGCCACATGCCGATCCCTTGGGATTGTGCTTGCTGCTGTGCCTGAGTGTGCCTGCTCAGACCTCAGCGCACACTGGTGCACGATGGGACACCCCAGACTCTGGAGCTGATTTTTTTGGACTTCTATTACCTAGACAAAACGCCCAGGACCCGTCATGGCTTTGATCTGAAGGAGGGGACCCTGTATGGAGAAGGGTGAATGAAGCTCCCTGCTTTCTAGCCCTGCTCTGGGATACAGTGATCATTTCTGCATAATGGATTTGTTCTTTTATTCTGGCATCTAGCACGTGCAGCATAGCCTAATGGTAATATCCCCACTCAAACCCCTACAGCTGGAGTAGCAATTAACCCCCTCCAGCACCCAGCCTCCTTCCATCTCAGCCTGTGGCTCCAGTGGCAACTCTGGGGGTTGCTGCCCGAGCCCCAGGCACCCTCCAGCACATCCCCACCCCAGGCTCTGCATGGGGCCACTCCGTACTTACAGCTCCTCCAGGAAGCGCAGGTGTCGGAAGGTGCTGGGCTGCAGCTGGCTGATGTTGTTCATGCTCAGGTCTCTGGGGGAAGAAAGACAAAAGTCTCGGATCAGTCACGTTGTGGTTTGCACAGAACAAATCCCTATGCCAGGCTCTGTCTCCTCTCTGTTAAGAGGGAAAGCATTTCAGTGGAGAAACCCCTGCAAACTGAAAAGCATTAGCTTCTGTTATAATAGCTTCTTTATAAATTAGTTTTTTTTTTTTTTTTTTTTTTTTTTTTAATTATTAGTATCACAGCCCAGGCTCTGCCAGCAAAGGGATGGAAAGGAGTAAGACTTGAGAGAGACACTTACTCCTCCAGGGTGGCCTTCCTGGGCTTCTGCAGGTTATGGAGCAAGTTATGACATTTCCTAACAGCACAAGGTGTGTGAGTGTCTCACACATTTTGGACAGTGGACAGGAAGCCCAGTGATGCCTGAGTGGGAATGCATGTCCTTGGGCCCAAAGGTGTATTTCTGTGGCCAGTGGTCATGCCAGCCACCCCCGGGAGTGTCTGGAGACAGAGCTGCTTTTGAGGAGACAGCAAGCCATTGAAATTGGGTATATCCTATTAGAGAGGCCTGCTGGAAACTGGAAAAAAAAATCACACCAAAAAAAAATCAGGAATGAGACCTAGGTCTGCTTCGTGGATGGCAAAGCTTGAATTCAGGGGGCTGGGGGAATCCGTGTGCTTGTGCCTGTTTCAGGCTCTGAGATCTCTTGCTAAAGGCTTACCCCACCTGCTTAGGGTCAGACAGACCCTCACAGAGGAGGCAGTGCCAGTACCTATGGGGTCCACGAGCCCTGTCCTCATTTTAGGATATAAGAGTAGCAAAGTCCGCAGCAAACAGTGCATTAGGCTAGTTGGTAGTTGAGGAAAACAAACAAACAAACAAAATGAGGATGCTTTTGGGTTCTGCGCCTCTTTAGGGGGTCTGATACTAAATTGCTGCAACTCTGCCCTTGTGGGCAGCTGACAGTGAAGAAAACCATGCTTATTAAACAAGTCTGAGCAAGCTGTGTCCAGATAACTGCAAGTGATCACCAGGTTTTAAAGCTGTGAGGAAAAATGAGGCTGAATTAAAAGCTGGCAGAGTTAAAACCAGAGGGAACTGAATGAGCCATATCCCCTACCAAGCAAAGCAATCCGAGTCAAATGTCATCTAAGGCTCTGGGTAGATTCCTGTGAAGTGGAAGGGGCTATTTTTGATCATTGTGTACAGATGGGACAGCGCCTGGCTCCATCAGTCTTAGTCTAAGAGGCAGAGACAGAGAGGTCCCTCTCTTGTGATGTAACAATAACAAGGCACACACATAAAAGAAAAGAAAAAAAAAAAAAAAGACATTTTACTTTATTCTTCCTCCAATAAATCTCACAAACCTGTAGGAATTTTCCTTGCCTTTGGACAAATGCATGAAGGATTTGTACAAAGGACAAGGACTGATGCTAAGCTAGAAGCATGAAGGAGAAAAGCTACCCTTAGCAAACCCCTGCAGTACCAGAGGGACCTCTCTGAGCTGGCTGCTATCTGCACAAATTTAACATGATGTGATCTGCACATCATCATTTTAACTGAGATGCTGCAGACCCAACATGTGAGACATGGGGAAGATCTAAAATCTCCCTTTACGGTTTCTCTGGAGATGTGTCTTGTGACAAAACCATGCACTTGCATGAGTGCTATTTGAAGATACTCCAGGCAAAGATTATATATTTTTTTTCCTTATAACTTTTCTCCTCTTCAAAGAAGTGGTGGAAAAATCCCTAAAAATAAAAAAGAGAATTCAAAGACCTTTTGTCAGAATGAATGCAAAAATAAAGTTATTGTCCATATTGTTCCCTATGCAACGCTACATTCTGTATTCAGATGATCCTGTGGTATAATAGAAGGGTTAAAATACTATTTTGTTCTGCTTCTATTTTTATTTTTAAATCCCTAAGGGCAGTTGCTACTTAGCACCCATTAAAACATCTTTTTTTTCTACATCAAAGTGTCTCTTGTTTATGTTGTAATGAATCAGTCTGATGTTTTGACATGTTGTGAAACAATGTAAAAATAATGAAAAATAGCATAAAATGAAAGGCTATGAAACAAAACACAGATCTGAAATGTTCAAGGTCTCCTTGAAATTCGGAGGCCTATTCCTCAAGTTGCCTTCAGCTGGCAGTGTAGGGAATGCTCCTTGCTCCCCACAGAAGACACTTTTCCAATGTTGTGTAAGTGCCAGCTGGGTGCCAGTCCTTTCCTGGGGACAGCAGCCAGCATGGACAGCCTGTGGCACAGCACAGGGAAGAGTTTGGGTCATTTTATTTAATAATATCTCATGTTTGGGGTGTTTGGATGCCATAGTTGTTTGTGGTTCTCCTGCAGGACTCAAGCACAACGCATCTATATTTGCAGTACTAACAAGAGGAGTTCTGTAGCGCACACCTTGGAAGTGAACAGCTTGATAATGAAAGGTGAAGCAAATAAAAGAATCAGCTTCAGGACTGCGTTTACCATTAATTCTCCACTGCGATACCCACAGGGGTCCCATGGCAGCACCTGAAGCAGTGGACATCCCGCCTGGGCTGGTGTGCTGGAGTGGCCCTGGTGTGAGGACAGCAAAGAGGGGATGGGGCGAGGACAGCTGATGTGAAGGAAGACAGAGTGCCTCCGAGGGCTGGAAGTGAACTTCCTGAGCATGGTCCTGGACTCAGTGATTTTGCTAGCCACAAAAGCACGAGATGTTTCTCCACAGACTGTCCATGCTTGTGTGAAAGCAGAGGCACAGGATTCCTGCCTGCAGTGTTGTGGGAATAAATGTTTGACTTATTACTCACGTAAAGATGTTGTTGACTTATTGCTGTGCTTTCCCAAGCTCATGTTTTTCCTCTTAGTAATGTCTCTTGTGTTATGTACATCCCCAGTGCATGTAAGAGTGGAAATGCTTCCTGTCAGGGTAATCAGGGAAGCTATTTATCTCTTCAAGTGTTTGGGGGTGGTTACTTCAGCAGCCACATTTGGTTCATTTTAAAAGGAACCCATGGTATTTGAACCTTGCTGGGTATTTTCTTTTTCAGCAACATCTGGCAGACGGGTTAGGGATTCATGGGCTACATGGATGACAGACTCCTCTGACCTTTCTCAGGTCTGCCAATGACTTTGGCTTTACAAAACAGCTCTCTCTTCACTAGCATCTACTTGAATTCATACAAGTGTTGGGTTACTGGTCTCTAAGCATGGCTATTGCCATTTGCACTGGTGAAGCCACCAAACAGCTAGGAACCATACCACAGCAGGTACTGCAGGAACCCACGGTAAACATTATTCAGATCCCAAAGTCCCTTAAACTCAGCATCAGAAAGGTAGAAGAGGAAACCGGGTGCTGCAGCTTCATGCAGGCTTGAAAAGGAGGGCCAGCAGAGGAACTGTCCAGTTGCTTCTCTTTGAGTTCATGAGGCCACGCTGCATTGCACTGGGACAAGCTATCACTCCCTGCCCCAGAGCTTTCCTTCTCCTCTTTCCCCAGCAGCTGGCCTGTCTGTCCTCTCTGCAAGATACCAAATAAAAGCAGGAAACCTTTTGCTTCAGGTCGTTTTGTGTGGCTGTGTGTAGTACGAAATGCTGACAGTGAAGTGACACAAGTTCCCAGAACCGAAATGTGGTTCTGGTACCACCTACGTTCACCCATTGAGCACCTCTTGCATTAGGTGTTAAAGTTACCTATGCTTTCCAATGGCACTGCACCAAAGCCATCAGGGCTATAATTAGTGTGATTTAACACCCCCCTACCCCCCTCCTTCCCCAACTAATTCTAAACATTTATTGTAAGCATTTCTAACTTGTACCTGCAGGAAAACTGAGACACAGTTCATGGAAACTGAGCCCATGTGATTCAGCCTCAGACCTTACAACTCTGGCCCTCGAGGGGTTCCTTAAATTATTTGCTTTGATGTCGCCTTCTTTCATGAACAAGCTTTGATTATTCACTGATTAGCTGATCTTCCTTACCAAAAAGTGATGTGACACACAGCATGCTTTGGGTACTCCAGTAAGGCTGCCTGCAATTGCCTCTACCAGCGCTATGAGATGGGCGCTAAAGTGTTTTAGTTCAGGAATGATACCAGATTTAAAGATCAAAGGAATTTATCTTTGGCATAATTGCTCAGGCAGGTGGGATGCCAGCCTGTGGTGGTGGTGCTCCAAAACGCGGAGCCAGGGATGTCCCTGCCAGGAGCAGCATGGTCCCACTGGGCTCTGTCCTGCTCCAGTGAAGGTGGGACTTCTCCTTGTGGGACCTTGTAGTGTGTGCTCTTAGGCCAAAAGGGAGGTTTTTCAAGTTACAATATGGGGGCCTGCATAAAGGGCGCCCTTCAATACTCGTCTGAGGTAGGTCTAAGCATTGTCCCCAGTATGCACCTCTAGGGGCAGCAGGATAGATGCCTCCCTTGGACTCAAGGTGTCTAAAAGCTAGCCACAAAACTGGAGAGAGATGAGCCCTTCCCATAAACTTCTTCCCAAGCTATAGGCAAAGAGTTTCCCCAGAGACACACTCTATAAATTAGCACGAGCAGATGTCAACAGACCTAAAGCAACACAGGATGAGGCCACGCTAGAGTAGCACAGTGAGATTGTGGCTGCTCAGCCAGGAGGGTTGAAGATGAAATCTGCAGCGATATGGTTTTGGCTGAGGTCAAGCACATAACTTTCAGAGCCCGATGTGCATCTGGTTCCAGATCTGTGAAGTGCACATGACAGCAGAGAGACGCTGCTCTCTCAGAGGCAATCATGGGGCTGGGTGAAGACATTCCCTAGCCATTTCTTTCTTTACTCTGAAGGAGCAGAAAGTCGGGTCGTTAGCTTCAGTCACCTAAAGTGCTCTCCATGGGTCCCTCTCACTCAGTATGATGGAAGTATGCGTCCTCGTGCCATGAGAGCACAGTGGTAGCAGCAGATATTTGCTCTACAAGGTTTCTGTAAGCCTGATGTGAGGTTCAAGGGGAGACCTTCAGGGACTCAGTGGTAGAGTACACTGTGGGCTCTCAGCTTCTTTCATATTTGGATAAGCTACTAAGAATCCCAAATGGTGACTATCTTCTCAAGCCCTAAATCGATCTTCTGTATCAATATCTTCACATTTTTCAAGAAGTTCAGGATATTAATGTGATCTCTTCCCAGCCTGTTCTCAAGCCCAGTTCCTCTCAATGTTGGTGCTGAATACATGAGTTCCTGGACCATAAAATAGAGCTTCCTTACACTCAGGCACTTGAACAGAAATTTTTAAGATGATTGTGGGGAGAAGCTAACGAGCGGGTGTTCTCTTGATTAATTGATTGCACAATAACACATTAAAGCCTCCCAGTTCTGGTCCAGCAGTATGATTTCTGTGGGAATGGTATAAACCACACCAAAATTCCCATATTTATTCCAGAAAGGTCCAACGCTGGACCTGTTCTTTCAAGGCATGAAGCACTCTTGTCTTGCTGAAATCACTAGGAGATGAGCAATGTCTCTATCTTCTGGCCACTCTCATTAGCATCCAGTAAAAAAAGCACAAATAAACCACCCTTAAAAAAAGAAGCCCAAGGGCAATAAATGATGGTTTTAGAAATTCTTCGGATTGTACGAGAGTGATTCATAAAGGTTCTTGTTATCTCCTTTCCTCTGTATCTCGAAATCTCCAAGGTCACCACAAAATGCCTGGATTGCTTGGGGTAAAGCTGGGGCTGCCGACAGAATGGTACTTGGAGCCATAGCGCCAGCTGAAATTTTTCCTAAAAGCCTGCAGGTTGAAAACTATGTTAAAGGTCGTCTCCATAAAGAAAAAGAGAAAGGGAAGATAAAGAGATCAAAGCAGTAAGAGCTCATTTGCATTCCACCATATCTGGAGGCACCAGCCCTATTTCAATCCTGTATCACTGCAATAGGCAAGAGCAGGACGTGTTTTTACTCCCACCTCTCCACGTTTGAAAATAGATCAGTCATCTTAGATCATACCCCACGTGTAGGCCCTATCCGAGATCTCCACAGTGTTTCAATAATAAAGACTCCACCAAGGCCAGTTTGCCAGGGTGAGATTAAGCCCATCCCTACGCCAGCAGATCTTCAGAAGTCTGGTCTGCACAGCTTGAATCTTGCTAAATGTATTGCTAGAGACTTTTCTCCAGGGCTCTAGCACATGGGTTCCCAGTGTCCTGGCTGCTAATTCCCAGGTTACCAAAATCTGCATGGCAATAGAAGGGGAAATCACTTGTGCTGTGACAAGGTGGGAAGAAGAAGTCTTATCATGAGCACGGTGGGTATCAGCATCCTCTAGCCTGCAGACACAGAAGTCCCCTGGTGCTTCCAGTGACTCTTTGGGTAGAGCTGCTTGAGATGGAGTCAGAGAGCCTCAAACAATGTGCCAAGGGGGAGCCTGACAGAGCCTCCACCCAGCCCCTCTGTTCTCACCTCCCCAACAGCGCAGGCACTGCCCCAGGCTGCTTTGGGTTGGTTGTGTGTTGGATTTTTTATTTCCGATATGATTCTGCAAGTTCGTGTTTTTGGTGGTTTCCATGAAACAGAAGCCCAGAAAGAATTGTTTTCTGTTGATCAAAATTCCTTAAAGCAATAGCAAAAAATATTTTTTTTCCAGTTTTGACATTAAAAAGAAATCATTACAGAAAAAAAAATCATTTGAAAAGAAAAAACATCTTCAGTCTTGGAAGTGTCCAAACAGGACTTCTCAGCCTTACTAAAATTATGTTTTTAAATGATTTTTTTTTTCACATAATGGGATTCAGAGATGGCCAGTGTTTGGAGCTGCATCAGCATAAACCTTCCTTAGCGTGAACACATCAAAGGCAACAAAATGTCTTCTGATCTAAAAAAGAAATATTGGGTCATGAATGAGAGCAAATAACTTTTTTTTTTTTTAAGTAAGAAAAATGAGGCTTGCATCAAATGTCCTTTGGAGAGGAGAAAGGACTTTCCTTCAGGCTTTCTCACAGCCCAGCAACTTCTAGATTTTTGAGGAACTAAATGGCCCCCACTAGATCCCTGGGAAGAGCCTCACATTCCCTGTGTCCAAGAACAAGTTCATTCCCTGCCCTTCTCCAGGTGGAGGCTCCAGCTCCCCGCTTGCTGACCTCTTTGGGAGCAGGGCGGGTCACTGCCAGGGAAGGTGAAAGCTTGCTCTGCCCCGGAGCAGGTCTCCTCCTTACACCCAGTGCAGCTACCAGGGCAAGGCAAACCCAGAAGCACCATCCTCTCTGCTGCCCAGCCAAAGCCTTCTCAAAGAGCTAATGAGCAGCAAACAGTAAACAAATGCCATCGGAGCATCCCTCACATTCCCCACGCAAATGTCCTTGGAATCAACTGCGTCACGGAAATGCTCTGCTTTCAAGTTGGCATCTTTTACCTTGCTTGCAGCAGGATATTTATAAAGACAAATGCTGTGTTGAGAAACTATTACCCAGCTCTGCTCTGGGACACGAGCCACGCTTGCCTGAGGGCTGGCTGGGGAGCACGGTGCTGTGTCCCAGGAAGAGCAGTGCAGAAGGGGAGAAAGCTGGGCAAGGCAAGCCAAGGGTGGCCACAAGGCACGCTCTGGAGAGCCAGAAGCTCCATGGCCAGCAGACTGGGGCTGTTCTGCAACCCACAGTGCCTGAGAAGGCAGCTTGTGCATCACAGCCTGCCCTGACTGCTCCAGGCTCCTGTCCAGCACCTCCGAGGAGACCTCTGCAGGCAGTTTACCCTGCAACGTGCAGGACTGATTTTCTCTTCAGACCAGTAAAAGGCTTCACAGCCCCCCTGTGCCACTTGCACCGTTAACATGGGAGGAAGTAATGGGAGCACAATGATGAATTGCTGATCCAGCCTGCATGGTGGCACCAGAAGTGACTCACTGTGGGAATGTTCCTGGAAGAGTAAATGATCCACCTGGAAGGTATGGCTTCTTGGATTGCACAGAAAAGTAGGCAATGAGAGAGCAGAAACAACACAGGAGAGGGAACGGGATCTAAGGAACCAGGTCAGTGTAGAGATGAAGTTGACATGTGCAACCACTGTCATCCACATCCTTCCTTTAATTGCACCAAAGGTTGTGCAAGGTGCTTCTGGCCCTGCATATCCTGGCAAAGCATCAGCTGGAAGTCTAAGGAGAGGCAATATTGGATTAGGGGAAAAGCACTCTGAATCCTAAATTCCACCGCTGCTTATAGAATCATAGAGTCATGGAATGGTTTGGGTTGGAAGGAACCTTTGAAGATCATCTAGTCCACCGCCCCTGCCATGGGTTTGAGAGATGCCTGAGAGAAAATTAAAGCCCTGCTGGACTCTGTAACATACCCATAGTTAATTTGTGCACATTCAAAACCTTTGCACATCTGGCCCAGGCCTGCTGCCTCTGTCCTGTTTCTCTTCTGTGCACAGATCCTCCCATCACTGCCAACTCCTGCCCCCCAGCTTTGTTCAGGAATCCCAGACAGCTGATGCCCACGGTCTCCAGCCCCGCTCCATTTACTTTCAGACCCACTGAAAGGAGATGGCAGAGCCCAGGGCTGGCAGGGAGGAAATTGATAGCCTATAAATGACTAGAAGCATATGCAAAACCATGCTGTTTTCTTTCACTTTGAGGGGACCTGGCAGCACACAGTTATCCCTGTTACTTCTCCGGCTGGCAAAAAATCAGAGAAAGGATCTGGCAGGCTATATGGTCACACACAGCATGTTGCTCCTACCGGTGACAGAGCTCTGAGCTGCGAACAAAAGCAGCCTACTGCTGAGCTGGGGAAGAACCAGGGCAAGGCACTAAAAGAGCACTGGGCCGGGCTGCCTCTCCTCTTGCAAGCCACATCTCAGGGGAGCTGCAGCAGCTCACGTTTGGGGCAGAATCCTGTCCCAAAGCCTGACACTAGCAAGTAAAGTTGTACACTTGAACTGAAGGGTTGATGCACTGCTGAAACTCTGCACAGTTTATGTCCGTCACAAACTGGAAAAAGCAGAAAAAAATTGGAAATATTTTACTGAAGACCAATTTCGATACATATTTTTAGTTGAAAATGTCAGACAAACTGACTGAAATGCTTTAGGCTTACGGGAAAACATTTCATTCACCAAATGCCAAGTCATGACAACACAATATTTAATTTACATACATTATCTGCATATGTTAACCTAAGATCCACTGTAGAAAAATCAGAAATAAAACAAAACCCAAACTGAAATCTTTCATTTCAGATTCTGCCTTTTACAATCCGTTTCCATTCAAAAATTTCAACCACATCTGTCTGTAGCCTGGAAACCTTTGTTTTTGATGAAGAACAGTTTTTGCTCTAAGTAACTGTTTCTTAGAGAAAGACTTGGTTTTCCTGTGCATCGTAAGCAGACCCTTTTACTGCTCACAGGCAAGCTGCAACCAAGGGGCCCTGCAGGGCGCAGTATGCCCAGCACCACCACAGTGAGAAGGGTCTGTGACGCCATGAGAATCCTGATTTTGGTGCTGGGCTGTGTTTAGGCACAGGAGGAGACATCGCCTGAAGAGCTGTTCCCCATCTCCCCCTGATGGAAAGACGATGAGTTTCTGTATTTGACTGGCACACTGCTTTGAAGCTGTGTTATCTCCAGGGCAGTGCATACCCCAATTTAAGAACCCATGTCCTAGGACCAAGAGGTGACCAAGCATCAAGGAGGAACCATGCACAAACACATTGCTGGCAGAGGGTGTACAGATTGGCATTCAGAGCCGTTTACCTGGGCTCAGGGGCCAAGAGCTGTATGGGCTGGGAGCTGGCAGGAGGGACGAAGGGAGGCAGTGCTCTGTCTCGGGAAGCAATCCCCAGAAACACTCACGCTTTGATCTTTGCAACGTTTGGTTTGGTAAGACTTTGCGCTGCAGAAGACTCTGTTTAAATGGCACTTTCTAAACACTCCCAGCCAGCATGGCCAACCAGCAAAGACAATTCAGTGTCATAAACAACCAAAAGAGCCAAGGATGTGTTCTCATGCCTGAAATGGGTGTAAGGCTCAATTGTGGTGTCTCTGACACCGCTCTAGTCAGCTCTGGTGCCAGCTGTGTTGCAATGCTGGCCGGCAGACAGGAGAAGGTGGGCTGCTGTGACTGTTCCCGTTCTGGCTTGGGGTGCATCATGAGGCAAAGTTCCTTCTGCAGCATCTCTGCCCTGCTTGTACAAGTGCTGCTTCAGAGCCACCCTGTAAGCCTGAGCTTAGGTCACCCCCACTGACAGCAGCATCAGGGGAACTGGAATCAGATGGAAAACCAAGCTCTGGTATCAGAGTGCTTATTTATTGTCACTACCTTTCCTGGCTATCCCAATCTTCCAGCGGAACAACAAATAGTTATAGATTTTTCTTTGGCCCACATGACTCATATTATGGGAGCGTCGTTCCCTCACACAGGGACACTGCTCTCATATGGCCCGGCTTGTTTTTTAAAATGGGTTAGAAACCCCTTGATCCAGCTACAGATTCAGATGCCAGGCATCAGGCTAGCTATCACTGTACTTTTTTCCATGGGCACCAGTTGCCTGTTGCACCCAGAGAGGTTTCAATCGGATATCAGGAGGAATTTCTTCATGGAAAGTGTGTTCAGGGACTGGGACAGGCTTCCTAGGGATGTGATGGAGTCGCCATTCCTGGAGGTATTTAAAAGATGTGTAGATGCTTAAGGACATGGTTTAGTGGTGGACGTGATAGTGTTAGGTGGTGGTTGGATCTGAGATCTTAAGGGTCTTTTCAATCATGAATGGTTCCATGATTCAGCAATTCAACAACTGCCAGAGAAATGCACTGCTTTAGTAGAGTGTTACTCCCAAATTTTCACCCGTGCCTTCAAATCCAGGGTCCAGCTACCAGCACTGCTGTATGGTAAGGTATTAGGTGGGATCCATCCATCCAACACCTTGCGCCTTGTCTGCACTGACCCACAGTTGTCTAAACAGGAGCCCTGAGGCACCCTCACATTCCCCTTGGCTTCCAGCCACCATGCCAGGAAACTCCATGGGTCCTGAGGCATATGGACAGGCCCACGGATGGGATGTCTGAAATGCCATGGTGTCTCACAGATTGCACTTAAAGTCACAGCTCAGGGAACTACATCAAACCCCAAAACACCATGTCAAATCTTTGGCCAAACAAAGAGATGGTTGCATTTGGCCCTCAGATGGCAGAGAGATCTCTGAGCTGTCTCTTCTCTTCCAAACACTTTGGGCCCCAGCAAATGGGTCAACAGGGTCCTCCTCCAAGCAGGAGTATTTTTTAATCTTGTTTGTAGCACTAATTTCAGTCACAACTGTGAGAAACTGTTGCCAAGCTGGAGGATTACCTGTGCAGTCAGGGATTTTCTAAAAAAAATAATTAAGTAATGGCCTGAAAATTGCAACCATGTGGGAAACTTGGTCTCTCTAGGCTCTGCCTGTCATCACAGTGGAAATTACACAGGTGGAGGTTATTCTCCTCATTAGCAGATGAAAGGCCAGGCTCAGCCCAGAGACCTCAAGCCACGCTATCTGCATTGTTGCCACCTGCAGTGGAGAAGGCAAGTGGTACTGGCCCCAGAAAGCATTTCCAGGTCACTGCACGTGTATCAAACCTGCAAACAACAATAATACATAATCTGTAGCTGCCTTTAGAGGACAAAAACATATCATCAGCTAACACCTGCTTAGAAATGAGACAGTGTCCACATTTTGCTTTTCAGCTCACTCATTGTGGAGACATTGTACTCTGTGCCAAAGCAAGTAAAAGAAGGAACAATCACGTCATGACAAGGCTGAATACATTTTATGCTCTTAACCAGGAACGGAAAGCAATAATTCACGCTGGAGCAGGACTAGCTTGGGATGGTCTGGCACTGCAGATGATTTATATTTAGAGTTGGGCTTGGCAGGTGCTTTTATGGAAGTTTGGTTTTCTATTGTACTCAACCTGTCCCCAAAATAATTTAAACCATCATGCTTTATGGCATGGCCAACTATTAACTAGCACCACTGGGAAATGCTCACAAAATTGCCCTTGTACTGCTGGAGACATGATATTGGCATTGGTCAGAGACGTCCAGCCACTATAATGGCCTGTGCCTGAATATCTGGGTTGATTGAGAGAAACCCTGGGGGCTGACAGAGGATTTTACTCCCCTCCTGCCTCCTCTTTTCCCTGCTCCCCAGCTCCATGAGCTGTGATGTTGGCATGGGTGTCCACGTGGGTGCCAGCTACCCAGTTTGTGATGCCAGAAAGGACACAAAGGGGGCTGGCTCACCCTCAGACCCATCCTCACAGACATCCTGGAGGTAGCTGGCTTGACCACTTGGCTCTGGAAATTGGAGCCATACCTTAGGCCATGTTTGACACCGGCTTGATGGTGCAGGACTAGCCCTTTCTAGTGCCCAGGCCCAGCGTTAAGTGCTTTGCTTTCCTCAAGAGATTTTAGTTAAAGGATATCTTCAAAATATTGCTCCTGCAGAAATTCCTGATATTTGTGTAGGAGAGTAGATCCAGACTGAGTGAGGAGGGAAATAGCACCTCTCTCAAGCAAGCACAACAGGCTCTGGGGTGGGATTCGCAGGCCACCCTTGTTATTGCCATGTCTGAGTACCAATGTCTGACCTTGTGTATGGGGAGGGAGTCAGGAAAAGTAGAAAAAAATAATGATATAATGTAGAAGCATAACTAAAACTTAAAATAGCTTTTTCTATCATTTAAGACCTGTATCTAGGGCTTTACACAAATTGAGAAACACTAGTGTTCCTGCTGGTAACAGGGCAGAAAACTGCAAGACCAACGCTACGTGCAGAGGCAGGATATTGCTGGACAACATCCACAGTTATCTGCAAGGGCTGGCAGAGTCTTTGGGATGGCCCTGGGACAGGAACTCTGTCTGTTGGCCTTCCCCTGCCACCCACCAGAGCTTTTGGGATGCACAGACAAAGGCTGACATTATGTACTTCAAGGGTTTCCTTGAAGATGATATCTACTGGGGTATCTACTAGGGACGGATGTGAAGCTCACACGGGGTAGAAAACTAGGAGACGAGATTCATCTTCAGAAGAAACCCTGGTCTGCTCTCCTTGTTCTCATGGGCCACTAGCAAAGTACAAACGGTGCTGACCAGCCTTCAGAGAGCAGCCTGGGACAGCACTGGTACTGTGGCAATGGGGAAGCCACCTATGGTGCTTAACAGGCAGCCACGGTCTCAAAGACTTCCCAGGCTGCTTAGGCCATAGGTGTTTGTTCAGCCACATCAAGTCCTGACAAGCCTTGGCAAAGGATGAGGCAGGTGCCACAGCCTTGCCAAGCTCCCCTAGTCAGCTCTGCCTTTGTGGGAGCAGTGTTTGGCCATTACCTCCACTGGACCCCACCACAGCAAGCTATGGCCTGCTCTGTTCAGATCAGGTTTCAGATGACCACATCGGGCTCTTACACCATGCTGGTTTGAACTGAGGAAGAAGTGACCACCTAGGCCTTAGTGGGGCCTTGAGATCCCTCAGCTTGTGCTTGACCTTGTAGGCACCTCCAGCACTCAGATCCCGCACCCTCCCCAGTAGACTGCTGGCCTGGAGACATTTTTGGAGAAGCTCCCAGGCAGGTCCATGAATGCTCATTCTCAGATGTTATCTATGACCAGGACAGCCAACCCTGTAGGACCAGGTGTTCAGAAACCAGGCTGGAGGCGAGACATGATCTTGCCCAAGCTGGAGGATAACAGTGCCCAGTCTGGAGCCTGCTCAGACTGCTCTGAATGCGCTTATGATGCCTTCAAAAATGTGGAGGAACCGGACTGGCTCTGTGTGGGGCACACATATGGCCCCAGTAGGTCCGTCACCCTGATCACCCCTTCCCAGGCTCTAGGCTGGGGCAGGAGAACTGATGTCCATGGAGCACAGGGAGTGGGATGCACATGGGTAGTCTACCACGCTGTCCCTAGCTGTTGACGATGTCTGTGTAAGCAGTAACCTGAGGAGCCCCCCTGAACCAGGCAATCTTGAAGCTTCTTCTTAGTTTTCTAATCAGCTCACTTATACAATGTCCTAACTATGTCCAAGGGCATAACCTCAGACAGCTGGAGAACTCAGCAGCCTACAGCCATCAGAGAGGTCAGCATGGAGTTGTCCAGGTGCAACCAGAGGATCTGTACTAGGTTAAACAAACCATTTACTGAAGACATGGCACCTGCATAGAGCAGTCAGGGCACTAAGCAATGTGGTAGCCTGAAGTCATCTGGTGGGTCCCAACAAAATGGCCTGCCATGGCCAAAGGGATGAAGAAGTGTCAGTGTAGCTAGTGCAGCATTTCCTGACCCATGCCTGCTACACCCACATCAAGGAGGGATTGCAGAAACACCATGCGGGCAGTTGCAAGTTGCGAAAGTGTTTCTTCCAGCTGCAGATGGATACCTTCTCACCCCCACACAGCCCACAAGACCTCACCTTTTGCACCAACAACTTTCCGCTGGCCTCATCATGCACCCACACACTTGTATTATCTGGCGTGCAATGCTGCCTGTCCATGTTCTAATGCACTATCAAAGGCATCAGCGAGACGTTTTTATTCTTACTGGTGGGGTAAATGAAAACGGGTTGGGACATTTTTATGCTCTGAATAAGGGAGAGGGGGGTCACCAACCAGACAGGGTTGAGAAACCTGGCAAAAGAAGTGTCGGAGCAGGTGGGGCAAGCTGCACCCAGAGGCAGAAAACAGTCACAGCCCAGGATTCAGGTTCTGGCCCAGCTCTCTGAATGGAGTTGGTGCACAGAAGGCAAATCTTCCCTGTCGCAAGCACACCGCTCGGGACCCTCCCTATCTCTGCTTTGCTGACAAGGCAGGACAATGGAGGCAGTTCCTAAAGCAAAGAAAGTTCAAATTCCTCCAGCCAATTACCTCATGGCAGTAAATCTTCCACCTCTCTTTCCCAGTCACTGGTGAAGCCTGTCTATTGTCTAGGGAGCCCGTCTGTCTGCCCCAGCACAAAAGGGAGAACAATCAGTGGGCTTGAGTAACATCCGATGTATTAAAAGACGGAAGAATAAAGCAGGGAAAGGGCCAAGGAGAGCTGGGTGGGGAGGAGATCTCTAAGAGGCCACTCCGAAGTGTGGGTGTCTGGCTTCAAGAGGCTTCCAGCCTTGCCTGCCTCATGCAGGTGTTATTCGGGCTGGTTCCTGGTCAGAGCCATGTTGGGGAGGGTTGGGAACCTCTCTGTGTGGAGGTTTTTCAGAAGTGATGGTGCTGATGGATGGGAAGAGGATCTCTGCCTACAGCTTTGACCAAGTGCTGTCCATGCAGCTCACAGAATCACAGAATGGCTAAGACTGGAGGGCACTTAGAGCTTTTGAAGCTCCCCAAGGAGGAGACCCCACAGCCTCGGGGCAGCCTGTGCCAGGGCTGCTGCACCCCCAGCACAGCCGTGCTGCTGGGGGTCAGGGGGAGCCTCCTGGGCTCCAGGCTGTGCCCAGCACCTCTGGGCCTGGCCCTGGGCAGCACTGCCAAGAGCCTGGCTCCATCCCCTCGTCTCCTCCCTGCAGGAACGTGCAGGCCTTGGGGAGCTGCCCCTGAGCCTCCTCTTCTCCTGGCTGAGCAGTGGTCAAGCTACTTTCTTTAGACAGCAAGGGGAAAGACAAGGTCCCGGGGGATCAAATGTGAATGCAGTCCATGCTTAATCAACAGGGCAGTGTTTTCTTGCTGTATCCTGCACATCTGTGCAGGAAAAGAGAAGCAGCTGCAGTAATGTCTGTTTTACAAGGCTTATTCGGTTGTCTGGAAGCACCAGGAGCTGCACGTGTGAAGGAAGCTGCCTCTCATCAGTCCCTCCATCTGCAGACCTATCTCTGTCTCAGGCCAGGCTATGGCCTGAAAATAATTGCTAGGCAAAATTACTGAAAGTAGGAGAAAGACAACCTCGTTGAAAAGAAGGGTTTCCTTAAAGCAAACTGCAAGCTCTGATGAAATGGAAGAGACCTCAGAACTGTGTACATCATGAGAAGACTGAGGATAACCGAGTGACAAGGAGACACCAGGCCATTTTGACAGTGGTGGTGCTGGAGGGCATCCCATTGGGCTGCTCCAGAGCTCTGGCCAGGTAATGGAATAGGACAAGTCCCCTGCTGCGCACCCTGAAAAAGCCTCTCTGTGTGTAAGGGATGGAGGCTGGAAGCAGCACTTTGCAGCAGTTGCAAAGCAACCCACCAATGTTGGGGCAGCAGCACAGGTTTGCTTCCCTGATTTGTCTCCCAGCTCTGCTGCACTCTCCTCCCCGCTCCATGCATCTGGCAGTGTGTTGGCTGCAGCGTGCACCTTTTGTCCTTGGCAGCACCACTGTGCTATCATATCTTTTTTTTTTTCCCTCATTCCTTCAGTACAGATATGTAACTTGTTGGGTGATGCAGGCACTTTTTGTATAGCCTAGGCTAGAAGGGTTTTCATCTGCAGCCCAGCAGGGCAGTGGAGAGAGGGGAGCAGCAGAAAGGAGCTGGAAGTTGTTATGAAGACACACAGAAAGGCTCTGGCTTCATGCTCAGCCTCAGATGACTCCTCTGCCCTGTTTGAGTTGAGCTGACCTTGGACACAGAGATTGAGGCATTTGTGTGGGTAATCCAGGGAATACTTTGGGTTTTGACTACCTTCCCACTCAGGATGTGGCCGTACTCCTTGGGGTATGGGCAGGCACCTTCCCATGACTGGAATGGTTGCCAGCAGCCTGATCCTGCATAAACCATCTTCAGAGCTGTGGCCTGCATTGCTCCGGGTTCTTTCTCTGCCTGTAGGGCGGGAGGTGGCATCTCTGCATGGCCGTGAGACAAACAGACTCCCCCATGGCCCAAGCTGGTCTGGCGTTCCATCCAGTTCTAGTTTGATCTTGTTTTTATCTTGTGTAGTTCAAGCACACAAAATGTTTCTGGAGAAAATCAGTGATTGTGTCATTTGCCCCCTGCATTTTGGACTCAGCTTTGGGAGCAGTAGTATTTCATGGCCCCAATGGACCGAGGCACAGAGAGACAAAGCCTTCTTCTCTGCTGTGCTTTAGAGCTGGCACAACTCCCATGGCCCACCGATCTGCTGAATATTGTGAAGGGAATCTGAAACCACCATCACAGCCACAAAGCAATGTGCTAACCCAGACTATTGTGGAGAATGATGGCTGGTGGGTGATGGAGCAAGGGAGACCTCAGTCTCGTTAGCAGATGCCACAGGTGCTGTGCAGATGTCCTCTTCTGAGCCAGCTGCACCCATTCACTGTCTTGAGCTGCTCCTCACTGCCACAAACCAAAGGTCAATGGTTCTGCAGGGTCTCTGAGTGGCCCCCACCCTGCTTCTGGTCCCAGCTGGGCTGGGACAAGCTGCATGTGATGGATGGTTTGTGTGAAATGGGGCTGGGAGTGTGACCACAACCTCACCATTTGTCTGTCCCCCAGAGGAGAGTGGCACAGAGGTGGTTTCTTGTGTCCCCATCTAGCACCGCTCGTTGCAGCAGGAACATCTCACCGCTTCTCAATGCTTGAAATGGAAAGTGCAGCCGGGGCTGGAGATGGGGATTTGGCCATGGAATTAGGCAATCCAAGCATCTAGACCCTGAGCAGTGACCGAGCTTCTCGTGCAGAAACCATTGTCAAGCTCTGAGGACAGCAGGACTCTCATCTGTCATCGGAAACTGAAACCTTGTCTCTGCTGGAGAGCTGGAGACTTGTGCCTGCCCCAGTCCCTGCTTCCAGGAGGTATCCTTGCTATTGGAAACTGAGCACCATGCCGTGGAAGGACATGCCCCTCAACTGTCCTAGAGCCAGGGTGGTGGCAGGTCAGGGAAAGGGCACAAAGCACTGCACCGGCTGGTGCGAGGTCAGTCCCTAGTTGTGGTATGAGTGCTGCAAGGCTCTGACAAAGTTAGTCACTGTTTTTAAGGTGTAAAGTCAAGTCAGAAGATGCTGGCCAGAATGAGCCCTGAATTACCCTGAGATTTCTGACATTTCAGCCTGAATATTGAGATTTCTGGAGCAGATCTGCCTGTTCAGCATCTAAAAAATGTGGAATAGCTCTGTTTGCTTAACATCCCAGCAGCACTTGGAAACCTGGCAGCGATCTGTTTCCTTGCTCCATCAGATATCATGTTCCTACCTCCTTGTTATATCCACCAGCATCAGAGTGTTCCTCTTGTGATAGTGCAAGTAATTCTGTTATTCCTTTGGACACCAGAGATGCCCGTCTCTGGCCTTCGAATGTCCTATATGCTTGCAGAATGATGCAAATACTCATTTATCTTGAAGAGACATCAGATTTTTCAAGGCAACCACCTCAATGCACTCCAATTACCTTCCAGCAGTGGCTGTGGGTTCCAAACAGATCCATCCCATCTCCAAATTTCAACCTGATCTTAGCAACCAGCTTGGCAAAGCATTATCCTGTCTTTTACTACTCACGCCCACAGAGGAACCTCAGACTGAAAGCTATGTGGGTGCAGGATTTGCAATATTAAGTCCTGGAGTCAGGCTGCAAGTGATGGGTCTTGGTCTGGGAGAAGTGACAGGAGGCACGGAGGGGCAGGTGTGGGATTTCTGAGCAAGGCTGGTGGCTGTTTGTTCTGCAGTGCACAGAAGAACAGGCCCCAGCGTGTGTTCTTGGTAAATAAATGAGATTACATCAAGAATACACCCAACTCCTATAATTTACTTTTCATCTTAACAAAACCAACCCTTCATGACTCGGGATATTGCCTTGTTGCTTGGGAAAAGGGTTAACAATGAAGAATATTGGTTTTGTTTTATTTGCCTTTTGAATGTTGAGCCTTTAGAGGATTGGGAAATCACCTTTTCAAACGAAAGACCATCACTTCATTGTGTGAGCCCAGGAGCTGGAGTTTTGCTACAAGCTCTAAGTGTGAAGGTTTGCCATTGCCACCAGTGTATGGACTTCTGTGCTCCTGGAATCAACACCTGCCTGGTTCCTTGCCAAGTGATCTTTCAAAACATGACCTGCGATACCGATGTTGTCTTCATGTCAGTGCCTTGGGAGGGTGGGAGGTGGGAAGTCGACACCCAGAGCTGCTGCCGTGGTACCCCCAGGCTAAGCAGAAGCCTCTCATCCACTCTGACCCTTGTGAAATAAGCAAGGCAGGGCTTGTGAGGACCCTAGAGCTGAATCACAAAAATTCCAAGCAGCAAAATGCCACGGTAAGAGCACGTCACCACCCAATCACCTCCAGCACGTGCACATCAGCAGGGAAGCCTCCCAGCTCCAACCACAAGTTTGCTGGCCCTTGGCCAGAGCTGCCAGTGCAGCGGTTTCAGCAGAAACTGACTTTTTTTTTTTTTAATTTTTTCTGAAAGCAGCAGCCCCTGGTGCTGCAGGGTTTTCAGCTGGTGTCCGGGCTGAGGCTGGAGGAAGGCTGCAAGGGCTTGGCTGCAGCAGCGCAGGTCCCATCCATGCCAGACCAGCCTTACATTCAATTTGAGTCTTCAAAGGAGCCCGCTCCCGCTCTGCACTATTAATATTGCTGTCTTCCCTACCACAAGCTGTAAATCTCTTGACGGCAGGGAGAAGAAAGCATCACAGAACGATGCTCCCTGCGGCCGCTCTGCGCAGAGAGGCTCCATCAGGCAGAGGCATCAAGGAGCTCTTCTTCCTGCCGCTGCTTGCAGGATGGCCTCACATGCCTGTAGCTGGCACCGCAGCCTCCTCTGTGCCCATGGCCTCTTCTGCTCTCAGCCCACGCTGTCCTGTTTCCAATTTCTGCTCTAATGCCAGCTGGTGGGGTGTCACGTCTCAGTATTGCCCCTCAAAACTCATCCCTGTGTTCCAGCTCCCCAGCTCTGCACAGCTGGCTGCCCTTCTCTCCATGGCTGGAGAGGAGCATCTGCTGGGCAGCTTACAGACCACATTCCCCCATACAAAACCAGCGTTTTATTTTTCTACTTAAACTCACTAGACAAAAATGCCGCAGCTTTTCCCACATTTGCTGTTGAGCTTCCAGCCTTTACCACAAAGCTCTGTCCATTCGCACCCATGCAGGGCCCTGCAAAAACACCATTGCCCTGACCTGAGCACCTCTTGGCATCCTGCATGTGTCACCAGAGGTAACTGGTATTGCCGTTGGGTTACACAGATTAAAAAAAATATGCCTAAGGAGGAGCAAAATTAAATGAAAATGTCCCTGCTTTGCTGCCAGGGAGCCCTCCATGCTAAGAGCTCAACAGATCTGTAATAGATATGTTTAGCTTGGAGAAGAGCAGGCTCAGGGGAGACCCTGTTGTACTTTACTACTACTTTAAAGGAGGTTGTGGCAAGGTAGGGATCCAGTTTTTCTCCCAAGTACCAAGTGATAAGATGAGGGGAAATGGCCTCAAGTTGCACCAGGGGAGGTTTAGGTCAGATATTAGGAGAAATTTCTTTGCTGATGGGGTTGTGCAGCATTGGAATAGGCTGCCCAGGGAAGTGGTGGAGTCACCATCCCTGGAGGTCTTCAAGAAACCTGTAGATGAAGAACTTAGTAGCATGGTTTAGTGGTGGACTCCAGTACTGGGTTAAAGGTTGGACTAGATGATCTTAGAGGTCTTTTCCAACCTGAATGACTCCATGATTCTGTGATTCTGTATCTTAAGAAATGGCAAATTTGTGGCAGCTTACCTGGACCATCTCTGTCCCACCACATGCTCCCACAGAGAAACTAGTTCAGTCCTGTTCATTATGCTGGGCAATTGTTGCCTCCTGCTCTGCTCCTTTCTTTTGGGCTGTGCTGGAATATTGCACCAGCAGAAAATGGAACAAAACAATGACCTTATTGTAGAGATGGGGAAAAAGGTTTGATTGACTCCAAATACACTCATGGAGTGACAACACAAAGCTTGGCAATTTGGTGTCAGTGTTTCCAATTGTTTGTGGAGGCAGAGGCTGCAAGCCTCTGAAAATATTAAAATGCTCTATGTTCACAAAATCCCTTGGACCATATTATTCTTCATCCAAACTGACACAGTTAAATGTATTGAACTGCTTGAAATCAGTTCAGTAAAAACATCGTCTACAATCCAGAACAAATTCCCCCTTTTTTCAACTTGTGAGGGCAGTTGAAGTATTTTCTTCTAGGATTATTTTTCTTGCTTTCTACAGTTTAATCATCTCCACCTAAAAAGACCACTAACAAGAATCAGACAGGAACTGGTGAAAGGCCTGCTGTTTTGATCAGGGCTGCATGAAATTTTCCCAATATATTTTTCAGAACAAAGGCGAAGCTTGAGATACAATATTTGTTTTCCCTAAATAACTGATTTATACATGGAAAACAAATTTCCAGAATTAGCATCTTTGTCACATCACGGTCACCCTGGGGTCCAATTAGGAAACCTCTTTGCAGTATTATCTGAGCTACAGGTCCAAGCCGGTACCTCCCCTTGTGGAGTTCAGTGTCACTGTGAAGTCAAATAGAGTTTTGTCTGAGCCAGCCAAGTGCTTTGATGAGGATTGGAGGACGCCAGTCAACTCATCGTGATTCAACTTTCCCAGTGGAAACTTGAGACATGCTGGCAAAACATTATTGTGCTTTAAAGGAAATATTCAATTTGGGGAGAAAATGCATTTTTCCATTAACAAAGCCCTGAAACAGAAACTCCTCTCTCCTTCTCCCATGGGGCAGCTCCTGCGCAGACGTCAGCGTGCAGGACTCAGAGCACAAGTTCTGCGTCTGGGAACATGATGCCAGGACCTGCATGTTTCAGAGCCAGATTTTCAGGAGAGCTTAGCTTCCTCACAGGCACCTCACTGCAGTCTGGATTTAATAAGAAAGCAGCACCAGCAATACCTGCCAACACAACAGCTCAGTTTTTGAGCACCCCAGCACCAAATATGCTATCACTCAAAACTGACCTACGCAGAGATCCTTCAGAACGACCTGGGTCTTTGGCTCAGGATGGACTGGGCAGGAAGCAGGAGATGTGGGAAAAAAATTGTGTGAAATTATTATTATTTTGGCAAGGTAAGGAAAGTGGTAGTAGAAGCTGATAAATCTGCTCTGTATCACTTTCATGATGGTGCCATGTTTTGACCATGGTTTTACAGAGACTTCACTAGTGGTTCCACACAGCGAGAGCACTTTGCACTCACAATGGGCTTGAAAACCCCTTTTGAAGTCGAATGCTTCCACAAAAGTGCTTTTCAGCGTGGGAACTGCTCTGAACACTGGCAGGAGGAAAACGAGGGGAAGAGATGGTAAAATGAACATTTTCCTAAGCTCCTAAGTCAAAGGAGTGTGAAACTGGCTGGGGCAGTAAAGCAAGACCTGCTGGACTAACCAAGAAAATCAAGGATTCCAAAGCAGTGCAAAGAACTGATTCCCTGATTTTACAGATCTGCTTTCTCTTTCATTTGCCGTCTGTTTTCCAACCTCTGGAGCCTGAACCTTTGAGACTATGCATTTCATTGCAGTTTGGAAAGAAGGTGCTCCAGACTTCTGGTCATTCCTTTTGACTTCAATGGACCTACCACAGTTTTAGAGACCAGATCTGGAGGAGCTTTCCTCCCATTCCCAAACACGATGTAGCACACAATTGCCACTTGATCCCCCAAAGGACCAAGCTGACACCTTCAGTCTGTCTGTGCTGCCTTCATCAGCTCTTTCTCATATGGTCACAAAACCCAAGCAGCCCCCTGGTGCGTGCACATGTAGTAGCTTGTCCCTGTGCTTTGGTCTGAATTTTGTCTGTTGTTTCCTCTGGGACCACTCTGAAACTCTTTGCAGGCAATGTTCATCTTTACTTCAGTTTGATGGGGTCCCATCTTAGAGACTTTTTGGAAACTCAGACACTGATTTCTATTGGACCAGATGTCTATTGGCACCTTCATTGAACCGTTTCCTCTACTCATATCATTCTCTTTTTACCTACTGTTCTATATACCCTTCATTATTTTATCTGCTAATTCTGTTCCTTAATTTTGACTTCATCTGATGGGTTTAAATGTCTGTGATTCCCTGGATTGCCCCTGAAGGCTTTTCAATAGCTGGTGCTGTACTGGTCACCTGTTTTTCAGACAGTAGAACAAGTTTAAACAATGGGCTAAGCAGAATGGTCAGTGATTTCAAATTTGGACACCTTTAGAAGCTGTGTGAGTATCACCTGAGTCTGACCATTTTAATTATTCATCTTATCCATTTATTTTCAGATTTTCCCCCACTGAAAATAGCTTTGAGAGAAGCACCCACAGCCTCTTCCCAGGGAACAACAAAGAAAATTATTCCATGCAATGGTGGTGGTCCCATGTTTAAGCAGCTCTTCCACGTCTCTGCCACCTCTTGGCCTGTCAGCTTGCCTGCTTCTTGTGTGTTGGAAAAAGCTGATATTATTATTAGTGGCTGCTGTTAGATTGCAAAAGAAATTGGCTATTAAATTTTGTCTGGCTCACTCCTGACATTTCCCAATTATTTTTTTTGGGGGGGTGGGGTGTGGGGCGGAGGGGAGGTGGGGGTGCGTGGGGGTGACCTGTCTCTCCTTGCACAATCTTTAGCCCTTTGGAACAAGTGAATAACATTATTAATTTCTGATTTTTGTCTCCATCAATATGTCATCAGAAGTGGTGTCATCCCCGTCATGATCTCGGGAGGAAAGGTCATTGGCATTACACCAGCCTTGCCTGAGTTAGAAAACAAATGCTTGTTACACCAGCACAGCATTTGGCTGCAGAGACACAACGCTGCTTCCCTCCTCCCTGCCTTTGGGCGGATGACCACACTATTTGGTCCTGAGAGCCAGATTTGTGTTCGTTTAGCCACTCTCGGAGTCAGCATGAAAGCACTTGGAGAACACCTCTGAAAGCCATACAGAGGATTTATATGTCCCTCAGCTTTGCCACAGGTGTCCTCATGTTCTTTTTGTGAGAAAGTAGGATGGCTTATTTCCACTGTGCATCAAAGATTTGGAAATCAACTGAGTTGGTTGTGAGAAAGCACATCCATTACCCTTGATCTTGAAAATTAGATTGTAGTCAGTGTCTTTACAAACCTTCAACTCAGAGACATCATGTAATTTGGAAAGAGTATCCCCCAAAGATAAAAAGAAAACGATCTTTTGGTCCAAAGACAGACACTTTGAGTATTTGGTCATGCCCTTTGGACTATCTAATGCTACAGTTACCTTGCAAAATTTTTAATTATGTATTTTAGAGATTCATTAGATTCCTTTGTAATAATACTCTTGGACAACAGCATTATTTTTTTTGGGAGGACATGAACCAACCTGAGCAGACTGTAAAATCAGTCCCAGAGTATTTGAGTTGTCACAAACGATATGCCAAATTAGAGAGGTGAAGTTCTGAAAGGTCTTCCACTGAATTTCTGGGCTCCCTCACCTCCCCAGAGGCAATGGAAATGAACCCTGAGAAATCACGGGCTTGGCCACGCCAAAGACAGTTACTAGGTTCCAGTGTTTTATTAGCTTCATTAACTTTTATCACCAATTAATTAAAGACTTCGCCAAATGATCTTCCCATTCCTGGACTTACTAAAGAGGGGGACATTTGAATCTCACCACCTCAGTTTAGATGCCTACAAAGCACAAGTCTACATCTGAGCTAGACTTTGGATTCCCTTTATAGTCCCATGAAGAGAAACGAGTCCTTTTACTGTGTGATTCATGCTGCCTATATTAGGTATGCTTTTTAGGTGGAGATAAATCACACCCTGCTTTTTTAGGAAATGACATGCTTTAAAACATGACAGTTTTAAACAGGTTTTTATAATTGTCCCATTCAGAATACACTTAGACCCTTCCCACCGCTTCATTGTTAAAGCAGATGTTTCTCATTGCACTGGAGGAGTAGCGTTAGCTGAGTTAAAGACCTTTCAACCAGGGTTTCCTCCCTATGCAAGCTACTTTTAGTGATTGACCTTATTTGAATCCAAGTGTACAGGGAAGGAGCAGCCTGCAGCACAGCCACTCCTGCCCAGCCAGGGCAGGAACGCAGGGTGAGCGTCAGACTCAGCCACTGCTACCCCTCTTGGCTTCCTGATATCATCTTTCATTTCACTGTCTTGCATTTTGGCCTGTTGGGAAGACAGAGGTAGCAGGCTTTGTGTTAGAAACTCAAGTCAACCAGCTACAGTGTGAGCCCTGAAGATCCATTTTAAAATCACCTGGAGTGTGTGGACCTGGAAATGAGCTTTAATATCACATGGAGTTTGTCAATATAACCTGTTTAGGTCCCTCGGCCAACCCAGAGATGTTTTTGCTTACTCAAGAATTTGGTTTTCCACCAAAGCAAGGCACCTGCACAGCCTGCGAACATGGGATTGCTTCCTCTGGCTAGCAGCTCTAATAAGCCCAGAAGGGGCTGTTTGGATCAGGGTGTGAACAAGCCCTATTT
The DNA here is from genome assembly GCF_009819795.1 of Aythya fuligula. NCBI lineage: Eukaryota > Metazoa > Chordata > Aves > Anseriformes > Anatidae > Aythya > Aythya fuligula. The sequence continues at coordinate 2,445,002 of NC_045583.1, read as the reverse complement.
CTGGCACAGGAGGCTGTTCAGGGATTACAAGCTTCTTGCCATATTCTTTCCAACTGTCCCCAAGCCTGGGACCCGGGGGTGTATTGTATATGCTGACGCCTGCAAAAATGCCAAGGCTGTAGAACTGGTGATGGCCCTGAATTTCCAATTGCACAGGCCCTTGCTTTTGCTTGCATTTTTTGATCTCCCATGTCCAGACAATCAGAACAGATTTTTGCCTTATTAATGAGCTTAATCAAGACAACACATCTGCTACCCTGCACCTACCCTTCTGCTACTAAGGGGAGTAGTTCAGCTCTTCTTAACTTATATATTTGCTGTCTACTATGATTTCTGACTGAAAGCCTCAGATTTGACCCATATTTTGGAAAGAACTACTTATCCTGTTGGTAACAAAAGAGTTACTTGTTGTTGCCTATTCACTTTAAGGTAAAGGGGAAATAAAGAAAATAAAATAAACTCTGGGGGGATGGTTAGGGTTGCATTATTTGAGTGACTGGGTATATTTTATCCTGCCTGGGCAATTTCCATAGCATTATTCCATTCATTTATCTGTACAGCTCTCTGCACTGACAAGTTGAAGTCTATCAATGATTCCTCTCTCAATTCCCCTAAATTACAAAGCAGACTAGGCCAGACTGTGCACTGGGATTACAGTTCCATCTGGAAAAATCAAAGGGAGTCTTTAAAGCCCAGCCAGATTTTCATTGTCAGGAGTCTCCAACTCCATCAAAGGAGAGACAGTCTAGACAAAACACCTACAAACTTCAATCCTAAAAATTGAACCATTATTTTGGGGGGAGGAGGGGACCTTTGACAATTTCTGCTCAGATCAACTGAATAAATTACTTGCTTTGAGGTCTTCCACTCTTTCATGAATCCCCACGAAGAGACATCTGAAAAAACACTCTCCAGCCTCTAGTCTAAGTTGGTGATCCTCTGGAGTGTGAAATCCAACAATTACTGGATTCTGAGGAAATTCACAGACAGTATTTCATTGGTTTGAGAGTAATCCACATTGGAGAACTCCTGGAGACCCAATGAGAATCGTGTGGAAATCTTCCCTCCATCAAATGCTGAGAAATCCACACCACGTGAGGGCAGTTAGGTATGGCTTCTCTATGGCCTCTGTATGGAGTCTCCTTATCCTGGGGAATCCATCTCCAACAATGTTAAACCTAGATGATAAATAGTGAGATCCAGGTATAGCCATCCCAATGCCTTCCTATACCCAGCACTCAGCAGCTTCTCAAAATCTGCTTGTGCATCCCTTAATGCTTTTTGACTTGAGCATTAATTCAGCCTTTCCCATGTCAAAGACTTTGTTGAGTTTTTTGAGGATATAAAGCATGCGCTGACTGAGTGAACTGGGTTCTTGTCTTCCTTTTCCACCTTCTTGTGAAGATGAGTAGACAGAAACATTCAAAATAGTTGGGAATGAGGAAGGTGATCTGCCGGCTGTCTACAAGAACAGTCTCTGCTAGCAAAACCTCTGCTTAGCCATGCCTGTCAGGCCCACTTTTGGAGGCCATGGGCTCCTGCACATCGACAGACTTATTGAATCCATTGATTTACTGTTCTTAAGAAGACAAGCTGTCTTCTGCCCTGAGCACGTGCATGAACCACGGAGCCACTCTCCAGAGTCAGAATAAGGGTAACATAAGCAAAAGAGAAAAGTTCCCCAGATAAAATCTCATCCGGGGAATAGCCCTGACACGATTACAGTGCATTGAGGAAATCACAGCACTAACTCAATCTGTCTCCAGTATAATTCTGGATGAGATGGGGAATGAGACAGGAACACAAAGTGCTAGAGCAGATACACCCTATCTCGAGGCTGCCAAAGTACCCTGGCTGTGGTTGATAGGTCACAGCACTAACTCAATCTGTCTCCAGTATAATTCTGGATGAGATGGGGAATGAGACGGGAACACAAAGTGCTAGAGCAGATCCACCCTATCTCGAGGCTGCCAAAGTACCCTGGCTGTGGTTGATAGGTCTCTAGGCTCTGTACTGGGCTAGTCCACTGCATCTGTGGTTTCCAGGGCTTGCACCTCCCTCAGTAGACTGCAAACCAGGCACTCAGCTCCCAGCTCCATGCAGGCTGGGAGCAGAATGTCATGAGAACAGGATTCCCTTACCACTGGGTGCACAATGTTTTATGGTCATGGATTGTTGTTCTGTCTTCCCTCCAGTAAACCCTGCTCCAGCCCCACAGAAATGAGACATCCTTCAGCTCTCCCAGGACAGCCCACCTCTGTCTGCAAATGCTGGTGCTGGGACAGTGCTTGCCTCCCTTGCACTGGATTCAAAGCAGTGCCACTCTGAGGACTGATTCCTGAATGGATGCAAGAGAGACACTAAGCCTACATAAGGTCACCTGATTTACCATAAGGAAACTCGCAGGCAGCATTTAAAATTCTGGGGGAATATCAAAAGCTTTTGACAGCAGAAATCTGTCTGAGTGTTTGTACTTGGTGGAAGTTAAAGCTCATGTTATGACATCTCTGCTGGTTGCTGTGGTATGAACAGAGAAGTGACCCTCAAGCAGGGTGTTTCTAATTCCCCTTCTTTGACAGATGTGATCCAGTGCAAATCCGCTTGGCTGCAGTAGCTGGAAGCTAAGATGTAGAGGATTAAGAAGCAGGTAAATGCCAGAGTTGGAGAACAGCACCTGGAATTAGTAAATTACCAAAGACAATGCAGATGAGACAGGCTCATCTCTAAATAGATCTGTCTCCACATTTTTGTAGGAGGCAGCAGAGCCAGAGGAATGCAGAGTCTGCACACATCAGTAATAATGAATTGTTCCATTGTGACACTTAATGGGAAGGTTCATTAATTACAAGGAGTCTTTAAACTGTGGGGGTTTACCCTGGCAGTGGCCAAGATCTATGGGCAGGCCCAATGTTCCCTGATGCTCTCCCCGGTTGGGAAATCATACGCAGAGCTTGTGCAAACCTCCCACCTCTGGCTGCCATATGCTGGACCAAAGCCTGCAAGCTCAGTGCTGTTTCCACTCAGCTCTTGGTACTGGTGGCTTGAGCAGCAGCTTGGGCTCCCCCTGCTCCATCCTTGCTCCTCTAGAGGGAAAGCTGTGCAGGGCAGCGAGGGGGGCACAAGAGGGGAAAGAGCCAGGACCCCCACATGAAGTAGCAAAGCGTTGCTGTGCTGGAAAAGAGATGCTAAGTGCTGGTCCTGCTCCCCCTCCACCGTGCTCACAGCAGAGACATGAAGCTCTGCTCCAGGGAGATTTTCACCAGCATGGGAGCCTGTGCCTCACCCACACCCATACCCACCAAAGGGACTGGGGTCTGCTTGCTGGAGCTGCAGTAATGTGTCCCCATATGCCCACTGCCATGTGCACCTAGTCTAGGTCCCCATGGTCCTGGCCACCACCTGCCCAGTGCCTGAGGGGCACTGCCACCAACTACAGCCAGCAAAGAGAGGACCTGCAGGGGCTCTGAGCTGGAGAGAGCTGCCGAGGACCCTCCCTACTGCAGGCTCAGCCCCTCCTGCTGTCCAGCATGTCCTCCCCATGGATCCAGGTAGGGGACTGTCCCCGGAGCTGCTCCACGTGAAGAAGAGAGGCCCCCCCCACCAGCAACTTTTGCTCCAGCTCCCTGGCAGCTGCAGGACGTGGGAAGCTTTGCCTGCTGGCAGTGACGTTGCTCCAGTTGAAAGCCCTGAGTGCCAGGTCTGCTCCCTCCCTTCTTAGATACGGATCAATGAAGGGATGACCCCAGCACCTGTGGCCCAATCTCCTGGGAGAAAAGCAGTGAAGTGCGTGGGGCACGTCTGGAGATCAGATGCCCTGCAGGTGACTCAGTGGCACTCCCTCTGCTCATGCACCAAAGCTTCACCTGTCCTGCCCAGACAAGTTGCACCAGCGTGAGCAACAGCTAAAAGCCGGCAATATCCCAAGATGACAATATTTGAGAGCCCAGTGCTGCCAGGATAAACCTGCAGGAAGCAGCCCTTTCTCAGGGAGAGGGTGGTGGGTGCTGTAAGGAATTCAGTGCATACAATGAAATGTGTTCCCTGGCATGGAGAAGACCAGCAAAGGAGCTACCGAGACCACAGAAGGCTCTGGGTTCCTGTGGGCTACACCATTTCCAGCCCCACCACCCCAAAGGCCACAGGGCAGACAGGCTCTGTTCACACCTGCTGGATATGAACTGGGGAAGTCCCAGGCAGCACCCGGCCAAGGGAAGCTTAAACACCAGGCACGCAGCGGGGCTGTCACTGCAGGTACCCTCAGGTGGCTGAGGTGAGGAGAAAAGGGCACTCTGCTGCTCCCCATACCTTCTGACCCCACAAACTCCTGCTGTGCTGGCCACAGCTTCCTCACTGGGCAAAGGATCCTGTGCCCATTACTCAGACCTGGCCTCCACAAAGGCTCCTTTCTGCATTTGCGGAGGATGTTGGACACTCAGTTTTCTGGTTTCTCTTCCCTGAATGTACCTGGTGCCTCTCACAGCTCTACAGTGCAGGAGCCAAGCTCTGGCTCTGCCCTGGGGAAGGGTTTCTGACAGCCCTGATGGATGGTGATGGTCACCCAGAAGGTCCAGCTGCCATGGCCTGCCTCTCCATTGGGCCCAGCTGTGCCAAGGCCGATGACAGAGCACTTGGTGCCTCCATCTGCTTGAGCTTTGGGGCATCCCCAGTGCCTAACACAGGAATGTCAGAGCTCCTCCAGGGCAGAGACAGGCCTCCTTTCATGCCTGTTGCATGGCTCAGGTGTATATCAACATGCTCGCTAGTGCTCTGTCTCCTGGAGGTCCTGATCTCACAGCAAAAAAAAAAAAACTGGAGCTCTACTTCAAGCTGTGAAGTCCCAGCCCTGGAGGTCTGTGTCATCCCCCTGCTAAAAAAGCTCAAAGCCATGGGCCACCAAAAGCCCTCAGTAGGTCAAATAATGGACCTGCAGGGTCTGGTGAAAGTTCAGTCTGTAGCAGAGAGCAGGAGCAGCCAGGACAGCCCAAGGCACCTGTGAAACTTTCTGATGACACCGAGTCTGACCCGAGACACAAAGCTTCCCAGCCATTCCCTCATAGCTGCCAGGCAGAAGAATGTGATAATTAGTCATTAATTATTGTCTGGAACTTGGGAAAAGGCATGGTACATGTGGGCCCTGCCCTAGAAGGCTTGTGCTGCAACCAGCTGTGGGAAAGGAGCTGGAGCTACAAGATATAATAATCCCTTCCTGCCCTAAAGAGTTGTGAGGATCATGGTCAGGGAGGAGGTCACTTAACTGATGAACAACATCAAAGAAAGAGCTGGATGTAAAGTGAATGAACTGAACGAGTCAGAAGCAGACTTCTGTACGCAGCTGCAACAATGAGCTAGGCCTTGACCTGGAGGAACCAGTCCAACAATGGGGTGAAATAAAGGATGATTGAATCTGGAATTCACTCCAATTCTGAAGCAGAACTGGTACCCTGGTTATGAAGAACTGCACTCTAATACATTTTTGGTCTGTCTTTGATTCTGCTTCTTTCTTTTATGAGGTGGTTTTGGGAACTGACCTCTAGGGACATCACAGCAGGCATTCCCAGGGGAGGCCGTGGCCGTGAGTTCATGCGGTGACAGCAGGAGCTGTGAGCAGAGCCTTGCCCTCCCCACCAACCTCCAACAAGCTGCCAGAGAGAAATGAGAGACGGGCAAATCAATGGAGGTATGAACTGATTCTGGCTGGGATGGAGCTTATCTTCTTTGTGTGTGTAGCTTTGCTTCACCTGTTAAATTCTTTATCTTGACCCACGAGTTTTCTCACTTTTGCCCTTTGACTGTCTCCCCCATCCTGCTGGGTTGGCACTTAGCTGCCATCGAGGGTCAACCCACTGCACAGGAAGCTCCTGAGCAACACAAAGTCAGTCTTAAAATCCATTGCAACTCATTCAGGCTCTTGTGCTTTTCTCTGGATGGCAACACTGCAGTGAGGACCGAGATGTACTGCTTTCTGACCTCTGAGACATCCCAGACCAGACCATCTCACTCTTTTCCATGCCTGTAGCATGATGCCTCCTGAGGAGCCATTCAGCCACCCTGCTCTGCCCTTCCTCTTGAGACAACCTTGTTGGCTTGCTAAATCTGTGATCCTGAGCTGCCAGTGAAGAAGGGGCCCAGGACATAGTCAGAAGGTGAGTCTGTGCTCCCATCTGCTTCATCAGGCAATAACTGCTGCTCCTACAGCCTCACAGATAGTTGTGGGCTCTATTACTGCCCCAAAACACTTGAGTTTCCTGCCTAATTTATCACGGCCTCCGAGCCAAGGCTTCATTTGCCAGCACCACTCTGAGTTGTGGTTTATCCTTCCTCTTTGAGCTGAATCTTACTGTGGACCAATCCGTCAGCCAACACACTAAATAAATAAAGTTCCTGTCCACACACAACACAGACCCCTGGACCAGACGCAGCTTCCTGCTTTTCTTTGTACTTTGGAGGTAACTGAAGCGGTCCCTGGAGAAGGCTCTGTGCTGGGTGAGAGAGATGGATAAATTGTTGGGAGCCCAGGGGATCGCTGCCTGGAGACATTTGGTTCCTCTTGCAGGAAACTGTAATGAGCAAGGAGCAAAATATGACAGTTGTTGACACTGTCAAATAGAGAACAGCATTTTTATCAGAATTGAAATTTGCTGGTGGTTTTCAGCCATTTTTGGCTGAAAATGATCTGTTTTCAGACTAAAGACTTCCCAAAATGAAACATTATGGCTGAAAGCTTTTGAAAAATGCTCCTTGGACTTTTGGCCTTTTCATGAGGAAATTTCAAAGACAGCAGCTGTGAAATCCCAGCCAGCAGAAACTGAGGATCCAACCCAAGGGCTCTGTCTCAGTTTTGGGGACACATGGCAGACAGGCTCCTGCTGGTCTCCTACCGATGGAGCCCATGCAGGCAGCCTTCCCTTGGCGCACCGGGGCTGGAGATACAACCCAGCCATTTCTGACCCCTTTCCCAGCAGACTATGGATCCTGACAGTTATTTTCCCTCCTAGGAACCAGAAAAGCCTGGGTCCCTGTGGCTAGCAAGCATCCCGGCCCTGCCTCCCGAGACTGTGCATGATTTATAGGGGAAGACTCGGAGCATTTATGACAGCAGAGGAGGAGACCTTCCGCTCGCTGTTCGTGGCAGCTTGGATTCTTGGCTGAAACACCCAACCCAAGGTAAGAGATGAACGCCAGCTGCATTCCTCACCATGCTTCTGCCTTCTGAGGGCAACGAGAGGCCCGCAGGCATTTGGGCTGAGGTGTTCTCCAGCCAAACCCAGCAGTGGCCTGGCAGGGGGTTTGGAGCTCCTCTGGTGGGACAGGCTGTGCGTCAGAGATGCCCAGAGCTGGCTTGTCCCGGGGAGATCTCTGCTGCCCCCAGTAACGAGCAGGTTTCCATTAGCTGCAGCAGACTCTATGGTGTCACCAGGAAGCCACAAGACATTAGAGCGTGACGGCTCTTGCCTTGCCTCATTCTCCAGTGGGTGGTCCCTGCGCACCAAGAAAAGCCTTTCTTCTGCTGTCAAGTGGGTAACAAGAGTCTTCCTGTCTCCAGTGCACATTGCCGCCGGAGCGCCTGTCTGCGTGGTCACACTGCGGTGGCGGTGAGTCACCAACGATGGTTTGCCAGGGGAAAAGCTCCACTTATCAGAGCAATGGGGAAAGAGCAGGGCAGGGGGGCTGAGACCGCCTGACCCAGGCCATGGGAGCATAGCAAAAGTCAAACCACTGTGGATGGACCTGATTTGCCATGGCCCCTCTGGTTCGGGTAGGTGCCCTGCTCCTGCACACCAGATTTCACAAAGCACGTGAATTAACAAAATTGGAAGACTACAACAATTCTCAGGAAGCCAGCACGTGTGGGACGCCTCAGCCAGAAAGCTTTGGGACAAACTAACGGGGAGAGGAGTGGATGAAGAAAGAGCTGAACAGCGTACAGCACGGGGATCCTTGCATCCCAGAGGCCCGTACGCTCAGAGCCAAGGGGATCTGCCCAGGGATGCACAGAGGTGTCCTGTTTGCCAGGCGGGGGCACAGCAACTCTCTCAGACCCCACCAGAGGCACATCTGTTGTTTACAGTCCTTGCAAAGATTTTTGCCATTTATCTGGCTGGGAAAATGCTTTTATGCCCAGATGTTCAGGTGCCCAGGATGATGCCCTGCTCCAGGTGCACCACTGAGAGCTCAGGGCTGGCAATGATCTGCCTGTCTCTACTCAGTGGAGAGCTTTGCTTGGCAGTGCTCTGCTACGTGGCTGTGCCCAAGTCCTGGTGTCACGGCTGTACTCTCCAAACAGCATCTGCTCTGCAGGTGAGCTCTGGTTTGATCTGAATGTAGCATCTAGGATAGGCTTTTGGACATCTCTCAAAGAAGATGTTTCTTCTAAGGCTCTTGAGCTGATTCTGGAGACAAAGTGGCTCCAGTTGGCACTCCAGAGGAAGTGCCTCTCCTGAAGCAGAAGAGCCAAGACCTTTTCCCAAAATCTTTGATCATTTAAAAAAAAAAAAAACAAAACAAAAAAAAAAAAAAAAACAAACAAACAGCTCATTTTCCTTGGGCTTTCAAAGCTGATGGAAATCAGAACAGACTAAATACTCCCCCTACCTTCCTCAGGAGGGGCATCTGGAGCTGCATGCAAGGGTGAAACCTGACGCTTTGCAGAGCCTGTGACATAGGGGGGAAAACCATCACGGGGCTGTTGTGGAGAGTCCCACTTCAGTGCCTGGCTTCACTTAAGTCCCCCCACGTTAACGAGATGTGAATGCAGAACAGGGCAGGAGAAACAACTTGAGGCTGATGGCAAAGGCTGTGAAGAGCCACGGACTCTACAAAAAATCAGATCTGATCCCGGTCTTCCTTTGTGCCTTGCTCTCAGGCTGCTCGGGGAGAGGTGTGCATGGTGGCAGGGGAGAGGATGACAAGCTGAGGATGCTGCCCATGGGGTGCAGGAGCAATGAGCACGCAGCTCTGCTGCTCGGTGACACTGGGGCTTGGCTCCAGTTCCCGGCCCTGCCTGGAACCAGCAGCTCCTTCATTTCACGTACCAGAGGGCTCACACCCCAGGGCCTCGTTTTGTTATGGCAGCATTCAGAGTGGCTCAGAAAGAATGGTGAAAATGTCTGATGTCATTTTTTATTTATTATTGTTATTAGTTTTTCCTGCAGAAAATGCTCTGGAATAGCTCCTCCTGCAGACACTCTTCTGACAGTCAGAGCAACTCGCATTCAGGAATGAGGTCTGCATACAGGACTCCTGCCATAAAAACCCCACAGCTGTCGGTGCAGGAGCCTCAGCAAGCTCTGCTTCCCCCGTGTAGACAAAACCAAATTCCAGGCTGAAATTTCCTTAAGACACATCTCATATTTCAGGATCTGTTAGTATGACTTTCATCTCCAATCCACATATTGCAGCCCTATAATAATAATAATAGTAATAATAATAGTAATAATAATAGCAATAATAATAATACCTTCTGCATGTACATAGCACCTTTCATCCAAGGATCTAAGTCACAATTACAGCCCCACACATTCCTGTATATTACAGCCCTATAATTCTAAGACTGTTCAAGTATCCAGACTTCAAAGGGAATGTGGATTTCCCCTCCAGCCCAGTCACAATGCCCAACATGCTGGAGACGTTTCAAAGGTGTTTCGAAGGTGCCTTGGCAGTAGCTGGAGAGCGTCAGAAGAGCCAGGGGAGCTCTCTGGAGCTGAAAGAAACCTTCGTGGAGTCTTTCCTCCCCTCTCCTGGCCACTTTCTGGTCCCCCTGGGAAGGCAGCACAGCCCTGGGATGCGGAGGATGCTGCCACGAGCCGCGTGTCTGCACGGCGGGGGGAGAGGAGGAGGCAATGGGACCGAAAGGAAAAACAAGTCACGCACAGGCTCAGCTGGGTGACTTCCCAGGCCAGGCAGAACCCACAATGTTTCAATCAGTGGGAAATTCACAAAAAAAATACACTCAGCTGGAAAGAAAAGGGAGGGGAGATGGTGGAAATTTTCATTGTAAGCTCTTATTATAAAAGGGTTTGAAGATTTTCAGGTAGCCCAAAAATGAAGCAGGGTATTTCTTTTTTTGGGGTCAAAGCAAAATATTTCAGGGATACCCAGAGCAAACATGTTTTGTTTTGGTTTGGTTTAGGTTTAATTGCATGGGAAACCTGAAAAAAAAATCTATTTAATCCAAGCCAATCTTTTCCCCTCCTTTTCTGGTTTCCTCAAAGAGCTGAAATAGCTGTTATTTACCCCCATACATTCAGGAAGGAGTACGCTGAGAGCGAGGTAGCTTCCTATAGAAAACATTAGATTAAAGCAGCGGGGTTTACAGGAAGGCTGGCCAAGCTGCCGCTCACCAACTGGGTTCGGGAATCGGCTCACTTCCTCCGCAGGGCTCCCCGAGCTGCTGAGGAGCCGCTGGATGCGGTGGTGGAGGAATGCCTGGGAGCTGCACCGGCTTGTGGCTGCCTCCGTGAGCAGGGAGCGGCGAGGTCAGCGGGCATGAAAGGCAGGCTACGAATCCCAGTTCAGTATCGCCTTCCTTCGTGCTGTGACGGTGAGAATGTGAAGCTCGAGAGCTTTTTAATTTTTAGCTTGAAAGGGCTGGACGGCTGGCTGAAAAGTGCTGGGAGTCTCTAGCTCTTTTGCAGCACTTATTGAATCGGTTGATCTCAAAGGACATTAGAGGAGGGTTCATTATTAGTGTTTGCCGGGTGCCCAGAGCACCCCACGGAGGAGCTGGGCAGTTTTCACAATGAGCTCATCTCAAACACACCTCACTCACCACCAGCATGGGCTGCAACACATTCCCTTTCCCCCTTCTTCCATAAATCAAGGCTTCCAGCGTTCATGCTTTTGTCGCCAATAAATCCTCTGCTGTCTTATGCCACATGAAAGAACAGCAACACCGTAACCGACAGGCACTTCCCCGCATGGGGCTGCAGCTGCAGACACAACCTGCAGCACACGAACCTGCTGCAGCCAAAACGAGAGGGACAGCAAGGCTGATGCCAGGCTTGATAAAGCTCTGTGCAGCCAGCACCTCATCAGTCCCCGGGACTCATTGCCACAGGAAAACAGCGCAACAAATTCTTACCCGCTCCGATAAATCAGCTCCTGTCCTGCGACACCTTCGGCTGCAGGTGGAGCAAACACCCCACACCTGACCCTAAAGGAATGTCCCTTTCCTTTGGTACCCAGGGCGTGTGCAGGTGACATCCCAGCATGGGGACAGCCCCCTGGGACAGTGTCTGAGCAGCAGCAGCCTGGGATGTGCCTCTGCACCTCGTTCTTCCCTTGGGAAATGCTGGCTGAGTGCTGCTGCCCCGGCTGTGGGCACGTTGGCACGGTGCTGCCCGGGTGCCCAGGGGACGTCGTAGGGACCTGCTGGGGGTACAGAGGCTGCTGCTGGGGAGTAGCTGCAGAAATCAGGGTAAAGCAGAAGGGCAGAGATTGTACCCTGCAATTAGGATTTCTTCTCGTGTTCCCTATGAGAAATAGGAGTTGAATTTCTGTCTGAAAATGCAAATGCCTTTCCTGCTGCTTTCACACATGCAGTGATGAAAACTTGCTTTAATAAGGTTGAGAATTGCCCCGATTTGGGAAATCTCTTGAAGCTGTCCTGGATGGGATGCAATTACAGCCAGAGCCATCCTGACACAGGATAGCATCCTGGGGAAGGGGGGCTTTTGCCTTCATATCCCACAGGACCGTCACGCCTTGGCTTGGCTCACTGCAGGGCACTGCCTGGGCTGGGAGGTGGCACCAGGCAGGGGGAACATCCCGGGGGCTCAGACGTTACAAAACCATCTGACAAGGGTGGGGGGCACCCTCCCTGTCCCTGTGTGTGCTCCCCCTGCTCTCCCACCCTCGCTTAGCGGAGGAGCCAACATTTCCCCTCCACGCCCTGCCCCGCGGTGCCAGCGCGCACAGCCCTGGCGGATGATGCGGTGCTCGGGCCTCACCTTCCCTTTGAATGAAGGGGAATGTTACTAATTGGTGCCTCACGGGGATATCGAGTGCTGGAAACTATTCTGTCTCCCCAGGGTCTCTTTGTAGTGGGACCTGTGGCTGCTCTCAATGAGAGAGAACAGGTCCCTTGAGCAGGTCCTACCTTACAGGTGTGTCTGGCTTGCTCCACTCCCATGGGGGCTGCTTTTCATTTCCAAGTCCTTCAAAGAGGTTTAAACAGCTCCAGGAAGGACTGCAAACAAGGCAAACGGGGATGGAGAGCTGCTGGTGCCTGGGGAGGCTCCTTGTCCCTCGGAGGGGGGAGGCTGGAGGGCTGCCCTCCCTCACCACTGGCAGCAGAGCCTGTGCTGGCAGCTCAGGAGAGGGCTGTGCGTTACCCCTTCCTGGCTCCTTGGCACATCCCTGCGAGCTTGGAGGCACTCCCTGAGCTTCACCGTGTCCTCCCCTTGCCCTCCACCACGGGCACAGCACCTGCCTCCCCTTGAGAGGGCTCTGCTCTGACCTGGCTGCAGCACGAGGTGCTTGCGCTCCGTCCTGCTCTTCCTCAGGAAGGCTGCTCCTGATCCATTTCAGCTCCTGCCAACCTCAGGTCCTTCCCCAAGACCTCAGGCTCCTCCCAGCCCTGACAGTCCTCCCCTCTTCCTTCCCACAGGTTTCAGAGCATCACGGTGGGTTTCCCTGCTCTTGGAGCCCTCCTGGTCTGCCTGCAGCAGTGCACGAAGGCAGCTCGCGTTCCCATTTCCAGCTCCCTGAGCAGCCTAGCCCACCTCAGACACCTTCTGTGCTGCCTGAGAGCAGCCAAGAGGACGAATGTCTGTCTGTCTGTCTGTCCATCCATTATCCTGGGCTGCTGGCTCACCGAGACCCAGCCCAGCATCCCCATGGATGGACCTGGGGCAGCTCCTTGGGGCAGAGGAGGCATTTTGGCACCCGTGATTGAGATGCCCGCACCGAAGGTTGGCCGCATGCACCTGCCTGCTGCTGGCAGAGGGTGCTCCCTGCTTGGAGGGGGTGCCGGGGGTCCCGCAGCCCCACTGCAGCCCCCTGGCAAGTGCCGTGCTCCCCTCTCCCTCCTCCACCCTCCTGCTGCTCCCTGACCCAGGCAGGTGCAGAGGGGGGGAGAGGCATTTGCAGCTCCATCGCTGCCTTTTGGCACCAGAGCCTCTGCCAGAATCAAAGAGCTTTTTCAAAGAAAACCCTAAACTCCTTTAATCGCCAGCTAGAGCTCCTCCCGCACAGATCTAAGGGCCATGAGCTCAGTGTTTTCATTGCCCTGGGCAGATTTATGAGCTTATTCTTCAAGGAAGGGAGGGAGAGAGGGAAGGCTGTGGCATATTGCTTAGCCTGCGGGGCGGGCAGGGAGGAGCAGGGGGGTCGGATGGAGGAGGACGGTTGCAGGGGAAGTGCACGACCACGATGCTGCAGAAAGCCCAGCACTGCCGTGCCCGGAGCTCGTGGCTCGGTGCGAAGGCTCCAGGGGCTTGGGGCTGCGAGCAAGGACCAAACGTCCGAGGCTGAAGCCCAGAGCACACAGAAGACGAGTGACAGCTCCAGGGTCTCCATGCGGAGCTGCCAGCTGGAAGGGAGTGTGGGGACACGGGGACCTGCCCCATCCCATCCTCGCTGGGTGCCACCGATGGGAGCAGCGGCGGAGCATCCCCCAAAGCCCGCACGGGAGGCACTGGGCTCCTGCTGTCCCGGCCAGCCTGCCCTGCTGTGGTTTGCAGGGTGGAAACATTGGGAGGAAGCAGCTGGGGTCCAGCCCAGAGCACAGCCACGGCCCCGTGCAGCTTTGCTCTAACCGCGGCGCCGTGCTGCGCTCCTCATCCGTACACCTGCTCCCTGCTTGCCAGGGAGTGCAGAGCTCACTGCCAGCTGCCGAGCAAGTGCAGCAAAGGCCTGGCTGCTGCCTCTCCTGCAGGGACCTGGGGACCTGCTGCTGGTTTTGGGATGGGGCAGATCCTTCCTGCCACCCCCCACAGCCCTCCTCAGAGAGCGCCCTGCCAACAAGTGGGCATCTGCTCGCATCCTGTGCCCCAGACACCCTGCTGCCTCCTCCAAACCCCCTCATGGGATGCCTCCTGCCATTCAAACTGAAAGCTTGGGAAGGACTCGGTCATGACCTGCAGTACTGGAGCCACAGCCCACAATCCTGTCACCCACAGCATCGCTTCTACTAGCTGGAAGCATTTTGGGGCTGCAGCCCTTGCCTGTGGACCAGTGAGTCCCAGCAGCACCAGTCCGGGGTAGCTGCAGCTGTGCAGGAGATCACTGCAGGACCCAAACTTTTCTAGCTCATGGTATCAGGTGCAAGGGCACAAGGTATCATGGTATCAGGGGTACAAGGGAGCAGAGCCTTTGACAGAGGAGCCTGGAAGATGGGGAAGAGGAGGGAGGACGTGGAGAGATGCCAAAAACCTGGAATTTTCCATCTCATTGGGAACTCAGAGACTTCAACAGTTCCTTTCCTCCCAAGCCAGGACAAAGAGCCCACATGTCCACATAAAGTATAGAACAAAAAAAAGCCAATATATTGTGTTCTAGAACCACCAGGAGGTTTTGCTTTGATAATTTCTGAGTGCTGCAGTGTGAATATTAACTGGCCTGCAGGTAAACATAGCAGCAGCAGGTGAAAATATGTAAATATCCCGCTGGCTCCCCGGGACACTTGTGCCCATGCCAAGCAGCACCTGCAGCATTGGAGCATGACAGTACCGCAGGGATGAGGCCCTCTGCTCTCCAACTAACAACCAGCCGTGTTCCCAGCGCTGCTGTGGGCTGAGGGACCAGGAAATTTGGGCTGTGAGCTGGTGGCCTGTTTGGCCACCCCAAGGTGTCGGTGTTCATTGGGGCTGGGAGATGTCCCCACGGGCTCTTCCTTGCAATGTACCAGCAAAAAGCCACCTTCAGGCACAGAGCACCCTTGGGTGCAATTGGGGTGCTGAATTAGGAGCTGAGCCCAGGCAGCCTGACCTTCAGGAACCCCTGAAGTCTGCTAACAAGGATGCAGAACACGTCTGCGTCCTGTGGGGTGCCTCTATGGTCTTTGTAGGGCCCCTTTGGCAGAAAGCAAATGCTTGAAGGTGGGAAACTCCCATTATCCCCATTATTCTAAGGAAAAGAGAAAAATAAACAGAGCCTTAAAGATGTCAAATGGTGCACATAAATCCATGAACCCACTGCAGCATGTGTGTTAGATCCCAGCCCTCCTAATGCCCCTCACCAGCCTGATCTGCCAGGTTTGGGATCCCAGGACCACAAATATTTCTCCTTGCTCCTGCTTTGGCTGCTGTTCTCCCAGGCAAGGACTGGACTTGTGGCCATTTGGGGCAGGAGTGGCATTTCCCATTTGCCCTTAGATCATCGCCGTGGTCACCAGGAACAGGGGTGGTTTGGAAATGCCCAGAATGGGGGTGTCAGGGCTTAGTGCTCTCAGCATTTTTGGCAGCTCCTTCTGTCCCCCTAGGGTGTGTGCCCGTCGCCTCCATTCCTGCTTGTCTTGCTCCAGCATCACATGTGGCTCTGGAAACCCTGTTCCCTCCCCCGCTCACAGTTCTGGGGTGCTTAGAAAATAGAAATACCAGGAAAAAGGCACCTTCTGCTCTAACCTTCCCTGCACGGGTGCTGTGCAAGCACGGAAGAAGCTGCCTGGTGCAGATCGTGGTGCCAGAGGGCAGCACAGGGAGCAGAGGGGCCCTGCCCCTGGGCTCCCAGGGGGCTGCTAAATTCCAGGCAAAGCCTTAAAATGTCTCCGCAAGGTGAGAATGGTGCTGAGAGCTCCTGGATCCTGTTCCCCTTGGAAACAGCATGGGGAAGGAGAAGCTTTCTGTCTGGCCAGGATGGAAATTAATGGGCACAAGCTGGACCATGCTGTTAGATATTAAGAAGGAAAAAAAAATCCGATGTTTGTGGTCAAAACCAGAAAGACGGTAGGTTATCAGAGGTAGTAGAGATGTTCAAAGCAGATGAGTTCCCTGACCGTTGCCACAAGCTGGGTCTGTTTTGAGCAGGGCTTTGGATCCATGATACCCAGAGGTGTCATCGTGTCATCCTACCTAAGATATTTCCTGGTTCTGGGCAATCCTTCCAGCTCCTCCTCCCTCTCACCAGGGGCTGCAAGGGGGCAGAGGGGACCAGGATGCCATCCCAGGGGACAGGCATGGGGACAGCCACGTACCCAGGGGCCGACCTCCCCCAGCCCATGCGACGTGGCACTTGCACACCCCAGGGAATCAGAGGTGGGGTTGCTCACCCAGGTCACGCACAGGGGCTGCAGCAGTGCCAGGCATCAAAGCCAAGCTAATTCTGCGAGTGCCGAGCAGCAATTCCTGTTTTCCCCTATTAGCAGACACCAGCCTCCTCAGTGCCTCTTTGCAAAGCCTCCTGTGCTGCACGGGAGCCTTCCCCTCGCAGCTCCAGCCTCCTGTGCTCTCGGCTTGCTGTTGTCCTCTCCGAGATCCCCCACAGCCCCAGCAGTGACTCCCCTGCGCACACTGTTGCCCGCGGCAGGCAGAGCTGTGATATTTGGCACTCTGCTGCCAGGACGTGCTGACACGCCAGCTAAAGCTCCTCTCTCCTCTCTGAATAGCTCAGCTCTTTTGGGTGGATGCAGCCTGTCAGGTCTTTGGCTGCAGCTGGACCTCAGCATTTCGTGGCCAGGCTAAAACCCCATTCACCCTCCAAGCTCGTCATGTCCTGAGAATGTCGTCAGCAGCCCCCAGGTGAGGAGGCAGAGAGGATGGTCTGTGCTGCTACAGCAAAATGGGCTGCTAGAGCCAGAGCAAGCCCTGAGCAACGCAGACCACGGGGTCCTCTCACCTAACAGAGCCAAGTCCCCAGCACACCCAGGTGCCTACTGGAAAGGTCCCCATGGGAAGAGGTGACCTGCTTCTCTCCCATCGCCCTGACCACAGCTGCGAGCTCACCACGGAGCCCTCCCGTGGCAAAGTTTGGGTTCGGGTGGCTGATCCCACCTGGAGGATCCCAGGCTCAGGCACAGGGAGGTGCCCGAATGAGCAAGGACTGGGTTTTGGGGGAGAGACAGGCACCGCGGAGACACTGCGCTGTCAGGACAGGGCATGAACACGAGCTCATTAGTGGCGAGGCAGTGTCTAATCAGAGGTTATTACCCTTTATTTTGCTCCCGAGGGAACCCTGCTCTTTACAGGAGTACAGTTTGCTTAGAAGGCAGGGCACGGAGCAAAGGAGCTGCAAAGCCGTGGGTGCAGCTGCCCTCCTGCTCCGGGTTCCTCCTTGACATTACAGGGCTTGCTTTTCAGCACTTGCAGCTCTCCCAAAAAATCTAAGCATTCCTTTACATATCTGAGTGTGGATTTACAACAGGAATTTACATGAAGAGCTTAGATCTCTCTTGAAGACCCACAGTTCCGACAAAACTTATGCTGATTTGCTTTGAAAAACCAGCCCTGGCTGCACACCTTGTAACCGAGAAACTAGCCTTACGTGACTAGCCGAAGGTAACTCCAGAAGGCAGTGACAAGCAGGGAGAAAACCCAGTTCTGTTCCCCCAGCAATTCCCAGAACATCCTGCCTTCCTCCCTCGGCTACATCTCCCCAGCTCTTAATTCACGGGTGCTGCTTAAATCACACGGCAAACGCGCTGTGGCTCCCCAAAAGCCCCAGCCCTGAAGGGAGGAGGAGAACCCCGGCCCCTCCGCCAGCTCCCTGGCTGGATCCCATGGGTTTTGTCCTCGCAGCCCCGCTTTTCCCTGCAAGGTGCCGGGCTGGGGAGGCTGCACGGCTGGTGCACCTCCGGCAAACTGCTGTCATTGGCGCCACCCTGTGCGTGAAGCTGGCGGAGGAGCTGCTGCTGGTGCCTAGCTGCTGGGCTGCCCCCAAGCCCAGCTCCCAGACCTCTGCCAAAAGCCAAGAGCATCTTTAAGCGCCTGCCCGCTGCCACCCTGCACAAGGGGTCCGTACCCTTCTACGTCCCTGCCCTGATACTGTGCTCAGGGTAAGTGAGAGCAGCTTAGCTCCAGCTGGCCCTCGGATCGTGCTCCAGGGGCTCCCAGGCAGCTGGGGCTCATCTCTCTGCAGAGATGGGGGCACCACAGCTGCCGGGAGTCGGATCTGCAAACTGGGAGCAGGTTTCTGCTGTGGCTGTGGTTTGTCCTCGCAGGAGCATGGGGGGCTGCAAAGCTTTGCAGCCTGCCCTGCTTGCAGCCCGCGTGTTGTCGGCCACCTCCACCAGGACATGCTCAAGAGCTGCAGTGACTTTTCACCCGGAGGCAGCTGGCTCCAAATTTAGCCCCAGGGGGTGTGCAGTGCAATACCTCTACGCAGCGCACACCTCGTGTGACAAGTGCTCCGTGGTTTGCGCTCCCACGGAAATGCAGCTTGCATTACACAGCTCTCTCATCGTCCAGGCTCCCCAGCGAAAATCATCCTGTCCTGTCTTACTTCTTTCTCAGCTGGCCCAACAGTACATAAAGTGATGCCCTCAGGCAAGCAGGACAGGCAGAGCTCTTATCCAGCCATGGCAGCTTTGACCTGGCTTTGCAAAGCCCTTCTCGAACTGCTTAGGGTGCTTGGCTTTACCAGCAAAGTAACTGCATCCCAGGACAAGCCAGGACCATCAGAGCCACCCTGTCTGCACACCACGCCTGGACACTTGGCTCTTCTCAGCACAACGAGCACAAAAACAGCTCTGCCTGGGGGCTACAGGTTGTCCTGCACGGTCTGGTACATGCAGCGGCTGCTTCACTGCATCTCTGGCTGGGAAAGGCAAGGGAGGACCTCAGCAGCCTGCTGCTGTGCAGCTGAGGACAGTGCCGCAGCCCTTTCTGCTCAGCAAAAGGCCAAGCATCCTCCCCAGGGCATGCCAGGGCCAACCTGTCTCCATGAGACAGACGGATTTCTTCTCCTGGTCAAAGCCTGAGATCGTCCTGGGGAGTCCCTTGCTCACCCTGGGGATATGCTCAGCCACCGCTGAGTCTGATGGCACCACGGGGACCATTGCCGGGGCTAGAAAGGGACCCACCAGTCCCTGTGGTAGTGTAACCCTTTGGGGTATTAATACCAGAGAGGATGGGAAGCATTCAGACAATTAGGAACTTTTAATTCAAACCAGAGAGGGGGGAAGAAAAATAAACCACCAAAAATCCTACATCTCTTATAGGACTTCAGTACTCATTTTAAAGAGGCAACTTGGACACTGCTGGTGGCCAGCCCAACCCAAACCCCAAAAGCCATGAGTTATCACGGCTATTGAAATGTTTGACAGAAGGATCCCAGAGCAGTTTGCAGTAATTGCTCAGTATAAATACTCCATTATGCTCTCAGACAATCAGAATCTACCCAGCAAATCAGCTCCTCTGATCCACTGTAATCAAGAAGCAAAGCATGCATAACATCGCAATATAAACAGCGTTTGCAGAGGGGCGCGGGGAGGAGGGGGAGCTGCCTGAGCTTGGCAGGTCCTGGAGTAATAGCTGCCTTCTTTTTTTTTTTTTTTTTCTGTTTTATTTTGTTTCTAATTTCCAGGGGAAATTTAATTTGGGGAAAAAGTGGCGCAAAGCTCCGAGCCAGAGGAAAACCGCAGCTGACGAAGGGGTGCGGAGAAAGACCCGAGGCGAAAGGAAAGGCGAAGGGCTGTACTTACAGGTACGCCGTGAGGGGGCTGAGGCTGGCGGGCACCTCCGACAGCCCCAGCTCGGAGCAATCCACCGAGAGCATGACCCCATCCTCCTCGCAGTGGCACTGGGCTGGGCACGAGGGCGCCGCACCTGGCTCCGCAGCCACCGCTTGGAAGCGGGCAGAGGAGGCCAGGAGGACACCCCAGAAGAGCTGCTCCATCCTCAGCGGGCTGCAGCGGTGGGGAGCGTGCGAGGAGCCGCGGGCTCGCCCTGTCCCCGGGCTGGGCTGCACCCAGGGGAGCTCCCTGGTCCCTCAGTGGCAGCGGGCACTGTGCCTCCCGCGGTTCGGAGAGGAGTAAGGATGCAGCCAGGGAAGGGAAGGCATTGTTGAATGATCTTGGTTATTGGGTTTCAAGGGCTGGGCAGGGGCGTGAGACACTCCAATGGGAGGAGTTAAACTTTCTACTCTTTCCCTCTCTCTCTCTCTCTCTCTCTTAGAGCTGGCAGGAATTTCATTCAAAGGGAAGAAAGGGGAAAAAAAAAAAAAAAAAAAAAAAAGAAACCTCAACAAATAAAGACCTGTTCATAGCTCCGGGACCTGTGCTTGTTTTGTAACAATGTTTTTGTGAGATAGCAGGGCAGGGGAAGGCAAAGCTGGCTCTGGCAGGGCAGAGGAGCATAAAGAGGAGTACCCAACCAGCACTTCAAGGGCTCCAGACTTTGGGACGCTGAAATATAACCCCAGATAAAGGACTCTGTGTCTGCGCTGGCTGCTAAACCCAGCTGCAACAGGAAAGTCAGGGCGCAGCTGGGCGAAGGGCACAGGAGCTGCCAGGGAGCTGCTTGCTGGGAACTGCTGTCCCCAGGGCTGCGGGGCTGTCTGTCCGTCTGTCCGTCCGACCTCGCTCCCCTCTCACTGTCTCCATCCTTGGGCAGGGGCCGGGTGGGAGATGCGAGGGATGGAGCAGCAGTGTCTGGATGCTGAGCTCCACAGGGGCCTCCCCAGGGCACTCTCCAGGTAAATGGGACGTGGTGCTGATGCTGACGGGCAGCTGGGTCCAACATCGCCCAGATCCAGCTGGGGCATGAGCTGTGTTAGTGGCAGCAACGTGTTCACCCCAAGAGCTCTTTCTAACCTTAGGTAAAGCGGTCAGGGGTGAAAACAGCAACAGTTTGTGGAGTGGGGGCTTGCAGCCAGGGTCCCAGGGTGTCCTGCAGCTCCCCACGGGGCCATGCGTGGTTTTCACAGCCCCGCTTCCTGCGAATGCACTTTTTATTCAGACAAAATGATTTTCTCAGGATAAATGAGGTGAGAGTTATATGGGATCAGGTCTGCAAAATGGGAGACTTAAGAAGCTCCAGCCAGCCCAGGCCTGGGGGTCCGCTCCCTCCTGTGTGAGACTTGTGCCCAAAGTGGATATTTCTTCTGAAAAGGTCTGCTCCAAATCGAGCTCGGGGTTTGGGGCTGATGCACAGACCCTGGCTGAGGGCTCCCAGCCTGGGTGATGCAGGACCTGAAGCTATTTCATTTGTGAAATCCATTCAGATCCTGCAGTCTCCAGGCTGAAACCCTATCGCCGCTGAAGTCAGTGGAAACTTTGCCGCTGAGTGCGGAGGAGCGAGGATTTTCGTACAGGAGCAGGAACTGATTTAATTAGAATTAAGCCACTTCCATGGCAGGCAATTCTGGAGATGTCATTAATTAGACATCGGCGATGTATTTTGACAGCTCCAAATGTAAAACACTGCCAGCCGGATGGAGGGGTCCTGGTGGGTGGATGGGAAGCCCTAAGAGACAGGTTCCTCCTTGGGTCCGCTGACAACCCTTCCTCCAGCCCTGCTGCGGGGCTTTAGCATGGCCTGAAACGAACGGATTTGCTCTGACAGCAGCCAGGAATGTGGTGTAAATCTGGAGAAAGTGTCGGGCCTGTCACTCCGCTCCTGGCTGCATTTGCAGCTTTTATCTATGATTTCCCCATCTCTCTTTCTGGGCAGCCAAAGCTCGCACTGCGAGCCCCTGATAATTTCTCGCTCAGTGAGTTCTCCTTGGGGATGCAGGACTCTGGCTGAGCTCACTATTAATAGAGCTCTTAAAAATCACATTAAAGAGATTCCTATTGAAAAGTGCCATTCTGCTGAAACAGAGCCATTTCCTCAGGAAGGCATTGACTGCAATGACATTTTTCACATTGTTTTTGGAGCAACACAGCCCGAATTTGGAGGGCTTTGCCCTGCATGTCACACTTTGCTCCAACTTTTCTGTTTGCTTTTTATTCCAGCTCAGCTGTGGTGCTTCATTTCCTTGTCTCATTTCCCTGAGAGCCGCTAATAGACATTAATATTTGAAGTGTTCATTTATTCCAGCGTGTCGCCTGGCTCCTGGCACAATGACGAGTCTGGACGTGGAGTTGTTTGGACCGGACAGCTTCCATGTTTCCATGGCAAAACTTGGAATTCCCAATGAGTCCCTCCGGGGTGGAAGTGTCACTTTTCAGCCAGTTCTCACTGAAAATGCAGTTTGCTGTGAGTAATGCGGGCTGTGCCGTGCCCTGGTTGAAGGCACCGGGAGCTCCAGACCCAGCTTCTCCCTGCTCTGCGAGCAGAGGTTTTCCTGCAAGGCTCACACGTGTTTGTGTGTTGTCCTCTAGTGGCAGCCTGCGGTTTGGGGAGCGGAGACGTGCTCAGGGCAGCACTACCTCCTCTCTGAGCTGCTTCTGAGCATCCCTTTGCCCAGCCCAGCTCCCCAAAACACTCGCTGCACCCCTGCTCACAGACTCCTGAGACTGTGGGACCAAACACCAGCATTTGTGGCCAAGCCTAACACAGAGGTGTGGTACCTCTGGGTGGCAGGTGACATCCTGGCTGGAATTTCTCCTGCTGCCTCCACCATCCATGGCTGAAGAGTCTTCCTACAGCTTACTTAAGAGCAGGAAAAAAAAAAAAAAAAAAAAAAAAGGAAAAATTTAGAGCATAGCCTCAGCGTGTAATGAGGTTCAGCCAGCGTGAGCTACTGCAAGCACAATTACTGCCTGTGCTTGGCAGGTCTGTGAGGGCCATGTTATTCACTCCCGCACCAAGATGAGGAGGTCTGGCTCTGGTCTAAGCCTTGGACCCGAGGGGAGCTGGGTGTCCGGGCAGCACTGCTGGCTGAATCCTCGCTGTGGACCACCAGACAAGCTCTGGGCTGTGCTCTGAGGCTGCCAAGGCTTGTTAGAGTTGTCGAAGTTTCCAGGCTAACGAAGTTCTTCCTCTGTTATTTTAGGGGGTTCGGGATTCACCCTAGCAGAATCTTAGTTTAGCCGTCGATCTCTGGGGAAAACCATCCCTGCTGCAGAGCACGAGGGTGCTGGCTGCTCTCGCCTGGCTGTGAGGGAGGGCAGCTGCTGATGGGAGAGGATGCTGGAGATAGATCCTGGGAAGGGATGAGCTGCAGCCCTGGTGCTCGGTGATGCTGGTGTGGCTCAGGTGGAAAGGGAAAGAGCAGCGGGCATCCCCACGGCACGGGTAGATGGGGCAGCTACAACCTGAAGCCAGGTCCCTCATTTCATGGAGGTGCTCAGCTTGGGCTCCCTGGGGTGGGAGCTGTTGGTGTGCTGGGGGAAGATGCCACGGGACTCTCTGTGCCCTGAGGGGAGAGCAGGGGACAGGGGAGAGCCTAAGGCAGAGCAGCAGCAGCAGTGAACGGAGAAATGGGACCAAGGAGCTGCAGAACCCCAGCTTCCATAGCTGTGGGTCCCCAGGAGATGCATGGGGCGGGTGGCCCTGCTCTCCTCTCTCGGTCCAGGGAGCAGGGAAGGGTCCCAAACAGCCTCGGCCCTGCTCATCTGCAGGGTCTCAGCCTCTGCACAGAGGCTGGTGGAGCAGGGTGGTGGCTGGATGCTGCCAGGCTGGGGCAGGCTCGGTACGAAGAACAACACGGCTCGGTCCAGAACACGCTGGGCGGCCAGAGCTGGAGGCTTGTTTTGTTTTACTGTCTTGTTGTCTCTCTCTCCCCCTCTGGGTTTCGTGGCTCTGAGCTGCAGGGCTGGAAAATTATTCATCCAAACCGCAGCTCCCACGACACCCTCTGCAAGCATCTGTGGCTCCAGCCTCCGCTGCAGCAGTGGGTGGGAGGTCGTAAATTCGTCACCGCCACCGGGTCGGCCTCCTGCTGGACGGGACACGAGGCACGGGGCAGAGGGCTGTGCCACATTTGCAACCAGACCGAACCCATGGGGTGAAACGTGTGGGATGGTTCCCTGCGACCTGCCTGTCCCGTTGGTGATGAGGTCCCTTTGCAGCCCTGTGCGCTGGCTGCAGCCGTCTGCAGGTTCATTTTGGCTCAGTGCGAGCTCTGCGTCGTGCTAGCCAGATGTGAGGGCTGTGGGATCACTTGCTCCTGGATTTCTGGAAGCTCTGCAGGCAGCAGCCTCTCCCCCAACGTGGCTTTCACTCGCTTCTTTGCATCTTGGAGCCAGCACACCTGTAACAAAGTGCAACAGGCCCCAGGGCGGTGCATCAGCCCTGCCTCGCCGTGTCCCCATGCCCTGGGTGCTGGGACTGCCACCTCTGTGCACAGGCACACAGGAGACCCACGAGCGTTCCCCAAGGGGCTGTAGGAAGGTCCTGGTGCCACAGCCCAGCTGGCAGGGCTGATGGATGGAGCTATGCTGCACTGAGCCCCGCCGGGTGGGAGGTGGCGTGGGGCAGGTGCCAGCAGAGCTCACCCTGCCCTGCTCCTGAGAGTGGCACGGGGTGGCTGACCTGCAGGGATGTGCTGCTCCTCGCCACAGAAAGCAAGTGCCCAAAGCAGGCCCTGGGAAAGCAGCCCCAAAATGAGGCCTTTGGCCTCTCCGCTGCCACAAGCGGTACAGCCAGAGCCAGTCCCTCTCCACGGGGAATATGGCTTTGAGCAAAGCCCCGGGCAGAATGACTCTGCAAGCCGCAGGGTAGCTCTGATTGCAGAAAAATAGGAAAGGGAGGACGGGGAGCTCCTGCCCCTCCTTAACCTTGGAGGTGATGCAGAGCCAAGGGGCCACCAGCCTGGGGTGGGCACACGAGCTGCACACACTGGCTGCCAGGCTGTAGAGAGCTATGCCCCCAAGGGATCCTGCTTCTGTGCCCCTCACAAGGGTTTTTCTTATAACCTGTTCCATGTCAGTGGCTCCTGTACCAGATCTGCACTCTAACTGGGGTTTGGCCCCACTTTCCAGCTCAGGGGGCTCCACAGATGTTCTTGAGGTCTTCTGGACTGGCATTAGGTGTTTAACACACAATAAAGCACGCTGGGGCACACAAATGGGGATGCTCCTTGTCATTAAATGGAGCTTGCAGACTTCAAACAGTATAGCAGGCTAAAGCTCAAAGCTGCACACACCCTTGAGACTTAACCATCCTCAGCATCCGGAACTCCAAGGCCACACCGAGCCAAGGAGAACCACCGGTTGTGCCCAACATCACCAGCAGGGAAATGCTGGGGGTCGATCCAGGTTTGTTTCATCGCATCTTGTCATCAACCTACATGTAAGACTCGGCAGAAGCCAGGGACTTTACTCTCTGGACCAGACTGCAGCTTGTTTGCTTTATGTCAGGCCTCCAGCACACACTGGTGTTCTCCCAAAGAACACAGCAGGTGGCTGCTGCTATGAACTGTGCACACCCTCATGAATAGTAAATAGCGGGACATCACCAACCCTGCTGACAGGCTTGGGGATCAAACACCGTGGTGAGACGTGACTCCTGCAGTATGAGCAGGATATCTTGCCAAGATAACATCATAAATCGTCTTGTGCACATATGCGTATCCTCAGAGCTTCGTGGTCCTTTTTTATGTTGACAGTGTTCACACATCCTCCTGGAGAGCTCTCGGTATGCTGTCACCCAGCCAAAAGCAGTGGTAAAGTGGTAAAACCTGCTCGGTACCAGGAGCAGATGAGAGCAAGCAGAAGCTGCTGTGGGCCATGGGCAGCAGTGCCTGGGCTGGCCAAGGGCACCTGGTCCATTGCCTGTGGCCCACTTGGCCAGGGACACCGGTTCCCTTTTGGGAATGGGTGCCGTGCTGCAGGAGGGGAAAGTCTGGGCCTCACCAGGACCCCAGGAAAGCAAACCCACCCTTACAAGCACTCTCCTTCCTAGGGCTGTTTATTGTTTGTACCTAATGCTGATCCGTCAGCCGCCACGAGCCTGTTCCCACTGCCCACAGCAGAGCTGGAGACCTCAGCACGCCCCGTGCACACGGGCAGCCCCTCCGGTGCTGAGTGCAGTTGGGTTAACAAACCTTCCAGACACCAGGAATCCCAGCAAAGTGGCCAAACCAAGGAGCATCCCACCCAGCCCCTGGCCGTGTCTGCACCGAGGGGCTGCAGCAGGGCAGGACAATGCTGCCCCAGTCTGCTCAGGAGACCCCAAGTCTCTGCGGACACCATGCAGGACACGGTGGTGGTGGTGGTGGCACCGGGGTGGGTCCCCTCTCGCTGCAGGACCCCTGCTGGGCTCTCACCCCAGCTCCTGGCTCCGGCCAGGACCCTGCAGGGGTGGAGGGCAGGACGGTGCCGGGCTGTGCCAAGTGGTGTCATGGCTGCTTCTGAGCGATGATGTCCCGCATGCAGGTGTAGAGGAACATGTACTGGTCCTGAGAAAGAGAAAGGGGTTCTGGAATCAGGTCTCTGATGAGAATTAGCTCTGCAATTTGCCTCTAAAGCCCCACAATTACTTTGTGATGGAGTATTAGCCAGCACTGCCTGATGGCAGAGCAGGATTCCCTGTCCCAAGAGGTCCACGTTTGTCCTGTGTCACCAGATCTGCCCAGAAAGGAAGAATGAGGCCTGGAGCTGCACTTACACCATATTTGTTTCCTTCTGCTTCATCATCCCCACTCATAAAACCTGAAGGCAAATTGCACTGAGGTGTGAGAGGAATGACAGCACCTGACCTCCTCAATCTGCACAGCTGTGGCTTTTGGATGTGCCGCAGGGTTTGCACCCAAACCATGGCTGCAGAGCCACTCCGGCGCTGCTGCAGGGCAGCACTGGGGAGAGCTCTGTGGTGTGCACAAGGTCTGGCAGTCACCTGCGACCAGGAGGGAAGACCTATGGGCAGGAGTGTCCCTCGGTGGCTGTCCCAACAAAACGGACTGAAGGGCTGACCAGGGTAGATCTCTGCAAGCGCCCAGCCTGGGTCATTTTAGTCCAGTTACATTATTGTTCTGTTTTTAAGATCAGCAAAATGATCTGTCAGCACCTAGCTGGTCCAGAGAGCTCTGTTCCTTTGCAGGTTTGGTAAATGCTCTGCACAAACACCAGACTGCTCCAACACAACGCCAGGCTCCAAAGCGCCCTGGGGCGAAGGTGCTGGGCATGCAGGGCTGGTTGGGGACCGACCCCTGGCAGGGCTCCGGGAAAGGTAAGTCAGGCTGTGCTCAGTGCTCACGCTGAAGGCCAGGGCTGGCCAGCAAATGTGGGCTGCAATCACATGGTAGCCAGAAAGGGGGATTAGGGACCTGACAGAGGGGCCCCCGAGCAGCTCGCTAATGCGCTGGCTGAGCTGCAAGTCACGAGGAGCCTCCCTCCCCGCCGGCGGTGGGTTTAGTCCCACTGCACGACCAGGAAAGCCACAGATCACACAATGGCTGCGATTCCAGGTCACCAGAGCATGTTTTCAATGAGCCTGGCCCAATTGTGAAATCCGGAGCGACAACTCTGTGCTGACTTCAGACCAGGCACACTCGCTGCCTGGCGAAAGGCAGGGGCACATCCCCAGGGACCCGCACCGCGCTGGGGCTGAGGGTGCTCCAACACCCATGGGGCAACCACTCAAAGGTTCATTTTCCCCCTTGTTTGGCTTCTAAACCCAACCACATCAGCCGATGCCCTGGCGTGACAGCGGCGTGCCCCCACTGGAGAGAAAGGCAGCGTCCTGGCGGACCCCATGGTGACGGAGGAGGCTGGCACGGGGCTGGAGGCCAGAACAGGGCGTGCTGGGATCGGAACAAACACTGCCCGCAGCAAGGTGGAGAGGCTGCTGCCTCTGCTGCCCCCGCACCGTGGGGCAGCGGCATTTGACGGGCGCTTGCTGCGTGTTTATGGGCACATTGTGTCTCCTCACGGCGAGAGCACAGCTGAAATACAAAGGAGCTCTGAGGCTGGGGCAGCGGAGGCCTTGCCCTCCTCCGGCTCCCACCAAGCGCATGGTTCACATTAATTAAGAATGTGATTAGCCGGTCACAGGCGGCTCTGCAGCTGGGAAGCCCTGGAGAGATCTGCCCCAGTTCTGCCGCCCCCCGTGGGGAGGGTTTCCAGGGATGCTGCAGCAGCGCACACAGCGGCTGCAGCAAAAGGAAAAGCTACCAGAGGGCACCTGTGCCAGCAGCACCCATCAGGAATGGCACACGTGGGGCTGGGAGACTGGGCTGGCATGGCACGGCACGGCTTGGCACGGCACGGCACAGCTGCAGCACCATCAGTGCCCCAGCCCTGTGGCTCGCATGGCTGCAGGGCAGCTGGAAACACAGCAGGGTGTCCCACCAACCTCCTCAGAGGTAACCCCGGCCCTGGTGACAGGCAGGAAAGTGGGAACGTGGCAGAAAAAAACAGATTGCAGGTGTCTGTGCTGACAGCTCTGTGCGGGGACTGAGGGTGTGGGACCCTGGGGACAGCTCGGCACCGATGTCCCATCCTGCCCAGCCCGCTGCCCTCCCTCCTTGCCACCTACCAGCGTGGGGGTCATGAGGCAGCAGCTTCTCGTCAGCTGGAGGGTCACCCCGTAGACATCCAGGACCCGCTCTGTTTTCAGCTGGTGCAAGAGGCAATCCAGGGAGATCAGCGTCCCCATTTGGCTCACGCCACCGCTGCAAGGGACAATGGGGGGTAACTGCAGGCACCAGGCCAAGAGGTGAGAGGCACCATGAGAAACACACAGCAGCTGGCTCTGGTGGGGCAGGGGGGGCTGTGAGCACTGATGAGGGTGGCAGGGAGCTCTGCACTGACCGGTGGTCCCAAAAGTGGCACCGAAGGAGCCTGGAGGCACAGCCCACCCTGCCCTGCCGAGCTGTGCATCCCTCATCTGGGTCAGCCCTGCTAACGTGTGGTCTACTGCTGTCTCTGGCCACAAGCAGAGGAGGTCAGGGCTGCTCCCAGGGTCCCAGCAGCCAGCCCAGGGGTGTCGTGGGCACCACAGCCCAGGAGTACCTGCTCCATCTGTGCTTGCCCCTGGCCCAGCCCTGTTTGCCTTCCTTATCCTGTGTGCCTGGCTTCGTGTGAGCTTCCCTGGCTCTTATGGACTCTCAAAATGCCCCAGAATGCTGAGGGTGTTGGTGGGGGGCACAGACTCACTGGTGGCTATGCCAAGGTGCTGTGGGTACCTGCTCCTAGGAGCTGCCAGGCCAGGCTGGATGGGGCTTGGAGGAGCCTGTGCTGGTGAGAGGGGTCCCTGCCCATGGCAGGGGATCGGACTGATCTGTAAGGTCCCTTCCAACCCGGTTCTACAATTCCATGTACCTGCAGTGCAGAAGGAGGGGAGCGGCTCTCTTGCGGCTGGGCGCGCACCGTCTGACTGCAGCGAGGAGCTCCGCCAGCCCCTGGGCATCCGGCTGCTTCGTGCTGCTCCACAGCGTGTACAGGAACTGCTGCACCTGCCTCTCCTTTCCTTTCTTCTCCTGGGGAGACACAAAGAGCTGACAGGGCTGTTGGGGAGGGATGGGTGAGTTTGGAGGCAGAGGAGCCCCAGATGTTGGGTCCTTAGGCTGTCAGATGCTTTCTTGGACTTCTGTAACTCTGTCCGAGGAGTCCCCTCTGGGGCACTGCTCATCGCCTGCACCGTGGGTACTGTGCCCAGGGGAATTGTTCCCCTTCCCCTGATCTTTTGGTAAGGGCTGGGGAAGCCTCCATGGCCTCTCCCATGCACCTCCCGGCAGAAGTCCTTCTGCAGGCTGCAATCGAGACTCCCTCTTGCATTCACAGGCTGCTGGCACTCCGCTCCAGAAGCTCAGCCAAGTCTCCGCAGACCTCTCAGCCCCTGCCCCTCCAGACCCGTTGGTTAGCAGTGGGGAAACCCCACAGAGGACACATACGTGTTTCACTTTGAGCTGGGTACACCTCCATCCCGAAACAGGCTTCTCGGTGCCGCACTGGATGGTCAGCATCTTTGTGCAGAGGGAGTCTCCTTCCAGGGGCCAGCACGCGTCAGCTGGGACCTGTGCACAAGAAGTTTGGCTTCATGTTGGTGGTGGCCGTGCTTCAGACCATTCACCATCTCAAGGGGCTGTGGTGGAGCTGGGCTGACCTCCCCAAATATCCCTCCATGCCAGTTCATCCCCCAGCTGAAACCCAGAGGAGTTTTTGGAAAAAACAGTGGACAGCAGCCAGGTTTCCTTTTAGCACAGAGGTGTTTGGCAGTGGGACTCTGCTCAGCAAATTCTCTCCAGCTCAGCTGGACAGAGTCAGGAGCTGCTGTCTGTGGGTGCCCTGGGGATGCAGCTTTAAGAGACCAAGGATCTGATGGTGGGCAGCAAAGAGCCTCCCTCCTGTGACAGGCTGTGGGAGCATTTTGAAAGAGGAAAAGTTCAGCATCAGCCACGCTGGCTATGCTGTAGGCTTCAGGATAAAAGAAGCACCCCTTCAGAAAAGACAGCCCAAGTTTTGGAGCTCCTCTGGCTTCCAGCTCT
This sequence comes from Aythya fuligula, assembly GCF_009819795.1. NCBI lineage: Eukaryota > Metazoa > Chordata > Aves > Anseriformes > Anatidae > Aythya > Aythya fuligula. The sequence continues at coordinate 2,414,813 of NC_045583.1, read as the reverse complement.
GTTAAACAGATCCCTGTTCTGTCAAGGAGCAGGCGGGCACGGTGTCTTACCTCCCCCTTCTCCTGCCACGGCAGAAGCGTTAGGATGGTGTGAACGTCCTGCTCCCACACCAGGGTCCAGAAGTCCTCCATGGTCAGCTTGTCAGGTCCCTGCACAGCCAGGTAGTCTCTGCCGGAGCTGCAGCCCTGGGTGGGGAATGAGAACATCACTCTCCAGCTGGAGAAGGTGGCACAGGAACCTGGGCAGCCTGGGCAATTGAGGGAGAGGCCAGGAAAAGAAAGGAAGTTCAGCACATCAGGGGGAAAGGGGAGAGGAGGAAGCCCCAAGGGAGGGAAATGGGGACAGCCCAAACTGGGCAGAGCCCCAGGAGGGAGGCAAGACTCATCCTCCATCCCCACAGACCCCTCTGGTCCACGAGAGCACCTCACTCAGGGTCACAACAGCGGTGGGGAGCAGGGGAGGGGAGCACCGCCTGCTGCAGGGGGAGAACAACTCACCGGGATGCGCCACGCCTGCAGGAGACCCGAGAAAGGGCCCTGGTCCAGCAGGGAGAACTTCACCCTGGAGCGATCATCTGCAAGAGATGTGGGTGATGGAGGGAGCCAGGGCAGCCTCACGCTCGCACAGCTCCTGCAAGCAGCCACACAGCTCCAGTCCCCCATTCGACACCTCTCCGCCAAGATCCCCTCTCTGCCATGCTCTTGTACAGCTTGCAGATGCTGGTCCTCAAAACACAGCCTCAGAGCTTCTCCTGGAACCACTGATCCTTTTCTATCCCAATTCCCTTCTCCAGGCAGGTGCATGCAGTGCATGCAGCTTGCTCGGTGTCTTGTCCAGTGGAGATCTGCACATCTCTAAGGATGGAGATGCTGCAGACACTCTGGGCCCCTGCTCCAGTTTTTGGCCATCTTCATGGGATTTTTTTCCCTTGTACTGAGCTGGAATACCCCGTGTCTTCCAAATTATCCCTGTTGCCTCTTGTCCTTCCATGGAGCACCTGGAGGGACTGCATCTTCTCTGTGCCCTCCCAGCAGGCAAGTGAAGGCAGCAATGTGATCTCCCTTTTGCTTTCTCTCCTCGAGGCTGAACAACCTCCTCCCCAACCTCAGTCCCATACAACACATGCTCCAGCCCCCAGCCACCTCGGTAGCCTTCTGGTGGACCCACTCCAGAGTGTCAGAAAGCTTTTTTGCACTGTGAGGCATGGTGAGAGGGTGCAAGGTGTGAGAGCACTTACATGGCAGGATGCTGGCTGAGGGCCGTGTCTGCTGGTTGCCTGAAGATGGTGTTGCAGAGCTGGCTTCCTCCTTGACAACCTCGAGGAGGGTCTGAGTGAAAGAGAGAGGTGGAAGCGGTGAGCAGAGGAGGTTCAGGAAGGTCTGGAGACTCCTGAGGGTGCCCAGCCTCAGCAGCAGGGTGCTTACAGCTGCCCATGCAGAGGCAGGTAAGCTATGGGACCACCCAGCCAAGGCTCAGTGGGGTGGGCTGCCAGGTCTGCTCCACGCTGTCTGCATCTCTCTGTAGGTCCCTACCGTGTGTAGGGTCTGGGAAGGAGGGGTCATGGACGGATCCTGCTCGGTGCAGGACATGTGAGGGAGCTGGGGACGCAGTGCCATGGAGAGGGGAACGCTGCCAGGAGAGCCAGGCACAGAGAAACTGGGGTATGGGACCCACTGAGGAGGGATTTTTAGGGTGTCCCCCAGTCTGAGCAGCTGTTAATGCTCCCCAGGCCCCCACGGTGTGTGTGGCCGTGGCAGGGCTCCCCGCACCTTGCCCAGGACAGTGCTCACCTCGTACTCCCTCAGGAAGCCCATGTTGGACTTGGCTGCGTTCTGGGCATAGTGCTGTGCAAAGCTTTTCAGTGGGATGGGGCAGGACCTGGGGAGAGAAACTGGTGGTAAGGGGGAGGCTGAACAAGTGCAGAATTAGCCAGGCTGTGTCCAAAGGAGCTGGGCAGGGCTGTGGGCATACCTCCACCCCTCTTGTGGCTCTCCAGCCCCTTTCTGATGGGTCTCAGCTGTAGCACAGCCCAGAGCCCATTGCCAAGACACAGCATAGGCAAGGGCATCCTCTTTTGAATGAGGTAGGATAGAATTTGGCCATACAGATAAATAGGTCACCTCCAGAAGTAGGCTCAGAAACAGGGTAGGGGGGCAAAGCCCTGACCTGCTCCCACCCCCGGTAGCTCTGCAGTATTTTGGCACAGCTCCTGAGACTGACACTGGGGGGAAGGAGGACGTGGTCCCCCAAGCCCTCGCAGTGTGCCCTGTGCCCCACACTGCTCTAGACTGGGCTCCCTGTGCTGCAAGGAGCAACCAGCCCCAGGCTGACCCCCCTCAAAATGCTGGGTGGGATGGCTGGTGGGGCCTCCCTGCCCTCCTGTCCTGGGATCAAGGCCCAGACTGAGCTCAGGTCCCAGCGTGCTGCCTGGAGGGGCTGTGGGTTAGGGGTTGGGGGGGAAGGGGCAGGTGAAATGCAGCAGGCCCTTACGTCTCTGTCCCTGATAAACCCAGGAGTGGTTCCTCCAAGATCTTGTCCAGGATACAGCTGTGCAGGAAAATATACTGGGACTGGAAGACAAAGGCAGAGAACAATGTAGAGCAATCCTGCACTGTGCAGACAACATAAAAGGGGGTATGGTACCCAGTAGGCAGGGTATGTCCCACTGCTGCTGTGGGTCTGGCAAGCCAAGAAGCTGCTGGAGATCCCCACAGAAGGGCAATTTCCACTCCAGTTGAGCTGGCCCTGCTTTGAGCAGCACCACGATACAGCCACAGGCTGGGGACCAGTTGGGGTGCTGGGACCAGTCCACCAGCACATCTGTCTGCCAGCCCTGATGGTTTTTATGCCACAAAGCAGTGGGCCTGGGGGAAGAGAGAGCAGAGCTCTTACCAGCGTCTGAATCATCTGGTAGCGGTTCATCCGCAAGGTGTAAACCACGCCGAAGGTGTCCACCACCTTCTCCTGCTTCATCTGCTGTAGCAGCCGGTCCAAGGCGATGAAGGTACCGCTGCGGCCCACCCCAGCACTGGGAGCACAGACAGAAAGGTTTAAGCATTGCCTGACCCTGCAGCTGATGAGCTCCCCCCCAACACTAGGCATGTCTCGCCCTGGGGGCACCAGCAAAGACTGAGGGGCTGTGGGGCCATTGAGACTGCCCTGGGAGTGCTGAGCATCCCCTGGGAATCACAGAATCGTGGAATGGTTGGGTTTGAAGGGACCTTAAAGCTCATCTAATTACATCTGCCGACAGCCCAGGCTGCCCAAATCCCATCCAGCCTGGCCTTGGGCACTGCCATGGGGATGGGACACCCACAGCTCCTCTGGGCAGCCAGTGCCAGGGCCTCACCCCCCTCATAGTAAAGACTTTCTTTCTAACGTCTAATCTAAATCTACCTAAATCTTTTAATTTAAAACCATTATCCCTTGTCCTACTGCTACACTCCCTGATAAAGAGTCCCTCTCCAAACCAGACTGGATGACAGGCTGCCCGCAGCCCTGCCATCCCCAGTGCCCAAGCAAAGAGACTTTCTGCAGCCCATGCATGCCCTGGATGCTGCCTTCCCTCCCACCTCATGCACCAGGATGTCCCTGGTCCCCCCCTGCTGTCCCCGCAGTGCTGCGCCTTGCCTGCAGTGCACGAGGGTCGGCCCCGCGTCCTTGGCGCTCTGGATGCGCTCCCGGACCAGCTCCCTGAAGGCCATAATGGACGTCGTGGACTCTGGGATGCCGTGGTCGGGCCAGGCTGTGTAGTGCAGGTGGGACACGTGCCGCTCTGCCCGGAGGCCCTCCTGAAAAAGGGTCGATGACACAGATCATCAGCATGCACCCCGCAGCCCCAGGAGCACCCACGGACCCCAGCTCATGTATGGGGACAGCCCACATCACATCCACCCCACTATCTGGTGGCTTCTGCTGCCCTGTCCTGTCCCCACAGCTCCCTGACATGGCAAGGTGGAAGTTGCAGGGAGCACAGCTGCCTTCCCCTGCCCTGAAACGCGTCCTTGAAGCTGCAGGCCAAGTCCCATAGCAGGGATATGAGTGCAGTGGGAAGGAAGGAGCAAGGGCGGGCAGGAGGCACGATGTGCATTGGATATGTCCGTGTCACCGAGCCTGAGGTGGCACATTGCTCCCCAGAGGGGCTTGGTCTTCTTTGAACCCCGTTACTGGCATAGAAAGGAGATTCTGCCACCACCACTGAGGCGAAACCCCGCTGTATCCCGTGCAGACCCACAGCCCTCGATGGGGCCCCAGGTCCTTACTCACGTGCCACAGCTTGAACTCACGCATGGTCCACTCGTCCGAGCTGCTCTGCGCCAGCAGGTGGACCCGCACCTGCCCGTAGGAGACTGGGGCGGATTCGGAGGGCCAGTAATGATCACAGAGGACCTAGGGCACAGGTAGGACAGGGTCACAGGGAGGCCTAGCCTGCCCGCCGGGGTGACATCGCATCTCCCTGGGAGCACCTGGAGGTGTGTGGGGAGCTGGGGCAGATCTGTTGGAGACAACAGGGGGTTGCTCCTCACACCAGGAGCTTTGCACAGCTCTCCTCCACCTCCCCTTGGCTCCTACTGAGGAAAGGACCTGTGCAGGTCTCATCACCCATGGGGAATGGAGCAGGTCTAAATGAGGCACCTCATCCTGAAGCAATAACTTCAGATGCTGCCGAACTACCTGGGTGAGGGGAGCTGGGGTCCTGCTAAGCTCTACTTCTGCCCCTCCGTGCGCCGAGCTAACGCAGAGCTGCACACATCCTCCTCTTCCACCCAAGCTGCTTTTTGGGGAAGCTGCACGTGCACAGGGAGCAGCAGAGCGCCCAAACCCAGCCCCAGGCTCAGCAACCACAGACAGGTGCCGGCTCGGCTGAGTGTGGCGGTGCACACCTACCCGCCCGTTCTCCATGCACACTGTCAGCATGATGATGTTGCAGACGTTCTGCTCCCACACCAGCCTCCAGAAGTCCTCTATTGTTTTTTTCAGGGGCCCCTGGGTGGCAATGAACTCCTGCTGGGATGTGTAGCCCTGAACAAGAGCCAGAGAGGAGGAGTTGGCAAGTTCCCTAGGGCGGCGGATGCAGCCCTGGGACCAAGTCAGTCCTTAATCTGCCTTTCTTGTAGATGGAGAGATGCCCTCAGCCCGTGTGAGCACAGCTTCCTGGGCAGCTGACTTCAGCAGAAGCTTCAGAAGAAGCTGACTGCACAGGAAATATGCTGCCCAGCACGTGCTCTACTTCTTTGGAACAGGGACGTGACCCTCCACTTCCCTCCAAGCAGTTCCTCGTTCAGCCTAACCAGGGAAAGACAAATCTGGGTCTTCCTTGAGCTCTTCAGCCAGTGCTGGAGGTAGGGTGAGCATGCGAGGTCCCAAGCTTCTCTGCCTTTGTCCCGTTGGCACACGCATGCCCCGCGGATTCCCACAGCATGCTGCGTGCCCTGCCTGTTACCTGGGGAAAACTCCCGGGTGGGGGATGCTGGCACAGCTCCGGGGTTGTTCAAATGCAGCTGCACAGACCAGAAGGAGAAAGAGCAGACAGACAGACGGGGCAGTAAGCTGGGAGGGGATGGAAAGAGGACAGTGCTCGAGAAGAAGGAAGAAAGCCTTGCCAGCCTCCCCACACTCGCTCACTCTGCGTTCACAGCACTTTGCCATCAAATGTTCGCCATCAACCTCTGCTAGAGAGCAACCATGAATCTCTGCCCGACCCCAACACCTCACCAGTCTGCCAGCTGTGGTTCCAGTGGCTCTTGTCCACCGGCCCTCACAGCCTCAGTCCGGGCTGGGTTCTCTGATGGTGTCCTGAGACCGTGCCTCTACGTGGGGAAGGCAAGCGGGCACTCACAGGCACAAAGTTGGCATTGATGTAGTCCGTGTGTGGATCCTCCCCCAGCTGGCTCAACTTGACCCGAGAGTGATCATCTGAAAGAGACCACATACATGTGGGACCCCTGGCAGCCCTTCACTGAGACACAGCTGCAATTTCATCTGGTTTACACCCCATGAGAAGCCCCAGCAGCTCCTCCAGCCCCATGTATGCAGCCAACAGCAAGGCTCTGTGCTCTGCTGGTTGCTCTCCTCCCCAAGGAGCAGCTATTGCTGCACTCCCCAAAGCTCTGGGACATGCATGGTCTCCCCGTGGTGCCCAACTGGGTCCCGTCCCTGAGCGGGGCTCACCCCTGGGAGCAGGAGGCAGCACTTACAGGGCAGCACGTGCGGGTATCTGTTCTTGGAGACGTTGGCTGGCAGCTCTGCCTCCACCTTGGGCTGCTCCTTCCCAACTTCCTTCAGCTCCTGTGGCATGGAGTTAGTCAGGCAGAGCAAGTCAGAGCTCACAGACATTGGCGTTAGAGAAGGTAGCCTGAGATGAATTTCACAACCTGATCCTGTGGCTCTGACAGTGCCCCTCAGAATCCTTTTGGCTGCAGGCTCTTTTCCCAAACCCTCCAGGCGGATCTCATTGCAATACTGCTCCACTGCCTTGCCTCCAGCCCAGGTCTGGGGCCCTGAGCTTTGCACACCAGCAGCTATGGGCCGTGCTCGTTCACCTCATGTCACAGACAACACGTATTTCTACCAAAACTTGAACAAACCATATTTTGAGGAAGGGAATTGCCTGATCACTTGGTCCATCCAGCCTTTGGCTTCCAGGACTGCCCAGCGGAGTGGCCACGGAGGTGGCTTACTGTTCCTGCACCCAACGGCCGGGACACGACATCTGACTTTCAGCCAGGCTGGATTTGAAAGAGCTGTCTAAGGGGGAAATTAAGTCCCATCTCTAGCAGGAGTCTCAGCTCACCTCAAACTCCTGGAAAAAAGCGTGGTTACCACTTGCTGTCTTCATCTCATAGTACTGCTTGAAGTTCTGTATGGGAATTGGCCGGTGGACATTTCTGCATGAAATGAAGTCCAGAGGAAAACTTGCCTTAGCTTTTGGGAGGTCTGGCAGGCCAGCCACGCAGCCAGAGAGACAGCCCAGCCTCGAGACCTGCGGTACCTGGATGCACACACAGGGGGTGGTTTATAGCCCACAGCACTGCCCAGGGAAACGAGTCCAACAGAGCAGTGCTCAGACACTGGGAGGGATTTCAGGTTGGTGAGGATATTCTCCTACTGCAGAAGCCTTGCAGAGAAGGTGACAATACATTTCCCACTTGCATTGGCTTGGAATGGAGATGGGCAATAAATGATGGATGTGGGAAAGCCTAGGCTTTAAAAAGTAATGGGAAGGAGAGGACACATAGCTTTTCCTGAGTCAAAGCATGAGAAAGGAAGTAGGTGAAGGGCTCTGGCACCTGCCTTGCAAGTAGAGAGGGAAGAGTCCAGCCAGTAGCACTCACCTCAAGCTGTAGGTCACCATTTCCTGGGGCAGGCTGTTCTTCTGTGATCTGGAAGCAAAACATGGGAGTTGTTACTCTTCCCTGCAGCGCAGGGGCTGATTCTGCAAGCGTACTGTGTGCTGCTGGCTCTTGGAGCACCTGTGAGCAGGAGGCTCACATCAGCTCCCCTCTGCCTACTGCTTTTGCTTTCTGTCTCTCAGGCACAGCTCCAGCTGGTGGGTGTCCTGGTTTCCCCAAAGCTCGTTTTACACCCTCTCACTCCTCTTCCTCCTGGCCTGGCATTTAATGCTGGGTTTTGCTGAGATTCCCAGCCTGCACCCGCTGGGTAAGAGATGGCTCATCCTCACCTCCTTGCCCTGAGCTGCTTCCAGTAGACCAGAGCGAAAATGGCTGTGAGTGTCAAGAGAAATCCCACGACAATTCCAGCTATTACTGGCATTGGGAGCGGAGTTGCATCCACACCTTGAGCAGCTGGAATCAAAAAGAGGAAAGATGGACAGAAATATGAGCCAGTGAATGACTACATTTACATTGTTTATTATATTTACTACAGCCCAAGAGCTCCCTCTGGCTTGCCATTAGCTGGTTGTTAATTCTCTCCAACCTGCACAGCCAGGTAGGGAAGAGGACAGAGCAGCGGTGAGATAATGTACCCATCTTACCTGAAAAGGTGGTGAATGACACTGCAGGGGCCACTGGGTCGTACTTGGTGAAGGCAGCGATGCTGAACCTAGGGCAAAGCAGAGTTGTGCATCAGGGGCAGCCAGCAGCAGGCAGAGCCAAGGGTAAGGGACAGCTGCCTCTGCATTGGACGAGGCTGTTTTTCTGGAATGGGATTTAGGGGATGTATTGAAATGGTCTTTCCTCCCTTTTCTGCCTCATGGACAAGTCTGTTACACTTGGGAGAATGTCAGAAAATGCAAACGGGGAACAGCTCTCCACCGAGGTGCTACCTGCAGGCAGGCAGAGAGCTGTGCTCGCTTAGCAGGCAGAAAGGGAAAGTCAGCAGCAGGTGGGGAGGGTGGAGGTGGGCTGAGTCGCTGTCTCAGCTCACGCCAACCCATTAATTCCTGGAGAGATGAGCCCAGTGACTTTGAAACAGGGGCACCTCAGCTGGTGGGGCTGAGCCCCGACCCAGACCACACAGAGCACAGAGCTGGCTGGGGCCTCCTGCTCCCAGTGGAGATCTGCCCTACATCCTCCTCCTCCAAGCAGTGCACACACCAAGCCTCACAGTGCCCTGCAGAGCTGAATTTCTTCTCCTCCCAGTGTATAACCTGGAAGGGCAGGTCCTCTGGTGCCCTAAATGCAAGGTAGGGCTTCCAAACGTAGCTTTGGATTTTAGCAGCCTAGAGTTTGCAGAGTCCAGGGTGAGCTCCCTCTGGCAGCATCCCAGACCTGGCTTCTGGGAGCGAAGATCTCTTTGGAAACTGGGCCTGCAGATGTCGTGCTATGAGATAAGGGTTTGTGGATAAATAACTCACTGAAAGATAGGAAAGAAGGGTTGGCTTTCAGAGCAGAAACGGGCAGCCACTGGTATCTGCTTTTCACCACACTGATGATGATTAACTGGTAAAACAATAGGGAGGATAGATGTTATTTAGGGAAGCCAAAATGAAAGTGATGGTTAGTACATGTCAGTAGGTGGTGTAATGACACCGTGACAGAGCTGCTCCCTTCCCAAAAGTGGATGTTGGAGGGAAAATGGCAACTGGGCAGCGTGAAGGTGGATATACACACAGGCTGGGACAGTATTTGGGGGCAGAGGGGTCTCCTGCCGTGTTTGTGCTGCTGTTAAACTACCCTCGAGGCTGCTGGCAGCTATCAGATGGGGTCTGGCAGATCTTGGTCTGAGCTCAGCAGTGCTGGCTGGAGCAGAAAGCCAGACCCGAGGCTGCAGGGGTTAAGCAGCAAGGTTTGCTGAGCCATGCCTGAGGGTGAGTGGGCAGGAACAATAGCAAGAAGGAAGAATAGATGGGCAATCAATCTCAAATCTTCTCAATCAATTGAACACTCTCCCATGCCTGCTCTGGGGTGCAATACCTCAACACCTGCATGGGCATGGGATGGGAATGCAGGATCATTCCAGTTATCCTGCCAGGCATGATAATGTGTTGCCTCAAGAGAGCTGAGAACAGCTGTTAGCTCTTGACATCCTGCTGTGGGTGGGATTTCCAAGGGAATGGCTGTCTTGAAAATCCCTTTTGTTCTCTGCCACCCACCTGACTCAGGCCTGTGCTGACATCGACCTTTATTCTTTGCCAGTGCTGGCCCAAACAGGGTGCTTGAGTCCCTGTTTGGTAACACGTGTACATCTCAAATGGCTCCAATTTACTTTTTTTTTTTTTTTTTGTGTGTGTGTAAGCATGAAGTCTGCACGTAGCAGAAGTAGAAAGAGAATCAGAAGAAAATAAGAAAGGCAGGAGAGCCAGCAGGTCCAAACCTGGCACCAGGGACCTGGACTCCACTCCCCCTAAACTTAAGGGCAGATCTAAGCCTCCACATTTTACTCATATGAGAAAGCGAGGCTCTCTTGTCATGCACACACTCTCTCAAGTTATTCCTCTCTTTTCCCAAAGCTCTGAGACTTCTATCATTATTCAGCCATCCTTGCTATATGCTCCTTTAAATTGGAGAGGGACAATCTTCTAGATTTCTGGAGGACCCTTTGTCAGGAGTGCCTGGAGATATGGCCCCTATTAACAACGGACTGCCTAAAGAAATGATTCTTTGTTTGCAGAAGAAATCTTGTTTTACCAGCAAATATTTTAAAGGAGCCCTACAATAAAATATGTATGCTTGTGCATTCATGCTGCTGTATTTTATTTACTGTCGAATAAGACTGTGAATTTATGGACCTTGTGATCTGTGTGTGTGCATGCCTCATGAGGAATTTGAACCTTAGGCTGTGCACTTTGCAACCCTCAACCTCTGGGACCCCCGCTGTGTAGGCACCATTTGAACTAATGTCCCCACTCCCTGTGTGCGTGTGGGCTCTGCGTCACATCCAAGTACCAGCACCCATTTCCAGTCTTAATCTCGAGGTGGACAACCATCCAGCTCCCAAGACAACCTACACAGCCCTTGTCAGCCTCGACTTTTGTTTCTGCTCTCCCTCTCTTTGCCCACTTCCACCAACATCCTCCAATGTGACAGCCCTTGCATCCCTCAAATGCTGCTTGGCCGAGCAAACCCCGGGCTCTGCCCCTGGGGGGTTGCAGAGTACGAGGGTGAGGTGAGAGTGAGGGCACTGCTGGCACCTTGCAGGGGTCTTGTGGGGTCCCTTCTGTCCTGCAGCCCCTCAGGAGGGAGGCTGGCATCTCTCACCTGTACTGCTCATTGGCTTTCAGCTTCCCGTTGCACGTTGCCCTGGACTGGCCACAATCTTCTGTTCCCACCGGCACTCGCCAGATTTCAGGGGATCTCCTGGGGCTTGGGTGGAATGGATTGGGGATTAGCACAGCCAGGTAGGAGTCCTCTGTCCCGTAGTAGTGGTCATACCAGGTGCTGGACATGGTTTCCTGGGTGGGCCTCAGCACTGAAGGGGAACATACAAGAGGACAGAGGTAACATGGACGTGGTGTGCAGAGGACTTGCTGCCCTCTTGCTGGGGAACCACTGCAGCTCCGAATGCACAGGGACACTTACGTGAATCATTAGTGGTAGCGACAACACCATAGTACTCGATTTGGCCATTCTCCTCGCTGAACAGGTCGGATGAAATGATGACTGTGGAGCTGGCCTCGACCTGGAAGACGTCTGCTCGTAGGGGTGGTGGCAGGGCTGGAAGAGGAAGCAGAAAGCACAGCCTGTTAGTGTGCCCTGCTCCCACAGACCGATTGCTCAACACGTGGCAGCTCCTGGCATCACCACCCAGCGCCCTGACCCTCAGCAGTGCAAGGCACGCAGGGCTCAGAGATGTCTGAAGAAGTCCCCAGGTCTAATTATCAACACCCACCGTCCTCTCCTGGGGTCTGTGGCAAGGCTGTGGAAAAGAAGGGCACTCACCCTCCACTGTTGTGTTGCAGAGCAAAGGCACAGCCTGGCTCCTCATGGCATTCATGCCCACTGTGCTGATGGTGATTCGGTACGAGGAGTCTGGGCCCAGCCCCTCCAGCCTGGCTGTGCTCGTAGGAACGCTCACGATGTACTTGGAGGCAGGGGGTCTGTCGGAGAGTCTCTCTGTCACCACCTCATAAGCCTCCACGTCTCCCAGAGAGCTGGTCCAGTTCAAAAAAAGGCTCCTGGACTCCGGTAGGCATTGCACATCCTCCACTGGGTTTGGCTCTGCGAAGGAGACAGCCCTGGATATGGCAGGCCCTGAACGTACTGGGACAGAGAAAACCTAGCCCCAGAGCAGGTGTCACCATCACAGTCCTGTGCTGCCAGTCCCTGGGTCAGTGGGAGAGCTCAACGTGTTTGGATAACGCTCTCAGACATGGTCTGATTTTTTGGGTGGTCCTTTGGGGACCCAGGAGTTGGACTGGATGATCCTTGTGGGTCCAACTCTGGATATGATCCGATGACATCTGTGGCTCAGGAAACTTCTGCGCCAAGGGCCACAGGACAAGGTGAGTGGGTCAGGGCCTGAGCAGGAGATGGCTTTTAAGAGAAGCAGTTCAATGGACCTCTCTGCAGAGTCTGCTTTGCTTTACCAGTAGCCAGGCTACCAGATTATGGGAAGTAGTGGGGTTTAGGGAGCTGATGGCTTCTGGAGGGGTCACCTTGCTGCTCTCCTGTACCTCCCACCAGGAAAACTTGCACCCTGCTGCTGAACCCCAAGGGTTGATTCAGCCTGAAGCCCTCCCCAGGCATTTCTCAGCCCTCCCAGCCCCAAAGCAGTGCATACGAACCCAGTGGCACCGCCAAGGGCTTGGTGCTGCTCCAGTAGGGCCCGGCCACGCAGCTCAAGGAGACGGAGTAGTTCCTCCCTGGCACCAGCCCCTGCAGGAGGTGCTGGACTTGTCCTTTGGTGAGAGCATGCCGTGAGGGCAGCGAGCCATTCCTGGGGTCTCGCAGCCACAGCTGGCAGTCGTCCTGCTGGCCAGGGACACTGTCCCAGGAGATGAGCATTGTGTTGTTCCCTTCCGCCACCGCAGAGAGGTTTTTGGGAACCGAGGGGACTGCAAGGAAAACCACACCGGGGGAGAGTTACTGGGATGCCAGGCCCTCTCTTGCATGTGCAGAGGTACAAGCAGAAGATGGGAAATATGCAGGGAAGCTTTGTGTGCTCAGTGATAACACTCCTGCAGCTGCTGGCTGCCACTACCAGAAACGGCTTTTAAATGGCAATAGGAGGACAAGCAGAGTGATGAGCATGAGGAGGTGGCTTATTCCTCTCGCTAACTGGCAAGTTGCATCAGAGACCTGCCTGAATGGCCCCGCATGTGACTCCCAATACCCTGCAAGGGGCTGGCTGAGCGTGGGAGCAGAGACCTCTGGATTCCCCAAGCAAAGTGCAGGGACTGTGGGGATAAGCACATGAAAAGGCTTATTGTGCTTATCTGCAATTTCCACATTCCTGAAAAAAAAAAAAAAAAAAAGCCTGGCTTCCCCATATTTCCCATGCCAGGAATTTTCTGAGTGCCTGGGAGAAAGGCAGTGGGGATGGTGAGGTACCAAAGGGCAGCTGTATTGCCTGTTCTCCCCTCCGCTGGCTCACCCAGACCACGATCCCACTGCTAGAGCCATACCTGCAGCTTCCAGACAACATTCCCAGCCCCAGCCCTGCCCCTTCCCTCTGCAGGAGCTGAGCCTGCCCAGCTGGGGAGGGCTGAGCATCACGCACAACCCCCAGCTCCCACCACTTACTCGTCCAGTCACTGATGTTCTCTGCGGAGGCTGCGTAGGGCCCTGCCATGGACACCACTTCCAGCAGGTATTTCTGTCCCGGAGCCAGGCCAGAAAAGGTGAATTTGCTGGTGCCTTTCCCCACAGATGTGTTGGCTGCCAAAATACCCGATCCCGAGTAATACAGGAGGAGCCTGTACCCATCCTGTCCGTGGGGTTCAGCTCTCCAGGACACACTCAGCCTGTTGGGATACCCCTGGTTCGTCATGTACACGTTTTGGGGTGCCAGGGGATCTGGAGAGAGAGGATGAGCATCATGTATCAGTGAAGGGTCTGAGGACATTGCTCAGTCACTGGCAGTGTCATCGGAAGGGATGGACCATGCAAAACAGGGCTCTTTGTCTCGGCTGGATGGCTGCACCCACCACCCTGGAGGCAGCTTCTGCAAGCCTCAAGCGGTGCCTGGCTGAACAGAGACAGCCTTGTCTTGGCTGCAGCAAGCCACCAAGATGGGCAAGGAGGGTGCACCCAGCCAGCTGGAGGTGGGAGCTGAACACCCCCATCCTGCTGCTCCCAGTGAGCTTCTTCTCTGGTGTTCAGCTCCCAGAGATGCAGCCGCCCTCATCTAGGTTGGGGGAGCTGACGGCGAGGGTGGGCAGAGCCCTGCTCAGTGCCATGGCACTGATGTGCCCTTGGGTTGAGGCAGGGCTCGTGGTCTCCATGCGGGTCAGTGGGGCCATACCTTTTGCTACAATCCTACACAGGCTACACCCACACCCAGCAAGGCACAAAATCACCCTCCAACCCCACTACTCACACGTCCAGTTGCTGACATTCCCTGCAGGTGTCCGGTAGGGCCCAGCTACAGAGACCACCTCCAGCACGTACTTGCTTCCTGGGGCCAGGCCCGTGAAGGTGAAGTTGTGGGTGTCTCTCCCAACTGAGGCCGTAGCTGCCACGGTGCCCAGCCTGGCGTGGTGCAGGGTCAGCCTGTAGCCATCTCGCCCCCCGGCCGCGGCTCCCCAGGACGCGCTCAGCCTGTCGGGGTGCCCCGTGCTCAGCAAGCGCACAGCAGCCGGGGGCAGCGGGCCTGGGGAGTCACCAGACCTGGTATTAGGGATTGGAGGCCAGGCAGAAGGAAAGAGATGCTTGGTGGGATGCTGTGGGGCAGGATTGGTGCTCCCTAAGGTCTGGATATGCAGGGCCACACTGGCACACTCCAACTCCTGACTTTTCTTCTCCATCCCCTTCCCACCTCACCTAATTTCTCCCCTTTGTGGTCCCTCACTCACCAACCCTTCTTCATCCACATCCTATTCACACTCTCCTCCCCATGCCCAGCTGCCAGACCTTGCCACAGGTGTATGCACACATCCTCCAGCACACAGAACTGGCAGAAGGCTTGTCGAAACCTCATGCAGCCTTAAAATGCTTCTGAGTGGGCAGAGGGGTTGGGCTCATCCATCTCCAGAGCAGAGACCTGTTCTACTGGGAGAAAGAGGTGGATGACCCTCTTCTACTGCTCTGATTCACAGACTTTTATGGGAACGTGGTTTCTACCTGCTGGAGGAGACTCAACAAGGGTGCAAATGCTTGGGTGTACAGGAAGATGGGACTGCTTGGGCAGGGGATGTCCCCATGTGGGCACGGCTGGGTAACCCTGCATGTCACCAGCACTTTGCACCCATGCACGTGGGTATGCACACCTCCAAAGGCACCAGATCCCCTATAAGCCTCCCAGACCTCTCCAGGGCTGCACAGTGCAGCCTCTCCCACCCCTCTGCAGGGGACAGTCCTCTGGGCACTCACGCGTCCAGCCACTGACGTTGGGTGCTGCTGCCTGGTATGGTCCAGCTGTGGCACTGGCCTCCAGGGAGTACTGGCATCCTGGGGCCAGGCCCGTGAAGGTGAAGTTGTGGGTGTCTCTCCCAACTGAGGCTGTAGCTGCCACGGTGCCCAGCTTGGTGTGGTACAGGGTCAGCCTGTAGCCGTCTCGCCCCCCGGCTGCAGCTCCCCAGGACGCGCTCAGCCTGTCGGGGTGCCCCGTGCCCAGCCAGTTCACAGAAACGGGGGGCAGTGGTCCTGGGGAGAAAATACAGCTTATTGGCAGGAGCCATGTCTGGGAAGAAGGAGAGGAGCTGCTCCATCTCCGTGCCAAGCCCCAGGTGCTACAGGAGGTGGGTCTGCCCTGCAAGGTCCCAAAGGGTGGCTTTGCTCTTGGCTCTCTGGCAGCTGCCTCAAAGGGTTGCCTCCTCCCTAGGGCTGCATGTGGATGGCTGCTTGGGTGTGGGTGGCCAGGCCATGGGGTCCAGCACAGACCCCCCCAGTGCTGCACCCATCAGGGCATGAGCACTAGGCACTTGTGTGGATGGGAGAGGAAGGCAGGATCTGGCTGGACCAGTATGGCCTCCGACTCGAACTGGGAATGAGTGGAGGACACCCGGCCGCATCATACTCACGTGTGCAGTGGGTGAGGTTTGGGGTGCTGGTGTGGTAGGGCCCAGCCGTGGCTCTCACCGCCACGCTGTAGCGGGTGCCAGGGTTCAGGTTTTTGAAGGTGTGGCTCCTGGCATCCCCAGCCAGCGCCGTGTGCTCAGCACCACTGCTGGAGGCTGTGTCGTGGAGCTCTACCACGTAGCCCTCTGCTCCGTGCCCCGTGGCTGCCCAGGATGCCCGCAGTGCTGAGGCAGAGGGGCTGCTCAGGGTGAAGTTGGCAGGGGCCAAGGGATCTGGAAACAAACAAAAAAAAAAAAAAAAAAAGAGGAGAGGGTCAGCCCCTGCTGTGTGCCATAGTGCTGGGAGCTGGCTGCCTGGCTGGGTGGGTGCTCATGCACCAAGCAGGGGGCTGGGTGGCCACCAGAGGTCCTCCCAGAGAGAAGGATGGGAGCAAACGAGCAGTCAGAGTGCAGGGCTCCAAGCACAGCAAGCAAAAAGGATGAGTGTGCACAGCAAGGAGGGGTTGGGATGGGGAAGGTGGTGGTGGGTGCTCCACAGGGCTCCAATGGGGGCTATGGGGCACAGTGGAGAGCCCTGTGCTCAACCCAACCCCTCAGACTCACACGTCCACTGGGTGATGTTGGTGGAGGAGGCTTCAAAGGAGCCTTTCACGGCAAAGACCTGCAGAGCAAACTTGCTGCCTGCCTCCAGGTGAGTCCAGGTGATGTTCTGGGCATCCTGACTCAGGATCTGGACCCGCTCCCTTCTGTGGGTGGTGAGGCTGTACAGAACAGCACGGTAGTGGTCCCTCCTGCCAGGGGGCTTGTTCCACCATGCGTGAAGCTCCGAGGAGCTGCCTGGGTTGGTAAGGCTCAGGTTTGTTGGAGCAGCAGGAACTGCAAGGAAAGACAAATATACGAGTTGGAGAAAAAAAGGTCCAGTTCTGAACATGCAACAAAATCCCCAGAAAAGCCTTGCTTTCCCCAGGCAGCCAGCACAACAGCCCAGAAAGTGCCCTGTGCCCCTTGGTGCAAGAAGGCTGCAAGAGGCAGGAGATGACTGCAAGCCAGCAACATCGAGAAAAAGACCATGGTGACCTCCAGTCCTCCTCCGAACACAGATCCCATCCCTCCTGGGGCTCCTTGCAGCTCCCCCACCTGCATCACCTGAGGGTGCTGAGGGTGCTCACCTGTGCACCCAGAGATGTTCCTGGGGAGGGAGCGGTAGGGGCCGGCTACTGCCCAGATCTCAACAAGGTAGCAAGTCCCTGGTGCCAGCCGCCCCAGGGTGATGTTGGTGCTGTCTTTCCCTGCTTCCAGGTTCCTTGCAGGTGAGGACAAGCCTTCCTCGTGCACGCTGAGCAGGTATCCATCCCTCTGCCCAGGAGGGGTCTCCCAGTGCACAGCCAGAGCCCAGGCAGTGCCGACAGGGCTTGCTGATAGGGCAAGTGGAGGTAGTGGGACTGCGGGAGAGAAAAGGCATTACAGGGGATAAACCTGGGATGCTCAGGACTGATGCTCATTTGGGAATGAAGCTGGGAGCTGCAGAACCGTGAGCAATGAAAATGTTGCCTAAAAAGTGCTGAGAGCAGCAGGTTGCTCCCAGGTCCAAGCTGCTCCCTCCATCCCAGGTGATAACACAAGTCACCACCATGGCCCCAGAGTCCCTGTCCCAACGTGTGGGGCAGGCTCCCAGTGTGCCCCATTGAACCCCTGGGCCCAGAATGAGCGCGGGTCCCAGCATCCTGAGCAGGAGACGGGCACCAGTGGTGCTGCGGGGACGTGGGCACAGGACCCTGCTGCAGGACAGCCCTGGGGCTCCCTTTGGCCCCCAGCCCCTCTCCAGGTTGGCCACCAGGACTGGGACACACAGAGGGGCTGCCTCCCTACCTGTGTAGCCGATGGCGGTCTGAGAGGAGGTGCGGTGAGGCCCAGCCTGCGAAATGATCTCCACCCGATATCGGGAGCCCGGCACCAGCCCCTCCAGGTCAAGGTGGGTCACTCCACGGGGGACAGACACGTTCCTGATGATGGACAGGGACTCGGCCACCGAGAGCTGTACCAAGTGGTCTCTGCCACCGCCTGACTCCACCCAGCTCACGTGCAGCTCCTGGGGACTCCGGCCAGGCTGTGCGCTCACGTTAGCCAGAGACAGGGGATCTAGGAGGAAACACAGCGCGGAAATCTGTGAGCTGGTGAAGGGAAGCAGATGGAGAGGTCAGGACCCAGCCCACACCTCTGCACAGGGCTAAAGGAGAAGTGTGGACAGCTGACTGCCAGCTCGCCCCTTGCTGGCTCCCTGTGCAAGCTGCCCGTGCACGTCCCCAGGGTGCATTTTTGGAGGCCCAGCAGCCAGCACGCAGCACCTAGCTCATGACACACGCTCCCATTCCCAGGAGCATGGATCGTACAGCTCTCCCTGGAGCCTCCCTCCAGAGGTGGCCTGGGCACGTCCATGTCACTGCGAGCCCTGCGGGCAGCACCAGGCTGCCCTGTCCCTGCAGGAGGCTGGGGCCACTCTTCACTCACATGTCCACTCGGTGGCAAAGTGTGACGAGGACCTGTATGGGCCAGCGAGGACCGTCACCTTCAGGAAGTACTGAACGCCGGGGGACAGCCCCAGGAAGGTGAAGTTGTGGGTGTTTGGCCCCACGGAGATGTTCCTCTGCATCGGATGGCTCTTGCTGTAGAGCTGGAGGTGGAACTGATCCACGTCGCCAGCAGCCTTGTCCCAGAAGGCTGAGAGTCCCAGCGGCCGCCGGGTGTTGGTCAGGGTCACGCCGGATGGAGCCAGTGGATCTGAGAGAGGAGACAGCAAGCAGTGAGCAGCAGTCGTGGTGCAGGCGATGGGCTGGCACAGGAGCTGCCCCAGGACGAGTTACAGCCTTTTTGTTTTGGGAGACAGCTTCAGAAAGGAGCTGGGAATACAACAGCTGACCACAAAAAGGGGCCTCTGCCAGCATGCACTCATACTGGGCACCCTCAGCTGCTTGTGCCCAGTGGGCTTTCATCACCAGCCCTGGCAAATCAAACCCCAGAATAGTCTGAACTCATTAATAATAGTCTGCCCTACAACAGACGTGGGAGTGCGTCCCCACCCTGCCTGCTGGGTGGCATTTGGTAATGTTTTCCCATTCTGTGATGCACTGAGGACCCTTTCGCTGCCAACCTGGGGCTCTGCTTCTTCTGCCACTCGTTCTTTGTCTGTCTGTCCAGCCCTGCCCCTGGGTCCCTGCTACACACGGTCCACGTTCTGCCTTGCTTCCATGCCACAAGATCTCTGCTCTCCCTGGCCAGGGTCTGGTTGCAGCCTGCAGGAGGGCTGGGGAGGGCGTTACGCACTCACATGTCCACTCGGTCGTTGATCGCACGCTGGATCTGTAGGGCCCAGCCAGAGCAGCCATCTCCAGTGTATACTGTCGCCCAGGGACCAGGTCCTCAAAGGTGACGTTTGTCCAGTTGTTCCCCACAGACACGTTCCCGACCTGCTCCTGGGATTTGGTTTCCCAGAGGGTGCCTGTGTAGCCGGTGTTGCCAGCAGGAGCTGCTCTCCAGGAGGCTTGTAGAGAGGTGCTGTGGCCCTGGTTGCTCAGGGTCAGCTGCTCCGGGGGCAAAGGATCTAGGACAGGTAAGGGCTAAAGTCACAGCTGCTCCTAAACTGGGGTCGCCAGGCAGAGGTGCAGCCCCAGATTCTTTTCCCTTCACTAGGAGCACCCACGCCAGGGTCCTCTGGCCACCTGTGGGGTCTGAGCGGGCCACCATCAGCCCCACTGACACCCACAGGTCAGTTTGGCGGGGGGGGGGGGGGGAACATGCCCAGAGACTGGACCAGCACAGAATCCAAACTGGCATGGTAGGAGAGGGCTGCCCTGGTGCTGGAGGAGGGAGAAATGGTGTGGACCAGGGCAGCAGAGAGGTGGTTCGGGGCAGATCCAACCTTAACAGTGCCACCAAAGCGGGGCTGAGGAGGGACTTTTTATGGGGTGAAGTTGCAAAACTCCCATGCTGTGACATGTCTTGAGGCACAACAAGAGGGAAAAGGGCAGGACCGAGTGGGAACCCCGGGGCTGGCCATGGTGAGACTCACATGTCCAGTTGGTGACACGCCGGGGTGCGGATGTGTAGGGGCCAGCCACAGTGCTGACCTCAAAGGTGTAGAGGGTCCCAGGGCTCAGGCCCTCATAGGTGAAGTTGGTGACACCTCTGAGCACCGAGCTGTTCTCCCCTGGGTGCTCCACAGGGCCTAGGGCCAGCAGGTAGCCCTCTCCCGTTGCCTCCTCCCAGCTGGCCAGAAGGCTGTAGGGGCTGCCCAGGCTGGACAGGCTCACTCCCGATGGTGCCAGTGGCTCTGCAAGGGACAAGGACAATGTCACAGAATCACAGAATCACAGAATTTCTAGGTTGGAAGAGACCTCAAGATCATCGAGTCCAACCTCTGACCTAACACTAACAAGTCCTCCACTAAACCATACCACTAAGCTCTACATCTAAACGTCTTTTAAATCCATTTCTGCCCCCACTTCAATCCCCCCTGCTGGCCCACCAGCCTCCTGCATGCAAGAGCTCAGCCCCTCCACAGGGCACCAAAAATACCCCAGAAAAAAACACACTTTGGCTTTCTGCTTACGTGTCCAGGCTGCTGCGCTGTGGGCAGAAGCCCGGTAAGGGCCAGCCACCGCTGTCACCTGGACAGAGTATTGCTTCCCAGGGCTCAGCCCATGGAAAGTGACGTGACCGCTGTCTCCCCCAACGGAGATGTTCCTTGCCGGAGCGCCGTCCTCTGCCTCCCGCAGCGTCACCAGGTAGAAGTCCCTCTCTCCTGCCGGGGTGCTCCAGTGGGCTTGCAAGGAGCTCTGCTCCTCTGCATTGCTCAGGGTCACATTGGTGGGGCTCAGGGGGTCTGGAAGGGAAGGGAACAGGGTGGTGGTCAAGGTTATGGGGTGCTCTGGACCCAAAACCCAGGGCTTGCTGTCTTGGTTGTAATTTAGGACTGTCAGCACCAAGGTGTTGGGCACACCAGCATATAGGGCATACAGTCCTGCACTGCTCGGTCAAAACAGAAAAGCAATAGTGTGAGCAGGTGCCATGCAAGACCCTAAGATCTCCCCATGTACCCTGGAGCCTCTCTCCCTATTTCCTTGTCTCCAGGGTTACATCCAGCCTTAGACATCGTTTTAGAGCATGCTGTTTCCACTCCCCAGTGCAATCATTCCTGGTTTAGCGGAGCTCAGATGAAGCTGGCAGCCCTGCTGTGAAATTCCTGAAGGGCCCCTTCATCTCCAGTTGTATGAGCTTGCTGATATTCCCAGGAACTGGCCTGGATCGAACTGGCCGGCTGCCCTGGCTTGTTCGTCTGGCACTGGGATGTCCGTGCAGCCGGGTAGGTCAGAGCTGCAGACAGCGACTGCGGGGATTGAGTCAGGCTCGCTCCAGAGCAGAAAAAAAAAACAGCTGGGAGTGTGGAGATCTTCCAAAATCCCAGCTGCGGAGTCAGCAGTCAGCAGGCTCTGGCTTCCCAGACTGGCAGAGCTGGAGACCTGCAGTCTGGTGGCACCCTGTCCTTACACGTGTGCCTGGCAGTGAGCGGCGCGGGGCCAGGACGAGCCGCTGGGCACAGCTCTCCTGAGCCTGCAGTTTGGCATTTCTCTAATTTGCTCATCACTAGAGAGAGCCGGCGCTTGCCTGGCGTTCATTCTGAACTCATTTTCAGGAGTCCTTGTGCTGTCCAGGCCTTGGATCGCTCTCTCCATTTTTCCTCTGGTTTCCTGGGAAGGTCTGGGAGAGCGAATACGGGGCCAGCCCTGTTCCCACTGCTAGGGACATGGCGATGGCAGCGAACGAGGGCCACGGGGGGGAGCCAGCCACCCTTGGGGCCATCACCTGGGGTCAGAAGGTGCAGGCAGGGGGTGATGGGGCAGCTGGCTGGGGTCTGGGAGCACTACCCTCAGAGTCTTGATCTACCAGAGTTTGCTTCTGTGGCTGTGTTTGCACAGCACCCGCCTCATCAGAAGCATCCATCGGGGTGAATTTATCTGGTGCTACCAGAGCATGCTTGTGACAGCACTGAAAGGGAACCAAAGATCAATTCCCCTCCAGAAACCTCTGGCTCAGCTCAGTTAAAGAGCTGTCCCCTGCCCACTGATTCCTTGGGGGCCATCCTGACTGCAGCCCTCTTTCTGCAATGGTTCCCCTGCACTGGGTGTCTGTGTTGCCCTAAGGCTTGTCCAAGCTTCACGTGTCGTCAAACATTCCCACCCCACGGGCTCCGTCCCCTTTTTCTGCCATCACAGCTCCCCACAGCTGGGTCCTGGGGTGGCTTAGGATCGGATCCAAGCAGCAGATTTGCCCTCTACACAAAGCACTGTGGCAGGAGACCTCCACATTCAGCAGCTGGACCAGAGGCAAGGAGAAGAGCAAGGCCACCGAGGTCCCCAATGCCCCTTCCACCTTTACTCACACGTCCAGGCCGTGGCGTTGGGCCCGTCCACGGTGTAGGGCCCGGCCACGGCGCTCAGCCCCAGCCAGTACTGGGTGCCTGGGTGGAGGTGCTGGAAGGTGTAGCTGGTGAGACCTCTCTTGGCCGACAGGGTCTTGGTCACCGTCTGCGTGAGGAGGTTGCGGAGCACAAGGTGCAGCCAAGCGGCCCCCTCAGCGCCCGCCCAGGAGGCCAAGAGGCTGGTGCTGGAGCCGGGGCTGAGCCTCAGCTGGGTGGGGATGGAGGGTGCTGTGGGGAAAGCAGTGAGATTTGGCAGTGCACAGGGGAACAGGGGGGTCCCACCACCCTGCTCCCAGCCACAGCAAGGTCTCCTACAACCCTCAGGGTCTGGCAGGGGTCTGCTGAGGGTTGTCTCGCCCGTGTCCCTTCCCAGGTGGGCTGTGGGGCTCCTGAGGTTCCTCC
Organism: Aythya fuligula; assembly: GCF_009819795.1. Taxonomy (NCBI): domain Eukaryota; kingdom Metazoa; phylum Chordata; class Aves; order Anseriformes; family Anatidae; genus Aythya; species Aythya fuligula. The sequence continues at coordinate 2,392,356 of NC_045583.1, read as the reverse complement.
AGATATTTTGAGCCTGCAGCAGCCCAGATAATGCAACATCCCTGCAGCTCCCACCCACCAAAGCCTTTTGCTGGTTACCCTTCTCCCGTGGTGCCACAGAGCAGAGAAACCCAAGCTGTGGGGTCATGCGAGGCAGGACGGATATGTAAGGTCCTGCCACACTGGTGGCTCTGGTGGCCCTTTCTGCCTCCCTCAGCACACAGCAGCGATGCAAAAAGCTCCCGGCTGTTCCCCACCCTACACAAGATGCCCACCCTGAGCCTGGAATCCAATTCCCAGCCCAGCCAGCACATGTGCTACACCCCTCCTGCCAAACCAGTCCCTCCCTACCTGTCCACTGGTGGATACTGGTGCTGGCCTGGCTGGGTCCAGCCAGCGTGCTGACCTTCAGGGTGTACTCGCTGCCAGCCAGCAACCCGTCGAACAGGAAGGTGGAGGCGTTTGGCAGGACGGACACATTTCTCACAAGCATTTGGGAGTCGCCGTGGTAGAGGGCGAGGTGGTAGCCGTCCCGCTGCCCGCTGGCCTGCTCCCAGGAGGCGTGCAGCGCGGCCGAGCTCCCGCTGCTGCTCAGGCTCAGGTTGCGGACGGGTGAGGGACCTGAATCAGACGTGGCATGGATGGATTTGGCTGGTTGTCTCGCCGCCAGCTCGCTCAGGAGCTGGTGGGACAGACCTACCCTCCAAGCTGCCTGAAACCATCAGACAGATGCTATCTGAAACCAAACTGAGCTGTCTGAAACCATCCCTTCTCCTGGCCGAGCCCTGCCCTTCAGCCCTGCTGGCTTTTTGCAGTTTTTCTACCTCCACCTGCACCTGATTTACTCAAGGACCTTCCGGAGATGCTGCTGTCATCCCCATTCTCCTTTACATGAGCCAAGGAGGGTCTAGGACAAGGCTTGGTCTGACAATGACTGGCAGGGATGTCCCCAAATCTTGGAGCAGATGCTGCTTCCTCGTAGCTCTTCCTAAACCTCCAGGCATGACTTCTTGCAAGCCCCCAGCTCTCCATTGGGTCCTCATCACACCTCACTCCATCACTAGCTGTGTTACCCCAGGAGACATGGCCTGAACTTCAGAGTGCAGGGGTAGGACCAACCCTCCACATGGATTCAGGAGCGACCCCCTGGGCCCTGGGCATCAGGGAAGAATCCTAACCCTTGCAGCTGTGAGGACGTGCCCAACCTCCCCATGGATTCACAGGCCCACTCTGTGCTTCACACCCTCCAAAACAGTGGGGCGATCCCCGGCAGGAGCACGCAGACCCTTTGAGTCTGCAGTCCCAAGCAAACCCCTTACTTGTCTGCGCTGTGACCGTCTCCCTGGCGGTGTCCATGCAGGCAAGCGTGGCTGTCACCTCGATCTCATAGTATGTGCCAGGGGTCAGCCCGTGGAACCAGAAACTGGTGGTGTTGGGTCCCGCAGATCCATTCTGCAGCAGCGTGCCCGACCCCAGGGAGGAGAGGGCGAGCGAATATCCCTCGGCACCCCCCTCCGGCTCATCCCAGGAGAGAAGGAGGGAGTCTGACCGGCTGTGGTCGCTCACGCTGAGGTTCAGGAGCATCCCTGCAGAAGCAAGAAGATATGGAAAACCCTGTGCACCACGTGAAAGAGGTCCTGAGCATCTCTTCTATTGCAAAAGGACTCCAAAGGCTGCAGGCCATCGCTTGTTTTGATCAGACAGCCCCACGTTTGCAGCAGAAGAGTTGCCCTGAGGAGGCAGACTGCCCTGCTCCTCACCTTACAGGATTTTCTTGGTTGATGTTGAAGTGCTTTGGGCCCAGCTTGCAAAAACAAAACCATGGCCGGGGTGAGCAGGCTGGATAGAGCAGAGGGGCAGGCTCCTGCCCTGAGACCTCAGCTGAGATGGAGCCAAAATGAACCTGGGCTGGGAGAGCCAAGAAATCAGCCCAGGTCTCTGCAGCACCCAGATGAACCAGACCCAAAGCTGGGGACAAACCAGTCCCATTTGGGCAGAGTAGGGTGCTGTGTACGGGGAGGGGACGTGGATTTGGGCAGAGCAGGGTGCTGTGTACGGGGAGGGGCTGTGGGTTTGCTCAGTGCCCTGCCCAGGTGTGTCCCCACCTCGGTCGTGCCGCGGCAGCAGGACCGGTGCTGTAGCGTCCAGATGAGTGCATCTGGGGATGAGGAAGTGGCACACGGGGTTTTGCCTAATTGTGGGGTCGGTGGCCAAAACTGCCATCGGATCCCCGCCCTCAGAGCTGCTCAGGAGCCACCTGCACAAACAGGAGCTGGACACAACCTGTCTGTCGGGGCCAAGCTGGCAGCAGGACCCCGCCAGGCTCCGTCTCTGCCTTGCCGTGCCTCTGCTAGCAGATTTGCCACGCGCTCCCCGTCCCCAGCTTCGCTGCAAGTGACGAGCTCTCCATGGCTTTCAGCCTTTGGGAGACATCAGAGCAGCTTGAGTGCTAATAAGGCATTTGTGTAAGAATTAGCACTTCAAATTTATGATGTGCAACATGTTGTAACAGGCTTGCTTGAGATCTGGCAGGGCACAAAAGCTCGAAACAAGCACAGCTATTGTCCCAGAGAGCTGCTTGGGGCTGCCTTTACTCAGCAAAGAGTGGTGTAGGGTGAGCCCCAGGGCCAAGAGCACCTTTGGGACTGCTCAGGTGCAGCGTGTGCCCTTCCTACAAAGCTAGGGAGGCGTGACGCTCTCAGAACTGCAAGCAATTTCCACTTCGTGCAATGAAATGCAGGAAATGCAGTTAGTGCCTGCCACCACACCGAGGAGAGCTTCATGCAGCAGATGGATGCACATGGGAAAACCAGACGGCCACAAGGGCAGCACGTAGCCCCAGCCAGCTCCCTGGGAAAGGCCCTCAAGCACCTGTCCTGAGCAGTTCTAGCACAGACTTGGGAGCAGGCTGCTGGGAAGGGCCAGCGGGATGCCGATGGGGAGCTGAGGGCAGGGCTGGTTCCTCCCAGGGACGGCCACAGGGATCTCACCCTGCACAGGGGTCGCAGGGCTGGCTTTTCACCGCAGGATCCCTGTCAGCTCATGAAGGTATGAGCTCTCCACCCATGTTTGCCTGCTTGGCTCAGGTTTCTGACAGCCTGAATTGCCTGCCTTCATCTCGGCAGTCGTCTTCTTCACCTCTGCAGTGCAAACGCCCCACAGCGAGCACATGCAGGGGACATCCTCCAGCCCCAAGGACATGATCACAACACCACTCGCACCCCGTACACAAGCCCTCCTAACCACACCACTGAGAGCCATGTCCTGCTCCATCCCATGCCCCGACTGGTGAGCACACAGCAGGGAGCACCATCCTGCCTGGGTGGCTCCAGGGGCTCCATGCAGGGCACCCGTGGCTGTGCCCCTGCTGATGATGCTCTGTGGGGAGGAGGGAGCTCGGAGCCTCGTCCATCTCTCCTGCTGTCCCCCTGAAGCTCATCTCTGCTGCAAGAGCTCCTGTGGCTGCCATGAGGCTGGTTGCTGGAAGGAGATGGGGCCGGCTCCCTCCCCTTCCCCGGTCACAATCCGCAGCCCGCAAAAAGTCTAAAGCAGCACATTTAGAAAGCTACCCCAAACTCCAAGGTGCCTGGCCCATCATGTCTGCTCATCTCCCTGCTCCTGAGCACCACAACCACCCTCCACAGCCCGGGGACCCCTTTGCTTTGGCTTACCTCTGTCGCTGGGTGCATCCTGGCCCTCTGCCCCTGCCCGCACTGTCCGATTGCATCCCTCACCCTAGGGGGACAGAAGGAGACTGGTGAGACGTGGCCAAAGTGGGGTGGCCAGGGCTGAGACCCAGCACGAGTAGAAGTGGGACTGCAGACCTACACAGTGCCACGCAAACAGGGCGAGGACACCCCACCGAAACAGCCAGGGTGCAAGGGGAAGGTCTGGGTAGTGAGCGAGCTCTGAGCATGGCCCTGGCCATCTCCCTGCCCCCATATCCCTCCCTGCCGTGATGGGGGGGTCAGAGGGACCCCAGACCCCATCCCCTGCAGGCTGCACGGTGAGGGCTTGGCCCGCGAGGACCAGAGCACCCAGCACCCCTCTGACCACGGCGGGTGCTGAGCACGCTGGCAGGACACCCGTCTCCCCACAGGCTGCAGGGTGTGCCCTGCTTTAGGTTGAGGCTAGTTCCCTCCACATTAAAGGAAATATCTCTGCCCACTCCCTGTCCCGCAACAAACCGCGGAGGAGCAATCATCTTTCTTGAGTTATTTCCCCCTCGGCTCCGCTGGCTGACTCATTTCTGTCCGTCCCCTCCACTGCCAGCACTGCTTCGGGTGTGCGAGGAGGGGGGTGAAGGGGCTGGGGACCCCCGGTTGGAGCAGGCAGCCCCAGCTCCTGGGGCCAGCAGCCACGCAGCCGTGGCAGCAGGAGCGTGCTCTGGTCCCAGGCACCGGGAGAGGGCACGGCGAGGGAGGGGGGAAGCGGAGGAAAGAGCCAGCTCGTAATTGCAAACGTCGCTAATTTGGTGCAGCTGCACGGCTGGAAGAGGCAGCCCAGAAACATGCCGTCATTCCTCAGCGGGGTAGGACTATGCGAGCCCCTTGCTGCCAGCAAGCCTGGAGCCAGGAGCCTGCATGGACAAACGGGGAGTGGGGGGGGGTTCGAGAAACCAGGGCTTACCTCTGCCAGGGTTCCCAGGAGCCACGGCACCCACAGGACGAGCAGCGGCAGAAGCGGTGGTCTCATCGGGACCAGGGTGGCTGCAAATTAGAGGGATGTCAAGCTGGATGTGGGGGGGGGCTTCTCAGCAGCAGCTGTCCCCAGCCAGCCCCTTCTCCCGTGGCAGTGAGGGGCTGCATCCCCGCATGCCCCCAAAGCTCGGGGGCCAGGATGGCATCAGTGGGGCCGGGCGATGCGTGCCGGCACGTCGCACATCAGCGCTGCCAGCCGTCCCTGGGCACGAGCAGAGCCTCCGGGCTGGGAGAAGTGCAGGGTGTGCGTGTGTGTGCCTCTCGCTGCGTGCATTTGCTATTGTTCCCGTGGAGCTGTGTCCCTCTGCGGTGGCTCCGCTGTCGTCCTCGCGTGAGCGCGTGTGTGCTGCGGCCAGGGAGCGGCCGGCCGGGGGGCTCGGAGAGGGGGCTCTGGCCGTGCCTGGGTGTCTGCACGCCTGGAGCCCTGCCTGGCCATCAGAAGGAGTTGTGCAGAGTTGTGGGAGTTGGTGCAGAGAGGGGAGGAGAGGGGAGGAGACAGGACAGGGCAGATGGCGGCTCTGCGCTGGAAGGGAGTGCCCAAACCAGCCCCCAGCAAGGGGAGGGACGGAGGGACGGAGGGCACCCGCAGCCTCGGGCTCGGATGTTGGAGGGAGCTTTGGCACACGCGTGGGTCCGGGTGCTGGACATCTCTGTGCAAAGCACGTTTGTGCACCCTGTAGCTGTTTACACATGAATTTCTGTGCGGGGAGCTGATGGGGAAGGGGAGCTTTGGCTGTGCCGGGTGAGCTGGGCGATGCGTGCCTCCGTGCGATGCCCTGAACAACAGCGGGCAGGTGGGATCTGGGGGATGCACACACACGGTGAGAGGGCTGTGAAGCTGTCCCATCCATGCTTTGCCCTCCTGAGGGACTGTCTGGCTCTGAGCTGTGCCCTGTCTGCTCGTGAGGCTTGTCGGAGCCATGCTTTGCAGCACTGTGCCCCAGCCGTGCGCGGGGCTTTGTGTGGTGCTGGGCCATGCGGCGCGTGGCCGGGTGCCAGCCCTGATTCCGGGCGGAGATGCCATTGGCTTCACATCAGCGCTGGGGAGCTGGGACAGCGCTGGAAGAGGCTCAGTGATGCATCCACCCCGGAGGCCAGCGCAGTCTGTGTGGCCGTGGGAGGCTGTCCCAGTAGCCAGCGTGGCCACCAGCAGGGGCTATTCAAGCCGTGCCGCTCGCTGTCAGCTACTGGGCTCTCAGGGTGGGGTCCCATGGGGACACATCCCTCGGCTGGCTCCAGGACAGAGGATTTCCACCCCCAGAGACTTGGAGTTTTGTCCGGAGCAACCAGATCAACCCCCAAAGCTTGAGCAAAGATGTGGGAAAGCCCCTGCACGTCGCTGAGAACAAAGCAGGTGGTGATTCCCTGGACTAGGACCCATCTCCAGCCCCAGGTCCATCCCCAAACCTGCTGAAAGCCCCCAGGCTGATGGGGACAGCTGGGATGAGCAGAAAGCATGCAGGTCTCTTTCCCACTGTGCTCCCCAAGTGCCAGGAGCTCCAGGAGTCCTGCTCCATGGTCACAGCCACAGAGAGGCTTGGGGACACCCTTGGGGAGGAGGAGAAGCCCCAGGGGCAGCTCCCAGTCCCTCCAGTCCCCTCCATGCCTGCTCACAGCGCTCAGCCCCAGGGCTGGGGTCCCCACTGGGCAAATCCTGCTCCCTGCAGCAATGGCAACACCCAGAGACCATCCCAAAACCTGCAGGCAGGGCTAAGCGAAGGAAACCTGGCAGCGGCTGAGTGCAGAGGGCAGATGCTCACAGGTACCACAGTTGGCATCTCCAAAGACACTTGGCTGGACTGGGGCAAAGGGGGTTTGGGGCTGGCTGCTGCTGCCTCCAGTGGGCTGGGGATTGGTTCCCAAGGCCCCTTTCCAGCGGCTGCAGCCAGCTGGGAGGAGGCTGGAGCTCCCTGCTGCAGCGAGGGCTTGCCAGGATTACCAGGGGGCCCCGGGTGGGAGCCTGGAGGTTACGGCTGGCCGGGCCCCTGGGGCATTTGCAAAGAAGCTTTTGGTGCAGCTCCCCACCTGCCCTGCTGCGGGGGCTTGAGGAGGGATGACCCCATACCACGGCTGGGGACAAAGGGCTCAGGGAAACCCTGGGAAGAGATTTTGCATCCCCTGGTGTCTGGGGCAGGTGACAGGAGGCAGTGTCCCCTGCTGCGGCACAGACAGGAGGTTTTCCCAGGCTACAGACTCAAAGTGGGGCTCATTGAGCTTCAAAGCACACCGGATTGCTCCAGGCCAGCTGGAGGACGAACCCCTTCACTTGGAGCCCTGGGAAATGCCAGCCAGGCTGAGTCTGCCCTGCCCAGAGCCCCCTGTGAGGCTGGGAGCCTTCCCCTAGGTCCCGAGGTTTGGTGTCCCAGCCCTTGGTGTCCTGCGAGCTGCAGGGCCAGATGCTGCTGGGGACTGCGAGTTCAGAAGGGATAGGTCAGCATTTGCAGTTTGGCACCGATTTGAGGGCTGGTCCTCCCTGCATCCATCCCCGGGGTGAAAATCTTTCCCTGCCCACCAGCACCTGCATCCCATCCCATGCAGCAGCACGGTGCCAGAGCCCAGCCAGGTGCCCACACCTCACTGGTGAGGCTGGGCACACCGCTGAGGAACTCCTTGGTGCGAGTGATGCCATTTGCCTGCCACAGAGCTGGGGCCCAGACCTCTGTTTTTGAGAGGTCCAGCAGTGGGGACAGCGAGCAGGGACACCCAGCTGCCCCCAGCTCGGTGGGATGAGGGGAGGTGGCATCTCAGGTGCTTCTTGGAAAACAACAACTGCTGCCACAGCCCCCTGGGGGGGACACAACTCCACCCCCGAGGTGGTTTCTCTGGGGACACGTCCTTGCCAGCCCCATCAACTTAAACCCAGGGACGCGGCGAGCTGGGGCCGAGCTCGGGGGCTTTGGGCTGTGCCTGCGGTGGAAACCAGCCCGAAGCTCTGCCAGGAGCCAAACCCAGGCCCCGTCCCCGGCGCCGTGGGGCTCAGCAGCCACCCGTGCTGGGTGGAAGAAGCTGCTCATTACGTGCCCTCCTCGTGGCCACCCCGGTGCCATCGTGCCACCGCAGGCGAGGGCGCAGAGAGAGCTGGCTGTCAGCTGGGGATGCCAGAGCCCCCGGCCGGTCCCCCCGACAGTGAAGCCTTCCACTGTTCCAGACCCAAAAACAACTGCAGAAGGTTTCTCCACCCAGCAGCTGGAAGCAGGCCTGGAAACTCAGGGGCTGCCGAGTCATCACATTTTCCGTGAAGCAGCAAAGGCTACCGCAAGGAGCAGGGGGATGGGGGACGCCCAGCACTGGAAAGCTCACTTGCTTGTGCAGAGGGACAGCAGCAGCAGTGCGGTGGCAAAGACCTGGTCCGAGGATGCTCCTGGCAGCCCCCCTGCACCGTGCCAGCCTCAGAGCAGAGTGGAGCCCACCCCCAGCCCCTCTGGGGACCTTTTGGGGGATGCAGCAGGCGGAGCGAGGATGAGCACGGAGGTGTGCAGGATATGTGGATGCACTGGTGCCACGGAGTCTGTACATGGTGACAAAGTCCCCGAGGCTGGGCAAGGGCAAAGGAGGGCCCCTGCACATCACTGCCCAGCACCACGCCACAAGTGAAGGTGTCAGAGCGTGGAGGAACCCTCCGTGAGCTTCCTGTGAGCTCTGCCATCACGCCCCGGGCAGGACACCTAGCAGCCCTTCTGGCCCTGATGGCCCAGTTATATGGACACTGGTGCCACCACCATCAAGCTGGGAGCAGCTTTGGGGCTCCTGTCCTGCCTCGGCCTGGCTGCAGCATCCCTCTGATCCCCGTGTCCCTGGTTCCCGTCTCCCCTTGTGCCCACCAGCACCGCGGGCTGCCCCAGGCCACGATTTCTCCCCGCTGCCACCTCCAGGACACCGAGCGCTGCCTGGGGCTGCGAGGGAGGAACGAGAGGAAGAAGAGAACCGGCTGCTCCCAGGGACAGAGCCCCTGGGGGGTGCAGGTGCCGCTGGGACCCCTCCCTCTGTGAGGTTCACACGCCGCAGGGCTTGGACCCTGAGCTGCAGAGCACCGGGATGCTCTCGCTCCTACCCCTCGCAGGTGTTTAATCATTTCCACGCTGAGCCCTGCCAACGCTGCTGCCTGTCTCCCGCCCCGCAGTTGCCAGCCCTGGAGCTCTTCCCATCCCGCAGAGGGGAGGAGAGCAGGCAGGCAGCAGGGACGTGCAGGGCACAGCTCTACCCAGAGCCACGCGTGGACGCTGGCCAGGCTGTGGGCAGGCAAGGAGAGGAGCGAGCCCTGAGCAAGGCGATGCTCTGCGTTCCCCCTGCTTGCTGCCGGTGACCGATGAGACCCAGCAGCAGCACCCGGGATGCCTGCGGGCATCACCCAGGCGCCTGCAGAGCTGGGAAGAGCAGGGCTGCGGGTGACTCAGAGCACGCCCAGCAAGCTGGTAGAGCCGGGTAGACCTGCTCAGCCCTGCCGGGGTGTGGGTGATTCCCCTGGGGCTGAGCAGGCTCACAAGTCCCCTTCCCCTGGCTGGGGCGAGAGACACCACGCGGGGAAGGCTCCAAGAAGCCTGGAGAGTGCTTGCCACGCTCCTGCTGCAAGCAGCACTAGGACAACACCTGGTCAGCCCCATAAAGCTCCCAAACCGTCACCAATAACCCCACCGGGCTCTGCTCCCACCCTGGGATGCAAATCTGAGGGCAGAGGCAGAGCACGGAGGTACCTGGTGCTGCCAGGACCTCCACTCACAGGGCCAGGAAGGCGCTGCTGGCAGCACTGGGAGCAGCTCCTGGTGCCCACCCGCGCCTTGCCAGGCTGCAAAACCAAAGCACGGGGTCCCCAGTGCAGGACAGGAGCTCCTCAGGACAGGACAGGAGTTCCCCAGGACAGGACACATGCACGGATCCTGCCCCATCCCCTGCAGCCCACCCCAGGTCTGCGGGTCAGGGTTTACCCGCGCCATGCCACAGCACAGAAGCATCCACGCTCCTCTGCCCACCGCACACATCCCGACACATTCACATCTGGCAAAGGAGAGGGGAAACAGCACGGGACTGGTACCTCTGCTGGTGGCCATCCCTGGCACGGTCGGCATCCCGTCCCCGTGAGCCTGGCGCGCGCGGCGGCGGCTCCGCGCGCTCCCGCTTGCTGTTTACTCCCGCTTGTGCGCAGCCCTGACGCTCAAGCCTGGGCTGGTCCGGGGAAAGGCCCGCCTGGGCTCGCCCAGCGCCTCTGCCAGCGCCTGCAGGATGCCACAGAGGAGGGATCGGCTGGATGGAGGTGGCCCCGGTGGCGGCTCCATGACTCAGGGGTCCGCAGCCCGGGGTGGCAGGGCAGCATCCGTGGGCGCTGTTGGCACTGAGCTGTGGGACCTTTGGAGGAAGCAATTGTCCCTTTGTACCGCTACTGCGGAGGGACAGGGAGAGCCCTGAGGCTGTGATGGAGCAGTGCAGGCATCCAGACCCATGCTCCAGCCCCGAGGCTATCTGCGGGCCATGGTTAGTGTGTCTTCGCCCTGAGTGCCGTCAGGCTGGGCATCAGCCCACAGGGAGAGCCCCTGCTGCCTCGTAGCCCCCCTAGAAGGGGGAGATGAAGGCAGAGCAGTCAGTACGTTGGCCCAGGAGGTGCAGGACATGCTGAGAGCACATCCAGGAGGGCATTGGAGTCCCCACCCTGCCGAGCAGAGGAAAACCAGGACGTGGGAGCAGGCCCCAGGGCTCCCCCTCGCCCATCTCAATGGATGCAGCAGGAGGAGGTGAGCGTGAGGACACCCATCTCCTGCGGCCCCAGCTGAAAACAGGGCCTGGAGCTCACGTTGCTAATGTTGCTCATGTTTCTGGGCTCTGGGGCTGCTGGCAGGATCAACCTGGCCGAGCCCCACGTGGGAGCAGCGAGTTCCTGAATCCACTGTGTGGTGCGCGAGGGAGCTTTGCCTCGTCCTCCTCTGCCCCTTCCCTGTCCCCCCAGGGCTGTTTCAGGGGCTCAGCCCTCCCACCACGGGCACCCGTCCCCATCAGCAGCTCCTTCACCCCCGGCTTGGCAAAGCTCTGCAGAGGAAAAGGAGAGGGACGGCGACAGTGGCTCCGTCCAAACCAGGCTGCCCGCACGGGAGGGACAGGGGGAAGCCTTGGACTCCACGGCCATGCTCAGCAGCTTGCAAAAACACAGGCTCCAAATTTGGAAAGCGGCTCAGTTTCCAAATACCACCACGAACTGAAAAACTCACCTCAAAATGAAACCAGCCCCGGCCCTTGGGTTCAAAGTTTCCTGTATACGACCAAACCTGCCAGACGGCTGCATTTGCACAACAAAAAGGTTTGGTTTTGGGGCGAAAGGTCTCTTTTTTGGAGGAGTAAACACAAGACCTCCCCATCCTCCATGCCCGCAGGCAGGAGGCTTGCCTGGCAGCTCGGGACGAAGGCAGGGCAAGGTCCTATCTTGTTTCCTGGCTGCTTTCCCTCCTGCTCATCCCCCTGCCAGCACCACTGCCACCACACCGAGCTGCCAGCCCACCCCACAAAGTGCTGGACCCTGGCGGGCTCCGTTTCGCACCCATCCCCATAGCAGGGTCACCCCGGAGGCTCCCAGAGCACAGAGACGGGTGCAGGACGGGGCTGTGTGAGGGCAGAGCTGGTCCCTACGTGATGGGAACACCTCCTGTCCATGGCTCACCCCACACCGTGGCGGTGCCGTGTCCCCGTGCAGCACCCAGGGGTGCTCCCTCCCTGCTGCGCGGCTGCTGCTTTGGCAGCAGTTCCCTCTGCAGCTCCTTGGCTTCTCCCTGGCAGCACCCAGAGCCAAACACAACACAAGCCTGCCTCTCCGGCTGCCAGCAGCTCCTGCTGCTCTCTGCTTCCAGCCCCCAAAGGCAGGCAGCTCTGCTTCTTCATGGGGATCCCCACCCTGTGTCAAGCTGCACCCCCTCCCTGAAACCTCCTCCCCAGCCAGGCGCGCATTTGGGGTTGGCACAGCTCCATCCTGGCTGGTCCCTGGACTGCTTTTACCCGTCCCAGTGGGCAGAGGCACTCTGCTTTCTCCCTCCCAGAAGCTATTTCTTGGGATATTTCTTGGACACGGTGCCGGGCTCGCAGCTGGCAGTTGGTAAGGGCTTGCTGGCAGCTTTGCCTCACCCGGTGGGTGCTGCAATTCTGGAGCAGGGGTGAGACGGTCACAGGGGGATGATGCCCAGTCAGTTCCTCCACCACTATCTGCTGGATATTTTCCTCCAGAGCCCCAAGAAGCCTCTATCCCCTCAGCCTGAGCTCCTGCTGCTTGTGCTTGACTCAGAAGGGTTGGAGCATCTCCAGGAGCCACACGGAGCCCAGCCCAGTGCTTCCCTGCGATGTGCCCATGGAGGTGACCGACCTGCCTTGGGTGTGGGCATGGCGTGGAGAGCCTGGCCACATCCAAAGCTCTAGCAGAAGCGATTCTCACCTCCGAGGGGAGACACCCTGCCCTGCCTCAGTTTACCACCCGCGCGTGGGGAAGCGGAGCGGCCCCGCTGCCGGGGGGGAGGGCGGAGAGCGGGCGGGATGCCGGCACGGGGCGGCAGGGCGCTGTGCCGAGCCTCCTCGTCCCCCCTGGCCTCTCATTAGCAGCCAGTTTGGCATCTGGGCCGCGACGCCACGCTGTCCTGCTTCTGCCGTGGGTGCTGAGGCCGGGCCAGGCTGGCTGGGGGGGGTCCGGGATTGTCCCAGGGCTTGGGGGCACCAGGCAGGCTGCTGCTCGCCTGGAGCCGCTTGGCAGGGAGAGCCTAAAACAACAAACATTGCAGAATAAGGGAACGTCTCACTGCGTTTTCCTGGTCAAATGTTTTCCTGTTTTCTGAGCAGCTCTTCCAGCTCCACTAGGGCAGAGGACTCGTCCCAAGGCAGACCTTCAGCAGGAGGCAAGAAAGCAGGGGAAGAGGTTGGGAAAGATCAGCTCCAGGAGCAGCGGGAGCCTTGCCAGGGTCCTGCAGCAGCACACGGCGTTGTTCTCTCCCCTCTGGGATGAAAGCATGCCGTGAGCACGGCGCTGCCTGGGTCAAACCTGGCTGAACACCGCTTGTTTATGGACCCCCACCCATGGGGGTGTTTGTGAGACCTTGGGGATGAGCCCTGTGTAATTTTGGTGCCCTTCCAGCCTTGGGTCCATCCCTTCGCCCACCAGTGCCTGCCAGAAGCTGTGCTGCAGGTAAGGGCACCCTGCCCGAATGCTGCCACCCGTCAGCCCCCTGCCCAGCTCCTTCATCCCCACCCACCTCTTCCTCAGCCGTTCACTGCCCTGGGCATGGCACCAGCCCGCCAGACCCCCAGGGAAAGGCACATAGATGTGCTCCGTTGACAAACATCCTCTTTCCCCTCTGTTGCTGAGCATTATTAAAATTAAAAAAAAAAAAAAAAGTAAAAGGAAGGGGAAAAAAAAAAAAAAAAAAAAAAAAACAAAATTAAAAAGAAAAGAAAAAGGTTGTTGGCAGAGTTTGGCCTGAAAGCCAGCCTGCAAGTGTGGGCGCCTGGGGACGGTGACCCGCCGGGAGGACGCAGGCGCAGGGGACGCTGACACACGGGGCGGCCACCACTGCTCAGAGCAGCCCCGGCTCCTCATGGGAGACAGGAGCCATCTGGACCTCCTCTGGTCCGTGCATGCTTCACCATCCCTGACCCCGACGGAAACATAAGCCAGGCCATTGCTGGAATGGAGAAATATGCAGACATCACTGCATTTTTCTGCCCCAGATTTGTCTGCAGGGCTCCCAGCAGCACCCGTGGGTCCAGCCCCAGCCAGCATCGTGGGATGCGACTCCCTGCGGGTGGTGCAGGAGGTGCAGGAGGTGCAGGGCTCACGCTTGTGGCCCCCCGAGGGACTTCATGAGGCTGAGCATGGGGCTACCTCTGGCAGGTAGCAGGCAGAGATGGCTTTCCAGGCTCATGGGGTCATTCTGAACTGGTGGTCATTGCAGTGCAGGATCCTCATGCCCTACGACAAAAATTAAAGCAGGAGGGTAAGAAATAGAAACCTGTGAGCGTGCTGTCCTGTGCACGGGGCAGGGAATCGGGTCTGCCTCCGCTCTCAAAGCACACCCAGGGTTTGGTGGTGACGGTGCTCTGGGGTTAAATATTTGCAAGCAGAACGTTTCTGAGGCAGACAGTGCCCCTTATAGGAAGAGGGAGTTTCTTGTTGCAGCCTGCTCAGAAGCGACAGGAGGACACTTAGTGGCTGCAGCAGGCACTGTACAGCCAAGGAAACGAATGCGAAACTTCTCTGCTTTGTTAGAAACACGAGGATTGGAGCCTGAGTAAAAACTCTCCCTCGCCAGAGTAAGGTTTCATATTTGGAAAACAAAACAAAACGGCACAACCCAAGACCCCAAAGCAAACGATAAAGGTGCGTGGTCACCTGCAAGGGGCAGCCCACTGCCCACCGGTGCGCCTCCGGTGTCACTCACCCGTGTCCCAGCTTCACCTCCAGAATAAATCCTGCTGTTACTCCGATTCCTTCGGGGCCGGGGAAAGCCTCAGCTCTTCGCAATCCTCAGGCGCTGCTTGCTGCGATGCTGCCGGGTTCAGCCCCCCCGGGGCTGGCTGACACCGACCACCTCGCACAGCTGCTGGGAGCAGCGGGGAGCGACCCCTGTGCGTGCGCACAGCACCCGGCGGGGCGAGCAGGATGGGATGTGCATCCCCACCGGGAACGCCTGGGATCGAGTCCCGGGGCACAGCTCCGCACATTCGGCTGACGAGGAGGTGCGGAGGTGCTCCGAGAGCCGTGCTCAGCCCCGGACCCCAGCCCCAACCCCGGATCCCAACCCCAGCTCCAAATTCACTGGAGGCTCCCCCTGGCGGCTCGCCCCCGCCCCGACCCCTACAGGGACACACACCGCTGGGCAGTTTGAGCGCTTTTTATTTCCTCGGTTTCATATAAATTTATTATAGCCATCCTCTGACATCGTATACAAAATATTTACTCTACTGAATAAATAAAACAGCCGCGTCTCGCAGACAGTACGCGATCTCCAAAGAAACCCGGCATCGACACGGCCGTCCCTCGCCCACAGGTTCACAAAAAGAGCCCCAGATCAGAGAAGATGCTCGCCCCGCTCCCCTCTGTCCCCAGCTTGGCTCTCACAGCCACCGCCTTGCAAAAGGGATGGAGAGGGAGCCACAGAGCTAGCCCGAGATGGAAATGCTGCCAGTGACAGCTCGGAGGAGCCTGTCCCATCCCTGTGCAGTGTAACCGTGTCCTGGAGAGGTGGCTGTGCTCACACCCTTACGTCCATACAGTAAGGGATGTGCTCACCTTTACCAGAACACACCCGTGTCCCCTGCTGGCCTGTATGGGATCCCAACACGTGGAAGCTGCTCCAGAAGTGATAAATAATCAGGGGCAAAGCAGGGATGGCTGAGGAGCCCCGTGGGCTGTGCCTCTCTGGACTAACCCCAAGCCCCAGGGGCAGGTCCGCTGGGGAATCTGGCACGTTTGAGCCTTCTCCTCTTGAAGGACACATACAAGATATGGATCAACTACTGCAGCATCTTTTTCTCTCATGTTCCAAACCCAAAGATGTTAGAAAACAAGGCTGACACCCTCTTGAGCCCACTGCTTCCTCAGGGATCACCGGGATGTTCCTAATGAAGCATTCAAGGCCTTCATCACCAGACCAGTAGACCTGAGGTTGGTGTGGAAGTACTCTACAGGCACTTAGACAAATGGCAAGAGATTCCAGCATTCAGGTGGGGACCGGTTTGAAAAATCTTGGTCAGAGGTTACTGATCGCTAGGAGCACTCATCCCAGCAACACCCCACTGTTGGCAATAATGTTTTGCCTCAAAAACTTCCTTCCGAAGCCCGAAGTGGACAGAGACCAGGGTAGGAAGTGCAGATGAAAAACTGTTTCCGTAGGTGGTTAAGCAGCCACCAGATCCATCCCCCGAACAGCTGCAAGTCAGCACACAGACCTTGTTGTGGGAAAGGGAGGCCGGTAGGCATATAATTTGAGAAGAAATACAACAAAAACAGTCACCCTTTACAGGAAAGATACTTTAAAAAAACTTAGGAGAAGCTCACTCAGGACCCGTCTGCAGACAGCAGGGGAGTAACCTGGCTTCCATGCCAAGGAATGGTCTGACACAACCTCACAAAAATAGCAACATTTTGCCCTTAGCAGAACCTCACCAGTGCATCTCACTGCCCACACACCTCCACAGAAAATTACTCACAAAACACTTTGTTTAGACCAGCCAAAATTAAGGACTGACGAACTCCTGCATGCTCCCAGCCTAGCCTCCGAACGCCCAGCTCATGCTTTTCTCTGTGCATTTCAAAGCCTAAGTGCTGACTGGGGGCCAGGACCTGGACTCCTACTTGGTGAATGAGGAATCTTCAAGTGGCAGAGATCTGCTATCCACTGAATTATTGCAGCTGGTCCACTCACAGCAGGCATGGGGCTGGCCAGAAGCACACACAGCTGCAGCTGCTCCTCTGCCAGGGCAGATGACTCACGTCTGAGGGCTGCCCAACCTAAACAAGGCAGCAGCATCGGTCCCGGTGCAGCAGGCACTCTGCCTTACTCTCACAGGTAACTGTGTTTATGCTGCGCCTCAGTAAGGATCTTGACCTCTGGAAATTAAAAAAAAAAAAAGGCCAAAACAAGCGTAACATAGTAAACGTGTAATCTGGATCAGCAAACCACAGGCACAAACAGCACCGAGAGTTTCTGTTCTGCTCCTTCCTTCGTCCAACACACCAAGAACTAGGCTTGCCCTGTTCTCAAAGCAGCAGATGGAGTGTTCATGATGCTGTTTCCAGCAGCTGCTTTAGGAGCGCTGGCAATGTTTTAACTCACCAGGGCACCGCGATGCAGTGTGCTCTGCACACACACTCCTGCCAGCCTGCAAGCACAGCCAAAAGCCCTTCTGTTTGGAAAGGGTCTGGTCTGGAAGGCTGCTTTGGGGCCACCTCTTTGAAGGAACACAAACACAGCCAGTGAACAACACGAGGTAGCTAGTACAGCAGCGACTGCTGCCGAGTTCAGCTGGCTGTCGGTGGGCAAGCAATCCCTGCAGCTTCCTCCAGCCTGAACATTTGTTCTCAGACAGCCTTCCAGGAGAGCTCTGTCTGTTCTACTTCACTGTTACAGGGCTGAAAACCCCCTTGTGGTACTGCAGCATCTTTTAGGGGTCAGGTGTGGAAGAGGCACACCAGCCCAGATCTGCTGGGAGGCACTGGGAGAGAACAGGTGGCTGCTCCGGGCCCTGAGGAGTGAGAGATCTGTTACTGAGAACTGTAAGGAAAGCTAAAAACAATCATTCAGGAAAAAAAATAAATTAAGAAGTCCTTCTCATTTGCTGAAACTTGGTACATATGTAAAAGATAAGTCACCTTTTGGAATTGGTCCTAGTGAAACGTCACTTGTTTTTCCCAAACAAGGCAGAGTAACTTTTCTCCTAAAGGGTTTCTCCCAGTCAGAAGGGAGACTGAAGCACGCGTGTGCACATACGCACCCCTTTGCTCCATGACCAAACCTCAGCCACCCATCCTTTTCCCAAGGAAATCTCCTCCCAGTGCCCTCTTTGAAGTGTTACTCAAGAAGCTGAGTAAAATTACAACAAGCAGGGTAAGAGGACACATGTATAGCTGGGAAACAGGAGAGCCAGTGATTTCTTCCTCCCCTCCCATATCACTGCCTCTCCTGCTCAGTTTAGGTAGAAACATGACAGAAACATGACCCGTTATTAAAGGAAAAGTCCGTTTCCGTTCTGTCCCCCTGTACAACCTCCTTTGGTGCTGGCTGTGCAGTGCTTTCATCTGATAAAGGCACCACGTGGAGAGCACTGCTGGCCTGAAGCACAATGCCCCGATGCCTCATATTTACACCTGAGATTAGCTCTGCTGCACGCCTCCTGCCCCCGGCCTAGAGCAACCCCCCGGGGGGCCCAGCAGCAGCGTGGGGAGAGCACACACAACACGAGGCTCGTTTCACCACGTGAAGGCACCCGCGTGCTGCTCCTGGGCATTCCCCATCACACCGAATACTTGGCCATGTCACTCTTATCAAAGACAACTTTGGTTGCAAAGTAGATGGCCACCAGGCCAAAGCCAGCAGCCGACACCATGTAGGCAGTCACCGACTGCGTAAACTGCACGATGGACCCCATGAAGAGGGAGGGGACAACCTGAGAGAGAAGGAAAGCACTGTCCAAAATGGCCAGGTCCAGGCAGATCCCTCGGCCAGGAGCCACCGAGTCCGGCTCTCCCACCATCATCATCAGCGAGACGTCGCAGGAGGAGCTGACGCACAGAGCTGAGCTGGCAGCTGGAGGAGGAGAGGAGGAGGAGGAGGAGGAGGAAGAGGAGGAGGAGGAAGAGTAGAGGCCCCCAGCATGTCCGTTCTGGTAAGTCAGCTTCTGGCTGGAAAGACTTTTAGGGAAGGCTGATTTCTTGTCCAGTCGAGCTGGATCTTCCTCCTCTTTGCTCTTGAATTTATGCAAAAATACCTGGGGAAAGAAGAAGGGCACGTGAGGAATGAGTAGGAAGGGTGGCGCCCAGAAAGCGAGGAGGGGGACGGGGGTCCCTGCTGTGTGCGAGAGCAAAACCACTCTGAGCTCCGTGTGCTGGAGGTGTGGAGCCTGCAGTGAGCCTGGCCCACGTGTGGTGGCCTCCAGGAGCCAGCCTGGCTCTTCCTGACTGGCACAGGACTCAAAGCAACCCTGACTCACCGGGGAAACTGGCCAAGAGGTGCCCTTGTTGTGTTCAAGCTCCACGGCACAGCACAGCGCCGCAGCCCAGCGCCAGCCCGGGCTCTGCACTCGGGGATGTTTTGCTCCGAGCCCCGGGTTGTCACCTCCTCCCTGGGTGCCAGCTCCACTCCACTCCACCCAAAAGCAGCTGATGCAGGCTCACAGGGCCAGAGCCCGCTTTGGGCACATCCCAGAGTCAGTGCAAAGATGAGCAGTTGTAAGGTGGTAGGCTGGGGACTCAAAACACTGCTGCAGAACAGCCCTAAAGACTGAAGAACTGCGCAGAGCCCTGGGTACACGGCCCCTTCTCAGTACCCAGGATACTTACAGTGACTCTGAGGTGGGTACAGAGCTGGGAGCTCAGGAAGAAGCTCTGCAGCAGACCCTGCACGCGTGACCTCAAGCGAGCCGCTTCATTTGCCTGACCTGAGCCTCCCCACTCAGGTTGGAAAAGCGGAGGAAGGAAAATCTTTTTCTTCTCACCGTTTTTTTTGGCCTCACATTGCCCAGGCTGTGAGATTTCGGGGGCATGGTTCACTCCAGCAGTATTCATGGAGAGTATTTGGATCAAAAAGCTCCCCATGTTAACGCCAATAAATAAGGGGCAGTGGTGTGCAGATGGCAAAAACACCCCAGCTTGATAACGCCAGGGCGTTTGCACAAGCACTGAGCTGTCCGGCGTAGAGCAAATAATGAAGGACGTTAATCTATTATCCGCACAATGAGATAGAACAAACAAAGAAACCAAAAGGAAAAAACAGCACTTCTTTGAGGGCAGAGAACACCGTACCCAGCTGCAGGGCTCTGAGGAGCATCCTGAAGGAACCCTTCCTTCTGCAGGAGGGGCAAGGACACAGGTCACAGGAGGGAACAGGGGCAGGAGTGGGCACTCCAGCTCTGTCACGGGCCATCCCAGAGCTTTCAGCAGTTTTGGCACCCACCCAGCTACACCCAGCCCTGCCCCAGCGTATGTCAGCACCCGGCAGTCTCTGTTCGTGCTGCCCCAGGCCATGGCTGCAGTTCTGGAACACAAACAGTTTCAGGTTCAGTCAGAGAAGAGAAACCAGATGAGAACTTCACTAAATGGCAGCCAGCTTCCAAAAGCTTTCCCTGGGCTCTACTCAGATGTCTGAGTACCTAGTTCACAGAAATTGCATCTCAAGAAAATGACTTAATCAGATATTCACTGGAATGAGCATAGTGAGAACACATCCTTTAAGATCACCCTGCGTAACACAGGAAAAACCCCAAGAGTCTTTGGTGCCTCAATCAGCAGCTTCATCTCCCTCTATAGTTGGTGGGGAGTGGTGGGAATGAGGAACCTACCTCTCCCTAATCTCATGCAGAAGGTGTGAATGTTCACCATGCATCTCACCGGAGCAAGCTTTCAGGTGCTGTTAGGACATGCAGATCTTTCCCTCCTGCTCTAGACAAGGTTTAGTGGCCATGCAGAGATGAAGAGAGCATGCAGGAGAATGGAGCGACTTACAGAGCCTGTGCAAAGCAAGGAGCTCCAGCTGGGGTGGCCTTGCAGGCTTTCGCCAACGATCCCGCACAGGGTGGAAGCAACAGCCACTCTGGATGCCCCCCTGCTGATTCACTTCAGGAGGAGCATTTGAAATTAAAAAAAAAAAGGTAAAAAAAAAAAAAAAAAAAGAATAGAATAGAGGGAAGAGAGGAAGCAGGAACGAGGGAAGGCAAACAAAAATGATGACAGATTTCAACAGTAAGAGAAGAGAAAAGAATAGAAGTGGAGAAGATGGAGAATTTTCTGCAAATGGCATTTGAGGGACTGCTTCTTGTGGGGTCTCCCTGGAAAGTTCTTGGTAGAGGAAGGAGAAGCTTTCAAGTCAGGGCAACAGAAAGACCAAACCCTGCTATACCCCACACCTCATTGTACTGAGAGTTGTTCCCCAGCAAGATTTTGGCAAACAGTTGGGCGTGTGGCCTTCACACTCCCAGCCTGTGGGCTTTGGTTTTCATTCTCTCGATGTTATGTCCATGGGAGATCCCAGGCAAGCTGAAGCTTTTGCAAAGCAGAACACTCCCTCATGCCCCTATTTTAACGGGGTGCCTGGTGCAAATCAGGACGGGTTGGTCACAAGTATTTGTTCAATGTGAACATCTGGATGCCTGTGGTAAGGACTCCTGCTTATTTCACTGCACAGTGAACCGCCTGCCATCGGGATGAAAGAGCTGCTCTCAAACCACAAATTAATTTTGCATTTGCAGCACAAGAGAAACTGCTATTAATCCACTGCGCAACTCAGAAACCTCCCGAGACTTTGCCACAAGGATATCATCTGTGGGACAGGATTACTGGCTTTTGTGTTATGTCAAAAGTTTCTCAAGGTTTGTTTTTAATGGAGCTAGGGGAACAGGAAAAATCTTCCTATTTTATTGCTCTTCATGTTACGGACCAAAATTCAAAAGCAGGACTTTACACTTGTTTTAGCACCTTGGGCTGAATGGCAATTCTGCAGATGTGACTTAGCTGCAGAAAACACATGGCAACAACTAATCTGCACCAGTTTCCCTAAATGTTTGCAAAACACAGAGGACCATAGGGCATCCCTTTTGGTGCACTAATCCTAGCTTTCTCCCATCTCACCCACTCCCCACTATTTAAAATTGCAAAATGCTTCTTGTGAGCAGGGAATGCCTCGGGAAGGAGATGCTAAACTCTCTTCTCTCCTCAATTCCAGATAAATCTTCAGAGAAGACGCAGCCTGGAGACAAAAGGCACATGAAGAGAACCTCTGAGCACAGGCAGGTTTTTCTCTGCCATGGCCTGAGCTGACTGGGGCAGCTACAAGCGGCTGAAGAGGCTGCCCAAGCTGTCCTCAGAGCTACCTGCACATCGCCCTCTGGAGCAGGTCCCTACCTGCTTTTCATGATGATAGAGCGATGCCAGCGTGTATGGCAGGATCTGGAGTGCAGAGAAGGTGAAGCCCGTGAGAGCAGCTGAGACGGTCACAACGATGACGCTGCGGGAAAGGCACATGACGAAGGCAGCGGCGGGGAAGAACACCACGCTGGCCAGGTAGACCGCCCGCGTCCCAAAGCGCTTCACCATCCGGTCCATGATTGTCGAGAAGAAGATGGACGTGACGCACTGCAGGAAGAGGCCCAAGCTACCCATCCGGACACCTGTGGGTAAGCAGAGGTGGTGACGGACACTGCCACGACTGCGCCCAGGCCTCAGACAGCCAAGCGCCTTCGGGCTTCATTCCTCCCTCCAGTGCCCGACTCAGGCCAGAGGGGCGATGAGAGGGGGAGACAGAAATGCAAACGCCGTTCTTCTCTTGGAAAGCTCTGGTTCTCACCTTCCTGCTCTTGATCAGGATCTGTGTCACCTGCTCATGAACCAGGATCTCTTATCTGATGCCAAAACCAGCGGGAGAACAAAAGGAACAACAAGAAACTGTGCTTCAGCCAAGGGAAAGTATACAACATCTACTGAGCGACGGCAGCATCCGGCAGCAATCCGGACCTTACCCTTTGCAAAGATCTATCAGATTTCAGGGAATTAAAGCCATTAACTCCTTGGAGCAAGGATCATTACTCAACATGTGTTTCTATGAGTGCTAGCACAATGGAGCCCTGACCTGCTGGAAGCTATACAGTGGAAGTGTTAAATAATAATTAAGCTCCCTCTAAGTTAAACAGAGGCACAGCACAAAGAGGCAGTGTACTGCAGAGCTCGTGGAGGCACTGGGTGGAAAACTCTGAGGGCAGGGTATACAGCTAGAGGAGGGCCAGGGCAATGCCTCCAGGACTTGGATCTAGGGGAGGGAAAGAAGGGCTGGGCAGTGGAGTCAAGGCTCTGGCACAACACAGCAGCCAAAATGAGGACAGCGGACAACAGTAAGCAGGTAATGTGCTGGAGCGAGCAGGATCTCATGGTGGGCATGTGGCAGCTCCTGACTCATGGTGAGCAGTAACAGGAAGCACTGGAAAGAGCAGTGGGAACTGGGGAAGCTGCTCCAGGGCTCCCCAGATACAGATGTGAGAAGGGAATCTCACAGTCGTGTGGAAGGCAGATGTAGCAAAGCCTTTTCGACCCCTGCCCTCCAAGAGATGGGGGGCACCATCACCTCTCCTTTAAAAAGGAGGGAGGAGGAGAGGAAGGGCATGGCAGAGGTGGTCAGCATTTGCAGACAGAGCCAGGTATGTGCTGTTCAGCATGCAAACTGCCGGACCATTCTGCCACTTAACAATTCAGCCCCAGGCCAGGGCTGTGCTGCCAGATCTATTTCTGTGCTCATAGCTCAGAGGAGAACGAGGTGTTTCCCTATTCAGTCCCCTGTGCAATGCTCTCTTGGTCACGGGGGAATGTTTTTCCTGACCCACCTGCAAAAGGTGTAGTTCCCTGTAACAAGTTTTTGCATTACAGGCAGAGCTGAGCCCGTTCCTAGCTCCCACTAAACACTCCTGTCCCAGGGAACAGACCCCGAGGCCCCAGAGCAGGCGGTTCACTTCTCACCTTCATCGTAGTGGCGTCTGGCATCTGTGCCCGGCTTGGCTCTGGGGACACCGTGGTACAACCCTTCCCCAACAAAATCCGTGTAGAACAGCATGAAAGTCATGAGTGCCATCCAGCTGCAGAGCTCGGCCACGAACAGGCGCCGGATGACCCTGGGGATGCGGCAGTAGAGGCTGTGAAGCCGCGGCAGCAGCGTGCAGAGGTTTCTGAGGGCCTGCACCATGTGCCTGGCCTGCAGGAGGCTCTTGGAGAGCTGGCAAGAGCAGCAGGCAGGAGGGGAGGGCTTCGGGAGAGCATCCTTCAGCGCTGTGCCATCCAGGGCATCTGCCTGGGTGGCTGCCTCTTCAGTCACAAAGAGCGTGGCCAGCACACAGCCAAGGAAAATGACAGCCAGGAGGCTGAAGAGGCACGTCTCCTGCCCTCCCAGGTACGGGGCCAGAAAGCTGCCCCCCCAGTCGATGGCTGGCAGCAGGTAGCCAATGCAGCCCCCCAGGCTGATCATGAAGGCGTACATGGAGAAGGCCTGGCGGCAGTTGTCGGGCTCCTGGAAGAGGTCCGAGAGCAGGGCCTCGAGCGGGGTGAAGCAGACCTGGCCGCAGAAATCCAGCAACCCGATGCCCAGGATGAGGAAGGCGATCTCCAGCGGGCGAGTGTTGAGGGCGAACAGGCTGGCCAGGCTGCTGGCATGCGGGATCACGAAGAGGCTCAGCAGGACTCCCAGGCACAACATCCAGATGAAAGGCCGCCTCCGGCCGTAGCTGCTGTGCCAGTGGTCGCTGGCAGACCCGATCAGTGGGACAAAAACCAAGCCAAGGACCGGTCCTATCCCTGGAACAGAGGAAGAGGTAGTGTTAGGGGGCAGAACCGGACAGGACTCCAGTCTATGCACGCTGCAGCAAAAGCCTGGGATGTTTCAGGGACCCAGTAGGCTTCACTGGGTCATAGCCCTCCCCTCCAAACATGAGGCTGCCCTTGGTGTAACAGCCATCCTGCAGCCACCCCTCCATGCTCTGATCTACCCCTTGAAGTGGAAACAAGTCCCTCGAAGACGAGCGAGAACCTGCCTACCCAAAACCATGGTCATGAACTTCTCCTCGACGCCCACTTCCAGCAGCAGCGGGGGCACGTAGGTGATGCCGGCAGCCAGGCAAACCTCGAGGCCAAACGTCAGGGAGTTGAGGAGCAGGAGCTGGGCCCGGCGGCTGTGCAGCAGCGTGCTGAGCCCCGCTCTGTGCGCCATGCTGCCCCACAGCCTCACGGACAGAGGGCTGCGGTGCTCCGGCGATCCCGGAGATGTCCCACGGGTGAGCTCTGGAGCTTCTGATCCCAGTCTGCCGGATGGATGCTGCCTCCCATTTTTAGCGACAGTGAGCAAACCGCCTTCTCCTCTTCCTCCTGCTGCAAGATGCGGGCCCAGCAATGTCAAGTCCAAGCGTGGGCAGGCCAAGATCCCTCTCTGTGCTTCCCCTTCTGCTCACATGCTGTGGTCTGAGAGAAGAGATGGCTCGTTAGGCACGGGGTAGGGGACAGGACTAAAAGCAGGTGCCACACAGACATGTCACGGCTGAAAGAGACAAACACTGTCCCCACAGGCTTACAGATGTGAGGACACCTTGGGAGAGCTGTGGGGTTTTAAGGCTTGAGCTATGTTCATGCCTGGTTTCTCTCCAAGGGCTTGTGGCAGGTGATACAGGCACCTGTCAGAAACAGTTTGGGAAAACCCAACCCTGCCTTGGGGCTGCGGGAGGCCTAATGACCCCTCAGTGTCCCCTCCAACCTCATCCGATAGATGGGAAGTTGTAGCCGAGACACAAAGCCTAACCTCAGAAAGGACTTTGAGTCCCCTCTCCCAGTGAAATCACTTATGAGTCCCTGTTGGAGGATGGAGGTGGGCACAGCCTGCAGCCACTCGGGACATCTCCGGGGACTCACACCACCACCTGCTGACCACACATCTCCCCCCAGCTCCCGGGGACGCCATCTCACCCAAATCCTGCCTCCAGCCTCTGAGATGGGGCGCGGGGAACAGATGGTGCCTCTGTGGAGTTTCACAAACAAACCTGACCCACTTTAGCCTCGTCTAACAGTGAACGGCAATTACCTTACTCATTAGTCTGAGTCATTTATTTGCCCTGTAACATGCTCCCTCTCCCCAGCCTTCTTCAGAGGGGAGAGGCCACCGGATCCGGACAGAGTCTGAACAGCCAGAAGCAGATGCCTCTTAGAAACTTGTGCTGAGCCTGCCACTATGGCACTCCGCAACAAAACCTAATCCTGTGAGGTTGCCAGCATCCAGCCTAGTCCCAACTGCTGTGTGGCTAACAGCATCTTGGGGAGACGGCCTGTGGTTACTTTGGGAGAGGTAGAATGGGTTAGCACAGGGGTGACATCAAGCTCCTGCACAGACATTGATTCAGGAGCAAACCAAACTCAATTCTCAGGGATTTGTCTGCTCTGACTTCACACCCTACATGAGCCACTGGTGAGTTTCGTTGTTATGCCTGGCTCCCACAGGTCCCGCTGTCCCGAACTGTTCCAGCACAGGACTCGTTCCTCAAAGCACCCCCTGCACTGTGCTGCTGGTTTGCACAACCTTCTGCCTCCGGTCCCACCACAGCTCAGCCCCCAGGAGCTTTGGGTCCTGTGCGTGAAGGAGGCTGGGCAGAACACGGGACATTCCAGCGGAGGTGCTTATCTCTGCCTGCTCCCTCCCTGACTCCGGGAAGCTGTGGCTGTTTACCTGCCGGTACACCTCCTTCATGCCAGAGAGGCTAACTGGTACAGTTTGCCTTCCTTAGCTGTGGAGAGTGAGCCCAGCAGGAGGAACAAGGTGAAAATCCAGTTTTGCAGCCCTGTCCCCTTCTAAATTCTTTGCCTCAATTAGAGGAGAGAGCAAGAGATGTCCCCTCCTGCTGCAGGGACCATCTCTGGGCCAACACGTGCCTCCCTCCTCTGCACCCTGAGGCCACCAGGACTCGAGGCTGTGCCTGGCCTTGGGTCAGGCCTTGCAGAGCTGGAAGGGCTGCTTGTCAGGGGGCCGAAACGGGTGTGAAGTGTGTTCAGAGCCCCTGGCACTGCCAGCCCTGCAGGAGGAGCCGCTGGACCCCAGCTTCCCAGAGCGCACGCGTTTGGCCTCCATCACTGCACAAGAGTTAGAAGGGTACAATTTACACGGCTGCTGCCTTTCCCCTTTCTTCCCCTCTCGCCATCAGCCAAAACAAAACACACGGAGACAGCTGGGTGAAGCAGGAGGCACGGCGGTGAGGTTTGCACAGATACAAGCATCCCTCCCTGCCGCTCGCTGTGCAGAGAAGG
Source organism: Aythya fuligula (assembly GCF_009819795.1). Lineage (NCBI taxonomy): Eukaryota > Metazoa > Chordata > Aves > Anseriformes > Anatidae > Aythya > Aythya fuligula. Next base: position 2,366,190 of record NC_045583.1, on the reverse strand, counting down.
GGCAGGGCTCCCCAGCTCAGGAGCTGACAGGCTGCCAATTAGGCACAATAAGCGCTGATTAGTTTCCTACCGGAATCCCTCGCCTTCCCCCTCCACGCTTAGACCTTGACTGTCACAAAGGATACCTTCTTTTACCAACTGCGAACATTTAAACGGCTCGCCCAAGGTCAAACAGCGAGCTAACGGCAGAGGGGAGGGAGCAGCAGATTTTTTTAATCACTACACATCCTTCAAAGGAGCACCAAGGCCCCAGCTACACCCGGCGTTACTTCTCCTGCACTCTATCGGCAAGGAAGCGACTGGGGGCAGCAACCACCTTTCTTAGATGTGGGCTAGACACAGGATGTCTCAGCCTTGTTCGTTTTTTACGATGGGTGCCCAGCTGGCTGACAGCCCTGGGGTAGGAATTTAAGCTGCAGCCCTCCAGCAGCATGAGGTTTGATGCTGTTAGCTGGAGGAAGCAGGCTCCCGAGACAAAATTATTGGAGCTAGACCTGGAAGGGAGCTGCAATGTCTGATGACTACAGGGATCCTCGCTGCTGTAGTCCAGGCTTTGGAGGGAAATTTATCCCAGGGGAAACGAACATTAAGTAAATGATGTCTCACACACACACACATACGCACAATAAACAAAACAAACACTTTTTTTTCTTCCCTTTATCCCAGCGACACCTCCAACAGCGATTAACCAGCACGGGGAGGGGAGCATGAACCTGTACATCTCCCCAGCTGCCTGAGAATTTCAGGCTGAGGGACAGAGGCTAGATCGCTTATCAGTAGGGAAGAGCAGATCTGTCTCTTCCCCCCTCCACACTCTCAAAGGACTTTAATGAAAAAACAAATCCCAGCGTACCCAGTGGCGATACCCACGATCAGAAGTTACCTACAGCAACCAAGTCACAGACTCAGCACCCATAGATTACGAACTCTTTTCTGTTTAAGTTACATCTTGCCCCAATACCCACCAACTATCTCCTTATTTTGCTCACAGAAAACCGAGAGATGGACTTAGCTGCAAAGAACTGCCGGTGCAAACTACCAAAAGCATCTGATCTGTAAAGACAGGGCAGAGAGATGGAAAACGAAGATTTGGGAGGTTTGAGGGAGGCAGAAGGCAGCACTCACCTCCCCCAGGCAGAGCGGTGACAGCAGATCCCCGCAGCCAGCCGGGTACGCGGCATTCAGGAAAAGCTGCTTAAGTAGGCTGCAGGCAAACAGAGGAGGAACCGAGCAGGTACACACGAGGGTTTGGTTTCAGGGCCCTCCCTGCCTCCTGATAACGCCGAGCTGCACGGGGTTGTTCATGCTGTTAGCACCACGGCCACGCCTGCGCTGGGCCCCTCGTGCACGGTGCTGAGCAAACACGGGCTGCCAGCACCAGCCTCACAAAGCCACTCTCCACCGAGTGCTTTGCTGCTCCAGTCCCAAACCAGCTCAGAAAGAAACTCCGGGATGAAAATTCAGGAACAGATCCTGAACAGAAAGAAACTTCAGGAACAGATCCTCTGCACTACGGGCACCTGCAGGTCCCAGGCAGAGCAGGGCTCCCCATCTGCTCCCATGCTACTCCCCATCACCGAGGGGTCTGGGGCTGAACCAGCAAGCAGAGACAGCCTTAGCACAGGGGATTATTATTATTGGTATTTTAAAGACCATGAGATGTTGCCTTTGGTTTTGCGGATGACAATCTTTTTCTGAAGAACAGCCCCAGCAGCAAGACCTAATGCTTTGATTGAACTGCTCATCTCTGCCAGGACAGTTTATTTGGCAGGCTACGCAGGAGGACTGATTTGAGGGGGTGGCTGGTCAAAAAGCTGCGTGACAGAAAGCACTTTTGGCCTTCTGGCCTCAGTTTCCCCCAGCTTTACCGGCAGGGACAGCATTTGTCCCTCCCTAAGGACACAGTGCCAAGCACCTTGACAAGGGTAACAGCCAACAACCTCCCAAAACTGCATCCCAGCCCTTCTGTGTAGGGTTTCCTGCACACAGCAGCAGAAAGGAGTCACGGCTGGGGCTTTTCCACAACCATTCACCAGGCTGTCATGGCACGGGGACATCACCTGCTGCTGAGCGCTAAGGCTCTTCCTCTCCCTCCCCAGGGAGTAGCAAAATGCTTGTAAACCCAAGGTTTTCTGTTTTAGTTTTAAGCTCACAACCCAAACTTTTCCTTCCTTTCCTCTGCAGAGAACCAGCAGATCAACCCCAGGAGGCTCTTCCACCTGGCAGCCAGGTAGGAGGGCGGGACAGGGCAGGAGCTCAGCAGCACCCAGCACAGCGCTGTCCGCACAAAGGCAGCCCCGGGGCAGCTCTGTGCCACCCACCCAGACACAGGAGCCTGCCCAGCACCTACGAACAAAGGACTGCACCTCCTGCACGTCTGCTGTCTCCTGCACCCCCTCTCCTCTCCTGTGACAACACCCAGAAGAGGGGAAGCCAGGCTGGCTACCTATGCTGAGCACGACTCACCTGGCAGCAGTAACAGGGAGCAGGCAGGAGGAGCAGGGCTGAAGCCAGGGGATCGGCTTCTGAGAGTCCGGTTCTTTCACGGCAGGGGACCAGCAGGCTTGGATTTGTGCCTTTCCCCTAGTCAGAGTGGATTCCTTGCTCACGTGCTTAGAGAAAAAGTTTTGACAAACGCCCTCGTGAGCTCAGTGCGGTACAGATGGTACAGACACAGAGAGCTGCAGAGGAGCAGCAGTGGGTGCACGGCCGCACGCAGCCACGGGGCTGGATGTGCCGGTGATGTCAGATGCAGGGACTCGCTTACCAAGCAACGAAACAGCTAGCAGACAGCTAACCTCCCACTTCCTTTCTCTCAGCAGCACGGGCGCCGCTCCGTGTGCCCTCCCCAGCGGGCTCCGCGCCGCACCTTTTGCTGTCGGATGGAACAGACCCTAAGACACCCTGAGAAAACAAACTGTGTGCTAATGGACATGCACCGAAAGAAGCTTCTCCTCCTCCTGATCTCCTCTAATCTTCACAACGTAGGATATTACAAGTAATTGCATCTGTTCTTGGACAGAATGACGACCGAGGGACAGCCGTTTTATAAATAAAACTGGGGTGTAGTTATGTGGCTGAGAAAAACTCCCTCCTTCCTCCAAAGAGTCCATATCTCACAGCTCTGCAGCCTTCCCCATCACCCCGTGGGTGCAGAGATGAGATGTTGCTGTGCGTGGCAGCAACCCCTCTGATTTATTGCTACCCAGCAGATGAACAAACAGCCACAGCAATGATCAGCCCGTGGAGATCTGCCAGCACTTGTGACCTGCCCGGCTCTGTAACAACCCAAACCCTTTCTTACACGGGAAGAAATTTCCCTGGGTCAGCGTTTGCCAGGCTGGAGGCAGGGGACGGTGAAGGGCAGGGGCTGCTCCAGGTGACCTGGCCCCACACCTTTCCTCCCCACCACAGGGCAGATTCGATGCAGGAACTGATTGCCAACGAGCAGCGGGGAGAGGGGAGGGCGAGGGGTATTGTTAGCCATTCATAACCACAGCGTTACACTTCCAACCTTCCGAGGGGCTCTTTCTGAACGTTATTAATTCCCCGCTCCCTGGAAGCCCTTTGGAAGAAAGGGTGGGAGCGAGCACAAGGGCGAGCGCTTCGGGAAGGGCTGTTCATACAGTGCCAGAGCCTTTCACAGCTATCAGTGGCCATTCAGTGCCGCTGAATGTGAAATACACCATGGAGAATAGCTCTGGCAGGCTTGCGCGGGATGAAATGGAAAACTCACCTGACCTCTCCTGACCCTCTCCCCTTCCCCCCCCTCCAAATCTCCTTGACCCCATTCACAGTGTGGGGAGAGGGGAGTGGTCATTAAGCAGGGATGGGAGAATTGCAATTTATTTAGTCTCCCTGAATTAACTCTGCGTTTCCTTTGAGCTCAGGGCTCCATTATATTGGCCTCGGCAGCTCAGCTTAGGGAAAGAGCAGCAGTGGGTGGAAATCCCCTTAGATGAGAACAAGGAAGACCCAAGGGCCACAGCCCATTCGAAATTCCCTTCCTTACCCCGCGGTGCAGCACCCAGCAGCTCAGACACCAGGAGACCAATCCAGGAAAAACGCTGGATGCTACAGACATTTAGGAGCTGGAGGAAGGGGCACGTCCCCAAGGCAGCTCAGAACACCTTCCACGCAGTTTGTTCGTAAGGGAGACATTTAAATTTATTGGGATTGGGAGTTGTTTTATCTGCCAGGCAGCAATTGCTTCCTTGCAGCACCCACGAGGTGGTTATCCTGCTGTTAGGGCTATCGGAAGGTCATGGCTCAGCTTGTGGTTGGTGCTCTTGTGGAGAGCAGACTGATCCCTGCCCAAGCAACACAAGCAGGGAGACTGAAAGCAATTCACTACGATCTCCATTTTGTGAACTGAGAGCAGGAAGCAAAAGAGAGAAGAAGGAGCCAAGCTTTAAGTGCCTGGAGCTACCGGGGGGCTGCATCTCCCCTTTGGGAGATTTGCTGGTTCGTGCTGATGGTTTGTCCTGGTGTTTTGTGCAGATGGTTTGTGCTGGTGGTTTGTGGGGTTGGGCTGTCCTGGAGCCAGCCCTGGGGACTGCTGCACGTCTGCAGAAGCTCTGGGAGCTTTGGGGTTGTTTCCAATAGCAGTGCTTTGCTCAAGCAATGGTCGATCAGGGAGGGCAGGTGACTGCTAAGTGTCTTCCCTGTTTTGCAGTGAGCAGCAAGGGCACGTGAAACAGGCTGGTATCAGTCCTCCTTTGAGCAATTGGATAAAGCAAAGGCACCAGGGAAAGGCTACGGACAGCAAATGAAGGTCCCTATAAGGTGGATAAGGTCAAAGCATTTTTTAGGAACAAACATTAGGAAAGGATGCTCTCCTCTCCTGGCAGGCTAACGGCACCGTCCATGCCAGGGGGATAGTTTGCAGAATGGGGAAAAAATGTCCTGCTTGCCCTTCACCCTGCACGTCGCTGGTATTTCACGCTTCTTTCTGAAGCCATGCCAACAGCTCTGCGGACTCTTTATCCTCACCCTGCCCCAGAACATCAAACAGACAGCAGGACAGCCCCCAGGCTCCACTGACCTCCTGTCCACAACCTGCTTCTTCCCCCTGGCAGACAAAGGAACTGCTCCTGGCAGGAACTCTTGCCTGAGCTCCCCTGCCTGCCAGCCTGGCCAGAGAAAGAGACAGAGCAGCAGAGGCCAATTCCAGCCTCTCCTCCTCCCCTAACAAACCAGGAACTGCCTCCAGCTCGCGAGGTCACTGACACAGCAGAGGCCACGCTGACACGTTTTGGAGCTTGCTGCGGACAGCCCGGGATGCCAGAGGGTGCCAGGAACTCTCCCACAGCTGGCAGGTGTCACCGGCACGTCCACCCGCCTGCAGCCACGCAGGGCTTCGGGCTGCTGGGTGAGATCCTGCCCCAGCCCACACGAGGAGGAGCGTGGCCAAGTGAAAGCAGGGTGCAGGGAGGAGCTGGGCGCTGAGCTCCATGCAGGGGCTGAGGTTGAAGGGCTGAAACCTGGTCTGCAGCTCGGCCCCATTTCCATGAGGGACACTGTCTGGAAAGCCAAGCAGGCTAAGCTGTGATGCAGGGAAGGACTGAGTGCCCTAAAAAATATCCTACAGCTCAGCTGCAGAAGGATCTTCAGAGAGCACTGAAGGAGCTGTGGTGGAACTGCTGGTGCCAGCTGCAGGGCAGGACAGCCTCACGGCATTTCACCCACTTAGGGCCAGCATCTGATCTCCAAACTTCACGAAGCACAGAGAAGTCTCACGCTCCCCTAAACACACACAACGCAACCCAAGAGGCATCGCTTTCAGCTCCCACTCCAGTCTCACTCCTGCTGGTCACCCTCCCCTGAGCTGGCGTCGGGTGTGCCACAAACAGCTCAAACCTCCGGACAAGGCTGGCCCTACTGTGTACAGCTTTTTTTTTTTTTTTTTTGCTGTGGCATGAGCCAGGCTCTTACTTTTATTCATGAGAGGAGCCCCTGTTTTGGAGTGGGAGGGCAAACGCGAGATGAGCTGGTTCTGCTTTCCACTTGAGTTCATTTTTGCTGTTTAAAATACTGTGCCCATCGCCCTGGCACTTGCTCTGACTCAGCCTTTCCCCCCACCCCCTCTTTTTTATTTTTATTTTTTCGCTGAAGAATAAAAATGTAAATCGAACTGGGGAAAAAAAAAAAAAAAAAAAGAGCCCCTTCCAGGTGCCCCCCTTCTCCGCAGCGCGGTAACGGGTGCAGATTCTATCCGCTGCCACATGACCAGGGCCCGTATTTCTGTGTCAGGGTGTAAAACCTTCCCCGCTGAGCCGCCTTTTCTCTGCCTGAGGCTGGGGGCTTCTGCTCCGCGTCTAGTCAAACAGGCCCACAAAGGGGATTAAGGAGAGCCCCTCAGCCCCACAGAGTAATCCATCAAATTATCCCTTGTTGGCGGTGCCGGCCGCCTTGGGGGGAGCGGAGGGAGGGAGCTCCGCAGGCTTTTAAAGGCGCTGAAATTATACTTGAGCCTGAAACACTCCACCCAGCTGCTCCAGCCCGCAGCACAATGAGCCGGTTGTAAAGGGAATACCGGGGAGCGAGGAAAAAAAAAAAAAAAAAAAAAAGAGACGGCCGCTGGTAAAAAGCGCAGCAGCCTCCTGATGTGTGACAGCCCAACAGGTGGCTCGGGACCCGCTCCCGCGACCCCGCAGCAGCGCGATAGCACCGGGCTGCCTGTGCCTGGGCAGGGGGAGACCCCAGGGCTCCAAATAATGTTGGGATGTGTTGGTCCTGCCCGAATGGACCCTGGGCATGGCCTTAGTGCTGTTGAGGCTGAGGCAGAGCCTGCATTTAGTTGCCAAGGAGCCCCTGGTGCTCTCCTGCAGGGGATGAGGGCTGGGTCCAGCAGTGCCCCTAACCGTGGGCTGTGATGGTGCCACCCCAGGCTGTCCCTCTGCAAGCGCCCCAAAAAAAAGCAGATCACACTCACCAAACTCTGTCTACCTGGACATTGAATCTGCATTTTCCTGCAGTACAGCTACACCTGCATAGCTCAACCCCACACAAGTGAAGTGCCTTCCTTGAACAAGCGCGTGGGACTTCAGAGGCTTGCATTTCTGTAAGTGTTCTTAGGCAGAAAGCACTTGCCCCAACAACCTGGAACTGGCAAAGGGAAGAGCAAACCAGTCCTGGTGGGAGGTTGGTAGCTGGCAGGGAGCACACATGGCTGTCCCATGGATGCTGCGCAGCTCACCTTGGCACTGAGACAGCAACACAACAACTTCTCAGTTCTGGTCACCAGTGCTGAGCAGGAGGAAAATTTCCCACCTGTTACAGAGAAGAAATGGGAGGGCAGAAACCCTAGCTATTTTATTGTGCCTGCTTTGCAATGTCTGTTCACAAGGCTGGGAAAATGGGAAGTGAAATTGGAACTTCTTGTTTCCAACCAAAGCACGAATGCTGCGTAACGGCACGTCTGCCTGCCCAGCTAGCCACAGCACCGTCGCTCCTCCAGCACGCTCAGGCTCCAGGGCGGCTCTGGGACTTGCAACCCATGAGAGATCATCATCATTTCTGGCTTTATTTAGCAAACTGTGACAATCACGGGGCCAGCTGAGACTCAGTGCCAGCCTCAGGGTGGAGAGGGCAGCTGTGATGTGCTAGCACAACGCAGCAGCCGCGGCAGAGAGCCGAGCCGTACCCCAGCGGGCCCGTTTTGAAGCTGCAGAGAGGGGTCTGACAAATATAACCACAGCAGGAGCTGCTGCTACCTAACCCTGAAATCTCACCTTCCCTCATTTTTGCCAAAAAACGTGTCCTGAGGTCCGTACCTAGGACAGACAGAGGTTTGGCTGGTTGCTCCTCCCTGCGTGGCGGTGCTTGGAGAGCAGCAGGCAACAGGCGCAGGCTTCTGCAGTCCCTCGCGCTGAAAGTTTTGGGAGCGTGACCTTGTGCTCTTCCTCAAAGGATATACTTTGAATCCTAGACACACACAGAGCTAATGGGCTCTTTTGTAATCACATGGTAGTTAGTCCATTTTTTCATGGTAATTTTCTGGTCTGCAATTCCAGTTATTTGTGTCCCTGCCGGAGAAGTTTGATGCTAACATATCTCTCGGCAAGCCCTTTGACCTCCGCTGGCAGGTTGGTGGGTTTCTCCCTCTCTGTTTTCTGTCTCTAAAATGAGGTCATGGCTTTGAAAGAGACAAAGAGCCTTTGCAGCGTGAGGAATAGCCCCAAGACAGCTGTGAGCACAGAACCCCCATCAGTCACATCGGGCCCTGAGCGCATGAGAGGCGAGCAAGCTGGGCAACAGCCCGCAGCCCTCCTGGGAACGGCTGGGTTTTACCCCCCTGCTCGGAGATCGTGCAAGAGCTCGCACCGAGCACGAACGGATGCGGACGGGCAGCCACCCGTGGTGGCACAACTCAAAGGGGGGAGGGAATGCAGCAAACCCTGCAGACCTTGGGCTGGGAGCCGCTGTAAGATCCCGCTGGCCCTGCTGTCTGTCCCCCTGGCAGGGTTGCTGTTTCCGTCCCGCTGCCTCTCAGCCACCTGCATGCTGCCCTGTGGGCTGCAGCTGCCCGTGGAGGTGGGTTTACACCACTTTGCCAGGTTCCTTCTGTCTCAGAAAGGCTCCTTCTGCCTCAGCAGCCACAGGGACGGGTGAGCAGCACGCAGGCAATGACCGGATTTCTCTTTAAGGTCATGCATCCAAGTCCCGAGATCTTTCTTACAAGAAAAGCAATTTCACGTGCCTCAGATAGCAAAAACTTTGCACGAGCCCTGCCATCTGCCTGCGGCACGCCAACGTCTCCGTGTTAATGAGGGCCCTCAGATCACCTCCTTATCATGACAGACTGGTCATGAGGTCTGGGTCTAAAAACAAGAGATCCTGTGATTTTACTTCTGTCTGAAGCTGTCTGGATAACTACAAAGATAAGAAGCCATCAGGGTGTGTTTTTTAAGACAGATAACTTTCACTGAAAGATTGTTATAAGCAGCTTACGAAGCCTTTTCCTTTCCCCGTTCTCATTATCGGTTTAATGTACCACGGACCCTGAACTCGCAGGGATTTAACGTGAAGCTGGAGCCATTTATCCAGCACACGCAGCAGCACAGAGTAGCTGCCAGGGGAGTTTTCCCCTTCTGAAAAGACAAAGCCCCAAGCCGCGATTTCTATAGGCGGCGAACAGAGCGAGGCATTTTACCACCCCCCTCGCTCCCTGCCTCTGCGTACAGACAGGCACCTGACTTCTGTTTTGCAGCTCCTGCAGGAGTACCAGCCTTGAATTATTAGCTTTTTAGTAATTAAGCTGGAAGTTCAAGTTCAAAGCTGCCTGGATTTTGCTGAGCACTCTGGCCAGGGGTGCTTGGGCTTTTCGTTGCACACAGTTGGTTTCTTGCTTTGATGCACCCTGCATCCATCAAGGGGACAGGCAGGGAAGTGGTGTGAGCACTAAAGCTCCTTAGCACTTGCTGACAAGGTCTGCTGTCGTAGGGGCAGAAGATTAAAACTTTGTGCATTTCAGACTCTGAAGAGAGCAGGATTTTCTCTCCTCACTGGGCTCTCTTGCCCATATTTACCGGAGTAAAGTTCAGCAAGCTACAAATGAAGCAGAAAGGCCTCTGATATTCCCGCAATATGCTCTGGGTGCCTCGGGCAAACAGCCAGGGCACCTCGGGCAGGCACGGTGCTGGCTCTGCCTGGTAAGAGCCGGGAAAGGGGTTATCACCAGCACCGTTTTGGGTCGTTTTGGCTCTGCACCAGCATGTGGTGACTAGCCACAGTTGCACTCGCCTGCTAGGGGGATAGCTAGCATTCCCTGCTCTTGCCCAAGAGGCTTATTCACGGCTATCAACACGAGCCACAGACAGTGATGAATGGGAATATCTGGAGGCAGCACAAATGTAGACTGTTCGCAGAAATCAAAGCTGAAAGAGGCCCTGTTGAATCATCTTCCCTGAGGCTGTCGCAGGACTGTTCCCAACAGCACATTCTCTAGCACATTTGTCCAGCCTGGATGGATGGATCTCAAGCACTGAGGTTGCAAGAATTTCCCCTGAAACAATACCTGTGGGCTGAGGTTTAATAGCTGGAAGCATCCTTCCTAGGTTCCCTGTGCCCCTCTTTCTACCTGCACGGTCAGCCTGTTCTCCCGACAACATTTAGCTGCTCTCCTCCACCTAGCGTCAGTCAGTCCCCACGAAAAGCCACCCTTCCAGGCCCGTTAATTGCTCGGTTGGCCTCGGCTGTAGCACAGCAGCCTTTTGTTCTAGCATTGCTCCAGTTGCTTCCACCGCCCCTCTCGCACAGGAGTCGTTTGTCAGAGCCATTCCCAAACCCACCTCTGGAGTCCAGCAGCAACAGCGCCCACACAAAGCCCTCTCCTGTCCCCACACGAGCCAGTACCTGGTACGCACAGCCTGCTGCCATCTCATTGTTCCTTTGTGCTCCATCTCTTTGTATTTATGAACTGCCTCGAGCCCCGGACCTACAAGGCCGCTCTCTCTGCCACCACAACAAGCCTTTATTCTGTTTGCACAGCTCCAAGCGAAGGGAGAATTTCCTCCAGAAAGCAGGCCAAGGTAGCACAGCAATACCCAGCACACCACACAGGCATTATACCACTGGATAGAGGGAAAAGATAGCAGCGCAGCATCCTGGACCTGTGGCAGATGCTCTGTGTCAGTCGCAGAGCACAGCCTGCTGATGGAAGCAGCTTAAAATCACCAGCAGGTAACTCACCCACAGGCTCAGAGTAATGTAGAGGCTCTGGGTCTTCATGCAGAGAGGACGGAAAACAGAGTGCGTACACTTACACCCACTTCAAATCTAACTGAAGAGCCACTTCTGGGCACTGCTCCTAAATTAGAAGCAGGCAACTGGGAGGAGACGGCAGAATAGCTTTAAGATTTGAGGTTTGACCACCACTTCAGTTGCTTTGATGCAGGAGGTCAGATCCCAGCAGGAGTCAACCCTAATGTTTGGTAAAGAAAATGCGATCCACGGATTTTACTGCATGCCCCATTTCACCGAAAGTCTTAACCCATAAATCTAAAGCAAGATTCAGATGTTATCCACAAATACACACATCATTCCTCAAATTGGCTCTACCCTGCTCCACAAGAACATTAATGTCTTTTGAGTGCTGACGACTTGCACAGATTTGAGTCACTGCACTCATTATATTTGCGTTTTTCTTGAGGAAAACTAGCTCTAGCTCCTGGAGACAAACAACCACGGAGAGCTTCAGCTTCCACCAGAGTGAAGGTGGAAAAAATCTGCTCCTTTGATGGAAGAGAAAAGCCTTCGACCTCACAAACCCAAACCAGCGCCCACCATTGTTTTAAGTTTCTTTTTCAAATAAACCTCATCATCTTGCCAGAGGCCATCCTTACACGGTCTGAATATTCAAAAATTGGCAATTATGAGAATTCATCTGCAAACCACCGTAAGTTGGTTCTTTCTGGATCAGCAGAGCTGGTTTCCCTTGGATATAAGGCAGGAACAGGGCCCTGAGAACTGAACTAGCAGCAGTTTTAGTGCCTGTACAGTGACTTTGAGAAAGAAAAACTGTTCAGAGCTGCAAACCAAGCACCTGCTTCTTGCTGTGTGTGTTCCAGCCGCCCTCCAGCACCAAGACAAAGAAGCCATTCGGACCACATTCCTACATTACATTTCTTATTTTGCCAGACAATATTCACGGGGGTCTGTTTCTCCTCTTCTGCAGGCTGGCAAAATGTTAAACAAATATTTTTGAACTGCAAGAGGAACTGACATTTTAGGATATGAAAACAAGGAGGAAGGGCACAAATTTGAGGACCTCCAAGGAACAGCGTGCATACAAATAATAATAAAAGGGACACTTTATAACTTCACGTGGTTATGTTTTCTGAACAAGCAACTCGATAGCTTGCTTGGTGGATACATCGGCAACTTTCTGCAGTTCCATAACACAAGATCAGATTCAGAGATTCTCAAAGCATTGAAGTGCAACAGCAGCATGAGAAATAGAACATTTCAAGGTCTAAATGGATTCAACAGATTGTCAGGTTTAGAGATAAATGTGGTTTGACTGTAAACTACATGCATCGGGGCAAAAAACTGCTATCCTCTGGGTTACTATCTTCCTATTCTTTCCTTTACTTTATGTAGACCCATACTTAGAGGCAATCTTCTATGTGCACCTACATCACTTGACTATCTCACAGAGACTCCTTTGAGGTTTTCCTCGCTTTTCTTTGTTTTTGTTTTTTGTTTTTGTTTTGTTGATTTTTTTTTTTTAAAAAGCAAGGATTCCTCCATGAGGGTCTGTGTCCCTTTTCTCAGCTGAGCCCTAGGGTTCCTTGTTTTCACATGGCTACCTTTGATGTCTGATATCGAGCACCCAGAAGTCAAGTCAACACTGAAAATAGCTGACAACTGCTCACAAGCTTTTCATGACTCCCTCCACTCACAGCACAACCTCAATCAAGAGTTTAACTGCACAGTTAGCATCAGGAGACCCCCCAGGTTGGCTGTCCCTGGTTAGTTTTAGTTAGAAATTGCTGTTGTATGCTGAATGTCCCCAACCTCCTGCAGAAGCCGCAGGGCCCGATCATATGATGGCGTTATTTGGAACAGCAGAAGTGAACAGACGTTCACCAGACATGACTTTTTCATTTCTGCTTCTCCCTCTCCATACCGGCTGCTGCCTACTTCTCCTGAGGTGCAAGGTACAAGGTTTTATAGCTGCTGCTGCCTGCTCATCCCTGCTGCTACCTGCAGCCGTTCTCCCATCCCTCTGGTCCTCCTGCTCCCTCATCGCCCTGAATCCATCACAAACCTCCACAACTTTCACCCAATGGGTCAAGACTTTTGCTTTGATGTTGCCTGAGACAAGATAAGGAGATAGCAGCACACACATTAAAGACAACCCAGAAGAGGTACCAAAACAAGACACTCCTTGGTTGAATAGCTCCAACCTAGAGAAAGGTGGAGGATAAACACAAACAGATGTTGCTTACACCGTTTATAGCTCATCTGAAAAGCTCTACAGCCCCATTGCAACAAAAAAAGTGGGACAGTTGCCTGGAGAGGCCAAAGTCTGAGGAGTGCATTACTGTTACACCTATTGGTGTGTATAAAACAGGTTTAAATTGCCTGAAAATATATAGCCGTAAAGGAAAAAGAGAGAAAGCAAACTACTTGTTAACGTCTGTTATGTCATTTTCTTGTAATTTAAGCAAGCTCCTAGCACAGGTCTAGCCCGGTACCAGATCTGACAGACTAATAGCCAACTTGAATGAAACCAATTAATAGCAATGTCCAGACAAGACTACACACACACAGCAGCATCCTTGGGTTCTCTGCTACATCATCATCTGCAGAAGTCCTTTGAAAGGGTTTTCTAAAGCCATCATGAAACTGCTGCTGCAGGCACAGCTTTTCACCTTGCTTTTCACCATCATAGAACTACAGAAGGCAGGGATTAAGACTATTACAGTCTAGTAGGTTAGAAACATGACGTATAAAGACTAGTTTTACAGAGCATCTAAATTTGTTTTTGTTTGCTTTCGTACATTCCTCAGAAGCAATTTGCAAACCCTCAGAGCTTCTTGTGGATCCGACACAAAAGGCTCTGGGTTGAGATTTTCAGAGTGCAGCAGGCACACCACAGACAGGCTGATATTTTCAAAGAGGCTCTGCAAAAAGACGCTCGAGGAGACCCACACAGTTACATTGGAAGAGCCGGGGCTGCTCTGTCACTTCATTGTTCAACAGATTTGATGCTTTTAGGACCAGCTCCTTTGATACCTAATCTGACAAAGCTCCTATTGGCAGCTTCGCTACAAAACTGGGCTGCTTAGTTGTTTTTTAATATTTGATTTATCATTTTTTAGAGAGCACACTCACAATGCCATCAGCCACAAGAGCAGAGCCATCACACTGAACTCCATACAGAAAAACACTGCCGCTTGAGTGCTCCAGCGAAATAAACAGTTTGGGGAAAAGGTTAGCAAGAGTTTATACTAGACACTCGCATTTTCTGGGGACTCTGGCGAAGATAAAACAGACCAAAAGGCTGTATTTTCTAACTCAGCAATCAATCCAGTGATCTGAGCTTCTCGTGCTATGGATATGGTGTTTCTCACTGCTGACAAAAATGGACTACGCGCTTTTCAAAAAATGCTGCCAGCAGAGTTTGTTTGGGAAACACTCAGTATCTACTATTACTCTGTTATATTACAGTAACGATAATCTTAGAGGCTGTGAGACTACTGCTTTGTTCACAAACAATATTACCGTTATCTCTAGGCAGCTCCTACACAAAGCCACGGGGCTCAGACCTTGTAGCAACAGCTCCGTGTTGTGAAACACCTTGAGGTTCAGGTGCTTGAACCAGAACCTCTTCAAGAAGAGGAGAGGCTCTCGCAGAAGACGTTGCACAGGCTACGTGTGTAACAAGTTGTAAGGGAACACAGCCATCAGCAGACAGCACAGGAAAAAACTCCCTACAAGGAGAATTTTCCTACTAAATCCTAAGATTGGCTTATACCCCAAAATACGGGGATTTATATCCCTTGTAAAGCTCTCTTTTAATTTACTATTAATTCTGGAGATTCTTGCTATCCATATCAAATTTCTAATCCTTTTTTCAAATCCCATAAGCTAAGCGCTCTTGGCTTCCACGATGCTTTGTGGTAATAAGTTCCAGAGTTTAAGGCACTGCCTGGAATTCGAGCGCAGGGCTGAGAATCAAGCCTTCCCAGCTCCTGCACCACAGCCACTCCCCAGCGAGTGGAAGAGTTACCAGGGAGCTACGGTGATGCAAGCAAGTCCAGGTAGCATCACACATTAAAAAATAAAGAGAAAATTACAGGTAGGGTGAATAATACAAATCGTTTCAAGGCTGGTACATGTTTTTCAGGAGTGCCTGCATGACTCTGGTGCCCAAGTCATTTGGGTACTTTTGAAGTTCTTACTCATGTTCTATTTCTATAAATTCCCGGTTACTCTCATGTTACACACAAACCCCACTCCCCTGAACCCATGTCTGAGACTAAAATAGTGCCAGACCAGGATCTCGTTGGAGCTTGGCTACTTTTTCTATACTGCCCACAAGTCTGACAGGTCTAAATGAGGACTGAGAAGATTGTTCTTGGTACATCCCATCCTCCCCAATTTCAGCAGTCATTTTCTTTTTTGAAAAAAAAAAAAAAAAACACATGAAGACCAGGCACCTTGCTAAGTTTGGCCATCACCAGAGCACAAGTATTGCTTGACTCTAGTGATTTTTTTCTTCCTGCCAAAGCTGCCACGAAGGGGAAGACAAATTAATATCATAAGCAATTAACGCACCTTCCCCATCAAAGTCTGCAGTCACGCCAAGCTTCGCAATCCTACAGAGCACTCACATTATGACACTTAGGTCCCAGGTCTAAGAAGAAAGCCTCTCCAAGTTCCCTTACATCCGAGCAGGGCAGACAAGTTAACCTGGCAGCAAATCTAAGCGGAGCCTACAATTAGGTGCAGTGAGAACTTCCTCCTGTCAAGCGCTGGTTTCCTTTGATTCCGAAGATTCACTGACCTGTCCTCACAAGCCCTCGGGATTTCTGGCCATCCGCCTTCACCTCCCGCTTCCCGACTTCTTTCCAGTTCAGTTACCTTTCAAACGAACTCGCTCACAACAGATGTCTGCAACAATGAGAAGCAGGGAAAAAAAGACTCAGGCTGCGTCCACACGCCAGCACAGCCCAGGAGGGGCTCAGCAGCCCTACCTGCAGCCGCTCTCCCTCTGCTCCTCGACGTGCAGGCTCGCCTCTTCTCCTCGCCTTTCCCCTAGCAAAAGCAGCACCGGATCGCAGGGAGCATCAGCGGGATCGAGGAGCTCGCAGCCGCCCCGTCTGAGCAGAAACCCGCCGGGACCCGGCGCTCTGCTCCCGGCTGCGAGCACGAGGTGGTCCCGGTCCCCCCCTTCTCCCCCGGGACGACCCCGAGCATCCCCGCAGCCCTTCGTCGGTGGTGCCCGGGGCTCAGCCCGGCCCCGGTGCTCAGCCCCGTGCCTCCGCCGCCGTTTAAATGGGCAGGTTGGGGCCCGGCAGGGAGCATGCGCTGCCCAGGGCGGGGCGGGGGGGACGGGGACGGCACCGGGATGGGGACGGGGACATAACGGGGACAGGGACATAACGGGACCGGGCAACCCCCAGCCCCGCACCCCGGGGTCAGCCCCGCATCAGGGCTGGGGGGTTAGAAGTGCTCGGCTTTTTCCTTTCTTTTTTTTTTTTTTTTCCCCTCCCTCTCCTTTTTTTTTTATTTATTTTTTTTTCTTCTTTCTGCAGGGGAATTACCCGCGCTCCGAATCGTTTCTTGTTTGCTTTTTAACTGATCTATTCATTACTGGTAATTGCTTGGATTGTATGCAAATGACTCCCATGCTCTGGGAAGCTCGTGACCTGGCCCCCGGACATTATTCATGGTACATGACTGCCTCAAATCACACGGCGTGTGCACACGAGAGGGGAAAGGCAGGCAGCTTGGGGGGTGCTTACACACTGTCACAATCACAGAGCCCCTTGGGGTGGAAGGGACCTGAGAGATCACCCCCTTGGTACCCCCCTGCCAGGGGCAGGGATGCCATTCAGACAGCTCCGGGTCAGTAATTGGTCTAACAGTAACTGAACAGAAGCAGAGGTTGAGGAAAAAGGAATATTCTTAACTCCTACACAGCCCTAGAGCTGAGCAGCCTTACACAGAACAGCCTTCCTTAAACATCTGCATCAACAAATAGTTTATGTGAACGCTCACTGGCAGGGGACAGTTAAAAAAAAAAAAAAAAAAAAAAAGGACGAGAATACAGCTGCTAAAGTTGATCTTCAATTAATGCTTGCAAAAGTTAGGGCCAGTTCTTCAGCTGACTGGCCATCAAAAGGCTTGGGTTAGTTTGTACTATTTAGAATTTGGCCAGCTGTTTCGCAATATATTTATCCAGCTCCGGTAGTTGCAGAAGCATTATAAAGATCTAGTTATTTTTAATCTTCGCAGGTTCTCTCCTTTGAGCAACTTTGTACCTCTCAAGGTCAAAAATCCCATTTCCCCATCACATTTCAGCTTGGGTCAGCAGGATCGTCTTGTTTTCACCGAGCAGCTGCTCCCTCCCCAAGCTTGCTGAAAGGACTCACCCTCCATGGCAAGAGCAGAGGAGCACCTACATTTATTGTCACTTGAACCGATGAGAACTCGCTCACAGGGGTGGCTGACAAGGAGAAATGACACTCCTGTTTCCTGCAAAAAGTTTTTTGGCACTCTACGTGCAGCTAGAAACTCATTGAAATAAATAATTAAAAAAAAAAAAAAAAAAAAGCCAGCAAGCCCTGGAGAGCTAGGCTATGCCTTAAGTTGGTAAAGTGCCAGAGTCCAAATTTGGGTGGGGAGAACTGCCTCTGTTTTCTGCTCAGGGAAGTTCACAAGCAATTAAATAACTATTAGTGCTGCTTTTTTATTTTTTTCTTTTTCACTGGAGCATATGACGCTCGCTAGGTGGATTCCTGAATGCTGTGCCTACAGTATCTGAGCTGGAGGTCAGTGTTGCAGGGCTCTGGTTAGAGCAGCAGCATGAAGTCAAGCTTCCTATTTGCAGCTCTACCTCTGACTCACCGAGTCCACACAAACAGCTTTAAAAAACAACAGAAAACTTGCAGGCTGTGACAGTGGACACTCCTGGACTGCCACTTAAGAGGAGGCTCTGGTCCTCTCACTGAATGTCACCGCGTGCCAGCGCTGCTTCAGCAGGCCAGGAGATCTGTTAAACTTTGCAAGCC
Organism: Aythya fuligula; assembly: GCF_009819795.1. Taxonomy (NCBI): domain Eukaryota; kingdom Metazoa; phylum Chordata; class Aves; order Anseriformes; family Anatidae; genus Aythya; species Aythya fuligula. The sequence goes on along the minus strand of NC_045583.1, from coordinate 2,348,443 downwards.
AGAAGAGCAAAAACAGCAGCTCCACATACCATCCACTCTACACTAACCACAGGAGACAGGGCAGGCCATGGGGAGTCTTGTTGCTCTCAGAAGTCATGAGATGCATGAACATTTACAGTTCTGTGCCCGTACAAAAGAGCCAGGACCTCCTGCAGACGAACGGGGGGCTGTGCAGCTCAGAAGTGGTGCTCCAGGCCGCAAGCAGGGCTCCTCTCCCTGCAAACAGGCAGGTAACATTTTCTACAATTACCAGGCAGAAAGTGGGTTTAACTACATCTTACCAGACCAGGAGATTCTGGGTCATGCAGAGCAGATTAGGGCAGCTGATACTCCGCTACCTCAAATACAAGGACGTTCACGCTTCTCTCAGATTCCTGGTGCACTGCCCAGCAGGCCTGGGGAATTTCCCTTTGGCTGAGGAACTAAAAAGTTTAGGGGCTACTCAGATATTTCAGCCTCTGGCACACGTGAGACAGAGTACGGTGGTGGCACACCGGTGACAGCACTCACAGCTGTGAGCTTGCAGATTTGGGTCTGGCAGCCCCCAGTCCAGCAGGGACAGCTGCGAGGGCAGCTGCCTCCCTGCACTGCCTCTGGCCAGCACCCACGCAGTGTGCCCTTTTCCAAAATACTAATGCTTGCCTGCAGGCTGAGATAGGGCCTTCTGCTGTCATTTCATAACCATCACCTTCACAGATCTCACATCTACCTGAAGACAACTCCCCGCAACAGAGCAAGACCGGGGTGTGAGAAGCCTCGACATTTCTTATGTCTGTGACAGTCTCCCCATGTGCTCCTCCAACTTACCCACCAAGCAACCAAGGATTCTGGAGCACATCACATGTTTTCCTGTTGCAGGGCTCCATGCTGACAGCTACAGAAGACCCCAGACCTAGTTCACAAAAACACTTTGGCAGGGACCAGTGGGATCTTTTAGCAGGATCAGCAACAATTAAAAGTCAGACTTGGGTATGATTTCAGTCGATCCAGTCCTAGGCTTCTAAACGGACCGAATCGCTTTGCTGAAGCAGAACTAGGAGGTTCAGAACATCGCAGGGCTGAGCCATCATAAGAATCTGAAAATCAGATTAATTTATCAAAAGGGGGAAATACAGAGTCAACTGCCACCTCAGCTGTTCATGCCCGATTAGATCACAGCACAGATTTGCCCTGGCCTTATCTAAATCTCATGTGAACAGCCAAGCAGAACTCAGCTTGTGGTATCTGCTAGAATATTCACAGGGATTAGACACCATCACACGTGGCAAACAAGACAAGGAGCCTGTGAGCAGGAGAACATCTCAGCTTTACCTAGGTACAGGCTGTGCTCTGACAGCTCAGACCCTTCAGCTGCAGCTGCTTAGAAGGAAGGCTCAATTCAGGTCTCTTCTCTCTAGAGATCTTACTCATGCTGCAGAGGGATTTCCATGGATGCTCTGACTTACCCTGGAAGTCACAACAGCCCCAGATTGGCCAAAGGTAGTTTTGTAGTTTGAAGCCCTTCTTGTGTTTAGTTACAGCAAATGCAAATGTGAGTCCCAAACTTGACTGCAGACCGTTTGCTGACTCACAACACAAACCTTTCGCTCTCTGTAAGCCAAGAAAATAAACCCTCAGCACCCCACCCAGGGAGGTTAGGAGTGACTATTTACAGAGCACTCAGATACCAAGGTGGAAAATGTTGGAGAAATGCAAAGGAATAACATACTTCGGTGGCACTTAGTGCTGTTGCCTTGAGAACAAAGATAGGAACTCAAGCTGGACGCTCCAGGCTTTTAGGAGGATCCTTCCTGACAAGTCAGCAGTCTCAGATCTCTCATGCCAGTTGGGAGCGATGCTGCCAGAAGATGGACTTTGTATAATTGCATATAATGTACCTTTAAAGAGAAAAAGCCACTAGTACAAACAAAAGCAGCGCCCGCCTGCGCAAGCTGTTTATACTTGAGGTAGCCAGAGCAGGCGGCTGCACTTTAGGGCTTATCTTCTCTCTCTCCCTCTAAACAGGAAATGTATTTTTGTCTTGAGCATTTTAGGAGAAGCCACTAGGCTAGAATTTTCATAACATGGGGTGCCAGAAATGAGCATTTCAACTCCCCCTCAAGACCTGAGATGCAGTGGATAGGTACCCAGAACTGCAGGGTATCAATTCTAACCACAGGGAGAGGAACTGCCAGGGCTGAGGAGCTCGGCACTGCCAGCAAAGCCAGCTCTGCTGTGTGCCAGGGCCCTCCAACACTGCTGCTATCAGCTGTAGGAAAACTAAGGGACAGAAATAGGGCTAGTAAATCAACTCGTGTTTTCAAAAAAGGCCACAGCCAGCACAACTCAGAAAAGGGAAAACCCAGGGGAGGGAAACTACAGAAGTGGCCTCTTCCATCAGCACTTGGCAACTGCTGGCAGTGAAGTGGTCCTCCTTGGTAGGACCATTATATCTGGCTGCAGTACAGGCAGGCTAGGGGGTGCCAAATCCCGAAGATTAAAGAGAACAACACATGTTCTGGCTTCCTCTCTGACAGCAAATTAGAGCTACAACATCCCACAGGTTTACTATCTCCTTGCTCAGCACTGCCACTCCAAATAATGGTGCAAGCTGGATTCCTCTGTGGAGGACTGCAGGGAAGATATGGTATCAGCGCTACACAGGCTCTGCATGATTTTTGCTCCCCATTTGCCGTAAATTTCATGAGATTTAGTCTCAAATCACTCAGAATCATGGATTCAGTAAGGTGGAGGTGTTTGTTTTTTTCTTACTTTTTTTTTTTTTTTTTTTTTTTAAGGCCCATTTCTACAGCTGCAGAGAAAAGCTTTAAAACATGACTGGCTACAAACTGCCAAAACCAGAAGGCAATTCCTTTTTATTATCATTATTTTTTAATTAGGAGTCTCAAGACTTAATCTCATGATTTTTGAGACAGTGCAAAGTCTAGCTCGTACTGGAAAGGCTGAAGTTGGTTAGCAAACTTTTCTCGTTGCTCAGGAGAGAGATGGGGTCACTACGTCCCACTTACTGGATTCCAAGGCCTTGCAGCCAAGCAAACAGGCTTGCTCCCTTGTCAAAATCCTTATTGATACTGGAACGGCTCCCACTGTTTGCCACTTAGCGTCAACGTTACTGTTCCTGCCGGCGATGCAGAAAGAAAGAAGCTGTCCGTGAAACTGTGTGTGTACGAGTGTTGCTAAACCGGGTTTGAAATCCGGGCATGTCTGCTGTATTTACAGAGCGCAGGACAAACATTTTAGCATTCCCCCTGCTGTTCCCTGGGCTGCATTCTTAACCTCTGCCTCTTCCAGCCAACCTCCTCTCCCTGTACACAGCATCACGTGCTCAGTTGCTTTCTCCCCAGCTTTCAGGATGTAGCTGGAGCTTTGAACTGCCTGCCATCCGCCAAGCGAGCTGTGGTTGCCCCTTACCCCACCAGGAGAACCTGGCAGGGAGGCATGTCCTTGCTACGAATGTACACAGAGAAACAGCCAACCACAACAGCAGCACAAAATCCAAACAATTTCACTATGGGGAAGTTAGAGGGGAACTGAGTAACAGCTCTGCTGACCCTTCTCCCCCCACCGTGCCTCCTCCCCTTGCTTCTTTGGCTGTTACCTCTGGTGAGCAGGTAAGCCCAGACCTCCCGTGTAAGAAGGGAGCACAGCTCTGACTGTCCTGACAGTGTCCCGACAGCAGGCTGCAGCTCTTTGAACCTCTGGCTGCTGTAAACTTTAGCCCTCAGCCACACTCACATGGCCAGAAGCCAGGCGTGGGGGGCTTTCACCCTCAGCACCTCAAGGACAGCGAGGTACCATCACTTCGGAAGGCCACTGTAAAGACAAGCATCACTTCACATTGCTTTACTCTCCAACATACAGGGGGTCTCAGATACCACGAGGCACTTTGCTGCCTCTCCTCCTCTAATCCTTCACTCCTCGCCCATCTCAGTCCTACAAACGAGGCAGGGAAGAGTTTCATGGCCAGGGCCTTCAGCAATGGCCTGGCAGAACCCATGTCAGGAAGGGTCCCGCTGTCCTCTGACGTGGTTCAAGTTTTTTTCTCATCAGCACGTTAGGTAATCACTCACATCCTGCCCACTTCCTTCCCACTCTTAACCCAAGAAGGTAAGTTTTTAGTTCATTGCAGCCGAGTCACATTACCGTGGGGAAAAGCAACCGATTCTGGTGTCAGTTCACAACATCCAGCTCCCAGGATAAGATGTGAGGGTCCTCCTCACTGAATAGCCTAGTTTGATTCAAATCTAGTTGGAGAAAGTTAGCAATGAATTTAGCTCCTTCCCACCCTGCACGTTTGGCACCTGAAACTTCGAACTGCCCTCTTTGCCTTGTTCCCCTTTAGTTCTGCTAAGCTAGAGACAAAGCAAAAGGATTTCTTTCGGTTTGGGGTGCCAAGGAAACTGTCAGCTCCCATTCAGCCTCCAACCATTCTCCGCGAGGCATTTGCTCAGCCACTTGCAAATGATGCACCCCATGAGCCATCCAGTCGATTTCCCAGGACAGCTTCAGCAGCGCACGCTGCTCGGGGACCCTGCGGCATCAGGCAGGTAACAGACGAAACCGGGGGCCCTGGTATGCAAGAGGCCACGGACCCTGGCTGAACAATCCCTTATTAATAAAAGTCCCTCTTGAGCAAGGGCAACCAGATGAAAAAACAGGGCTTGCTGTTTGTTCCCGTTGGGGGCCATCTCGTTTCTTTAATGAAATTCTCCCTGTTTGCAAAGCGATGGGAAGCTCCAGCTCCCCGAACAATGCAGGGCTGCAACAATGAGCAACGCAGTCTTTGATTACAGATAGATCCAAACCCCTTCTCCAGGCCATGCCTAATGCCACAGCACTCGACTCAGTCTATAAGCTGACCTAAGACTTGATCTGGCAGATCCCTTGGCTTTCCTGCCCCACTCAGATTTTTTTTTCCTCACCCCTGCATCTCTTCCATCTCAGTTTCTAAAGGAGAACCCCTCAAGATCAGCCTTGGTTTAGTGGCGGACGTGGTGGTGCTAGGTTAAAGGTTGGACCTGGGAGGTTTAAAAAAAATCTCAGAGGTTTTTCCCAACCTGAATGACTCCATGAATTCCCTACATCCTGAAGCCCTGTAAAACCCCCAGGCCCACCTGGAGGCATGCTGAGGTGCAGAACGGCCTCTCCAGAAGATGAACCAGTACCTCGTGGTGGGTAAGGAGAGCAGGAAGCCTCAAGACACACCGCTCCAGGTGGTGCTCACACTTCTCATCCCTGCAAGAGGCTGTTTGCTTCCACAGCAGCCACGTGCAGCACACCTCACGCAGACGCAGGCACAGAGCCCACTCGCCAGCTTTCAGCCTCCCAGTCCGATGTAGCTACAGGAAATTAAATGTCTAAATATAAATTTTACAGCCTAGATCAAGACCAAACTCCACTGATGAGGTGAAGAGCTGGGCGTTGATGCAAATACTATCAGAGTAAGGGACAGCAAGGAAGAGATTTCCAGGGGTATTCTCTCCAGCAGCACAGCTGTTAGGAGCAGGAATGAAGGCGGCAGAGTGCTGCCACCATTCATCGGTATCAGACAAAGCAGAGAACCTGAAACACAGAATCAACTATAAAATATTTACAGAAACCACCCAGGAATATTTGCTGAAAAAGAAGTCTTGTCAAACCAGCTGATCAGTAGTAATTACCTGAGAAAAATTATAAGATTGAAACATCCCTTTTCTTGGCGATTTTATGGTACGATTAATGGACAGATTTTTGCTTCAGGTAAACAACGTGCACCCTGTTTATAGCACAGAGCGCAAATACTTCCCAGCATGTTTATGCTGAAATACTTGTACTGTACAGGCAGGAAGTGACTGCAGAAGGCAGACACCCTCGCTGTGCTCCTTCCCAAAGCACTGCTTGGGAGCAGCTGTTAGATAAGCTGCATCTCAGCAGGACGATAACTCTGCCTAAGAGGACCTGAGACAGCAGAGATGGAGAAGAATGAGGCCGCACACCTGTCTGCAAAGTGATCCTGTAGAACTGAGAGGAGCTTGATTCCATTTCATTAAATTCAAAGAGGATCACCAGAGCAACAGTAAGGGATTTTTCCATTCAGATCTCAAAAATGACACAAGGTAAACATGGCTGTCATTTGCTTATGATCACACCAGGTTTCTGAGTTTTTACAAGGCATGCTTCTCTCTTCCTTAAGTTGCTCTAAAATATTTTTGTGTCACACTTCCCTATGAAGCGTTGTTCCCAGATCCAGGTATTAGGAAAGAGATGTCCCAGCATATGCCAAGGCATTAGTTCCTTTACTTCTGCCATTCCCAGACGAAATAAAAAAATACTGAGTGCACTGTGATATTTATACGATTAACTCACCTCCTAAATCAGCCTCGCTATCTTGAATCCTAGGGATGACTTTGACCTGAACGTTAAAAATCATTCCATTATGAACCCGAAGAGACATTATTATTGCCAATTGGACGTCACTCCCAGCGCCAGCAGCCCAGGCGACTCACTAAGGGGTCACAGGCACTCAACAATCACTTGTTTAACAAGGAAGACTGGAAGCATTGCCTGGGGTTGTGACACACAAGCACTGTTGGGCACTTACCCCAGCAGCGGTCCTAGACAGAGCTCCCTCTTTTTCCATATGGTAGAGCGAGCGCTCAGCTGTGATATGATGAGCACTGTCAGAATGGGATCAACTGCAGAGGATGCTCTGTTACCCCCCTTGTTCCCTTTTTGGAGAACAGAGAACCCTCCTTCGGGAGCAGATTCATGCTTGCTTTGATTTCTGTAGGACAATTTTTGCAGAAACCTGCACGTGAGAACCAGAAAAGATCAGTTCTGCCAGCAAAATTCACACAGGACTGCTCAGCACCACGGCCTCCTCTACTGCAGGGCAGCTCAGACGTCTCCAGCCTGTCAGCCAAAGCCACTTCTCAGCACAGTTTAGAAGGAACATCTTTAAAGTCCTCCTGCCACATACAGAGACAAGACACGCTGAGAGGTACACATGACTTAGCGTCCAAGGCAGCCTCATGACAAGTCTCCTTGAGGTTCCTTCTCCTTTTCCTGGTTTTTATACAGAGTTTCTCAACTTTTCCACCACATGACCCATTACAAAAGGAAAAAAACAAGCGGTTTCTCCTTCAGCAGGACCAAAAGGTTAGGGCTGCAAAGAGCTCAAGTCTGCTCTTCAGTTAGATGGAGAAGATCCCCCCAAGACTACTGATTTGTTTCTACTGGCTTTTTTTTTTTTGTCAGGGTCAAATGCAGATATATTCCAATGAAGAATGCGCTGCAGCCAGCAGCGGACTGAGTCAGTTTGTTGTCAAGGCTTACTACAGGAGGACAAAGTTTTGGAGCACTTGCAAGCCTCCAACCTGCTACGCCAGCACAGCCCCAGAGCAGAGCCAACGCTGACTTGAGATGACATTTCCCACCCCCTCCTTGCTGTGGGTCAAAGCAAAGCCTGGAGATGAAAATAAGAGTTTTCAGAAACGTTGCAATTCCAGTAGGAAAAGGAGGGTTTTGTTGTTGTTTTGTTTCCTATTTATTTATTTTAAGCTGATGTTATGCCAACAGCTACTCTGCCAGCACTGCCACAAGCTTTAAACATAAACCTGGTCTCTTTGTTTTGGTGTCAGCCACACCATCAAGCACTTACAGCCTTGGCTTATTATTTTTAGTTTTAATTAGCACGGTATTCTACCATCAGATCAGAGAACTGGTCTCTTCCTTGTCAGGTTTGAAGTAAACTGACTGAACACGCAGAGACTACAGTTGAAAGAACCTTACTTGAAAAGACCTGTTTGAAAACAGAAGATAGCAGACGGTATTTTGCATGAGAGAAGCTTTTTTGCACCTACGTTTGACAGAACCAAAGCAGTTTCACTGTCCTTAGAGATCTTTGAAGTTATACACATTTATTTTTTTTTTCCTTTGGGGAGAAAGGTTGCAGAGGAGCTAGCAGCAGACTTCTGACCTGAAAACGAAAGAAGAGCGACGCGGTGCAGTTCTCAGAGGTGGTGATTCTCCCAGAAAGGCAGCCTGAGATGGAAACAGTCGATGTAACTGCCCAGCCCAGTGAAAGATCAGACTGAGCAAGACTGCAGAGAAATTTCAAACAGAGTAAGCAGAATCTCAAGCATTTACCTAACAGGTTGCAGAACAGCATCCTCCAGCCTCTAGCTTCTGGGATGGGACTGGAGAGTGCCTGCAGAAAGCTAAATTCCCCGTCCACATCCCCATGGCAGGGAGAACTCAGAATTCAATGAGGCGTCTTTAGGAAGCAGTGCTGGAAAGGCTACAATACTGAAAACTATCGCACTCACGTTAACTTATTTTACTTGCAGTTCCAGATATTTAACTAAAAAAGACTGAGATGATTTGTATACAACACGGCACTTCCATGAGCCAAACCATTTAAGCAGGTAGTAGCTCAACAGATACTATTAACTGCGTATTAAAAACCTTGCATGAAGAGGTTGCCTTTTATCAGACTGAACACATTTTACCTTTTAACATTCAAATACAGAACAGCAATAAGAAAGACATTTAATGGTGAACAGAGAAATAACGGAGTTACCTTGATTACGTGGTAGCCTGAGATACACCCACTATAACTCTGAGGCAAACCTCCCTTTCTATGTTATCCTATACAACATCCCTTTATTTCTCTAAATCGCTCCACAGGCTGCTGTTCACATCTCGCTGTCAGTTTCCCACGCGGTCCCAGGGGACCCCCCTTCCCACAGCCTGCTTCTTGCACTGTGCTCATCCTCACCTCGGTCCCAGTCACTGCCACCGGGGCATGTGGGGTGAGCAAACCATCAGCCAGGGGCCCTGGGAGCTGCTTTCCCGTCCCTAAATTATCTTTGCTCCTATTACAGGATTCATAGCTTCTGTCCTCACCTACACTCAGCGTAGCCATCCAGCAAAGACCTGGCCAGCGGGAGGCAGAGTCCACGAATTTAAGGCAGCCTGAGCTGTGCTGCTGGAAAACAAAAATCCCACAAGCTCACCTTAGATCTCTAGCACTCATATAACAGCTGTTCTGTTCGAAGTACCCTATCTACATTAATAGTACTGATATTTGGAAAATGAAATAAGATGTCACAAGTTTGTTTTGTTTTGGTTTTGTTTTTTTCCTCCTCAATTCTGCACCTTGGACTTTTACGCTTAAAAGCCACTGGTGGTGTGGGGAGAACAAGATACAAGAGTGAGAACAAGGATTCGCACCCAAGGATATTTTCTTTTCGGCACCCTTGCTAAACAAATGAAGGAAAACGTGAAAAAACGTTTTAAATGGTCACTTAAGTGGTCCTACGCATTTAAGGGTGCAAATACAGGTTAGTTTAATGTGAATGAGACTGAAAGAATGAGAATGAAACAGGTCATTTCTGAACACAAGGTTTAGTTTGTCTGATCTCAAATGCACTGTCATAATCAGCAGTGAAGTAAAATTGAAAAAAAAGCACCAGTTTGGGTGGGAAAGAGTGATAGTTCTATACAATAAACAGGACTATGAACTATTCCTTCCCTTCATTCATTTCTCAGGAAGTAGAAACTGCATGCTTCAGGAGAAAGTACAATAATAGCCTTTTTATAAAACATTCAGAAGACTGTTTAGCTGGAGAAACAAGCAGAAAAAGCCAATTTTTAAAAATCAGTACTAACTGATTCAAGGAAAAAAAAAAACAGTTCTCAGACAAAGCACTCAATCCATCAAAAAATGTTTGAAAGGGAAAATGTTTGTAATGAGCAAAGCTAACAGACACCACTGTTAAGGAAAGCCACTAATTGATAATGCTAACCAAAACCTCCTAACAAGGCCAACTGTTTAGTTAGAAATACTTAAGGAAAAAAGATAGTGTGACAACAGGAAATTTATTGCTGCTGGAGCTGCTATCTTATCTATTCAAAACACCAATGTTATTCAACCTGAAAGACAAGAGATTATTCAAATAAAATACCAGGCTTTCTTCAAGCTACAGAATTTGCAAGCACGGATAATTCAAATCCTTGAACGTAAAACAAAACATCATTATGAAGGATAAATGAAATATTAGGGGAGAGAATAAGACACTCGCCTTTGACTTTGTGCAAGATTATTTTCATTCATTGTCCGTCAAAAGCACACACAGGCAGGAGACCAAACTGCAACCGCAGATCAAGGCCAAGGGCTGAATTTGACCTAGAGACTTTAATTCAGTATTGCCTTTAAAAAGGAGCTAGCCCTTACTGGTCTCTCATTCACAGTGGGAGAGTGCATTCCGATGCCTGCCCACGGTTGGATAACTTGAACTTGACCTGTATCTATGGAAAGAGAAAAAATAACACACAAAACCATTTCCTGGTCTACATAAAACTCTGAAGCTGGAGATGTGTGTTAGCCAGGATGTGGTTGTTACTGAACTAACAAGCTGCACTTCCAGGTCAAATTCAAGTCTAACAGACCGCACGTTACAGGCGTTCAGTGCTTTTCAGTCAATGCGTGATGAACACGACAGGTACACAGAGCATCTCTCACAGCTCTGTTATCCTTACCCTGTGCACCCACGTGAGCCTTTGTACCAGCTCTTCGGGAGGTGAGGTTGTCAGTGATACCTTGCATACTGGATCCATCACATTGCGTGGGACACAGACTCCAAAAAACTTCAAGAATGAAAAAAGGGTCTTTATGTTGTTTGCTGCATCAAAACTAAACCTAAAATGTGCTTTTAATGTACAGGGAACGTGCTGAGAACTCTCCATCCCCACAATTCTTCCAGGTTTGCTTCAGCACACAGGATTGGCAAAAACAGAGCAGCAGCTCTTTAAATCAACTTTGTCCCATTTACTCACTCTTTCAAGGCCACCTATAGGGCCAAAACATGCTGTACTGCAGAAAACAGATACAATCTCGAATTCCACCTTTTGACTTTATTTTCATCCTATAATCAAGTACTACCAAAAGAAGCGCAACAGAATATTCCTAAGGCAAAATTCTGTTAGATTAAAACTTAACAGCCGGTGTTCTTTGCCAAGGGAATCTTATTCCCCTGGTTTGGCAGGGCTTGCTGCAGTTACAAAACCCTGCACGTCTACTTCTTGTACGCACACCCTTTAAATGTGACAACAAATAGTTTTGTTTCTGGTATTAATTCCCTGTAAATACTACTTCAAAGCCAATGGGAACTTTTAACTTATGCTGGCAGAGCATCTGCCTGCAGGACCAAGAAGTCAGTAAATAAACTAGGTTCAAAAGATCAATAGTGAGGAAAAAGGCACCGATGCTGCACATGCTAATAAGGACAAAGTGCAAGGACGAGGGGCAGCAGGGAAGAAGAGCAGCTCTTGAAGAACAGTTTGCAGATCCTAGTCCTGTACCACTCCAGAACAGAGCACGTAGTTATTTCTGGGGCAAAAGAAATAGCACACCTGCTAATTGCCTCCACTACTAATTAATCCTAAAACTGAAGTAGTGCTGCAGTACCTGAAGGTAACTCTACAGCTGCTCCAGATAAAAAAACATGACAAAAAAGCAGCATAGAACTGTAGATACCATAGTACTGGGGCAGAAATACCTCTCAAGGTACCTGTCAGTACACAAAGTACCCTGAACCACCCCTGAATACAAATAATTAATAATTAACCATTCTTTGCTGCAGCTGGGGGTAATGGCAACCTGGTCTCCTGTTTGTATCCAGTGTCAGAGAGTGCTGTATCCTCGCTGTTATATTGGGGTAAGTACGAGACATACCCAAATGACTTGTGCAGTAAGATCACAAGCCCAAGCATTCTGCCATGCCAAACCCTTCGGAAGCATCCTCATCCTAAACTCTATTGGAAACGAGTGCTTTCAGGTCTTTTTCCCAATGAATCATAACTCCAGGTTTTAGAGCACAGACACACACAAGCAGAACGCAGCCAGCTACAAGACTTAAGATTCATTGTGCCCGTGATGGCAGCACGTTATTAACCGACACCCGCTCAGCCCAGCCTTTAACGAGTGCCGGAGGGTTTTCCATCTCATCCCAGAAGAAGGAAAACACGAGCACGATCGGAGCAGCAGAGCCGAACCACCTTAGCAGGTTCCTGGAGGCAGCAGCGATGCAGATGTGGAGGTCCAGGCACGCCCTCTGCTGCTCGCCCCACGGAGGGAGCCTGGGTTTGGAGATGGAGACAGGGATGATCCAGTCCCAGGGACTGCGAGGAGTTGAAAAGTGATCACACACTTCTCAAACTGCTGCTAAGTTTGTTGTTAGTACTGGTTGAGTATAAGATTCTGCAGGAATTTAGATAAAAATACGCTATAACAGATTGCTTAACAGCACAACCATGCAATGAATGATAACCCAGTGCATGTGATGACAAAAGCAATCTGCACTGGGGATCAATTTATCTGCGTTTGAAATGATACCAATCAACTTTGGCCCAGTGTACGTGTAAGATGAATGCAGTTGTCATGTTACCTGATGGCCACAGATAAAGCACAGCCTATACATTCATTCTCACTGCTGGGGCATGTGGCAAAATAGAAAGGGAATTCCCTTTCTACATTGATCACTATGGGAAGGCTCAGAGATGTGAGCATGACAAATAAAAGGCTTGCTCTCTCCTTTTAATTGTTTTTCACTAGGCTTTGAACGTGAAAACCTCAATTAAGTCATCTTGACAGCAAAGGAAGTTCTTTAAATCTTTCCCTCAACTCGTAGGTAGTAACAGGGAGGTCAGACTTGCCAAACTGTGCTGGATAAAACCTGACTTCTCCTCCTTAGAGGAAGCAGCAGGTCTGCAAAGGAACGAGTCCCAAAACTATCAGACATCATGAAAGACGAACACATTTTTACATCTCACAGTCACAAAACAAAAAGCAACCGCAGAAGAATACTTTTGAATAGCAGAAAAATTACACAAGTCATGTTTATGGGTTATAAAAGCCCTTTTATAAAGCCATTTTTAAACAAAACCAAAAAGTTTACAAAAGAAAATAAAAGATACAGAAGAATGAGTTGCTTAATATATTCCAAAAAGGAGAAAAATAAAAGAGGGGACACAATTCCAACATGCTGAACAATAAAGGGTTCTTTTTCCTTTTGTTTTTTTTTAATACAAAATACAAGCGAAGGATACACATACTTAAAACAGAGCTCAGGAGCAGGTATGCAGTCCTGGGAACCCTTCAGTAAAAGCAAAGCAGGGTTTTGTTATTTTTTTTTCTTTTCTTTCTTTGCAGGTACATACAGAGACTGGAATATGTAAAATTAAGTAGCACAAAAGACCATCACACAATTCTACCAATGAATGTTGCATCTATAAATTCACGAACATGGTCAACAGTCATGTTCACTTCAACCCCTTTAAAAAAAAAGTGTTGTTTTTTATTTTAAATAAAGCATTAATGTTACATTCAAACATAACTCCTAGTACCATGCTGTAGATCTCAGTGTTGTCAAGGTATTGCAGAAGTTGTCACCCCTGTCAGGCCCAGTGATGACAGCCACGTCTGCACACACACCCCGACCTGGGGCCAGCAGCACTGGAGCACTATTTGCAGTTAGTTGCCCCTTTTCCTGGCCACTCTTGACATTAAAAAAATAAAGTTAAATTAAAATGGATAGGGAGCGTAACTGCAAAGAGCCTGATTTTTAGAAAAGCTCAACAGGGGGCTGCAAATACTCAAGACAAACATTTGTTGCATACCATGTTAACGATGCCTCGCTGAGAGCCAAAAGCCCAAGGCCCTATCTGGAGTCTCTTCCTTCTCTACCTTCAAAGCGATAATTCAGGGTTTGCTGTGACATGATGTTCATGGTTAAACAAACAAACAAAAAAGTTATGTAGCTCTTATTTACAATTTTTGTAACAATTGCTTCTGCAGGAAAAAAAAAAAAGTAAAACAAAATTTCAGAACACAAAGGGAATAAGATGTCAGACACTCCCATGCGCGCACTCACACTCGCGCACTCACACACAAAATACTTCAGGGGCTTTTACACACATTACTCTGGCTTAAGCTGATTGAGTATTTCTCCATCCCACCCACTCCCCCTCCCAAAATATATATATAAAAAACCCTTGCCCCAATATACAAAGCATATGCACAATGGTGTTTGCAGTCACGCTGAGCATGCTCAGACCGATGGACCCGTTCGCTTCACTGCAGCTGAGGGGGCAGGCAGTTTACAGAGCTGTTTCCAATAGTGGTCGATACACAGAGGCAGCACGTAGTGAGAACTTGACTAGACTTAGAAATATTTGTGGTTTGTTTTTAATAGAAAGAGTTCAATGAAAAGACATTCAAATGCCAGTCACCTACTGACGTGGGAAGTCTAAACCGAGGGTACACTTGATCTGGGGAGTCTTGAAAGGACACTGTCATCTTTCAGAGCTCTTAGATTCCTCACGGTACTTTTTAAGAATTCATCTTGGAAGTACGAATGGAATAGTTTAATTTTGCCTCCCAGTTTCATGCACAGAATTTGCATTTCAAACTCCCAAAACTATAGGAAAATATGCAAAGTTCAGGGAAAATTTTCTATTTGATCATATACACATAGAATATATCATTTCCACATATAGAAGGGATCCCCCCCCCAAACTAACACACCCTACATGCCAGCAACGTTTTTGTGACAGTGTCCCTTTATATATCTGCTTACATTTTCCATACCCTGCCTCCCCCAACAGATGAACATCCACTTCTCAATACTTAAACTCATGGATCAGTTCGTGTTTAAGAACCATGTGTTCAACAATATGATCTGTTATAAAAATAAACACTTCACAAACAAATTACATAAAGCAAAGCACCAGTTTCTACAGCTCAAAAGCTTCCAGCATGTTACAGTTCACTTCCCTCCCTCCTTAACCTGGGTGCCTCAGTGTCTATTGTACCATTGTGACCATCAACAGTGGAGGGTGAATAAAAAAAACAAAAAAATATTCAAGTGCATCTTCTGCCACTGCCCTGGTAGTCCATCCGTGTGGCGGCACAGGAGCTGAGCACGCTCAGAGCCATTACCTGGCATTCGTCACATTCCCTAGCAGAAGTCAGCTAAGGTGTACTGCTTCTCTCCCCGCACGCTCGTTTGCTTTGATAAAGTTAAAACAAAAACCTTAAGTTTCTTGGCTGCCGTATTTCTAAGTCTTACTCTCACCCGGAATCCATTCTGAAACCCATTTAGCTTGACACGTTTGGCATTCTCATGCTGATCAAATAGGAACTGAAGCGAGTAATCTTTAGTATGAAAATCCAAGATTGCAAATCTTTCCTCATCAAGCCTTGTGGCCAGTCAAAGACAGCATGATTATACAAATATAAAACAGAATGTGGTCATGTGGATTCAGAAACAGAATGTACAGAGGGATATATAATGGAAGTTAGCAATGAACTACCATTTTAAGGGTGAGACCAGGGCAGGGCACTAAATTAACTGTATTTTGGAATAAATCTGTTTACCTCTCTGCAAAGGCTCCAAAACTACAGCTGTGTAACAGAAGACAATCTTTTCAAAGCCTTCTTCTGTGAATGGAACTTCCTGCTCCATGAAGATCTATTCATGCTCCTAGAGAAAGGCGTTTTTACAGCTTTCCTTCAAGAAATCAGAATGCTTAATACAAACGAATTAAAAAGGACATTTAAAAATGTCAAGTCTGCCTCTGCTTAAAAATGTGTACTAAAAAGAAAAGTTATGTATTAACCTTCACAATTATCTTCAATCTGTAAAAATGTAAACTGTGGTATTTTTAACCGAGAAACCATTAGGGCTTAGTGTTTGCACAAATTAGCAAAACAGTAAGATATAGAAAAAGTTACAAAATCCCAGAAGTAGTACAGGATTTACATAGTGTTTGGGTTGTGACACAATCTCAAAGATAGCATCATGCAGCCTGTAACAGCCATTAGAGATGAATATATGAGAAAACAGAACAGATTTACAGGATAAAGGGCCGAAATTGACAGGCATAAAATAATCCACAGTCCAAAACCTGAACTGAAAACAAACTTATTTTTCACAGCCTGAACTTAACTGTGTTAGGGGAAAAAAACACCCAAAAAACACAACAAACAAACATGTCTTTAAGTGGTACTTACAAAATACACTCTTCAGAACAAATCTGGTCTAACATGTAAAGAAACAACTGTTTGACCAGATCAACTAGAGGTATTCTGCATTTATGCAGTTCTTGAAGACTTTAATACCAAAAAGAAACTAATACCCCCAGTAGACTATAACAACTTGAAAACAGTCTGGACTGAAGGAGAACAACGATGTGGAACGCACTCGGAAAGTATATGCTACCCCCAAAATATCAATCCAAATGTTATTTAAAATTTGGCCATTTATTGTCCCATATTACCCGAGGAGCACTGGACCAGGAACGCAGGGGATACAAGAAACTCTGCTCTCCCAGAAACCTAAAAGGTGGGAAGAGGCGTGGGAGAGGAGGTTACATTCACTTCTTTTTCAAGACTGTTACTTGACTCCAGCCTTAAGCTGTTCTGCAAAGTTAAACCACTTAAAAAAAAGATTTACAATGGAAACACCGATCATCTTTATTGTAACGGCAACAGTAGTTTCATTATAGTAAAGAATGTTAGAGAACTTAAATTTTAATAAGCCAAGGTAAAGTAATTTTACCAGCCTCCATAAAATCCATGGCTATGAATCACACAAGACAATCGCTCGGCTGTTATATTAATATTCCGTTCCAGAGTTTAGGCTCCACACTGTGCTCAGCATCTTCAGGCTCCCTATGCCATTCAGCCAAGTATCCTTCCTGGTCATATTAGTGTGTCATATCTAAAAGCTCTCTAAAATCCAAACAGGATTAAAAATCTGGTAGCACGTGCACCAGAAATCCAACTAATTAGCTGCCTTATGTTACCTTCAAGAGGCTGGTTACAAAACATGTATTCAGTGACAAAAAAAAAAAAAAAAAGATGCAAAACTTGTCAGCTATAAGATAACGGTGAGCAACATACAGAAAGCACAAAGGGTTTAAGAAAAAAAAAGGAAAATGGCAGGTCCAGTTTTTAATATTTCTACCAACATGGCAGCAACCTCCGTATTAGGGTTTGAAAACCAAGATTTTTGTACTTTTTTTTAAAAAAAGGATATGGCTGCTTTGATAAAAACACATTAAAATGCCACCACACACATCTCAAGTTTCTTGCATTTAGAGGGACATCCTGCTTTTGTTATAAAACTATAGCCCTGCTACACTGCTTCCAACCCCATTTCCTCCCAGCTTCATCCTTTAATACTGTTCCCTACTCCGTACTTTTTAGGCTTAGGGAGCAGAATGACCAACAGAGGCAGACATGTCGATGCAGGAACAGAATGAGTGTGAAGCCCCCCCCGTGCTGCCAGATGGAGGGATGAAGAAATGGAAGTGATACTGGGGTAGTGTCACTATTGATGGAATTCTGCTGTCCAAAACTGCAGCTGGAGAGGCTGAGAGACATGACTACATAGCCTTTCTGAGGACAGATGGAGGGAGAGAAGAGAAGCACTTCAGCGTGACTCATGGGATCCGAGACTGACCAGAGCATTACAGGAATCCTTTGCTTCACATTTATAAAAGGACATCCCTTGCCCCAAAAGCTAAAGAATTTAGTTTTATATTGTCCATGTTTTTTTTTTCCTTGGAACAACTTTAAAGAAAACTTCCACAATACCAGATGGAAACCAGAGCTTTAAAAATTGTTTTCAATTTCTCTTCCCTATTCCGCCCATCTACAGCCAACCCTGGAAGTAAAACAGGATTTATGGATGTGAGCAGCTTGTAGGCTGTGTATGTGAAATCATATAGAACAAACTGCAATTTGCCTAAAGCAGAATAGGATTCTATCCAGCAAAGACAAAGATCTTGCATCCTAACTTGAGGGTCTTTTTCTAAATAAAGGACAGTGGACCATCTATAAGTCTCTTGATTGTTTTCCATTAAAAAGTTGCATGATTCCAAGAAACACAGGATTCCTCCCCATGTTTCCTCAACTGGAATTCCTATTAACTACATTTTTTTCTGAGAGAATGTACTCGTATCAACAAAACTATTAAAGCATAGATTTTTGTTGTTGTTTTTTTTTAACCACATACTCAAATACATAATAATAGTTTGAAAGGACTCTTACCAGCACCGGGAAATCTATTCTACTTAACAATTTGTAAGTATGGTTTCCCCATATCAGTCTCAAACCTTATTGCTTCACAACTGCAGTATCCCTTGAAAAAAATATATATTTAAATGGTCTGTTAATTTGTCTCAAATGGCTTTCAGATTTGGTGGGGGGAGGGAGAACGGAATGGCCAACAGAGAACAGTGACTTCAAAATATTACTGTATAATGGTTTCCTCTTATTAAAAAAAGGATACACTGTATTAAACAGCTGAAAGTAAAGACAGCGTTCAAAGCCCATGAGTCAAGCCACAGCCAAAACCGTGTTCTATCCCTAAGTATGTTTTCTTTCCTTTTTCTTTTTTCTTTTTTTTTTTTTTTTTAAACAAAGATTTCCTCAACTGCCATTTAATCTTCACCAGAGGGTGCTTCATCTTCAGATCCCTCATCCCCTGACTTCTCTGGTGGAGGGCTGGCTGATTTTTTCTTTTCTGGGGGACTTTCAGGCTCTTCATCCTCTTCTTTGGGGGATGGGGTCTTTTCTTTTGTTGCCTTGGAAGCTGTGGGTCGGCCTGCCTTCCCTTTGCCTTTCACTGGACTGGGAGTCACTGAAAAAAAATAAAACGCTTATAAAAGTTATTATCGGCTACCAAGACAAGAAAGTGACATGGCTTCATACAAACAGCATTTAGAAGACATTACAGTAACAGGTTTCATTTTACTTCGACCAAACCACACACAGGGTGTTTTATACATTCCATTCAAAACTGAAGGGAATGAAAAGTTAGCTAACAGGACTTTAGAACCATCTAATTGCAAGTCCTGACTGGTTACTAGATATGATGTTATCAACTAGCATAGCTAGCCTCTTGTCAAACTAGTACAGATGCCACTACCTATGATTTTGAACTTCCTGCAGTAGCATATCAAGTTTTTCTTTGGTTCTAATTTCTCCACCTTCCTCCACCCTGAAAACATCGCAAAGACCAGGAGTCCCTGTCAAAGCCGCCAATTATATTATTTGGCCACAATGCACAAAAAGTCAGACTGCAGCCAATAGAAGTTTGTAATCTACACGGGTTTTGCCAATGAGACATAGATACTAACTCAACCTCTTCACTAAGCAAGAGTTAAAGCCACTTTGTGTTGCTTTAAATCATGGTAAGTTACTAGTTACATGACCTAGCCCTTCAACATTACGCGTTAATGCCTACCGACCCAAAATTTCCAGAGTCTTCTACTGCAGAAAAATAAATACTAGTCTCTAAAGCAAACTGCACAGCTCTTCTTAGACCCACCTGTAGCCTTTAGCCTGGGCTTAGGCATCTTCTTTTCTTTCCTCTCTGGCTTGGATTTCTTGGAGACCTTTTTATTTTTTTTCTTCGAACTGCCATAATCACTATCATCATCATCTTCCATGAGGAAGTCTTCATCGCTTCCTGAATCTTCTGAAACAAGAACAAAATTAAGCTTTGGAAGTCAAGGAAAGGAAGCAGAACAAACAGCTGATATACACGCCAGTTACACAGAGCAGTCAGAAGACCAAGACTCTGCGACCTTATGAGCTTCCACTTATCTGCTGTCTTAAGGAAACGTGACATACTGGTAGGGATAAAGTACTATAACAAAGCAGGAAAGTGTTTTGAGGACCTCAAAATATGCTCTAAGCAACCCATTCCAAAGTAAAAAGGATCTCCTGACAGGGAGAAGTTAAGTGATCTTTATGCAATGGTACTCTCACTCCTTTCTGAAATCCTGTTTGCACTATTTCAATAACTTGAAATAGCGCAATTCATAATGCAATTCATTACATGCTAGACTTATCTATTCTCATGAAAGAAACTGGCCTACGTTGATCAATCAAGGATAAAGTACTTTGACATCTTTCCAAAAGTAGCAGCAATGCCTCAAAACTGATGGGGTAGCAAGAAACATTAGGAAATAAGCAACCCTGAGGGAGCATTGTGAGACATACTGCTGCAAATTAAAAACAAAAGTTCTAGATGTCAAAAATATAAACTTGGTCTGCTGGACAGATATTCATTAACAAGGAAGTACCAAGAAGGACAAGTTGTGTTTTCATTGTCAAGTCAGAAACCAAACTGTGTTCCTTTTGTTGTTTGGCCTGACCCATAAACTTATGTTTGGTACTATACCTATGCCACACTGACTTCAACTTTTTATGACACGTGCCAGTCCAATCCCAGTTACTCACTCTCCTGGAACTGTGCCTCATCATCCTCTTGTTCTTCTTCCTCACTACCCACATCATCCATAAGCATCTCTCGTTGTTTGGAAGCTGCTTTAGATGCTGCCTGTCTCTGCTGACGCACATTTTTGTGGTCTTCCTTCTCGTCCTCACTGTCCTCTGCAGCACAAAGTCACCATGTTATAACGAAGACACAAAACACAGGCCACCATATGTCTTCATCAGGTAGTGGGTGAGCAAGACAAAAGTCAAGTCCTTCATGAAAAAGCGAATCAAGGTGCTCAGTGAATAATTGAGCTGAGGAGAACACATTCAAGTCATCAAGTATGTTTCTGGAGTCATTCAACAATGACCCAGTGCAGCATCTTCCACTGTAGAGAGTAGCAACCCTTTTTACTAGGGCGTTATTCGCCTGCCATCAATGTTAACAGCCATATCATTACTCACCAAGGAGAGCATTAAAGTATCTCTGAAGCAAAACATTATTTAAATCAGATCTATCACAAACTATGCTTAAAATGCACAACTATCACTACATGCCTAGAACACAGTAGCTCCTTACTGTGCAATCTGTAACTTGGTATTTTTAGCCACAATACTAAAGAACCTAAGAACTGTGAAAGCCCACAGCTGAAGAATTTTCTCCCTCTTAAAATTTAAGAGACATGATGAATTATTACCCTCTTCATACTACTTCATAAAATGTGTAATGAATGCATACACAGTGCAGAACTGCTGCAACACAATGTAGGGATTGAATGCAATCAATAATAATACTTACTGAATACTGCACTTATCATAATGACTTTCTCAAAAAATTAAAATAATCATAGCGATCATTTCTTTACCTGCAGGCCTTTTCCTGGATTTAGAGGCTCTCTTATTCTTGTCTGGTTTAGCCTTTTTTCCTTTTTTGCTTTTTTGAGAACTCTCATAGTCACTGTCAGCTTTGCCATCATCTGCTCCTAAGTCGTCATCTTCACTGCCAAAGTCCTCATCTGGAAGGAAAAAGAAAATATGAAGTTTCTTCTATCACTCTGTGAAATATTGATGAGAACCCCAGGGAGGAGATTAACCTACATCTATCTACCCGTGAAGACAATTTATGGCAGCATCATATTACACAAAACATATCTGTTATCCCAAACAAGAGCTGGAAGCAACAATCAGTAGAGGCAGCATCCAGCTTAAGACGAGTGGGCTAGAAGAGTGCTTCCCTCCCTAAACAAAGAACTCCTTTCCTATGTCAAATCCTACCCCCATAACTTCCTTAAAAACTGGTCTTTATTTTGAAGATAACATTACCAGTGCAACAGTTAGTTACCTGCCGAGTGTGAATCATCTTTCTTGGTCTTCACATCTTTTTCTTCTGAATCCTCACTGAACAGGAAAGAAAGAGAGGTTTTAATTGGTACTTTAACCAGTCATTTGCTGTATGGGAAATAGAAATTTGAGAGCAAACTGATCTCTAAGCCAGGGATATGCACTTTTCCTGGACATTACGATGTTATACTTTAGCACTACTCAGAAACATATGTAGTTATCACGGTTAGAAATTTCAAATTCCTAATCACATATAAATTTATGCAGAGTCAAGGGAATCAACCAGGAGATAAGGATGAGATGAACCATGCATTTTGGTCCAAAACCTACCGACAATTCAGACATCTTCCATTTTACAATCAGGATTTTGAAGTTTTATATGCTAATACATGGCTCAGTCTATAGATGGAGTAAAGTTTTATTCTGAATAGATTTACAGAATCATCACCTGTCTTCATCTCATTGTTTTCTTTGGAGTTCTTCCTTCTGCCTAACCAGTTACCTAGCACATAGTTGGTCTGTGAGCTCTCAGATGATCTGATCTCTGACAGACTTTCCCCAACCCCCTCTAGTGGTTTCAATCCTCATTAGAGGCTTCCACTATCAAGGAAGTACTAATGTTTCTGTTCTAATTCAAATCCCCATCATTTGTCACTACCACTGTCCAGAGGTGGTTTTCCAAGCAGCACGCTGTCAGAGAATAAGTGTTTTAAACAGGAATGGTGAATACTGTATCAAGGGCCGCTGATGTACAACATATGTTTCAGGAATGGTTGAGCTGCACATTCTGGCAAAGGTCAGGAAACAACAGACCGAGGCTTCGCTACGTTCAGGTTTGGCAGTTGGCACTGACACACGATATTTTTGAAGAATACTAATAGTTTAGATAACATGTTATACTATGGCCCCATAGGCCCATTTGTTTTCCGTCTCATGGAGAGAACCGTGGATTTCAAATCACTTAAACACGCACACTTGTGTCCCATTCAGGCCCTCTGCAATGTTTGTAATACAAACAGAAGTGTTCTTACTCAAATATCCCCAAAGCTATTTGGACATTATGGTCAACTACTTAGTTACTTTGGGAGCTCCCTAGCTCATTCTTTATACAATGTCACACCTACTAAAGTTTTTATTTCTAGCATTACAGGCATTTGCGAGCACTTCTGTGGCAGACTGACCTCTAGAATTCATGTAAGTGCTGCATGAGCAGAAATATACACTGGCCTAAGCAAACTGTGCCAATCTGTCAAGAAATGAATGAACTAGATTTATCCAGAAATGTAGGTAGATGTCAGAAGTACTTGCATAACATCAGTTCTGCATTAGATTTCTATCCATCATTTGTGTCAAAACAGTGTAACACACATTTGAAGTGGCGACAGGAAACAATCGCTTGGCTTTTCCTTCCTGGAAACAGTTCCAAGATTAAGAAAAAACACAAAACAATGTTCATATCTTCAGGGCAATTAAAAGCTGGGGTGAAAATTGCCTGTCCCTCTCAGTTCATAACAGTGAGGAACCTATTCAAACATTCATTCAGCTTTCACCTTACAGCACAGGAGCATAAGGAAAAAAGACAGAGAGAAGCCTCCAAAGCATACCCTCTGGCAAGTTTTCTACATTCCACCAAACAATCCAAGACAGTTAAGAAATACCTTGGGTTTGTATAGTAAGAACCAGCTGGCAGACCCTCTATGTTGATGTCTGTCATGAAAGCAGTCAATTTATTTAATAGGCCTGTTTTTATCACCTTTAAGGCAACCATTTGCCGATCATAGTTACTGGGAAATGTTAGATGCCTTCACTCTAATAGTGAAAGTCTTTCCTGTAGTAGGACATCACTTACAATTCACTCATTTGACATTGTCAGAGCAACTCGGTTATCAAAACAAGATGGTTTCTGAATTTGACAAAACAGGAAATGAAAAACAAAGAACCACAAAACTAACAAATGGCCCCTACTACTGCTGCCACTGTACTCACCCCATTTAATCTTTAACCAGAGGAACACTGTGAGCATACCAAAAAAAACATGGAAAATTAAATGCATCTAGCCACTGTCTTACCTGGATAATTGTACCAGTTACCAATTTTTGTAACTCATTCCTCTTTGCCATTCCTACTGCCTAGATCTGGAAAGCGCCTTTATTTTTTATTTTTTTTTTAATGCCAAAGCAGTAGTGACAAGTACTTTACACATGATTTCCCTGCCAACTCAAATAAGAACGAACCACCTCAATGTCCAAGCTGGTTATGCAAGCTTTGTGATTGAGAGCTCTTACACTGCAGGCTCTGAATTGCACTTACAATCACTCCTCTCAGAAGATACTGCTCTCCACGTGCAAGACAAGGTTTGCAGGCATGTTCTTAACAGATGAAGTGATTCTTTTACCTGTCCTCCTGAGAATTCTTTCCAGATCGCCTCTTGTTTTTAGCCTCCCGGGGAGACGAACGGATTTTCTTGGATGGGGGACCTGAATCTCTTCCATAATCTTCATCTGGATAGGACAGCAGAAAATGGTTTTGAATCAAACCCTTAGCTCCCAGCAAATTGACTCAGCTCCACAGCAAAATGACTTCTTCCGTTATATTTTAAATGGACCGTTTCAGGCATATCAAAAAGTAGCCCTTAAAAAAAATAATCACAGATCTTAAAAGAAAACTTTACAAAAAGTCCTGTCTTAAACTAGTGATTTACCTTTTCTTCCAGCAGCAGCATAATAAAAATGCTGAGTGCAATCAAGTCTGAAACGTACCAAAATGCCTCACAAGAGACAGTATCTTAATTTTACAGCTAGTTAGAAATACAAAGTTATTAAGAAAACCTATTCACAATTGACATTTGTACTTATCTCTCTATGCTTTTAACAACAAGAAGTTTATTTACTGTCCTCTGATGGGAACAGTATATCATCACAGAGCAATTTACGGTGTAAGTTTTTACAGCTATTACACAATACAAGTAACAGGACTGCAATTAAGAGCTATGCATATTTGTTTCCATTAATTATCAATGTAATCTCCCTTAGGAAACAGTAGCAGTATGTCTATTTTCTAAGAACATAAAACATATTCCATATGGCTTCCAGAAATATTTCATTAATTCACGCAGAACAGAATATACAAAGATTATTTTTTTTGGTGCAATTCACAAAAATGCCTGACATTATGGAATTAACTAAAGTCCACTAAATAAACTGAAAACATATTTTACTTTAGAAAAAAAAAAAAGAAGTGGCATCAGGGGGATTTTGCCACAGAACATAACATAGACCAAGGAAGGATACAGTTGCTGCCAACAGCCTAAAGGCACTACAACAATGCAAGCATTAAATAATAAGATTTGTATCACCATTGTTTGTTTAATACAAAACATACGAGAATCATTATATTTTCAAATGTTCATTAACAGTTCAGAGACTGAAGAGCAGAAACTCCTTAGAATTTAGGTTAAAGATGTGACTACAAGCAACACAATTAATATGCAAAGCCAAAAATGAACAGCTGTAGCCCAAGGATGTTATATTGTTAAGAACAAAGTCACTTACCAGCATCATCTGATTCCTGAAACTGGGAGTAATCGACCACCTTCCTGTTCCTGTTAAAATGAAGGGAATAAATAAATCAGCAATTCATACTCTAAGGTACAAAAGCTTTCTTAAAGTAAGAAGAAAGTACCACATTCTTGTTTCCAGTGCAGGATTTGTAGCCCAAACACCTCCCAAGAAGACTTATTTACGTAAGCCATCTACACCTTTGAAGTCTCAAAAGAAAACATGGTATATCCGAGCATTTTCCTAGGGACCTATCATAGCAGACTGAATTATAGTCTAAGAAGTGAAAGGTGATTGTTGATAAGCAGCACTCTTACAGCTCATGACTGCAGTGACAAGTTATGCGATTCTTTCATTACTAAAACTACACATGTATCATTGTTCCAACTACAGAGAAAACACACTTTAAAAGCTATTTCCAAAGATTAAAAAGCATTTTAAAAAAGCAGCACCCAAAGATTAAAGATGCATTTAAAGAATGCATCGGCCTCAACTTTCTTAAGACAGAGCTCCCCCTCACACCCTGTTTCAAAGCTGTGCGCAGACCCACACTTCTGTTACTGCATCAGCAGCTTTGCTGCTCCCTAACCAAGCTGCCAGTCCCCCAGGTAACCAGGTGCCCTTAATAGGGTAAATACAACGGCCAATGATAGACAAAATCAGGCAACTACATAAGCAGCTATTACTGAAAGCAATGCCTCACTCACCAACAAACTTACTTGCACTTAGTATTTTAGGTTTCTGTAGTTGTTGGCTAGTTTTTCAGCACCCTTTGCTTTACTGACAAGCTTTAACTGCCCCCTGGTCCAGCTGCTCAGCACTACACTGCAGTTCCAGCTGGCAATGCGTGGGTCAGGGGCAGATTCCAAATACCCTCCTCTTCTGGAGGATGTGCAGAAGGAGAAAGAGCAGTTGAAGACAGATTTAGCCCTCCTTCCCCTGTCTCCGCTTTTGCTCTTTTTTTTTTTTTTTTGAAAACAATCCCTTTGACCCCAGCCCAGTGAAGAACTAAATTCTGCAGTCACCATCTCGTGAACTCGCTTTTACACACAGAAAAAGTTGGGCAAGTGTGAGGTGAAGCGACCTGCCCCTCAGCGCAGACTCAAGGATCGCTGCAAGCAGAAGCCAACACACGAACAACGACACCCTTCCTTTCTGAACAAGCCTGCTGAATTCCATGTGTACTTTGCAGAACTGCACTGCATTTTGGGATTAACATCACCCACTGCTGCTAAGACTGCCCAGCTGAATGATACGCAACAGCCATTGTTGTGTGCTGGCTGTTGATCAATTAGAAACCAATTAGAAGCCTCCCTCCTGTACAAGTACCTCTATTTATGGCTTACAGCAGCAGCCTTCAGAAGAGGAAGCTGCATAATTACTTTATTTCAAGCCTACATAAAGCCTCTTCAGCTCCAAACAACAATAAAAAAACACAGCTAACAAAAGAAGGCAAGACCAGGCATTCGACTTCCACACGTTGAATCCCATCCAAGCTCCAGGGTAAATGTGAGCAGAACAAAGTACAACAGCACCATGTTACAGAGCACTGCCCGCTCACCAGCAGCCCCAGTTCAGTACTACACAGACTCCAAAAGGCTCACCGTGGTGTACCACCTAGGTGAGGCCTCACACTCGGCCTCCTTTCCAACAGGAAGGTGTCCTGAAGACCATCTCCTGCCTGCAGGTGGAAAACTAACAGAAAATTCGGTTTATTTTGGTAAGCATCTGTCTTTCAGTGTTTCAGACATCACTATCAAGCAAAATGGGAATTGCAATATTGCCACCTTGCAGTACATTGGTCATACACAGCTTCATCTTCCTCATTTCTGTTAAAGGCCCATACTAAATCAAATACTAGAAGTGTGACACAGTCAGATATAACAACAAAAAAATCTGTTCTTCCTCTTTCTTAGCACTGTACCTTATCTGTTTTCAGCTGGAGAGCAAGTTCTGCTACGCTCTCATTGCCTGGCCTAGAGGAGCAGTACCATAGAGAAAAATCATTTGCAGGACAGAGTAGGGTGAAAGAAAGAAGGGATGCATACACTGATATTACTGAACATAGAAATCTCTACGTCTTCCCACCAGAGCCAGAGAAGCTCACAAGAGCAGAACCATGAAACAAGAACTGCTCTTCCATCTGCCATTCTTCTCACTCTGCTCAGCATTCACCCCATTTAGATCTCCTTACATTTCTAACTGTGAACAGCACTGTTGTGCAATGCTTAATGGCTACAAGCATACAAAGACTGCCTCCTTCATTAAACCCAAGCAATAAAGACAGGTAAGTTCACCAGAGTTGAGATCCAAGGGGAAAAAAAAAACAGAACACTTGCTGTTTTTTCAGTGAGGAGCATCTCTTTGCCCCTAGCAGACACTAAAATATGTTAAGGCAAGCAACTAGACAAGAATAAACAGCAAAATTCAGTTAGACTGAGCATAAAAAGACAGTCTAGTAGACATCTGGGATGGATATTGTTCAATCTGGTTTAAAACACATTGAAATTGTAAAATAACTCACTTGCTAATTCAGCTTAACACGTGAAGTGTGCATGCAAGGGAGATTGGGGGAGGAAAGGTACAGAGAGAAGTCCTGAGAGCTTACGTTTTGGTACCAGCTGACAGCTCTGTATTTCTGAAATAACAAGTAACTCATCCAGAAACCCACTGACATGTTACACTGGAAGCACTTGGTTAACTCAAGTAACACTCGAGTAATTTAATAAGAACTCAGAAGAGCACAGTAGTTCTTACAACTCATACTTGATGCTTATCAGAGTGAAATCAATTTTAAAATGATGAAAAGCAATATCATCACTCAAAAGGCTTGCTAAATACCTCCACAAGCGGTTAAGGATTGTATAGCATCTCTTCTTCGGCTAACAAGGTCCCTCAAACCATGTTTACGAGTTAACGTATCAGAATATAAAGTAATAATCAGTTAGAAAGCTTTTAAAAAAAGAAATAAAAGGGAATGTTTAGATCCCTGTGTATTTCCACAGGCAGTAAACCCCACAGTTTAAAGTCCAAGTTTAAAAAATTACATACACATCCTAATCAAAGCTTAGAGGAGTATTCAAAAAAGCGACTGACTGGGCTCACCATGCAGTGCAGAAGAGTGCTCAGGTCAAGTGATTATCAGCAGAAATAATCTGTTCTCTTACACAATTTGAGAAGTAGAATGAACGAGAGATTAAACGGTTGCTGAGGTTTTTGTTGTTTTAAACTCCAGCATGTAACTCTCCAACCAAGCATTTGTGGAAGGAGCTGTTGACCTTCCCTCTGGCCCAGGGCCTGGCACAGACACAGTTTCACTTTCTAATCCTCATTCCTGGGTAAAGCTGTCCTGCTCAACCAGCAACAGGCTACCAATAAATACTGCTGTTAAAAGCACTGCTCTGCTGCCTTCTTATACAGATAAGAAAAAGAGAGATAGGAAGTATTTCTTCTAGGTGTTTTCAAAGTTGTGCAAAACAAATAGGCGGTGCTAGACTCAGGCCTTAAATAAACAGACATTAACTTATAATTACATATCAGAAGTTGAAACATCAAAGCCTAGTGACAGTTATGTACCTGAAGCACGTCGCTATGGTGTTAGTCTATTGAAAAATTGGCACAACTGTACTCAGACAGGACTCACCGACTAGAGGTTCCCAATTACAGAGGTCATTGTTTGGGTCTGGACTTGGTGTAACTCCAAACGTCTGTAAGACTAGGCACTGCTCATGGTATCTGCAGAATTTTTAGGGATACACATGACTTGAAACTCCGTAAAACAATTAAATGATTTATGCAGCAACAGTTTTAGCAGCTTTGCGCCCATCCTCCATCTGAACCTAACTACAAATGAGGAGATTTTAAAATACAATATAGAACTATTCTGATGCAAAGGGGAAAAAACAAAAGAAAAAAAAGAAAAAAGCCAATTCTGCAACCTGCACTGCTCCTGAAAAACTGATTTTTGTCATACTTTTCCCTTGCTCTTTGTTTCTCTTTAGACTGAAAGTTCCCAG
Organism: Aythya fuligula; assembly: GCF_009819795.1. NCBI lineage: Eukaryota > Metazoa > Chordata > Aves > Anseriformes > Anatidae > Aythya > Aythya fuligula. Next base: position 2,319,257 of record NC_045583.1, on the reverse strand, counting down.
AGCAAGGCCCATGCCTTTTTACTTATCTGCAAAGAATTTTGCTCATCCCTGGACGTTACCAGGCATCATTACTCAAGTCAAATGCCATCCCAAGGAAGTCTTCCTTTCCTGCTAACCCACGGAAGTTATCCAGAATCTCACCATTTACATTTTATGTTGCCCAGGTACAACAGTGGCAATAAAGCAAGTTATATTTAATAGATTTTTTTTTTTCCCCACTGCAACTAAAGTTTCAAAGAGCCACCCTTCCACTGTAGTGCCAATGCAATACTGGAAGTTACTAATGAAGAGCTAAACACATAAAGCTATATGGCCTCGAAATACAGACAGATATCTGTTCTTAACTGGCTTCAATATTCAAACAAACAGAAAACCACTCTGATTTCAATACTTGCCCAGTTTCATTTTGCAGTGCCTGCAGGAGAGGAGCACCAGCAAGCAAAAGTGACCAGTACGGAGCAGCAAATGGGAACTCCTCCCAAATTCAGAGTCAAAATTCTCACTTAAAATACATTAATTGTTGCTGTGTATAAAAATGAGGGCTTGACATTATCTTACTTGTATTCAGAAATAGATAAGGACATAGTAACGTAACCAGCAACTCTAAATGCTCATGGCAGCATTTCAGAAGTTAGCCACATGGTGCAGAAGTTCAGTAGCTGTAGGAAGTTCCTTTCCTTTTCACTACTTGCCATTTTCTAACAATAGTGCGGATACCATCATTATCCACCCAACAGTAGCCTAATTGCATAAAAAGTATTTGGTTCTGAATTAACACGAACAATAAACCTGTAAATACGTGGGTTTCATTGCTACTTAATTACAAGAAACTGAATTCAACAACCAGACTCAGTCTTAAGACAGTCTTCTACTGACGAGCAGAAACTAGGGGTATCTGTCAAAGCCCTTTGTTTTAGCTGTGTATATATTCACTAGAAACTAACAGACATATTAAATTAATTCAAGAGACCACCAAATCTGATTCTGATAGAGAACTTCTCACCAGACACCCTTATTATCAACAAGATAATCAGGAAAAAAAAGTTGTTGCATAATTTTAAAAGTTCTGGATTTTCGTCTCTGACGAGTTCTCCAGTTCTCTGCTAGAAGTTCTCTACTTCTCCCAGCGCAGTAGCTTCTGAAGATTTACATTTTTCCCCTGAAAGCTACTAAATCCAGCTAGATAGTGAATTGCTCCAACTATTGCTGGCACGTGCCAGCAGGTATTGTGCTACTACAAGCACACACTGGACTTTGGCATGGAGTTCTGCTGTATGCCAGCACCTGTCAACTGCGAGTAAGACAAGCCAGGTCTTTCACAACACTGCAGGATTTTACGGATTTCTTTAGTTTATAAAAGGTTGCTCACAAAGGTATGCGACAGCAGAAACCTTACAAACTATGCCTTTAAAGACACAACGCTCTCCTTACCTGTAGCAAGACTCCAGTGCTGGCAAGTAAATCACCAGCAGACCGTACACTGAAGTGTCACAGTGAGCAGCAAAGTCACATCGCCGCTGCATTTCAGCACACAGGCACTGCCATTCAACATCAGACCACTAGTCCATCTAGTCCAACGTGCTGGCTTACAAAAGGCCAAAAACTGATGCTTCAGAGCACGGTATGCACGGTGCTGTTCATCACCTTTTAGACCCGAGGTAATTCCCTAGGAGGGGAACTCGGAGCTTTATCCGCCCTTACTTTTGCATGCAGGAATACACTACTGGTTAAAAGAAAAAAAAAAGCTATAGAAAAACAACTGTTTCACTAATCAGCGTGCCAAACCTCCTGATTGTGTGAAGCAGCCCTAAATCTCCATTTTAACTCTTACATATTAGAGGTATGACTTAAATCCAAAGTTACCACCGATACACGTGCACATTTAAATAGGTAAGAGGCTCCAAGTATAACATAAGCCTTAGGACTGCAACAAGTGAACAGAGCCCACATTATGACACACCTTACCTCTTCTGCAAAGAGCATTTAAACCCCGAGCTGGCTCTCGGGGCTCTCCCCGGGGCTAAGCAAAGCCGAACACACTCCGGGCTCAGAGCACGGCAACTTCTGCACGCCGCCACCGCTATCCGGCCCCAAACTCCAGGCACGGAGCTGCCGCCTCCTTCCTCCTCCTCCTCTTCCTCCTCCTCCTCCCGCAGCCCCCCAGCGGGCGGTGGGGCTGGGGGACAGCCCGAGGAGGAGGAGGAGAAGCAGGAGAAGAGGAGGAGGAGAGGGAGCGGAGGACAGCAGCAGCAGCAGGAGGAGGAGGAGGAGGAGGAGAGGAGGCGGTGGCCGCCGCAGCTCCTCCCCTCAGCGTGGTCCAGGCGGCCCGCACAGCCCCGCTCCCCCTGCCCGCAGCCCCCGGCCCGCTGCCTCCGCCGAGCCCCGCGGCTCCGAAATGGCGCCGGCCCCAAGTGGGTCACGGCGAGAAATCCTTTTTTTTTTTTTTTAATTTATTTATTTATTTTTCCCTTTTTAACCCCCCCCCCAACCACAAAATGTGGGACGCCGCCCGCCGCGGGCCTCCCCTTTCCACAACCTCCCCCCACCACCACCGTCAGCAGCGCCCCTCGCCCGCGCCACCGAGCGATAATTGCCGATAAAGTTAAAAATAAATAAAAATAGGAGATGAAAAGGGGTAGGAGGGGGGGGGGGGGGGGGCGGCCTCCCTCTCAGCCCAGGCTGCAGCCTCCCGGCCTCGCCGTCCTGGAGCTGCGGCGGGGCCGGGCCGGGCCTGAGGCGAGGCGTGGGGCTGAGGGGGGGGGGAATGAGGGAGAAACGGGGGGGGCCGGGCCCCGGAGGGCGGCGGCGGGAGGAGGAGGAGGAGGAGGAGGAGGAGGAGGAGGAGGGAGGCGGGAGCGGGGCCTCCGCGCCGCCAAGGACTCACCTGACAGGCCTCGACATTTTCCCCGGCGCTTCGGGCCCGGCCCGGGGGACGTCGCCCTCAGCCGAAGGGCAAAAAAATTAAAAAATGAAAAAAAAATAAAAATAAAAATAAACCAGAAAAACTAATAATAATTAAAAAAATAAAAATAAAATCACCCAAGCGGCCGCCGCTCGCTGCCTGCGGGCTCCGCGTACGCCCGTCCCCTCCCTCCCTGAAGCGGGAGCCCCGGGCCCAGCGCCTCAGGCCCAACGGTGCCGGAGCCGCCGCCGCCGCCGCCTCTCTCTCAGCCCCCTCAGGGGGGAGCCGCCGGAGCCGCCGCCGTGCGTGGGCCGCGCGCCCCCGCCCCGCTCCCCGCCGCCGCCCGGCCCGGCCCCGCCGCCGCTCGCCGCTCCCCCCCGCAAAATGGTCGCGTTCGCACCGCCGAGAGGATGCGAGCGGGGGGGGGGGGGGCGGCTCAGCCTACCCCGCTGGCACCGCCTCCTCCGCCGCTCATTGGCCGCCCGCGCGGCCCGGCCGCTCGCTATTGGTTAGTTCGAACCATCACGGCCCGGAGGCCCCGCCCCTCCGGTCGCCGCGGGGAGGGGGGCGAGGACGCCCCACACGCTCAAGCTGCTGTGAGCCGCGCGGCGGGACCGCCGGCAGATTCGACACCGGCTCCGCCGCTCCGCCTCCTCGCGTTTCCCCCGCTCCTCCTCCTCACCGCCCCGCCTCTCCTCCGCCGCAAGTAACCCGTCCCGATTTTTCTTTTCTTTTCTTTTATTTATATATATTTATATATATATATATAATTTATTTTTTTTTCGCGGTGGGGTGGGATCGGCAGATTCGCCGCGCGGGGAGGGGAGGGGGGGGGTGGTTTTGGAGGGAAAACGCGGGGAGGCGCCGCGCCGCCCCTCAGCGCCACGGGGCCGGGCCCCGGGACCCCCCCTCGCCTCAGGACCGGCCTCGGGACCCCCTTTCACCTCAGGGACCGGCCCCGAGCCCCTTCATCGCCTCACAAACGGGCCCACGGAGCCCGAAATCCCCTCAGGGCCCGGCCCCGAGCCCCCCACCCCCCTCGCCTCACGCCGCCCCTGAGGCGATGCGGGGCCGGGCGCAGTTTAGGCAGCGAGGTTAGAGCAAGGCGGCGGCCCCTTTGTCATGGCAGCCTGCCCGAGGGAGGGAGGGAAGGATGGAGGGAGGGATGCTCACCGCCAGGCTGCCACGGGCACCTCCTGCCCCGGGACAGCGGGACACAAAATCGCCTCCCCTCAGGGCCTGAGGCGGTTCCCAGGCCGTGTGTGGGGCAGGGGGGTGCGGGGAGGCTGCTGGGCTTCGCTCCGACGTCGCCTTGCCGCTTTGGGAGTGTGCCGAAGTGTGAAGTTCTTATTTTTCTTGTTTTCAGCAAGCGTGGATTTCATTAGCGGCGTTGATGGCGTTTGCAGCACCACGTTTGCCCGCGCCCATCAGCAGATCCAACAAACATGCACAACTTACGTAAAATACAAGAAAGTCCATGGAAGGTTTGGGGTTCCTCACACTTCTAATCCCCTAGAAATCCGTAATTACTCATTATGATTAATAAGAGCTGCTTTTTGCCATGGCAAAATAAAACATAACTCCACTGCCCGTGAACATGGCAGCTTTGGGAACAGCAACGTGCTTTTGCACTTCAGTCTTTACAGAGACTTATTCCTGTTTCACTACAAACAGCACATTAAAACATTTTATTAGATCTGGGGTTATCTGAGAAGACTGGTGTTACACTAGAAACATGGTCAGCTTTTACCTAATCCTAGGAGTAATTTGAGTTCATTTAATGCCTTTCCCGAGCTTAATTTGTCCCCTTTGGAATTAGTGCCATTTTTCTGATCAATTCAGATGTGCCCTGTCCTTCGTGCAAGTCAATACTCATGAAAATCAAGCTGATCAGGAAAGAAAGAGAGGCATTCAGAGCAACTGCCTGCCCGCATAGCCAGCCTCAAAATGCACTGTGTGAATTAATGAGCCATAAGGAGGAAGGCGTATTAACAGACAGCCACATCAAGGAATTCTTTTCTTTCTCCTCTTAGCTGGATATATTGGATTAAAAGCCACTATGATTGACTCGCAGATGCAAAAGTTTTGCATACTTATGTCCCACTTGTAGGTCAATCAGACTACAATAATCAGAACAGAAAGATGTTTCAGTGAAAAGGATCTAATTTGTTTTGCTGGCAGCACAGAGCAGTTCACATTGTATGCTTTATCCATCTCCTGTTATTGACAGCAATATTGTTTTTGTGTTGGACTCCTGAACCCATTTCTTAGGAAAACAACAACTACTACACGAGCAATGTCAAACTTGTTTTATTTCAAACTTCTGCAACAGTGCATTAGTTACTGATTGATATGGAGAAAACCTCCCAGCAGTTTCTTCTCTTTATATAAACACGATAACACTGCAACTTTACAGTAATCAGAACCCTGTCTCTAAAATACTTGTGCATAACTGCGAACTGTTTTAAAAAAAAAAGCTCAATTTCAATATTGCCAACTAGTTTCTGAACTGTAGTCTCCCCTCATGATTTCAAATTCTATTACAGTAAAAATTCCTGGCTCTGTTGACCCATGGATTGCTGTCATCAACATATTAAATACAAAGCTAAAGTAATGTTTTTGAGTCTCATGACTGCAAATTAGTTACAGAAATGAGAAACAACATGTGGAAGGGAATGAAATAGGTACAGTTGGTCCAGAGTCTCATAAAGAGCACAAAGTCAAAGAAGGCGCTACAGAAAGGAAAAATCAAGCGTCATTTTAAAAACAAGTTGTTCCTAATAGACTATAAAGACTATGCTTTTCTGCATCATATTGAAAGATCAAGTTTTTATGAATCAGATTTAACTTTGTTTAAAATATCTCTCCAAAAATGAGCTTCTATCAAGCTGACTTTTTGGTTGTTTTAAAAATGTGTTATTTCAACCAGCACAAGCTGGGCAGAACCAATCTCACAGGTAAGCATTCTTCACAAATTAACGCAGCAAAAAAAAACATGTTTAGGTGGGGCTTTTGAATCAGTTTGTTTTACGAGACTGAATCAAGGGTTGGTTTGTTGTTTCTTTTTAAGTACCTTATGTGCCACAGAGCAAACTGAAAAAAAAACAAACACACATCTGCACAGTAAAATCGTTTTCCTGTCTGTGTTTTTGTACCGATCTCGAGTAACGACTGTTTCTGTTGTGCAGGCTTGGTTTTCTACACTTACTTGTCTGCTGTGTCTATTAAGATGTTAACAAGCAGTGTGGGAAAAAAACAAACAAACCGCCAAGGCATACACTGGTACCAGAAATCTCTGGGCCCAGCAGAAATTATGTATAATAAAAGAAAATCATAAAAGCTCTTCCTTTGGCTTTTTGCTTGTTTCTGAGAGGCACTTCTGAAAAATTAAGAGGTCCAGATACTAAAGAGAAACTGGTATGTAAAAAAATGGTATACAAAAGGTATAAATAAGGCATTTTAACCCATGTTATAAAATTCCTGTTCATTTCCGAGCTTTTACTGACTTGAGTGGTTGGTTGGTCCTGAGCAGAGACTTCCACTCTGTCTCAATTTCTTCATCTGTTAAGGCAGCTCCTACACTTGACCTCTTTGCTCAAACACTTTGAGGTGCACATAGAGAAATCAATAAATAACACACGAATACTAACAGCTTCATGACGTATCTTAGACCCTTTTCTCCGTATTTCGTAGAGGACTAAAAATACTGATAGGATGATTAAAAAAATCATTTTTTTTTCTTTTACCTAGTATGTTTAGGCAGTAGAATTCAACTAGAGTTCAATTTTGTTGCTAACCAGTTCTACACATTTCATATATTTCAGTGAATCCAGTGGCACAGGAAAAGGTAAGTTTAAGTGCTTATGAAGCTGAATTTGTCAATTTTTGCACAACAGAATCCTACCCCAGCTACTTTAGCTTTTAATAAAATAGTCAGAACACAACATTAGGCCTAAATTTCATAGCCCTTACTGTTTACCTGTCCTTCTCAAGTCCAGATAACAAAAACTCAGCATTCTTTTGTGCCTAGTGAAGGTAATCGGTTCCTGTTCTTACTGTCCTCTCCCTCCATAGATTGTATAGAGTAAGAAAAGACGGACAGGAGTACCTTGCCAAAGAAAATCAGTCCTAAATTAGCGTGAATCAGAACAAACCGTTTTCAAATTGTGCTCTGGAAGGAAAGTCTTCCAATATTTTCCTCTCTCAGCACTCTGCTTATTTAAACTGCTAGGGAAGGGAAAACATTATTGAAGAGCACTTGTTTAAATCCTAACCCAAAACCCAGGCAAGACAATTCTGTGGCATAGCACGCTTACATAAAGTGCATACAATGCTACGTAACAACAGCCTTGCAGACTGAGGTTCCTAATAACTCCTCTAAGATAACTATCTAGAGTGCTTTTACCTGTTTTTGTTGTTGTTGTTGTTGGCCAGAACCGTTCTCAACAACAGCAAATACCTAGGGGACGTGCTAGGAAAAGCAGGCATCAAAAGGCAAGTAGGGAGCAGGTCTCTTCATTTCCTTTTGCCCTGCAAAGTCTTCTCCTTCGCTTCCCCTTTGGACCACTAAAACCAGCAGGTGGGCTTTCAGAGAGCTGTGTTTCCAGCACCATCCCTGCTACCAAACTCACTCATCGCTACAGAATAATTGTGGGAAGGCAATTCATCAGCAATTGCAAAGCTATTCGAAATTGTAGGATACAGGGTGTTCTAAAAGTGAAAAGAACTGTTGTTCTGTCATACAAAGGAGTTTACAACCTATTCCTCATTCAGCTCTCAGTGCCCTAATAAAGTGGCAGCAGAACAGAATACGTAGGATTGTGCTGGACAGAGGGTGAGGGAGAATGAACGAACAGAAGGCAACCGGGCAATTCTTGGCACAAACTCGGGGTCTGTGCTCTACGCCCCCTGGTCGGTGTACACGTGAGTAAGAGCCGTGCTGCATGAATTCTCAATTCGCACACCGGTTATTTTTACACGGCTGGTAAAGTGGGACACAGTCATAACCCACAGCTGGCTTCACATCTTAAGGACAGTTGGTGACAAGGCTGGGGTGCGTCGGTCTCTCCGCGACGTGCCAGCACAGGTCCATGGTTCCGCAGCACGAAGTAAGGAGTTTGCTGCAGTCCCACACTGGGGATCCACGGGCACAGAGAGACCGCGTGAGCATCGTGTGCATGACATAAAGGGCACTGTGAGGCTTTGGAGTGGTGCCACTGTGTGTGGTGGGTGCGGGCTGTGGGGAACAAAAGGTGCAGTGATATTAAAAATAGACTTTCCACATCCTTCATCCTGCCCGGGACAGGTCGTCACATGTGAGAAGATGAAGATAAGTGCTCGAAACATAAAAAGTATTAATCCAAGCCATGTGCTCGAACACAGGCTGTGCTACATGACTAGCAGCAGAGCTTCCAGTCGCTGCTGCACGAGAAGAAAGGAATCCTGTTCTCAGCCTTCTTCCACTTCTCACTCCCAGTCATTGCAGCAATGCTTTACCGAGCATGAATATGCACTAAAGAGAAGACAGTTCACTATCATGTAAAAAAAAGAAAAAAAAAAGTGAGAGCTGCTTTGAAAAAATAAAATAAAAAATACAAAAAAGAATAAAAGGACATTGCTGCTAGACCCAAGCAGATGGTGTAGTCAGTGCACCTAACAGCAAGCCCAACCTGGTGGGGATGCCTCCTTTATGTTAATGTAATCCCCGCTCCCAGAAGCAGAGGAACTTCCATCACGGGTGGACGAAGACATCATCTTTTCAATCAGGACTCTAGAAGACAAACACACGTGACTTTGGTTATTTTCTTACACAAGCAGCATTGGGCCACACAGTTTCGAGGCAATACAAAAAATAAAATAAAAAATAAAATAAATAGAAATAACTCCTCCTAGGAGAACACACAATTCCAGAACTTGAAGGACTGAAGAGTGAGGTTAAGGAGCCTGATCCGCACTGACAGCAGCTCCACTGCCATTTCCTGGCAGCACCAGGAGGCTGCAGTGACCATAATTGAGGCCTGAGGACTGGGACACCACAACCAGTTACCTACCTGAGGTACGGTGCGAATGCCCAGCGCTGCTGCCTCTCACCTTTCAGAACAAGCAAAATCCTCTCTTGGATTAGTGCATCACAAAAGAATTTCTAATATATTTGCACCAGAAGCCCCATCCTCCTGGAAGAAGGCAGCATATGGGAAAAACCCATCCCTGGTACCAATTAAAGCATTTCTGTTCCCAAAAGCATGCCTGAGCTTAACCAGGGACAGAAGAACTTCTGACCTTTTAGAATTCAGTTTCCCTCCAGGAGATTTACTTGCACGTTATTGCTGCCATTTGTTACTGCCTGACAGCATCTCCCCTCACCTCAGATGGCGGTGTCTGAGAGAGGGAATTAACTCTTGAGATGCTCCACGAGGCATTGTGCCTACCTCATGGACTCATTAATGTTCTTGTTTTCCTTGACAGACGTCTCCACCCAGCCAGAAAAGCCGTTTTCTTTGCTGAAGCGATCCACTTCTTCCCTTGTCACTGCCCACGGGGAAAGGTCACACTGCAAAAGGAGAGTCAGACATTTTAAGTTTCAGCCTTTTAATTTTTAAGCTGGGAGGGGAACCTCTCCCCTCACCCCAGCAGTGCCTGTGTGGAGGCAGCAGGAGGGCTCAGCCCCGCGCATCTCCGAGATCACAATCTGAGCGTTCCTAGGGCAAGGTTCTTAATGGGATGTTGCAAGCAGCAGTACATTTATCTCATCTCAGATGCTGCCACACCTCAGCCAAGCACGCATGGAATGGAGGTTCCTCCAGAACAGGACAAGAAAGCACTGTCACTCATCCAAAATCTGCCAGGCCTAGCAGCACCAAGGGGATTTTAGTGCTGTGGTGCCACCGAGGCCATCCCATGGATGTCAGTGGACAGCATGAAGAGAGTGAGGAAACCTGTCCCAGGGGAGCTCGTGTTGGTGGGAGTGCAGCCCGTGCAGTCACATGGCTTCATGCAGGCACAAACGTTACTGTAAAATTGCTATCGCAGTTCATTGCTTGTGAAGAAGTGGAGAAGAAAAGCCATTCTCCCACCCACCTTGCATGTTTTTGATTCGTCTCCAATTTTAGACTCTCTCAAAGCAGGCAAGTCTCAAACTGAATCTGGGAATGGCTGCTGAGCCAACGCTGGCACGCAAGGAACAGAAAAGTACTTTTTAAACGAACGAGAAATAAATCACTGAAAGACAGCACCCATTCTGCACGGCGAAACCTGACACTGCACCCAAAGGAAAAGTAGCCATTGCTGTGGCAGCTCAAGTTCCTCCCACAAAAATTCCCCAGGCAAGTTAAAGACCAAGAAAGCAGAAGAAAAGCTTTCAGTGCCCAAGGTACTGATCTCTAGCTCCAGCAGCAAAAGAAGCATCCTAGGACAAAGCAGGTGCTAACACCTCCTAAGTGCCATCCAGCCTTAGGTCCTACCACTCTCCTAGGTAGAGAAAGAAAATTCCAAAGACATTAAGGAAAGGATTAAAAAGCCCACAGGCTGTGGTACAGCACAGGGCAAGGCTTAGCAGTGGAGGCATCTCCTGCAGCTGGGAAAGAACAGGTAAACGTGTACACACACAGAGCGTGTCTCGAGCTGCTCACTTTGTTAGCCAGCAGCAGGCAGGGCACGGGGCTCCCGTCTGGCAGCGTCAGCTTGCTGTCCAGGTCCTGCTTCCACTTCTGGCTGTTGCTGAAGGTGCTGACATTGGTGACATCGAACATGATGATGCAGGCGGATGCCTCCCTGTAGTACAGCCGTGTCATTGACGTGAAGCGTTCCTGCCCTTCAGGATCAAAAGGAAAAGAAAAATCCCCCCAGAAGTTACCGTTTTTTAGATTTATTCATGTAAATTGCCTGCCCATGAGGGTACCGCATTTCCTCAGCTGACATCGTCTACCTCCACTACATAATGAGGATACAGGCACTGAGATGCATCCTGCCTCGGTGCCTCAGCAGTGCAGGGAACTGGGACAAACTGAGAGCTCCTAACCCCGACCCAGCCACTCAGGTGTCCCAGAAATGTTCTGCCCGACTCCCAGTGTAACAATTTATATTAAAATTTCACATCCCCTGGATGCGCAGCCCCTGGATGAGGGTGGCCGCTCTGCCTTCCAAATCTTAAACGCCTTTTGGGGACTGCAATCGAAATCAGTTTCTTGCTGCAATCCTCTTGCAGCAAACTTCTCCTTCCTGTTTTCTTTTTAGAGATTCCTGACGCACACGCCTGAACGGCGAAAAAGCAGGCACGCACAGCCCCGTTTTCCTTGCCACCCTGCATCCAGAGGTGCCATTTTCGAGCCACTACGGCACTGACCTGGCCTTTGCCCTCTGGCACTAGGGCATCTGAGGATGGCTGAGCGGGCTGCACGGCTGGCCCACCCCAAAAGCCCCCCAAAGATGCCCCACTACTGACCCAGGCCGGCCACCCCGGCTCAGCACGGCGTCCTGTTTCCATGACTGCTGCTCGCTGGGCTCTGCTGCTCCAGGGGGGACGCCTGTTCCCAAGGAAACCCCCAGCCCTGCTCGCACAGGTCACTGAGCAGCCAGGGAGCGACTGCCCGGGCCCCTCTGGTCCTGACAGCGAAACCAGAGCGACTTCAGTGGGGTTTCACACACTGAGACATGGGAATTGGGCCTGGCTGCCACGCCACAAATCAGAATTTGCACACCAGACTCGGAGCTGGGAGGTTATGCACTTGGTTACAGATCAGCTCTCCCCCCATTCATCTGCTGTGCCTTTGCAATTGCAAAGAAAGGCTTGATAGAATTTATCCTCTGTGCTGCTGTGTTCTTTGCAGATGAGTTTTTGGTTAAATATTAAAACTACTGCTGCAAACTAGAGACAGCACTGCAAACCAGGACAGTCCTGTCCCTTGAATCCACGGGCTTTTAGGTTTTATGTTTGCAGCAGACTCCTACTGGAGGAATATAATAATAATAACAATAAATAAAAAAGCCAAGCACTCAAGAGCTTTCAATTGACTCCTGAACAGCTTTGTGGTTCATGTGACATACCTGCAATGTCCCAGAGCTGAAGTCGCACTGTCTCCGACTCTGACCACTGGACCACCTTCAGAGCAAAATCCACTGAAGAACCCCCCAAAAAGAAAGGAAAGCTCATTAGGGGCATTCTGCACTGCGGGGCTTGTTCCTCCACAGCCTCTTGCCACCTCCCAGTGTCACTGTCCCAGTTGTGGCAGCTCGCACTGGACCAGCAGAAGTTTTAAGTGAAAGAATCAGAGCTAACCATGCACCATGCCCTCTTTTAAAATTCATAATCTTACAGGAAACTCAGAAAAACACCAGTGAAATGCTGGATTTGTGGCAGTTGTCTGTTTTTTCTGTACTGCCTAAACCATTCAGCTGCTGATAGATATGTGGAGCCTGGTGTTTCCTTCCCGTGTGCTGCTCACCACAACCTGCAGCTCATCCTTAAACACAGAGAGCAGAAAGGCTCCTGACAGTACCGGGTCCACCACTAAGCCATGTCCCTTGGTGCCACGTCCACGCACCCATGAAACACCCTCTGGGGTGGGGGTGCTACCAGCACCCCAGGCAGCCCGTCCCAGTGCCTTTCTGCAAGGAAATTCTTCTGACACCCACACTAAACCTCCCCTGGCACAACCTGAGGCCATTACCTCGCATCCTATCTCCTGTCAGCTGAGAAAAGAGCCTGCCCTGTCACTGCAGCCTCCCTGCAGGCAGCTGTAGGAGTGACATGCTCTGCCCTCAGCCTCCAGCCCAAATACCCCCAGCCCCCCAGCCCCACTCCCTGCTCCCCTTTCCCAGCAGCTTCTCTCGCTGCTCTCTGAACACATCCCAGCCCCTCAGCATCCTCCCTGCAGCCCGGGGCCCAGAGCCAAACACAGGACACATTCCATGAGGGCCCCATTGCGCTTTATAGAGGCCAAATATCCAGGATAGACCAAGCAGGAGGCGGTGGGGAGCCCACAGGGAGGCTGCGGGGCTCCCCCATCCTCTGCCGCTTCAGCCCCTGACCCCAGGGTGCCGGCTCCTGGCTGCGGGCCCCCCGGGGCTCACCTCCCACGGTGGATTTGTAGTGCCGGTTGAAGCTGTCGTTGGCGTAGCGCTGCACCAGCGACGTCTTCCCCACCGTGGCGTCCCCCACCACCAGCACCTTGAACATGCGGTCGCGGTGCCCCATCGCCGGCCCCGCAGCCGCCCGCTGCGATCATGTGAGGGTCAGGTGGCGGCGGCGGAACAGCCACCGGCCGCGGGGCTGCCGGGACGTGTAGTCCGTGGCACCCGGCCTTGCCACCATGCAGGCCTGTGGCTGCTTCTCCCCCCTGGGACCGAACCCCCTCTCTCCCCCCAAGGGTCCTCTTTGCAACCAAACAGCCCCAAGGGGACCCTCGGAGATCAGCTGAGCGCTTTGGGGCCAGGCAGTTAAAGCGTTTTAATGAGGGCTCCGTCTGTTAATGAGGCGGGGGCTGATGGCAGCCAGCAGCACCCGGCCGCCCTCACCATGAGGAATTGCTGCTGGTTGCTCAGGCTGAGGCTGCCCTGGTGCAGCTCCGAGCCGTTCCCCCACATCCTGCACTGCTGAGCCCGGTGCCTCTGCTTCCCCCCTCAGGAAGCCGCAGAGATCCCCCACTGCTTTCCTCCCCCACTGCTTTCCTTTTCCCCAGCTAAGCAGGAAAAGGATCCGTCCCCACAGGGAGACCCAGGCAACCGCCCCGTGCCTGAATACCCTAATATTTGGGGCATGGGGAAGCAGGGCCCAGGTCCCAGCACAGTCCTGTCCAGGCACAGCCCCACGGGGGATTGCTCCACACCAACAAAGAGCAAATCCCACACCTGGGGGGTAGGCAGAGCCCTCTCAGTGCCACCAGCTCCCGCAGAGCCAGGGGCTGCTTAACACACCCCCAAATCACACAGAAGCCCCATGCCCTGCTCGCCTTAACCCAGGTGCAGGCAAGGAGCCCCCGGGGACCAAAAGCTGGAAACTGGAGAGGAAAATGTTCGTGTATACGTAAGAATTGTACTCAAACAGCTGATTACGCCTTAATAGATGCTTACACCTTTTAAGGGAAAACTTTAAACCTGAGAAGCAAGAGGCAGTTTTCTACATTTCCCCTGGGGATAGCATACTCTTCTGTATTTTGCTTCTATACAAACACTTCAAACTTTTGAAGTCCCGTTGTCAGTCACACAACCGAACAACCCTGCACGGCATTAAACGCTCCCCTCCACATAGATCAAGCCCTGAATGCAAGATCAGACAAGTAAATAACGCCAACACGTCAAACTAATTTGAAAATACATTACTTTTTTTTTGTGTGTGTGTGTGTGTGATTTTTTTATTTTTATTTTTTTTGGTACTTTGTGGGTCTGAACTGTGCTGCAGTGAAAAGAACACACAAACGCTCCCCCTGAGGCGGCGGGCGCCATTTCCGAACCACCCCTGAGGCGCAGCCCCGCCCCCTCCCCGCGCACCTCCCGTTAACGGCCATTGGCTGGGCGGCGGGCCGGCCGAGCCGCGACCCGCGCCTGCGCGGGAGGACGGACTACGCTTCCCGGCACAGCCGCCGCGAACTACAACTCCCAGGGTGCACCGCGCCGCGCCTGCGCGCTGCCCGCTGGCGCTCGGGCCATTTAAATGTGTGTGAGGGAGCCTGTGAAATGGCCGCGCAGGTCGCCGCGGTGCGCGCCGTGTCCCGGGCCGCTGAGGAGCCGCCCCCGCTCCCCTCAGGGGACCGGCCCGGCCGGCCGCGCGGCACCGGGAGGCGGCGGCGGGGCCCTCCCGGTGAAGCGGCGGCTGCGGGGGGCGGTAAGCGGGCCCGGCTGAGCCAGCAGCTGCTGGCGGGGCCCGGCCCGGCGGAGCCGCTGCCCCCGGCCGCCCTGCCCGGCCTGCCCGCCGCCGGCCTCTTCGCCTTCTCCCCGCTCGGCCTCCCGCCGCCGCCGCCGTCCGCAGCGCTGGAGGAGCGGCGCCACCACCACCACCGGCATCGCCCCGCCGCCGCTGTCGCCCCCGAGCCCGGCCGCCTGGCCGCGGGGCAGCCGCAGAAGGCGAGGCGGAGCAGCCCCGCGGATGGTGCGGCCGGGAGGCCCAGCAAGAGAGGTGAGCGGGAATGGGGAGGGGGCCGCTCGCAGCCCAGGGCCCGGCGGTGAGGGCCCCGTCCCGGCTGGGCTGAGGGGGAGAGGCTCTGTCAGCGCTGCTCGCCGAGGGCTCGCTCCGTGCCTGTGTTGTGCAGCCGGAGCTCCGGGAGCCTTCGTGTTTCCCCTGGTAGCGATGCAGGGGGAGCTGAGAAGCAGGTGCTGTGTGAGGATCGGGAGCGCTCCCAGCCTGCTGTCATGCTGCTGCTGGGCAGAGCTGCCCTCGGTGCAGCTTCAAAACACAAGTGCTCAGATAGTAAAGCTTCCCTCTTACTGTACCTACGTTAATGTAGACTAGAAACGAGAAGCTGCTGGTTTTATTTTTATTAAATAAATGCTTCAGTTTTTCAGACAGGAACCTGGATTTAAGGTCTCTCTCTCTCAGTACAGTGCAGGATAAGTGTTTCACAGAAAGCCTCTTAGTATGAGCGCACAACGCGATCAGAAGCAACTGCGATAAAGTTAATATGTTGTGGATTATGCTGCAGGAGTATGCATGAAAGTTTTGTGCCAAAGAAACCTAAAACGTACGTGCTTACGAAGGTTAGGTCTGTAGCATAAACTTGCTAGTGCTGTGTGAAGAAAGAGATAAAAGCTGCTTGGTTGATAAAGACGAAGTGATCATGCAGAAGCGCACTTCTCGCTGTTGTTCAGTGCTGCTAAACCACTGTCTTTGAATAATAGCTCTCAAAGCTATTAGAATGTAATCTTCAAATTTTAGCTTGATGAGCGTTGATAAAAGCTGAAGGAGTACAAGGAGTATGCCATCTTAGCCTGGGAATGCTTCTGTGTGCCGGTTCTAGGCCAATAACCAAATAAGACCTTCTTTAATGAAGGCTTAAACAGTAATTAAAATTACCATCTGAATTCCAGATTTGCAAAGGAAAGCTGTTTGCTAACAAAGTCTGAAGCTTTTCATTATATGTCCTAGACTGCATATAGAGTGGGTTTTGGGAGGGAGCTATTTTTCTCCTTTCACTACTTCTATTTCAATGTATAATCTAATCAAGCTGCCTGTTTCTTGCTTATATTCTTATCTTTGGCCACAGGTAATAATAAACATCTCCAGTGTTTTTTTTTGTTGCTAATAGTGATAGTGACTAGGGCGTTCAGTTGTGTGATAACTTCAGAGGAGCTGTTATTGGCAGTGCTGTTATTCTACCTTGCTGTGGGAACCCGTAGTCTGCTGATGAGATTTTTTTGGTATATGAAATGCTGGAGTCTTTCCACTTCTTTAAAGTAAAAACTGTATTTCTATCAAGACTATCAGGCATTCCCCAAATGTCACTGTCAAGCTTCCTCTGATACAGTGGTTACTCTGACTAATCCTGGGACCCTGTTGTGTTCAGAGGATGCGGCAGTGGAAGGGGGTCTGGGTGGCTTTTATCCTGAAAACGGACTAGCGTTTGATGGATGCCCCAAAATTCAGGGTGCTAAGTGTAGGTCTGTTATTAGGGAGTATCTTCAAACAGGAAGATATTCTTAATTAGAACTTGAGCTTATCTGACTTCTAAAAAAATATATCTATAATTAGTATAAATAGAAATCCTTCAAATAAGACACCTTTATCTAAAAATTAACTGAGAAACACCTGCAAGGAAGTGTTCCCAGCAGCCCTGTGGACACTTGAAACTCTTCTGTAGTTTCAGCTTGGACTTGGACTCCCTGGACACAGCAGGTCTAAGATCACCTGTGTGGTTAGTCTGCTTGTTGCAGCTAGCGAAGCAGTATCTGTACGTCCTAGCTCAGTGACTGAGTAAGCTTGTGCAAGCTTCACTTCTGAGACTTCCAGGGAAGCTGGTTCAAAGAACTGTACCAGTTGTTTTGGTGTCTCAGCTGAAACCTTTCTTCTCAAGGTTTCCATGGTTGTAATGAAAAATAAGGACACTTGCTGTCTGTAAGAGCTCAGGCATAGCAGCAGTCCTGTGGAAAACTTGTATTTCAGGTCCTAGGACAGTTGTACGAAGGTAGCATTAAGCAATCAACTATTTCTTTGCTTCGTGAGTAATTCTGTTCGTTACAGCAGGCTGTTGTGAAGGTCAGCCATCTCAAGTAAAGAGTGCTGAGACCAAATTATTAATGACACAGTTAAACACCGTGGTTAAACTAAATAACTTCAAGCTATGTGTGTTTATTACAGCTTTTCCTCATAGATCAGTGCAATACAATTTTTTTCTTTAACTACAAGTTAGAGCAAGAGAATAAAGATGGAATAGAAATTGTATCGCTTTGTGGGCAAAGAAAGGAAACTGTTAGCACAAGATTTTGTGCCATGGGAAACTGGTGAAAGCTTAGCTGTTGTGTGTTCTAGTCAGCTATTAACGTCAACAGCTGGCCGTTCTGATCCCCATAATGGTCCCGGCAGTGCGGCACTTAGGTATGTGCATCATTGGCATAAACCAGTTCTTTGATTTGAGCAGATTAAAATTCTGACAATTGAGCTTTTTAGCAGCTGAGCATCAGATTGCATCTCTGTCACTTGCTACATTGTGTGAATTATTTCTTAACACTAAAAGATAAGCAATTAAGCTGCTACATGTTGCTTGACAGAACTGATTCTTAGTACTTGTTGCCCTAACCTTTCAGTATTTTAACTTGGAAAAACTGAACCCTAAAAAAAAGTGTAGGGTTTTTAGCTCTGAATTAACTATATAGTCAACTGTAAAACAGGCTAGGACAAGGTGGCTGAAAACATGGATGTGATATTTTGATACTTGTGTTCTGATAAAGGCCAGTATGCGGTCCCTCGGGGGGCCTTTCAGCAAGCTGTTAACTGAGGACTGAATGCCTTGGGATAGTTTTTGAAGAACTGCGAAGTCTGGTGCCAGTTGAGTAGAGCAGACTTAAAAACACATCTAATTGCTAGTATGTCTAATAGGCTTCTGCAGTCCGAATGACCTCTTTTTGCCATGTACTTTGCTTTCTGCCATGCCTTGTGCAGCCTGGTAACTGTCAGACTAAGCAGGCTGTGAGAGTAGTGCTACCAGTTAAAATCCTTTTTTGGACATTGTCAGACAAAAGATTATGTATTAATGCACAGCACAATTTTCTGGTGAAACCAGATACCAGCTGTGTTACAAATAGCTTTATATTTTACTTTATCAGAAGTGTCAGCTGGATTTGAAACTTAATTTTGTTTAGCAATATCCTCAGTGTCTTGGAAATATCAGTTCTAAACTTCAGTAAGAAAGATCAGTAGTCAAAGATTTTTTTTGCCAGAAAGTGAACTGCTCTAAGTTTCTTTTTCTTCTAAATGTTAATAACGCTTGCACATCTTTGGCAGCATTCTCCTTTGCTTCTATATTTTGGATCCAAAATCAGGGAGGTATTCTGGAAGGAAAGTCTGAATGTTATGCATAGTTGTTTTTCCTCTTCCCATTCACTGCCTTAAATGTCAGAAGTTAATGATGCATCTTAATTTAGATGCTCTGAAATAAGCATTCCTTTTAAAGGTATTCTAATGAAGTTGTTACGAATCAAAATATTTCTAAAATACTAAACTTGAATTTGGGTGTTCTTCTTAATTCAAAGCTTCCTTGCATAACAGAGGTGTACTGCATGTTTTTATTCTATAATTGTCTCGTAAGCCAAAAGACAAGGTGTTACCATTGGTCAGTCTTTGTGGGAATAGATAGCCTTAGGAAGTGAGGTCTTCATTCATTTTGTATGAATATGCTAGAATTGCAGAACTCTAATCTCCTCTCTGTTATTGCTGCCAGAAACTCAAGACGAAAATGGCAAAACCCAGCGAGCTGACAGTCTTATAATGAAGAAGATAAAGAAAAAAAAGAAAAAGAAACACCGGGAAGATATGAGAGGAAAACGCCTGAAGATGTACAACAAAGAAGTGCAGACGGTGTGTGCTGGACTTACTCGCATTGACAAAGAGACTTTGTCTCAAGGACATTGTGATAACTTAGAAATAAACAAGGAATCCTTCAGGTATCTTAAGGATGAGCAGCTCTGCAGACTGAATTTGGGTATGCAGGAGTACCGAGTGCCCCAGGGAGTACAAACACCATTTGTGACGCACCAGGAGCATTCTGTTCGCAGCAGCTTCTTGAAAACTGGCACTAAATTTAGTAACTTCATTCATGAAGAACATCAGTCTAATGGTGGCGCTCTGGTCCTTCATGCTTACATGGATGAACTCTCATTTTTGTCTCCAGTGGAGATGGAGAGATTTGCAGAAGAGTTCCTTGCTTTGTCATTCAGTGAAAACGATAAAAATGCAGCTTACTATGCTTTAGCAATAGTACATGGAGCAGCTGCTTATTTACCAGACTTCCTGGATTACTTTGCTTTTAACTTTCCTAACACTCCAGTGAAAATGGAAATTTTGGGCAAGAAGGACATTGAAACAACAACAATTTCAAATTTTCACTCTCAGGTAAGAACAGCTTAAAGGCATGCAAGTTGTGTAACATCTGGATTTGAGTAATTTCATTAATACAGAGTGGGGATGGCCTAAAATAGGTGAGGCACAATTTTTCCCTAAGCAGGTAAAGATTATGTTGGGACTTCTACTGTGATTGTTTCTGCTGAAAGTTCTCTTGTGTGCGCAGTGAATCACATTTCAGACACCACTAACCCTGACCTGTAGACAGATCTCTACTGGTCTTCCAAGGTACTGGTTTATTTTCTGAGCTGGGAAGAACCCATGCTGTTTGAACAATAGGCAAGTCTGTATTAACAGTTGGTTAGATTGCAAAGCAAAACCAAAAAAGATCAACTGAAGGAAAAAGCAGTTGTAGTATTTGCCTTTCAGTGCCTTTCAGGTTCAGTATGTCATGCATGGTAGATGAGTTTTTTTTAACATCAGCAGCTGATGCAGGGTGTTACTTGGTAGTTGCTTTCCAATTTCAGAGAGATGAGTGGAATGGCTTCTAATTTTCATTGAAAAAGACTTTCACTTTACTGTGAACATCAAGGTAGTGTATAGGCTTAAACTACTTTAAATTCTGTAGAAGTAAAACCTTTTCATCGTTGGTTTTGGGAAGAGAAACTAAGCTCTGAAAGCTAGTCCTAAGAGTCAAGTTCTCTCATGCAACTTAAATGGATGTAACAATAGTAACAGCTAGCTTTAAGAGGTTTTAATCCTGGAGTCTTATACTGGACTCCTGTCATCAAGCTTGGGAAAGTCTTGAATATGCAGCAATGTTACACTTTAGGTAAGTTTGTAGCAGATGGAATTATTTTTTTTCTCCCTCAGTCTAGACTGAAAACAGATTCAAACTGATGCTTCTTTCTAAGCCTTTAGATGAAGTCAAGGTCTCAAATACTGGTCCTTTGGTTGGAAGGAAAAATCTGGAATGCCACAGTCCACTGCACTTCAGCACTGCTGGAACAGACGTCCTTTAGCAACAGACTTTGACACTGTAATGCTTGTGGTGGGCTGTCTGGATCTCTCTGAAGATTACCAAATAGTTGTAAGCTAGATTTGCATTGGAAAAGCAGTTACTGCCTTACGGAGTTACTGTATGGTGACTTGCAGTGTCTTTTAATAGTGTCCAGCATTTAGCATAGTAAACATTAAATTAGTAATTGCACTACTTAGCTTATGAGCTTCTTTGACAATTGATAGCTCTGCAGCACTTACTTTAGAACAGCTTCTACTTTGTGGACTAAGTAATCCCTTGCTCTGACAGCTGCATCAGAGTGCATATTGCTCCAAGATCAGCTCAATGTATGAGCATACAGACAGCTGCTATCAGCAGAGCACTTCTACATGATGCAATTTTCTGCATGTGCTATACAGATGTGAGGCTTGTCTATAAGCTAGGTTTCAAAGCCTTCTGTATTACTTACACCATGTTCTCTGACATCATGATTACATTCTAATTTACTTTGAGTGTATGTGATGGTCCCCTAAAATAGCTAAATGGTGCCAACTGGATATTTAACAATAATACTCTTTCCTGGTGGATGTCTTGGTCTTGTGAACATGAATAGCTTGTACTATAAATATATGTGAGGAATGTATGGTAATGAATAAGAGGCTTCCCAGGGTTACAGTGTATGCTGGTATTTCAATTCTATTTTAAGTACTCTAAACTTGAGTCATGACACTAGGTTCAGTTAGGTTGAAATGCCTCTCGAAACCCAGCTTTGGCATGTCTGGTTAATCTTCTCCAGTTGAAGTATGTTAGTGTGGTTCACACACTGAACAAGCACGTATGGAAATAGCTGTCACACTTCTAAGACAACTGAAACACGAGTATAGGCAATGCTATAATAGTTTAAAGATGCACTTAAATGCATGATGGCTTCAACTATGGCAGATGCGTTCTGCTAAAGCTCGAGTCCTGCAAGCTAGCTTATCTTTAGAGGTGGCTAAAATGCTCTGCTTCAGAGAACAGCAAGGATAACTCAGGCTTATGGCTATTCCTTGGCAGCACTAAGGAATGACCAATTTGTTTAATTTACACTTCTGGACCTTCCTGTATGAGAAAACATGCAAAACAATTATGTTATAGAACATCATGCCTTTGCAGATTAAGCGTGTCACAGGAAGATTGTATGCTCTAACGCTGATTTTATTGTCAGTTGAGGATGCTCAAGTAAATCACCTCAATTTTAAGGTGAACCTTTTGTATGTGTGAACTCATGTGCTGTACTGAACCATGCTGTGTTGTGTCAAGAAATCAAATTCACTGGAAGTTAACTTGAGTGCTGGCTTGTACAACGTTCAACTGTTTTTGTACCTGTTCAGACAAAATGAGTATCTATAGGATGTGTCTTCTATTCGAAGTAAGGTCTTGAATCTGGAAGACTTCACGAAATCTAATGGTTAGTTCATTTGCAAGGTGAATTTCTCTGTTCTCAGGGCAGTGAGAATAATGCAAACTGAATAATTAAAAGCAAATCACTCCAATGTGAATTTATATTATATCATTTTTGATTTCTGTATATTAAAATATTTAACACTGAATGTGCTGTGTTTTTGCTTGTATTGGCTCTGGCTTATTCTAATACTGAAATGCCTGTTCTTTCAGACAGCGATGAACATGTTTCTTAGTATGCAAGGTCCTAGCGTAGTCCATATTGTTAAGACCACAAATACTAATACCACTGAATTGTGTTAGTGCAGCTCTGAAGGAATTGAGGGGAGAAAAGCTACATATTAGGGAATTTTTTGACAATATTAAACTGCTGAAATCTAATGCTGATGACTACTGAGGTGCTTGAGATGAATACCCCAGCCTGCTGGGACTGCAATGAGTTGGCAGGTAGCTTTTAATAACTTAAAGCAATATAAACACTTGAGAATTAAAAAACAGCATGTGTTTACACTGAAACTAAACAGAAATCTGGGATTTCCTAAAAGTATTTTTAGTGTCTTCTTTCTAGCTCTCATTCTCTATTTTTGAATCTCATTCCAGTAAATTAAAAGTACTGTCAAAGCTCCTAGTCTTCTCTTCCTTTTGGAAACACTACTCTTTAAAGGAAAATCTTGCATGTGGTGTTTACCAGTTAATTTTGACTTTCATGACAAACACCTGTGAAGTACTAGTGAACCTCAAGTCATTACAGTAGACCATAACTCAGCTGGAAATAGTCTTTCTCATTTACTTCAATAGCACCAGGCAGTTAAATTTAACTGGTTTAAGGACCATAGTGTGGATGTAAAGCCGTGTATCTGCAGGGAGAGGTGATGTGGTATAGCAGGGAGCTTTAGGCTGAGGAATAAAGCTGTACATGAAATCATCTTTGGCTCCTCCTTAGCTTTTCATTGAAGTACCAATGTGTCTGATCACTACAGAACTGTCAACTGGCTATACACAAAGCTAAACAAAGACCCTGGAAAAAGGAGTGAACTGAACTCCTATAATTATTCCCAGTATCTGTGATTGCTGCTACAGGATAAAATTGCAGCAGTAGCTCTAAGTCTTTATTAATCTATCCTAATTTATTTTTAATGACTTCATGGAGTAGTTTAACTACACTTGTTTTATTGTCTGAAAAACTAAGCGCAGTGCTTTAGAACTAATTACTTCATACACATCTCTGTGCTGGGCTGTAACTTCTCACCACTGGAACCATATGATGAATATAGGGAGGCTGCTGAAGGGTGATGGAAGGTTGGAGTTCGGATGAATTTGAGAATACAGACTTACTGCAGAATTGGTGATCTTTTAAGACTGAATAGCTGCAGCATCTACGTACAATGTACTCTGTGGCAATGTGGCATATTACAGCTGCAGTCCATACAAAAAGGCTAGAGAATGATGGAGTCTTGCTGCTGGTTCTCCTCTGGGAATGGGAAATTGGCAAGAAAAGTATCCAGATGATCTGAGAAAGTGGGACACTGCTGCATGGGATGTCAAAAAACAGATTAAGGTGTTTCTGGTCACAGGTGTGACAGCAGGTTGTTACAAATGGTAATCTTAAGATTGTTGTAGATAAACACTGAAATGTACACCTGACCACTGATTTCTGGTTAGACCTCTCAGGTCCCGAAGTTCATTGCTATCGCAACATTGTCAGAACCACTACCTGCAGGGGACACAGATTTTTCACTGGTCAGAGGGGAAGACCTTCAGGACACGCCTGAAATGAAGAATGTACATATTTCAGTAGTATACAGTTTGAAATGAAGAAGCAATACTCAGCTGTGCTGATAAATAGTCTTTCACCAGCAAACGGAAACTGAGTTGCAAAGAAACTTCACATGGCGATTTTCTCAAGTCAGCATGAAAGCATTGAGTTGTTCCTGAATTAGTCAGATACTAACTTCCTATTATTCAACCTATAGAATCGTGTGCTATCAGTCATTTAAACAGGAGTTATTTTCTCCTGGGGTACCCTACAGATAAGGACGTTCCAAACAGTGTCTTTGCATATTCCTAGAGACATCTCTAATGAAATAGTTGTAGGTTTGTATGGACACTGGGCTATGGCCTAGCGCATTATATTAAAAATGAATCTCTTGAAACTTAAGTGGTGGTGTTTTTTCCTTTCTGGCTACTCAGGTCAATCGAACATACTGCTGTGGAACCTACAGAGCAGGACCAATGCGGCAGATCAGTCTTGTTGGAGCTGTTGATGAAGAAGTTGGGGACTACTTCCCAGAATTTCTAGATATGTTAGAAGAATCTCCATTTCTGAGAGTAAGCAGTAACTTGTGGTGCTTTCTTTAAAGACCTACAGATATTTAAATGATTATGAAGTTTCATATATTTTAAAGTAATTAGAAACCTTACAAATATTTTCTCCATTGATGTGTTTATCATTGGAACTACCGAAGATTGAGGTACGTTCTTTCCTGTGCCCAAATGAAAGTTGAACTGACTTGCTACAGTCTTGGAAATAATTCAAAAATTAAGTGGAGTTTATTATCATATATATACACACACTACCTAATCATTTATCTACTGCCCTAAAACCTAAGTTAGGTAAAGGGAGCTTGCAATATATTTTACCTCTCAGAATGTCAGTTTTTATACTATTTCTCTGACAGTAGGTTCAAACTAGTTTTACTAAAGACACTGTTTAATATATCCATCTCATCCAGTGCTTTGTGCTCTGTTTTCTTAGATGACTTTGCCCTGGGGTACTCTTTCTAGTCTCAGACTTCAGTGCAGGTCACAAAGTGATGATGGTCCCATAATGTGGGTGAGACCAGGAGAGCAGATGATCCCAACAGCTGATATGCCAAAATCACCATTCAAGCGACGCCGGTAATGTTTTTTTCTGTATTAAAGGCAAAACAGTGCAGTTACATATGCTTTAGATTTGAGAACAAAACTGCTATTTTATATATAATTAGTTCTTTCAGAAGGCTGATTCACAGGCTGAAGCTTTACATTTTAATTTTTCTTTAAAAATTGGCCTAGTGAATTAAGCCAAATGTGTTATTTATGATGGTTATTTTATTTCATCACTTTTTATTTTAATATGTCTTTGATCAATGCTTCATTAATACTGGCACCTGTTTTGATTGTCCTTCAGGAGATATGCTTATTCAGCTAACTTCCGTGGAAAGAACTAATTGTGTGGGTGAAATGCTCTTAAACATATCAGATCCTTTATACCATTAGAGTTGGATTTTAATATTAGTGCTAAAACAGTTGTGATACTGTCTTCCTTCTCAGGAAATAATATGGTGCACATATATAAACTTGCTATCTTTCTCAGAAAGAGTGTGCTGTAGAAATTTTAGGAGTTTAAGAATTGGAAGCGTATTTTAATCATAATTTCCAGCAGAATTTCTGGAGGTACTTCTAAATAATTAAATAATTTAGTATCTGTTAAAATAGCTCTATTTTACTTGCCATTAAGTTTCTGGAAGAATGTTTTTACCACAGGTGGAAAAAATATATATATATTTTTAGCAATTGCATTTGTTATTTTATGAAGTTTGATCTCATAACCTGAATTGTACTTAGTTGTATTTGATTCAATCTTTTATTGTCCAATACCTAGATAAAGTCAGTCTTTGATTTTGGAGCCTGCTGTATACAATACTTTAGGAGTATTTTAATACAAGCATTTATTTTCTGAGTAGTCTGCCATATTTTTTAGTATGCCTTTTAATCATGTTATAGGTCAATGAATGAAATAAAGAATCTCCAGTACCTACCTCGGACCAGTGAGCCCCGTGAGGTTCTTTTTGAAGACCGAACGAGGGCTCACGCTGATCATGTGGGTCAAGGATTTGACTGGCAGAGTACGGCTGCTGTAGGTGTTCTGAAGGCTGTGCAGTTTGGGGAATGGTAAGTACCACCAAAATGGGACTATTACCATGGGTGCGGGCAAGTCTAAATATTTTTCTCTCTTAAGAAAATTTGTTGGAAAACAAGCCTCATTAAAGAAGTTGTCTAAAGCCTGTACTGAAATAAATGCAGTCTAGAGGTGAGAAATATAGGCTATGTATCTATTATTTTCTCTCTTGTTGAGGCAGTACAAAAGTTGTAACAGCAGTCTGCAGAAAATTTTAGTGACATACAAAAAAAAGCCTCAAGATACCACGCCCGGACCATCATCTCTGATTGTTCATTTCCTGAGCAGGTATATTAATGCAACTCTTGTAAACAGTAATCGAAGATCAGTGATGTAATTAACTTCATAGCTACAATGCTTTTTCATTTTGTGTACTTAAGGCATTGCTGTTGATCTTGCGTAGAAACTACAGACTCTCATGGTTATTTTGGACAATTACAGTAGAATTTTGGTAGCATCATTAACAATGTTATTAGATTTTCATACGAATAAAGCTGCCAGAACTTCCTTTACCGATTCACAGCCATTAGACAAAAAACAGCTGACTAATATTGTCATTACAGTTTCAAAGTGCTGCATTGTTACATTTCTTTAATCAGGATTATTCTGTATAATTGTACAATGGAAGAATTGAGGTAAGTTTTGACTTCTAGAATTTACAGGATACTTCGGTATAGCAGCAATTTGAACCTCCTTGTCTGACATGTCAGTATAGTATTTGTCCACAAAAATCATCACTTCTGTTGTGCATGCATCAGTAAAGTAAAATGAAAAAAAAAAAAAAAAAGAAAAACCTACAAATAATACCTACTTTCCTAAATAACATGCATATTTACTGAGGAGTGATTAGACTTCATGTCCAGAAGAAAACTGAAGCAGCTTGTTCAATGAAGCAATTATCTATAAGTCAAGTTGTTTAAAAATTCCTGTAATTATCTCTTTCTAGGAGTGACCAGCCTCGTATAACCAAAGATGTGGTTTGTTTCCATGCTGAAGATTTCACTGATGTTGTGCAGAGACTTCAGTTGGACCTGCATGAACCACCAGTGTCACAGGTATTTAATCTTTCCTACTGACAGCTCATTCTTAGTATTTTGGAGATAGCTTCTGATAGCTTTCAGATTTGCTCTATAGCCAGCCCTTCTGCATCCCCAGTGGCTCTCAGTTCTTGCCTCCTTTAAGCAATTTTCCTTGTTTCTTTTCCACCAAGCTGGGATCTGTGCTGTGAATCACTTTGTATTCTTCTGCCAGTCTCACCTCAGTGTCTTAGTTTTACAGTTATGATGACTGAAATAACCTGAGACCAGCAACCCTCACAGAGCAAAATCTACTGATCTGGAATAAATGCATTACAAAAAGTATACTGTAGAGAAAAAATATACCACTGATATGTCTCCAGTATAAAAGTAACTTTTTTTTTTGCATAAAAGATTCTGGCAGGTATTTACTTGTAGTTGAGTCCAATGGGAATTACTTTTCCAGTTTTTATCTCAGATACCCAGGTTTTAACTATACACTTTGGAATTATTGATGGGTGTCTCAGGTGACTTTTCCACAAGGTCTTTCTTTTTTTTTTTTTTTTTAACTTGTCCTAGGGGTTGCAATGATTGCTGCAGGCACCTTGCCATTGGGACTGGAGTGCCAGCTTTTATACTGTGTCAATACCTTTAAACATTCATCTCGCATCTTGACATCTCACATCTCGACATAATGCTTGTGGAATGTTTCATACTTTTAAGTAATTTTTCAACAATGTGTGGATTTTCAATTGCTTAGTAATAATTTTGAAGATAAGAAATGGCAGGTATCTTTCACAGAATCACAGATTTACTGAGGTTGGAAGTGACATATTAAGATCAAGTCCAGCCCCTCTGCGCAAGCAGGTTCAGTTAGGGCAGGCTGCCCAGGACTGTGTGCAGTCAGGTTGGGTTGTTATCTCCCAGCACTATTTCTGGGTGGAGGTATTGCTAACTTAATGTTAATCATTTTCTTTCTTTCTCCATTGGGTTTGTTTATGTTTGTTCTACCTCCTGTTGGTAATAAGAGGTCTATGCAGTATCTAAGTACTGAAGCCTGCTGGGTAGGTAGCTCCCTGTACTAGCTAGTAGTAACAAACAGTGTCTAGAAAGTATATGCTATAGGAACAATTTTAAATTGATTAAAAATCATGTATGCCTCTTTCTGTCTTTTTAATACCCTGATGTTGCCTTAGGATATGAAGGCATCTAAACTCAGTTCTGGCAGCCAAAACAATGCAGCCTTATGTCAAATCTACTGTTTTCAGCTATGACTGTAGAGTGTTTTCAGCTGTTAATCATCCTCTCAAAGATGTACACATTAGATAAATGAGAGTTGGATTTTTTTTAATGTAATTTTAAAAAATGAACTCTTACCTGTTTGAATAGCTGCATTCTGATCGAGGTACAAAGTGTGTTGAAAATAGGTGGATACTGAATTGTTTACCCTGAACAGAGTATACCACTAACTTTACCATCTTTCCTTCTCCCAGTGTGTTCAATGGGTGGATGAAGCCAAACTAAACCAAATGAGACGGGAAGGCATTCGCTATGCTAGAATTCAGTTGTGTGACAATGACATCTACTTCATCCCTAGAAATGTCATTCATCAGTTCAAAACAGTGTCAGCAGTCTGCAGCTTAGCTTGGCACATAAGACTTAAACAATATCACCCTGTGGGGGAGACTTCTCAAAGTACAGAAAGCGATTCAAACTTGAACAGTAGCGTTCCTGGAAAGACAGAGTCAGAAGGTGAATCACAATGTGTGAGTGTAAAAATAGAGGCTGAAGAACCAGGTACAGAAATGCAGCTTACAACAGGGGTGCTTTCTTCCTCTGTTTCTTCAATATCAGGACTTGTGCAACCACATCAGGTGGCCCAGCCCCTTCCAGCTTTTAAAGTAGAGTCTAATCAGCAACACAATCCACAGGGTCATGCAGGCTCTTCTGTGTGATATGTATATAATCAAACATTTTTTAACAACTTTTTAAAATTTTGATGTGAAGTTATAGTTTTATAACTGGCTTATGTTTTATTGGAGAAATCTTGCCTATAATTCTATAGAGAAAGGTGACATTCCAAAATGTCAAGCATATCTTTTTTACACAGATTATGCAAAATTCAAGTTGTATTTTAACCCCTTAGTACAACCTGTAACAGTGGTCTACCACTTCTTTCTGTTTCAGTAAAGAGATATTGAATATCTCCTCAAAATCAGAATGAAATTCCTCCAGGAACATAAAATGATTGAACTGTATTGGTCAGTGTTATTTCCCTGTTTTTACTTTATTCTTCACCAGAAAGTGATGTTTTTGTAGAAGGCTTACAAAGAACTTTCCCATCTCATTTTAATTGCTTAAAAAAAGAGAAAGCACAGCACTTTTGTTGATGTTTTGTGAAATTTTTGGTATGTCTGTTGTTGACATGTTGGTTTATATACAAGTTGGTTTATATACAAGCTCTAGAAATTGATCTGTATTTCTTACAGTTCCTACAAAGGTGATCTGTAAAATTAACTGAAGAAAGTGTCTGATCCTGTTGAAATGCAATGACTTACTGACCTAACACTTTTCATAGCACTGCTTATTAGTATTTGGTGTGAGGGTTTTGCTTCCAAAGTACATCTTCCCGGAACATGATTAATATTAGTGTCAAAATCAGAGAATCTATTGGTAGTCTTATGGAGGAAACTGCTATCTTTGAGCACTTTAAGGCTTTAAAATGCTAACCAACTTGGCAGCTTGTTTTGATCAGGTCGTAATATATGTCCAATGGAACCACACTTTCCCTTGTACTGATGCACTTAATATAATAGCGTTGAGTTGGTAACTGACTTACACAACAAGAATGTCCTTATTCTAGGAAGTTCTGTATTACTGTTTCACAATAAAAAGTATTATGGCATTGGACTGCTGTTTCCATGTGTAGCTTTTGGGTGCCCAGGTACTGTGGAAAAATCAGTGGCACGTGCTAAATACGTAGAGTGTCAGCTATCAACAGTTCTTGAACAATCTTTCAATATTTCTAAATGTTAATGTGTAATCTGTATTTGACTTTCACTTACCCCATTTATTATTGCCCTTTCCAGTCATCAAAAGGAAGAGTCCTGTCCCTCTCACCCTCTCCCTTCCCCCTACCCACATTTAGAGTACAAGTTGGGTTTTGGTGCAAGTTAAGCTGTGTCCAGATAACTTTGTTCTGATCCTCAGTGGGGTAGGAAAGATTTGAAACACTATGTTAGACTAGACAAAAGCAGAGATGCTGTGTTAGTTCTGGATGCATCTTTTTAATATCAATTATTACTCTTCTCTTTATAAGGGTCTCTAAAATATGTTACTCTACGATAAATCTTACTTTGTGCAATATTGTTTGTGTAGGCTTTTATATACATATTAGCACCTCAATGTAGAGGTCACTATTTTAAACTGATAGAAAAATAATCATCAGAAGATACTGCAGTGATTAGTTAGAACCTGTATTACTCCTTATGTGTATGTATGTATTGTCTTCGGTACAAAAATGAGGACTAGGAAATATTTCAATTTAAAACTAACTTACAGATTGAAGTGGTAGTGACTTGTTTAGTAATCTGTGTAAATAAGGTGTTAGAATGGAAAGCTTTTATGATAAAATGTGATTCATGCAGGGGTGTAATTTAATCTTAGCAGAAATTCTAGATGATCCAGACTGGTTCATAAATGAGCAGTCTGTTTTCTGGTGGGTTTTTTCCACTTTTTATGTTGAGAGGAATTTCATAGCTTTAAGGGTTGTGCAAAGTAAAATTCCTCACAGGCAATAGTGGTTTCAGTTCATCCTTCACATTTGAAGATTGTATTACCCAAGGGTGTTCTTTCCTTTAAGAAGTCTGCTAGTCTTCCAAGTGCCCGTTTTCCTTCTCACATGTGCTATTCTTCGGTTGTGTTAGTAGAGGTACATAATAAGGTGGGTGTTCTTTGTCAGCCAGCACTGTACAATCACTCAGGAATGGACAAATCTGCAGCTACTTCAGTGATTCCACAAACATCTTAAATGGCACAATAAACTACTTAAGAGCCCCTATACAGCAAATTGTCTACTTTATATTAAAAGCTGAAATAGAATGAAGGGGGAATCAATGTGGAAGCCCTGTGTAAATTCTAATAACATTTCTTAAATGGATAAAGGAAGGAGACCAGAGTGGCTCATGTTGCTTGTGGATCTCTAGGTTTAGTGAAATCTGTGCCTATAGCCTGACATACCACAGAAACGCTCTGGCATCTCTTTGGATGGAGGGAAGTGATCTGTAGTACCATGCGCTATTTACATTCAGTTCAATTACTAACGTGATATCTATCTAATATCAAATTTAAATATAGAAATGTACCTTCAAATGGCTTGAATGTTGCTGATACTGTTCTAGCATGCTTGGAAGACTGAGGAAGAGCGGAGCAAACTGTATACAATCTTTATAAAAAACTGTTTCCAAAGTAAATTCTCAACTTTGTTATGCTTTAACCAAAATGACGTACTGCTTTCAAACTCCACCTCAGATCTGGATGTGTAGTATGGGAGAGATTGCTTATGAAGCTGGTCGCCAAACTTTCTAGCCATTACTTTAGAACCACTTCAATTCCACTGAAATCAATAGAGCATAGTTAGAACAATGCTTTGATGTGAAAGATGCAAACATTTTCCACAATAATGTGTGGAATGTTGATTTTTTTTAAGCTATGGCTACTCAGAAATGAAGTAATGCATTGAAACCATTTAGTGTACAAGCAAAACAAATCTCTGGTTAAGTCAAAGTAATTATTTCTGAATATATCTCACACTAAATAGCTGCTTGAATTTCTCCAAGATTTCATAAAAAAGCTTATATGTAGAGATAATCAAACTGGCATATTTCATGAGTTGTTTTAATAGATCTCAGGAGTGCCACCAGGAGAGATGCAGAACAGTTCATAAATACCAGTGCTGTTCAGTTACTATAAACTATGAATTCTCCGTTTATGTGGCTCCTGTGATGTTTGTGCCTAATTTCTTTTTAGCTTACGTCATCAGCAACTATCTAGAAAAACACTCGTGCTTTGTACTGGGGGCAACTACTCCTTGACCAAGTATTCTGTCTAAGCCTACAGGCTTAGGGTTCTATTTTCAATACAGTGCTGTTGATAAAAACAACTGTCAGGATAAAGAGGAGTGGCTCAGTTGCACAAGTGAACTAGCAGAACACAGTTTAAAGATGAAATAACAGTTATCTTCGCTTTCCTCTCTCCTTCAGCCATGCTAGAAGTCGTTCTGTGCAGGTACTTGACACATTCTCTTCCAGGAAGGTGGGACACTCACTGGAGTGTTCTCAGGGGATTTATAATAACCTTTTTTTGTAGGTTCAGATCTTGCCATACAGAAAAAGGGCTCCGTACTGTACTCTGTCAGATCTACACATTACAGTTTAGTTCCCCTGGACGATGCTAATTGTCAGATCTTCTACCACAGACAAAAGTTAAAGTCCTCCTGTCATGGCCTGCCATTTTCAGGTCTCAACCAACTGAGTGATAAACTCCTGAAATCCGCCTTTCCTAGGAACGCGAAGCGCTTGTAGGCGTTCGCCTGTCTAAGGGGTGCAAGAGGAGCATTTTGGTTTTTCCCCCAGAAAAGCAACCTTCCCCCCCGAAGCCCTGCGTGCTGTCCTTGCGTCTGTCCGGCCACAAATCCCACCAGAAGCCCCCCGGGGCAGGGCGGCCCTGGGCTGCCGTAGCACATGGCCCCAAGAAGCGTCACGGGGGCACTCCGAACTGCGTCTGAAGGCATACGTATGCTTCTGGTTTCTTTGTACAACGTGTAAAGAGAGTTCTGTATTGCTGTTTTTGTGGTTTGATTTGGATTGGCAGCTAAGATTATTATTTTTTTTTTTCTGTGGTTTTAATTTATCTAAGGTCTTTGCCTACAGAGGACGTGTACAATTGCCTGGAAGACTGTTTGCTTTGTGCGGCCTTAGTATATTTATTGACATTTAGCAAGTGTTTTGCGAGGTTTTTACGACGAGCGGTGTAAGCGCTGTGTGAACCCTCTGCCGCGGTGCATTTCCTCCGGTAGCTGACTGTACGAGAGTGTCAAACTGTTAAGCTATTCCTTTGTAAAATAGTCGAGCGGAATGCATAGAAATTTTTTTTTTTTTTTCTTCCTGTAAAGTATTTTTTTAAATAAACAAAGTCTGATTTTGTCCCTTTATCCCCGCCTCGCTCCTTGTCGCGCCTCACGGGGGCGGGCCGGGGCCTCTCGGCGCTCCCCTCACGCTGCCCGGCCCGGCCCGGGGCGGCGCCAGGCGGCGGCAGCCGAGCACCGGGCGGGCGGCGCGCGGCGGTCTCCGGGGTAACGGCGGCACCGGCGGCGGCCCGGGACCGGGACCGGGACCGGGACCGGGGGGCTGAGGCCGGCACCGGGGACCCGGGGCCGCGCCTCATGGCCGCGCGCGACCGTGACGCGATCTCTTGGTACCAGAAGAAGGTGAGTGCGGCGCGGCGGGCGCGGGCGCGGGCCCGGCCGCCGCCTCAGCCCGGTCTCCTTGCAGGTCGGGGCCTACGACCAGCAGATATGGGAGAAGGCCATCGAGCAGACCGAGATGAAGGTAACGGCGGCGGCCCCCTCGCCGTGAGGGGAGCGGGGGGTGTGTGTGTGGGGGGGGGGGTGGGGAGCGCTGACGGGCCTTTGTTTTCGGCTCCGCAGGGCTTCAAAAACAAGCCGAAAAAGAAGGGGCACATCCAGCCCGACCTGATCGACGTGGATCTCATCCGAGGTGAGGTGAGGGGGTGCCCCCGAGGGGAGCTGGGGGCCGGCTGCTGAGGGTCTGCCTCCTGCTAGGGGCCTTCTGCGGCCCCCGGGGGAAGGCCGCGGGCAGGGGCAGGAGGAGCTCGGCAGGGGCAACGTGAGGGCTGGGGGGCACAGAGCTCGTTGGAAGGGGAGCAGCAGGGTGTGGGTGGGGTGGGGACCTGCTTTTGGGCACACCTGCCTACCCTGCACAGGCTGGGAGGTCGGGCTGGCTCCCCTTCAGATGGCGGCACCCCGGCAGAGCTTGGCCTTGGCCAAAGAGGAAGTCACAAGTAAGAAAATTCTTGTAGTTCACCTATAATAACTTGTTTATTTTTCCTTGAATGTCGAGGTTCTACGTTTGCCAAAGCTAAGCCTGAGATCCCTTGGACGTCACTAACTAGGAAGGGAATTGTGAGAGTTGTGTTTTTCCCACTGTTCAGCCAGTGGTGGATACAGGTCACTTCCCAGCGTATTTTTATGTGGCTCCTGGTGCTCTACCTTATGCAAGGTAAGGAGTAGCGGTAGGCTGTGCCACAATCTTTTTTTTTCTGCAAGGAACCTGATACTCTTCCATAGTCCATAATAAAAAAATAAGGATCCTATAATTTACTTGTCTGAGCACTGCCTGCAGACGCAGGGCGAAGCTTTACCCTCAGTGTGTTCGTGGGTTCCATGCTCCCGCGCTTTCAGGTGATGGGCTAACTTCTTGTGCTGTGTTTGCTCTGCCCTGTCTTGCTGATGAGGCACTGGATCAAAACTCAAGAGCCACACTGAGTCCACAACTGCCTTCTTTCCTGTGGAACCTTAGCCAGCTGTGCTTTGGCATTCTGCCTTTTGGGGAGGTTGTGGTGGTATTTCACTGGTGTGTACAGGACAGTGGAAGGTGGGGTAATCATCTAGGTGAGAAGAGTTTTGAATTTTACTTTTGTTATACTGAGGCACCCCTCTTCAGACAGCTTGTTTGTACTTACAACTCTGAGCTGCAGTGGTCTGCACCAGATGTGGATTTGATGTAGGAACATTTAGGTAAGAAGTCTTTGGTGTTGCACAGATCTGTTTGGAAAAACATGCTTGGTCCTTTCTGACAGTAAAATCTATTAATTTAGGCAGCCTTGTACTATCTGTTGGGCATTAACATTTTAACCAGTGAAATCGCAAGTAAATGCTTCTCTGCAGTTCCGCTGTCATCCAGTAGCTGATTGTTTATGCTGTTCTTGATTTGTCCTTTGAAGTGATCTTTCAGCTTCCTTTTTCTCTTTGTCCAGTATTTATTCTATACTGTTTACAGTACAGTAGTATTTGCAGAAGTTATAATACAGAGTAAAAATAAGTAGTTAAGACAGAAGTAAAAACTGGGTCATGCTTTTGCATTTGATACAATTTTCTCTTTTTCAGTCATAGCAGTTGTATTGTATTTCATGATACCTGTGGTGAATGCAAGCGAAGTCATGGGACCTATGTGCCTTATGTTACTCATGGGAACTGTTCACTGTCAAATAGTGTCCACACAGATCAGCAAAACTTCGGGAAACAATGGACTCAGCAGGCGGAGGAGGTGAGAGAGGTAATGGGTTTATTTGTTGGGATCAGAGCATATGATGGATTGCTCATGGGAGAATTTAACGAGTAAATATTTTCTCTTCTGTTTTTATGTCAATGTTATTTAACTGCAAACGTAAAAAGGAATATTTTCTGTCTTGCATGTAATCTTCTCATAACAAAGACAAATGCTGCAAGGTTACCAGGCTGTGATAGGTCTGCTGTAGTTGACATTTGGGTCTTCTTTTCCTAAGGCACCCTCAAGGTTTTGCAAACCAAACCGGTGTCCTGCTTTGGTTTTAACTATACCAGATCGCTGATGTTTATTGAGAAGAGGCGAATGATGATGGATATGACTGGTGGATTCATTGCTGGCAATTTTCTTTGCATGTGGGAAATGTTACAGGTCATCTGCTAGGTATTTAACTGTTAGGAGCGTTACTCAGTGCAAATGCAACTGTAATATATCTGAACAGAGAATTAGGGGTGTGGTTAGATTTTTGCTACCATTAGATTTCTACAGTAAAGATTCTATCTAGATTTTTGTCTGTTGTATCGTTTTCAATTCCTTTGCTAGTGACACTGATGTCTTGTGTATGCATAAATTCTGCTTATCCACGTAAAATTTATTCTATTTGGAAATAAGCCTCCTGTCAGCATGACTCATGTAAAATAGCATCTAAAATGCTATTCAAATCTGATTCAGATCTTTTAAGAAATACCTAAAACTAGCTTGCTATGCAAATTGAATTCTCCTTTTATTTCTTCTAATCAGGAAATTACGCAAATCTGTGGGTGTTGATGGGAACAGCGGGTCTTCTCCTGAGAAAGCCAGTAAAGAACAGCAGTCGGAATCTGCATCCGTTCTTAACAGTTTATTTGGCATGCTGTTCCGAAGGAGGTATGTGATCTTCGCTGGGTTTGGTGTGTTTGTAACGACACTGTGTGAACAATTCGATATTTGGAAAATGAATACAAAACGTGTGCTGTCACTGATGTCCCCAGGGTCTGCCAGCTTTGGAGCTAAGAGCATGCTTGGTATTGTAGGAGTCTTTATTATGTCCTTATTAGGAGATTGTATTATATCTCACACTGTAGCTGAAATTAAGTGGTAGATGGGTTGCAGAAAGTGACAGAGCTTATTTTTATTTATCAGATAAGTAACAATTCTTGAATGTGTATTCTCAAATTATATTACAATTTTACCTAATATTCAGAAGCAATTGTGTCTTCTAGTTAAGGTTGCTCGAATAGTCATGCCACTACACTGTCTTACTTTTTCTCTAAAAATAACCTGGGGAAAAAGGGGGATGGATTGTTTGGGATATTATTTCATTGCCTTTTATTGTTTTCTCAAGCGAGTTTCCAGATGAGTTTTCAATTGACAGATCCTTTTCCTTGATGCAGACTTCTTGCCTTCTGAGTTGCCCTTAGCTAGTTTTTTGAATAAGAAAATATTTCCCTCTTGATTTAGAAGTTTACAGTTACAAAAATGGTGAAAGTGAAGCAGATTTAAGTCTCTTCAACAGAATCAGGCCACAAAGAGCCTGTCAGAAGAAGACAGTTATGTATTCCCTCAACTATTGTTTAATGTTGTACCTGCATGGCAAGTGACAAGAGACCTTGATGTTTTCCTCAAAGAACTTTTCTCTGACATAAAAGCACTTAATTTTGTTTTCGCTCACAGGGTCAGAAGAATAAAGACGGTAGCTGAGAAAGGGACTGAGACAGAAAATGGTGTGAATGCTGTGAATAATGGCATTAAGCACAGACATGCCAGATCTGAATACAGGCTGTTGAACTTGAAAGAGAAAAATAAACTTTCCGATGCAGAAAAGAGCCATCA
Source organism: Aythya fuligula (assembly GCF_009819795.1). Classification (NCBI taxonomy): domain Eukaryota; kingdom Metazoa; phylum Chordata; class Aves; order Anseriformes; family Anatidae; genus Aythya; species Aythya fuligula. The sequence goes on along the minus strand of NC_045583.1, from coordinate 2,282,298 downwards.
GGTACTGGCAAGAAACATCCATTTGCAGTGGCAAGTTTCAGTACTTTCTGTGTGTGCCCAAAAGTTTCTTGGTACTTAAGTGTATGGATGGATCCAATTCAAGGTACTCTCTTTCTCAACAAATCGTTGCTTACAGGAAACCTAAAAACCCTTTCTGCTTCTGGACTGAACAGTTGACATGTTGCTAATTTTCACTGTAAGCACCTTTTCATGTGTCTCTTACAATAGTCAAGTGTGTTAATCACAGACAGTCCTGGAAAATGTCTGTTTTACCTAACTGCTTATTTCGTTATAAGATTTCTGATCATAAGCTGCTCAGTTAAGGATTACTGCTGATAATTATTAAAAATAAATAAATTAGAAATTTTCAAAAGCAGTTCTGTAAAACATTTTCCTTGCAAACAGTTCTCACGTTATCCTCTGGAAGACTGAAGATAGGGAAATGAAGACCGAAATGTCTCTTGGGGGTGGGAGAGACTAAGTTAAGGCATCGTGATTGCTGTTTAAAGCTCTAAAACAAGAAGCTTTGTGGAGTTACTTTTGAGGCTCCTCTGGGTCAGTAAGGTGTTACCTCCAATATGAAGAACATAGATTAGAATTTGTTCAGAACAAATTTCTTCAGCCCTACAGGACTGTAGTACTGTGCGGTTCCAACTTCTCTGTTTCTAGGCATTTGGAGATAAGAGATTACTCTGTATCGTGGCGTAGCAGCAGCACTGGCTCTGAACCTGCGGTTTGATGCGATTCAGGTTGGTCCTTTTGGTGCCTTCATCTTATTTTCTGCATTTCCAGGATGATTGCACCAACAGAGATGGTATTTCTGATGACCTTTCAAGTGAGGAGGATGCTGAAGCAATGGCACAAAGGATCTTACTATGCCAGAATGCAGAAGGGGCTTCCAGTGACAATAGCTATGAAGAGCAGAAAAGGCCTCTCATTTCTCTGAACCAGGCTGTCTCACAGGTACTCATGTTGAATTTAAGCCATTTTCCACGCAACTTTCTGCTATGGATCATGGGTTGTTTTTCCTTTGTTTTTGGCAGGTCAAGGAAGCCCTTAAAGGTGCCAGAGACTCTGATAGTGTCGTGGAATCTGAACTGGAGTCCACAATATATAGTCAGGTACGGTGGTAAATTCAGAGGCTTAACTTATCTGAGCCTGACCAGTGCGGGGATATCCCTCCCATCAGAACAGACCATTATTAAATAATAGTGCTTCAGCATCTTCAGGTATAACGTGTGGCCTCCCTACATGCGTGTTTGCAGCTTTGTGGACTTCATTCACAATTGTGACTATTCTATTTTGTTTAACAACAGCAAAAAAAAAAAAAAAATCATTCTACTAGCAGCACATTATGGTCCCAGCTGCCTTGAATTGCTTGTATTGAAGGCCTGGTGTTTGGGAGGCAGCACTGTGTTGTAGCTTTTATGCTAATAAATTCTGATTCTTGAAGAAATACTTTATTCTCATATACTCATTCACTTAATTACTTGTTTATCTTCCTGACCCACTGCTCCCACTATCTAAAAATAAAATATAGATAACATGTATGGATATAAATATTTAAATTAATAAAATCTTAACATAGATTATGCAGAAACCAGAAAAACTTTGCATTAGAATTAGTGGAATCAGCCATGGAAGCTGATTTGTCTGATTGCTTGGAGAGGGGAATGCAGCTTGGGTGTGGGGCTGTACTGTGTAAATTTTGTTCGTCTTCAAAGGACTCAAGATCCTGCATTAGCGTGGGATCCCGGAGCTGTAGCGTGACCCGGAGAGACTCGGAAAGTACCCGCCAGGACTCTGAGACAGAAGACATGCTTTGGGATGATCTGCTTCACGGCCCAGAGTGCCGCTCATCCTGCACCAGTGACAGTGAGGAAGTGACTGTGAAAGGTACCAGGCGAGACCTGAAGGAAGATGTTTTCCAGCAGGTTTGTTGTTTTGCATGCAGTAGAGAGTACTATGAAAGGTTTTTTTTTCTTCTTCTTCAATTCAGCTACTCCCTCCCTCCCTCCCCCCCTCCTCATTTGTCTGCCCAAATAATACAAAAGATGCATCTGAATGCTGTTGGTATAATGTAAGCAACCTACTGCTGGATGAACCCATTCTGTCAGCTGTGCTAATCACACAGAAGACTAGAATGATCTAAACAGGATCAATGAACTTCCCCCCACTATCATCTAGACTACTGCTAATCTCAAAGTGTTTCACTCAAAGACAACTTTGGAATCCCCTTTCAATCTAAATACTCAATAGTAAAATTAATTATTTAGTAGTGAGACAAAAATGCATTATATGCCTGTTGTGTTCTTTTTTCTTTTATAGAACCATTTGTTTTGGCTTCAGAATACAAGTCCAGCATCTGCAAAAGTGAGTGCACTGATCTGGGAAGGGAATGACTGTAAGAAGGTGGACATGTCCGTGCTGGAGATCAGTGGAATTATCATGAGCAGGGTAAGAGAGCTGTAAAGCATTTCAATCTTTCTCCCTTACACTTTAAAAAAACAACAAAAACTGAAAATAGCTACACTGGCAACCATGGAATGAGGCATAAAACTTGGTCCTCCCACAGCTGCAAATACAGTTGTCCTAAATGTACTTAGGAATTGCATAAACCAAAATTTATCAAGTCTTGGCAAAGACTGGTGAGCATTTTTTGTTTTGTTTTTAATGTGCAGTGTTTGGACTGAAATGGGTGGAACTTTATGCTCTGTCCTTTGAGGCAGAGGGGAAAATGAGTGCTCAATTAAATTAATGCTGCCACAGCAGCGTATGTTTCCTTTGATGCAAAAAACCTGGTTGATCACGCTGTTTTTGTTCCTGCTTGCCAGGTTAATGCCTACCAGCAGGGAGTGGGGTATCAAATGCTGGGAAACATCATCACCATTGGATTAGCATTCCTGCCATTCCTCTACAGACTCTTCCGCACAGATAACCTGGAGCAGTTGTGCTCGTTTTCTCTAATGGAGCTTTTGCACATCTTTTGTGGAGCACCTGCTAGCATCCCCGTCATTGTTTTGTCTGCCATCAACTTCCTTGAACGTCTTTGCTTAACCTGGATGTTTTTCTTCATGATGTGTGTAGCTGAGAGAACGTACAAACAGGTATGCTTAAATATGTTGAAACTAAAATATTTCATGAACCAGCTCAGTACCCTGAGCTGGTGGAAGGGGATGGGGAGCAGGATGTGGCCCTCATTATCCATGAAGAACTGGTTGGTGACCTGCTACGGCACTTAGATGTGCACAAGTCGATGGGGCCGGATGGGATCCACCCAAGGGTACTGAGGGAACTGGCAGAGGAGCTGGCCAAGCCACTGTCCATCATTTATCAACAGTCCTGGCTATCGGGGGAGGTGCCAATCGACTGGCGGCTAGCAAACGTGACGCCCATCTACAAGAAGGGCCGGAGGGCAGACCCGGGAAACTACAGGCCTGTCAGTTTGACCTCAGTGCCAGGAAAGCTCATGGAGCAGATCCTCCTGAGAGTCATCATGCAGCACTTGAAGGGGAAGCAGGCGATCAGGCCCAGTCAGCATGGCTTTATGAAAGGCAGGTCATGCCTGACGAACCTGATCTCCTTCTATGACAGAGTGACGCGCTGGGTGGATGAGGGAAAGGCTGTGGATGTGGTCTACCTTGACTTCAGCAAGGCTTTTGACACTGTTTCCCACAGCATTCTCCTCAAGAAACTGGCTGCTCTTGGCTTGGACTGGCGCACGCTTTGTTGGGTTAGAAACTGGCTGGATAGCCGGGCCCAAAGAGTCGTGGTGAATGGAGCCAAGTCCAGTTGGAGGCCAGTCACTAGTGGCGTCCCCCAGGGCTCGGTGCTGGGGCCGGTCCTCTTTAATATCTTCATCGATGATCTGGACGAGGGCATCGAGTGCACCCTCAGTAAGTTCGCAGATGACACCAAGTTAGGTGCGTGTGTCGATCTGCTTGAGGGTAGGAAAGCTCTGCAGGAGGATCTGGATAGGCTGCACCGATGGGCTGAGGTCAACTGCATGAAGTTCAACAAGGCCAAGTGCCGGGTCCTGCACCTGGGGCGCAATAACCCCAAGCAGAGCTACAGACTGGGAGAGGAATGGTTGGAAAGCTGCCAGGCAGAGAAGGACCTGGGAGTGATGGTGGATAGTCGGCTGAATATGAGCCAGCAGTGTGCTCAGGTGGCCAAGAAGGCCAACAGCATCCTGGCTTGTATCAGGAACAGCGTGACCAGCAGGGCTAGGGAGGTGATCGTCCCCCTGTACTCAGCTCTGGTGAGGCCGCACCTCGAGTACTGTGTTCAGTTTTGGGCCCCTCGCTACAAGAAGGACATGGAGGTGCTTGAGCGGGTCCAGAGAAGGGCAACGAAGCTGGTGAGGGGCCTGGAGAACAAGTCCTACGAGGAGAGGCTGAGGGAGCTGGGCTTGTTCAGCCTGGAGAAGAGGAGGCTCAGGGGCGACCTTATCGCTCTTTTTAGGTACCTCAAGGGAGGCTGTAGCGAGGTGGGGGTTGGCCTGTTCTCCCACGTGCCTGGTGACAGGACGAGGGGGAATGGGCTTAAGTTGAGCCAGGGGAGTTTTAGGTTAGATGTTAGGAAGAACTTCTTCACTGAAAGGGTTGTGAGGCACTGGAACAGGCTGCCCAGGGAAGTGGTGGAGTCACCATCCCTGGAAGTCTTCAAAAGACGTTTAGATGTAGAGCTTAGGGATATGGTTTAGTGGAGGGCTGTTAGCGTTAGGTTGGAGGTTGGACTCGATGACCTTTAGGTCTCTTCCAACCTAGGAAATTCTGTGATTCTGTGATTCTGTAAAATATTTCATGAACCGTGGAGCAGTGGGTCTTCCAAAACCATGCTACAAATTATAAGACAATGGCAAGACAAACATGTCTCAACAAGCAGAAGTGTTGAATCTGTTAAGATGTGTGAGAAACTTAGGTAGGTGAGTCTGGTAAGACTCTTTATTTATCAGACATAAGCTTGTTGATACACTTGCTACTTAGGAAAAAGCATACTTAGCATTAGAGAGTTGGCGACATCACATTCAGTTCTGTCATAACTGGGCAATAGCTTTGTCCAAATGGTTCTAAATATTGCATGCTGTGAAGAACGTCATCATTTGCTGGCTTTGTGGCTACCCCTGTGTAGCATCAGCAGTTCTACCTCTGCCGCGCACAAGATGAACAAATGTCTGAGAGGTCACGCAACAAGACCCTGCAGTTAGGTTTTCCCAGAGTGCTGTAAAGCTAAGGCTTTCTGCCAGTTACTGCTAAGCAAACCCTAGCAATGATTTTCCTTGGTATGTTTTATTATTTTCTAATTTATGTTTTTGTGTGTTTTTAATTTGCAGAGGTTTTTATTTGCCAAGCTTTTTAGTCACATTACATCTGCTCGGAAAGCTAGGAAATATGAAATTCCTCACTTCAGACTTAAGAAGGTAGAAAACATTAAAATCTGGTTATCCCTTCGTTCCTATCTAAAGGTGAGTTCTAATCCAAGAATGGGTGCGTTTGGTTACTACAGTGAGTGTAAATGAAGTCTCTAGGTACGTTACAGGTCTCTGCAGATCCTACATCCAAACCTTAGACCTGACTCAGTGTCTTTATTTCTGCAGAGGCGAGGCCCCCAGCGATCTGTGGATGTTGTTGTATCATCCATCTTTTTACTGGCTCTTTCAATTGCTTTTATATGCTGTGCCCAGGTGAGATTTTTTTTAAAGTAGTTAAAAAAAATATTACATATATATATATATTTTGCAGAACCTATTTAATGCTTGCATTGTAGCTGTTGGTCTCCAAAATAGTATGGGGAATGGAGTTCTGCATTTTTAAAAACTTTGTGATGTGTAGTTGGTTATAGACGTTCATTCTCTACTTTTGTGGTGGAAAGCTTGGATTTTGTATAATTTAGATTTCAGGACAAAGGCTTTTTGCACAAAATAAAGGACTCTGCCTAAGCACTTCATGTGTTCACAGGACATTTTATTTAAGAGGGCTGATTGCAGCACCATCTTTAAGAACCCCTGTGGTTGAAAAGCAGATCAGTAACTATTACACCTTTTAATTCTTCACTAAACCTTCTGTTACAGTAAGTAGTATTAATACAGGAGCTCTTTCTTGGTTTCTTTGGTTTTCGCAAGAGATCAATTAAGTTTTTTAGGAAAATTCTTAATATCATGAAGATGCAGTTGTGATGGAAATAGGACTGATGATCAGTAGATACTGACTTTCACTGCTGTGATTGCTTTTGTAAGCCACAGGTTACTGGAGAAAGCAATGACAGTCCCCATCCTGCTGTAATAGACCTGATGAATAAATGCACTCCTAGGAAAGGCAGAATCAGCTTAGCATGGCTATGGTGGTCTAAGGCTGTGCGACAAGCACACACAAGGAAAGACATTTAATTACTAGTTAACTGGAAAGAGGGAGGAAAAAGAAAGTATAAGCTTTCTGGCTAACACATCTTTTTCTTGGTGGAAAGAAAAAAAAAGCAAATGCCAAGCTAAAACAAGGTTGTAAACAAGGTTTTTTACTTTAACCTTGTTACATGAATGCATTATACTTCAAAGGAAAAAGCATCAGTCACTCCAGAGCATGGATATCTGTTCAGAAGAGGAACGAGGGCAAGGCTTTTGCACCTCTCCAAAGAATAGGCATGTTAGTTGTTACTGATGTAGATGTTTTTGTTTTCAATACAGGTCCTGAAGGGTCACAAAACATTTCTGAATGCAGCTTACAACTGGGAGTTCTTAATCTGGGAGGCAGCACTTCTCCTCTTTTTACTACGCCTAGGATCCTTGGGATCTGAAACCAACAAGAAATACAGCAATATTTCCATCTTGCTTACTGAGCAGGTACATCCATGCATGTTCTCCCTTTGGCTTTATGCCATTTTTGGATAAAACTATTGCTTTTCAAACCATCTTAAAAAAATACCGGAATCAAATTTTAAAATTTAAAACCCAACATTTGTGCTGCACTGCAATAAAGCAGTATAACTACAGCTACAGAGGGACAAGCTGGTAAACATAAGACCGCCTTAGATTTTAAAGTTTTAAATTATTTTTGGCTGGGCATTAACACATTTGCCATGTCAATCAGGAAAATAATGATATAGCACTGTTAAAGTCCTCTGTCTGTAGATGTCATCACTTGTTTAGGAGTGAGATTGCAAAAATGACTCTAATTTTTCCAAAGCCAGAACTTGTTTGGGGGCTAGTGTTGGAATATTAATCTCTAGTCTGTAATGTTTATGTCACAGATAAACTTATACCTGAAGATGGAGAAGAAGCCAAACAAGAAAGAACAGCTGTCTCTAGTAAACAATGTTTTGAAACTCTCTACAAAGCTACTGAAGGTAAGTTCATCTCCCTCAAAACAGGTGGTTGCTCAGCTTTATGCAAACAGTGGCTAATGACAGTGACCATGTGGTTTTGCGCTTTCCAGTTCCATTGTCTTTTGATTAGATAAGTTAGGTTTCGCAAAGGGAGTTTGACTGTGCTTCGACAACAGTGGTTTAAGCTCTAGTAATACAAGATTCATGTAGCTAATTATGTTGCAAACATTTGACTAACATCGGCTTGCTACAATTTAGAATGTCATTGTCCTTCAGCAACTTCAAAGTGGAAATTTCTTGTTGACAGGAACAGGGTAGCTATTTGAAAAGAAAGGGCATAGTCTAAAAGCCACCTAGAACAGTCTAGACAAATTTTGCAGCCTGTTGCATCACACTGTTGTTATGAAGCTAGTATTTCTACAAAGGAGGTTTTTTCAGGTCCAGGATGGCTGTTAGAAAACATCTGTGCGGGAAGGCCTGAAATCCATATTGGGAATTTTTACATGAATGTATAAGTAAGGCTACAGAGGCAGCACAGTGTCTTCCAGAAAGCCAATATTAAGCTAAAAAGCAGATTAATTGCTTCAAGTATGGGCTAACTAATGACACGTTGTGGGTTGTGTTGTGTTTTGTTTCTTTTCTCTTTCTTTCTCTTACTGTAGGAATTAGATACCCCATTTAGGCTGTATGGGCTGACCATGAACCCATTAATCTACAATATAACACGTGTTGTAATACTTTCTGCTGTCTCAGGTGTTGTAAGTGATCTGCTAGGATTCAATATCAGAGTAAGTATAATTCCCACATAAAGAAGAAAACTCTTGGGCATGTGGGTGTGTCACCCTTACACCACTGAAGGGGAATTTGGCACCCAAGCAAAAAGACTTGGTTTGAATTAGGCTCCCTCTGCTTGGTAGTTCAGAGACGGGACCATCTTGAGTCAAGCTCTACCTCCCTGAACGAGCTCGTGGCATGGGGTGGGGGAAGGACAGCCCTTAAGTTTCAGCCCTGTTCAGGCCTGCTTAAAGCCAGTAGTCAGAACCCTCAGTTCTGTTTTCAGTGCAGGATGGGTGAAGGAAAGGGGAGTCTTACCTGTAGATGAAAAGCATTCAGCCCGGTGGCTTTCAGGGCTATACTCATTCTCAACATCTCTTCTCAGTTATGGAAGATTAAACCCTGAGCTGACCAAACATCAGCACTCAGCCATCTGCTCCACCAGGACAGACCAGAGACCAGTGGCTTGGGCAGAAAGCAGAGGCGCGCTCACACTACAGAAAGATGTAACCGCCGAGGGCTTCAACAGTCTCAGCGTATGTACTGAACGTTGTTCCTCTGCTGTACTGTTCTGTAACTCTACTGGGCTTATTAGTTATCTTATGGCAAACACATGTACAACAGGATAAAGGGGGCTAAATACTAGTGGCTGAGATTGAGAATATCAGGAATTGTGTGCACCTACTGTGGGGCATCAAACACGGTAAGAGTCATGGTACTGCTCTTACTGGGGTGGCGCGATGGGTGCCTTGTTTAACACCCGTCAATCCTGTGCATGAGATAAACAAAGAGGCCTCCTGGTTCAGTCTGCATCATTTCCAGAGAGCACTGGAGCTACACTGACTTCAGAACTCTGTTCAGCTAGACAATACTTAAAGGCAGTTACCTGAATGTGCTGAGGAGTATTTTTCTTAGCATCTCAGTGTGTTTTAGGCTTTGCCTCTTTATCGTGAGCTACTGCAGGATGCAGTGAAATTCAGTCCGCACAAGCTGAACGCTGCCCCTACGCTGACAGTTGTTGAGCTTGCAGCTGCATAGTAGATACAACAGATTAATACTGGGTAGCTTACATTAGGCTTACTGCAAATAAATTATTGTTTTTTTGAAAACATCAGTTACGTAAGAACAACCTTACAACACAAACAACACGTAGAACAGCTGGCAACTACAAGTATTTTGCTATGTTCGTTCCCGCTAACATCTCCGTTAGGGTTAGTCAGTGGGCAGTTAGTAGCACGTGGTATGTACAAAGGACATGCTCCTGTACCGTCTGGTGATGCACCAAACCCAGTGTTCTGTGAAGTTGCTGCAGCCGTGCACTGCACTAGTGCCTTACACTGGAATACCTAAGGAAGTGTTCTGTTGCGTGGATCAGGTCAGTGGGAGATCAGTTACAAAGACCTCACTTAAAAATAGATTGTTTAGAAAAGGCATAGGACAGAGAAAAAAAAAAGGCTATCTGTTAAACTTCCATTTTCCTTAAGTTTTGTGACCATTACCTTCAATTATATTAGCAATGGAAAAAAACCAACCAACCAACCTTCTCATAGCTTCATTCTTTCACTTAAGGAGTAAGAGGGCATGAGAATCTTGGGTAGCAAATTGTTTATAGCTATTTTCTGTACAAGGAAAGGTTGTAAGATGGAAAAGGAAATGACATTTTTATATATCAAAATGTACAAATAAACCTACAGTACAAGTATTTCATCGTAAACAATTGTTTCTACTTGACTTCATGATTTTTATATTACCTTTGTTGAACATTTGTTATTTGAACCAGGAGTCCAGAAAACTTCCAATAATAAACTGCATTTGTTTTCCAGAAGAGTATTATGTTTGTGGGTAAAATCTGGGTTATATATTTATCTGTTTAAAGTATCACACCACTGAAAGTCAGCAGACAATCTATTTTATACAGTGCAGAACCAACAAGCAACAAACTGGACTTTCTTTTTTAATATCTATATAAAAAATAATGAGCGATTTACAGGTCTCTCTCTAGTCAGAACCTCAGAAGTATGTATAAAGGTGCTGTACATTATATAAACATTTACACCCAGTACATCCATACATTGCTTAGCATTCCAAGGCCACATTGCTAAGTCATCTGATACAGTAAGTACAGATACAAGTTCTATGGAAGGAGGATTCACACACAGATAGGACAATAAATCAGGTCACATTAATATATAGAAAAAATATAGGGGTAGTTGATGACAGGGAAATAATTTCAGTGGTGCTATTTCATCTCTGTACTAAACTTCTGAATCTGTTTCTGCATTTAGTGGTTAGGGCAAGTGCATACAACAACAAAAAACAGACTCTTGTTAAGAATACATGGTTAATATCTACATAGACTAACTTTGAAGTATTAAATATTTTCACAGTCATACTCCGTAACGTGGAGTACTTGTTCATGTTATGCTACACAACAAATCAATGGATCATCCAATGTGAAGCAGCAGAGCACAGTTCAGATCTGCTTTAAAGCCCATTTAATATTCAAAGTGTTTCTTTAAAAAGCTGTTTGAGTAGTCATCTGTACTTCCAAAGAGTTCTTCAACTCAGAACTGAATCACTGTGCTTCATTACGCTTTAAAAACATTACATGTTTCAAAGCCTAAACAAGTTTGAATTTTGATGAGTAAGTAAAGCTTGGCCTTCTACACTTCTTTTTCCTTCTGCAAGCTGGACCAATACACTCCTTTTACCACTTTTTTTTTTTTCCCCAGTAATTAAAGACCTGTCACATCAGGAAATCACCTCTAAAACTATCATGGAAATAAAACCCTTCAATTTATGCAGTCTGCTGTTCTTGCAGCTATAGGTCTAATATGTCAGAAGATTCTGGTGGTAACATTCTCCAGTATTATTTTTAAAAAAATCTGTATTATAGCCCAAACAATAGATATTAAGACTCATGTACCCTGTATGTCTTACTACTCAGCACTCTTAGACACACATTTAAAATAAAATATGGGAGACCTAATACACACAGGCAGGAACTTCATTTAAGGAGCTAGTATGGCAGTTGGTTCTGTCCTAAAGATCAGTTGTTAGCTCTACAGAGGGAAAGAAAAAATCCAATTCTTAACTAGCATTAAATAATTAAAGATGTGACTTTTTAGTACACAGCACCACAATGAGGCTGAAAATAAATGCACACAATGCTTATGTTTACAAAGAATGCTAAGGAGGACATTGTGCTACATGAAACGAAAAGAATTATGCTATTTAACAGAAACCAGCATTTTCTCTGTTTTGACAGATGTTTGCAAACAGTTATTATAAGCATCCTCATGAATCAAGAAAATAAAGCAATTTTGTTGTGTTCGTAAAAGGCAAAATTACAAAACATTGATTTATGTCAAATATAATTTTTATCTACATGATTTTATATTAGGTATAAAAATTTAAGAAAAAGACATCAATTGGAACAGCATCAGTGGCTCATTTGCTGCCCTACAATTGATAGAACCAACCCACCCATCTTCTTACTGAACCAGTAAGACATGGGTATTTCCTTATGTAAACATGCAACATGCTCTTGAGAAAATACCCATTTCGACAAAACCTTGACTTTCCTGTGACTGGAATACATATGAGAAGAATTGGATTGACTGGATACAGTAGATAACTTGGCACAAGAACAAGAAGTGAGTCATGATCACATTGGCAATATAGGCATTAAATAATTTTGTTCAGAAACTCACAATACTATCTGAGAAAGCTGTAGCAGTGCAACGTTGAGAGCAGCAGAACACCGCCTTCAAAAGGACAAGGGGACAGCAGCTTATGGAGGCATTTCATTTAAGCAATCCAAAAGGTCCTTCATGCAGCTTAGATAATTTAAGAATGAATCAAATACTTTCCACCCTCTAACCAGTTTCTGAAAAATACGACAACTTTGTGTAAAGAAACAATGCTTTTAAATGATCATTATTAGAAACTTGATTACATGTTCTAAAAAAAGTGTCAGTCAAACCCGTTTTTCAGCCACACCTGCTGTATTGGTGACTTTACATGCACTTGGTACCCTCCAAGGTCCAGGAGTTATTGGTGTTTTCTTGACCGGAGAACTATTTTCAGATTTGGAAATTCCATCATCTTTGGTTTCATCAGGCAGCTCCATGTGTCGCTCTCCATGCTGTCTGTTCAGAATATCAGTCTCCTGTGCGTCGAGCCTTCTTTGTTTCTCCATGGAAAGCAGTGGAATATTGGAAAGGCTTGAAGTTTTGAATCTGCTGGAACTCAGTTCTCCAGAGTTTGACTTCCTCATTTTTTCCTCTTCGGATGTGTATCTCTTAGAGTCACTGAATGGAAGGTTGCTCTCAAATGCTGCATATTTTGTCTCTGGAGACCACCCTTCCTTCTTTCCGGAACTCTTCTGCTTCCCTTCTTTCCTTGTGACTCCTATTTTACCATTTCCACCTTTCAGTTGCTCAACAGTCATCTTATCACCACCAGTTAAGTCAGGATATTCTTGTAACTTGCAGAACACTTCTGTGTTTCCTTGCTTACTGAGATGCTTTTGAGGACTGGCACACCTGCCTTGATTTCCACTGGAACACTCTTTTTTGCTACTATTGTTCATCCCTATTTCTGTGAGTTTACTCTCACTCCTTCTGGAACTGTCAGGTTTATGTGAGAGATTGCCATAGCTTTTTTCAGGATCCCCCTTTCTAGGGCTGTGCAAACCTGTGTGATGGTGTCCCTCAGCTGCCCCTAACTTTTTTGGACTTGCAGATCTGTCTCTTCTGGTCCCTAATTCCAAACTACCTTTTGTGATTTCAAACCCAGGACTGGAGGGGAGATCCCATCTGTTATTTGTTCTCTGGGGAGAAGACAGAGGCTTCATCTCAAACTGGTTTTCAGTTAAAGTGCTTATCTTTTCAGGCACAGTGTTCTTTGCTTGTTCCAGTTTCTCAGACAGTTGAACTTTCATTAAAGCTTCTCCTGGTACTGGTAAATAACACACTTCAGATGGGGAAGCAGAATGTGAAGATGAAGATAATGGTGACTGTTCTTCATATATTACAGTTGATGAAGATGGATTATAACTATCCCAATCACCTGGAAGTAAACAGAGAGATTTGATTATTTTTTTAAGACTATTTTAGAAACGTGCGTGCTACGGAGGTATCAGGATGTTACGTGAAAGCTTCAATTTAAAAAAGATTCTGTAGTGGCATAATCTCAAAGTTTTATTTAGTCATTTTTCCATACTGCATTGTTCTACAACCTACAACAATTATAAGGAAGTGACTTTGGAAAAAGCTTCTGCTTATGCTGGCTGGATTTCTGTGGGACTGACATGGTCTTTTACAAGCATAATTTTAGAGGCTACGTAGCCAAATTGCAAAACAAATTCCTGGTCTACATTGGTTACAAGAAAATCAAATAAATGCTAAAATGTTTTTTTGCTAAAAGAAAATTGAAAATAATGAGAAGTTGAGGTTGTTCATAGCTTTACACTTTACTAATAGGAAGAGATGAAACACAAGACATGCAGATTTACCAAGTCTTTAAGGAAAACCCAAGAAAAGCACTGAAAGCCCTTAATGTTGCTCAGGTTTCACGTAGGGACACAAACTGGAGGGAGCCAAACCTGAAGAAGGAAGAGAAAAAGCCCAGAACTACATACCAAAATCACAGAGTACAGCAAGCAAGAATTTAATCAGGAATGTATGATTAACAGCAAGACAAGAGGCAAAACCTTTCCCTTCTTTACAGTCACTGATCCAGTCCCAGTTGTTTAAGCTTATCTCAGGACCTGACTTTGGCAGAGGGCTGGACCAGATGGTCTCTAGAGTTCCTGCCTGACTTTCTATATCGTGTGTTTCTGCGTAAGATTTAGGAAATTTCCATGCACAAGAGGGTCGGCAGTGGTTCCAGATAGCTCTTGTGCTGTCCTCCTGGTGCACGATGAACACTATTTAGCATTGCTGAAATTATACCAAGCTTGAACAGCTGTTGGTAAGGAGAGAGAGAGAGGTGAACCTCACACTGGTTCCCTCTGTTCTAGCTTGTAAATGCTGATTTAGAAGTTCATCAGAACACAGAGGACTCTATTTAACTTTCACACTTAGTGACAAAGTAATTCAGTGTGAAACACAAACAAAGCCAGTCAGGAAGCCAGCAAGATGGCACAGAACAGATCTCTTGGGTCACAGATGGGCTGTTTCCATGCCATGCGCTAATTCACTCTGATTTTACTGTGATGTGCAATTTGGAACAGTAAGATGTTCAGAACTATCTTCTAGCTCTCTGGAGGAAAGAGATGGAGAAACTTCTGAGCAGATTTTATCCCTTGAGCGGATGCCAGTTGCTGCCTGTAAATGACTGAACACAGCACACAATTTGGTAGTTCAAACTGCGTGTTTTAAAATTTTCAAGGGATAAACTCGTGGTTAGTTAACTATTACTGAAAAGCTCTTCATCAGAAAAAGTGACCTTACGATTTGTAAGATATTTACACAAAATGAAACCACACTTTAGATGACATACTGTGATCTGGTATCAAGCCAGTCCCTGGTCTCAGCAGCAGCAAAACTTTATTTCCTCCAGCCTGAATCAGCTCAATAGCTCGTGTGTGAGTGATTCCTTGGGTAGGTTCTCCATTGATTTCAACAATTTGGTCACCAACCTGGTAAGAAAATAACAACCAGTTCAGTTTTTATGTATCATGGCCACCATAAAATATTTTTTCATTTAGAAAGAAAAAACAGAGACAGATGCTTCTGTTTTAGCTCTTACATTAAATCCACATGAAATCAACAATAACAAAACCACTCTAGGACTGCTGATTACACAATACAACACAAAACAACACAACAAGGTGGCAGTTCAGAACTCTTCATGTCAGGCCTCCAGTTCAGCCAGCTCAATAGAAAGTCTCAGCTTACTTTAAACATCTTCCATTTATTTACAAGCAACGAGTCAGGTACAGCCATATTCCTGTGCCTATTTTCATTCTGGATCATCTTACAGAGGGATATTGACAAACCATGGAAAACCTGGCAACATGCGTCTGTATGTTTAATAAAAACCTGACTGTTACTACGGCAGAACAAGTTTCATATAAAGGAATGGATTCATTTTTCCAGGTAGGAAAGATCACCTTTATGCAGTTATCAGCACTAAGGTCTTTGAGGCCAATTAGCAACTTGCATAGAAGTTGGGTGGATAATTACCTTTCACACCAACTTTGCAGGCTACCAGAACGGGCCTCAGTATCTGCACAAAGTGTCGTGAAACCTATTTTGCAATACACGGGTCAGCCAATGGATGTCACCAGTGTTTAAATTTAGCAGTTTAAAGAAACTGGGCTTTGTTAAATAAAATGCCTCTGCCAAAGAAGGTCAGTAGCTGGTTACTCATCTGATAGGACAGGGCGCTCTGCACCATGCTACGTGCCTCACATCATGCTCAGCTGCCATTAACTGGGTGAGAAATTCCTCTCCACTGTTTTAGAGAACAGCCAGAAAAATGACAGCATTTTACAGCTGCGGGAGGGACAAAGCGAACGACACAAAACCCATGAACAATCTCACACTGGGTGAGCTCAGAGCTGCAGGGGGCACGCACCACAGCACTTCTGGCCCTGCTCCACCGCTCCCACCGGTGCCTGACCAGCTGTGGAGGGGTACAGACCGCACCCACCATCAGCAAATACATTCACTGCTGAATAACAAAATCACTAATGTGCCTAAAACCGGTGTCCTGAGTGATGCAAGAAGTGGTGCAGACAGCAGCGTGATTTACTTACTTTCATATTGTACTAGCATTTTGCCTCCTCTTGCCACTGAGACATCTGAATTAAGCAGCATTTTATTCACACAAATGCACCACCAGAAACGAATGAGGATGAAACACAAGTTGGGATTCTCCCATGCTGGTGGGACAAGCAGCTGACTCTGTTCTGAATCCATGTTTCAGATGCGATTGCACCACTGTTACACACAGCTTCAGCACAGGAATGGTGTGAGTCTGCAGATGAGCTCTGCCCTACTGTACAGTCCACTTGTCTACTAGTCAAAAGTAGGACCTCTGGGAAACAGTAAGATGAAACTTGAGCCTATTGTTCATGTAGGTTTAAATCTTGCTCTCAGCACCTTTGCCACCTATGATCACAAGGCACTCCTGTTTTACTGGCCAAAAGGTGATCAGAAACAAAAGGGTAACAAAAAAAGATGTGGATGTGGCTTTATGAGAAGAAGCATGAAACTCCACATCCATTTTTTTTTTTTTATTATTTAGATTTTTATCTGTCTGCTAGGATAGGACTCCTTTCTGGCAAGAGATGAGACTGGAAAACTCAGAAATAGGCAACAGGATTGTTCTCTCCCTCACTGTACCAGGCTGGACTGAGGAGTAAGAAACTGTGAGCATTTGAGGAGCCTCCTATATACATACATCCTTGGCACAAAAAGGTGCCTGGTGCCAAGAGGTAGGAGTGGGCTTTAAAAGACTGCTGAGGAAGCTCCCCATGGTCTCCCCCTCCCTTGGAATCTATATTTGGGCTCCTTCTTGAAGGAGCCTCCTTCGGCTCCCGTCACACTTATCTTCTCCCCTGGTCAAAGACAGCATGCACTAAATCTTTATCTCTGTCAGAAATTTAATTTCTGCAAAGAATTAGGGTAGTGGAAGTTAACAATACATAAAATTTCAAATCCAAGTGAGAGTCAGAATAGCTCCAGCAAGGACTGAGTGTCGTCTCTCTCCTGGTAGACTACAGTCCAAAAGGAGGCAGAGACGTGTGTCAGCAGCCACGCACAGTGAACCACCAAGGGACTGCATTTCACGGTCACCCGACTCAGTTGTGTGCTCTAGACTGTGAAAGTTCAGCTTTGAACAGAAGTCACAGATCGTCATGTGCCATCAATTCTTTGCTATTGTACCTATACATTTTGTTTTTCCTATAATAACAGAGAGTGAATTTCTTACAAAAACCTAAGAATCAGCAGAGTAATCTTTGAAAAAAATATTAGGCTTGTATCTTCAAATAATTCACAAAACAGCAATAGCACAACGTACACACAGAAATTCTTTACAAATTCACTGACTTGGACAGTGGCTATACTTTCCGTTTTCTGTTCCACTGTGCAATTTCTTGTCTGGAGTATCCTGATTTACTGCTACTAAGCCCAGGGACGTTATTATAACTCAGGCACATGGATAGACAGTTCGTTTTGGATGGCCAGAGTAACATTTTCTCCTTTAAAATCCTAGCACCACAGCATTTGCTATCACTGCACAGTAGTAGCTGAAAGGACGGCTGTCCAGATGCTGTTCTGCCTGCTGGAATCCCGACCTCATGAACAAAGTTTGTTACCAGCACAGGCAAAGTAAGTATGTCAAAAGGCCGACTTCTGTGCTGACAAACTGATTAGGAAAGACAAACTCACATGTACTCTCCCATCTTTGACAGCTGGTCCATCTTCAGCTAGTCGAAGGATAAATAAGCCCATGTTGTATTCCTTTCCTCCTCGAAGACTGAACCCAAACCCTCGAGGGCCTCTCTCCAATTCTACTGGGAAACAGCCAGAATTCTGTGCAGGAAGTGAGACCAGAGGGAAAAAAAAAAGATGAGGACCTATAGGCAGACTTAAATCTTTGTTTCTCTGGAGAAATGCTTTACAAATTTCCACATTTTGAGAAGCATGCAATATACAATTTAAGATGAATTCATCACAACTCATGTATGATTAAGTGCAATGGTTTCATTCTAAGTCTAAATATAAATAACGTCTTTTTAAGTTTTTGATGTGCATATAAGACTTCTTTAGGAAATGTTGCCAGAGGGTCTGTAGTAGCCTTGTTCCAAGGATTTTGTCTGAGTATTCAACTATGGCAAGTAAATAAATATAAATTATTAGCAAAGACATTATGTGAAATGATTTAGTGCATTTTTATAAGCAACTTTCTACCCAAGTCTGACATGGAAACGTTTTCCTGTTCTCATTTTGAATACTCTGTGGCAATTTCACTGTAGTGTCTTGAGGAACTGGCATTTTGCGTGCCTCTGCATGGTTACCTGCACCTGTGAATGACGACTACCAATAACTGCAGCAACGCCAGCATCCGGTTGTGTCAAGTGCTTATGCTCAGGCCACGAAAGCCTGTAACTATTTGAAACTTCTTTTCCAGCTTCAACTTCCGTAGCTACCCTGCAGAGAAGTAGAAGGAAGCGGATGTCACTTTTGCATGTAAACGATCCCACCAGTCAAGCTTTTCTAGTTGCTTTCAGTTCCTTTTGCCAAATACAAAAGCTCTGTACCTGTCTGTGCTGGAAGGGTTCATCTGTGCTGATCCCAGAGGTCGGTGCTGCGGAGCTGGACTCTGCTTGGCAGAGTTTGTTCCTGACGGAGGACCACGATGTTCTAATAAATTCAAACAAAAACAAGTCAGAGATAATTTTCCAAATATAAAGCGAGGCACACGCAACGAGAGACCACAGTGACCAGCAGTGCTGTGTCTGCTGCTCTCAACTGCCTGGATCAAAATAGAAGGTTTGCATCTGAAATTTTGGGAAAAACGACCACGGCTTTCAGAGGATGAGCTGAAAGGCAGATCTGTGTAACAGCTGATGGGCTGCTCGCGGTGATGCTACTGCCACAGTCCCTCAGGTTGAGCTGAGCTCACAACAGTTACCAGGTGAAGGGGATCTTCCCAGGTTTGGTGCTGTAAGCCAGGAACCAATGGCAGCTCATCAGTTCCACAGAATAAATTATGCAGAAATTTTATTCTTACTTACACTGCTTTTTCTCAGAAAAAAAATACACAATTTTAACCAAACCAACCATGAACAAAATGCTTTTAGACTGTCTGCAAGCTGATAAAGAGCAGAAGGTTCGAGCCAGTCAGATCCACAAAGCTGGTTCAGATACTCGATGCAGCAGTGATTTGTAAGGGACGAAGAACAATGCCCATTTGAGAACACATCACTTTTTAAAGGTAAGAGGAGAACGAGGATTTGCAGGGGCAATTAGGATTCACCGATGAAGGCCTGAACAACAGAGGCAAACTGTCAACTCTTTTAAGCTGCAACACAGTCTCCTGTAGGCCACCTGGAAGCAAGGTTATGGAACAGTCCCAGAGCTACACTGGGGCGACCAGGTAACTGGCACGTACCAACCAGAATTGCAGTGTTCTGCTTTCTCCCAAAGGCTAAGTAAAAATTAAAGTATAACGACGCTTTAATAAAATCCTTTAAAATAATACAATTTTCTTTACCACGCAAAGTAGTGATTGTGCGTTTTACAATAAAACCACTGCATTTATGAAACAAGATGTTTCAGAATACAAAATGTCTGTCACTTAAAAGAGTAATGAAGCATGGTCTATGCAAAAAGCTGCCTCTTCGCTAGAAACTTAAATGGCAAATTGTGGCCCAAGATGAACTTAGGTACTGAATTACAAACTAATAGATTTATTTTCCTTATACAGTTTTAAAAAAATCCCAAACAGTCAAAGTGCAGTTGTTCCAGTCCTCTGTTAGGTGCAACTCATTATTCATTTCTGAGTTAAAAAAAAAAAGCCCAAACCCTAGTAAAATATATAAAAGGCTCAAGCATCTTATGGAAAGGAAAACATAATGTCTATTATTAAACTGAATTCCTCTGTTATGCTAGACCTCAGAAGTCCTTCATAGGACTTGTTGGTGCTATTACTATGACGTGCCTTAAAGAGGTTTTTCTCTAGAGACAAAATGTCAACTTTTACTCCTGGTTTATACTCAGAATTTTAATTTAGAAGCACAGGCAAGAGAAATGCCATCTGTTTGTACAAATTTTCCAGTCCTCTTTCAGCCTTCTCTCTTGTGTTTCCAGCTAATACATGACAGAAGCTGACAGGCTCCTGCTTTTGTGA
This sequence comes from Aythya fuligula, assembly GCF_009819795.1. NCBI lineage: Eukaryota > Metazoa > Chordata > Aves > Anseriformes > Anatidae > Aythya > Aythya fuligula. Next base: position 2,262,333 of record NC_045583.1, on the reverse strand, counting down.
AAAATGTTAAAGAATGTCTTCTGGAGCATGAAGTGGAATTCGTTTATTCATATGAAAAGCAAAGACCACACATCTGTGAAAGCCAGGAGGGAGAGAGGAGTGCTACATGGTAGCATTCTCAGTGCCAGTCTCAGAGGATAGCACTGAAGATGATGCACTGGGGAACATTAAGCTCTAGGAGAGTTTATGTTTTGTGATGCTGTACAGCTTTTGGCAAAACAGGCATTTTCCTCTTTTGGAGCTGCGTGTTATATTCATCCTTGGTGTCATCCACCACCTTGTGAACAATCCCTGCAAAGCTCAGCTCTCTCCCTGGCACCCCAATAGGGGGAAAAGACTAAAGCCCTGACTAATTTACAACCACTCTGGCTTCTTAAGGGATTCTGCTGTATGGAGGGTTATGCTGTGAGATAAACACTGTTCTTCCAAGTAAATGAGTGAGAATTTTAAAACAATGATTTATTCCCATTTCTGTGGAACAGGTTCTGCTTCTCTCTTTCATTGTCACAAAATTCTTTCCATCTGAAATGTACAAACTTCAGCTGTTTTAAGTCCCCCACATTTTCTGATTGGTCTCCTCAGTCTAGTTTTATCACTTTTTTCCCCCCCCTCTTAATTCTCCTCAGGCTCTTGATTTATCTCTACATTTTGGCTCCAAATATGTAATTGAGGAAAGGAGAAATGCTAAGTTCTTATACACTGTCCAGGTAAGGTCATGCATAAATAAGGGGAAAAAAGATAATATTCAGAAAGTTTATTCTAAAGACAAAGAGCCCCTGAGAAACAGATCTAATGCAACAAACTCAAACTTCAATTGCGTTATAAACTGTCCTGGGCAACTGCTTTGAGGTATGTCCCCTCAAACTGCAATGAATTAGATTTGATAGAAATGAAAGTCTAATAGAAAAATAACAATTTGTAAAAATCTCTCTGCTTTAAACATTAACAAAAAGGGAAATTAAGTTTTTGAAATTCTGTATTACGGGCTGAGATAGCATGTTAAATATTTGCAATGAATGTGAAATTAGAGAATGATCTGTTGGCTGTATTCACATTCTGGCTTTAGGTATTTATTATCTGAAAGGTGACAAAAGCCAACTTTCTGGCAAAATAATGATAGCAAGTTTAATTAAACCCACAAGCAGCAATCCAGAAAAATGCAGTGGTAAGCAGGGTTAGAAAACAGCTTTTCAGTTCAAATGATTGAATTTTACATATTTATAGTGAACTGTTTGCGTAGGAACAATACCATATTGAATGCAAAACTGCATGAGAGCTTTCATTAAAAATATCATCTCTGAAGCTGGGACTTAACAGTCACAAACATTCATTCTGCTGCTTAGATGATACAACAGTTGTGTGCGAAGAATTTGCTAGCAGCCTGGAAAACACCAGACAGGATTTCTGTGGTGGGATGGGACCATTTCTCAAGATGTATTTTTAGCAGGCAAGAACTACAGGGTGTTTCAATTGTATCCTAGGGATGCAGTACTAGTTCATTTGTGTATTTTAAGACAGCAAGAAGAAAAGACTCAGACTGCCTAAGTGGAGGGGATATAAAACGCATCCAGCTCCCGCCCTGTAGCTGGGTCCCTGCACAGCCCTTGCAGAGCTGCGCTGGATGCTCCTGACAGACCGTGTCTGGCACAAAGCTTCCTGACAACTACTGCAGCAGCAAGAGACACACGTACGGTCCCATGGGGTGAGGAGGTTTTCCTTCCCAGTGCAGTCCTTTACTCTGATGTAACTCCCCCAGAAGGGACAACTTCAATGGAAAAACACAAGCTGTGGACAGGTCGTATTTCCCTGTGAGCAGCAGGATCTCTCTCACACGAGAAACCATGAGGGAAATCCCTCGCCCCAGATCATGCTGTTATTACTTGCATCTTATGTTTCAATATAACCATCTCAGCAGCTATCTCTTTCTGCCCCACCTGTGCTGTTCTTCCAGAGCCAACAGATAAGCCTCATTCTCCTTCCTTTCATCCCCGAACACCTTAAAATGCTCCCTTGTAAGTGAATTGACTTCAGAAGTTACAAACATCAGATCTGGCTCGTGTGGTAGGCCACATTCACTCAACTCAGCCGGGCCGTGCATCCTCCTTACCTTCCTCAGCGACGACAGTCAGAGTCACCACGTGGCCCGCGTCTTTGATCAGCTGCACTATGCTGTCGTGCGAGAGCTCCACGATGGACTGCCCGTTCACGGCGGAGATGCGGTCTCCCACTTTCAGCTTCCCGCACTGATCAGCCGGGCTCCCGTCTATAACACGGCCGATCTTGTGAGGAATCACTAGGGAGTCAAGAGCAGGCACATCAGCTTTTCCAGATCACAAATAATGCTTGCGTTGGGCAAGCACCGTACAGACCCAGAACTGCCACAGCCATCCCAGAGACTGTCCCTGCCCTACAGGCTGTCATCAAGGTGATGATTAAGAAAATAAAGAAGGACTTGCAGCAGATTCTCTGTCAAAAATGTTGTCTGTAATAGAGTTATGTAATAATGCCAATTTTGTTTATAACATTTTTCTTAATATCTGACTGTCCAGAAAACACGCCCACAACCCATGGCAACTCTAACCCTGAACACAGGCATCTGTGCAGCATCCTGCACCAGAAGGTGACAGTTCATGCTGTGCACTGCCGCGGGGACCCGGCCCTGCAGCGGGCATTTGTGCCCAAACTGCCCTCCACAGCACAGGCTGGCACCAGGCACTTCCAAAATGGGTGTTTTTAAAATTCTTGCAAAAGTAGCATCTGAGCCAAGACGGCATCACGCGCTAAATGTATGTTGGATGAATTCAGCACAATGTTAGTTAGAAACACTGTCTTCTGCCGTGTTCCTGCTGCTTTTTGTTGTACAGTAAAATGAAGTGGAAAGGCACAGGAAAGTGTCTGAGCCCCAGAAGAAGGATTCACTTTCAAGCCATCATTGTATCCATCTGCAACCACTTGAACAAGTTCCAGAGCAGCGATTTCCAATAAGGAACTAAAGGAACTGACTATGGATTTCAGGAGTTACACGTTTTTCATGTCAGTTTGTGTGTAAACTCACTGCGCTGGCTTGTATTTTGAGGGCTGACACAGACAACCCAAACGTGATGGACAAAAGGAGTGAATCTCAGGAAGAGCATTCTACTCACGATCTCATGCAAAAAACGTTCAAAATTTCTTCTTGGCACTGCTAGTGCTTAGCAGCTATGAGCACGTGGAATACAAATCACTTGATTACACAGAGCAAAACTGATCTTCTGCAGGGGGTCACTGACCTTACCATTAATCAATTTGGACTCAGAGCTTCCTAAAAGAAGCTTCCAGCTTCTCTCCCTCACTCCTGCTCACAACATGTATTTTCCTTTTAACCTTGGTTATTTTGCTGTTTATCTTTACAACTGTGCCTGAAGCTGTGTTCATATACCAGAATTGTAATACCACAGCATGCTACTTTTTCATTTTGATGTTCTAGACAAACACTATCTATTTCTAAATGTCTGACAGTAACAACTTCATTGCTTTCCTCCAAGTGCTGCAGTCTCTGCTTTCTCAGATTCCCAAAGTAATAAATTAGATAATATAAAACCAAGGTTGAAACTATACTTCCATTTAAATACCTATGAATCAATGCAATGTGGAGAATATACATCACAAACAACCCGTGTCCTGCAGACATGTCCTGGTATAAGGACCATGCTAAGACAGTCAGGCACCAGTAATGCCAGGCAGTGACAAAACCACCAGCTTATCACACTTACCACCAGGAGGAGGTTTGTTTTTTGAGGTGAGAATGACAAAGCCAAATCCTTCATTCTCCTTCCGTTGCAGACGGACATCGTAGACCTCTGGGGTCTGCTGGTTTGCAAACTCTCCCCGATTTAGTCGGGGAGAACCATCCTGCGTCACGACAGGCTGTGACTCTTCCTCCTCTGGTTGCTTTTCTCCTTAGAAATAACAGATAAACAACAAATAAGGAAAAAAACAATACTGCTGCTTTATCAGGTAAAGACAACAAAGCTGTACATCTCAGCATCAGCGCTGGCAAGAGGAAGCACTGCCTGCCTTGGAAAGTATGGGACTGAGACTTGATCTTAAAAATGTGTTTTCCTTTTACTTGTTTATACTCAGAATGAATGGTTGACGAACGCATTGGCAAAGCAGTACTGGTTACTGATCAGAACAGGGGACTGTATCAGGATTCCTGAGCCCTATTCCAGCTGTCGTTTACATGATCAAGCACTATTAACTCGAGGTTAAATACCCTTCCATACACTGCAGACCTGGACACTGATCTAAAACTGCAGCATTACAAGATGCTGCACTGAATCATCTCTGGTTTGAATGCACTTGTCCTTGCTGCACACAGATGCCAACAGACTTCAGAATATAGCATGTAGTCCAGAAGACAGGTTGTGCTATTACTCCATTTGCATAGCATTAATGGCTGTTCTAACTACTATCTGCAAAACAGTTTGAAGAAAACAGCATTGCCATCTTAATTTTCAGTCTTATCTGTGTGAGCAGTGCCAGCCAGTGAGTGCCAAAGCATCCTGCTTTTCTCCACTTACTCAGAATTGTAGCTGACACTCCTGAACCTCAGGTTGCTCAATTCTAGTGCAGTAACTGATATGTCTCAGAGCAGCTTTAGTTGATTTGATTGCACCAAAGAAAGTGTTCCTTTAGTCACATCTACTTCGTGTGGTACACTCAGACAGACAGACAGACAGACAGACACATACCACCAAAGAAGACCTTCCTCCGGACTGTGAGCAGCACCTGACCGTTCCGTGCAGCACTGGTCATTAAGTCCAAAACTTGTTTGTGTGACTTCCCTTTAACAGGGACTCCATCGATACACATCAGTTCATCAGCAGCTCGAAGCCTGCCATCTTTTTCTGCTGCTCCCAATGGGATTATGGCTCCAATATAGATCTATCAACAGAGCACAGTCACTGGGTTTGAATGGCAGAACATCAACTCATCAGAACACGTTAACAGTTGGAAACGAGGTGAATCCCGACAGAAAAGGTCTTTTGGGAAGATATTTTAAAAGATTATTTGACCATCCAATTCTAGCAGAAAAACAGCCAGTGGGTGTACTTTGCACTTTTGACATAAGCATAGATTCTGTACTTATTACATATATACGACTTACAGACATTATTGAAATAAAAGTCTCTGTTTTTCATTCCACTTTTTAGAACTTTTAATTATTTAACTAAGAAAGCCCAGAGTGCCTAGCGAAGAAGCAAAAGCATTCAAAAGAACTTGAATTTATTTCTGAAAAGCTGCTCGGTCAGTTCCATGCTTCAAGTTCTTTCAGTGCACAGCTTTTGGTGATTAGATAATGAATTCAGACAGCTGCACTCCCCTTATCAATTCTGTCTAGCCTCACCTCTTAAAGTGCTACTAAATATAACCCAGATAAGAAAAACACACTATTTCATATGCTCAAATCACATGCAGGTTAAATGAAAGGTTAAGAATAATCACAGCCGGTCTGAGGTTAAGCAATGGAGAGCAGCTTGCCTGTACGCAGCAGTCATGGCATCAGCTCGGCACCAACAGCTATGGTCGTTACGGAAACAAAACACAAAAAATGCTACGAAGTGCAACAGAAGTAAAACTCTTTGGTTTTGCTCAAGAGAGGCACTGCTCTTCCCTTTCTTTAAATGCATGTTAAAAAAAAAAAAAAAAAAAAAAAGGCTTGCACTGGATCATAGCTGTGAACAGAAAAAAAAGATCTCTCTTCAACTATAATCAGAAAGCAATCTATGATTATCTACTTCAAAAGTTTTTTTTTTCTCTTGACAGATGAAGCAACAGCCCCTGACATATGTTATTAGTCTTACTACTTCTTTGCAGAGAAGAATGTTTGCCTTTTAGGAAAGTGAGGGGAGTCTCCTAAAGCCTGCCATAATGGGGTACCAGAAGGGCATTTGCCAGCCTGCCTCCAACTTTCCCATTCCTCAACAATTCCCACTCACATCCATGTGAAACTGTGCAACAGCTCTGTAGGCTGAAGCCAGGAAAACTATTACACTGATGACTTCAAACAGTAATTGAACCCTAATCACTGACCAGGTTAAAGCAACCCAGGCTCTAATGAGTATGCTTCCTCTGGAGCAAACATTAGAGCTACATTTTGATGCCACTTATGAAGCCAAACAATACGTACATCCATTTGCAGGAAGAAGCCAATTTTAATAGCTTCTGCTTCAAGGCTTTTATGCAAATTCTAAAGCACCACATTCTGTATTTTCTGAGATGAGAGGAAAAAACACAAGGCAAACATTAGCCTGAAAGAGTGCGCTGAAAAGGCCATGCTTGTATCCTCAAAATGAATTCACCAGAAACGACACAGGCTGACAAAACAAGATTTTTTTTTTTTTTGAAAATTTGGTGGGACTGGGGGGTGAAAACCTCATGAAAACCTCCATCCACCCTGCAGCTCTTCAGCTGTGGGCTTCTCACAGACACCCAACTGATCAGAGCCCAAGGCTACCTGCTGGAGTCCTCAGGCTGTGGTCAACGCCTTCATGGCCTCTGGGAACACAAAGTTCTAGCACAAATTCCACCCAAGTGGACATTGACAAACACAAAACTGAATACACACACAGCTTGCTTTCCTAGAGCACTGTTCATGCCCTCTGGCTTTAACCAGGGCTGGATTCCACCTTCCAGCTTTAACTAGATGACTGAAGAACATCTCAGTGACTGAAGATGGGACTATTCTCTTCTCTTAGGAACTGGAATTGAACTAGTTCTTAAACTCAGCATGAACCTGGTAATCTGAACGAAGTTTTGATCTTAAAAGGTAGTCACTGAACTGATGAATTTTTCCATCATTGAACTACTTAGAATGAGAGAGAAAAGTCGATGACAGAGTAGGAGTCATTCGAACAGTAACAAGGTAAGGTACCATGTAAGCAACCAGAAACAGTTTCACTTACAGGCTGGTCTGGTCCATCCCCTCCAAGCACCCGGAAACCAAAGCCCGATTCTTGCTTGCGCAGGAAAACGTCCAAATCTCTTGTGTTTGGAGCTAAGAGAAAACATTTCAAAACATGTAACGAGCTATCTTTGATTACTGAAAGATTATTCCTTTGTTGTGTATTCCAATGATTTTTATTGACAAAATGCAGTAGCCAGAAGTACAGAAACCAATTTGAACAGCTAAATCTTCAGTGAAGTTCTATGTCCACAATGGAAAAAAAAGGTATTCAAGAAAATGCCAAAAAAGGACAGGAAAAATTCTGTCACACTTGAGTATTTCCAAGTTGATGCTGCAATACTCACGTTTGTCCTCATATATAGTCTTGGACTTCAGGTAGACTTCTGAAGGGTCCAGTTTTGGGGAGCTCGATCTTACAGCAGTGGGTGGGAAAGGCATAGGCTGTGGAATGGGATCGTTGATAGCTTCCAAACTCCCTGAACTGTCCTGCTTATCCTTCTGAAACAGAGCCCCGCCCCCACAAAGCATGTATCAAACCAAAAGCCTGATGGAATCTGTGTGTGCAAAGACAATAACCATCACACTGAGGTGACATGCATGGCAAAACGTGGCAGTAAGGGAACAACACTGCAGGTGAGCTCAGCTTTCCCAGCACGTGAGCTCTGTACACAGCTTGCATCTGACTTGGCTGCTCCAGGCTTCCAGATAGGTCACAGATTTCTGCCAACCACTGGGCTTAGAAACAGGGTTTGAAGTGACTGATGCTCAGAAATGTGTAAACCTTGCAAGCCCCTGCCATTACCGACCCAGTGGCACGCTTGGCGGAGCAGCCAGGCCATTAGGGCAGCCCAGCAGCAGCACAAGGGCATTATAAAACCCCCAGCAGGAGGGAACACTTGAGTATCATGAGGCACAGATAAAACTGGGAATGTAATTCAGTATTTACATTTTTCTCTTCTGCTGTGATAGCTGCAACACTACCACTTGCAGAGGAAAGGACACCAAGTATCCTTGTGGTCTCCCATCCTAATTTCCAGTGGATTATGCACTGAAGTAACTCTAAAAATCTATTCTGGGCTGAAACCCAGCCTAGAAAACTGGAACATGGTGGTCTGCGTGCGTCTGTGCACGTTAAACAAAAGCACGAGCAGAATAGGCTTAGATATGCCCTTTTAAGAAGAGTGGAAGAAAACCCCTTGAAGGAGTTTAGCAGTTTCACACTTCTTGTGTGTTTATCAACACAAGAACTTGCCCTTTTTAACTGAATTCATTTGCCATGTTGCTTAATGCCACTGAACATTGAGTGCTCCATGGGAAAGCTGCTCCTGCCTGTGTGCTGGAACACCATTCCCGGACTCCTCAGTATTTTTAGCATGCCTGCAGAGAGTGTGTGGACACAGGAGCCAGGCTGACAAGGCCTGCACCCTCAAGTTGCACAGATTTATGCAACGACTTAGTGAATCTTCAAATCTTATTGAGTGCAGCTTGTTTCAACCATAAACTTGCGTGCTCATGCTATCGCACTGCTTGGATGTGACTACGATATTTGAGCTGCACAACACACAAAAATAAACTACGTCCACATTCTAACGGGGGTCTCCTAAACTGGAATAATTTGTTGTGTACAAGAAATATTTTTGAAGAAGCAGCTCTTTTCTTAGAGGTGTTCACTAATGGGCATTGACTAGGCTATTTCATAAGAGAAGCGCTCATGACAAAAATATGCATTATCATTCACATTACGAGGGTACTTAATTAATCCCAAGGATTCTTTACTGAACTAACGTATAGTAAAGGTATTTCAATGGGTCAAACTTTACAAGAATAACAAACATCCAACTAGAAACGCAAAGCTACAGACAGACTTTCTGAAAATATGGATTCAAAGATAAGCAAGCAATTCAAGAAGGAAATACAAACCAGTTCATTTTATGTGGAGATCAAGAAATATCAAACTATCTTAAACTTCTTTTAGAAACCTTATTTCACTTTACTACAGGTAATTAGCAAGGCATAAAAAAAAAGTTTTAGATACAGTACTTTGTTTCCCCTTTAACACATACTCTGACAACATTTACCTATGGCAATGAATTTATTTTATATGTATTATCTTATTTATATATATTTTCTTACAAGATCTTTGCTCTGTTCTTGATATTTCAGTAGTAAGAAAGAAGAAATCCATTGCATCTACCAAATAACCCCCAAAAAACTCAAAGGAGTCTGTGGAAGAACTTCTGTGCTAAGTAGATCACATTAACAAGTTTTTTTTGCAACCAAAGAAACCTCAACATTCTTCATCAGAAACGAATTTAAATACACCATTAATACTCACCACTTTGCCAGTTTTAGTAGGTGAGGGTGGACCTGAAGAAAATAAAATGTAGAAAGCAATTTCAATTCTAGGTCACCACAAGTTTAAACAGTATTAAGGCAATATAATCAGTTTCTCCTGAGCTGAAAATGATAACTGCTTATTACTCCTTTTAAATGGCAAAGTGAATGTTCAGTTGACCAAAGCCATTACTTAAGTCTCAAATTAGAACTGCCAGCTTTACAACAATGAAAAACATGTATTTCTCTTTTTGCTTGAAACTAGTAAACCAAAGCACACATCAGTTCATTGGATTATGCTAGAGACTGCATTTTTGCTTTAGCATTCCCCAGACACTTGGAAGAGCCAGTGTTTAAACATATTACCATAAATTTTTTGTTAAAAAAAAATCCCTAGTAGCATCCTCTTACCCCAAATACTCAGGGATATAGATTAAACCTAGAACATAATGGCTTAGAGGCATAATAAACTGCTAGTTAACTCTCAACACTGGACAGGTTTTAAGTATCACACTAAAAGAGGACTTTAAAAAAGCATATAACCACATATAACTGTATATGGCAACTGTAAATGTATGTATATACCTCCTCTTAAGATAAGCAGCGGCACCTCTGCTCCTACTGGAAACTGCTTCAGTACCTCCACCACCTGCAGATGTGTCAAGCTCTGCACGTTCTGATGGCAAATCTCCTTGATCACATCCCCTTTCTGAAGTCCTTGGCACCACTGGCTGTCTAAAATCATTTTTACCTTCTGCCCTGTAGGACTGTCTGCAATGGCAAACCCAAAGCCTTTAGGACCTTTGACTAGAGGAATGGTGACCAGCTCTGGCTGAGAGCCTCCTGAAGATGCGACAGAGATCCTCTGCTCGTTTGTATCCACGGGAGGGCCGTTCAGACGACCATTGACCAGCATAGGGCCCGTTTTCCCATTCTGGTCCAACACGACTGTTCCTGGCATCAAATCCTGGCTGGTCAGACAAACATCTCCTTTAGTCCCAGGTGGTCCGTTGATAATAGGTGTAGCTGTCACTATATCTACAACAGGGTCTTCATTGTCGTCAGGAAGAGGATAACCACGACACAAAGTCATGTTTACATATTGGTTGACAGGAACTAGCTGAAACATCTGGACAACATCTGCATGGGTATGGCCAAGGACACAATTTCCATTTATGTCTACAATGACATCACCTGTTAAAAAAGGAAGTTCAACAACATCAAAACCAAAGACAGAACCACCCACACCTTTCCAGTGTTCTGAGGCTCAGAAGAAAAGCCTAAGTGGACAAAATCTCAGTGCAGTCTTCAAAAAATAATAATCGACGCTGGCTGTGCCATTACCTGTTGGCTATCTGGTGCCAAGAAGCATAAAGGATTTCCTCTTTGCATTTTTTTTTATGTCTTCTCAGAACACAGTGTGCTAAATATATAAACTTTAATCTGCAGCAGATTAAAAAAAATGATACTGTACAGCCACAAGAGATGAAGCAATGTGCACACACATTACTGCAAGCAGATGTTCCTGCTTTAATTCATATTGTACAGCATCCTAATCTCAAACCAAAAATAAATCAGAGTTTTGAGGGAGTTCCTATGTTTATTTTAGGACTGGCTGAACTTAAGCTAGGATTGCGCCCACGTATATTTCATACTCTTACACTGTTGACAGGTGGGTAAGCGTGTATTTTCAAAATGAAGTGGAAGTGCATGTCAGATCCTGAAACTTTGTTTCATAATCTGCATCATGTTGATCACAAAACTTTGCATATGCAATACAATAATCCTCAGGAGTAAGCTCTCTTGCCACTTAAATGCCTGTGTTAGTAATTAGTAATTCTCCTATGCCACGAAGTGTAACAGGAATAGATATGCATCGAACATGTGTATGCACTGAAACACAGTGCTGCACTATTGTCTTAAATTTTTACTGAGGATGAAATTGAATTATGTATAAACAAAGGGAAACATCAGGGGAAAAAATAAAAATAAAAACAGAAAAAGGTTTTATTTCCTAAGTAAATAGTATTAAATCATTGAAAGCATAAACTCTTCTTACTTGAAGCATTTTGTCTTTTCTAGTATGCAAACCATATGCTACATTAAGCATATAAATAACTTAATTGAGCATGTAATAACAATGAAAGTGTCCAATTCTTTATGCATTGCAGGTTCTCTCATCCCTCATTCCCTCACTTGTCCACTTCTTAAAGCCTTGCTTGTTCATTCCTACTGTAGTTTTTTTTGTTTTGTTTTTTCAATTTTTAATATCTGGTACTTTTTGGTAGTAACAAGAGACCAAGATTCAAATGCACTGTTTTTACTTTACATATGGAGAGAGAACAAAAACCATTCAGTAAACGGCTATGAAGCCCAAAGCTGACAAAACTACTGAAATCTTCAAAAGTGACCTCAAAATAGATTTGTCCCCAGAACACTGTTTTTTCACATTTCAGATACTGCTCTGCATGGATCTTTCAAAAACCTGACAACTAGTGAGGTATTCATATTCAGAGTCAGTGGACAGCACCATCCAACCTCCTGCACATCAGAAGCTGCACTCTCTAAAAGCACAAGAAACACAAGTTTAGAGAAATTGTAACTTACCTGGTGCAATTCTCCCATCTTGTGCAGCAGGTCCGTCTTTTAACACATTCTTCACCTGGAGAAACTCATCAGGCCTGTCCCCTCCGATGATTGTAAAACCAAAACCCATTGTACTTTTTTTTAGTGATGTCCGTATGAGGGCTCCTGTAAGCTGGGATGGATCTCTAGTGAAGAGAGACTTCTCTGGTCCTGTGCATGGTAAGATCCAACACAATCCACCATCAGCAATGCTGCTGTTTGGTGGCATTAAATCCCCAAATGATGCTGACTACAGACATGTATAGGATGGCTAACCACAGAAAGAAGGAAGATGTTTTAATGGCTGAATACCAAACCTCTTTAAGTGATTTTTGAATTATGGAATAAAAAGACATGAAGGAAGAAGGATTAGTTTTGATAACTTTTTTTCTTTTTTTAAGGTGTCATAATGATTAATGCTTTGGTTAACTTTGGTTAATCTCCGCAGCACCCTCACAGAGTAAAGCACACAAGATACTGTTGCACTCATTTCACAGCTGAGTTAAGTGAAGAGTTACAGTTTTTCAAGACTGTATTACAAATTAAAACAGAACAGAAACCAAAGCTCCTACCTGTCATTTCCAATTGTACTCTCTAACTCTTGAACGTCAAGCTCAAAGTAGACCAAAAGCATAAAAATTCAAGGAGTGGGTTACCCTGCACTTTCCAACTGGCTCTTCTAAGTCTCCATTTATTGAAAAACTGCTTATGACAACCAACTTTAGAATGATTAAAATTCTTTTAAAGCAGTGTCAGGGTCTCAGTTCAATTTTAACATCAAAAAAATCATTCCAAAAACCTTATAGATTCTGGAGGGCAAGACCACAATGGCCAGCAGAAAGACAAGGCTAATGCCTTTCTGAATTCCAAAACAGGTTGCATACAATGCTTACTTTTAGATAAAGATATTAGTGACAAAGAACATAATATTTAGTAATACCTGATTTTGAAGGGCCGACATCAGTCTGTCCTAGCTGTTTTTTTCTTTTGGCTTCTAATACCGGGTTTTCAAATTGAGTTTTCTGGTTAATATGACTGTAGACAAAAGGTAGGATCAGGAGTTCAGAAGAAAGCAGCTTGCCTATTTCACAGAAAAGACAACCACAAAAGACACCCTACAAATACTAATTTTTTTTTTTTATTATTTATCTCAGATTAATACCCTAGAGGAATGAAAGCTGAACTATCATAATCAACATGAAAAGCATTTTTTTCCTTTCAACAACTTGATTTATTTAAAGCACAATGTAATTTTACTTCTTGCAACTATTAAGTAGAGTACACATTCATTCCACTCTGCAAACTTCCAAAAGTTTGTACTAGATTAAATAGGGAAAACTTATTTCTTCTCTTGATCCCTGCTACGTGTTGCTTCCATCTACTCATCACATTTACAAAACTAGCCGTCATTGTTTTAATAGTAGATACTGGAGTAGTATAGCAGAATGGGGAAAAAAAATAAGTCTGAACAAGACTTAAACCTCTGTGTTGCCTTTGCAAAGTCAAAAAATGTTAGCTTGTTCTGTGAAGCTAATATTTTCAACTCTGCTAATTTTCCTATCCATGGTTAAAGAAATGGGTCATTTCCTCTGACCTGAATTAGAGCTTTTACAGCAGTTACTTACTTGTGAGGGGCCTTTGGAGACGGCAGTGAGATGTAAGTTACTCTTGCCCTTTTACATTTAACAGGTGCCACTCTTAAATCAAGTGACCCCATTTTTATTAGAGCTAAGAAAAATGACATGAGCTCATTCCCATTAATTAATTATTTTGGTTGCTACTTGCTTTCCTTCCCTGGAAGAAATACACTCCAATAAGTCAGTATGGTCACACTAAGGATCTTCAGCGCTTCAGAAATGTGCACCATGGCCTGTTGAACTGTTTCTACTCAAGATAAACTATATATAGTGCTAAACAAGTGCTTCATTACTTTCTGCCCAATTTATGACTACGTCAAATTATAACTAGCACTTACTCAACATAATATGTTCCATATTGTGGGTCTTCTATTTTTTCCCATCCATAAGGAAGTTCTACAATCAGAAAGAACAAAATTATTCATTACAGTAGAAAACTGTATCAGAGCTCTGCAAATATCAGAGCTTTTAATAAAGAGAGGACAGATTACAGGCTCATGAAAAACATTAATTATATAGAGGTAACTTTTTTCCCTTTATTTGTTTGAGGCTGGTCCTTCTGATGAAAAGATATTAGTCTCTTCCAGGGAATATGGAACCTTATACATCTCACTCTTTCTTCCACTGGATGAGGAAACTTGTATTTAACAAAATCACATCACTTTCAGCCTATAATAAACTTAAAGACAAGGTACAAATTAACTTATTTAGAGAAGAAGAAACTCCCTAAAAAAAGAAAGGGGAAGAAAAATACCTTATTTTAAAATAATGTAATTATCAATCATCAGTTTGATTTGATAGCTGTTGACTTTTCTAACTAGACAATATAAATATGGTTGCACAGTCTCTACCCAGAAACACACAAGAAAGAACTATAAATGCCCCAGTGTCACATCTCAAGCTTGTAAAACAATGCACCTCCATTCCTCTTTAACGTTCAATTTAAGACCACCTTGCAGAAGAAATGCCATCTTTATTTATTCTATTAATGACATCAACATATTTCGCTGCATTCTGACAACATTTCACTTTTGAGTCAACTCAAGTAACCTTCAGCCAGAAATGTAACAGGCATAAGTGAACCTGACTGTTCTGATGTTTACAATATAGCGCCGACACCCCAAAACCAGCCAGTGCTTCTTTAGGTCTGTCAGCATCAAATTCAGCACAGACTGCATGGCCTGCCAAGACAACGAGAGGCAGTTCTGTATTGCTGCACTTTGACTGCTGCTGCAGCTGTGGCAAAGTAGCTGGTAGTGGAATGTGCTGGGACTGCCTTAGACTTCCCTAAATTTAGGGTCTAAAATAAAAAAATACCTGTTTGGGAAAGGTACCAAAAGAAACATGTGAAATAAAACTATATCTTGCAAAGATTTATTTAAAAAAAAAAAAAAAAACTATTATAGATTTCAGAAAGCTCCTTCTAAAGGCAAATACACAATCTGGTAAGATAGTGCCCAGCAACTGACCATTCCCGAAGAGAGGTGACAAGCAGTTAAAACAGGGGTCCCGTAATTCTGCCTTTATTGTTCTAGTTATTTTGACCATAGAAATTTAAATATTAGCATAACAGACAGAGTCAGGTAGCTAGACATTTTGCAGGATAAAATTGCTGTCTAATCTTGTTTGAGGCTGCCCTAAGTTTGAAGGTAAGAACAATTTTCCAAGCATATGACAGTGTGTTACCACTTATTAATATCAGCATCACTCCACAGGATTTGACAAAACACCCATTGGGACTATTCATTTAAATGTTGTTCACTTGGATATCCTGCATCTCTCTGTTTAAAGTGCTCTTTTTATCCTGCGGTGAGCTGCACGTATGTTTAATAAGCAGCAGTATGAGTCCATTGCTCCAGCTGGCTTGATTATGAATACATGATTGCTAGCCTGTGCAATTTAAGAAGACAGGCCATTCCGAGTCTGCCTCAGCTTTTGCAACATGTCAGGCATTTGCTGAAGACAGAGCTATTTGGTACTCTTGTTTAGTTGACTAAATTGCATGACTATGTAGGAAATGGTTGCAGGAATTGTCTGTAGGTCAATCATGAACCTGACCTGTCTTAAAGCAGCAGCATGAAGAGTTGTTCCCTTTGCTTACGCATTCAAGTATTACACCACAACACATGCCGTACATGTTCCTAGCAATAGGCACTATGCTGCATTTTCATTATTCATACATTCTAATACTTAGGGACCTTTTCTTCCTGCCATATTCCACTCACATAAAAGTTTCCAGTGAGATCATCAGCTTTCCAGCTTTCTCCTTAGCGATGATACTTATTGGAACAAAATATACCATTCTCTTCTCAGGAATGCAGATATATCCAGGATTCAGTCAGATTCCACTGCTCCAGGGAAAACATACTATAGTCTTTCCCAGCCTTACGTTAACTCGTATTGCCACCTCACTATGGACACTCAGTGCTATACTCTGTTTGCTCCAGAGAGTCAAGGGTCTGAGGAAGAAGCTTCTATCACAGCAGTAATGGATCTTATCCAGCTCTGATAAACTCAGACATTTATCAATCAGAGGTGACAAATGAATTCTGAATATCTCACCTCCATCTTCACAATCTTCAGGAGCTTTGGCTTTCTTACAGAGCCGAGGATCAAGCCACGTGGTTGTCTTGGTGTTGTGACTGTGGAGCAAAATGCAGCCCATTAAAAGAAGAGGATTTCCACAGACTGAAGAAATGTTGGTTTTCTTTAACTTTTAAATATTTACTACCTTGGGCAAACTATAGTCTTTAGACAATTTAGCCTTTATTTATGCCTCAGCCACATCGTAAAATGCTAAACAGAAAAGACAACAATACTGCTCAGAGGTACTAGCACACTGGAGATCTCCAGGACAGATGTGAAACATTAGAGTTACAAACACCATCCCCTGCCCCTAAAAGCTCATTTGGGAACGTCAACTATTTCGACCTGCAAGGAGAAAACATTTTAGCCTACTCTTATGCTTAATGCTCAGTTAGGGGTTTGTTTCTTTCGCCTCAGAATTCATAAATGAGAATTCATAAATTTCACACATGAACTGCTTTCCTATCCTGATCTTTAATCTGTGCTGCTTATCTTTTTAAGCAGGCATTCCAAGTCAAGCAACACATGAGGAGAAGAAAGAATAAACAAATCCGCAAATTTCAGAGAAATCTGTTATATTAAAAGTTTGTACGGTGTTACACCTTACCTAGCAATACCCACCCAGCTTTGCACTTTGTGAGATGCATAGCTCATATTACAAACACACTGACTACGCATGTGGAATCGTAAGACTTTCCCGCGCGATGGCAATCATACCAAGTATGTAGCGCAATGATTATCAGCACAGAACAAAACAGCAGAAACATTCAGAATTCCATACAGAAATATAAGGAATAAGAATAGAAGAAGAGAGGTGTAAGAGCAGGAGGCAGCTTCCCAGACCAGCTCCTCAGCACGTCTCTCACAATGGCACAGTAACTTCTCGGCGCTGTCGGGCTACTCACTCGATGAAGTAGATCATGCCAGTGTCGGTGTAGGCCATCTCCCAGTTCTTGGGCAGAGGTTCCAGGGTCTCATCCCTTGATAAGTAATTTCTGAAGTCCATGGAGCTGCTTGTCTGGTTGTAACTGGGAACAGGTTTCATCCAGTCAGAGGAATCTGAATGTTTTTCTTTGTTTTCTGCAGTTGTTCAGGGAAAGTGTTACTATTTGTCAGATGCTTATGGTGTTTCTCACTAAGCACCACCCTCTTAATCTGGCTACGAGAGAATGTCAAATACATTCCTGGATGCGATGAGCATTTTTCCACTTTTTTTTAGCTATGAACTTTGAAAAGCTGACATGAAAACACTGAACTCCGTTCTGCCCCTGCCAAACAGAATTAACCTTGTATTATTCGTCTGAACCTAGGCTGAGAAACATCAACGCTGGCAGAAATCCAAGTTGACTACTTTGTTTCCCTTCCCACGGTGTTTGTAATGCCACTGAAAATAAATAAATAAAAATCCTACTAATATTCCTCAAAGCACCAAAACTGAAGTGCGGAAAAGACCCAAACTGCCAATAAAATAAACACAACCCTCCTGCAATCCACGAGAAGAAAAAGCTCCCCAAAATCCCTGTAGAAAACTCTTAACTGCAAGCCTCGGCCCTGCATCCAGAGGTTATGCTTGATGTTCTCAGCTACACGACCGTGTCCATAACTTTCACATAACCACCAGCCAGGCCAGCAGGCCTCTCTATGCTGTGGTGCTGCCAGCCCTAAAGCTCGCAAGGCTTGGTCAGGTGCGCTCAGTGTAAGTCCTACACACACGCAAATGCAGCACGACGGCTTCTCTCCACCATCACTTCTTCCCCCTCGAGATGAGTAACTGTGACAGCAGGAGGAAAAGGGTGTCCTGCCAGTCTCTGAAACATCCCACCAGACACTGGTCCAGTCTCTATGTGCTCTGCTTTACTTCCCTCCGCAAACACCCCCGTAGGCAGTTTCAGGCTGTGTGACAGTTCCCTTAACCAGAATAATACGAAAATTTTACAGTATGAGTTAGTGTTGCCCCTTAAACTAACTGCTTCACTAAAATCTCCTGCATGCAGTAAGATTACTGAAATGAAATGATCAAATTTACAGGGTATGGATTATATTCTGCAAAGGGATTCTGTCGTACGGATAAATTTTTCCTTCCCTGTTGTAACTGGCCACTACCCAGCACTACATGTTCTCTACTGAGCAGTGCATTTTATGATGCAATTGCACATCTGGCTGAGAGAACAGCTGTTTCTTTTTAAAATCTAATTTCAAAGGAGAGTAAAAACACCCGTCTGAGTAGAAAACCACCTTCAAACTTAACCAAAGCTAAGGAAGCACTTCAAGCAAGCATGAATGCTATCTGTGTACTTCTTATTCATTCATGAAACACTTCAGGGAATTTTTCCCTTTGTAACCAACCTATCCCTCCGCTGCCATTAACTGCTTCCTTTTCCTCCTCTTCCTCCTCTTCAGGGAGAGAACTGTCCATCCTTTGCATTTTGCTGACTGATGTGGTTCTTTTCCTCTGTGATTCAGTATCAAAGTCATTGTCAAAAAGAACTTGATCCACTGGATCGGGCTGAAAGGGGCTGGGCTCTGCTGGAGGCTTCGGAGTACCATAAAAATTACCTGACAATGAGACAGAAATCAGGATAATGAAGGCACTGGTACTTGCTGAAAGTACTGGCAATTCTAGTGAACGTTTTATTGCCCATGTAATGTGTCTGGTGTCATGCCTTAACTGTAACTTCCTAAGGAAGACATCAGCATCTTCAAAAAACAATCATTACTCAAAAACTACTTATTCCTACAATGTGGTTTTGCTCATGATTACATTGTACATCAGAGAGCAAGATGTTTAATTCAAAATTTCTATCCCGCCACAGGTTTTCAAAGTAAATGAACGATTTGTTATTTTGCATGGAATTCACTAATGCTCCAGAAAGAGACTTGGGGAACAGTCTTAGAGAAGTAGAGCACTGAAGGTCAATTGCTCTTACTTTGTATACTGATTAAGTGACTAATAGAGTAGTGTACATTAATAGAAACATGCTGAAGTCAAAAAGCAAAACAATATGTGCAGAAACATAAAATACCTATTTACATTAAAAAAATACAAATAATTGATTTTTAAACTACAGCTCTACATTTTTCTACTGACCATATACATGCTGTTAATACAGCTCCATCTAAAAATGATTTGTAGTTGAGAAAAGTAAACTGATTTTTTTCTTCAGTATTTTCTTTCGAAACACAAAGATTGAGAATCATCTGTAGTTTTCTGGAAAAGAATTTCAGCAACTGACCTCTCTCCTGACTGCTCATATGATTTTTATTAGGGAACTGAGCAAACAGCAAGAGAGCGGCCCAGAATTCCTGCTGGGTTAACATTTGGTGGCTGGATTTTGATTTGACTGTATTAAAAAAAAAAAAAAAAAAAAAAAGAAACCCAGATAAAGGGGAACTCAGGAAAAAAAAAAAAAAGTACCAGTTTACCCTAAATTTGCTTAGAAGATTTCCCCAGACCAGGCAATGTTATTTGACAGCATGCAGCACGAGATACATAAAATGAGGAGGTACAGAGCCTTTCACACAGTTTTCTACTTCAGACATTTGTATTTTTTGTTTGTTGACACATCAATCAAATTAATTCAAGTGCTATTATAACCACCACCTACCAGAGAAGTCCTCTAGAAGCATGCTTACAGCTATTTGTATTGTATGTCAAAATCAGGCAGCTTTATAATTTGGTAAGCTCAGTTTAGCATCAATGAATGCTGCACACGCTCAGCATTTCTGAAAATTTAGTTGATTTCAAGTACAACTACATATTTGAAAAAACCTTAAGCCAGCTCGTATTTCAGGATTTATAAAAACTTACATTAAAAAAAAAAAGCAATGCCATTTCTTCTGTTTAAAGTGTCAAGAGATAAATTGTTCCATAGTAAAAAGCAGCAGAACACAGGCAGTCATTACTTGACACACATCTGCAACAGGGGAACGCTCTATAGCAGTGCAAGGCTTCCGAGCCAAACTTGTCCCTCCTCCCTCTTACTGTAAGCAAAGATGGGTTGTGGGGCCAGCACCCCCACCCCCACAATACAGCATTGTGAGGAACCTTAAAGTTATCTCTGGCTGCTATCTAACACTTTAAAACAAAACAAAGCAAAGCAAAAGCCCATCACATGATGGCAGTTCCAGAACTCTGGATAATTGCTTCCTGATGGTTCAGCCCCCATTACATTTAAACCAACTTTGCTACAGATTTGGACAACAGAGTCTAGTGCTGAACAGTTTTTCACTGCAAAATCCTTTCTTCCTGTGTATCAAGATTTCTCCTGCCTCCTGTCCTTTTGATGCATGCCTCTGAGAAGAATGTCTCTGCTGTCAAAGGTTAAAAAAATTTGTCTATGAATTCCTTTATGACAAAATTCTACCAAGTATAGGCAAAGATTTTCAGAACACCTCCTCAAAAATGCAACATGGAAAATAATCCAATCATGGAAGACTGGTCAGCAGGACCAGTTGTGATGCAGTAGCAAAAACAACAAAGAGTCCAGACAGAGTTTCAAAACAAGACCTAGAGTCCTCTCTCAGGTATTCCAATATTGCCTCTCTCCTGCTCTAAGAACCATCAAAGTGGGCAGGAAACGTGGCACCTCCTGTGTGTGAGGAGCTGTGCTTAGACCAAGATTTTGGGTAAGAGCACTGGATATTTGTTCCTGTTCCAACAATCATCATCAACATACCATCATACGTTCCACTTTCTAGCAAGGCTCCACTTTCTTCAAGTGCTTTGAACTGCTCAACAGGAATAAAATTATAGTCTACCCCAGGGACCTCCCCATCTCTGGGAGCCCTTGTAGTGCCTGGAACGACAGAGAAAACACACTTGTAAGATACGTAAAATCCTTCATGTTTACCAAATGCAGGAAAAAAAAGCAGAATAAGGTGGCAATTACAATTTTGTCTTATGCTCAGTGAACTGAAAACTTATGCTGTAGATGCTGACAGTGACCTGGGCCAGGCAACAGCAGCCTGGGGTTGGAGGTAGCTGTTTCACACCTGTGGCATTTTAATGCAGTGTTAGGGGTGTTTCATCTTCCCACTGTCTCCTGACCACCTGTACCCATTCAGTAATTTTTGATGAGGTCAGTGTGACTAAGCATACTTGATTACTGGGCCACCAAATCCATAACTAGGCACAAGAACTATTTTTTAACCTTACAGTTGAGAGGACAATTCATCTGTATTCCAAACCCTGGCGAGAGGTAAGTTTTTTCAAAATAATCAGTAAATTGTTGTATTAATGCAGAAGTTCTCAAAGTTTTTATGTCTATAATTAAGGGACACACATAGTTATAACAGCTTAATTAAAGCTCTCCTGGTAAGGAATTTAATTTCATCACAACTTTAAGATATTAAGCTATTCTATCTAGCAAAGTCTTTTAACAAAGTTCCTGTTGAAAGGTAAAACTACAAACCAGATTGAGAAAGAAGACATTTAAATCTCTCAAATTATGTGATGGTTAGCACAAACAGATCAAATGAGGCTGACCTTTACATACTTACAAGGGATGGTTCTCAAGTAGAGGTTGTCTCTGATCACTTGCTGGAGCTTATGGTCTATTGAGCCCTTCTGGAACTGAAGGCTCAAGTAGTGACGCAAGTCTTTGTTGATGACTTTTCCTTAAAATTTTAAAAAAGAAAAAATAAAATAATAATAATAACAACTTGTAACTATTAAGCCAAAATTGCCAACAACGACATTTCACTGCCATAAATATGTCAAAAAAAAAAAAAAAAAAGAAAAAACAACCCAAGGCTTGCTGCTGCTTCTAAATGCACCAACTTCAATGGAAAACATATTACTAAAGCCCGATTCTCAGCTGGTGTAAATCAGGCACAGTGATTTTAAGCACAGCTGAGTGACAACCACCCAAGCTCTGCATCTCCTAAACAAGACAGTGCCAATATTCTGGAAGTGTTTTGAAATAAAAAAGTATTAAAATACAAAATCTATTAGCAAAATTAAAACTCTCTACAGATAGAAAACTGCTCCAAAACATACACAGAGATAATACTTTCCATTCAATTTACTGCTATTGCTTAGACACCTGAACTCAATATTTTGTCACACGGGAGCCTACATTCTTGGTATTACAAAAAGAAAATATTTTCTTTTTAAAAGCACTGCATGACAGAAGATTTTTTTACAATTATTCCTTTGCAATACTTCTGTCAGGTATCATTAGCAAATCTGTCATATCGCTAGATAGCCATGGCCCCTTTAGCACACAAATAACTGAGCTCTTGTGTTACTGCTTCATCCTTCTGACAGAAGGGTACAAAACAATCTTTTGTACCCTGTCATCTTCCCAGAAAGCACATTAAATAGGGTTCAGTGACCCTGATAAATTTAAGTTACGTACTATAGCAGAACACTCAGGGCTTCAGGGAAAAAGGCTTTTAGCTTTTGTCTTTAAGAACTGATATAGGAGATGGCCAGTAGCATGCCTATGCTGGTACATCTCAATGGGAACAAAAATTGGATTGGTCCATACTTATTTTAAGTCAGCAACAGTGATGAAACTTAAGAAAACTCCCATATGAGTGATTCTAAAAGGGCCTCTGAAGTCTGCTGAGACCCAGCTGCTGAAGAAAACCACTTCAAAGTACCAAAGAGAAGGGAATGGGGCATCAGACACACACCAGTCCTAACACAAAGCTCATCTGCACCTTAAAACCAAGGTTGTTGTCCTGATACTAAACGTCAATCTGATGTGTGCGCTGCACAAAAAACCCTTCCGCTACTACCAACCATATTTTTCCAAACCATGTCATCACTGCAGCGAGGTTCATTGCAGATTTTCATTTTGCAAGTTTGTACCTCCCTTCTCCATACATAATAGATCAGTAACTTTATGCATCAACTACTAGTACCAGCATTGTTGGGTTTGTTTGTTGCATTTAAAAATAGAAGCAACCCCCCAAAACTTAAGCAGTTTTAAGTCTTTAACAGCTTAACAACATAAGGTGGAGCGTGGAGAAGAGAATGTGGTGATCTGTCTGGAAGTACAAATGACACACCAAAGAATACAGTGGGTATGACAAAATTTATGGGGCTAAACTTCAAGCAAAATGCTGAAAAATGTGATAAGAACAGATTATTCTTAACACAATCTTGTTCAGAATTTAAGATTTTTAAAAAAGCTAAAATTCATTCTGCAACATCATCAAGAACTAGTTAGAAAATATAGGTAACGTGGGGAAATCTAAAGTATTCACACATCCTGACATTTAAGGAAACACCTTGCCTGCAGTACTGAAAACCGATTTCCAAACAATCCTGTGTTGAAAACAACCTTCAGAAGGGAAACCATGCCAGATTTCCTACCAGCCTTCTCCTTGCAGAGGTCTGCCATAAAATGGCCCAAACCAGAAAGCAACCGAGAGACCCAAAGCCCCCAGAGGAATGAGCAGAAAGCCCACCGCACCCACACCTCCCACAGCACACGGAGCCCTCAGCTCCAAGGTCTCTTTCTCACCCTCGTATAATTCTGTCATTTATCTGAAAAATACATTCAGAAACACAAAAAGCATTCTACAGTATTAAGAAGACCCCACAGCATAATCCTCACAGCTTGCCAGGAGTAAAACAAATGATAAATAATTACCGCTAATGGGGACGGAGGGAGCAGCATAACCCTCTGTGCCCTGCTCCCCCCCAGCCAGGAGACCCGCCGTAACGCGGTGCTCCCCTGGGTTACGTGCTCTCTGCTGTTAGGGCAGCAAGCCCTGAGCTGAATTCCCCGTTTTGCCATCACGAGCCTTTCTTTACAAAGCTTTGGGTTTGCTTCCTGCAGCATAATGAGCAAAACATGTCATGGAAAATGAAAACAAATGGTGTAATCTCCAGCAAGAAAAATATTTTCCATTTGTTACCACAAATCTCTTCATTGTTTGTAGACAAGATGGTTTCTCAACATTAAAAAATGTTTTACCACTGAAGCGGTCCATCCATCTCCCTGCCAAAGCCAGATCTATAGCACTGCACTTGAACACACAAGCACATTTCACTCAGGCAGATCAATACGCGCGTATTTCACTCCGGCAGATGGATCTGGTTGTTAGCCATGTTCAGAGTGCTGCACGGAGGGAAAACTTGGCAAGAGGTGAAATTCTGAAATGGACGTAGACTTGCAGAGGCTTTATTCACTGATCTCCCCCTCATCATGTTTTAAAATTTAAGAGCTCATAAGCCTTTTTCAATAAATACAACTCAGTCCCAAAAAAGGAAAACCAAAGCTGTCTGTACGGATATGCTGGCATTACGGGGTTAATCTTAACACTAAAAACCTCGCACATCAGACTGTATTCTGAGAGCAGGAAGACTAAGCTGAAGATTGAAAGCACTGCCGGAGGAAAATAGGAGAAAGTCAAACAACACACTAAGCAGCGAGAAAATGATGGGAGGTCACGTGGAGAACCGTATGCATTAGGAAGCAGAAAAATAAAGTAACAGCGAGGATGCTTTAGGCAACCTCTAGGGCTTGTTCTTATGTAAAAGGCAGTTATTTCCTCCTTCTGGAGTTCAACATGCTGCTTTACATCGTTTCACACGAGCTTCTCGGAAGACCTCACGTATCAGACCCTGAAATGACCTAATAAATGCAAGGCTGCTGCTTGTTGTGCTGCTGAGCTGTCTCTTTTGGACGACACATGAAACACAGCGGCCAGTCGAGAGGAATAACATACTTTATACCGTTTGGCTCTCTAAGATGAACAGGCACAAGCCTCTTGCTTTCAGATTTAATTTAAATTAACCACAAGGGACCTGTTTACGTGAGGATATACACACTGCAGTTCAGCAAGGAAAACTAAGCTCCTATGAAGGACAAAAAGAGGCCTGAGTAGCACGGCAGCAAAATAACACACTGCGAAGCACAGACGCAAGCATGAGTGAGAGAAACAGAGAAGAGAAGGGCTTCCATTTCGCTTGTCTCCTCACGAACTGCACAGGTGAATGCCACCGTGGCTGCTGACCCGAGCAGGGCTACCCACGGAGTGCTGCCCAGAGCCAACCTGCTGCGGCAGCGATGAAGTGTACGGGGTACAAACAAACGCGTACCAAATGGGTGCTGCTAACCCCATACAGAGAGGTGCGGTTCTGAACTACCAATGCTGGCAAACAGCTGAGGTGAAAGTTTTAATGGGCGGGTAATTTCTAAGCATTCAGTCCGTGAGGGTTTTATGTCGCTGCCCAGTGAGGAGCGGCGGCAAAATAACTTCACAAGCGTTTCTGAACGGTGCTGCTAACCCACAGAACACCTGATGTGTGCTCACACAAGGCACTTTGAAGGCCTCGTGGAAATGCTGTGCTTCCTTTCAAAACCCACCAGCAACCATAAAGGCAAATTTCCGTGGCTGCAGCTTGTTCCAGGTACGCCATGTCCCCTTCAGGTCGCAAAGCCCCCAGTGGGTGAAGGGCCGGGGGGGTGCTGGAGGTGCGCGGGCGCCCGGTGGCACCGCTAAATCCCCTCAGCCCCCCCGCTCCCCGGATTAACCTCCCGCAGCAGCGCCTGAGAGGGTTTTGGGGGCATTAAAGAATGAAAAAGGCGCGGATTAGATGCAGCTACAGGATTATTTTGCCTTGTGGTGGGCACAAAGCGTGGGAGGAAGCAGAACCAGGCCTCACTCCGCCCCGGCAGCCCCGCCACAGCCCCACAGGGAACACCGAGGGGCAGCAGGAGGCTACACGGCCCTGCGCAAAGGCAGCCCCCTGCAACAGGAGTTGTCGGGCTGATCAAGTGGAAAACTTACTATTTAATTAAATCTAGGACATTATTATATAAAGCAAGATTAATTGATCTTTGACTCGAGTATGCAAAAGTCATTTAAAGACACTTGCAGGTACACAAAGCAGGTATGTCGCTCTAAGACACCAAAGTTATCATTAGTGTGCAAGACCTTAAATTTATGATACTCACAGCTGATAATCCAGCATGAGTTACAGATCCAAATACATGCACATTAACTGCATACAATAAGTTCTTCCTAAAAGCACGAAGAAGAATCACAGCATTCACAGAACAAGCAAAACAAAAGACAAAAAAGCTCAGCAGTAACAGCAGCTTTAGTACTCGCCTCACAAGGCTGCCCACCTAGCAAACATTCTGCTGCGTTCTCAGCACAACATGTAGGAGGTTCAAATTACTTCAATTAAAGATGAAAAAGACGGCAAAATTTTGAGAATGTCTGACCTACTTAGCAGGTGCAGCTCAGCTAAGATTGCGGGGCAGAAATACAGATAGAGTGCTGTGTAGAAATCGGCTCTTCCTTCATGGAAAAAGAGAAGGCAGCAGTCCTGGGACCACCACAGAGCACACCTCCACCAAGGACTTCCCGTCCCTCATCAGGGCAGTTCAAACCAGACACACGGAGCAGAGGTTTGGACGCTGCCTGTCACAAAGAGAGGAGCTTAATAGAAAAATTCAGGTTGATAAGAAGGTCAAGGTGGTGACCGAATCTGGGACAGCAATCAGTCCGGAACAGATATCCTGGTCCAGATATGGGCTGATCTCCAATCGAAGCAATTTCTACTTATTCACTAGGTAACAACAACTTCTTAAAAGAGCAATCAGCTGCTGCATTATTTTGTAGGGGACAACGAGAATGAAAATCACTGGGTTCAGTAGACAAAACTTAATAAGCACCTATATGCTACCCAGCAATTACAGGCCGCTTTGGAGTTAGGCTGCTGCAGGACATTCAGAAGACTAAAAGCAGATAATCACCTCAGGAATGTGCCATGTGCGCTTCTGCTTGTTTGCCTTTTAATGAGACTCAAACAGCGGTAGGTCCACACTGCTCTGCTCGGAAAGTCTAAATTAATCATGTCTTTTGATTGCCAGATCTGACATCAGAAACTGTCAGCCACTTACTGATGTTGAGCATTCAGCTGAGATTCTCCAAACGGCCACAGTGGGCATGCTTTTTGGCTGAGATATCATAAGGGCATCTTGATTTGCTGTATCACTTCGGTTACGGGTAGTGACATTTAGGTTAGGTAGTGACATTTGTCCTAAAACAGAAATCTGTCAAAAGACGTAAGTTTTCCTCTGCACAATGAACAGAACAGACAAGGTAAAGAATGGAACTTCATTTTCTAGAATGAGAGAAGAGAGATGTGGGAGAAGAACCAAATACATAAAAAGCATATATATATATATATATATATATATATATATATGCAAATGATATATTTACAAACACAAAACAACAACAAAACTTAGATTATTAAAGGCCATGAAAAAAAGAGAAAAAATATCTGTAATCTGTTCTGGCCATACTAACAGACTTTTCACCTTCTCCCTCAACACGAGTCTTTCTGGAGATTTAGACTGGGAGCAGACATGGAGAAGACATCAAGAGCTGAGCTCTCCTGAAATTACTGCCACTGCTATCAGCAGAGAGAGAATCAGAGAAAGAAAAAAAGAAAAAGGATCACTAAAAATGATCTAAGGAGTGATCAACATATGCCTTTGCTGAACATTGCCTTAAGATCTTCAGTGAATGTGGTGACCAGGGAGACTGTTTCTCAGTCCTCAGTCTTGACCATCACGACATACACTGTGTTGTAGTGCTTCCCTGAAATCTTACAGTGGTGGAAACATTCCACCCAATATACGAGTCCAGTGTTGGTAAACCTATGCAAGAATAATTTGACTTTGTGTTTACTTATGAACTTTTTCATTAAAAGCGTTTTAACTTTTGAAGATAACTAAAATATAGTTTGAAAGGTACATCCCTAAACGATCTTTAATAAATACAAAAAGCATTGGCAAATAATGCTTGGTTTCTTCAGAAACAACACGCAGAGCTGAAAAGGACAAGTGAAGAAATGTGA
Organism: Aythya fuligula; assembly: GCF_009819795.1. Lineage (NCBI taxonomy): Eukaryota > Metazoa > Chordata > Aves > Anseriformes > Anatidae > Aythya > Aythya fuligula. The sequence continues at coordinate 2,234,366 of NC_045583.1, read as the reverse complement.
ACAGCAGGAGCCTGTATTCTATCCTTCCGTTTTTTTATTTTTGGCAGTATAGGAACAGCAAAATCAACTGTAACAGAAGCCTCTAGATAGTGAATGTCTGTGGCTGGGATCCTCATGTACCATGAGAAAAATCCTTTGTTTAGTGCAGAAGGAAGAAGAAAGAAAATACTGGCAGAACATAATGGCGTTTACAGGGATTCTTTCAGTGCCATTTGGTTGGTGTATGAAAATAACACTTGTTACCCAACTAACAATTGCCTCAGTTTGCAAATAGATGTGTCATAGTTGACAATCTTGGAAAGAAGGAATAAGGACCCAGCATTCTGAATCCAAAAGGTTTTTCACAGATGAAAGAAGCATCTGCTACCATCTACCAAGTGCATCCTCCAGCTCCAGACAGGACCAAGTCCATGGTGGGAGAGACTCCTCTGCCCCTGCCCACAGCCCAGGCAACAGCTCCTGTCTAACCACAAACAGCAAGAAATACAGCTTTTCCTTAAACCACCTGAAGGTAAAAGCATTTGCCTCACATTCCAGAACACGTACCAAACAAATAGAGCATCAGTAAGGCTCGAGTTAAAAGCCTTGCACTGCAGGGGCCCTGGTGGCAGAGCACCAGTGGAGCAGCTCCCTCCGACCTGCTCAGGTGCTACCAGCAGCTCTTGCAGCAGCATAACGCAGCCTGACAGTGATGTGTGCCAACAGAAAACTGCAGAAGAAGTTGTAAATTAAGTCCAGCTGTATTTGGAAACATGTAGGTAGGAAATCAACACACAAATGCACTACCAGACTCAAAACCTAAACATTTTGCAATACACTAATATAATTACATGACTCGCCTTCATCACAGCCCAGCACAGTTTTGTCAAGAGGCATTCATCTCTTCATGAAAGTAAAGTATAGATAGTGGGGTTAACATGAAACATGCATTTTGAAAAAAATTAGAGATGATGAGACATGCTGGTAAACTGGTGGACAGCACATTCAATTCATTATTTTTCAGCGAATGCTATTTTTTCTTTTGCATATCTCATTAAATCTACAGACATTCTCAGCCTGTGCATGGTTCCTGTGAATGACAGCAGGCATCATTTTAAGTTTGTTCTACGTGATGCACTGGTAGCAGAAGCATAGCCTGATACATTGTCTGCCTACAGCCTTAAGGATTTTTAAAACGAAAATCCTTTGAGTGAAGAACTTCAAACTTGCAGATGCCAGCTTCAAATATAATATTATCAGATATAATTATAGTAATACATTGCACACACATAAAAATCCATTAACGATGGAAATAGAGTCAGGAGAATTACAAATGGGTAGGCTTTTCTCTGATAATGCCAAGTATTTTAGCGTAGCTATTATTAAATAGGAGAATGGCAAAGCACAAAGAACTGTACAGCTGTTTCTGATATAAGATCAGAAACTGAAGGAGATATGAGTAGAACTCAAATGATTTAAAATAATGAATGGGTTTCAAATAAAATGCAAACATAACCATTTCCTTCAACTTAACAGCGGGGAAGAAAAATGCAAAAGAACTTTCCACAAGAGAACAGTTTGACCTTTTACATAATATATGGAGACTTTCTTCTCTCTTTGATTTGGTATTTTCTTTAAAAAAAAAAAGAAAAAAAAAAGCTCTGAACAGATCAACAATCTTTCACCTATTTATAAAGATTTGCTATATTTTGAATACATATTTTAATTTTCTATTTTTCTCAAGATGCTTCCCACACTTTACTGGGAGACAGCATATAGCACACGTAATTCACGGGGAAGATAGAGCATTTTACAACTTTCTGAAACAACCACAGTTCAAGAGAATTTGCTTTCAATTACTGCAGGGTAGTACCTAAAAGCAAAGACATACATCTCTCCTACTGCTCCCAGCTCTCAGAACAGTATTCTGTGTTTTGATACTATAAGATGGTTGGGGGGGAAAAAGTCAGTGGAAGAGTTTCTGTGCAGAAAGTCGCCCTTGAGATACTGCTGTTTATACACCAGATTAAGCCGTACTTGCAGGTCAGCAGGGAAAAACCATGATTCTCTCTGGCTACTACTGGAGCTGCCCTTTCCCTTCGCCTCCAGCACTGCTCTGCTTGTTCCTGTCCTCATTTTTAGCAGTCCCCACAGCACTTCATCTGCTGAAATGGCACACGATTTCCATCCATGATTTCCATCTCAAATAAGATGCATTCGCGCTGATGACAGAAAACCAGAATCCAGATAAAGTCCCTCTGCCACTGCTGGTTTGAAACAGAGACAAGGACTTACACAGGTATCTAGAAAGCTCAGTGAACACAGCTCGAGAGCTTGAAACACCTCACAAAACAAAACTTAGATTCGCAAGATCTAACTATGCTCCTGTAAGACAGAAATGCAAAGCGTGAGAGTCAGCAGGTTTCTGACTTCTCCACAGGAGATGAACACAGGGCACAATTAACAGGACAGAATGGGATGCGCTGGGAGGATCGGGCTGGTGAAGCCTGCACGGTGACACCACACAGGGCTGAAGGGAATTAAAGGAGAGCGCTACAGAAATCTGGTGGGGCAAAACAACAACGATGGTTGGTAATACACAAACTTGTTCAAAAATTTTATAATACTGGGTTGCTCTAATAATAGCACTGACTACTTTATTAAGGCTTCCTAATCACATACTCAATCTCTTGCTGAGGTTTAATCAGCGCACAAATGACTACACCTACAGAGGCTGTTTGGCAGGAGCAGTATCTGTCACTGCTCCTCTTCTACTGGGAGCTACAAAATCAGAATCCTCTGTAGCTGTTAGAGGTTGTAACAATACATTAACAAATATAAAAATAAAAATAAAATAACACCCCCATACGCAAAGACAAGCACCCAGGCAGCAGAAGTGAATTTCCTCAGGACAGCTATGGCTTGTTTTTCCCAATTTATAAACAATCTGCCACTCCTTTCCTTAAATTCCCAATGTGTGCGGTTTTAGCATAGTCACACTAGAGAAAATGATTTCTTGAGACTGCAAGGAAACAATTTGCTCTGGAAAGCAGAGTTACCATACACAACTGAACAGAACGTTGTCGCAAAACTGTTTTAATACCAACGCTGCCCTTTGACAACCTGCAGCTGCCGTGTAAATTTAAAGTTACCAAGCACTTAATGAGTGGAGTTTAAATAGCCCACCCTAACAAAGGATCCCAAACAGGGCACTTTTACAGGTTAACCCATTGCAGTGCTGGGCAACAGCTGTCTGCCCTGGTGTTTGCCCTACGTGAGCGTCACGTTTCACATGCAGACATACGTGTAACATACCATATCTTATTGCTTAAGCAGCGTGAAGTTCTATAGAATGACACATTTCAGTCATATCCCCAAAAGAAAAATGTCCTTGCAGCTGCTCTGTGTTACACAAGCGATTTAATCTGTTTGGGACTTGGCATTATTTTCCCAGCAGAAGGGTACATGTTTGCATGCCAAGACCTTCTTTTTTTTTTTTCCCCTTTTTTTTTTCTCTTCCCAGCGTGCTCTGATTAGAACTTATTCAAATAATACGCACGCTTATTTTTAGCCTGCTTTTCATAGGAAGCAAGACGTGCAATTATCCTGTGCATAATTTCTAGGCCCACTAACCTATTTCAGTCTGGAGATTGGCAGAGCGGCGTTTGACAGCGACACCGTATTTCTGTTCTGAAGCACAGCAAACCCTTCGGGGTCTCACCACCACAGCCAGCAGCAGCTCGCCACCCGTCCGGCCGCGCAGAGGGCGAGCTCCCTCCGGGGACACCAGCCCCATCCCCAAACTCAGGCTAGAGATTTGCTCTCTTACCACAAAAAAAAACTATTCGCGCACAGTTCAGCTTTGCACGCTGGGAGCAGATCGGCCACAAAAAATGAAGAATCACCATGAACCACAGGCATAACCGGCATTTTTCTGCCTCTCAGCTTCCTCTCCCTACTGTTTCCAATTGTCCCATCGCTGACCTTTGTGGAGCAGAGCCATTTACACAATTCATTTACTTTTGAAAAGACAGGGATAGCAGCTACCTTATTTTCCTTATTTTACCTTATTTTCCATCTGCTACACTTGCTCTTCTTCACTTTTAAACCGATAAAGCCCATTTCAAGCTATGTGTACCCAAACCCCAGGCCAGGGGGCAGCGACTGCAAGGCCCCCCAAGCGCAGGAGGGGCAGGGTCTGCCTGCCACGCACCCACAACAGCAAGCAACAGAGCTGCAGCGCGGCTGATGGGAGAGAAGTAGAGCTTCTCAGACAGGCTTTTCAAGGAATTCAGGAAATCCCAGCATCTCAAAGCACAGGCTGTGACATTCCCTAAGGATAGCTGCTGCTATGCCAGAGAGAGGCAGTGCAGCAATAAATTCAAGCTCCAGAGGACAGCGCGGTGCCTCCCTGCGCTCCCAAGGACTCCCAGGAATTTAAAAATATCAGCGTTAAGTCCTAGGGCAGCACTCCTCTGCATCAAACGAACAAATGTGCTGTGGTCACAGCCGTATTGATCACAGACATCTTCACGTTGAATTGGAAAACCAACAGCAACAACAACACCCCCCACAAAAAGCTGCCTTTGTCTAACGCTCAGCAAAACCCCTTTAACTCCAGATGTGCACTGGCCATGACTAACGCGAATGCCTGACACACACACATTGCACGTTTTTCTCAATTTTGGAACTGAGAGAAGCGTTATTCAGTCTGCCACAGTAACTAAGGATCAGGGTACACCAGCGTGTGCTGTAACTCTTGGTAAGAAGCGATGAGCATCCGCCAAAGCAGAGTCCCTACAACCGCCCGGACTGAGCATACGGAAAGCCAACGCGGGAGTGAAGGCTGCAAAGTGTTTCTTATAGATGTCCTCTTTTACATAAGCCTGGTTGGAAGGAAACAGGTTTGTGTTCCTCACAGATTGTTCAACACATTTCTCAGCAAAAACAAGCTGGTTAGAGGAAAGTATAAACGCTGACATTTTAAAGTTCTGGCATAAACAGCACTGCAACTTTTAGATTGCCTAAGTCATACCAATTTCATAAAAATAAAATAAGAAAAAGACTTCCTCTCAAAACACAACCTACAAAGCAGCATTTAGTGTCAACTGTGGTTAAGTCAAACCCGTCAGGAATCCAAAACGACAATTTTTTTTCCCCAGAATGCCTCTGCAAATGTACTGAGCATCCACTATGTAGCTTTACTGTAAGTGTACCCAAATCACACAGTGTTCCTAACAGTAACCTACAAGTAAGAAAAAAAACCCTTACAAGACCTACCAGCATCTTTCAAACTACTTCCAATTTGGGAAGTAAGGCAATTCTCTCTTTCACCTGTATGCAGACGTCAGCCACAAACACTTTCTGTCCATTTTTTGGCAATACCTCTATGGGGGAAGCTGCAGCTGCAGAGCCTGGAGGCAGCCCAGGGCCCGCGCCCATTAGGGTCTGCTCTGGTTCAAACCTCAGCCCCAGAGCTACCACAGCCACCCATCACCCTCACAAATCTCACCAGCTTCATTCAGTGAACTAGAATTTGTTCTAACTTAATTTTGAACACTGTCTGCAAGGAAAATTGTGTTTATGATCTTAATGGCATGTTGTCAAAGTAATCGTGTAAGGAAAGAACATTTCTCTCTGTGTTGATCCTTGTGCAATATTGAAAATGAAAGGAATTTATCTTATCCCTCACACGGCATATCCTATTATCTCATCACTATTCATTTACTACGATTTATTTTCAGTTATGGCACCCAGGATTTTCAATTAAATAAGAAATATGCTTCCTCTGGAAAGAGCATGCAAGCAAAGCTAAATGCCAGCAGAGGACCTGCTCAGCTTTTGGGATTCCATTGCTTTCCAGCAAAGTCCAAACAAGACAAGTGGCCTAGTCACTGAAATTGCTAACAAACGTAGCAGGTGATACAGCCCTACTCCTCCTGCTACCTTCACTGCTGGAGAGGCGAGGCAGATGCCTGGGGTCAGCTCCTGCCGTGAGCACCCACTGCCAGCATCGCACTGTGGTGAGCTCAAAGGGACCCCGCACATCACCCAGGCTGGCCCCCAGCCCAAGCAGGGTCCCTCAGAGCAATCAATTCAATTTAAATCTGCACCTACGGAAGCTTCCAGGGGGACTGTGCACAGGACTTCAAGTGCAACACGCTCGGTATGTCTGATGCACAAAACACTCTGAAAACGTGGGTTAATTCCTTCATTTAACTTTGAAATCGAAAGCACCCTCCTCCCATAATCTATTTGCATGAAAACACATCTAAAGATCAAGCAGATTGCCGAAGCAGCTATTGTGGAATCTCATTTGTTCCTCAGCACTGCTGGACAGTAACTAGGAGGCATCTGCAATAGCAGAAGCCAAACACAAGCTAACAAGGACCAACAGTACTGTGCTGTCACCGCTTGATTTCTGTGCTTCTGCAGGGAGAAAAAGTACATTCTACGTAATGACCCATTAATCCCACAAACCACACAGCACGCTAATTATGACATTTCAAAATACATTAAAAAATTAGAAAATGCATGTTTATTCTACACCAGGAATTTGAAGTTCTCTTCCAAAGTTATTCCGATGAAATGCTCACATTTAGCAGTATCTTAGCCTGGCATGTCTGGGGAAATGCCGACACTAAAAACCATACCCTCTGACCAATGCAAACAAAAGGCTCTCTCCTTTTCCTAGAGAGAAATGTAATTCAGAATTAACATTCAGAGATCTTTGTAAATATTTCTTCAACCTAATAAATTCCTTCATACCCAACTGCTAAAAAGCAGTGTTATAGTTTCTAAAGTTGCTTAAAAGCCACTTATAAGCTTGCTATAAATTTGTTCTTCAAACTGTTGTAAGCTGTGATGAGTAACCCATGAGAAAAACAGGTGCAGGGGGTAAAACTGGAAGGGTGGCGACATTCACAGAGCAGCACAAACTAAATCATTACTCTAATGAGCAATAAAAAGGCACTGCGGAAAAAAATATTGCAGAGGACAGAGTTCTGTACCTGCAGCCACAGCTCTGCTATCTATATAGCCAGAAGGTCGGACCGATCTTTATCTTCCTCCTTCACACGCGCTCACCCGTGTAACAGTGGCAACACGGACTTCAGCTCCAACTTCACCAGTTAACTTCAGGTGGCTGCCTGTCTTTTTGTCAGTTCCTGTGTTTGCTGGCGTTGACTAAACATCTTTACTGAACAGCAAGTAAAAACTCTACAGTACTTATTTTCCCTTATTCAGTCACTCTGCCGTTCAGATGAGGACTCACCTCGTGCTTAGGAAATGGAAATGTTGCATTCTGCTCCCAAAGGGTTACGGACTCAAAGTCAGCTCAACTGACCTTGGTGTGACTTACCCACAGCAGTCAGCTCCTCCGTAACACAGATGGTTGAACTGATGCTGCCAGTGTTTTAAGCTCAGAAAGTGCTTTTAATTTTTATTATTATTATTATTATTATTTCCTCATGCTGTGTTTACTGTTTTACATATGCCTCTGACTGCCAAGGAATTGTTAACTAATCACCATGAGATTCATTTTGTTAATGCACAGCTGGGTACTTGGTCATGCAACATCTGCTTCTCAGCATTTCTGCTTTCCTTATCTAGCTGTAGTCAGTAAGAAAGCAGCCTCAACAGAGCATGCGGAAGCTGAAAGTGGTAAATGAGTTTATTAACAAACGGTGATTAATATTGGAACCCTCAGACTACTAATGAACGCGTGTGTCTCGCAGACTGAAAGCACTAACTGGAGCAGCCAGGCAGCAGGTAAGAGACATTCTCATCACCCCCTCCTGAGGCATTTATTTGAGGTTACTTCAGCGTTGGAGGAGAGCACGAGGCAGAATTGTGCCACCTACCCTCAGAGCAGCAGCCTCACCTTCCCAAGCAGCCTCGGCCGGACGGCAGTGCCAGGACGGGACGCCTCGGTGCAGCTCCTGATGCAGGGTGGCAGCGGCTCCTCTCCAACACCCGATTATCTACTAGATCATCAGTGATCAACTTTCACCAGTTGATTGCAGTTTAATTTTTGCCTCCAGAAGTTCTACACATGGTAGATGTCCTGAACAAAATAGCAATGCTTGTACAGCCTATGCGACAGGAAGGGTCATTCAGTTACAATCATAAAAGTTTCAGTTTGGGAGCGCTTAGCTCTTGGATTGTGGTGCATTCAGCTTGGGAAGCTTGCCAATCATCGTCTTCATGCAGCTGTCTCCAAAGGCTGGACTCATTTATATCTGCTTAAAGAGCTCACTAAATTCAAGACTGACACAGAAATGGAATTCTCATAAGAAAGCACTTCAAATAACAAGACAGCTTTGAAGGCAAAGCCAAATCTAATTTCTGTTCTCAATTCACAATCAATCAGAAGGCAGCTATGTACGCACACCCCGATAGGAAAACCAAAACTGACAGCACAGTAGTTTTTTTCCTGTATTTATTGCATCATTTGCTTTTCTGTCACCCTTGTCTGACCATATAGATTCTGGAGTAATCTCTCTGAAATGCTTTACTATTACCAGAGCACAGTCTTTCACTGAGCAGATACTTCTGTTACCCACAATAAATACTTATTAAAATGCTTCCTTATTCAGAGCCCGTACGTGGTACTTTCAGATTTACTTGCACTGTTTTCCCAAGACAAATGAACTCAAGATTAAAATAAAATTCCATAGCCTGAACTCCATGCCTTGCTGATCTCTCCCTCCTGTCAAAAAGAGACCGTGTTAAATGCAGCCTCTTCAGTTGTACAACCCCTCCAGACCACGACCTTAGCACTCAGATGTCGCTCTGGAGCCACCAGTCAAACAGCGCGGCAGAAGTGGGATTTTGAGTTTGGTCTTGAAATGAACAGGGTCAAAAGAGCACTTCCACCTTTATTGGAAGTGCCAAACAGGAGGAACTGCCATAACTTTCCAGCTTTAGGTGACCTTCAGTACCAAATTTGCATTTCAATCTGATACCTGTTTAAGGCAGCCAGAAGGGACACAACCACAAAGCATTAGAAGCTGCACCTAGTAGGGGAAAACAAACCAAATCCACCAGCTGAGATCACCTGCACGTGTCCATTTTATTTGGCTGTAGAATTAATTTGATGCATGAAAACAAACACTTAATGCAGGCCTACAAGTTTAAAAGCCATCAACCTGGGCAGTTATGGCAAAGACCTGGAACAACCTTCAGGCAAGCTCAGCAGGACTGGCTTTGGGCACAGAAACCACAGCACTGAAATGGCAACAGCTTTACCTTAGGCATTTTGCGAGACTAAGCAACACCCCAGTAAGTGCCCCAGCAAATACCCTACCTTCCTTCTCCTAACAATTTTCTCTTCCTTCCTAATTTTACTCATCGTATCGATTCATGATCAGGGAGCAGTTGCCTGAATTGTGAATTCCTCAGGTAAGATCCAAATTTTTGTCAAAGACTGCCTTAAAAAACAAAACAACAACAAAAACACAAACACTTCCTCATTATTTTGTTAATTCTACATCTTTTATATATATTTTTTGCTATGAAATGCTGAATATTAATTTTCCACTTTCTCTTCATAAACTCTTTTGCAGAGTTTCTTGATTCTGTGTTGGATTTCTTTTTTATTGTGGTGGTCTTAAAATCTCTCTTAAAACGTCAGGTCCCATACTGTGGGTATACTTCACTAAATTTCAGTTTAAAAAATTTTGAGCTACTAAAAACCAGCCAGCCTTTAAAACTACTTTCCCATTTTCCCATAATGATTAATTCTGGAAATAGGAAAACTCATCTCTCTCTGTTTTTAAACAAACTTTAAGCAGTTTTCTTATGTTTAAGTAATAACTGTAAATACTGAACAGCACAGAAGTTACAATGCATGAACAGGCATAGTTTGCCTTTGCTGTTTCCTTAACATCCAACATCTCTAAAACCCTGCAAACCAGAAAGAGCAATGGACCTCTTAACAACATAGTTCAATTAAGAAAAAAAACAGATGTGTTTGCCAAAAGGCAACAAATAACGATTTCAGAACAAAACGTATGCCCCCTGAAGGTGATTCAACAAAGCAGAAATTGATTTAAGGCTTTTTTTTTTTTTTTTTTTCCCTGCATTTCACCCAGTGCAAGAAGAAAAACACAGAAAGAACTTCCTCGGGTAAAAACCTTTTTACCGTTCCTACAGGATGACATTCCACATTACGTATCAGAGACTGATGACTGAATGGAAGAATATTCCATTTTAGTAAACTCTTAGCTTGAAAGAAAAATATACAGTAATATGCAGTATAATATAAAACCATACAGTCCCCTGCAATTACTCACTATTTTGATGAACATTAAGTGTCCTACCCTAATGAATTCATTTAAGTACTAGTAGCATCTCCTAATGGGCGTTAATTAAACTTTTTCAGCACCTCTACCTTCACTAGAGAAAAGTAATTACTCATTGCTGTCCTACAGAGAGGGAAATAAAAGCCACAGGATTAGGTATTTTTACACTGAGTAAGTAGGGCAGACGGGAAGGGCTGCAGTTCAGAGGCAAGTTGCTATACGTAATTTCACTACACGAGCAATACTTCAGGCCTTGCACTGAGAAAAAGTTTTCCTGCTGCCCTTAAGAGAGCCACAAAGTAGGGTTTGAAAGCACATAGGTCTGTCAAGGACATAACTCCATCAGAACATCACATAAACCAGTTGGCCACCATCTCAGCTTTCTGATGAAGTTTAACCACAAGTCAGGTAGACACATCAAGCTTTCATACCTATTGATGAATACATTTTAAAAGTATTTATAAATACAGCATATTAATACTTCTACAGTAAGTGATTTAAAAAACAAACAAACAAAAACACATACATGAGTAGCAGCTGTCAGATCTTGAATAATGGACCAGAATAATTTTTATTTATTCATACAAAACTGCATTACACAACAGGGACTAGCATTCAATCTGAAATATAATCACAGCAATTTTGTCTTCAAGCTTAGGTCATTTGTAATTTTTGTCATACACCAAACACATTGCATTAAAGCTCACATTACAAACACTGTCTTCCGAAAACATGGCAAATTTGAAGCACAGTCAGGGTAACGCATATTTCAAAATATTACTCAGCAATGGAGTGACACAGCTTTTTAGGCATGGGCACTTCCACCTGATGGTGCCCACAGCACCAAGCTGTTCCCACAAACACAGCTCTCCCAGCATCAAAGCATTTACAATCTAATCTCACTGCAAAGAAGATTAGTGAAATTACTGAGCAGTAATAGTTCCAGCAACAGAGGTAAAAATACTTCACTGGCACTTTTGGTCAGCTGATTTCTGAGGAATTCTTTAGACCAATAAAGGACAAAACAAGCCATTAAACATCATTCCCCTGGATTAATACGGGACTCTGCTTCCCTCTTACATAACGGGATTTTGAAATTCCTCTGATGTACATGCATTAGGAGGAAATCATCTCTGCAGACCTAAAACTTTAGGGCTTAGTTATTTCCTGATAGTTCTGTGGTTTTAGAGGAAATAAACTGAACGTTAATCCTCTTGGATTTAATGAGTAGTACCAGCAAACTCTGCTTCTGCCTATTAGCAAACCTTCAGCCTGGGAGAAGGTCACCGTAAACTTGGCCTATAACCAAAACAAAGTTGCATCTACTGGCAATGAAATCTTAAAGATAGGTGGGAGGCTTACGTGGTTTGGGTGTTCTTGTTCTTTATTTGAGCAAACACTGTGTCAAAATTATTTAAAAATTCACCTATGTCTAGACTTTTTCATGAAAATCACTTAGCACAGTAGGAAAATACCTCATCAGCACGCTGACTTACACTGAGCTCAAATTATTTGTCAATGTTTTTTATACGTATATATTTATTTATTTATTTAATAATTTCAGAAAAAGAAATAACTTACATAAATGCATCTCTGAATTCAGCTGCAGGATGAGGCTGGGAGGCCAGCAGCTGTGCCAAACAGAATAAACCAGCCCCCATTCCTCCTTCGATTGTATTTATGTTGCGACCTTCCACTAAGTCTTGCGGGAAAAATGAAAATTTATACAGAAGCAGGCACTTTTGCTTTTTATTTTGATCTGTTTTTAAGAGTGATTTTCCTGCTTAATGCTCACTGAAGTTTTACTCTTGACACCACCCACCTCTTATGCACTTCTTCCTTTCAGAATGCAAAGCGGATGGGGAAGACACTATACAAATGACTTTTTCTGAAGACTGACTACAAGTAGAGCAACTATTTAAGATAAAGAATGCCTTTTAAAGAGGCTTTCTGTACTGAAGTAGACAGGGAACCAGCTAGTCATCTAAAGATTAGCTACACTTCATTTTGCTATCTTTAACTTTTGTTAAAAACATTATGCAAAACAAAAGCTCAAAGTTGCTCATCGGTTGCCTTGCCTACTTCTTTTTAACTTTTACTGCTAGTCTTAACCACTACAAGAAGTCCATTTTCCAGGATCTTACACAAATAATTTATGTGAATCAGATTTTTTTTTTCTTAGGATATCAAGAAGCAGAACTGGTTTAATTATCTGTTTTCTTCCAGTAGCCTGATTTCAGGAGTTAAGAGAATGTTGCAGATCCCCTAAGACCAATTTAATTGCAGATCCAAATACCTTGGGACATGTTTTAAACTCTGCTGGGACCACGTTGGTCAGTCACTAGCGGCTGCACCGCTCTCCGCTACAGATGCTCGGCAGGAGGGGTTCTTAGCTCACAGCCACTGCAGACTGAGACTCCCTGAGTGACTCCTCTAGTGCTCATGAAACATTTCAGTAAAGCAAACAGACCGAAAAGGGGCTTAACTTTGCTATACAAGACCTGGTGACCCTAGAAAATAATGAAGAACCCACAGAGATCAAGAAGTTGAAAGTTGCTGCTCTAGAGCAAACACGCTTTCCACCCTAAGATTATTTCCACTAACAACTTAATTTGATAAACTACATCACCATATCAAGCCGTAATTAAGCAGCTACTTCAGATGGAATTTTTCTTCTCATCTGTTCTTTCATCATCAACATGAAAGAAGATTTTTTTACAAACATGTTTCTTCTGGCCAAGCACAAAACTGCTGCATATTTTACTGGGCGCCGCTCCCATCTCCACGCGGGGAATCTGCTGGCACGGCAGCGCCGCATCCGACCTGAGCGCTCCCGGCTGCAGCTGAGCAGGGGCTTGGGGTGATGCTCTTCACCCCAGCACAAGCACTTTGCAGCATTTCCACCCCGCCTGCCCTCCACACACAGCACTCGTGCCTGCAGCCCTGGGTTGAGTCACAACAGCCACCGCAGGCCCCAGTGCAAGCACCCTGATTACACCCACAGAACGTGCAAACGCCGATCAACCTTTTAAATGGCAGGCAGAGGAGTCCTGGCAAACTGGGCTGCATCAAATCACTTGCTATGCCCCCTCCTGCATACTAAAGCAGTCCTTAATAGAAGGGACACAATTTGAATCCCAAAATGTAATTAACACTGAAATTCTCTCACAACACAACTGTGAAATGATCCAAGTCCAAGGGAAATGCAATTCTCCCTGAACGCTTTGTTAAAATTCCTCTGACAATGGCACTGGGGACATTTCAGTAGAAACTCAGCTCTAAATCTGTTCTTCCATATTTCTACCTTCAGAGCCTGATACACAGGCAATACTACCAAGTAACTACAGTTGCTTTTCAGAGCAATTTTTAGCAGATGACTGCAGAGATCTCCTGCCTTACACCTTAAAATCCAAAAGGGTCCTTGGTGTTCTTCATAGCTCATGGATAGGGGCAGATGTTGCATACCTTAAACTGAATTTGCTTACCAGAAAGTAAACAACACTGGATCATACCAAGCATCCATTTTTATTTCCATGACATGAGATCTTTATTCAAATTTGCACTACAAAGAAGTGAAATGTCTAGTGGCCAGGCTTAAAAATGCACGTGGGTTGTTCACTGGGTGGGCGAGGGGATCATGGTTGTTCTTTCAAGTGACTTCAATGTTTAGTCTATGATGCATCTTAAATCACGAACTTCTAGAAGTGTTTTTATGTAAACGCATAATAGCCTGCAGACAGCTACTGAGTGCTGCAAACCTACAAGCCAAGAATAGAGGATGGATTAAATGTCACTCAAGATTCATATTTTCCAGATGCAATAACATGCATTCGGTTAAATGATCAGTTAAGAAGACTAGCTTATTAAAAACAACAACATTTTCAATTTCTTATTCTTTATGTCCTGGTAGTAAACCTGATAAATCACCCTCAGAAACAGGCCGGGCTCCACCAGGGTTTACCCTCTCTGCCACAGAACCGGCCACAGGGTCGGGGTGCCTGCCAGAATTCGGGTTCATGGCTCCTGCAGCAGCACCAAGGATGAGGAACAGGCCGGGAGGTGAGCGCCTGGGGCCTGCTGCAGCCCCAGAGCCCTGCTCCTGAGGGGCCTGTGCTCAGGCTGCCCTCGGCCCTGAGCGGACTCCGAAGGCCCCGCCAACAAAACCAGGGCAGAAGGGTATCACATCCCCGCCTCAGCCAGGAAACCTCAAGTCAGGCATGTGAATGCTGGGGGCTGCGGTGGTTTCTGGGTGACTCTGAGCGAAATTTCTGTGATCCAAGCCCAAGACTTGGGGAACAGGTTTGAGAACATCCCGCAGCAGCAGCCAGGCTCCGCCGCTCTCTGCACTTCAAGAACTTCACCCAGGCACAGACGTGTCCGTATGTGTGGGGATTCCGCAAGTTGCTACAGCTCCCACTTGGCTGACAAAACGAAGAAGTTGTAAATAACAGTGCATGGGAGAGAAGCGTTCCCAAGTCTTCACTTTGAAGAGTAAGCAAAGCAGGAGATGTACAGGAATCATAAGAAAAACGCTAAACATCTGTGCCTTTCTGTACAGAGCCCTAAATTAGCACGTACAAGTCAGCAAAGCCATAAACGTTACAAGGCTTAGCCAAAGTTCAAACAATTACTGAATCTCGGTGAACCCTACTTCAGTAGCTGCTCTAGGCGCACTAACACCTGTAAAGGCATTTCCTGTTATCACCAGTTCCCTGCTGTCACCTCCTCCCACTTGCGTTGCGAGAGGAGCACCAAACCCCGAGCCCAGCTCTTCTACACAGCATGACCCCATTCCCCGCATCTGTTTCCTTCATGCTCTGTTTCCACCCTTCTCTGTCTCATGGCACAGGGCTTCTTCCACCCAGCCGGCCAGAAATGATAATTCGTTATCATGCAGGTAGAAATAACATTTATAGACAGCCATACCAAAACAAAAAAAAAAAAAGGATAATTCTGATATTTATATAGCATTCACAATCCATAAGATGTCAGCTGTTAGTCTGATTGTATTTATTACCAAAAGCCGGTAATGAAACAGCACTGAAGTAGAACACAAAAATCAATATTCAATAAAAATCAATATGCCATGATCCGACAGACAAAGAATTCAAGTTTTACTTTTTTAATACAGATAACTGAAGAGAGATAGCTATCCAGAGCTTAAAGGAATTAACTCGTTACTTACATACTGTAAGTTATTTTCATGAGATGAATCAACTTATATGAGCTAGACTACTATTCAGCAACTGAGGAGCGACACAGGATTGATAATAAACACACTGGTGATTTTCAATTTGAGGAAGTTACATTCAATTAAAAGCAAGCAATAATTCACAAAAAATTACAAGCTCATGCAACATACATATTGAAAAATAGCTTCAAGCAAGCATTTTTGACAGCTCACTTGGAGAGAGCCCAGTGCTGTATCTAAAAGCCTTGGTGTGCTTTGCAAATGAAATTACATTTCCACATAAGATCATTACTTTAATACATTGCATTAGTATATGACAAAAGCACGGGGACATAAGTTTGAACAAAGGATTGCTATGATTTTATTTCATCTTGAAAGCTGCACCTGAACTAAATCACCCAAATTTGCATCAAATAGCACTGATGCAAATTAGCATGGCTTGTACAGAGGTTTTAACAGCTAGTGTGGAAAAATCAAACTCCAGCGTCCCCGTACTCGCAGCACCCACAGCAGCAACCCCTTTCCTCCCTCGGTGCCTTGACAACAGTCTCCTTGATACCACGCAGACAAGCGCCCTTGCTGGGTGACTCCCCTTTCCCCCAGAAGAATACGCTCTTGATTTTAAGACTGATGAGCTTGGAAGCCAGCCCAACGCATTCAGCTACTGCTGGCATGTCACCTGGGGGCTGGTCCCATTCCCACCACGACCCCAAAGCAGAGTAATTCAGTACAGACTCTACCAGCCATCAGCAACAGAGAAGGTGAATTACAGAGAATTCTGGTTTCGAAGACTGGTATAGCAGATCAATACAAATCTGCAGTCTTCCCACTGCATTTCCTCTCACCTTCTGTTCAGCTGAACTAAATCAGAAATTTACTCTCAAATACAAAGAGCTCATATTTTTCTTAATCCAAATCCAGTCCTCTCAGGAATACCATTGCCTTAAAGAAGAAAACTGTTCCCATTCAGGGAACAATATGCAATTTAACCCACAGTCCACGAACATTAGAAGATATTTCTTAAAAGGAAGCATCTCAAATTAAAAACAAGAACCAGAAGAATGAATTCAGAAGACTTTAAAGCAGAGCAACAATCAAAACTAGAGTAATTTTTTCAGCTGTCAATTTGAATGCATAATCTTTTTTATATTTTTAAGATACTTTTAAGAACAATATCTTGAAGCAGATGTTACAATAATAAAGGAGCATCGTGCAGAGCAAGTTAAACAAGCACAGCTTGTTTATTTTGGGAAAATTCTAAAATGACAGTTTTGTTCTGAAGTGCCTTCTAAAAGTAAAAAAAAAAAAAAAAAAAAAAAACCACTTTGAAAAAATTAAGGAAATTGAATCTTCTAAGACAATAAAAAGAATAAAGAGACAGCCATTTTCTACAACTGACTAGCATTTCATTAAAGCCAGCCAAGAATTCAAGGGCAATACTTAGACAAGAACTATGAAGAAATCTGTGGTTGAAATCACAGCTTCTAATGAAGATTCATGTTTTATTTAATTCTTGGTTTCATTCACATAGAAAATAAAAGTCTCCTGCTATTGTAGAATAGTGGCAACGGACAGTTTCAAGGATTTTAAACAAGTTAGTTCTGTGCCAATGTGTAAACCTAGGCTTCCTTTTTTTTTTTTTTTAAAAGGGAAAAAACCCTCTCCTTATTGCAACCAATAAATATATATGCAAAAACTTCAATCAAAGTTGTCTACCTGAGTAAGAAAATTTTCCTTCCAGGAATAACTGGAATACAGGTGCTCAATTGTTCAGTCCTAGTGAAATTCCCATGCCCCACAAGGAGGAGACAGGGACACTGTGGTGGCAGCTTTGAAGCTCACAAACAGGGAGAGCAGACGCTGCGCTACCGGCTCCTCCGCCAGCTCAAGGTAAAGGCTGGTCTTACTCTGTGCTGTTCTGCCAGGTCTCTCCTGAGAGACATCAGCGAACAAACAGGGAACAGAATGGCTCTCCTGAAGGGAACAAAAAAGTACAAATTAAAACCATGGTGTTAAGCAGCACAGTAGCAAAAGCCACATGAGGCCTCGTTATCATTTGAAACTAACATGCTAAGAAAGAATAGAATAATTAGAGCCAGTGAAATCACAGCGCTTATTGCAGTGAGATTTAAACAAGTATGTGAAAGGGAACGGCAGCATGTTCTATGCCAAGAATAACATGTTTATATAAAGATGAATAGGAGAAACAAGACTACAAATTGCATACACATACTAATGCTAATACCAATCCCTTGGCAAGCGCTTGATGGTCCTCTGCATCCACGCACCTGAGATGCAAACTAAGAGCTTGTAGTGCAAGGTGGCTCTCCCAAACTGCTACGCGATGCACCATCGCTATTGCCAATGCTGGACAAAAGTGACAGGGCCCAGCTGAAAGAGTTTCTCACTCAGGTTTCTTTTTAAAGATAGCACATGTCTTCTGCCCACTTCCACTAATCTGAGATACCCTACACATCTGTTATAGGAAATAACATGTACATTTGTTTGTTTTGTTTTGTTTTTTAACCTCCAAGTGTGGTAAAATGAATCAACCTTTTCTTTTTTTAACGGGTCACTCTCTCACACGCCCTCGAACAGGAAGGACTGTTTTTCAGACCAACACCCACAAGTCCTCCACCCGGTGTGCGCGAAGAGCGAAGGACCCGAACCGACTTCCTCATCCCCCCAGTAGCACAGTAACACACTGGTCTGGTTAATCACCGAGCTGGCCTGCTGCCAGCTCTCAGAGAAACACAGAATTAGGGTAATGCCTTTCCTCAGAGAGGCAAAATTATCCTAGTGTGTATTCTGATCTCTGTTTTAACACGGCACATTTAGAATTCATCAGATTTTGTGAAAACAGCCTCTCAGTGCTGTGTGCGCTCCTCTCTGCCTTAATTGCCAAACATGCAAATGTTTACCCCCACACAGAGGCTCAGCGCCTACCTCAAGCACAAAAGAAAATGTAAATCAATCTTACGTACTCAGCTGCAAGCATTATGTCTGAAGCATCCTGGTCTGAGCTACCGCAGTCATCTCACGCCTCCGGCTTCAGGGGAAGGACCCCACGCACAACCGGCCTCTGATCGCTCCCATCGCTCCTTCTGGTAACGGGCACTTCACAGGTTAATTACTACACAATTTCACCATCACGTGAGAAAACACATCTTACTGTTTTCTGGTAAATCTGTAGTAGACTTTGATCTAGAGAGCATTTCGGTAAGCTAAGGCCTTCATATCCTCAAGATTGCTACATCTTGAGAACGTTACGTGATTTAGTGAAAGATACTGGCACGAAAGCCAAAACAGCTCGGTACCAAGAACTTCAGAGTCCTGCACCCACCCGTCGGTCACCTCACTTTCTGTACGAGTGCATCGCAAGCCAGGGGGAAGCGACAGACCTGAAGCCACAGCGGACATCAAGAGGCTGCGGCTGGCTGAGTGCACGCAGCAGCAACGCGCCCCTGTGCTGCACCAGGGGCAAAGGACTGAAAAAGATCCCGTGAATGTGAACGGGGAGGTTATCTGAATGCCCCATCTGGTAAAAAAAATAAAAAAAATATCCTAGCCTGAACTGAACTTACTGCATGCCTGAGAATCCCCAGCGGAGGTCACTGATAATGCCCCCACTGCAGAACAAGTTTTAATCACAGCTGAAGTTGTGACAGTCGGCTATGAAATAAACACAGAGGAAATCAAGGTTTAGTGATTTCAGGAGCACTGAGACTTTAAAAAAAAAAAAAAAATCAGAAGATAGTCTGAAGGGAACTTTTAATCATTTGGAAGCTCACTGCATTTCTTGATTACAGACCGGGTTAGTCACAACAGAGCTGATATACATTCAACAATAAGCCAGGGACAAAACTCCACGGTTTGGAAGTGGAAGAGCAGCGTGACTCTGCCTGCTTCTTCCCAGATGCTAGTTATATGAAACCATAATAATTGCCACAGAGTAGCTTTATGCATCGAAGCTCCTTCGTTTGGAAGGAAAGCACATTCCTTCCTACATAGTATCTGGCAACCCAGGCTCCAGAAGGAGGAACTTGCAGATAATCAGCAGTGCTTGCTGCTTTACCACGTTAAGTCTGCAACCTACTTCTGATGCTGCAGCACGCTGCTCTGAAGAAAATACGCATTCAGAGTGAGAGTGTTAAGCATTTTAGCGAGTAAGCTCAGCTTCACGTACAAATATTTTTCAGGCAGAATGTGACTGTCACACGCAACCAGTCGGTACGTTTACAGGATGAGCTGAGCAGGCAGAAGGATGATGGACTGACTGCAAGCAAAATGCTTCGGTTTTTCCTTAATGGGAATAAAAGAATCAGAAACAGCGCCAGCTACTTACAAGGCTAATGCAAGTACTAATCCAAGTGACATTGGGCAGGGAAGGTCCTTGAGCCACCTGGCAGCCATCGTTGGGATGCACATAAGCAGGTGATTAGCTTGAAACCAGCATTTAACAAGTGTGGCTAAAATACAGATGCGCTCATTACGATGAGGCTGCTCATGTTAGCACGCACACAGGACGAGGAGCCCTACTGCTCCGTATGGCCGGCTCTCGTCAGCTGATCGAGATGATGAATGACACAAAAATAACAGCAGGGTTATAATCTAAAGCACCGAGCAGAACGAAGCAATGCCTAACTTTCATTTGGACAACTCCGATCCCAGCATCGGTCCAGGAACACTGGCAGAAAACCCGAGAGCAGCCTTCCTGCAGGTCTCACCGCACGGCCCCTGCTGCTGAGGGGCTCCCAGCGCCTGCGGCCCCGTCCTGGAGGTGGCTGTGACCCCAGCCCCGAGCCCTGCTCAGCCTCACGCCGCTCTTGTTCTGCTTCACGAGGAAGAACGGAGTGAGAGGGAAGGAGGAACTTCATCAGCAAAATGGTCCTTCGTTTGTGATGTGCAGTTAACAGATGGCGTTCAATTTAGCATTCGTATCTTTCAAGTGTCTTATCAAACAAGACTAAACAGCATCTTGAAATTTCCATTTTAAATTTTCTATGAGATTGCTAGAAGTATCACAGACGGATTCTACTGCTGTCAACTAAAGCTGTTGCTGCCTTCAACGAAGGATGCTCAAAATAAAGCACACGTCCAGCCTCCTAACGTGCTGCCAGAGGCCACTGGGACACCCGCACCAGATTTCACCGAGAAGACGAAGCCAGCTCTCAAACACTGAGAGCCAAGGCCTCACACTCTCCAAGACCAAGTATGAGGAGACCAATTCCTCCCTGCCAGGCGGGAGGCAGCAGAACACAGCATGGCCCTGATGATGCAGAAGTCGCCCAGAAGCAGCGCGCTGCCTGCCAGAGGCTCTCCCAGTCTGGCAGCGCATTCAAAAGACAACATTTGGGGCTGGAGAGCAACACGGGGCTTTAAGAAGTGGGGCAGCTTGGGTCTCTGAGCATCCAGCCATCCCACAAGCACCACACGCCACCACCTCCGCAGCCCCTACCCCTCAGGCACCACCATTGGGGTCAGCCAGCCTGGAGCACCCCGGGTCGCTGCGGGAAGAAGGGGAGCCACGGCCAGAGTCGTGGTGCTTCTCTGAGAACGCCGTGCCAACAGCTCTCGTCACACGCACCCTAATTGGAGTATTTCCACAGAGTGCTACTGTGGCAATTGAAAAAATAAAAAGCAACAAGAAAAATAGTCTGCTTTAAAATACCGCATTTAAGGACACTGAGTCTAACACCGAAAACGCCTGCCAAAATCATCTGATGTGGTAAATAAGCTTGCAATATGCTCTAGTATGGAAAAACTGCTGGATCTGAAGCATGAATTTGATTTGTTCCAAAAGTTACATAAAATCAGCATAGAAATGCTACTTCTCTTTACACAACTCGCCCAGTGTTTAGTTCACAAGCCCAGAATGACTACACTTAGTAACACCGGGCTGTGCAAGACACCAGCAGCACTTTCCTTCTGCTGAGAAAACCGCTCCTACCTTTTAACCAGTTCATAATCCCCAGGAGAATTCTGCTCTTACCTTCCAGCAGCAACACCGGCACGCAACAGCTCCGTGCGCGCCCCACTCAGGGGCTGCTGACACCCCACCGAAAGCCTGCCCAAAAACCCAGCTGCACCAACTCACGGCACTGCACAGCAGGAGCCCAGCACCACTGTCTGGTGGGCACCACGCTCCTCGCCTTCTATTCCCCTGCTTCACAATTGATTTAAGGAACAGAACCCGCACTGCTTTTTAGTGCCTCACCTTTACAGCTCCTATACCTACATCAGAGCATCATCTGGCTCTGGCAAGTGTCTGCTCTTCGTTGCATGCATTTATTTCAAATCTTTTCTGCCAGTTTTAACTTGAAAGTTTGAGACATCTCTCTGTTACGGAAAGTCCCAGTACGGGAATATCCCATTTCCCTCCAGAGTAACCACACAAGAATTTCATTTGATATTCTTAATACGGTTTCATCTGCCATTAACTTTTTAAAAAAGAGATTTGTTATTGTCTCGTCTTTAACAACGTGTTCCTTAATTTATTTATTCTTTTATTTGAATTTAACTTGCAGCAGTTTGTTCTTTCCTAGTTTCCTCATTCAGACGGGGTTTCCAGTTTTTGAAGGCAGGCATCTCGGAGCCAGCAGCCTTCTGTAGCTGCTTTAAGGTGTTGCAGGTTTCATTTTTTTTAACAGGTGATACACATCGGGACTAAGTAAGTGCTCAATCTCCGTAGCAAAGATAACTTTTAATTAGTGGTCAAAGGAGGAAACTCTGATTTAAGATACGCGTTACCTAGAGTCAAAGAGCAACCTGGGCGTTATGAAAGAAGCACAGAGCAGGTGGTAAACAGAGAGCCTGTAAAAGCAGCGTTTTGGATTTCAGTCCCTGACAGGCTGTTAGCGGCTGGGATTCAGACAGGCACAGCTTTAAGAGAGCTTCTGCACAACGCACCGAGCTCACACCTGGATCGCGACCAGCAAAGCTGCAGCTCCGGAGCTCGTTCGCTGTGAATCATTAACGCGTGTGGTCGCGGGCACCGGGGAGTGCCGGGCACCAACCTGACGCCCGACACCTGCTGGCCCTCATTACCCGCAGCGATAACCCCGACCCAGGGGGGGACACAGCCCAGGGGCTCCTCCTCAGCCCCCCACTCCCAGCCGGGGCCGAGGGCGCTCGGGGGCCGCGGCCGGGGCCCGATCCCGGTCCCACCGCGCTCCGGGAGGCGCCGCCCCCGCGACCCCGGCCCCGGCCGCGCCCCGCCCGGTGCCGGCCCCGGGGGGTCGCGGGGGGCTCCGGGGGGCTCCGAGAGGCCTCGGGACCCCCCCCTCATCCCCCCGGACCCCCAACCCCAAGGCCCCACCCAATCTCCGCGCTCACCCCGGGGCCCCCCCAGCCCTCTCAGGGCCCAACCCCAGCTCCGGAGGGAGCCTCCCCCCCGCCCCCAGCGGGGCAAGGACGCGGGGCCGCGGCCCCAGCCCCAACCCCGAGCGCGCTCCCCGGGCCTGCCCGCGGCCTGGCTCACCTGGGCGCACGGTCTTGAGGCGCACGGGCTCCCTGAAGTGCCGGATGACGGCCAGCGCGTCGCGGTGCGTCAGGCCGCTGACGGGGGTGCCGTTCACCTCCAGCAGCACGTCGCCAGGAGCCGGCGCTTTACCGGAGAGCAACGCGGGGCCCGGCCCGCCCTCGGAGCCCGGCGGTAGGCGCCCCGCCAGGTAGGGGAACTCGCCGCGTTCGGCGCCGCCGCGCAGCAGCTCGGGGTCGGGGCCCGCCGCGCCGCCCCAGGACACCACGCACTCCTGCACCTTGCTCAGCCAGTGCCGCTTCTTCCGCAGCGTTTTGGACATGCCGCACCCCGGCCCCCGTCGCCGCCGCCGCCGCCCGCTCCGGCCGCGGCTGCCGCCCGACTGCCGCGCGGCCCCGCCCCACCCCCGGCCCCACCCCTCGAGAGGCCACGCCCCCTTTGGGAAGCCCCGCCCCCCCTCCTCCGCGAAGCCCCGCCCCGCCGCTCTGTGTAGCCGAGGGGCGGGGCTTTACGTCACGGGCAGCGCGGAGCGAGCCCCGCCCCCCCCCGCCCGCAGCCCTGAGGGGCCTGAGGGGAGGTGTCCCCTCAGCAGGGCCTGTGCGCACCCAGCTCCAGCCTCTGCCACAATTTTTATCCTTTATCCTTTATCCTTTTCTCACATAGCACCTTAGGAAAGGCGTTGTCTGGCCACCTACAAGGACCCTCACAGTGTTTTTCCCTCACAGCGTTTTTATTTCACGTTACAGTTCATCGTTCATCCTGCTGTACGCTCCCTCAGGGTTCAGGGATGCTGCCCCCGAGCTGTGCTTTGGGGTTTCTGCCTCGCTGCTTCCTCCCCACTGCCCCGCTTCCCCTCCACAAACTACTAGGAACAGAGCAGTGCCAAGCCTGCAAACATTAACCCTCCCCGAGTCCTATGCTGACGTAGTCGCATGTGCATATATCTGTGTGCATCAGGATACACCCCGTACATGTGAAAGCAAACAGTTAATTTACCATTAAGCACATGAAGGTTTTTATATTCTCACTTCTGACTTCCAATTTAATTGCTAACTGAGACACGTTGCAATATGTTAACAAACCTCATTAGCCACACACACACACACACACACACACAAACTGGCTGGCCTTACCTCCTTGTGTCCCTACCAGGAAATTAAACCCAACCAGGCATTTTCGAAACTGAAAACATGA
Source organism: Aythya fuligula (assembly GCF_009819795.1). Classification (NCBI taxonomy): domain Eukaryota; kingdom Metazoa; phylum Chordata; class Aves; order Anseriformes; family Anatidae; genus Aythya; species Aythya fuligula. The sequence goes on along the minus strand of NC_045583.1, from coordinate 2,210,218 downwards.
TGGGGATGTACAGAGCAGAGCGATCAGACTGGCATTTTGAGGATTTGTGTCAGTCTGCCACCTTTGAAGGAATCTGCCATGGAAAATATACCGGGAATGAGTTCCTAGACAGAAACTAATACCTCAGTGAAATCCAAAGTAATTTAATGAGTCTGAATCGCTTAAACCGAAGGCTTTATTTACTTCATAGGTATCAGCAAAGACAGCTCCAAGAATCTGTGCTAAGATCAGTGCTCTCAAACCCACTTCCATTATAGCCCTTCATTTTATGCTTTGTGCCCGTGGCATTTGCCTTTCTGAATTCAGCTCTACTTCTGTCACTAATAAACTTCAAAACGTGAGCAAACTGCTCAGAGAACTGACTGACAATTTTAATTCTCATTTATGCCACGTGACGATGAGTACATTTGTCCTGCCTTCCTTCTCCCCTCTAATTACTGCAGCTCACAGACGTGTGAGGCGTCTGCACCGCCTCGCAGTGATCAGAAGGAGCGGGCTGTGCGCCGCCAGCCCCAGCCTCCTGCGCTGTGAAGAATTAAGTGTTTACTGAGCACCAGCATTTGAAATCTCGACTAGCTAAAAGGGGCCATCAAAGCAAAAACAGCGCTCCGGCATCTCCAGTTCATCACATCAGGCCATGGCAGCTGCCATCCTTCTCTGCTGTTGGCATCAGCTCACAAATGATGCCTGCAAACACGGTGCTGAGCTCTGCTGTATCAGAACCAAGGGAAGAAACTGCTTCAAGGAGCAGCATCTTCCTGGTAGGCAGGGAAGCGACGTTTGTTTATCACACTGCCAAAGTTCAAAGGCAATCAAAACTGCAAAAACATGTCAAACTGCTGTTTAATTAGAGTGTGAAGAGGCTTTCTTGGAGAGGACAGAAAGGGAATTGTGGTGCTACATTTGGACTCCTACAGAGTCGTTCTCCCAGTGCCCAGCGCTTGCAATGCAACTGCCTGTGCTGCATGCAATTCGTCAGTCCTGCGTTCAAAGGGAAGACACCCAGTCCAATGCTCATGCAATACAAACAAAATAGGCACAGTTCCGCCTTCAGCAAGGACAAAATGAAAGCAAGTTGCGCCCATGCAGAGGTATTTGCCTGTGCAGAAGCGTGATACTGCCTGACCTCCAAGGGACTGGGTGCACAGGAGATCCATCTCATACCAATACCATCTGAGTGCACTGCTCTCAGGACTTTTGGGAGAACCAGCGATGATGGGTGACTGCCCCGCACTGACGGCAAACAAAAATACTTGCCAGGGAGGAGCAGCAGGCACAGTGCTCCTCTTGAAGAGAAGCACTCATCTCAAGCATGGGGTAACAAATTATTCAGGAAGCGAAGTGTCTCTGAGGAAGCCTAAACAAATCACAGTTGGGTAGAGTGGTTCAAAGCCAGCCGCTTGCTATTCTGTGGGCAGACAAATCCAGGATTGTCTATTTGAAAATTGCGTTACCCTAGGATACAGTTATCTAATGGTAAAGTTTTAAACGCATCATAAATTAACTCGGATGGCAGCAAAAGCTGCTTTGCAAGCAAATCTTACGTGAATTTTGTCACAATTCAAAAAAGCCCAGAGAATAAACTCACGTCTTAATAGAGATCTGTGTCAACCAGGGCTGACTAAGCCCCAGTGTCTGGACTGCTCACCTGAGAACAGAAAACGGATCGGCCCCAGCAGGCTGCAGATCAGCACCAAGCAATGCCTCAGCGATACGAGGCCGCTCTGTCCTTCTTTTTGGTACGTGCCACCACCACAGCACGCACGCAAAAGGCAATACCAGCAACAGCAGCATTCACGGATCGCTTTGTCTTTCTCTCCTGTCTCTGCCCCCCTTCCAAAAATAAAAAACACCCTTGGACATTGCAGATATTAATTAGTGATCATTACATACAATAGGCACTGAATGACTCTCATGAACAACCACGTTAAGTTTTCAAACAACAGGAGCAGTGGTCTGGGAATTTACTGTGCTTTGGCTAAGATGTTACAGTAAATTAATTCCAGTCCTGTCTTCAGCATGCCTCAATTTCCCAGCCGCATATCCAACAATATTTCATTCCTGAAAGAACATGAGTTCCTTTAAACTAATGCTTATAAAATGAAAGAAGCCTCTATGAAAGGAGGCTGTGTACAGGCAGATCATTGCTATGGGGAACGTTTAAAAAACCAATAGTTGGTGTGCTTGCTCAATACGGGCATTTCTACCAGCAGGTGAAAAGCGTGGACAACTGACGAGCCTGCTCCTGCACTCAGGGGTGTTGTGCAGTGGCAGGATGTTTAGCTGTCCTCCATCTGGAAAAATAAAAATAAAAAATGGGGGGAGAGAACAACAAAAAAGGCACTGCTGCAAGAGGGGAAACAGCCCCCATCAGCACTTGTAATGGAGACACGCACAGAGCATGCAGCGATGAGCTCTCAAGCACCGCTCGTCCGCTTTGCTGTTCCCTGTGCAGCTCGTGCTGAAGTCAGAAGGTACCAAACGGAGAAGGAACTGCAGAGATCGCTCCACATGTGCCTGCTCCAAGCGCGGTTGGCTGCCACTGTAGCTTTCTGTATAGCGGAGTTAAAGAAATGAGCTAAGAGGACTTGTCAATGTGAATAAAGCCACAGTCTATGCAAACCCCTCTGCTGCTCGCTCTGGGACACACGCTACACGTCTTTGGAGCAGTGTGATCAAGCGCTGGGGATGCCGACGAATGCAAAGCAGGGATAAAGGCCTGAGCAGCGAACCGAGAGCCACCAGGCCACAGGGAATCACAGCCAAGCACGGGTTTGAAGTCTGTGTGCTGCATTTAGAGCCTAGAAGTAGTAATGGAGTGTTTCAGTCTGGATCTGGAGCTTAGTGCTTTGCAGAACAATCGGGACTGCTGCAAGATCAGGAAGTACTTTTTGACTTGAACGAGACAAAATTCAGGCGTTAGGAAACCCGGTTGGTCTCTCGCTCTTTCAGACTGGGCTCACTTGTTTGTCCACTTGTGTACCAGATGGAGAGCTTTCCATCCGTGACCCCATAATCATTCACAGGAACAGAATCTGCTGTTGCAAACATTGCCTCCTCAGAGCTTACCTAAAACAAATCAAACTTCAGAAGCTGATGGCTTTGTCGAGTCTTACTGTGTTTATCAATTCAGCCGTTACACTCCGCTTCTGCGTGTCTCTGACGATCACTTGCTAAAATCCTCCGCTTGAACCTTCTCCCTGGTGTCAGATGACTTCATGAGAAGCCGGGTTAGCATCTGTAAGCGTTTCAGCTCTGTCAGTGGTTTTACATCTTTAATGGGATCTGAAATATCTGAAGCTGCCTTGTCAAGTTTCGTAGCCCCATTCGCAGGGATTTGGGATAGCTGACACGGCCCAAAAGCCTACCCCAGTCTCTGCCTGATAAATGTAATCCCCAGCTCCCTCCTGACTCCTTTCCACCAGACACTTTCATAACCGGGTATCAGCTGCACGAGCAGCTGGGGACATGAGGAGGAGCCGGTCCTGGTGGCAGAGCAGCTCTGCAACCTCCCTGTTCTGTACGGGAACCTCCCTACCCAACGCGGAGGGAGAAGCCGGTTTCTTGGGAACAGATTCCCACTCCTCCAAATCGCTGCCTTCCAGGCACTGGGCCCCAGTAGTCCCACAAGCATTTAAAGGCTGTACTGCAGCCTGTTCCCATCTCTCAGACACAACCTATTGCCATCACAGCACCGAGGCTGGCTGTGAAGCAGAAATGGGGGGGAGCAGCCATCCAGGCCCGTCCTGTCACAGCGATCCCACTGCAAGAGCCACCAGGGAGGAGCCGGGGGTTAAGCTGCAGCAGCAGGCTGACAGTTCGGTGCTTCTAGAAGAGGGGATGAAGGCAAAGCATCGGCTGGCTGGGAGCAGAGCCCCAGGCCTCCTTCCCCTCCTGCCCTTGGCTGCCGCCTTCTCCAGGGCTGGCTCCCCGGCAGAGGTGAGCTCTGGCCCTTTGTGCACTACTGCCACTGAGGATCGCTTCCAGCACTAAGCACATTTCAGAAAGGCTCATCTCAGCCAGCAAACCTTGCCCAGCTGAAGAAGGCTGGCCATGCTGGTTATTCCTAGCACTGTGATAACTCATACCTGGCTACGTTATTCTGCACGAAGTTATACGATTAAAACATTTCTTGTTTTTCCACGACTAGTGTTTAAGCAGCAGCAATGCCACACAAGATTTTTTACAGGCGTATTTAGACAAGACTGTCCCCATTCTTCTTTTTTTTTAATGTTAATAATGTAGTTAGAGTCGCAGAAGATCTGTCATAAAAAATATTATCAAAGGAACTAAGATAAGTGCAGAATTATTTGCTGTTTGGAAAATCCAGACACATCACAGAAAGCAATAACAAAACAGAATAACTTTGATAAAAGTTTTAAAGAAAGATTTTTTTATAGCCCCAGCAGTAATTACAGCTTATACTGAAATAAGCTCCTTACAGCGAGTTTAAGTTAATTTACATTTTAGCAGAAGAGATCAAATAATGTTCTGACAGAATAGACTTCACCTTGAGGGAGGGGTCATCCAGATACAGCTATTGTAGATGAAGAATTTGGCAAAAAAATGTACCTAGGGCTCAGCAGAGATCCGCAGAGAGATTTTCATCCCCTCTGTTTTGCAGGCTTCGGAGGCCGTCCTGCTTTCAGGGGCCATTCACAAATCCCAGCGTTCCTCAAGGAGCACTGGGGGGACACCTTGCCCTAAGATTATTTTCCTTCCTTCCTTCCTTCCTCTCCATTATGACATCTGTAGTTCTCAAAGTCCTCTTTTATTTTAATTCAGTGTTAGAATTATTGCTCGAAACACAACAAGAACAATTTTCTAGATTTTTTTTTCCCTGGTGTTGTTTGTACAGCCATACATGTCACTGTGGGCCAAAGCCTTATCAGTGCTTCTGGTTTTTGTTATCAGATTAATAGTAAAGGACTCCTTTGGAACAAAGGGGATATAATAGCAGCTTCATAGATCTGCCATTACACTTTACCACTACCATTTAGAGCTAGTTACTTTAGTAGTCATTAATGAATAACGACAATATAATAATCTTCAAAGCTCACTATTCCAGCACCAACCTTTCCTCCAGCTTATAATTAAGATGTCAAAATTAATTTCCCTCTCAGAAAGCAGGGCCTTTTTCTCCTTTTTGATGGATATTTTGCAGATATCGGTTCTCAGCTTCCACAGCTCAGCTTCACCTCCCTGTAAAGGACTGCGTGGTTGCGTGCACGGTTCTCCATTTCTCGGTGTCTGTCCTCCAAAACCAGCCTCATAAAGAAAGAAGGGAAAGAGAAGGGCCTGGTGCTGTGTGGCCTCCCAGGGCTTGAGCATCGCAATTACCTTAGCATCTCACAGGGGGGCTGCAAAGCTTAATTAATTTGCAGGGCCTCGCTGGGACCCCCGGGGCGAGTTGCTCATGCTCCCGTCCTCCAAGGAGGACCCGGACAGCGGCGGGTGACGGTCAGAACAGGACAAGGGGATGCAGCACCTGGAGGTGAAGCCAAACCTCTCCTTATCACACTGCAGCCTTCGTGCTCAGCTGCTTATTAAAGACCTATCAAGACAAAAATTAAACAGGCCATTAAGCAGCACTCCGGTGGATTAACGTTAGTCTGTCTCCCTTACGCTGCAGGATTTCAACATTCCTTTGAAGTCTGTGCATTAGAAAATCACTTTCCAAGCCACATAACTTTGAGCTTTAGATGTTTCCTAACAATTCTGGGGCTGATGAACAGCTGACTAATCCTTTAGGATTTAATGAGGTTAACTAACATGCACAGCTTTGTAGGGGAGCTGTAGGTGGTATTCTGGTAGCAAACAGGAAAAACGACGACAGTAAGTCGTGCTCTGTGAAGAGCCATTACGGGATCCCAGCATCGATCAGCAACTTCTGCTGAGGCTCCTCTTTCCTTCAAAGAGCCCAGGGAGGGGTTCTGCTCCTGTTCAATCACAACAATTAAGAACGAACAGCTCTGCTTGCTTGTAACTCTCACCGAAGCCAAGAGGCTCACGCATTCCCGTGCTCTGGGTTAGCTTCTGGTTTGCCGGCGCGCCGACGGAGCAGCAGGGGCGTTTTGCTAGCAGACGGTAACTTTTAGCAGCTGGGGCAGGCGGCGGAGCCTGAGCCCTGCTGGCTGCCTGGCCGAGCCCCAACCTGCTGCCCTGCGAGGCCTGGCACCAAGCCCTGCTCCCAGCACAACGCTCAGCACGGGGAAGAGACCGCAGCAAGGAGCCCGAGCTGTCTGCATGCTGCTGTGGGCACCTCGTGCACGCTTCTTCTGCTCCCACTTTGTAGGGGCACGGCCCTGCTCGGCTGCAGCTCGAGGTGCCTCAGCCTCGTGGGCCTGCGAGAGAGCACGGCACGGCTCCGGTGCCCTGTGTGCCGGAGGGCTGAACGCTGAACTTAATTTGGTATTTACTGAAGATGCCAGAGTTTACACACAGATTCATTAGGATGCAATTACAGAGATCAGAACTCAGGCTACTCAATTATTCTTAGCGAGAGCATGTAATTAACTGCAGGTTCGCGTCAAATGCTACCTGGTGCCTTGGATCAGGTTCAGAGGATCGGCTTGCCCAGAAACAACCAGCAGTGGCGTTTTTCTAAGCGCAGCCCCCGGCTGGGAGGCAGCGGTTAGTGGGAAACAGCAGCAGCCCAGGGAGGGGGCTTGCTCGGTGGGAGGACAGCCTGAGCGAGGAGAGGGGAGGAACAGAGCATCCTGCCTGCCACCCAACAGCCCATCCTGAAGGGTCTGGACAGCAAAATGCATGGAAATGCCAGAAGGCGTGAGCCTGCCCTGATGGCACGGCTGCGAGCCACAGGAAGGACTTCAGGTAAGAGGAAGCAAAAGAAGAGGCGCTTGCTGCTCAGCCGATCGCTCTGACAAGCTGGCCCACACTGGTCATAGAAACCAGCAGAGGAAAAGTGTGTGATATGCAGGCTGGTGACATCGTAAAAGCTTAAATGGCTTTCCGAACTGAGTGTGCATTAATGAGATGCTAACCAGAACCGACGGTCGAATACTCCAGCAGAAAAACTGCTCTTAGCTGAAACATCCTCATCACTTCCCAGCTGCTGCTGCTCAATTACCATTTCAACAAAGGCACGCAGCCTCAGCTCACAATGTAGATTTCAGGGCTGATTTTCCTACACGGAGGAGGCATTGTGTAGCCCTGCTGCTCCGTGTAACTGCTGCACCATCAAAGGGAGCTGCAGGGACTAGGGCCGGGAGAGAGAGCACACGGGTGCACGGAGCTGACTCTGAGCAGCCCTCAGGCAGGAGCCATTCCCCCCCCATAGCCACACGGACCCCTCGGACACGTCCTACCTGGACGTGAGCAGGACAAGGAGCAGAAAACCAGGCGAGTCCCCGTGCTTGGGATGAGCAGCAGACCCATCCCGGCTGCTCCAGGGAGTGAACCGAGGGCACTGTAAGTGGGTCGAGTATTCCTGCCTCTGCGATTTTGCTGCCTCATGATTAAGCACCATACATATTTATGATTTATTACTGCTGCTTTGGAAAGATCTGCCTGCTACAGCTCATAGATCACAGTAGCACTAGTGGAAAATAAAACTCCGTAAAACTGTTTGCCTGTTGCTCATTTGTAACTCTCCCCTTCAGCTCACAGGAGCCTGGAGACAGAGGCTGCTCTGTACAAGCACAGTTTCCTCACCATCTTCTCCACTCATGAATTATTTCAGGGGAAGATTTCTTTTCATAATAGGAGTGGAAAATTCAGTGCATCCAATTAACGTCTCAGTCACCCTGAGGCCTTCGCAGTCCCTGAAGAAAATATGAAGTACCCAGGTAAAAATCCCTTACAAAGCAGTAGCCAGGCAGGTGATTTTTTTAGGGCCTTTTTAGAGAAAAGAGGACGGAGATGGGCACAGTGCCTTCCCCTGGTTAATTGTCCAGCCCTCCGTGCCCACGGCGGTACCGCGGGGCGCCCAACTCCCGGCTCAGGAGGACGAGATGCAAAGAGCCCAACCTTCTCACATCTTATCTGCAACTGGACATTTAACAGACTCCTACCATCTGGAGAATAATAAATAACAAACCTTTACACTGCAACATCCCAGTTACTGCGGAGAGCTTTAAGCAAAGCCTAAAGAGGAATGGATTTTAGAAGATGGTTGTGAATGCAGCGCTGCTGGAGCTGCAGCACCCGGGCGAGCGCCTGCAGGAACGCACCCGAGCGCAGCGCACAGGCAAGTCCTCAAACACAGAACTTATTTCCAGGCTTAAAGCCATCGCTGGAGAGCTTTCATGTGCGGCGATGAAACGAAGGCAGTGGAAGCGTTACAGAAAATACCTTATTACAGCAAAATCGCGCCGCTCTGGATTTCATCATTTCCCTTACGCTGGGGAAAGCTCTGCCAGCAGGCAGCGGGGCAGGGGCAGGGCGAGTGGTGGCAGCACCTGCTGCCGGGCAGAACCAAGCAGCCCGTGGGCGCCGTGGGGCAGCAATGGGGCAGCAGAGCCAGAGCGGAGCCGAGCCCACCCACGGCCAGCCCCAGGCAGCCTCGCAGCACCTGTAGGAGAGCCGTCGGTTTGGGCACCGCTAGCTGGTGCGCTTCCCTGCTGCATAACCCACACTTTTCTAGCAGAGGATAAAAACTCGACAATTGCTATTGTGCAAGTGCCCATTAATGTGGGGACTGCCAGACAGCCCTCGGATTTGGGAAGAGCTTTTGAGAGAGCGCCAAAGCCTGTCCTCTGTAAGCAGAGTTTTGAAAGCTGCTGCCTGGTAGGTAACAGGCTCCAGGCAATTCTCTGGTGGCTGCTGAGCTGCTGCTTCATCTTGGAGCCTCTGATGAACTTGGAGCTTCGCAGAAGCAGAAATAACGAAATAGACCCTTCCCTTTATGTGAAGCTGGGTGCTGGATGTGCCGCATTGTTCCTATCCCTCTCCTTCACCGCGCAGCAAAGCAAACGCAGCACGGAGGTAAGAGCAGTCATTCCCAGGAGTAACACAGAGAGGATGAAAAACAACCTCAGAGTCGTGTTCTGTGCAAGGTTGTTTATAATGCCGGGAACTATTTTTAAACCTGGGCAATGAAGGGCTGCCAGCTGCAGAGAGCCCTTCTGGGCAGGTACGTGCGCTGCTGGCAGCACAGGAGCGGGCGCTGGGTGCGGGCAGGGATGGCCGTGACACCACCACAAAACCCTTCCCAAGGACACCGCTCAGGGTAAAAAGCCGTTTCTGGAGCTCAAAGGAGAGGAGGAGCATGGAAAATCCTGGCAGGTGATGCCATGTGCTGCGCTCGGCCATCGGGCAGGAGGGAGCATGCCGGGCAGGGCGGCTGCGCGCGGGGACAAACGGCACGCGGTGCTGCGGCTCCTCGGCGGGGCAAAGAAGAGGGCAGGAGAGGCAGCCAGCCCCTCCTCACTGCATCATCCACACGTCAGCTCCCAGATGCTGACAGCAGCTATTTTCAACAGCCTCTGGCATGGGTAAAGTGAGAAATCAATTCCCAGAGCCAGAATTCCTGTCTACGGCGTTTTGGAGAGATTTGAGGCCACCCAGGCTCAGGCTGCGGATACCACCACGGAGCTGCAAGCCCTGTGCCCACCCTTCCCACCGCCCCGGCGAGGGCGATTCCCCACCACCAAGAGGCTCAGCAACCACGGTGTGGCTCTGGCTTACCGGGGAGCCAGGAGCTGCTTGCAATCTGCTGTCACCTCCTGAAGGTTTGGTGTGCGATCATCAATCTGAAAGGGATTAAAAGAGAAATGAATATCGTGAACACCCCAAATGAGTCGGATCTATAATGGTTTCCGAGCACACTGTCAATATACGTTACAGTATTTAAATAATAGGTTAACAACTTTTGCCTATAAATTAAACTATTTTATTGAAATGTATGCTGATTACGAGGCAAATATCTTTGTTCTAATTATCTCAATTACGGGCTTTTAATGGCAAGAAGCTGCAGAAATAAAAACACACATAAACGGCAGCTTACAATGATGATGGCCGCACCTGCCAGTGCTTCTGCTGTGTTGTCAGGGTAATTCATGCACCGATTCCCACCGAGGCCGAGGGCTGTGCCGGTGACGTGCGGGCAGGGCGGCAGCCTGGGCTCAGCACGTGCCCACGGGGGGATTCACTGCATGGAGGGGCTGCTGTGGAGGGACAGAGGTGCAGGCTGCTTCAACCCCCAGTACCACAGCACCTCGATTTGCTCCTGGCTGGGGCCCTCCCTGCTCCCCGTGGCACGGGCAGCTGCGGCGTGCCCAGGCACCCGTCCTGGTCCTTCAGCCCCAGGGCCTCAGCCGGGCCCCGTCTGAGTCTGCACAGAGAAGAATTAATTTCCATTTGCTCTGCTCCACTGCTAGTGACTGCATTCAACCTCCCGGGCTGCTGACTCGGCTCCCATTGCCTATGCCTGACAAACTAATGAATTTCTTTTGATTAGACGTCTGCGCTGCGTCTACCACCTTCGTTTTATTCTCATTTTAGCTCCTTATCTTTCTTCACGCTCCCTTACCTTCAGCCTGTGAGTGGCTGCAGCCTCTCCGGGTGGAGGCTGCGTGCCTTGCTCAGGCTCTTTCTCCTCTCCGAGTGCACAGGCAGCGATCGCCCTCACTGGCCTCTTGCTGGGTGCTCCACAGCAGTCCCAGAGACACAGGACTGGCCTCAGCTGGGGAACACCACCTGGCTGGTTAGCAGGGAAAAGAGCCCTTGCGATGCAAGCCCAAGCCGAGGGCTGTGCCTGCAGGCCTGGCTGGCTGCAGCGCTGCGCTCAGAGGCTCGGTGCAGAGCCAGCAAAGCACGCACAGGCAGGGGCTGCGCTCCTGCACCCGCTGCTCGGAGCCCCAGGGAGAAATGCCAAGCGCTGGGAGCAGAAGCAGCACGGGGGCACCCACCTCTCGTCGGCTCCTGATGGCAGAGAGTTCTGCAGGACCGACAGGGGGGCTGTGCCATCTCCTGCTGCAACTCGTAACGGTGGGGACACGGCTTCTGAAAAGCACGGAGCAGAAGTAGATCAGAATCAGGTTTTATTTCCCTTCAGATTTATGCAGGCAGGGCCATTTTGGTTCCCCAGCCGTGCATTAACCCTGGAAACACGAAGTCCTGGCCAAACTATCGCAATGGTACAATTTCAAACTGGATTCCCCATCCAGGTTGTTTTTCTTTTCTATCTGGACATATGGATAGAGGAAATCTTTGGAGACCTTGAAAAAGCAAACTGCCTCACTTTGAATTCCTGAAGCAGCGGCATGGCTAAGAATAGCCTCCGAAGGGAGTGACAGGAGGAATTCAGCACCTTTCCTTACTGCCTAACGTTCACGAAATTTAAAATACTGTACAGAAGGAAAAAAAAAAAAAAAAAAAGAGGAATAGCCAGTCACGTTGAGGACATTTGGAGGAGTGTGCTATTATGTAAAGCGAGCCAAGGAAAGGTTAGTAAATACCACTCCTTCCCCTGGGAGCTCTTCCCTTGCAGGAGTCATTAGTGCACTGGCAGGATAACAGATCCTCGCCGCTAATTCTCTAGGTCATAAGCAAATGAAACAGCAAAGCTGATCGGCTCTCGATCCACATTAGGCACGGCTGACCAACTCACCTGCCTGCTGGCTGCCATTGTTACAGCAAGGTTAGGGCTACAAATACCAAGCTCTTGTCATTAAACCAAGCAAATTTTGCTCTTAACTGTCAGGCAGACCAGGCACGGGGCCTTAGGAGACTACAGGGTGCTCGTCCCCATGTGCTCACACCACGATCCAGTCCCTCCTGTAACCTCGGGGAGGTTACACTTGTACTAAGAGGCAGTTTTATTCCAACAAATTGTGATTTCAGTGTTCGCACCATCAGCCTATGTATATAAAGATGGTCATTTTGTCACGCTGGCTCTGCAGAAGGGAGGTGTGGCCCCTCCTTTGCTCCTTCCCTACGCAGTTTGGTCTGGAGCCCACAGGTGGCTCGGTGTCTGGCCACCAGCACTGACCCACGCCGCGTGCACGATGCTGGCCGTGATCCCTGCAAGCCTGGGCAGCACGCCCAGCCCCGCGGTGCTCGGAGAGGTTTGAGTGAGCACTTTGCTGCAGGGCAGCTTTGGGGAAGAAGCATCCTTCTTGCTACCTCTGCCTCTGCCAGTGCTCTCCCATTCCAGCTGCTGCAGGACACCGCACAGATGCGCCAAAGCCCACGGAGCAGCAGAGCCAACTTCAAACGGAAACGCTGCCTGTGAAACCTCCGGAGTCGTAACGCAGCGAACAAAACCAGCCACCCGCATGCAGCACACCGTCCCAAATCCTGCCTTTAATCTCAGGTTCCAGCACCAGCCTTCCCCCCATCCAATTACTTGTCTTACAATTGACATCGCAAAATTAAATTCCTAAGAACTAAAGCACTTTGAAAACATAACCTACTTTAAAGCAGACAAGATTTATAGCAGAAGTATTTACTTTCTGGTCCTTGACGCTATCAAAGGCCCTGCTGTCTGCTCAGCAGCCCCTCAGCAAGGCCTCCAAGCCCAGGGGCTGCCGGGTGCGCACCCCACAGCGGGCAGCGTCTGCCGAGGCGCCCTGGGGGCTCTGCTCCCCCAAAGGCTGCGGTGTGGTTTGTGGCCGTGCTGCAATTTTAGCCCTCGAGAGCAGTGCAGAAACCACAGAGAATGCCTCTGCCATGGCAGTGAAACGAGGTCACGGCAGCGAACCTCCAGAAGGGAGGCTCGGAAAAGCCCGCAGCAAGGTGCTGGCCAAGCAAGTGGGGGTCAGGCATGGAAAAGGACTGAAGAGGTGCCCAAAGCGGGCGAGGGGGCAGCGAGGGTCTCCCCGTACTCACTGGTGGCAGGAGCAAGACAGCGCTTTCCCTCTGCTGCTCCCAGGACCTAGTAAAACAGCCCAGAGCCACTGCTCTCCTTGCGCTTCTCTCCTGCTGCCCCCAGCGCCTCCAGCCCAGGGGTGAGGGTGGCACCGCGCTGCCCCTCCGCTCGGGTACGGGGGCTCTGGCACCGCGGGCTGGTCAGCACGCAGCTGTGACACCCAGAGGCAGCTCGGATGTAAAATGGGAAATCTTTCCGCTGGTGCAAGTGGAAAGTCTCCAGGCAGCAAGGCAGGCAGTGGGACTCCTGGTGCACTTTTCTGCCTGGCCTCATCCCTAATCATATATTGCTGCGCTAACCTAAATGGAGTAACATTAACTTTCACTCCTGAAGCAAGGTGCAATTAGTTGGGCATAAAAGAACACTGAAGTGATGCTAATTACCCTCTAAAAAGATGAATAGGATTGAGCCAGAGAAGCAGAAAATTACCTTTGTGGGAAATCAGTCTCAGAGTCTGTACTGAACAGCGGCGGCAGCAGCAGGACAGGCACGGCCCGGCACAGAGCTGCCTCTCCTCCACATCCAGCAGAGCCCTGAGCAGCCGAGGATGCGGGGAGCATCCCACCCGTGCTGCCTGTTAGCCCCACACCGAGCCCAGACCCCCCGGGCACAACAGCACCGGGACGAGGCACTGGGAGCGCCCGCTGCTGCTGGGCAGAAGGGGCTCGGCCACGTTGCCCCTGTTCCACGGGGCACTGCTCTCTAAAGCATAGGGCAGAAAAAACACATCCGACAGCAGCTCAGGGAGGCCACAGCCCTAAACTTTGCCTGCAGCAGCTGCAGGAACTGCAGCTCAGCCAGAAAACACGCACAGGAGGGGCTGTGCCACCGATGTCCCTAAGCAGCGGCGCAGCGCATGGCGTGGTGCCAGCACACCGGCCGTGGCACTGGTTGTACCGGTACTGCAGAAAGGCAAACATTGGCAGCACCCTGAGGTGCCTCCGTCCCAGCTGGGAGCACGCAGAGGGCTGCGGGGCAGCTGCAGGGCTGATTTCGACTTTCCTGGTTCCAGCAGGGCTGCCTGTGGGGCTGTCACCGTCTCCCACGGCGCAGCAGCTGCTGTTGGTCCCCGCACAAAGGTCGTGGCTCTGCTCTGCGGGAGATGCTCAGGCACAGGAGGATGAACGGGAAGGATTGGGAGTGGCTGGGGCTGCCCAGGGAGGGGGCACCTGCTTGGGGGTGCTGCACCCCTGGCCAGGAGGATGCAGCGCAGCGGCACGTCAGCTCTAACCCCTGCGCGGAAAAGGTCTCGTAACAACAGTTCACGAGTGCCCCGACTGTCCCATCCTGTTTGTTCTTGGAAACCACCCAGGTTTTTAATTAGACATCAGCTATTCCCTACCCATTTAGCAGCATTCAAAGAACCCAGTGCGTTTCTTTCCCCTACCATCCGGCAGGTTCCTCGGCGCTGCCTCGCGGCACCTCGCTGGCCAGCGCCTGCTTCCAGTAACAGGCCGGCATTCCTCAGGGCAGGAATCCAGCCACGCTGCAGTCCAAGGCACTTTTCTGACCTGAAATCCTTTTTTACAGAGGTCTGCAGGGTGGCCACGTGCCCAAGGCAGCCCAGAGCACCTGCCCAGGAGCCGGACACCACGCGGGACAGCTTCAGGGCTCGCAGGACCAACACGAGGTGCAGCGGAGCCGTGCCACAAGCAGCTCCTGCCGCAGCCCTTCACAATGTGCTTTGTGCAGCTTTCAGGCTGAGCAGCAGAGGGGTGGTGATGCTTTCACCCTCCAGATCACAGCAGCGAGCCTCGTGGCCGCAGCCAGCTCTGCTGGGTCTGCAGAGCAGGGAAGTCCCCGGTGTGCAGGACAGGGCTCCCCAGCACCTCCTGCTCCGGACTGGGTGTCCCCAAGAGAAAGCCTGGGACCAGGGGGCCTCACCTAGTGCAAAACCACCCGCACCCGAGACCTCGGGGAGCTTCACCCCCATCTGCTCCACTGCAGGCAGGCTGCCTCGGTACTCCGCAGCTCCCAGGACCTTTAATAGTAATTAACAGGCTGCTCTGCTCCAGTCCTGGTGGTAAGGGGAGGCAGCTTGCTGGGGTCCGAAGCACAGCACGTAGCAGGACAGCTCTGACACGGCTGAAAATGCTCCTGAGAAGGGGCAGAGACCCGGCTCCCTCCGAGGGATAACACCTCGGCAGCCTCCTGCTTTCCCTACCGCTCCGAGCTCATACATACACAACCTTCATGTTCCCATCAAAGCCTCTCCCTGATTTATGCCCATGGGAGAAGCTCACGGAGTTATGCTGTGGGAACTAAACATTTTAAAAGGCAAATTGAAAAGCAGTCCAGAAAGCAATCTGCTCCCAGGTACCGCTGCCGTCTGCTCTCCCTGCTCCACCAGACTGGCTGTACCTGCAGCACAGGCTGCTTGTTCCAGCCGTGCTGTGAGCGCTGGTTTCATTTATAAGATGCATTATTTACCAGTCTGACGTGCAGCTCATTTAAAAAACAAGATTTATCAGCAAAAAAAAAAAAAAAGTAGTGCTTGCTATGGCAGCTTCCAACAAGCGCAGCGGGGCTCTTTGCTGGCCCGGTGCTGACCGTGCAGATTCCTGCCCCATCCAGCACCAAAGCGCCCTGGCCCGGTGCAAAGTGGCTCCAGGGCTCATCCCCCCCATGCCTGGGGCTCCCCACGTGGTGCCACCGGTCTGCAGCCCCCTGAACTTGGGAGTTAAACAAACGGGTCAGGGACACCTGCACCAAGGAGAGACCTTCCCAGCACGGCGGTAACTCCCATGCTGGTGGAGATCCCAGATCCTGCAGCCTGGCCCTTTTTGGGGAGTAGCAGCTCCCCAAAGGGGTGCTTCCCACAGAGCTGGGGTACCCCCACACTGCTCCCCGAGCTGCCGTGTTCCCAGTGGGATCTGCCCTGCTCCACTGCTGCCCGCCCTGCAGCGATGGGGCCGTGCTTGCCTTTCGTGCCCTGCTCTGCTGGTAGAAGCGGCTCCCTCCAGCCCAACAAAGCCAGAGGAGCTGCTCCGGTGCCAAGGAATTTTTAGCAAGCCGTGGGAAGTGTCAGTCGCTTTGCAAAGGTGCGACTGTTCTCAACGAGCAAAGCGTAACCAGAGCTCGCCGAGAGATCAGGATCTGCAGCGGGACATCGGGGCTCAGAGAACCAACGTCCTCGCCCCGCGTGCCCCCTTCCTGGCCAGCACCCCACTGCTGCTGTGCGCCAAGCTCCTAGGAGCCACGAATTTCCCTCCTTCGACCCCTTCCTCCCCCTGTCCTTGCGTTGGTAAGCCAAGGGATGATGCCACCCTGCTCGCTGTGCCCCCTGCCCTGGTCTGAACACCCCGGGGCCGTACCTACAGGAGGAGCTCCCCAGGGACCCGCTGCCCTCCGACACCCGGTGCCGTCACGGCCACTGGCACGTGCTCGATCCCAGCCCTGCCGCCCCTCCTCAGCAGCCCGGAGCTGGAGCACGCTGTAAGCACAGATGAACGTTTAATGCTCAGAGCGAGTTTTTGCGTTGACCTACATTTCCTTCCCCCAGACACCACGCTGGGGCCTGAGGGGATCGCGTGGGGCAGGAACGTGGCACAACCCCCAGTGCTCGTAGCAGCCCCCAGCCCACACAAGCCGGGCACCAGATCCTCCCTCCCTGGTGCCCGGTCCTCTCGCAGCTCCAGCCTGAGCCAGAGCTGGTGCACGCCTGCGGGTGCTGCTTCCCCTACCTGCAAGGGGTGAGCACAGAGGGAGGTGAGTGCCCAACTTCCCCGTGGGTTTGGGGGGAGCAGCTGGGATGCTCTGGGCAGGATCAGGCCGCTTCCCACAGGGGGCAGCTCCCAGGTTGGCCAGAGGCCTGCCAGGAGCACCCAGCTCCCCAACTGCTAAAACCAAGGCCAGGCTGACCCCGAGGAGCACACGAACCTTGTGCCAGGGTGGCCGCAGCACCGGCAGGGCTGCTGCTCCTGCACGTGGCCGAGTCGCATCCTGCAAAGGCAGCGCTGCCCCATCAATAATAAAAAGCAATTTCCCCGGACAGAGCCGGGAGATTACGTGGGCATTCGCGCTCCTCATCTGCTGCTGACAGGATGGGAAGGACTTTAATAAGATGTGATTTGACAGTAACACAAAACAACAACAGCATTAAGGGAAGAGTAATGGCAAAGGCAGCTGTCAAAAACCTCATGTTCCCTAACCAGGAGAAAGAAATCAGAGCTGTCAGGCCTCGGCGGAGGAGCAAAGGGCAGCCAGGACAGGAGTGGGTGGCCAGGTAGAGCTGGCGGCCCCAGGAGGAGGCGTTGGGGCTGGGGAGGCCGAGGGGACCCACCGGGGAGCTGCAGCAGGGAGAGCAGGAGGAGCGGGGCAGGCAAGCAGTGCTCCATGCCTACCATGAAGCCTTGGTGAGCACGAGCCAAAGGACAGCTGATGGATTGAAAGAGAGGGAAATGAAACGCATCCAGGAGTCGGGCTCTGCGAGGCCGTGCCAGCACCCTGCAGCACCCTGCGAGGATCCACAGCACCCCACAGCACCGCAGCCCCCAAAACCTGCAGCAGAGGGAGGACCACCAACATGGCAGGGATGCACCAAAGCCCGTGGTGGAGAGGGGACCCTGCTCAGCTGGCAGCAGCCCCTGGGCCACGGCAGGGCTCAGAGAGGATCCACGGGGCACTGCCGCTGCCGGGGAGCACAGATCAACGGGTGGCACCCACACAGCACGGAGAGGTTCAGGCCAGACGAGATCTCATTAAGATTCTGTTGTGCCTCGATTCTTGTAATTAAGAAATGAGGGTGAGAAATGGAGAGGCCCCAGTAAAACCAGACACCCCCCTCCCCTTTTAATATGGGCTGCGTGTTATGAACCGCATTAATACAAAAAGCACAGAAATACAACTCGGAGGCCTTGGAAAAGTGCCCTGCCCATGCAAAGCAGCACGCAGAGATGCTCCAGTGGTGCTGTCAGCCTCCAGCTGCACGCAGCCACGCCAAGAAACCCCCTGGCCAAAGCAGCAGCACAGTCATAGCCCAGCACCACGGCTCCCCGTAGCGATGAGAGCACGGGGAGGACAACCACAGCACAGGTAGGAAAACCTGGGGTTCCACCCTGAGGGACAGCAGGAGCCTCGAGAGCACTGCCTGCATGGGAAGCACCTTCCTGAGGAGGAGCAGCCCCGAGGAGGACACCGGGCTCCCATCAGAGGCTCCACTAAAAGCTTCCCCGTTACAGCCCCAAGGAGCGGGGGCTGCCCCGTGCCCTCATGCGGTGCCTGCTCCCAGGGCAGATCCTGCCCGAGCCCAGGGAGCTGCTGCCAAGCCCAAAGCCACTGGGTACAAACCAGGTTTGGGATTTGCTCACGTGAGTGCCTGGCAACACAACCAAGCAGGGCTTCGTGAAGCCTTTATTTTAAAAATATGTTTTTTAATTTAAATGCAAATTCGGCGCTGTGTTATCTGTAAGGTCATTTGAAGTGACACGCTGCTTAATTAGCGGGGATGAGTTTCAGGAAGCAAAAGCAGCTAATGGCTGGCCCTTTCCTGGGCATTTGTTTTTTGTTTTAAGTTAATTAAAATTTCTCAGAGAGGGATCCATCCTGCTCTGCAGAACGGCTCCTGCCTCTGTCCAGCCAGTCCCTCCCTAAGCCAAGCGTGCTGCCAGGGATGCTCTCAGCAGCCCATTAGCTATTAATCAAGCAGAGCACATTTATTCCTGCATCCTGAAATCCCCTTTGGCGTGTCACAAATCACAGCCCACCGCTCGATGGATGCGCCTGCACCACCCAGCAGCAGGCAGAGTGGTCCCTGCGATACATCAGAGCGAGGATGGGGGAGATTTTTCTTAATGCTGGGAGGAATTACACGTCTAAGCCTTCAGAAGAGACATTAAACCTAATATGAAATTGAACCTTCAAAGCGAGGAGCGGAGCAGTTACCCTGTGTTACGCACAAGGAGCTCATTTGGAGACGAGCTGCCTTCGCCAAGAGCCGAGCTGGAAGCGAGAGCCGCGCTCCGTGCCGTCAGGGGCGTGCGTCACAGCTCCGGGGAGGGAGTTCAACCCTTCCCTCAGCCCTCCTCTGCCTCGTGCCCCCGTGGCCCGCTGGTGTGAGGGGTTAGGAGCAGAGCCAGGGGCCTGGACCTCGCAGCAGCGACGGCTCCGAGGGCGCACGGAGCGCCTCAGCCCCCCGTGCTTGGTTTAATGCTTGGTTTAATCAGCGTAAGTCCCTTCACAGTGCGGATCGATAGCCTCTCATTGGGAGAAAATGAGATAAACGGCAGCCTTAATAGCGCTCCATTTCCCTGCAAATAGGAATCCCGATCTGGGCCTGCCTCCCAGCTGCAGGAAGAAAAGGCCCTTAATTAAAAGCCCTGCTCGGAGGCTGCCCGCTCTGCGCAGCGCTGCGTTTCATCCCAGCTCCTGTCCTGACCCGCTCCGTGCCGCCGAGCAGATGCAGAAATAGCTGGGTGCCAGAGGAAGGGAAACCAGGCAGGAGAGGCACGGGGTGAGCCCTGTCCTTCCACTCCATTACTCGCTTCTTCTCTTACCCAGCACGTGCCCTAAGGACACAAAAGGCTGGGCTCAGAATCCTACAACACCCTGAGTTGGAAGGGACCCTCAAGGATCATCGCATCCAGCTTCTGGCTCCACACAGGAGGAGGACCACATAAAAAAAAAATAAAAATAAATCAAACCTATAGCTGAGAGCAGTGCTCAAACAGTTCCTGAACTCCACCAGGCTGAGCCCCGGGGAGCCTGCTGTATACCCAGCCGCCCTCTCGGTGAGGAGCCTTTTCCCAACACCCAGCCCAAAACACTTCATTTGGTGGAAGGCAAATCCCAGCCAGGAGCACAGCTGGGACCCCGGCTGGGTGCACCCTCAGCTGCTCCGAGCTGGACCCTGCGCTGCTTCAAACCACGGAGGGATTAAAGCAAGGAAGGGAAAGGATCTTCCATGAAAACTCAAGTCGTTAGCGAAGCCTGAGGGTAGATGCAATTGTTTTCTGTTTTTTCCTCTCTTTGATGACCCAGTTTTTTTAATCTCATCAGCACCAGGCTGCAGTGTTAATTTTTAAATATGCTTGGGTAACTGAGAACATTAACTATTCATGATCTTATCTTCAATAGCTGCTGGTTCTCTGACACTGTGCCAAAGTTGAGATGTACATAATAAACCTGGGAGAGCTGAACTTACCCGGAAAGGTGATAGCTGGTTTTTCCTGAGCACCTTGTTGAAACGATCACAGGACAGGGTGGGGTTTCACAATACTTCTCCACAAAGCAAGGCTTGGGGGGCAGGCTTGTATCACGGTGGCTATCTGCCTGCAATTACCGTGGCTTGAAAATACTCAGAGCATGCAAAAAGCTGGTATCTGGGGAATGCTGTGGACACGCTGCGACTGCTTCAGCTCCAGTCCCCTAGGAAAACCCAAAGCGTTCTAGAATTACCAGGGAAGCCTCCTGAGGCAGATAGCGCTGTGCCTGCTCCTGAGGCCAGGCACGGGCACCGAGGTCTGTGCTGACAGACCTAAGAGTCGAGAGCCTTTATGCAGAGAAGAGGCAGCCCTTTGGCAAAAAAAGCACAGGAATGCGGCACTACGGCAGTAAAATGAAAGCAAAAGTCCTGATGTTTGCTTGCAGCCTGCCTTCGCTGTTGGGTTCCTGCAGTGCGGGACCTATGGCTGCGAGATGCTGCTGCTGGGAGCACACACGGCCCACGAGCAACCCAAATGCATCGCATGCTGCCACGCAGAGCCGGGCAGGGACCCAAGGCAGGGCTGCCAGCAGCCAAGCCCCTGCCCAACAGCGTGCTCCGACAGCTGCCAGCAAGGCAAGGCAAGGCAGGAGCCTCCGCAGGGGCTGGCCAGCTCTCCTGGGAAAGCGGCGCCGAGAGCCGCATCTGGAGCTGCTCTCTGCCAAGCCGCTCCCCTGGGCAGCCCCTGGCTGCCACGGCCAGGAGAGAAAAGCCCTGAGCTGGAGGTTGCCACGTGCTGAGCTACCAACAACCGCGGCGTGCCAAGGAGGGCGGCTCAGTTCTGCTCGTTGGGCTGGGGTGAGCTCTAGATCCACGCTTCGTGGCACAAACCTTGGGGGTCAGCAAGAAGAGAGGAGCAGGCAGCCACGGCTCAGTTAAACCTGGGAAAAACTGCAGTGCTGACAGCTGTGAACAGGCAGAATGGAGTGCAGGAACAGCGAACGTGCTTATCAGACATGGACTAGAAAAATACCAGTGGTAGAAATAGGATAGGTTATTCAAAGGAACAATAATAATAAATAAAAAAAAAAAAACTTACGCAGGTTTTTAGGAAGGATGGTAGCTGGTAGGGTGGGAAGTAGTCGCCTCTCCTCCTGCAGCAGGTATCTGGGGACATGCTGTCACTACCTCATTTATGCTCTTGGTCTGTTGCCAGAAAGAAAATCACTTTTGGCACTTGAAAGGATCCGAATAGCAGGACGGCAGTGCTATGAGCACAGAGATCGCTGAGTCTTCTCGCTCGGAGGCAACAGCCCTGCTGTTGTACCGCATTTCCAGAAGTCTTTGTGCTTCCTAGTGGAAAACTGAAATAAGAACTATTTGGTAACAAAATCTACTTTTAATGAAGGCTCTAATTTTGAAAATAATCTGTGTCTAGGTGGGAGGCAGCTGACAAGAAAAGCTGGCACCGTTCTCATCTCTCACAAGCAGCAGGTGCCTCAGGTAGCATATACAAGGCACCTGAACCAGGACTGCAAGCAATGAGTTTTCATGAAAACTGACAACCTAGTAACAAATTCAGATCTCACCTTGCTGCAGAATTACTGGCGAACCTATTGAAATGCAACATTTTCCTTCCTGACTGCCACTCACCTTCAGTTGTTTCCTTCCCGCTTGCTCCATGCCAGGCCTGCAGCAGTGCCCATCGCGGGCAGAATCAGCCAACAGCCCCATGCCCTGGCACAGCCGCTGAGAAAGAGCTGCAGGACCCCGTTCCTAATGCCAGCTACCACTTTGTTACCATGTGTGGAAGCTTATTTGTGAGCCAGGGTAAATACCCGGTGCCCTTCCCATAATGAAAGGAAAGGATTGGTGTAATATTCATGTGAAGAAGACTGGAATCCTACCTGAAACTGCTTTATGAGGCTTACTGCGTTTTCTTCCCTATAAAAATGAAATTATAATTGAATAAACACACATTACTTAATCTGCAAACTAACAGAAGTTACAGTGACAGCTCCATGTATACAGCATTTTATTGAATGAAGGTATATTACAATAGACAAACATATATTACACATGCTATACAAAATATACATTCTTATGTGAAAAAAATATAAATAGACACTAGGAAGTAGCAACAGGGAACAAGAGCATCTTTGCTCATGCTGAACCCCAGCTCCTGTACCGTTAGTACTTTGGCATTGATTGAGGACACCATTTACTGCAAACTGAACGGCCACTCTGCTCTTTGTGCCTCCTGGAGGAAAGGGTAAAGAAAAGACACCTGATTTTTTTTTCCTGCAAGTCTGCCAAGTAAGTTTTTCCACAATGTTAAGCACCACAGCATGTTCACCTGTAAATAGCTGCATGCAACTGGTCCGTGTACTTTCACAGACGTCAGTGCAGCTTCAGCTCCTAAACTCTTTCAAGAGCTAGGACTTCAGTTTGTTCTGGTGCAGACAGCATAATTTTAAAGCCTTGTTCTGGGCTAAGCACATCTTAACGACCTAACACGAGTATGATCATATTGGGTAGTTGTGCCTTAAGTACACCTAAGGTTTTGGATGTTTTGGATGCCCCCCATGCAAATCAACAGTTATAATGAGACAGCTGAGAGATCTGCATTAGCTTAACCCCACAGAAGAGAAGGATGAAAGAAAATAAAAGGTAAGAAGCATTTGCCAAATGGTGATGGGAGACAAGTGGAGGTGCTACTTTCTTGCTCGTGGGAAACCATGGCACTGCACGTACTAAGAAGCAACTGTCACATCAGCCTCTGAATATCTGAGTAAAGCAGCAAGCAGCCCAAAAAGATGCGTCTTTGCTGCTGCTGTAGTTTCACGACCTGACCTTTCTCATCTGAATTTAAACTGAAAGTTCCTGCAACAGAAACAAGTTTGGATTGAAAATAACCACTCGGTCTTAAATGCTACCTGGGAAGGAAAAGCCTGGAGCAAATAAAACCAGAAAGGAACAAACATCAAATTCTTCTTTTAGCATGTATGTTACGTGTAAGCCTTTAAAATATTTCAGATGTCAGAGGTCAAAAAGAATTTAACACACCTGTTTCTCCACTTTATCCAAAGGTCAAGGAAAATTACATCTTCTTCCTACTAAAGCTGCTGGCTACCAAAGTCACTCTAGCTGTTTTCAAAACATGGTAAGAGCCATTAATAATAATTGCTCATTTGCATAGATCTGACTACTATTCATGCCCAAAGAGCTGTGGGAAAATAATCACTATTCCCAGCGCTTCCTCACTCTTTCACTCAGCTAAACCACAGCCTCAGAAGGTTCAGCTGTGATTCTGCAAGACTGCATCTGATAACGCAGTCACACCCCCTTCTATTTAGGAATGGATCAACAGGAAGCCCTACATACTTCTCTTAGGCTTGTCCAAAAAGGCTTTTGTCTTTATAAAAATATACCTTGCAGCTGTTTTCACTCTAGTGCATATCCTATGGCTCCAAAAGATACAGCGATGACCAGGAAGAAAGCCCCTTGCTCTTCAAGCAAGGCTACACAGCGTAGCACAGAAGCGCTCCACCTCCAAATGCAAGACACTTGCTGAAAACCCACTGCTGCTGGGTCATACCTTTGTGTAGAATATGTTAATATTTTCTTAGAAGAACTTTTCAGGAAGTCTTCAGAATGTTCTTCCTCCTAACTTTGTCAGGCATACGCCACTAACAAGTGAAGTTTCTTTGCTTCCTCTGCTTCTCTCATCCAGTACTAGACTTTCAGTAGAGTGGTTCTCCCCCACGTTATTTCACTGCTCACCTGTGAAATACTTACACCTTTTTGCCACCCTGTGGTCTAGGGAACTATTACAGAGCTCAACATGGCCAGAATTTTGCCTGATCTTTTACAAAAGAAAAGGGCGCAAGTGTTTTAAAGGACACGTGCCTCTTGGCTATGCAGAAGAAACAGAAAATCCACAGTATAGTTCACAGATAATTTACCCAATGCTTCTCCAATTTATCTAATGTTCTTCATCACATTATTCTTTTTAAAAGTTCATTTAACTGGCAGCTATGAAAAATACACATATACCTCTCTGCAACATACACAACACAGAAGCTTTTTAAAGATAAAAGCTTAGATAAACTTCTGAAATAAACCACTCAAAGCTCCCACCTTAAAGCTATTTTAAGAGATGAAAAGAAACATGTTGTGTACTATTTTTTTTGTTTGCTATTTACAAAGCTTCTGAGAAGTTGTATAGTACTGCCTGTAGTGTAGGCTAACGCCGTTAATGCAGGGTCCATTGGGCTTTATGCTCTCCTAGAAAAGACAGGCAACCTAATATAGAAATTGAGAGACTCACTCACCACATGGAAGTGTGCCAAACTTGGAATTCTGCTAATCTAATGAAATTGATCAGCTTGCAGTCAGGTCAGGCAAGCTTAATGCCTACAGAGTTGTATGTGACAATGAAATGCATCAGTATCACCGTTGCACCACATATCTATAGCAAATTCACTTCTTTCCAAAACGAAGAATTTGTTATCCCCCTCAGAAACAAGCTTTCAATACCACAAAAAGAAAAATATGGCTTGATATGCAGCTGTCAAGACTAACAGTATAATACATACTTTGGCATAATAAAAAATATATTTACATTACAGCCAACACATTTATATGCTTAGTGTATACAAAATATTTATAAATGCAAATTTATTTACAACTAGAGTCCATTATTCATAGGAGAAAACAAGCCCCAAAGTTAGACTGGTAAGAAACGCTTGCCAATAGTCTGAGGAACAAAAAGCTGGCCAAGAGTTTTATGCTTACAATTACTGGGGAATTCCATGAGGAGGCCCTGAACATTTGTTTTCGAGCAGACAATGTACTGTGAAATAGCTACGCATTCTTGAGAGCTTTTCAAAGCATGCACCAACACAAAGGCTGTCTCCAACACCAGAAGATCCATGTTTTAACACTGTTCTTGTGGATATCACTAATTGCCATGCGTACGTCCCACATTCCAGTACAGGTGAATCCAAGCAAAAAGGGCATGTGCCACCTCCTTCAAGGGAGTCTGTCTTGGTTTACTCAGCCTGTAATTGTAGGCACATGTACAAAAGCATCTTTGGCCTAGGGGTTAGTCCTGAGGTAGTAAATACAAAAAGTCGGTCGGTATGGATTTGCTTCCAAGACTTCATTTGAGTCTCTTACGTGGTTTCACTATAGTCATGAATGTTCCGTGTCCTATTAAAATCAAAGTTATGTTCACGTAACCTGTGGCAAGGTCGGGGTGAAGCAGCTTGCTCCCGGTCACTGTCAATAATGCCCTCGCTTCGAAGAGGTCGTGGGGTCTCACGGGCTGACGGCTGATGCAGGAAGTGTGAATGAGAGAGCGCTAGATCTTTGTTTACTCCCCATAAAGGAAGCTGAAAGGGTTCTGAGGAAGAAAAATTAGCAAATGAACAGGAGTGGGTTCATGAGAAGTACATGCAAGGGATCACATTTCACAAGCTTTAAGAGAGGAATTAAGAAGTACCATCCTTAGTAACATCACCCCCTTCAACTCTTGGGTATTGGATGCAAACAGAGCTAGCTCTGAGAACAAGTGGTTAACAAACAGAGTGATTACTCCACAAACTATGGTGTTTGTAAAATTAGCTGTGAACCAACACTGAAAGGCAGCACAACAAGGGCTAGCAGTGTCAGGGAATACAAAACATCAGAAAGGAAAAGGATATGCTCACCATTAATATGCTGGGAAGAGATTTTCTTCTCACTTATTCTGTCATGGTTGGTAAGGAAGACAGACATGTCTCTGTCTGCTAAAAGATTATCAAGAGTACTGGGTTCATGCTGGGTGCGTGCTGCATACGTTTCCTTAGGCATCTGCACCATGAGATTAGGGAGAGTTTGCTCCAGGGGGTCCTCTTCTGAGATGTAGGCATAGGGACAGTACTCGCGTGTCCTGGAGTAGATGTTTGCGTTGTCGTAGCAGTCTGAGCAGATCACCAACGGCGCTGTACCACCTGGTAAACAGCAAGGAAAAACAGAATACTCTTAAAGCAATAAGGATGTTTAAATTCCATCGACTTCCATGTATTAGGATGGTTTCATGATTAGGATGGCATTATAGCAGCACAGTTTGAAAGGCCTCTGTATAAAGGTAACACAATAACAGAGTATTCAGCTCCACTGTTTACCGAGGAAGTCACGTGAGAAATGCTCTGTTTGTCACCATCCCAATTCCCAATAGCACAGCCTTTCAGAAGCTGATTACAAAAAACCACAGGAGTGAAAGAATAATCTCATGTTTGCTTTCCTGTTTCAAGGGCAGAAGGGCTCCAGCAGGTCCAACCAGCTTAGGCACCAGGCTGAAACAGCACTGGAATCAAAGCTATCCGCACAGGTCTGTGTGTTGCAAGGTTTCACCAAGGCACCCTGGGCTACACCTGTGCTCTGCTATGCTCTGGTCTCAGACTGGGTGATAAAGTGGTGACTGAGACAAGTTGCTTCTCAGCTCCTTTCCTGGTACAGGCTCTAGAGACTGACTGGGCTGCAGATGAAGGGAATAGATCACGGGACGCAGGTGGAAAAACTTGTACTGAAGGATCACTTTTGGAAGCCAGGCTGTGTAAAGACTGAATGGCTCCTCAGCATTTATATGGTAAAACATCTCTAAAACACCTCTATTTCTTATTATTTTTAAGATGCCAAAGGAACATAGCATTATAAAAACCTACCTTGACATTTAACCTAGGAATTCCCTAATGGCATCCCTGTCTTGCTGGACAGATCACAAACCCTGAAGCAGAGAGCCTCTGGAGGAAAATGTACTAACTCTGGGAGTTGAAGGATGGCAGTCATGACATCTACACGCAAAGGCCCTGAGAGCAGAGCAGAAGTGAGCCCAGACATTGCTGAACCGAAGCTTAAACTATCTGCATGGAAAGCAGAAGCTTTGATCACAGAAAATAAACAAACACTGGAAGAAAAACAAAAGCTGCCTCAAACTCAAAAGAGTCAATGGAAACTTTATGATCAACCTGAATTCTTCTCCAGGAAAAGTGAGGAGCTTTCTACTCTACTAGGGCATCCTTCTCTACTATCCTACATTGTGCAACACTGCTGCCAGCTATGAGGACTGGAGGCATCTTGCTGAGTGCAACTGATAGATGTGAGGACTTCGCTTACCATCTGTGCCTTTGTGCACGTAGCTACCGGCTGGAGGCATAAGCTGCTGATGGCTTCCTGCCTCTGAGGTACTGTAGCCTTCCTGAGGCTCCGACAGAGTTCCTTGGGAGGATAAATAACTGGGAATGTCTGCAGGTAGGTTCATCTCCTCTGCAAGGCAGAATTAACAGTGATGACATTCAGAGCTAAGTAGCATCAGCACTATTATGCACATCATCAGCAATATAATGCAGAACTTCAGCTCACATATGGTTCTCTCTACCTCAGTGATTAAAAATCCATATATCTAGCTCAAAACTAACAGGGACAGAATAGCTATTTACACACATTATTCCAGGTCTTGAAAACATTTAAGTTAACTCAAATATTGATTTTCAAATTAGTGTTTTCCCTCAACGCAGAACAAATCTAGTGTGTCAGGAATAAAACAGACTGCTGATACTTAAAAATAAAAGCCTAAGCTCGCCTCTTCCCCTAACGGATGAAGGAATTTGAGCAAATCCCTGAATAGATTTTAGAAGGAAATCTTTAACGCTTTGATCTTATCCAGCTGTAACGAAACCAGAAATATCACCACTCTTCAGTGTTTTGGATTAAAAACATGTCTGAAGCACGCTGCTTTGGCACTTTACCTGTGTTAGTGATGCTATAATCCTCATTCTTCCTTCTCATGTGGTAGATCACAATAACCCATACCAGGGACGTTCCCACAACACAGCAAACCACAACGATAATCACAATGCCTACTGTTGCCCAGCCATCCTCCTCATGGACAATGCCACTCTGGGACGAATCGCAATTTGGGGAAGCCAGGACATTTAGGTAAATATGACCACGCTCGGTGCCCAGCGTGTTGGACATAATGCACGTGTACTTTCCAGCATCCTCTAACCCAGCATCCACGATGATAAGGAGTTGATTGGCTGCAGCAAAAAAATGCCGTTCTGTGACTGTCAGAGGCCCATCATCTTTAGTCCAGTTGAGGCGAGGGGCAGGACTGCCACCAGCGATGCACTGCAGGACAGCAGTTTCACCTCGGGTTACTGTTCTGTCTTCTAGAGGCCTAATGAAGGAAGGAGTTTCTGTAGCAATAGAGGAGGGGAAAAAAAAAGTAAGATAACTTCACTATGCAAGCACCCCCGTGTCACCACGGTGTATTCCATGAGGTTTTAAATCTGACTTTACAGCCTGAACATAAACATAAGCAACAAAATAAAGGATTCAGGAAATCCCATGACGTCAGTTATTCTATGGATCACTGCAACAAATGCAAGTACAGCAAACATCCTGAAGATTACACTAGCCTCATTCTGCTTTATGTATTCCAGTTCTAAATTTGCCTATGACCATAATGTTAAGTGTCTCCAAAGAAGACTGCACTATAGAAGGAACTGTCCTTCCATTATTACTCAGCACGTTTCATGCTGCCTGTGACTAGATTTGTTCCAGTACAACGAAAATTCTCATTTACATTGCTGGGCTGAGGTATCTCCCTCAATTCTCTCCTGCAAAGATCACACTAACTTCACTGGTCAGCACTGAAGCTTAGCTTCTAAAAAGCTTTGCTGTTCAGAAGTCCTGAGTGCAGCATTCAAATGCCCTCAAAGCCCTCCAAAGCAGTTCAGAGACGCTGTTCCAAAGGCAGAAGTGAAATGATCCATGCCAGCAGAGATAAGCACATCACTTACCTAACACAGTCAGCGTGGCATTTGCTGACAAACCGCCTGCAGTGTTTTGTGCCATGCAGCTATAGATACCCATGTCTTCTATTTTTACATTTGCAATAAAGAACACATCATCCTCGGGCATGACGTGCATTCTCCTCTCTCGTGCAGCAGGGAAGTCTGTGCCACCATCTTTCTGCCAGGAGATCTGAGGAGTAGGGTGGCCCTCTGCAGCACACTCCAGCCGAGCCATAGCCCCAGTACGGATAGTAAGATCCATGGGGGTTTTCAGGAAGGAAGGCAGCTCTGGATCAAAGGGAATTCTAAGGCTTTAGTATTTTCAGAAACAGGAAAAAAGCAGCAAAAGCACAGGATATCTGAAAACACACAAATCTGGAACACCTGTAGCTTTCCCTGGTTAAGGCAGATTATTAACAGCTGCACAAATGTTAGAAGTGGTCACTTCTAAGAGCCTATCCTTAAAATTTAAATGTAACACCTACACTGCTCGTTTAAGATGATCTGAACAATAGCATTTCTCATGGGGAAAACACAGGGGAAAGCTTTAGCCTTCTTCATGAGCCCTTTGTCACACTTTCTCTTCCCTGGTAATAGGGAAAGCAAACTTCCATCTGTTTTATACAAGCAAAAGCAACACATGCACCTCTGCTCTCCAACACAATGGGGATCAGTGGTCTACTGACTGATACAAACAGTGCCTTCTCAACTCCCTTCTCTGAAGGGAAATAGGGATTCTCTGTTACAGCCGAAAACAAGGGACTTCATAATTTGATTTTCCAGTTTATTTCCAGTCCCACAACTTACTTTTAGTTGAATCTTCCCTAGCTTTACAAACACTCAGAGAAAGTGCTTAGTTATGAAGAGACAGCAGAGGGAGCTTTTAGTTTAAGAGAGTTCTACCTTCATTCAGCTAGATGAACAATTCAGTTCTAGTGAAAGCATGGGAGATATCTGCCCCTTTTCAAAAGTGAACAGAAGGCCTTTCACAGCCAGTTTCACTTATCTGCTTTATAAAGAGATGTTTGATGCATTGAATTACAAGTGAGACATTATTGCAAGGCTATTTTGAGCCTGCTCTAGCTGAGAATTAAGGAAATCTAATGGGTTTTATAAATCAAAATGAAAACATGAAAAACAGATTCGTTACACTTCAGGTTAAACATACTTCTTCTTTGTTACTGTTATTGCTTACCATTAACGGTCAGCTTGGCTTTGTTGGAATAGTTGGAGCCAAAGTGATTGGTAACAATGCACTGATACCTTCCTTCGTCAGTGAAGTTCACATTGAAAAGATGCAGGACAGTGGTGTACTCAACCACCTCACCACTTTGCTGCTGATACCTGGCAAAATTCTCAACCTCTGCATCATACAAGACTTCGCTGTCCTTACGCCAGGCTGTGGACATGGGTGAATCACTGCTGCTCACAGCAGTGCAAGTCAGAGTCACATTCATGCCTCGCAGAGCGATCGTGGTCTCAGGATGTACTCTTATCTGTGGTTTAGGGAAGTTATCTGAAAAGAAAGGCACCAATATTAGTTACTTTGCTCTCCAACATGCAATCAATATTGCGGGAAAACTCACTGAAAAGACAAAGTAAGCAGAATGAAACCTGTAGGAACAATATGTGCACCCCAAGCAGGACATCTATGTTATTTCCATATTTTCAAGCTAGAAAAAGGATTAGAACCACAGGCAGAAGTACAGGAAAAGCACTGAGGTCAATACAGAAGCATGATCTTGAACAGCACCCTGCAATTTCTACAACTGTCTAGAACTTGCTCTATTCAGATTACAAAGACCACGCTTGGCTGAAGAACTAGGTTATTTTATAAAAGACTGAAGACTTACTTTCAGAGAGTTTATATATCTTGAAGAGTCTTTAAGTTATACAAATAAAGAATAGCAAGCTAGCAGTTCGCACCGTCTTATCACACTGAAGTTATTTCAATACCTATTATTTCATCAAAGGCATTCTCACAGGTACACAATGTTCAGTGTCAGGCACAATGGTGGTAACGTTCGTATAGGGAAGTTGATGATTGTGCCTACATGATGGTATTGTAGCCTTTGCCACCAAAAGAATGAAAGAATTATGCAAACACAAGTAACTGTTGTTAAACCGTTCATCTGGAAAACAGAACACCAGACTATTTCCAGGCCTGCCACAGACTTCACACGTGATTCTGTGCGAAGAGTCTCTCAGTTTTCCATCTTCACAGTTTTGTTACAGAAATAGATATATTTGAAACCGTGGTGGCACAGAGACAGGTGAATGTTAGAGATACGGAGCACCAGAAAATATACCAGAGTATTAAATATCCTCGCCTTGCTGGTAGGGACAAGAACAAATAAGAAAGTGCTAAATAGCCCGTATAAAGAGAAAGACATTTATAGTCAGGAAGAATAGAAACATGATCAGTTCTTAACAGTAATCTAAATGAAAACCAACGCAGTCTTACAGAATTAAAGACCAAGCACCTCCAGCTGCGTTACAACCAGGTTTCAGAAAGGTACCTGTACAGATTTGTGTTATGTTTTGATATCAAAATTAATTTAGAATACAAACCACAGACAAAGTCATCAGGGTCCACACTGAGAAGGCTTTGTCCTGCTAACCATTCAGGATGAGCACAGCTAACGTTTACAGCCTGCTGTAAGTGACTGTCAGTGAGCCACTGCGGCAGCCATTTCAACTGGCAATCACAAAGCAAGCTGCTGGTGTTCAAAAGCCTGCAGAAACAAAGCAAAATGAAAGTGCGATGACAGTTTAAGTATTTCGCAGTCCTACACGTGATTTCACCACGCAAAACAACTTTAATGTATATATTTCCAGAAATTACAAGATTCACAGTATTCTTTTATGCCCATGGGTGTTTACTATACCATGTTATATATGCTAAACAATCCAGGAAAAAAGAATCCTTCTACTATCAGTATTAAAACCTTACATTTCTTTTTAATTGTAAGGAAATTAGCCTTGGATCTGCAGCTTGTAAGTATGTATGTATGGTCTCTCTTTAAAGCAAATAAAAAAACATAATACTGCAGAGCAACTCTGTATCTCAAACTAGATGCATTATGAAGTGAGTGTAAGTCTCAATATTTGTTTTCATGCCAGCTAATAAATATTTAAGAATTAAAGTGATTTGTTTCACAGAAGCATCTGCTGCAGATTGTTTTCTTCTCTGCTCCACAAGAAAATTGAGGAGGGAGAACAGGAAACAATGACTGGTCAACTTTTTCCTCACTGCGTGCTTTCAAAGTTTCTTAAATATTATATGTGAACATAATTGATTGGAGAGAAAGAACAGTATTGTAACAGAAAATTATCTTCCACTCAGATGAATCTGATAGATCTGCAGTGAGAATAGAGGCACACAAGCCAGAATTCCAACCTGCTGTTTGCCCATACATAGCAGTGATTTCTCACTTTTAAGATACATAAGAAAATGCAATCGAAGTCTTGTCTTTAACACCTAGAATGTGTCTCATCGCCTTCCTCCTCAAACTGTCAGACCTTGCAGACTAACCGTCCATATGGCCAAGATTATCTAACTGGATAACAGTTTTAAAACAGATTATATGATATTCAGAGACTTTATCTCATAGAGATGACTGTGTTACACTAGGATTAGTCTTGGGTGTGAAGGTCACTTCAAATAATACTTTACATGTCTGAAGATCACAAGTCTCTAACAGCTTAAGCATCAGATGAGCAACTAAAAGAATGTTGTCGAGTTTTGATTTTTAAGGCCCTTCCCTAGGCAAAAAAAGGGAACAATGAAAACATAGGGTTTGTTAAACCCCCTGGAAGACTCTTGATGAATCATTTATGTTGTCTAAATACTAGTGTGTTCCAAGTATGCAGCAAAATTCTAAGATACAGGAACTTATGGTTCACTACTGCAAGAAAAAAATCATTTTTCTACTAAACTGCAACTAAGGAAATGGATGTTTAGATTTTTATCAAACCTTAAACCAAGCCAAGTATACTGCCAATACCTTTTAGTTGATAATTAGTTTTGTTTTACATATTTCAGGATGAAAATGGGATGCACTTCGGTCAATTTCAGCTAATCCTGCAACAGCTGAAGGATTCTTAACACGGTAAGAATTATACAGAATCTGTAAAGAACTGTCAAACTTACAGCTCCTTCAATTGAGCCTGTGCAAATGCATTTTCTTGGATGGACATCACTGCGTTGTTGCTTAAATCTCTGCAAGTTAAGCAAAGAACAATAATGTAAGTGTAACTTCATAGTCTACCTTCAGTTAAATTCTTGAAAATTTGAGGGAGAATACAAGGCTGAAGTTGATAAACAACTAGGAGTTCTACACAAAGCAGAGTACTTACAGATGTTCAAGTCTTTCAAGACCGGAGAATGCTTTCTTCATAATTGATTTAATCTGGTTTCCTTGCAAGATTCTGAAAGACAAGCACCCCCCAAGCCCAAAAATCAGCTTGAATGTCAGTATGAACTCGTAAGTAAGACATAAAAGAAGTTTCTCTAGGATGTTTAACTAAGGTTTTCTTCTTTCTAGAAGAGATGAATGACTGAATACCATTTTCTGAGCTTGAAGGCTCATCTAATTTTCTTACAGTGTTTCTTTTCTATCCTTAACTTTGAGATCTGGGTCTGAGATGGGCTCTGAAGATCATTCAAGCCAGCAGAATGAAAAAACGATAAACAGAACTTGGGAGCAGAACAATAATATCCTAATACCAATATGCCACAACCACATTAGTTCCTGAGACTGCACACTCCTACTATTTGTTATAAGCATTGTCTGTAGTTGCACAGGATTGCATAGCTCCCTGCAAAGCACACAGCACCAGATGCAAAGTGCATAGCCAAAGTACTGAAAAGGTGCTAAATCAGTATTGTCTCATATTTGGACAACCCCCTCCCCTCAAGAAACTGTAACTTTTACCAAACTAAAGCAAACAAAAGTAACAGTCACCATACAACAAGACCGTCCCATTCTAATAATAAATGCAGTCAAATATTCTTGCTTAATTTCTTCAATATGGTCCCATAAAATGATCCAGATCCATGGAACCCAAACCTCTGAAGGTCACAGCACGAAAGGGGAAATACACTGACTACAGCTGCCAATTAGAAAGTCTTTCTGCCTCATATCATCGATTTCACAATTATTATTTTGCATTTTCGCTCTGTTCTGCTTGCCTGAGAAGTACTGTCATTGCAACGTTTTGTAATACGTACAGTTTATCCAGCCTGCTGAGTCCTGCAAATGCTTCATTTGCATCTTCTATGGCCCATGAGATCTCATTGTTCCTCAAGTCCCTGCAGGAGCAGAAGAGCCTGATTACAAACCTTGCAACATCACTGTGACCACTGCTTGTGCTTAGCTATGGAAGAGATCTGACTGTTACTTGTGCCTGGTAATGGTGTTCTGGGGCAGGCATCACAACTCATATAGAACCACGTTTGTCAGAGGGTGACTATTGCATTTCAGAGATGCAAGGGAAAACAGGATTGTTGGAGATCAGTGCCTCAGACAGAACCACAAACAAATCCTGAAGTACAAATTCTTGATGTGGTATTGAAGGACAGACCCAGTCTGACTCGCAGTTGCCATGTGATGGGCTGTTTACCAGAAGCTGGGAGAGGCTCCTGAAGTCGGTTCATGTAAGTGAATTAACCAGTACACCACCAGCATTAATCTTCCCGAGTAACAGGCTTATAATGGCATTAGCATATTAAGAGATTACACACAGGTTATAGCGCAAGGCTGCCAAGCACAATGTAGTAGATTTTCAGCATGAAGTTGATATTCTGCTCACAGATCTTGTTAGCAGCTAATGGGATTTCTGTTTGACCTCTGCACAGCTCTTCTGCCCCTCACACAGAACAGCGGCCTGAGCAGAAAAAGCAATATAGCAGCACTGTTTGTAGAGAATTACATGCTTGTTAGAGAGAAGGTGAAATAAATCCAATAGTATTTTTAGCTGGAATGGTATGGATTGAGCAAAGAGTTTCTGATAAAGCCAGTTTTCATCTGTCCTAATACAACCACACACAGAATTGCAGATCGTTGTGTGTTTAGAGGTACACTGATGGGAAGTAGTCTTTGCTGCGCTTTATCAGACATTATACGGATCAGCTCAATGAAGTTTCTGAAGAAGTTATGACACAGAAAGCTAACTACCTATACACGTGTACGTGTCATCTCATGGAAATGCTTCTTTCCTTCTGCTGGTGGTAGAAAAATGCAGCATCTACTTGTCCTTGCGTGAGATTGTAAAAGGTGTAGATTACTATTCTGGGAGAGACTGGGACCAAACTCCGGGATGTTGTCAGTGGTAACACGTTGTCTTATTTGTCTTACTTTGAAAGACAGAAGGCTTGTTTTTGATACCTTGGAGGAGACACTTCCACAATACATGTACTTTAAAGATTAGGACAAAAAGAAAAGAGTGCTTGTAATTCCACAATTCAGGTATTGCAAGGATTGGAATACAGCCCTGAAGCTTGCTCACGTTAAGATTTTTCCTCTTTGAGAAGTATTTCAGTTTAATGTACTGGACATTGGAATCATCTACTGAGAAAAATGACCAGATGAGTAACATGCCTAATTTGTTTCCTAGTTGCTTGTTCTTGTGATTTAAAAGTAGTTTCTATAATTCTCTCCAGGTCTGCTTCAGAGTTTTAGATTGTGAATGCATGAGTGGTATCAACGGCAAGCTAAAATATTAAAAAGCAATGAATGTTTTAGAATTTAGAACTTCAGATCCTCAGTGTTATTCTTTGATACACCTTCCATCTTACTTTGCTCTTATTACCTTGTGGTTTATATACAGTTTTTACAGTTTGTTCTAGGTTATTAAGGCTACCTTGCAGAATAGTGACAGGAGCTGAACCTACAGAGAAATATTTATGTCAGCCTTAGCACTGAAACAAATAGTATACAAGCAACAATGGAGGTAAGCCGACAGCACCACAGTATCTAGTTTGTAGTATTTTTACACTCCACTACTCCAACCACTTAGCAAAACGAGTGAGCAACCCAAAAGAAAAGCCCCTCATTGTGTGCGCTGAGGAGCTGGCTCCTTATGCTTGGCTGGGCACGAATGCTTGGAGCTTTGTTTGTCATCACAGCCCTGTCCCGCACATTCCAGCCCTGAAGCAAATGGCCAGCTTTTCAGCTGTTTATAGCCCCTCAGGAGCCCAGGAAAACCTACTAATTAATCTGCTCTTGTTCTTTTTCATTCTACTCTAGGTCTAAGAAATTAGTTTTAATTATTCCATTAAAAGGTTGCGTTAAGGCTAACAGAATATGACCGCTTACATAGGTCTAATAAGTTTGCTTATTTAAGCATTTATTTAATGAACTGACACAGGGGCTATAAACTTACACTCCTTTCTCAGCTACCATTTTTTAAGATGATTACAAGTTTTCAGATCCACTTGGGAAGTGTTTTTATTATTATTAAAAGCCAGGACCGAGTTTTATAAAAAAAAAATATTGAACAGCTACAGCTGGTAACAGCAGTCCTGACAAAAGCAGAGCTGTGCCTCAGATGGCAAGTAATCCTACTCCTCTCCTACACCCTGCCTGACTTCAGCTCACACGCAGGGTGGGCGAAACAGCACCTTCTGTGACTGTGCAGGATTCACCATGTGGTTTCATAGTTATCCAGCCTTAAGAAAACCACCTGGAATAGAGAGAGGTCCAGACTGGCAGTCCTACAAGCTGCCTATCCACAGCTGCTCAGAACTGGTACGATACGCAGCCGAGTGCTTAAGGTCATCACACCGCTTCTCATCAGCACACTAAGCCAGGATTCTGTTATCTCAGCATACCGAGTACCACATTCATCATCATTACTTCCAAAAGTGTTGCTGAATTAAACTGAGATTCTAGCTAGAGGTTTTCTGCACTTACAAGATCTGAAGATTCGTCAGACCTCTGAACACACCATCAGCAATGTGACTAATGCGATTGTCACCCAGGTTTAGTTTCTCCAATAAACCAAGTCCCACGAAGGCAGATTCCTTGAGGCGAGTTAGCTGGTTGTACGACAAGTCTCTGAAAATATTGAGCAAGACAAGTGGGGGGATTAATTAGGAAGATACTATTGAACTTGATTAACTATGGAATCTTGATAAATTTCTAGTAGAACACAAAAAAAAGTAAAACACACAACATCACCATGGGCCTAACAAAGAAATTGAGTACTTCCTTCAGTAACTCACCCTTGCTGTGTACTATCCAATACATTACTTGCAACATTACAAGATCCCCACTGAAAAGCAGCCCAGAACTTACAGCTCTGAAAGTCTTTGGCAGAACTCCCACGCATCTGGACTGATCCTGCTAATGGCATTCTGGCTAACTTGGAGTTGTTGCAATGTCCGCAGACCATACAGCCAGCCCTTGTTTATTTCTGTTAAGTTATTATGTTCCAGTTCTCTAAGGAAAAGAGATGGAAAAGCATTTGCAAAACAGGTAATAAATGAAAACACATTTACAAAGTTTTACCTAGTGGATGTTGAAATGATTTACTAACATTAAGCCTTACGGAACTTGAAATTCATGATTATACTCGTTCCATGGAAACCAAGAGTGAACAAACGTACACAAAAAATCCAGCAGCAGAAGTGAAATTGCAGTCTGTCCTAAAAGATGACTTTTTTTTAAAAAAAAAAAAAAAAAAAAAAAAAGCCTTTTGCTAATGTTGCATTGCATACCCTTGTGCTATGTCAAAACATTACCTAACAAAGAACCACCCCATGTTACAGAGAACACAAATGCTTTCTTGTAAAGCAAGAAGTGCTGAGTTTTGACTACTCCTGTATTTGCTATCCTACTGGTACTAAAGTGGAGAAGCGATTCAACTAAGCATGCTAAAATCAGAAAATTGACAAATATTCACAAGTACACAAAAAAAAGCTATCGACAGTGACAAAGCATTCTTGATCACTAAGTGGAAAGAAGTATCTTTACACCTCTAAAGGAACCAGATATGATATCAACGTAATGCGAAAATGCAGATCTATAAACTCTCATCTTGTGACACTCATCACTATTTCAGTGCAGTGTCAGTGTGAGGGTAGCAATACAGGACTGAACCCTACACAGAGAAATTCCAGGACTGGGTATACTCACAATTCTTCTATGTTATTCAGGCCAAAGAATGCTCCATCCATGAGTCTGCTAATCCCATTGCGTTGCATTTTTAAAGATTTTAGGGACTCCAGTCCTTGGAATGTAAGGCTTTCCACTATTTTAATCCTGTTCCTCTTCAGTTCCCTTATATAAAGATGTTAGAAAAACGTTCAGATGTATTTAATAAGCAACATTTTGTGACCGTCAAGAACACGTACTGAGATAGTGTAAACACCATCTTTTTAACCTTTCAAGACCGCTACTTACAGGAACTGCACATGAGGCAATTTGAAGATCTTTGGTGGAATCACACTAATCCTGTTTCTGTTCAGCTTTACCACTATTAGAGAGCTCGATAAATTATCAAGACAGCCTGCTTCTAGCGTAGTTATTCTGTTGTTACTCAGATTCCTACAAAAGAAGAGGAGAAAGGCCTTTTAGAATGTGCAATATTTTATGAACAAAACTGCACAAGCATGTTGGAGCAACCACTTATCATTAGAACTCAAGTTCATTGTGATGTCACATCAGAAATCTGAGTTCTGGCATACCAGAAAGCTGTATCATTTTTTTCCCCAAAATAATCCATGGTAGGAGCTGATTTTGACTGCATGCCATGCTTCAGTTAGCCATGGTTAAGACAATGTCAACAGGAATCTACACAAGATGAGCTGAAATCATTCCACGTCCCTGCGGGCTGAAGTGCCAGCACTTTGGTAACAGCAGTTATTGTTTCCCATACTACCAGAGGAAAAAGCAATATGGATTGCTATGAAAAGTATTTAATTTCAAGCACATTTGTAGCTACATTGAGTGCTCCTAGCAGTTCAAAGCCACACAAGGCGGCCTGCACTAAAACAGTAACTTAGAGTAGATGAGGAATTCAACAACGTTGAGAAACAGAAGCCCCAGGCATGGCAGACCGCTCATACTTACAGGTACTTTAGTTGCATCCGTGGAAAAGAAGCAGCTTTAATTTCTGAGATAAGATTAGAACTCAGGTCTAGATTTTCCAATGAAAGGTAAACTTGGAGCTGCTCAGCATTTATTTCTGGAATGGTATTGTGTACCCTGAAAAACATAAGCAACAGAGCTGGTTACCATCACATCCCATCCTGCCCACTGCGTAGCTTTACAGCTACAGGATTCTGTCTACCAACATCACCAGTGAGTCCCTTACATTGGAAATGTAGCACGCACTGCAGAACATTAATTCTTAAAGCAGCACTGAAAATCCAAGACCGATCTGCCGCCCTGACATAGAAATAGATTCAAGTTCTGGGGACTGTAACAGGGCTGTATCTCATGGGAACTGTCAGTGCCAGACTGAATCCCTCCCCTTCAAAGCTGCCCGTCTTGGTGGACTGCATTTTGTTGGTAATTTAGGGTGACTTGATTGTCTAACTGATTTGTATTTCTTTAAAGAGTGCTTACATATTCCCTACAGCACTTTAGAGGAGTAGCATTTCAGACAAAACAAATGCTTTCCTACAACTCGATAGCAAAATTCTTACTTTTGTTAAAACAAGAAAAAGGCAGACAAGCTGCTACTTACAATGAGAGCAGAGTTATGTTTGAAGTTGTTTCTCCAAAATAAGGAATTTCACTTAGCTCATTGTAATTCATTTTCCTTAAAGAAAAGTTAAAAAAAAAAAAAATCTTTACTGACACCTCAGAGAAAAACCCTTCCATATACAGCAGAAAACTCGTATCACAAGACATTTAACAATTTAATGTTAATAATAGTCGTTAACAAAACTGGTTAAGAGCTTAAATCCTAATAACTTCAAAAAAGTAACAGTGAAGCACACAAGTTCTTACCATTTTTAACGGTTACTATTACTTCTCTTTAACTTCAGATCGGCCATAGCGAAAACAAACAGCTCGTTTCTTTTTTAACATATTGGCCTGCTAAACTTTTACGAAAAAGCATTCTGCACACAAAACACCATTTTTCCATACAATTTGCTGCCAGCAAAGCATCCATTTTTAATTAACCAGCATTAAATATTTCTGCACGTCAGACCAGACTTCTAGATATGCAATGAAATGCGCTCATTAGAATCACGGAGGAAACCTTCAGCTTATCATAAAAAGCAACTTACACTTCTTGCAGCGTGCGAACGGATAAATCGATGCTCCAGTTGGATGACAGCAGATGATTATGGCTTAAATCCCTAGAGAAAAAAGAGGAGTTATTCGAGATGGCACTCCGTTCTGCAAAACAAACTAGGCTTTTTGACGCCTCTCTGGCACTAGCCCAGCACAGAGATGAGTCGCAGACACTTGTGCCGACAGCCCCAGCATCTCTGCTTGCTGGACGAGGCCAACGCTGAGAGCAGGCGCACGGCACGCTGCCGGTACCCTCGCCGCAGGGAGCACAGCACGCATGCACCTGACCCCTGCCCAATAATTCGGGGAGCCCGCGGGGGGCAGCGAGCTGTGCCTGCCCATGGGCATGACACCATGGACACACCATTTCCAATTCTGCTCCCACGCACAGGGTCGCAGCAAGCCATTTCCAGCAACAGCTGCTCACCTCCTGGTTAATTCCTCCCCATGGGCTCGCACCGCGGCTGGTTTTAACTCCATCAGCCAGGGCTGGCACAGGAGGCGGTCACCCTTTAGGAACAGAACTACCACTACTAAAAACACTAGAACATAACCTGCCACCATCAGTTTTTCTGCTGGTGAGCACGCTCGGCGCCAGCACCACGGGCACATCCTGCGCTCTGGACCCGGGGACAGCTCCAGCTACACCAAGAGCCGGCCGTGAGGCTCTCCAGGAAGGATATGGGGTGAAGACAGAGCTGGCAATGCCCCTGCTGAGGAGGGGGACCCAGAATGGGTTGAGCCCTCGCTGGGCACAGCAAGGATATGCAGGGTCGGTCAGCAGCATGCGCAGGGCACAGGATGGCCTCGCACTGGGCAGCCCACCAGGGGCTGGGGGCAGTTCTGGCAGGGAGTTACTAAAACCTTGGGAAATTGTGAGAAATCTCTCCACTGCACTCAGCACTGGCTTAAGTAGCACAGCAATAGTCTGACGTTCAAGGTAATCCCTGGCTTTAGCTTTAAAAAGGTAACGATTTTGAAGTCCTGTTGTGTGTATTTGCTCAAGATTTGCCATTTGTAATAAAGAAACGGTGACATAAAAGCCAGAATTCAGTTACAAATGACAAAAAGAAACCACATTTTAATTCCCACGGGGTTTAATTGGGCCATTATGGTAATGCAGCAACCTGTTCTTCTAAGACAGCTTTTCAGCATGCCAGTTATTTCTCCGTGAGGCCGCTGACTGATGCCATCCCCAGAGAAACGCGCCCGTTCTGCCCTGCAGCACACACACACCCCATCGTGGACAGGATCGGAGAGATGCCCAATTGTACCCCAAAAGATCTCAGCTAATACAAGCCGGAAAGTCAGCAGGCCACGTGAATGCTTTCTTTTCTTCCACAACCACCCCTAACGCCCTGGTCAATGGGTCTGCCAGCAACCAGGAACCCTGCCAGAGGCCTTAACAACAACCCAGAGATGAGGATTTTGATTTGGAGCACCCAGGAGAAGCATGCCCCAAGTACTAACCACGATGGGACTACACCACCGTTTTTGTCAGGTCCCCTTTCAAGAAGTTCTGCACAGAGCTCATACCTAAAGCAGCTCGGGCATTATTTATATCTAGTTACTGATGCTTTCCTTTTCAAAGTAGGATGGATGGCTAAATACTAACTGAAAAACATCGAATGATCGATCTATGAACATACAAATCAGACATCCACATGGCTACGTTTCTGGCTTTCTCACACAGAACCAAATTCCCGTGTCCTGAAGCAGCAGAACACCAGAGCAGCCCTGTTATTCTACAAGCACTCGGGCCTTTACCGCAGGGCCCACCTTACAGAGGACATACAGCAAACGTGCAGAACTTGTGTTTCAGAGACTCAGCTGGTATCGCATCTAAAATCACCTAAACATTCATTTTGAGCTGAACTGGTGGTAAATCAGCTGCAAGCAGCTCAAGAGTTATGGAAAACAAGAACTTTCAGTCCATAAAGTTAGGTGAAACGAGAACTGAGGGGGAAAAGCCCATTAGGGACTTTTTCATGTGAGGAAAAAAAAAAAAGCTTTGATTAATTTTAAACAGCTTTTATGCATTACGGCTCACTTAGAGTCAGAACTACTAGAGCTGTCTTAGGGAAGAAAAAATTCCCCCCCCCCACATGCTTCGTGTGCCAAAATCCTGGAAGCCACAACAGAGAATATACACTTAATTATTGTTTGCAGCATATGGCAGATTGCATAACTTAGCACAGCGCCAACACCACTTCTTCCCAGCGCAGCCTGCGCCAAGCAGTTTGCAGCACACCCTCTGTTGGCCTGCAGAAAGACGCGAGCCCCTCGAAGCT
Organism: Aythya fuligula; assembly: GCF_009819795.1. Classification (NCBI taxonomy): domain Eukaryota; kingdom Metazoa; phylum Chordata; class Aves; order Anseriformes; family Anatidae; genus Aythya; species Aythya fuligula. Next base: position 2,167,859 of record NC_045583.1, on the reverse strand, counting down.
TGAAAGCTCGCTCCCAAACACAACAGATATCGCTTTGCTCATCAGCCACCTGATGAACCCCCAGCTCACCTTTCCAGGCCCTGACAAGCGCTAAGATATCCTCCTACCTTTCTAAAGGTGAAATATTTTAAGAGATGAGTTAACTGCATTTCTGCGCTGAGCTCTACGTCTCCTCTTCGATGTTTCTGATTGATTATCGTATGGGGAAAGAAGAGAGCTATAAAACCAGCACACGGCAGTGCAGTGACAAACTTCCTTATGCACGCCCAGCTTTTGGCATAGCTCGGACTCCTCAAGTCCTGCCAAAAGGGACCCCTGGAGCCAGCTGCACGCACTCTGCTCTGCCAGGCCCGCTTTATGCTGCCTGCAGCCCCGTCCCCCCGCCGTGCTGGGGACGGCTCTGGCCTAGGAACCTCGCTGGCTCCAGGAGGGGCCGGGAACTCCCGTGAGCAGCGGGGATTTACCCCCCCCCAGGGGACAAACGGCTCGGGCAGTGCTGAGTAACGGCCGGGGGCGCCCTGCCTGGGCCCTGGGGGCTGTGCTCAGGTACCCGCGGCCCTAACCCAGGGCTGCCAACCCCAACCCCAACCCCTCGGCTCCGAAGCAGCAGCAGCGGCGGCACGGCCCGGGGAGGGGGGGGGGGGTGGCCCGCAGGGATCCCAGTGGGAAGCGAGGCCCAGGCCGAGGCGCCGCCGGGAGGGCCTACGGCCTGCAGCAGGCCCAGGGAGGAGGGGGGGGAACGGGGACACCGAGCCCCGCCGCGGGCAGAGCCGTGCCCGGGGCCCCGCCCGCTGCCCTGGGAGGCGGCCGCAGGCCCGTTAGGCCCAGCCCGGCCTCACCGCACCACCGCAGGGCCCCGACCGGTGCCGCCCAGCCCAGCCCAGCCCAGCCCAGCCCGGCCCGGCCCGGCCCCGCCGCCCCTCGGACTCACAGCGCGGTGGTGCCGGCGGGCAGCGGCGGGATCCTGCGCGGGCCGGGCCCGGCGGGCAGGCGGTGGCGGCTGCAGTCCAGCAGGCCGCGGCGGCAGGAGCAGGGCGCGGAGCAGGGCTCGGAGGCGGCGGCGGCGGCCCCCAGCGCGCACAGCGCCGCCAGCAGCAGGGGCAGGGCCCGCGGCAGCGCCCCGCGGGGGGGCCCCGCGCCCGGCCCCGCGCCCCGCATCCCCCGGCACGGCGCGGCCCGGCCCGCACCGCGCCCGCCCACCCACCGACTGCGTCACCGCGCAGCGCGCCGGGGGGGTGGGACCGGCGTGAGTGGGCGTGGTCAACGGAGGGGGCGTGGCCTAGACGAATGGGGCGTGGTTACGGGGCGCCGCCGAGCGGGGCGGGGCCGCGGGAACCGGGAGGGGGCGTGTCCGGGGGCGGAGCTAGGGGCGGGGCCTCTCGGGGCCCGGTGTGGCCCGGTCCCGGTCCCGGTGCCCGCGGTGCTCGGTGCCGCTGTGCACGGGTCCCGGTGTGCCCCGGTGCCGGCGGTGCTGGCGGGGCCGCTCCCGACCGCCCAGTGCCGCCGGCTCCCGGTGAGCCCCGTTACCAGCCCCATTACCAGCCCCATTACCAGCCCCGTTACCGGCCCCGTTACCAGCCCCGTTACCAGCCCCCTCAGTCTCCCCGACCACGGCTCCCCCCCGCCATTTCCGTTTCCGAGCTTAGCACCGCGGCAGCCCCGCCGCGTGCGCGTTAACCGGGGCCGTGCCCCTCTGCCGGGCTGCTCCCCGCACCCTCTGTGCCGCACCCAGCCGGTGCCACCGGAGCCCTACCCACCCCCGCCGGGCTCCCTCCGGTCCCCCAGCGTCCCGTCGGGCCCCAAACTCCATCCCCCGGGGCCGCCGGGCGCGGCTCTCCCTGCCCCCGGCCGCTGGATGGCACACGAGCCCCGGCGGAGGAGCCCGGCGGGGCCCGGGGCTGCCGGGGGGGGGAAGGCAGCGAGGGAGGGGGCAGCGCTGGCTGCCAGGGGTGGGAGCCTCCTCTCTCGAGTCGCTCAGTGTCGTTCATGACATCTCTGTAAAGTAACAGCAAAAGCTTCAACCCCGCAGCCCCGCAGCCCCCCCAGTGGCTGGCCCAGCCATGAATCCACACCCTCCTGGTCATGAAGCACTTCCCAGGAACAGTGAGGAGATCTCCAAGCCTGTTTTTTTTTTTTTTTTTTTTTTTTTTTCCCAGGGAAATTACTGCAGCATAATAGCATCTTCAGCTGGAGCCCGGCTCAGGCTCTGAAGACATGTGGCCAACACCTACAGCCCTTCCTCTCCCTCCCTTTCCAGCGGTTATGCTTGTTTCCTTGAACATTTATGGGTCAACCGGAGTCAAGATTGCTAATGAGTGGGGTGATTATGGCCCAGGGCGCTTCTCAAGCCATTCCTGATGCCGTGCTGCACAGGGGACAGGGACGGGGACAGGGACGGGGATGGGGACAGGGACGGGGACAGGGACAGCCTGGGGAAGGCTCCCACAGTGCACAGTGGTGTCGGGCAGCCCTGGTGCACTGCGTGGCATTTCAGTGGCAGTGAAGGCCCTGGTCAGGCTGTACAATCGGGAGCAAACCGTCTCCCTAAGTTGGGTTTTATGAGCAACAAATCAGGAGCAGTTCAATATTTACCCCAGCATGGAGACCAGATACTCTCCTAAGATGAACGATAAAATACTGCTGTTATATCATAACCTTTAAGCTATATTTAAACTAAGTGTAAATTAATATTTTAAAAGATCTGTTTTTATTCAGATTTACATTTCTATTACCAGATTAGATCAAAGGATTTCCTGGGGAAGATTATTTTAGGAACGTTTTTGGGCCATACACCTGTGGCGCTGCTCTAATTCGGACCAGTCGTAGCTCTTCCTCAGTGCCACCCGGGATTAATTCCAGCAGTAGAATAGGAATCACCCCATGGATCTGTGTAGAAAAGTGCCAGATTTGGGCAAGGATACCAATGAACTCCCCAGCGTCTCCATCAGAGCACCTCACCGTGCTCGCCCCGGCCAGGGGCCCAGCTCGGGGGGAGATGTCAAGCCCAAGGCTCTGCAAAACCATCCCCTGGTCCTCTGCTGCTGCTCAGAGGACTCAGGGACTGGTGGCGATCGGGATCAGAGTGAACCCGGGGCCTTCTCCTCCCCGTGTCGGGGTCCTGCCCGTGCCCCTGTGGCCCCCTCACGCCGCGGCCACGGGAGCTCCCGGAGCCGGTGCGGGATCCAAAGAGCACACCAACGTCAGAGCTGGGGCAAAGTCTGGCAGGACGCAGAGAGGTGTGAAAGGCAAAATGCCCTCACATGTGTGCACTACACGTGACTGCCAGCGCCCGCGCTGCCTGCCGAGTGCTCTGCAGTGCTCTGGTCGCATCCTGGCGGCGTGCTGGGTCTGCAGGAGGAGAGCAGGGCCGGGCCGGGGACGTGTCCCACCGCAAACATCTGCTGGAGCTGGCACTGGGAGAAGGAGAAGCAGCCTTCTCTGCTGCGTACCTGTGGCATACTGGTGCTGTGGGCACCTTGTGGCTGTGCCGTGCATCCCAAATTCACAATAGCCCCCGAGCCCTGCCCTGGGATGACCACGGCACTGCGGGCTGGCTGCCTTTTGCCAGCGGGGTGCAGGGACGGGCGCGAGCATGTGAGGGTGCCTGAGCACCCCGGCCAGGGCATCGCCTTTCATGAGGCTTTGTCTGCACCATCACTAATAATATCAAGGTGTTCTGCCAAGTTCCTTCCAGCAAACCCATGACTTCATTCAAAGTGACAGGGGACCTGATTTATTATACTAACGAGCCACTGATAAATAAACATGACCTGAGAGAATCCCAATCCCACAATTCCATTCTTGTTCGGTTCCTTGGGGGAGATGAAAGGTTTCCTGCAATTTCCCAATGCTACCCAGAATCTCCCCTACTTGGTCTGCCAAAGCTTTCTACTGCTGTCGAGCCTGGCATTTGATTGAATTGACAGAAGCAGCTTATTAATTGCACTAATGAGGGGCTCAGAAATATGGAGCGGTGGAGAGAGTCCAGTGTGGCTAATAAAACGCTCAAAGCTGAGCAGAGCATAAGGTCACCGTGTTGCCAGGCTACTGGCTAAGCTGCCTGGAAAAATAATACGCGAACCAGTAGGTGACTCTGGGAAAAATATTGCTCCATAACTCACATAATTAATAGGACAGTGATGCTTTATTTTCTTAGGAAGAGTGTAGAGTAGGAAAGTCTGAGCGCACGGACGTCGCAGCCTTCCTGCTTGGTGCGTGGGGACCGGCGGCTGGGGTGCTGGGGGTTGCGGCCAGGCTGGCTCTGCTAACCCGTGAGCAGTAATGGCACAGATAAGCAAGAGCCCCAGGCCAGGCTCCAGAAAAAAAGGCAGTGGGAAGGTATCCACACCATGAACCATCTCAGCGTGTGACCTGAAGGTAGATTACAGATATCTGGTAACATCGAGGACTCTGTCCTGTGTTTGACCTGTGCTAGTTTCCCAAATACCATCACGGAGAGAGATAAAGAAGGCTGATTAGGGCTAACAGTAACTGTAAATTTGGCAAGGGGATGTTCTCGGGACCTCTGATCTCTTGAGACATTGATTCCCACTGGGAGTTTACCATACAGCTCCCCAGGGTTTAGAGCAATAAACGGGAATATTTTTGCTCCAGTAGGAAGGAAAAAAAAAAAAAAAAAGGACAAATACTGATCTTAATCTTTTTCTCTGCATTCAATTTTGGAGCCCCCATTCAAGTTCTCCAAATTGCTCCTCACCAGGGAGCTCATCCTCATACCGAGACTGTTATCTTAACGAAGCCTGGAGAACAAACCCTCTGGTTTGCCATGACAGCCCTGCCTAAAGCAAACACTGCTCATTGCTTCCCCTGGCTCTTTCTGGCTCATTTGGGCCTTGGAGCCATGTCCCTGGGGGCTGCTGTGCCCGGCCCCGTGTCCCTGGGGTGCTGTGCCACCCATCCCAGCAGCTTGGCATGGGTATTGCTTGTGGGGCAGCGGGGTGCGGATGCTGGGGCAGGAGGCAGGAGGAAGGGCAGCCTCACCCCCGGGGCTGCCGAACAATGGCAGGGAAGGCAGCAGGGCGCTGGGAAGCACAGGGAGGGGGACACACAGAGCCTGGCAGGCTGCCTCCCTCCCCACTGGCCTGCCCTGCTGGCCCCTCCGAGCCATCCCCATCCTGTCCCAGCCCCTGCCCCATGGCCCCTGCCCTCTGCGCTTCTGGAAGCCCAGGGGCCTGTGGCCCCTCTCCTCTGAGGCAGCAGCCCGGCCCTTCCCTCTGAACGCCTTTGTTTCTCTTCTCTAGAGGGAAATGGAGCTACAGCTCAGGTTTCCAAGGTGGAAAATCCACGTCTTCCCTTGCAAATTGCCCCTATTTCGTTTTGTTTCCTAATCACTGCTGACCGGCCCAGGCCGGGAGGACCGGGGGCAGCTGCCCGCCGTGCAGCTCGCAGGCACCATGGTGGCTGCCCGCCTGCCCAGGGAACAGCCCGGACCCAGTGCCCACGGGCCTTGTGGCAGCACGGCCGCGTGTGGGGAGCCCTGGGGAGCTGGGGCACCCCTGGGCTCAGCTACTGCAACCTGTCCGAGCACAGAGCTGCATGGAGGGTGCCCGGGCAGCATGGGGTGGGCACACAGAACATGGACGTGTCTGTGGGGTCTGGCATGGTGCGGGTCAGGCCTGGCCAGGGCACAGAGCTCAGCCTCAGCCCTAGGCTCAGGCAGGCATGTCGGTGTTCACAGGCTGGGGTTACAGCCCCCTGCCCAGCCGGGGGCTCCTGCCCAGGCACACGGGCTTCTCGCCCCGGAGAAATGTGCGGAGGGGCCGCAGGGCATGGACAGAGCGGGGCAGCGGCAGGGCTGGGCCTGGGGAAGGGGGAGGCAGGGCCCGAGCTGCTGGCTGCGGGGAGCTGGGATTTTCGCTTGTATTCCCACTGCAGCTGAGGTGAAACTCGAGGCTTCCTGGCACGAGGGCTCGGCTGGCTGTGCTGCAGCCTCCGTCCTGCCGCCCAGGGTCCCCCCGGGCAGGGCAGCCCACGCCACTGCCTCATGCCCGTGGGCCCCCGCCAAGTTCCCTCTGCCAGCTCCTCTTGCCAGCTTGAAATTCACTTGGTAAAAAAAAAAAAAAAAAAAAAAAAGAATACTTAAAGAGCCTAACAAATAACAAACCTGGCAGATGGCCAGTGATTCAAAGGCTCCAAAAATGAAGCCTAAATTTGCAGCTGGCCACGCTCCCTGCCTGGGTTGGCAGCAGCGCTGGTGTCTGAACACCTGCCAGGGGCAGGAGCAACTGCGAAGCCTTCGGCAGGATGCGCTGGGGCAGCCGGCAGCAGGAGAGAGTGCTGGTGGCACCAGAGCCCTGGGCTTTATTCTCACAGAAAGGGACATGCTGGGTGCAGGGAGCAGGCGCTGGGACAAGGAACGTGTCCTGCAGAAATGTCTGCAAACAGCTGGGAGAGGCACGGAGTGTGCAGCAGGCAGAGCGGCGGGGTTCATCCCAGCCACAGCAGCAAGGTTCGGTGCAGCCATGTCCCACAGCTCCCCGAGCGTGGCTCGCCAGTGCTCTGTGGGATAAGGCAAACTCTGCTAATGCCGAGTGACACCGGGATGCAGAGGTGCAAGAGGGCGGAGGGGCCGCAGGCTGCGGCCGGAGGAGCGGTGGTGGGCGGGCGCTGCCTGGCCTCCTGCTCCCGGGCACGGTGTCATGTGAAACGGTAATTGGATCCCGGGATTTGCTGAATGATACCGTGGATTATTTCCCAGCCATCATGTCTCAGTGTAATCTTGTTATGGTATTACGCAGCCACGTGTACACACAGCGCTGCGGTGCCCACGGCTGGTGATGCAGGGGGACCTGCCCAGCGTGCCCTTTTTCCAAAGCTTGCTCTGAAACCAAACGGCAGAGGTGGCGTTTGGCTGCTGAGGGTGGGTGCCTCCTGCCACCCTGCCTCCTGAAGACAGGCCGGCAAGCTGCTGCTGGCTCGGTGATGGAAAATTCCTCCCCCTCGGCACCCTGCCGCCCTCCTGAGCCACAGCCAGCCGGTCCCACCGCTGGGACGGCCTAAATGCTCCCCTGCCGGCACAACCCACGGCGCTGGTGAAGTGGGTGTTGGCAGGTTTGCAAGAATAGCAGAAGAGCTGGGACAGAAAAACAGCTTCCACCACAGCTTCCTGCTGTGGTCCGGCAGCCCCGTGGAAGTGGAGATGCTCCCTGCATTTTGGAGAGCCTAAAGCCAGCGGGGGGCTCAGTGCTACAGAGCAGCTCCTGGGCAGAACGGGGGGCACTTACCAGACTAGCACAAGCCCCTGGGGTTTCAGGGGGCATGGCTGGAAACCTGAGGGTCCTCCTCCTCCTCCCTCGTCCCTCTGGTTTGGGGAAGTGGAAACCACGGGGCAGCTGCGTGAAGCGGCTGCAGGCTGAGCCGTAGCACAGCCCACGCCCTGGGCACAAATTCTGTGTTTTACCAGGGGATTAATGATCTTTGGTGCTTGTGTCCCAATGAACTTCCACCTACAAATAAGTATTTCTGCCTGGCAGCAACAAGTTTAATCAAAAACAAGCTTTTATAGCATTTTTTTGGTTTGTTTGTGCCCAGCTAAAACATTGCAGATGCAGCCAACTCTACCACAGCAGATTTCCAGCAGGTTAACTTTGGACTAAGATGATAACAAATTATCTGCTAAACACACATTTGAAGGGAAGTTAATGCTAGCATGTTTGACATGTCTCTAGCTGCTCCTACTCTAATTTTCTCTGACTTTTTTTAAGTCTGAAAAGCAGGGGAAGGGGTACAGTGTTTTATCCTAAGATGGCACATGACCTCCTGCTTAAACACAAGGCTGGCTTTATTTATCCTGAAGTTGGGCTGGAGGAATAACAGAAATGTTTGTTGTCCCCCAGAAGACTAGCTTATCAGCTGTTATTAGAGCAGGGATGATAACTCAGAATGAACAATTAATTGGGCACATTTAACCCCATTCTCTGTTTAAGAAATATCTGGGTTTTGTTAAGATTTTAACTGTGGTCACTACAAGGATTTTCTTCTGAATCTTTTTGGAGCCAGCGCATGCATGTGTCCTGTGTGTATGCCAGCATTCTTGCCATGGGCTGTTGTGTAGCTGTGTCTGTGTAGGTCAAAAGACATTTCATAGGGCACTTGTCCAGGTGAGAAAGCAGTTCTGGCTTGTACATAGGAGTCATTAAATTGTTTTATGTAACCTCTCTTGCCTTTACAGCCCAACCACAAGAGTTTGTGTAAACTAAACACAGAAAGCACATGAAGAAAACAGAACCTAACTGGTCAGCAGTGAGAGCTAGCTTTCACAGGTCCCTTGCAGTATTTACCCAAACCTTATCCCCGGTACTGTGGACTTGGAGGGCAGCACTCAGGGTGTGTTATGTGTTGACTCCCCCATCACAGCTTTCTTGTTGCTCACGGCTACGGACAGCACTATCTCACAGAGAGCAGCTGTCGGGCCTGCCGCTCAGCAGTGCAGAGGCTGACAGCGTTTCTGTGAGGGCATTTGGGATGAAGTGCAGGCAGGGAAGTGGGATTTGCTGAACACAGAGGATCCGCAGCCAGTGGGAGCAAAGCATCCCTGAGGGGAGGCAGGAGGGAGGCGCAGACAAGCAGTGGGATGCAGCAGGCAGGGCCCACGGCAGAGCAGCAGCCGCTCCTCGGGCAAGAAGTCCCCCGCAGCCTGCTCTGACCCTCTCTGCTGGCAGCGCACAAAATCCTGGCCTTCACTGCAGCAAAAGGCAAAGTCCCATCAGCTGTACCAGCGCCAGGACTTCCTCCAGCGCTGTGCACTTTGGTGGTGCTGGACTTAGGCCTGTGTTTGCACAGGGACAGGACCTGACCCTCTTCAGAAGGTGCCGGCTCTGCAGTGGGCCTCTGGGACGGGCATCCAGCCAGTGCCTGGGGCGCTGCCACCTCCTCTCCCCTCTGCCCATTGCAGGCACTGGCCCTGCTCACTCTGTCCCAGCTCTGGGGCTCGTGGGGACCCATGGGGACCACGCTGTGCGAGGTCTTGGGGAGCCCTCGGCCGGGCTTGCCAGGGCTGCTCGTGTGCCAGCAGCCAGGATGTGTTGGAGCACGCAGCGGCTGCGAGCTCCTCTCCAGGGATCTTTCCTCCAAGTAAGCAGAGTCGAACAAAGCCAGGGGATAGAGGCTTTCCTGACATTGTCCATCCTGGCTCTTTGGGAACAGAACAAGCGGGGTTTTGGAATGAGCAACGCCGATGTGTATTTACACATGCACACAATAGGTCGTGTGCTCACCAGCGCTGAATGAGGAGCTGAACGTGGCTGTGCTGCTGCCAAATCCTGCCAGCAAGGGGAAGGCCAGGAGAGCAGCTCTGATACGCACAGCCACAAAGAAGCTGCCAGCACGTGGAGCACTGCGTTCGCTTTCCTCACATCCATGCAGCCTGGGAGGCTGTGGGTGAACAGCAGTGTATTTAGGAAATGCTTCTCAGCCTCACAGCTCCTCCCAGCTGCACTCTGCCATCCCCAGCGCCTGGCCGATCCCACACTGCTGCCATCCATGGGGTTAGGAAGCACCACGGGGGCAGTGGGGCAGGGCTGGCAGGGGACAGACACACGGATCAATGTCCGTGCTGGCTCTCCATGGCCCCACTGGGGCCCAAGCCCAGCACTGCTGTGAATGGATGTGAACGTGCTCTACCAGCCCCTGCTTGGACACCCAGTCTGAACAACCAGGAGCTCGCCTCGGGTTCTGCATCCCCCAGGCTGGTGTAGGACACAAGGAGCATGTTCCTGACCTCCTCCCTGCAACTTCTGCCTTCCCTTTCCAGCTGCCACCTGGGTGCAGAGCAGCCCAGGCTGGGCAGTCCCTGGGGCTCTGCCCTTGTCCCAGCCTGGCCAGGGAGGTGCCTCCTGCAAGGACAGGCACTCAGCCCCACCGCCTGCTGCAGGAGCATGCACAAGGCCCAGGGGTTGTGAGCACAGCCATCCAGCAGGTGATTTCCTTCCCAAAGCACCTTCCAGCTTGGTCACCTTCACTCACCCCACGTGCAGGGACCAGGGCTGCCCAGATGGTGCGGAGGGAGCAGGCTCCTTGTCATCCTACAACCAGTGTGCTCAGACCAGGAAATCCCAGCCCTCTGGTGCTTGCCAGGCACCAGGTTTAAAAATACTTAAGGAAAATAATCCTCCAGCCTTACTGAGGCCAAAAAAAATCCTGGGCAGGTTTCAGAACAAATATTGGTGGTTGTGTTTCGTCTCCTCGGCAGGCTCCCGCGCTCTGGCCCTTGGCTCAGCGCTCGCTGCTTCCCCAGGGACTTGAGCAGCAGCGACGTCCCGGTGGCAGCCCTCGGCCACATCTCGACGTGCCAGACAAGACATCCGCTGCGTGCTGCAGGGCAGAAGTGCTTGGCCATGCTTACGAGCCAGGAGCAGCCCCGTGGTGGCTGCTGCTGTCGGTGGAGTTTGGGACTTGGGCGTTTCACAGCCACAGCTGTGATGTGAACCCAGCCGGCGCTCACCCTCTGCTGCAGCTTCCCCTGGAAGGCACCTGCTGGCCCCGCAGCCTGGCCTTGCAGTCAACACATGCAAATGCCAAAGCACAGAGCAAGCGAGGGCATGGGAGGAGGAGGAGCTCAGTGCTCTGCTGCCCACTCCCCGTGCTGGCACTGGCGGTCAGCTGGGGCAGCAGCAATGCCTGCCCCCAGTGCAGCCCTGGGCAGCTGTGAGGTGGGACCAGTGCACCCAGAGGCCGAGAGGCTTCTCTGTGTCCTGAGCCTGTGCCTGGAGGGAGGCTGTTTCACACCTCTGAGAGCGTGCTAAGCTCCCCCCGATGATGTAGAACCAAAAATACTGAGTACTGCACAGAGCAATAGTGTGTTGTGCAACATCCCAAGGAAACAGCTGCTGCAGTGCATGACTGGAGCTGGAGAGCAGCCTGGAGCTCCAGATTTTCCCTTGCTGAGACTATCCTGAGATCATCGCATGAATAACCGAACTTGCCCAGGAGCAGCCCAGACACTAAATGTGCAGGCAGTGGAAGCTGACCCTGGTGGTGCCTTGCGTGGAGAGGGAGCAGAGCTGCAGGCAGATCGAAGATCAGGGACATGGCAATGGATGCCACCAGCATCCAACAGCTGTGGGCCACCCAAGGCTGAAATGGGCTCTCTGGACGGGGATACGAGGGAGAGTACAATGCAGGGGAGGCAGTGCTATTGACCCGTGAAGTTATTTGATCTGGGATATGGTTAAATTATTTGCAGAGCCCCCACCTTTTCCTCCCCACCCCGAGAACAGGAATAGAGTCATTAAAACAGCATGTTCTGGGACAGCAGCGCTCCCGCGGGAGGGCTGCACACGGTGAGAAGTACGCCCACCGTACGCCCACCCCTGCCTCCTCCCTCGGGGACCCTAGGGCTGCCCGAGAGCTTCTTGCAAGGAAAATCATCCCAGCGGCTGGTGAAATGTCACAGAACGGGATCCTGTGGCCGGTTGGGCTGGTCTGGGTGTCCCCGAGGGCGCTGACCCCAGTGCGAGGAGGGCAGCGGGTGGGGTCCTCAGCTGCCCGCAGCCCCCTGAGGATGAGGACGGGGTCTCCATGCCCTGCATCATCCCGGTGCCGTCCCATCCCAAGACACAACCGGGGTGTGACTCGCCTCCAGGCACAGCTCTGAGCTGCTCCTCGCCAGGGAAAGCTTCGGCCCCTGAGGTGTGGAGGCACTGACCCCTGCCAGCCAGCCCACAGGTGGGGGGCTGCCCTGTGCTCTCCCCAGGGAGAACACGCGAGCGGCAGACCTGGCAGTGCCGAGATGTGCTGTCAGGCAGCCAGCACTCGGGAGGCGAGCACGGGGAGTATGGAGGGAACGAGCTGCTGTGCCAGGAACATATGGGGCGGCAATCTGCAGGGAAGGACGGCAGCCCCCACGTTCCTGGAGGAGCAAGCAGAGACCTCCCGAGTCCCCACAGAGCAGGAGTCAGCACTGAAAGTACATCGAGCACCAGCACCTTCCCCCGGCTAAGGACAGCAAGGAAGGAGGAACAGAGATACCATTTCTTGTGCCAGATAAGCTTCTTGGCAAAAGGCAACGGGCTGCTATGCTCCGCACCAGCCGTACCATGAGGAGACGAACCAGAGCGTGCCCACCTCAGGGAACGAGTTAAAGGCACAGGGTGAGGGTCGAGGCAGGACCATGGTGTGCATGTGGCATCCCTTAGGGCTTGCTGTGTGGTCTCCATGTGGCCAAGGACCCCTTGCTTCTGGGCAAGCACCCTGCTCCTGGCCAGGGATGCACAGCGTTGGGCCCAGCTGCAGGGCTGCCCTGGGAGACACTCAGTGAGGCCATCCTGCCTGCTGCCACACATCATCTGACGCCCAAATTAATGTCTTTGTCTCACCACATGCCCCTGCAACTCATCTTTGTAAGGAATTCGTTCTGCTGCCATCGTTAACACTTACTGGTGCAATTAATATGCTGAGGGAGGGTGAGAAAAACCTCAACTCCCGTCCCGCTGGGGCAGCTCTCTCTGAAGCAGTCATTAGCACCTGGCCTCAGGAGCACTTTGCAGAACACAATCCTGTTAATCCTTCGTTTGCTTCCCAAGGGAGGACGTGTTTGTGAACCTGGGAGCAGCCCAGTTCCACATGAGCTGGAGGAGAAGCCCCTTCACTCAGAGGGTGACCGAGCCCTGGTGCAGGTTGTCTGTGAGCGTACAGAAGACCATATTTCCAAAGGTTTTCTATTGATTATTAGTGGCCATTTAAAACATTTTATCAACAAACAATTACTTCCCAAGACATATTATTGTCTAAACAATGACAGAAGCTGTTACACACCCCTGAACAATCTCATGCCTTTGTCATCCGACGGAGGCAGACCCCCCGCGCTCCCCAAGGACGGCGCTCCGACGCCTTCTCTTCCACAGCCATTGTCACAGGGTCGTGAGGATGGGTGAACTCAGGGCCTGGAAGCTCAGTTAAAGTTAAATGAGAACCCAAAAGTTCAGAAAACCTTTTTCCAAAGCCTAGTCAGGAAACTAGGATGGATATCTCGAAAAAACAGGCTTTCCCAAGAGATTTCCAATAATTCCTGGATTTGGACTCCTGTTTGTTATCTCTCTTATCAAGCAGGACACACGTATTCATGGCAGATGAGGGGGATAGCCTTTTACACCTGTTGGAGACATTAATTCCAATGGAAACCAAAGCTAGTGATTATATTTTAAGATTACTACAAGTCCTTAGTGTTTACAATGGGATACAGAAACCTGAACTTGAATTACTCTGCTGTGACCTCTCACTCATTCTGGAAGTAAAAGGGCTTGGCTGTACCCAATTTTCAACTCGATTAACAACAAATGCAGCCAGTAGTAAGGACTGCAAGGCTGCTTATAGTTGCTTTTCAAGGGCAGCTTTGTTGCCCAATATCCTGAAACAATATCCTGTTTTCCTCTCAAGAAAAAATTCCTGGAGGGATTAATATTAAATCTGCCTTTTAAAGGAGACAGAAGAGCAGAGGCACAGAGCATGGACTCCTTCCTGCTGTCTACAAGACGCAGCAGCAGCGTCCCACGAAGCCCACGGTCCCTAGTTAAGGCGTTACAGGACGGCAAAGCCAAGCAGCACGTTGAGTTTGATCCCAAATTGCCCTTTTTAATTATTATTCGCCTTGTTGTCTAAGCAAACTCGAGCGCGGGCCTATCCCTGTTTACCGAGTTGCACAGGAGATGTATCAAGAAAGCCGCCCGCCCACTCGCTCCTTGGTTCACGGCGTCGTCTTGCTTCAGAAGTGGGTGAGGGAGTTTGCTGCAGTGCCTGGTGCGCTTTTATCGAGTGCACCTGGCCCATTAAGTGCCTTGACACACTGCGCACACCCCTGCACGCGCCGGCTGCGGTGAGGAGGAACCGTGGTTGCCTTTGATATGAAAAGGGATTGCACCCCCCCTGCGGCTGCTCCAGCTCCCATCTGCTGAGTGTCACTGCCTTTTTGCCTCTCAGGGCTCCGAGGTGAACTGCACCGCGCTTCTCTGCTCTGAAACGAATTAAGAGCATTAGATGTGAGACCCAGAGGACAATTAACTTCATTAGGGCCGCAGGAACCGGCGGCTGCAGGGAAGCACCCGCAGGGAACAGCCCCTCGAGCAGGGCCTGTTACACACAGGGGGTGCAGGGCTCGATGCGGCGCTGCCACCGCCGTGCACCCGACAGCGAGGGGCTCCGCATGCGGGCAGCTTCCAGAAGCTTCCAGCATCTTCCAGCATCTTCCAGCACCTTCCAGGCTCCATCAGCCGCCGAGCCTGGGCCCGTCTCCCGCAGAACCGACGGGGAGAGCCCCGGGCTCTGCGAGGGGCGAGCGGGGCACCCAGCAGCGCATCCCAGCTCCTGGCTCAGGGCTCCGAGCACAGCCCCGGGTCCCCCCGGGCTCCGGTGCAGCACCGGGGACCGGGGCCAGCCCAGGGTGGGCTCCCTGAAGCTGGGCTCGCTGCTCGCCCGTCCCCACCGACACCCCCGGCGGCTGTGCCGGAGGGGAGGAGACCCCCGGGGACCAAACGGGGATGATCCCGGTGCCGGACCCGGTCCCGGTGGGGCTCCCGGTGCCCGGCTCCGCGCCGTGGCCTCGCTTCCCACCCGTTTGGGCGGAGCAGGGCGGGGGCTGGGGGGGGGGGGGTGCCCGGTACGTGCCGGGGCACACGGCGGCGGTGGGGCCGGGGGGCCCGGGCGGGGGCCGCGGAGCGCACGTGGCGGCGGCGGCGGCGGGGGGGGGGGGGCGGGGAAAGGGGCGGAGCCTGAGTTCGGCCCCGCCCCCCCGCGGTCCCGTATAACGGCGGGGCGGGGGGGGCCGCACTCGGCCGGCGGCGGCACGCGCAGGTAGGGCCCGGCGGGGCCACGTGGCGGGGGGACGGCACCGGGCACCGCACCGGGATGGGATGGGGACGGGAACGGATGGGATGGGATGGGGGGGTCTCGGGGTGGGTGGTGCGGCTCCGTGATCCCGGGGCTGCCGCTCCCGGCCTGGCGGGGGCGCGGGGCGCAGCCGGAACCTCGTGGAGGGACCTCGTGGAGGGCGCTGCGGCGGCGGGGACACGCGGGGCCGGCGGGCACCGGGCTCCTCCGGGCCGCACCGGGTCGGTGGATGCCCTCCCGTGCCGCTGGGGGTGCGAACCGGCCGGCCCCGGGCCCCCAGTCGTGGCTTGGGGGCTGGATGGGGGCTGCACGGTGCCGCCGCCCCCTCCCCGTAACTCCGGGGTCGACCCCCGGGGCCCCGCAGCCGCCGGTCGGTGTCGGGCCGGGGATGCCCGGCCCTCGTTCCGTGACCTTCCCCGGTAGAGGACTTTGGGTGCCGGTTCCTGGGCCCGTGTTCCCCCCCTGTCCCGGTGCAGGGCCGTGGGCAGGCGGTGCCCCCCCGGTGGAGCTCCTCGGGGTGAACGGGGGGCGACCGGTGACCGGTGGGGGCCGGTGCACGGAGCCGCCGTCCGGGGGCTCCGCAGCCCTCGGGCTTCCCGGTAGCGGGGAGGGCAAATCCGCCCCGTGTGAGCCGCAGATAGCGGGGGGAGCCGGGGCTGGGGCGATTACAGCCTCGCTCCGAGCCGCCGATAACAGCGGGGAAGGGGCCCGGGGTGGCCGGGGCGGGGGGGGACCGAGGCCCTCGGGCTGCCGCCTGCCCGTGCTCCCCGGTCCCGTAACCGCCCCGAGGGAGGTCACGAACGGGGGGGCCACAAGGAGAGCGGGTGACCTGCGACTCCCTGGGGAGGCTCAGAGGGGACCGAGCTGTGCCCTTTGTCCCCCCCCCCATGGCAGCAGGTCCCAGCAGGCAGCCCCAGGGCTGTCCCCTCCGCCAGGCTCCTGCTGCCCCACGAGCTGGGGCCATCTGCACAAGGTGTTCCTGGGCTTTTAATTTTCTCGGGGGGGGGCGACTAAAATAAGTCATTTTTACCTTTCCTACGAGACACCTGAAATCCAGGGGTAGTGTTTTCTTGCTTTTCTGTCTGCCTGGAGCCTTTCTGTGGTGCACAAGCATCCCATTTTCATGCTAAGTGAGGTAATTTAGTGCAGGCTGCCTCTCCCGGGTGGCTCTGCTCTGAGGCTTTTTTGACTCCTGAGAAGCGCAGGGAACAGTGGCTGCGTGCCTGGGGGGCTGGGGCTGCAGGCAGAGCCCCACAGCTCCTGCTTGCTGCTTTTATCTTCTCACTTAACCACCGGTGTGGTGGATCCTCTGCCTACAAACAAGCGTTTTGCTGCTGCACTGCAAACTTCCCTGCCATGCCGTGACCCTGACCATGTTCTTTCTGCCCTGGCCCTTCAGGAAGAGGGTTGAGAGAATCACCCCCTTTTGGGAAAGCCAGGAGGTGGTTCCCAATAAAAAGGTGCGAATGGTTTGTGTGATTTCTGCTGTGCTCAAATCTCTCACTTGTCTTGATTAATCTGGCAGCTAATGTGGAAAATACCCGGTGACTTTTATAGGCTGGAGACTTCCAGTGTTTTACTTCATATATCCCTTGTGAGGAGTTGAAAAGTTGCACGTAGGCTATGCAGGCAAGCTTTATTGGAGCACTATAGTGCTAATCTCAGTTTTACGGCTTCTATTTCCTTCTGTGAAATCAGCAGATAACAGTAACTTTTCTTAAGAAAGCAGAAGCCTCTTCCCATTATTGTCTGTAAAACTCGTTGTGAAATGTTCCTTCTGTTGTTGTACAGTTGTGCTGTAGCCAAAGGTCTGTGTGAGGCTGTAGCTGACTCCTGAAACCACAGTCACCCAGGTGGTGTCGGGTGGTTTCATCCATGGAGCTGCTTTAGCCCAACTTTGGAGGCTCTAAAGGCAATGGTACAGAGGTGGCTGGGAACAAAGAGCTCGAGCTGGTGCCCTCAGGAAAAGGAGCAGAAATGCTCTGACTGTAGCAACTGTGTGACTCGAGTTTTGCAGCCTCGCACAAACACGCTCTGCAGCGAAATCTGGAGGGGATGTGTCTCTGGTGGTATTGATGTCTGGTGAAGGAATGCCGATGCTGCTTGGTACCACATTTTTCTCATTCTGAGCATTTCTTGTTGAGGCACAGATCAGCTCTGAGGAGGAGCCCCTGGCACTCAGGCCTGCACTGCCTGCACCTGGGATGTGCTGGGTCGGGGGGCTGTGTGTCTGCAGCCCCGCAGCTCCTGCTGCAGGTGAGCTTGTGGCTTTGTGGACGGAGCACGAGAGGCACGGCCGCGGTGCCTGGCAGCCCTGCCTGGCTGTGCCCGGGCTGGCCTCTCCCTGTTGTGTTTGCAGGGGCTGTGCTGGGCGTGCAGCTGATCTGGGCAGTGCTGTGCCTGTAACCTGTGCGTGAGGTTTGCCCGTGGTTGTGGGTCAGAGGGTTCTGGGAGAGCCTCGCTTGAGTCATGGCAATTGCCAGGCAGCAATGTAAGAAAACAGCCAAGGTTTTTCCCTTGATCTTTTTGATAGCTTGCTTAAGCTTGCTTCACGCTTTCTCATAGCAGTGCTTGGTATGAGAAATCCCATCCTCCCATACCCTGGGTCCTTGCTCAGGCAGGCTGAGCATCAGTGGTGGTAACAGCTAAAGACAGCAGCCTGGAACGGTGCTTGTAATGGACCCGTTCTGGAGGGGGATCTGCCTGTCTTGTTTGTTCCCCCATCCCCCTTGTGCTCCTGACAAAGGGTCTCGATGTCCCTCTCCCTCAGCCAGCTCGCTTTCTGAGACCTGTGGCGCGGCCTTTTTGTAGCCTGCGAGCCAGGCGTGGTGACTGCTGCGCAGGGGATTATCTTCAAATCCCTGGCGTGCTCTGTCCTCAGCAGACGGTGTTTGTAGTGGCTGATGTTCAAGGAGAGCCTCCAGCGCTCGGCAGCCCTGCCCAGGTGAGTGCCTGCCCGCCGGGTGCCGGTGAGTGGGCTGCCGTGCACCTCTGCTCCACGGCTGCAGGCTGGGGCTTGCAGCGCTGCGGGATCGGGCTCTGAGCTGAAGATGAAGGCAGCTGCCACTTGCTCCTTCCTTTACGAGTGCAAAAGTCTTGCCTTTTGGCGTCTAGCTGTCTGTTCTCCAGGCTGGCTCACCAGGCTGGCAGACTGGAGCATGTCTAGGGATACGCCGGCCGCTTTCTGGTAGAGGAGGGGAGCTGAGCAGGCCGTGCAGCTGCTGGCAGGAGAACCTTGAGCTCATCTGTGTGGGCTGCTGTCCTTGGGCAAACTCTTTACATGCTGCTGACCTCGCTTCACCCTGGGAACAAACGCTTCAGCTGAGCAGGACCTCAATTGAGTATTGTTTTGGTGCAGAGCCCTTGCAAACGCTGGGTCGTCACGTATGCCATGTACAGGCAGGTTAAACCCTCGGCTGGGGGTGCTTGCTGGGATTACATCCCCATGCTTAATTCCGTAAACCCGCTTTAAACCAGTGGAAGCAGCGTCTCATTAGCTTATAACAATCTGTGTTTGATCTTTCCTCTAGCCAGAAAAAGTCCAAATCTGAAGCTATGAAGCGTTATTCACCATAAACAGCTTGCAGCTGCTAGCAGCTCCCAGCAATGAGCACAAGACTTCAGCTCAGGCGGAGGGGTGCTTGGTTTCTGCTGTGGGTGCTGCCTGCCTGCGGCTGCCAAGCGAGTCCTGCTGCTCTGGGAGAGGTTTTAAAAGCACCCAAGGCAGTGGGTGCAGTGTGGATGTGTGCCTGGTGAGGTAAAACCCTGAGCTGGAAGGATGGGAGCGAGGGGGATGGGCAGGGACCTGAGGGGCTGGGGTTCTGCCCCCTGGGGAGAAGCCCCTTCTCTTCCTGCCCTGGAAAGAGTGTTTTGAGGATACTTTGCTAAAGGGCTTGCCCCAGAAATATTTTTCAGCATTTGCAGTGCCTTATAAATGTGATCCTCTGTCTTTCTGCTGTGGAATCCTGCCAATCCGGGGCTTTTAAAAGCACAGTAATTTGCAGCATTATGTAAGCAGAAGTCTTAAAATCTTCCTGATCCAGGCAGCTTCAAGCAAGGAATCAATCGCAGTGCTGGTGCGTGGGACCTGGGAGGAGGAAAGGATCCTGGTCCTCTCCAGGACCTGTTTCTGGATGATATGGTGTGGACTGCCTCAGTCTCTGCTCTTGCCATTGCTGTGTAGGAAAAGGGCTTGCTGTAGGCTACCCATTTCTGCAGGTTTGTCAAGAAGTTTACAGGCTGGCAGATGTGATACTTGCAGTCATTACTTGGGCTCATCAGTCTTAATTACTGCAAATATGGTTATTTTATTTCCTAATAGGGCAAACTGTAGCTGCTGCCTGGCAGCTGTGAATTTGATTTCCAAACACGTCTTACACGTTGCAGCTCTTCCAAAACAGAACTGTAAATGTCATCACGGCATTGTTTTTTTTTTTTCAAAGGGGAGGGAAGCTTTCCTTCTGGACTGACTGCCTCGCATGTGCTTTTTTCCACTCTCATTTGAAACTACGCCTGTGTGGCGGCACAGAGGAAATCAGAAAGAAACCTTAATGCGGTAGAAGGAAAAGCTTTCTAAAACTGGTCTGTCTTAATAAGGATTTGTAATGAGTCGGGGAAAAATGTTGTGGCACGCAGAACTCATGTAAACCCTCTGGCGTCAGATGTTGGGAATCTGGTTTAATGGTCTCAGACTTCCTAGAGCTGCTTTCAGGCCAAGGCTTTTCACCATGCATTGGCAATGCAGGAGAGGTTATGTTTAACCCCCCAAAAGTCCTTTTTCTTTTATAGGAAGGCGCTGCCTGAACAGCCATAGGAAGAGGGATGTTGCTTGCAGAGGAAGAACAAATAAATGAACCAAGCCACAGTAATTTTGGCACAGCTGAGCTTCTCGGGAGTGATGGAAGAATTAAACCTGTGTTCTGTCTCAGAAGCAAAGTGGAAAAATCCCCAACCTCATGAGCACCGCCCAGCTTTTTGATTTGATACCTTTATTGCCAGTAGCTTTTATTTGCACTATTGGGAAGTTCTTACTACTTGCTAGTAGCTGATAGCTTTTATTAACAAAATGTGGCAGTTTCTTTTTTTAAGAATGTTTTGGGCAAATCAGGGTAGTTAAATGATGCATTAGAGCTTACTGAATGCTCTGAAAGCTCAGTCTGACTCAGAAAGCAAGAGTAAGCAGGAAACTTCAGTGTGCACTGTCCGGAAGGTGTTGATAACCCCAATATTCATATCAGCTTTCCAAGAAGCACGTAACTTCTGGAGGAGTTGTCTCAATGGCCAGAGGACAAAGTGCACTGTGGCTGCGTGTCATGCAGGGCTTGGCTGGCACCGTCCTCGCTGGGGACCAGCCGGTGGCTGCGGTGAGTCGGGCTGATGGGGGGGCTCGCCTTGGGGAGCGTCCTGTCAATGATTTGTTTGTTTGAAGGGGCAGCGTGCTTGTGACAGTCATGTGCTGCATTGGCTGGGGTGCGGGCAAAATACTCTTCCAGCCGGAAAGCTCCGTGCCTGGGCCAGGCTAAACCAGTCTTAAGGGCTTAGGGAAGGCAGCCTGCAGTGCTGCCTCCTTCCTGTTGTGTTGCAGGCCTGTGGCCGGGAGGCCTCTGCTCGGCAGGAGGAGCTGCGGGGCTCCGGTGGGTGGTGGAGTGAAAGAGCAAAGGAAAGCGATACGGGTACCTGCGGTAACGCACGGGCTGCCAGCAGCAGGAGGGAGCGTGCCAGGTGGATGCTGGCATGCCAGTGGCCGTGTATGAGATGGTAATTGCAGGAAGCGCAAACGGATGCGTGCTATAAATAGGGCACGCTGCAGCTTTGAGTCCGCGCGCTGCTTTGCATTTGGAGTTATCGCTGCATTGTGGTGCGACTTACGGGAGCTCTGAAGAAAGGTCTTGTGCTCAAAGATGGCTTTTTCTTCAACCGAAAACCTGAGCAGCAGAGCAGAAAACTAGCAGGAGGGTTTAGACTCTGCCAAAGGAGCCTGCTGCCCCCTCTGTGGCTCACGAGGCTCGCTCTGATCAGAGCATGGCCTGGTGGTGCTTGGGCTGCCTGGCTCTGAGCTCTGCCTCTCCCTGGCCCCCAGCAGATGTCCTGCGAGCAAGATCCCAACACTGAGAGCATCTCGAAATCTGTAGGGGCATGCTGGAGTTTCAGGGACTGTGGCAGTTCCTGTTGTTTTGCATATTGTGAAATGTGTATGTGAGCAGCTGCGCTTCCTCTCAGGGGTGGCTCGTGCTGCTCTCTGCTGTCTGGAGCAGCCTTGTTGTTTTTCAAATAACCACAGCTTCACTGTGTGAGCCAGCCCTACAGCAAGCACAGGAGCTGCACTACTTGCACTGACCCAGCCTTTCCATGCTCTGCCTGTCTAAGAAGGATCCCGTGGTTCAGCAGATAGACAGAATTAGAAAACAATAAATTTCATGCATGTCTTCGAACTTTTAAGGTCATTGCTGCTGGTACTTGGGTGCTCTCATGAAATCTTCTGTAGCTTTTTTGGTATCGGGGAGGAAGTGTTTGGCTACGGCTTGGTTATGGGGTGGGTGCGGAGACATCCTATAGGGGCAGAGCCCTGGGGAGGCCGGCCTGGAGCGAATCCACCTCCTGCCCCGGGGCTGCGGTGAGCCTTGGGAGCCCTGGCAGCATCCCGGGAAGCTTCCCACTGTTGTTGCTCATGGCTAAGTTTAGCTGTGGCCTGTGACCTTCAGGGGGTTGTGCTGGGGTGGCACCTGTCTGTCTGCCTTGTCTGTTTTTTCCTGGTGTGTGTGCACTTAATGACCTGTGTGTGCTGCCCCTGCTGCAGGCAGCCCTCCAGAGTGTGGGGTGGCTGCTGGGGGCGACACCTGGGGTCCCTGCCTGCCTCTGGGGTTTCCCCTCTGGCCCTCGCCTGCCTGGGCTTCCCTGGGTGAGGGTCAGGAAGGCTGTGGACCTGCTGGAACACCACTGGGGGCCATCGGGGTGGGTTTCAGCATTCCCAGTGTGGATTAATTAATGGATCTCACTGATAGCAGGTCTCAAGAAAACCCATGTGTGCAGTTCAGTGCTGGGGGTGCCCAGGGCCTGTGAGCCCCATCCTGCTGGGTGCTGCCCCGTGGGACCCTCCAGGGCCTGGCCCGGTAGCACGGCCCTGCTCTGCGGCCTCCTCTTTGTTGCTGTGCCCGGCCGCTGTTGGCAAGATCACCGCCTGCCCTTTTCGGCTTATAATAGCATATCATGTCTTAAACCTGTCGCATATAAATAAATACCTGCTCGCCAGGGCTTTTAAAGGCCACCAGTGATCTGAGCCTGTGACTTTAGAGAGCCTTCAGGGGCCAGCGTGCTCACGAGCCTGGGGCGCACCGAGGTGATCCGGGTGCTGGTGGTATGGACTTTCTGTGTGGCAGGGCAGTGGGGACTTGTTTCAGCTGAGCACAGGCCAATACTTTGTCCTCTGCAGGTCTCTGAGCCCCAACTGAGTCATCACCAGCTTCATTCAAGATGCCCCCGGCCGTCGGAGGCCCTGTGGGATACACTCCCCCTGAAGGAGGATGGGGATGGGCTGTGGTCATCGGAGCTTTCATCTCCATCGGGTTTTCCTACGCCTTCCCCAAATCCATCACTGTGTTCTTCAAAGAGATCGAGGTCATCTTCAACGCATCTAGCAGCAAAGTCTCATGGATCTCCTCTATCATGCTGGCTGTTATGTATGCAGGAGGTAAGTGAGCTGGAGACAGTGGTGTTGGAGTATGGGGTGCTGGGTCTGATTAATTGCATCTCACTGTAACAGCAGCCAAAGCTTTACTAAGAGTTGGAGCTTTATGTGAGAACAAAACTTCCCTTAGCAAGTTTGCTTGAAGTAGATGGCTCAAAAAGTTCTCTTTAATGCCCAGAATGCAGAAGCTGGGTTAATCTGTCCTTCTCAGGAAAGCTGTAGGTAAAATCTTTCCGGGGAATTACAACTTGTATAATTCTGCACTTGTTACAACGCACTGCTGATGCTGTCTGCTCCCAGCACCCACGAGGAGGCTGGGAACAGCGGCTGTGCTGAGCGGAGGAGCCCTGTTCACGGGGTCTCTGTCTTTTAGATAAGACACTTTCATTTTGAGTCCAGCAAGCAGTGGCTGTCTGTAAGGATCTGTTCCCTTTTCTGATCAGCTCTGACTGCTGAAATGTGTTCTAGAGTGCGCTGAAGTTTGTCTGTTCTTCCCTGCTGGTGCTGAGCAGTGCCTTAGACAGCTTGTACTGTTTGGAGATGGCAGAATGCACTGGAAGTACAGAAATGCGAACAGAACAAAGCCAACTGCTTAGTGAAACAGCTCCCCTCCCCTGTGCTTCAGAAACTACTTGGAGTCGTACCCCCCAAGCTGTGCATTTGGTGTTTCTTTATACCAGCTAGGAGCCGGCAGCCTGTGGTCTGCCGGGGCGATGCATTTCCAGTCTTTGTATCTCCTGTCCTGAAGTCCCAGTGCCTTGTACCAGCTTGCAAATGCAGTTTTGCACCGGGTAGCCTGGCTGAAAGAAACTCTTATTGGGACGTTGCTGTTGTGTGTACTTCAGAGGCAAATCAGAGCTTGTACTGCTGCCATCCCAAGCTGGCAGAGTGCCCGAATCTTATTTGCATTTGTGCATCAAAAGGAGCTGACGTCAGTGGCCCGGCTGAGCGTGAGGCTTTTCCTTTGGGGGAAACAGGCTCTGCTTTGTCCTTGCTTAGCTAGCGAGGCGACCGGCACATCTCCCTGCTCCGATGTTATAACAAGCTTGTAAACTGTGTAGCTGCCTTAATGAGGCTCGATCTGGGCCATTCCTTCAGTGCTGAGAACCCATCCCTGAGTGCCCGGGGGGTTGCGGTGCCTGGTGCCCCTCATGGGCTCTGTTCTGGGGGGCTCCCTGTCCCCTCTCCACGCTGACACTGCCTCTCCTGCTCATCCTGAACAGTTGGCACCAAATCCCAGCAGCTCACCTGCCTTGACCTACTTGCCTGTGAGCTGGTGGCACAGGTGCTGCCACCCACACCCAGGCAGATGTGTCCCTCTGGCCTCCAGGAGAGCTGCTACAGCAGCAACCAAGCTTCCCAAATGTTCTCCAGGCTCTGTTTAAACTAGGCAGAAAGGTCAAGTAGTGTCTGAGGACCCATGAACAACATGTTGACAGCCTGGCTATCTGTTAATGGTAAAGCTAGGTCTGTTAATATTCAATGGATGTTCATTCAGTTTATTTAAATACATCTTAGTGTCTGTAGAGCATGCTTCACAGTATCTAATCACTGTTTGCTTTGGATTAAAGCTGCTGATAATGAAGCACTTAAAAGGCAGGTTTGCAGAGCAATTGGGCTTTTCCTGCCTCAGGGCAGCAGTGAAAACAGAAGCCCCCTTTCCCCTGTGTCTCCCTGGTGCAGCCCAGTGGCTTTTCCTCCTGCGAGCCATCAGGGCACTTTGCCCAGTGCCCATCGAAGCTGCTGCTCCGTAGCCGTGTCTGGTTCCTGTGGGAAGCACGGCTTTGCCCTGGCCCCGAGCTGTGGCTGTGGGGAGCAGGTGGTCTGGGAAGACAGCTTACTGTGGCCCACAGAAAGCAGCTTGCTCAGGACAGTCGTGGCTTTCGGCAGCCACAAACAGCTCCTGGTGCTCAACAGAAGCCCCAGCCTACAGCACTTGCTGTAGTCTTGCTTCCCCAGCTGGGATTTCAGTGTGTGCTTTAACCAAACATCACTCTTATCTTCAGCTGTCTCTGCACCTTCTGTCCTTTCCCCTTACCCCAGTTCCCTCGCTGGGTGAAGTGTCACCGTGTGGGATCTGGAAACCCTTAGCTGTAGCCCTCCTGGGTGCTTGCCTGTCTGTCTGGTCTCCAGTACAAAAGTAACTCATCTCTGGCCATGTCTCCTTTGCCTTCCCAGGTCCCATCAGCAGCATCCTGGTGAATAAATACGGCAGCCGACCCATCATGATCGTGGGTGGGTGCCTCTCTGGGTGCGGTCTGATTGCAGCTTCTTTCTGCAACACCGTGGAGGAACTCTACTTCTGCGTGGGGGTTGTAGGGGGTAAGTGACTCTCTGCTATAATGGGACTGCAACCAGGAAAAGTCCTCTTTGGAGGAGGGACTTCTATCTAGTAATTCTTGTGAAACAACTACCCTGGATTTGCATAAGTGCTGATTTCCCCTATGTACTCTAGCTTAAAGGTGGCCCTGGTGACATAATGCAGGAAGAATGTAAGTGCACAGGCACTTGTGCCATGCTTAAAATAGAAAGCCTTCCATTATTGCTGTCTCAGGTTAGGATTGTGCCATGCCAGTAAATGTTAGGCTTGTTGAGGATTGTGCTGGTTCTCCTTTTGCCTCCCCTAACTCCTGCACACAACTCTGCTGCCCTAGCTTGTCCTCCCAGATACTGCCAGGAAGGGGTAGCGAGGGGCTGGAAGTCAATAGAGAAGTGGTACTCTGAAATTGTGATAACTGAAACCCTGTTCCTCTTTCTCGGCCCCTCTGTCAGTGCTGCTGGCTTGCGGAACTCTGAATCCTTCATTTCTTTTCTTCTGCAGGCCTCGGACTTGCATTTAACCTGAACCCAGCCTTAACCATGATTGGCAAGTACTTCTTCAAGAAGCGTCCCCTGGCAAATGGACTGGCTATGGCAGGCAGCCCCGTGTTCCTGTCGACCTTGGCGCCTGTGAACCAGATGTTCTTTGGTATATTTGGCTGGCGAGGGAGCTTCCTCATCCTCGGTGGTCTCCTGCTGAACTGCTGTGTTGCTGGGTCCCTCATGCGGCCAATTGGCCCCAAGCCAGACCAGCTGAAAAAAGAGGCTGCGAAAGAGGTGTTGCAGGAAGCTGGGAAAGCAAAAAAAGATGATGGTGATACTAGCACAGACCTCATCGGTGGGAAGGCGAAGAAAGAGAAGAGCACACTCTTCCAGACGATCAACAAGTTCTTGGACCTTTCCCTGTTCACCCACAGGGGCTTCCTGCTCTATCTGTCGGGCAATGTGATCATGTTTTTTGGGCTCTTCACTCCCTTGGTCTTCCTCAGCAATTATGCGAAGAGCAAGAAGATTCCTAACGAGTCTGCAGCCTTCTTGCTCTCCATACTGGCCTTTGTGGACATGGTAGCCAGACCTTCCATGGGACTGGTGGCAAACACCAAGTGGATCAGACCGAGAGTCCAGTATTTCTTTGCCATCTCCGTGATTTACAACGGGGTGTGCCACCTCCTGGCCCCCATGTCCACCACCTACGCTGGGTTCTGCATTTATGCTGGTTTCTTTGGCTTTGCCTTTGGCTGGCTTAGCTCGGTGCTGTTTGAAACCCTGATGGACCTGGTGGGAGCACAGAGGTTCTCCAGTGCAGTCGGCCTTGTGACCATCGTGGAGTGCTGCCCGGTGCTTCTGGGACCCCCTCTGCTCGGTAGGGTGCCCGCGTGTGCAGCCCCCCTGGTCTGGCATTACGTGGGGTGTGGGTCCTGGCAGTCTTCCTGCTGGGTTCTATTTCTGGGTGGAGGTGAGGGAAGGAGAGCTCCAGCCACTGGACCTTCCTGGGATTTGGGGGAGTGGGGGTGGGCTGAGCGCTGGCCCAAGTTGGGGAGCAGGGGTTAGAAGAAATAGGGACCTGAAGCAAAGGTGATGGGCTTGGGCTGCTCGTGGGAGAGCTTCCTTGGCCTGGTTCCCTGTTGGTGCTGGGAGTAGTCCTGCTAAGTTGTCCCCTCTCTGTCTGTCAGGTAAGCTCAATGACATGTACGGTGACTACAAGTACACGTACTGGGCCTGCGGGGTCATCCTCATCGTCTCCGGGGTCTACCTCTTCATCGGGATGGGCATCAACTACCACCTGGTGGCGAAGGAACAGAAGGCGGAGGAGAAGACGAGGACCGAAGGGAAAGAGGAGGAGACCAACATCGATGAGGCTGAGAAGCAGAAAGAGGCAAACAACGACGTGGCCACCTTGCCGCAGAAGAGCACGGAAGATGGTGTCAAAGAGGAAGAAAGCCACATGTGAGGGACTGGTTTTAATCCCAGTGTGTCGGGGGGAAGTGCCGCTGCCCTGGAGCGGTGTCTGGGGAATGCTCTGCTGGTGTTGAGCGGCTGTGAGAAGTGTTTAAAGCAGGTGTTCATTTTTAACCAGGCTCTGAATTGTCTTTCCATCTGTGTTCAACAAAGGTAACAGAGCTACGTGTGCAGTATCCTCGCGTGTTTGGGGTGGGGGTGGGGGAAGGGATGACTTTTTTATATTCTGGCTTTTTAACAGTAACATGATTGTACTAATACGTGCCTTACAGTCTTCATATCTAGCTGAATCTGGATGAGCCTTAACTCTACTCTGTAAACCGTGCTTTAGCTCTGTATTCTGCTCGGGGTATGGTGTGTGTGCGCGTGCCTGTATTTTGAGGAGTTCTGTTGTTAAAAAGCCATAAAAAGCAGGATACTGGATTTGTTGAAGCACAGGGGTGTCAGGGCCAAGCCCCGGATGAATACCGCTTCACACGCTTCTTCCTGCGGGCTCTCCACGGGGGGGAGATCTGGGCATGGGGGCAGGGGGTCTTCAGCTCCTCTACCAGATGCCTCCTGGCTCTGTTAGGTGGTCTTTAGGTATGTTTTGAAAACACTTTAGCTACTGTAGTTCTCTAAAAATCCTTCTTTTTGTAGTTGTGTTCTCACGGGATATTCAGGTTTGAAAAAAGGATGGCCGGAGTTCGTGTCGGGTGGTGTCTGCTGTGCGAGCGTCCCCGTGGGGGGCTGGGGTCTGTGCCCCTGGGTGGGAGCCTCCTGCCTGCCCCTCTGCTGTGCCTCTGGGTGTGATGTGACACAAACGGGGCACTGGCATGGGGGGCACCAGTCCCCCAGTCCACCTGGGGGGGGGGCTCGCAGGTGCTGCCCGTCTCTGGGGTGGGTTTCTACCTGGGAACCCCCAGCTCAGAGTCCCGACAAGACAAGTGGGTTTGGATGCTTAACGCTTTGCAGGCTGAAGGGGCCAGACAGACCGGATTATCGTTGTTACATCCCTGAGACAGGTATTCTGCTTCTGCTCTTTTATCTCTTAGAAAAACCTCTTCTACTTGCTTCTGTTCAACTAAGATATTAAGGCAACGGATGCCAAACCACTCACATCTAGGACGTGTAAGGGGGTGGAAAGAATTTGTACGTATTTATTTTTTATTTTTTAGTGTTGGAAAATATCTCAACGTACGTGGAGCAGGTTAATGGCTCTCAAGTTCTAGTAAATGTTGATCAGAAATCTTGTAAGAGGCTGAGTATTTTTTCAAATAAACTTGTTTTTTTACAATTCACCCATCAAATGTTGAACTCTTCTTTCATACTTACAGCCATGTTCCAGGACCGTGCCAAACAACGTATCAACGTGTATTTGGGGTTGGTTAGGGGGAGATGAAATGGGGTAAAGCAGCCTGGCTGGGCAGATATGGTGCAAAGCCAATTCCTTAGGCCAGGTCCTGGTGTTGTGAGAGGAGGCAGCAAGGAGACTCGGTGCTTTCCTTTAGGGGCTGGTTTGGCTTCCCTGTGCAGATCTCTTCCTGCAATGCAAAACTCCTCAGCCTGAAACTCCTGCCTGCAGGAGAGGGTGCCCTTTCCCATGGGCACAGCGTCAGCCTTGCCAGGCTCAGGTTGGGGTGTGTGGGAGTGCGTGTGTGTGCATGCCTGTGTATGTGTCTTACTGCCTCGGTTGCAGCCTTTGCATGTCAGGAAAACACAGCCTTGGGGAGAGCCTGGGTTCCTACCTGCTTTTCCAGCTGCACGGAGCTGCTAATTTGATGAACCCTACCTGGGGGGAAGCTGCTGTGGTTCCTGCAAGGGATGAAATATGTTTTGCATGTCTTTCAATCTCTTCAGCTGCAAGAGGAGGCTTTTGTTTGGAGTTTGCAAGATGGCCACAACTTGGGCTTTTTATTACTTTTTTTTTTAAAGACACTGACACTCTCCCACCCTTTTTAAAAGGACATTTACGAATGCCTTAAGGTTCCTCTTTACTATGGGGTGTGGAAGGGCACCCAAATGTACTATGGGCAGGGCTGTGATGAAGGGGCTCTCCCTGCCTGCCAAGGCTGGCAGCCTTTGGTGCTGTGGGTGCTCTGTGGGCCTGGTGCTGGTGGGATGAGGGAACCCAAACCCCCTCGGTCAGCCTCACACCCTGCCCCAGGGCTGCCTGGTGGGGCACCATGCAGGGTTGCTGACTGCTCTGCTCTGTGCTGCTGCTGGGGTTCTCCAGCTTTGTGACAGCCAGCTCCACACCTCACAAAACCAGACGAGGTATTTCATGCTGTAGAGAAACTTTATAAAGCCAACAGTATTTTGTACAGAAGGTTTTTATTGTACTGAGCGGCGATACTGGAAAACCAAGTATCTGTATTTCCATAAATGCTGTGTCTGTAGCTGTCATAACTGGTTCCCATCGCAATAAACTAACCGTGATCAGCTGAGCTGTGGTCCCTGTTCCTCTTGGTGCATGCCGGGTGTGTTTCCAGCCCCTCTGCTGGGGGTCTCCTGAGGGTGAGGGGGGCATGGTGGGCCTGGGGGCTCGGCTGGTCACTCCTGCCCCAGTCCTGGTCTGGGGACCTGCAGTGCCCCTGGGGGTGTTGGACAGCTAATGGCTACTGCGGGTGGTGTTGATTTCCCCTGGGATGAAAAGCACTTGGCCCTGTCTGCTGTGTTCTTCCCCTGCTTGACCTCTGTTAGCTGCCTCATAAAACCAGGTGTCCCGTTTTCCCTGGGTTCTGGTAGTGTAATAGCCGATGTATGCCTTACCGTAACTAACACGACTTTCCTGCCTCTGGCTTCCCAGAGGCTTGCGCAGCCAGGGCAGGGGGCCAGCTTGGTCTTCTAAGGAAAAATGTTTAAATAATTTCCTGCTGTTTTGACTTGGCTAGCTGATAAGGCCTTGTTCCTAAAACCTCTGTTTTCTAGGGGTGGCTTCTGCCCCATGCGTCCCTCAAGACCCTGTGTCAGCCCCACCGGGCCTGCCCTCGCCCGCTCCGTCCTGAGGCCTGGGTGCTGGGGGAGGAAGGGGTGCGTGTGGTTTGGGGAGGAGTGCTGCCCTGCTTGGGCAATGCAGTGACTCAGACTGGGGATCCTGTAATTAATGGATCCCATAATCAATCATTTGTGAGGCACGGGCACTGCTGCCCCGTGGTGCGGGTGGCTGGTGCGTGATGGGCACCGCAGCCTGCGTGGACTCTGCCCTGCAGCACGCCCGGCCCCAGCGCTGCCTCCTCACCCCGCTCCTCCCTGGGGGCTGGGGCCTTGAGGAGGGAGCGGTGCCCCAATTAGTCACAGTGCCACAATTAGTGACTTCCAGGCTGGGAGCAAAGGGTGGCTGCAGAGCTGGGTGCTGCCAAGGGGCTGCTTCTCCTGGGGGCCACAAAAAGCCTGTGGTGGGTGCGGGATGGGGCTCCCTGAAGGGTGCTCCTGGGTCAGTGCTGTGCCTGCCCCCCGCTGCGGCTCTGTGAGGCTGGGCTGTGTGAGTTATTGCACAGATTTCCTTGAAACCCTCCGTCAAGCTGCCTTCCTTCCGCCTGGGGGAAGCAAAATAAAATTCTCTTCATAGCAGGTAGAATTGAGGAAATACTTGGGAGCTAATTCCCATGTAGTTTGTTTTCCCAGACCTCTGAGGTCTCTGACCAGAAATGCTCAGCGGTGGCTGGGGCGGGGGCTCCGGCTGGCGGCCAGGAGCCGGGATCCCTGCCAGCTGCTGGCCACGGCACCCGGGGGGGCTCTGCCAGGGCTGGGGCAGCTCGTGTGGGGTGGGGAGAGCGAGCAGCAGCAGCCCTGCAGCGGGGGATACCAGGCTGGAAGGACTGGGGTCAGGAAGGCTTGGTCCTGCCAGCCCTTTGTCTCCACATCCCTGCTGCCTGGCCTCTTCCAGGTGATTTGGGGAATGCAGGGTGAGGTCCCGGTGACCCCACAGAGGCAAAACCTCTCCAGGAGCTCTGCTGCCCGCACTGGGCAGGACTGGGGGTGAAGGCAGCGCCCTCCCCACCGGGTCGCAGCAGGCCAGGGCGGGCAGGCAGGGGCTGAGCCCCGCTCCCTGCAGCAGCCCTGGAGCCTTGCACGCACAGATCCTCCTGGCCTCCCGAAACAGCCTAATCCTCCCCATAATACACACAATCCCCTTCCGAGATGAAAGGCGTGAGCCCAGCCACAGAGCTCATTCATGTGACAAGCATGAGGAGAGGATCTGGGTCCCTGCCCGCCGCATGGGTCCGGCTCTGTGCACAGGGGAGTTTATTCAGGTTTTTCGGGAGATTTGAGTTCTGCTGAGTCTGCAGCTCCGGCTGAGCAGTCAGGGCTGCTGCTCTGCAAACAACCTTCCCTGTTCCCAGCCGCCCTGTGAAGACACTGGCAGGGGTTATGCTGATGCTGTGCTGGCGAGAGGAGGCGGGAGGGCTGCTTGGCCAGAGGGCAGCCTGCTGGAAAACACAGCCTGGCCAAGGCCGAGATGGGGGCCACAGGCTGCCCCCATGCCAGACTCATGTGGATGCCAGGTGCTTGCACTGTCCCGTGTGTGCCAGGGGATGGATGAGCTGTGCCAGGCTGTCCTGGGGCATGGGGGCTGCCTCGCTGGGTGCACGCAGAGCCTGGGGGCTCGCCGGCTGCGGTGCTGTGCCTGCAGCACAGGGGAGATGGGCAGGAACGGACACGGCTGTGTGCTTGGCTGCCTGCTCTGCGCTGAGCAGGGAAAAGCGATTTCCCCTTACCGTATGAGCAAAGCAGCATTACAGTGGACAGATAATCAATTGTTACAAGATGATCATCAATTATTTTCACTGCGCATTATATTCTGTTAATGAGAGCCCTTTGCCGGTGTCATGGATCCATTAAGGAGGAGATGAGTGATGCTCGGTTGTTGCATGGCAGCGAGAGGTGGCTGCAGAGAGCAGCGCAAGCCCCAGCGGGTGGCTCTCCTGTGGGGCTGGATGGGCTGTGCTCACTGCAAACACGGCCAAGGACACTCTCCGCTGCACTTTGCCCAGGCTTTTCCCCTGCTTTTTCAAGACCTTTGTTCTGCTTCCTGCAAACCGTGGTGGCCTCGTGTTGCTCAGGTGCATCTTGCAGCGCTGCGGGCTGGAGAAGTGGCCCCATCTGCAGGGTCGCAGGTTGGGGGGCGCGTGGCCGTGCCCGGGGCAGGAACTGGCGCTGCTGCTGCATGCGGGGTGCTCGCTGTGCCTCCGAGCCAAAGAGGTGCAGGGGGTAGAGGCCCCGCTGTGGGCAGGCTGATCCCATCTGAGCTTCGTGCCGTGGCTACGTGTGGTGGGAAGTGGCTGAACCGGCCCCGTGATGGGCCCGGACTGGTCCTGAGCGTGCCCGCAGCCGCTGGGGCCGGTGCCTCAGCTGCTTGCCCGCCTGTGCCTGGAGCCTGTCCTGCACCCAGCGTGCGGCAGCAGCCGGGGAGCTGCTCCCGAGACCCTGTTGTGCTGTAGGGTCAGCATCCCCTACACACATCGCCCTGGGCACACGGGGACGGTGGAGGCGATGTGCCCCGCTGTGAACCAGCAGAGCCTGCCTGGGAAGCACTTTGCCTCCTGCAGCCACGGTGCATGCCCTGCTCACCCCTCCTGGGCTGGCGGCAGCTGAAAAGCAGCTTTTGCTCCGCGCTGCCCTGCGATGTGACTCCCTGGCTCGATCTGAATTTAATTACTGAGAGGATCGAGGGTCTGCGTGCTGCCAGCTGCGGGGCCGGCCACGGACACTCAGGGACGAGCATCGGCGGCTGGGCTGTGCCGGGCGGCAAAGGCTGGGGCCGGGCAGAACCGGGCAGAACCGGGCAGAACCGGGCAGAACCGGGCAGAACTGGGCAGAACCGGGCAGAACTGGGCAGAACCGGGCAGAACCGGGCCGTGCCGAGCCGTGCCGGGCGCGGGGCTCCCCCTGGCGGCCGCCGCTCCCGCAGCTCGCAGCCGGGCAGGGGCCGCTGGGGAATTGCTCCGAAATTGGGGGGCGGGGGATTTGACAGTAAATGAAATGTGTTTGAAATTTAATTAGAGGCTGCATGTTGCGCATAGGAATGAGCCTGTTTTTTTTTTTTTTTTTTTTTTTTTTTTTTGTTTTTTGTATGTGTGTGTGAATTTCATTGTTTGCAACCAAAGAGCAGCGCCTCGTTTCCATGTTTCCATCTCCCCCAACCAGGGGCTGCATCCCTCCTCCAGCGGGGCCTCCCCTCTGCCCCCTTCCCAGCCACTGCTCAGGGGGCCGGGGGCTGCCCATGGCCCCGGGGAGCAGAGGGCAGTGTGATGGCATTTGCCAGCCCAGAGGAGGCCAGCGCGTCCCTCATCGCGTCTATCTGCAGAGCTCAGCACTCCCCGCAGCCTAATTGAATGCAGTTTGGGGGTAATTGTTTTTTAATCACGTTTTTGCAGCCTGCAGAGATTGAACTTGCGCGGGGTGAGGAGAGTCATGCATCATGTGGGCTTGCTCTCAGTCCTGCCACCAGAAGCACACAGCTAAAACATGCAAGGGTGAGGGGTGAGGGGTGTGGGGAGCTCCTCGCCCAGCACCCAGCCTGTTGGGACCCCCTGGTCTGTC
The DNA here is from genome assembly GCF_009819795.1 of Aythya fuligula. NCBI lineage: Eukaryota > Metazoa > Chordata > Aves > Anseriformes > Anatidae > Aythya > Aythya fuligula. The sequence continues at coordinate 2,134,531 of NC_045583.1, read as the reverse complement.
CGTGCTGGTGGGGACACCAAGCAGGCCGGGTAAGGGGCCGTCACCACAAGCACCTCTGCCTGCAGGGTTGCCTGGCTCAGGAGCCAACGCGGTGACCCTGTGGCTGCTGCTCACATCAACCAGTCGTGTAAGTCAAATTCAGAGGTTTGTTTTACCTCCTCTGTGAGCAGCCCCAGAGCCCCCCTCTCTGCGGTTAAATGGAAATTAACAATCAGGAGAAGCGGTTGAGCAAGACCCTGCTAGGAACCAATCTGATGGAGCAGAAATTAAGGGAAGAAATGAAATATTTCAATTCACTCTCCAGACAAGAGCCCTCATTTGGGACTAGCCTCAATTTTTCTTTAAAATTTCTTTTAATTGCATGACTAGAAGAAAAAAAAGCCACATTTCCCTGAGACCTCCAGACGTACCCCCAGCCTGGCCGTTCCCCTGCAGCCGTGTTACTGTGGGTGAGAGTTGTCACTGCCAGCCAGCACAGCTCTGAGTGGTGCTGGACGAGGCGCTGGTGTGCTCCTGAGCCCTCCGCTGACCCCACCGGCGCTCCTCGTCCTTTCATGTCTGTCTCAGGAGCACCCGGAGCCCGCAGACAATGAAACGGTAAAGCCAACCAGGCTTTGAACTACAATAAACCCTGTGAAAATGGAATCAATTCTGCAGTCTGATGACTCAGTAATGAAGAGTCAAGTCCCACACTGTGGTGTGTCACATCTCTGATATCTTCATTGCTTTTATCTGCATGGAGGGAGCAGATTTACCCGGCTTTCAACTGAGACTGCAGCAAAAGGGCTGACGATTATCCCCTTCTCAGCGACATGCCGGGGGTTAATCCCTTGATGTGCCCCCAGCACACTGCTGACGGGAAGGGACTCTGCCAGCCAAGAGCTCCAAGCATTGCAGGAGCCCCTTCCCTCCCCATGGGACCTTCTGCACCCATAGGTGCCTGGCTGCAAACCCAAGCCCGTTGTACCAGTGAGAAGGAGCTGGATGATCACTGCCCCCATTCCCAGTATGGGTGAAATCCTGCAGAGGGACGTGCAGGAGCACACAGCCAGCAACAGGGCTGGGGGCCGGTGCTGGGCAGCGCAGCCGCTGGAGGCGTGGGGTGATGCCAGCAGGGAGGGCGCAGCGGGAGCAGGGCAGCTGTGTCCCAGCAGCGCTTCCTCTGCGGGTGAGTCACAGCCCCAGAAGTGAGGGGACCCGATTTCGGGCTGGGCACAGCTGTGGTTGTTAGATGCAGGGACTGTGTGCAAGTTCCAGAGAGACCAAAGAAGAAAAAAGAAGAAAAGCAAAGGGATTATCCACCAAGGCCTCTCTGGTGTATGGCCCAGGGAGCCCTACCACGGGTTGTAGGGACTGTATCGGTGACACATTGAAGTAAAACACTGAATTCTCACCCAGAACAGCTCCTGCCACTACCTTAGGCCAGCCCCAGCTTTAGGATGCGGTTAAGAAGTGGTCAGGGCATCACATCCTGGGATGAAACCCAGGTACTGTCCTCTCCTCCTACCCCTCTGCAAAGCAAGAGGCAAAAAGCTGAACCTGGCAGCAGCCACAGCCCCGAGCAAAAGCAGGCAGGGCTCCTCCGCTCTGTGCTGGGCCGAGACGTGCATTTACAGGGCATCAGCCTCTTCAGAGTCCTTCCTAAAGGATAGGTTCGTCCTGTCCTAAAAATGAGATCTTATCAGGTGTATTTTAAGTATGTAATGAATAGCATACAAGTCAGAACAAACCTAATTATACAAGGCACCTGTGCTAATAACTGCTTTTGAGACCATATGGGGATCGAATACACATCAAATAACAGGCAAAGAAAGCCATTATCTTGAAATGTCTGGTCCTTGCTCAGCCAAACACTATGAAATCATTATGTTTAATTATGGGATATCATCCTGGAATGCCGGCTCGCTAATTATTTGTAAAGATTTGTGAATGCACATTATAATCTCCTGGACAGGGCACTGAAAGTTGCCACCGGCAGCTGCAGCCAATCTTGCTTTCCTGTGGCACCTTTTCTCCCAGGAGCTAGTGCTGCCTGATGCTACGATCCGACAGGCTCAGAGGTCCCTGCTTTGCGAGGAAAACGCTGCAGCAGGAGCTGATTTTGCTTCGTTTTCTGCCCGCACCACGATGGGGTACCCACCACGCAGCTGAGGGGTGCGGGCCTTGGGCTGGGGCTGGGAGCTGGGGGCTGAGCGTGATGGGGAAATGCACCCCACTGCCCTGCACCCTGCTGCCATGCACCCTGCACCCCACTGCCCTGCACCCCACTGCCCTGCACCCTGCACCCTCCTGCCCTGCAGCCAGCCCCGCGGTGCCCCAGCCCCGCTGCCCGTCCTGCGCCGGGTCCCGGTGCGGAGCCACCAGGGGGCAGAGCGAAGGCGGCGCAGGGACGGAGCCGGGGGCGGCCCCGAAAAGATTTGGGGCGGTTTCCAGGCGGCGGAGGACCAGGAGCCCCCCTCGGGTGGGTGAGTTGCCAGCCAGCTGCAAATCTCCAGCTGGGAGAAAGAGCGGGGTGCGCCTCGTAACGAAGGAGAAACTGCTGGGGCACGCTGCTGATTGCAGTCCTCGCGCTAATTTGTTGTTGTTAGAGGTAACGGGCAGCTTTTCTACAGCCACAGAATTAAAAAGGGGAAAAAAAAAAAAAAAGGAGGAAAACCAAGTAGCAGCGCTCTCAGCACGTCTCCGTGGAGGTGGAACAAGTCGGCTTGATGCACAGCACGGCCACACAAAGCAGCGCTGCTTCTGCTGGCTTCAGAGGGACAAGGAAGGAAGAACTGAGAAATGTGGGAGGTGATGGGCATCGAGCCCCCCACGGCTGCCCAGCAGCTTCCCCTGGGAGCCAGGCAGGCGATTTGCACCGACACGTGTGGGACTTGGAGCCGGGAAGCCACCGGCTGCCCCATGGGGACGGGAGCGCGCTGCTCGGAAGACGCGGGGTTACCCGAGCCACGGGATTTACGGCCTCCATCGCTTCCCCTGTTTTCTCTACCCGCTCCCATTAATCAGTAACACATTATCATAACTCCTAGGAAGTGATTTATGCATGGTGGCTTCAGCTCCCATCTGGGAAGCAGCACCTCTCTGCATCACGGCTCGCTCTGGAGCCTCCGGGCAGTGCAGGTGATGGCTCGGGGGGCTCAGCGCCACGCCACAGCCCCCCACCGGCTGCTCCCCACAGGGGGCTGGGGGAAAGCTTTCCCCCTCCCCAGCCCCATGGGGCTGCAGGAGCACAAAACGCTGGGGGCCAAGGCCTGGCAGCCGCTGGGCCAGCAGTTGGCACAGCCTTTCCTTGTGCTGCCGCCTCCGTCGGCAGGGAGAGCACGGCATCAGAGGCTGCAGAGCGAGTTATCTGCAAAATTAATATGCGATCGGCCGGGGGCATGGATTATTATAGCAAAATTATGCAACTAAGTAGGTTGTTAACAAGTTGATTTAAAATTCATAAATGGGGGGGGGGGGGGAAGAGATAATAGGGCAGAGAACGGCAGGCTCAAATTAATTTAAACTGTTTGATGAGGAATCAGTGATGTAGGGAACAAGATAGGGAGGAGGATTAAAGGGAGTTCATATTTAAAATCAATTTGAAAGGGTGCCAGATACCACTCCATTCAGCCTCTGTCATTGTGAGACCTCGGCACTTCTTTCATTAGTTCCCAACTCTCTGGCTATAATTACCGGGTCCCAGGAAGGTGGTGGCTGACCTCATTTCCAGTGTCTGCAGCAGGCGCTCACATAAAGCTGCCTTTCTTCCCCACTTGACTTGCTCGGGATCACAATGGCCTGGATCCTGCACCCGGAGAAGCGATAAGGCTGTGTGAAGAGCACCCAGCTCGCTGTGAGGATGAGAGGCTTGCTGGGGAAGAAAGGAGGATGGAGAAGAAAGCAACAGCTGAAGGTGATGGCGAGACAACTCTAAGTAATGGTTTTGTAACGCAGAGGTGGGGATTGCAGTGAGAAACAGAGGAAGAAAGAAAATGCAGATTCCTTTCTTGTGCCTATAAGGTCTCCAGCACCATCACATAGACTTTCATGACAGATTTACATAATTAAGGCTTAGCATAACAGGCTAAAGAGCATATCCAGAGCCTCCTGTACAGGCTCAGGACATAAAGCAAAGCAGTGTGACAAAAGCTGCCATCTTCTGTCACCCGTCTGGTCCTTACTGTAAAGGACTCGGTTGCTAAATCAACATTACTTTCACATTTCAAATACAATGCTGGTGTGGGGCCCCTCCCTGCCTGCTCCTCAGCCTCCACAGCCCTGGCCTCTTCCCACGAGCAAAACCCTGCCAGCTCCTGTCACTGCCACCTCCCTGGGACCCCGGCTCACCACGGGCGGCTGCTGAGCAGCGGTCCCCTTGCTGTGGCTTCAAAGCTTGTCCTTCCCCTGGAGGCAGCCGGGCTCCACGTAGCCGTGAGTGTCAGGGATGGATGTAAAGGCTGTTGTTTATCTCCCTGTGAAGTTTCCAAGCTTTCCACATCAGCAAAAGCCAATTCAGAAGACAAAAGACCGGCACTATCTGCTCCGGAGCAGGGGCGCAGAGTGGGTGAGGGCAGCGCGGTGTGGCTGAAGCCCTCTCCAGGTGCAGGGATCCATCCCCAGCTCTCGGGGCCCTTGTGATGGGCAGGGAGAAGGTGCTGGGACAGGCACAAACCTGGGGTTTGGCTGGGCAGTGCACGATTCCCACACCAGCCCACGTGAGTGGGGACATGGAGCAGTGCACAGCACCAGGGCAGGGCAGTGCCCAGCACCTGGCTGGGTTCTGTCCCTGCCGTGCACCCTCCAGAGATGGGCCCGGCTTTGGAGCAGCTCTGGGCAGCCTCAGAAAGTGCCACTGGGAGAGCTGGGCAGTGTTTGATGCGGGTATTGCCTTATGGACGTGCTGTGTTAGCGTTCGCGCTCCATTTGGTGCAGTTTGACAGTGGGAACCCTGCAGTTGTTTTCTATCCCATCCGTGAAGATGCGAGCAGAGTTTGCAGTGTAACACAATCTATGTTGTTTAGCCTTCGGAAAAAGAAACATCTTCTCAATAAACCTTCTTTTCTTTAGTGGGTGTGGAGAGAGGAAGCTCTGCAGAAACCGGAGGCGCAGCACGGTTAGAGGCACACGTGTGCTGCAGTATTGCATCTCGGCTGCTGTCCCACAGCTGCTGGCCCCACAGGGCCGGGTCTGTGGGCACAGTGCTGGCACCAGACTTGTTGGCACGGGTGCCTCTCACCTGGGTGCTCTCTTGGGGTTGCCCATGGGGGTTGCCCCCGCAGCCCTGGCACCCAGCAGTCACACAGCGCCCAGCCCCGGTGCCGCCCGGGGCCACTGCTCGGGTGCCAGCCAAGCGAGCAGAAGTCATTTTTAAGTAACAGGAGAAATTGTAAGGAAATGCTGTCAGTATTTAAATTTAATTGCTCTATGCTCAGCTCAAACTCCCAAAGTAGCCGTTTCTGACTAACAGCAGCATTTTTATGGACTTAGATGTGAGACCAAAGAACTGCGATGTATTTTAGGTAACCAACAGACCACTGCACTTTTTATAAAGTTAATTTGAAATGTAAATCCAATGGTTGTTCATTACGCACTGGTACAACTTGCATGAGCATAACGCTCACTAGAACATAGGTCCCCTTAGTTTATTGCAATATTTCCATTTTGCATTTTACAGAGGCTGCACCGTGTCCTGCTGCTGTCGCAGGACAGAGCCGAGGAAGAGGCACCGGCCCCCAGCGGTGGCCATGCAGGTTGGAGACCTGGGGGGCTGCGACCAAAGCCCTGCATGCTGGTTCCCTGTCCCAGTAAAGACCTGCTCCCAAACTGGTTGCTAACAGGGAGACATAGATAAAACCCAATTAAAAATATTCCAGCTTTGTTTTTACTGCCGGTCACTTGTCAGCTTAGCAAACAAGGATGCTTACAACCATTAATCATCCAGGCTCAATTTGTGCTGGCTGACTCATTTAACTCTCGAGCAGGCAGGCCGGCAATACTTCCATTGTGTGTTTAACTTTACAAATAATTTATCAAGCACAACACCCAATTAAAGCACCCTTCTGTACCCATTAGCCATAATATTGATCTTTTTGCTGCCTTCGCCACTAGCTGTGGTCCTTGGGTTTGTTTAATACCATAAATATTGTTGCATCTCTCCCTGAAATCCTGTTGATGAGCCTGAGCCTGCCCTACACGTTTCATTTCGCTCTGTGCTGCTTGTTCCTAGCTGTAAAGCACATTTCCTTCCCCATCCTTTCCCTGGGATGAAATCGCAGCTGTCGGTAACAGTTCTGCTGCCAAAAGGGCAAGAGGCTGTGCAGAAGTGTGAGTTTTCTCAGTAATCAGGCACAAATCTCTACTGCAGCACATGAATAAAGGTGGCGTGGAGGCAGAGCAGGCGTTGTCCCTGCCGGTGCTGGAGGTGAGGGCGACGGTGCTGGCAGCACTGGGAGGGGACCCCACAGCCGAACCTGGCAGCAGTGTCTGTCTGTACAAGGGCGTGATATCTCGAAGCATTTCCAAACATTTAGAAACTTCAGAAATCCTGCAGGGAGTGTGAATAACTGGATGGATTTGTGTCGGTGCGGGGTTAACTGGCAGAAAAGGGCATTAAGTGACTTGCCCCAGGCTACATGGTACATTAAGGTGTCCTCCTCCCCGTCTGTGCCCTACTCAGCAGATAAGGCATCTTTAGCTGTTTGGTGTGTCTATGAACCTCAATTTGATTAGCTTTATCTCCATACACCTGCTTTATCTCTTTCCTGTGCCTGAGACAGATCTCTCGCCATGCTCCTGGACCAGGCTGTGCTCTTTGCGTGGTTAGGTTGTGCTTCCACACAGCAGAGCCTGGCCTCTTCAGCCCCACAAGGGACAGGGAAAGAACAAATTCACCCTTTGGGACAAGAAATAGGTTTCCTCATTCACTGACCCACTAAACCATTTTGTCTCCGTTCCCTGCAGAAATGTTCTGCACAGGAAGAGTTCCTATCAAAGCAGGGAAGTTTGTAATCCTGTGCAATTTCATGGCTACTTGGAAATGGCGCATTAAAGGAAAAATTGCATACTGTGCCGAACTGTTTGGGAGTGCTGGGTCAATAGCAAAGATAATTAGGTACTAACAGAGTTATTCCACATTGTCCTCCGAAATGGATGGAGGAAATGGTTTGCATCAAGGCTAAACAGAAAAATGTTTCTGGGTGTTTTTGTACCCACGGTCACAAGCTGACCATATCGTCCAAGTTTCTGGGCTGTGGCACAGGGGGGCTGGACCCCCCCCTCTGCTGCCCACAGCCCTGGCTGCACCACGGAGCTCTCTGTGGGAGAAACGGGAGCTGTGGTTTGGTTTGGGAGGGCTGGGGATGGCCACGGGCCATGCAGCTCCTGCCCCCCCTGCAGCCGGCGTGCCACAGGGCTCATGCAGGGCAGCCCGCAGCATCTGAAGTAATCACTTTATTTATTTGCTTAATTGGAGCGGTGCCATCGGAGAGTCTGCTGCAGGCAGAATGGAAGTCGTAACTACAGGGTAGAAGTGTCACGCTGGGACACGCTCCTGGGGGGCACTTCCCAGGTGCCTGGTGGCTGTGCTGGTAGGGGAGGCAGCTCGGTGTCCCGCTGAGCACCGACCCCGGGCTGGGCAGCCCCTCCGAGCCCCTCCAAGCCCCTCAGCCTCCTGCTGCCTCAGTTTCTCCTTGCCTCCCTGCCCCGCCGGCCGCTGCTCAGCCCCACAGGGGCAGGAATTAGCACAGGGCAGCAGAGGCCTCCTGGCAGCCTTGCTTCTGCAGCCCACGCTTTTCTCAAGGCCTGCGGACGGGAATGAAATACAATCCACGCACTTCCCTATTATTTCCACATTTATATTTCCTAGTTTGCAAAGCCTCAGTGTATTAATCTACTGAAAGCTTTCCAGCCTTCTTCCCTCCCCTGTCCTGCACGTGGGGTTACTGCTGCTGTGTCCCCCCATTGCCAGGGGCAGCAGGCCCGGGCTGGGGGCTCTCTCCCACTGCAGCCCCCCAGGCCGCCAGCCCTGTAGTTCGCCACATGAACTCCAGATCAGGAGCAAACACTGGGGAGCGTTTCTGGGCCAAAGCAATGCTGGCTGCTCCTCTGGGTTTGGGAGGGGGCTCCCAGTTCAGCCTGGGAGCAAGCTCCGGGCCCACGCACGGGGTGAAGACCTCGGCACCGACCCCATGGCCCCTTGTCACCACCCCGAGGACAAACACATGAAGGTGGAGACCCACGGTAACACCAGCAGGCCTGGGTGCCACCAGCGTGCTGGTTCTGGCTGCGGACAGGAGGATTTGTCCCCATACCACCGGGTCCCCAGCTCTGGAGCACCACAGGGCCTCCAGCTGCGTGTGGAGCTCCGGTTCGGGCCCCGTGCGCTGCCAGCCCCGGCTTTGCATGCACGGCACATCCCCGGCTAACGGGTGACTGCGGCAGCACTATAATTCCATAATCACTTGCAGAGAGACTAGTTCCTGCCTTCTCATTTAAAATGTCACAGCTTGTGTTTGCTCTTTTATGCTTTTATGCTTTGTACTTTCAATGAACTTCTTCCCAGGACCCATTAGCTGGTTTAAAACTTTATAACAATCATTAGGGAGTTGTTCATTGCTAATTGTGCAGTCAGTAATATGCCTGCCAAGCTCCAGCACCGCTCCCCACCCCCCCCCCCTGCTCATTAAGGTGCATTTTGTCTGCCCTGAGGGCTCACCCTGCCCGCAGCAGGGCAGGGACCCGGCAGGTCTGGGTCAGGGCAGGGATGCTCCAGGTGCTGCTCCCTGGGCACCGCAGCTGCAGATCAGAAGCTGCAGGGAAAATTATTTCCCCTCTGTTCCTAGCTGCTTGTTGGCAGTTAATGCACGGCCCCCAGCATGGTCCTGGGGAGTAACAACACATATATTTGGTGCACTCACAGGTATCCTGTCGGGGCACCGACCAGCATGCAGAGCTCAGGGAAATGATGAGTGACACCCCTCTGGGGCTACCTTTTGCAGCCTGCAACCTACAGAGACCCCACAAAGCAGGGAAGGGCTCCTCTATAATGGTTGTGGGGGGAGCTGGATGCTGTGGCTGCTCCACAGCCATGCATGGGGCTCAGGCCACTGCACTGCAGCAGAGACGCCCTGCAGGAGGGGGCCTGAAGGGCAGGATCAGCTCGTCCTGACCCAAAAGCCCTGCTGGCACCAGGGCAGAGAGAAGACAACGATAGCCAGAAGTTCTGGCTTCCCCCAGGACATGCACTGAATCCCTCTCTGGAAGGGCTGAAAAAGGGACGTTTCAAAAATGAAAGCTGCTTTCTCCGATGAAAAGTATAAGCCGAATGCATAATGACTGCAGGGAGATAACATGCTTAATCCTCCTAAGCAAGAGGGAAGATCCCTGCTAATCCCTGCTTAGCCCCGGGAGGAGCATGCAGGAGGGGTGGCAGGGGCATCTCGGGGAGCTGCAGAGCCACCACCAGCTCCTCAGGCACCCCAGGGCAGGGCTGGATGCAGGGGTCCCGGGTGCAGCCAGGGCTGTGGGGGCTCCCCGGGGCACACCATCAGCAGGGACCCTGACGTGATCCCTCCTTGGAGCCTCCCAAGCCTGCTACTTGTTGTCCTTGGGAAACCTCAGTGCGCCGAAACCAGATCTGTTTGCAAGCAAAACAAAAAGCTTCTGCAGCTGGACACTTTTCCAGCGCTGCTGTAACCAAACGCAAGTTAAATGAGTTATATGAACAGTATTTGATTTGGTGACAAGCTGGAGGAGACCTTCGGTGCCCAGAGGATTAATGTCTAATCTTTGTCCTGTATGTAGAGCAGGCAAAGAGTGCAGCAGTCAATAATGCACTCAATTTTGTAGCTCATCCCCAGCCTTCTCCACCAGTAATTAGATTGGGAAATGATGAAGTGTGGGGCTGGTGGCATTTGCATGCTGGCTGGCTGGTGCTAATCAGAAAGGAGAAAATATACTTCTTTTAATTGGATTACACAATCAGATCTGAGATGAGAGGAAGAAACATCTTCCCACCGAACACGATTTGTTGTCGCTTGAGTGAGGGTTTTGTGTCCCACAGTCTCGCTAGGTGTCATACCCTTTTAGCATACTTATTTTCCTATCTTAAAGCCAATTAATTTCCTCTGTGTCCAAATGCAGCTCGGGTCCTCTTCTGCATGCGTTCAGTCAATAGCTCAGTCTTTTCTGTCATCAGGGGACGGCGAAGATTTCAGAAATCACTGACATTTCAAGGTTTGCACTGACGTGACCATATTCATCCACACAATGAGGACACAGGACACTTGTGGTGTCAGTGCACAGGGAATTCTGACAAAGCAGCGATTCTGCCTGCGCTTACCCTGGTGCTGGAGGTGATGGGAAGGGAAGGGAAGGGAAGGGAAGGGAAGGGAAGGGAAGGGAAGGGAAGGGAAGGGAAGGGAAGGGAAGGGAAGGGAAGGGAAGGGAAGGGAAGGGAAGGGAAGGGAAGGGAAGGGAAGGGAAGGGAAGGGAAGGGAAGGGAAGGCCTCGCTCCTGCCTGGGTGCCCCTGGTGCTGCTCTGGCTCCCAGTGCCCGTGGCAGGAGGGCTGGGGCCTGCTGGGGAGGGCAGCGTCGGAGAAGCTTAATGGGCTTTCCAAGGCAGTGCCCCTTTTGTTTTACAAGCTATAGCAGCTAAAAATTCTTGTCTCATTAGTACCTTCTTGATAAATGAGCAACTCCTGCTGTTCCCGCTTGCTCTGATACGGTTCCAAGCACTGTTGCATTGTGCTGCCACTGCATGTCACTGTTAGGACAGTGACAAGGAGGGACCTGAGCCAGGCTGAGGGCGTCCTGGCGAGCAGATCCACGGGCTCCAAGCGGGGGCTGCCCCTGCTCCAAGCCCCTCGCATGGGCAGCGGGTGAATGCGGCACAGGGCACAGCGAGCAGCTCCCTGCAGTGCCCCGGGCTCTGGCACACGGTAAAATCAGCCCCTTTGGCAAAGCACAGGTGCAGCAGGTCCATGGAAAAGGACACAGCAGAGCCCAGAAGTTCACTTCTCTGGCCCCAGGTGCTACAGCACGAGTTGGGCATCGTTTACATACAGCTTGCGTCCCTGCAGGGTGCCGACCAACCTGCTGCCCTTGCTGCAACCTTCAGTTTGCAAGCCATTTCTGATTCCTTTTGGAATCTTAATGCAATCGAGAAATGCTTTCCATATCCCCACGGCAGACTGCAGTCGCTCTTCCTGTTGCTGCTTCGGTTAAAAGCCGGTGTTGGGGCAGGCTGGCGTAGAGGAAGGAAGCGATCACAAAAGAAGGGGACTCCGTTCCGCCCACCGCCCAAAGGAAGGTGGCTTTAAATATTTATAAAAAAAGAATCTCAGCTCTTGCCTTATTAAATGCTGGGAGTGTGGTTTACCCTGCAGTGAATGTGGGCTGTGTTTTTTTCTGAATGAACTCGGTGCTGATATGGATTTCCAGAGATGTCCTCTGCGCAGCTCAGGCACATCCCAGCGGGTCTGATTCGTGTCAGAGCTGTTTGAGCAGTGGCAGCGTGAGGCCCGTTGGCTGCCAGAGCATTTCTTCCCTTCCCACGGGGCGCTGCCCGTGCTGACGAGCACACCTTGGGCTGCAGAGCGCCCAGGCACAGCCCACACGGTGCTCCAGGGTAGCTCACTCCCGTGCCTCTTAGGCTAAAGCCTGGCCAAAGGAGCCCATTTCAGCTGAAGGATTCACATGCAGGCTACTCAGCAGCATGCCTTAGTGTAGCGAAGATGTTAACTGAAGTGAATGCATCCAGCTTGACCAGACCCAAGGCGAGGAAGGACTGGGAAATGCTTCAGGCAGCCTGGCCCGAGGCTCTGTATGCGGAGTGGGATGCACAGCCCTGCCTAGAAGCTGGCGTGCAGCCCTGCGATGATGGAAGAGGAAGGAGGAGGCGAGCACTAAGGCAGGCAGAGCAAGGACTAACCCATCTGCAGACTCCCCTGCGTTTTTAATTTGCCTGGTATCGGACGGCTGCAGCCCATCACACGGCCAGCAGTGCTTCGGAGCGCGGTGCACAGGGTCAGAGGCAGCAGGTCCAGGACTGCTAAGACCAGACTGGGAGGCTGCTGGTACAGCCCAGGAAGGGCTGAACTGACAGCCCCGGGCAAATTACCACTTGCCATGCACATCTGTGCTTCGAGGTGTACCCACCTGCACGTAGAGAATACCCTGGTCTGAATAAGCTGCCATTAGAAAGGGCTCAGCAGCCTCTCTGGGGTGCTGCAGACAAGGAAACGAGCACTTGCTGAAAGGTAGAATGAGTTTGATATAAATACCAGCGACCCAGAGTCAATTTGTTTTAATCTGCTAATATTGCGAAGGCTGAAATGCATGATTATTTTTGCATATTTTACTTTGAAATGCAAATTCTAATGACGGCTTAGATATCTTTGTAATCTCTTGGGGTTAAAGGACAAAGGGTAGCAAATAACTTGAAAATAATCCATTTCCCTATAGCCCTTTGTACTATCAGGCCGTGCTTAACCCTCATTTCTTCTACCTGGCAGATTTTTGGAAATCTCCTGCCCCCCCTAGAACCGGCAGGGCCCCGGGCAGGGCAGGCAGCCCCCGCGCCCCCCACCAGGGCCGGAGGGGTTTTAATTATGCCAGGGGAGGTTGGCAATAATTAGCGCTGTATGTTCAGGCTCGCCGCCCCCCGCACGTGAACATGATCAATAAGCAATCCAGTCATTAGAAATAAAGCTGCTGCTATTATCTGCTGATCGATATCTCATTAGGCCGGGACACGCCGCCCTCAGCACCTCTACGGGGGGCTTTGGGGTGGCAGCAGCAGGGCCGGGGCTGCAGCCCCAGCTCCGAGCCCACGTGGGGGGCACCACGAAGGCACCACGGCCCTGGGAGAAACACGGGCATTTTCCTAAGGGAAAGGTCCTGTGAGTTGGTAGCTCAGGGCTGTGCCAGTGCCTCTGTTGGAGGCGTGTTCCTGCTGTTCCTGGAGGTTTTGCCCCGGTGGAGCTGGAGGCAGGCACAGGGCACCCCCTGCACCGCGCGGCTCCAGTGACGGGGCAGGGAGCAGCCCCCTCCCAGGAGATGCTTGCTGTGAAGTCGTGATCTGGAAATGAACTTCTCACTCCAGTACAAATGGCTGAGGGCATATTAAACAGGATTTGTCTTGCTGGATAAACATCTCAGTGAAGGCAGTGGCAACTCAGCAACATTTTCCCCCAGACGGGCTGTTTATTTTCACTGCGTGTGACAGCGCTGGGGGGGGGGCTGGCAGCCACAGGAAGATCTTCACGAGGGAGGGGAGCCCACGACTGCTTCCTTCGAAGGCAAGAACCTGATGGTGCCCACCTTGCTTTCAAACAGCAATCTGGGGCTGTAGCTAAGGGGTACAAATGAAATAATTGGAAGCGGGCACCAGCCCCCAGCCTGGATGCTCAGAGGGGCTCCAGCCCCCACCCCAGTGGCGCACAGCTCCCCATCCATCGGCACAGGCAGTGCCTCCAGGAGGGCAGGGACCTGGGGGCAACCTCCAGGGACCAGGGGTCTGGGGACAGCCTCCAGGGACCAGGGGCTTGTGGCAGTGCAGCCACGGCTGTTGGCAGCTCTGCCGTGACCCCGCTCCTCTCCACAGCACTTCCACCTGTGCCACCAGCGAGCATTCAGTGCCTGAGGACAGCGGGATGTTTCCCCAGCCCTGGCCCGTGTCTGGTATTAATATGCAATTGTAAACAGCTTTTTATTATTGCACACCTCCAACCTCTCCTCCCCCCACGCCCTCCCTCTGCTGCTCCTCACTGCCCCCGACTGGAAATGTTGACAGTAATAAATGGCTGGCAAAGCAATTATACACATTAAGCTGAAAAGTATGAAGCCGAGGTCAAAACTATTTTCTTTCTGTAATTATACGGAGAGTAAATTCATTTTGCCGGGAATACAAGCGACACAGAAGGTCACGGTGAACAGCAGGCAGCCGGGAGCCCCCCAGAGCTGCTGCCCCCACTCTGGGCCTTGGCACCTGTGCGAGGTTTTTAGGCTGCACACATTGCCTCGGAACCGGGTGGCCCCAGGGACGGATGTGGAGGAGCCCCAGGACCCCAGGACTGGGTTTGGGGACAGCCCCGCTGCCCCCAATGCTCCCCTTGACCCCGGCAGCCCCAGGCCTGGCTCGTGCCCAGCAGAGCAGAGGTCGGGTCCTTGGAGCCGCTGAGAGCCCAGCCCCTGGGAAGTCCTGCCCTGCGAGGGCTTTTTGCTTCGTTTCCAGCTCTGTCTTTGCTTTCAGGTCACTTCCCAGCTTCTGAGCGAGCAGCTGAGCTGGCTGCCCCACTTGTTTGAACGCGAGCCAGCACCGGAATGGGGTTGTTTGCTCTGAAATAAGGTTTATTAAACTGTAATAGGGTTTGTTACTCCGCTAATGTGCCATATAAAAAAGCTATGAAAATCAACTGCTAGGTGTAACGACCTGTGCATTCCCCAGCTCGAGCATCTCAGCTGTCTCGTAGCAGATTTTGGTCTCAGCAAGGGAGGAGAGGGCCCTCCAGCCCCGGCTCCAGCCCCTGCAGTGCTGGGGGTCCCTGCTCAGCACCCATGGGTGCGGGAGGGGTGGGTTGGGCAGGGATGTGCCCGGGGCTGGTCACCAGGGGAGCTCCTCTGACGCAGGAGCTGCTGCAGCTGCTGGAGGTGATGTTATTGGAGGTGAACTTGGGCTTCTGGGACCTGAACTGATTCGATTTTTCCTGGGTATTAACCGAGTCTCCTGGGGAAGAGCACGTAATTGGCTTCTGCAGTGCCGTGCAGGTGGCCGGGCTGTGTTTCCCCAGATCCCAGCTGAAAAACCCAGCACTTCCAGCACCAGGCTGGATGGTGCCTGCCCACCCGGTGCCCACGGCGTGTCCCTGGGGCACGCTGCCCTCGTGGTGCCCTACAGGGACCCGTTCACCCCCCTGGGAGCACTGCTTGGAGCCCTGGATGGCACCAGCGCCCTGCTCACGGCTCCCCTGGCCCTGAGCACCAGCAAAGGCTTCTCCTGAGACCTGCTTCTGGCTGGTGCTGGGGTGCCCAGTTCTGGCCGAGTGACCGCCTCTCACTGTAGAAAAGGATTTCCACTCCTTAAATGAGCTTTGGTGAGTTTTCACTTTCCTCAAATCAAAGCTCCAAGACAATTAATCACTGCTTGGCTCCTGCTGGTGCATTTAAGTGCTCAGCTTGAAATGGAGATCAGTAACAGAAATTAATCTTTCTGTAATAAGGGCTTCACAGTAACGATCTCTGCCCTGCGCTGGGTCCCGCTCTCTGTGCTGGGACCGTGCCACCACCCCTGTGCTGCACATGGGGACGATGCTGGGCGCTGGGCACCTTCATCCCCCCACGGCAGGATGCCAATTTGTGCCATGCCAGGCAGTGGGCGAGGGGTTTGTGCTTGTGGCAGGGGGCCCGAACCCATGGCCCTGGCTGCAGGAGGGCAGCAGCAGGGCCCGGTGCCCACAAGTCCCCCCCAAGCATGGGGCGAAGCTGGTGGCCTCACAGGACTTGGGGTTTAACATCTGGCAGCCTCCAGGGGAGCCCCCGGCTCTCGGTGACTGCTGTGCATCGCTTAAAGGGCATCTCGCACAGCTGTTTATAGTTCAGCAGCGGCAACCTTTCCCGAAGATCCCAAGGGCCCAACTATGGGAACTGCATTTGATAAGGGAAATTCAAATCAACTCCTTTCCGTTTTCTTTTTTTTTTTTTTTCCTTTCTTTTTTAGTTCACAGACCATGAAGGAAACAGATGGGAGTTGAAAAGAGATTGAAAATGACAAAGGAAGTCTAAAGACATTTATTTCCACTCAGCACAAATTAATTAGGACGTCTGGGGACACCTGATTAAAGTTTCTGACAGAGGAAGGCGGTGCAGGTGCTGCTGCCTCCCTCCTCAGGCAGGATCGCCATGTGGATCCTCACAGACCCGGCTGCTGGGACGTGGGGACGTGCCCAGGTCCTGGCACGTGACATTTCACGTCCTTTTCGGTATTTTCAGGAAGCTTCTGCTTAGCGGCTTCTTCTCTTAATTGGCAGAGGCTCTTCATCAAGTGTGTAATTAGATTGAGTTGCTCAGCTGTGGTCGGCCTGGGTGGGCTCCCCAGCATCGCCCCTGCCCACATGGCACAGCTGTGAGGGGACCTGCTGTGCCCATCCGGGGGAATGGCAGCATCACCGTGAGCTCCTGATCTCACCAAAACCATGGGGCATGGCAGCAGTGAACCTACACTGAAATCCCCTAACGACTCCCGGCATCGTTTCTAATTTAAATCATGGGGCATGTATTTGTGGGAGAGGGCGTGTTTTCTATGCCCCTGTCTTTATATCATCTTTCAAATGGACAATTTGGCCCCTACAGAATTTTCTATTTATCTGGATGTGCGCATTTGCTACTTCAGTGCTATCGCCTTCCGTTCAGCAAGATTTATTCTCTTCCTATTAGCCTCTGAAATTGCTTCCACTCCTCCAGTTGCTGTGGGTGGGTAACTGGTGGATGCACGTTCACGGCCTGATGCAAAGTGCTGCAAAAGCCCATTAAAATCCACTGGTGAGGTATGGGTGGCACGGAGCAGGAATCCTCAGCACTCCTGTCTGAGACCCCTGTGGTGCCCAGCACTGGGTGCAGGGGCTCTTTCGGGCAGGATACAATTAGCTGCGATGAAAACAGCAGTCTTTTCTAAATGAAATATATATAAAATCTGCAATTACCAAGCTATTTTCAGCAGAGAACACTTCTATTTCCTGCTCATTCCCATTCAGCTGTCCCTAATTTTGCCACTGCCGCTCAGAGCAGGTGTTGGCAGCGCGGAGCCCAAAATACCTCTATTCTTCCGTGGCTGGGGTGATGCTTTTGAACACCTCCATTACCACTCACCTCTCTTTTCCTCTCCAGCTTCTCATGCACACCGTGCGAGACGCCAGTGGGGGCAGAAGCCGGCTCGCCCCTGCCCTGTGCTGCCACCGGGACCCCGAGGGGACGCTCCCAGCCCCTGCCCCTGCCACCAGCACCTCGCAGCCTCCTCCTGGGTCCGGCCATGGCATGGGGCCAGGGGCACAACGCCCTTGCTCCTGGCAGAGAAACCCACGGCACCCCTGCTGCCAGCGGTGTGAGCCGCTTTGCTCCTGCCATGGAGCAGCAAGCAGCACCTCAGGTTGAGATCAAAGCGCTCCCACCCCAAGAGAGATTTTTTTTTTTTTTTTTTTTTCCTCCCATGTCTTTTAAGGATGTTAATTGGCTCTTATTCTGGGTGAAAAAAAAAAAAAAAAAACAACGGAGGAGGGAGTCATCCACGCTTTTTCTAGATGTCAGACCTATTTCTGACTCTCTAGAGAGGACTCAATACAGCGACATCAGCACCAGAGGAGGCGAGGAGGAGGAAGGAGTGAGAAGCACGTGCTGCCTGCCCCCAGCACTCCCTGGCCCACAGAGCTGCTGCTCCATGGGGCTGCCCCATGGTGAGGAGCCGAGGCTGCTGGGCGGCAGCAAGGGCGTTTTGGTGAGGCCTGAGGGTGCCGCCGGGGCAGGCAGGACGTCGAGGAGGACGGGGCACCAGGGGACAAGCACAGCACTGCTCTCACAGCCTGCAGAGCGGAGGCTGGATAGTTTATTTGATGGTCCACAAAACCTCTCCATTCGGTTTCGGCCACCCAGAGACAGTTTGGTGATTGACGGCCGTGAGACCAAGCCTCGTAGGGCTGCGCTGCTGGCAACGTGGGGCAGATTCAAGGGTCAAAAATTACCTACTGCTTGCAGGTGGATGTAGGGAGAGAGAGGACAAAAACAGAACGGGGATATGCTAACCCAGAAATGACAGGAAAGGCAGAAAGTTGGGGAATTCAGTGACTCGGTCGCACTCTCGTGGACATGACAGCGTTCCCCTTTCATCACCAGAAGCTGGGCCAACAGATAAATAGCCTGAAGCTACTGGGTTATTTCTTTCCTTCCTATTCCATCAAATCGCCCTTTGGGCATTACATTGTCTAAGTGGAAATTTGCCCATTTCTCTCATATCGAATCTACTAACTGTTCTGGCACAGCTTCCCCTCTGCCTATGCACATTTGCAAAGGGAAAAGATGATAGACCATCAAATCCCTTAACTTCCGTAGCCTCTGCTGTTAGATAGCAACGTGCTTATAGAACCCATAAGGGAATCACAGAAATGGCATAATGATTTCTTCAAAAGGAAATAATTTGGAAACAGCTTTTCTATTTCCACTTTATTGGTTATTTTTAGTTGAGCAGCTGTTCTTATTGTGTTGATATAAAACCTGTTTCTTTCAATCCTGAAGAAAAAAGTTCTTTATTCTTGTGGCTATAGAATTCAACTTTAGAGGTCACTTATTGTTTCCAAGTTCAATGTACTCTGGAAGGAATCTATATTCTTCTCATATGGTTCCTGGGCATGAAAGCAATCTCTAAATACTCGGAGGATAAAATGAGGTCAAACCTGCAATTCCATGAGGCTGCTGTCTAGTGAAGCCAACACTCCGACCTGCCGCTTTGTTTCTGTCAAAGCAGTTTAGAAAACAGCAGTGGGAAATTATTTCACGATAAATAGAAACCTACAAGCACAGATGGCTCTGCAGCCTCGCATTTTCTTTCAGGATATTCCCCTAAGAAGCTGGGAATTTCAATTGGCCGGACTAAGTTTATAGCTGAGTGAAGAGCCATTTCACATACAAAACACCACAGCCGCAGCTTTCACAAAAACATCCCGTGCAGCAAATATTGTGTGCTTGCTATCAGTGCAGGACTCAAGCTGCAGAATTTCCCTTTGCACAAGGATTAGGACAAGTATTTAGTAGTGGGAAAAGGCATCCAGCATTTCACAGCTCCTGCAGCCTGGGAGTCCGTACCTCTTTATGCCTCTGCAAGAATCCAAGCGGGAGCTGAAGTTGTGCAGATGTTAGAGGGGAGCAGCGGCGGATGAGCAGCCTGGGGGGGCAACGAGGAATGGCTCCAGGGTTGCCCATGGCTGGAGGCCTCCAGGAGGCCTCGCTGCAGGCAGAACTTCATCCCCTGTGCCTTATTCAACAAGTTGGGGGTGGGATGGCAGGGGACAGGGGATGCATCCAGCAAGGCGAGTTAGCGCGCGTGGCCCTGGGGGCTGAGCTGCAGCCTGCAGGGCGCTGCCCCCCGGGGTGACCCCTCGCCCCGTTGTGCTGCAGGGCAGCAGCCTGGCTCTCACCCCATTTTCCACCCACGAGGAGGTGCCTGGCAGGCAGCAGGCACACGGCCAGGTGCCTGGGGGTACACACGCTGCACGACCATGCGCCAGTCGAGGCCGGATGGGTGGGAGCCGTGCGCAGCGCTGTAATAAAGCACTAATTGCCATATCGAGGCATTTGGCTTTCTTCTATGTGCAGTTCATCTTGGAAGCCTCCATTGTGTCTGAGGCTAAGTAGAAGTGTTAATTACACCACGCTCATTTTCAAGGTGGATATTACAACGTCTTTCCTGCTGCAGCTGGAGCTGGGGGAATTTACAAAAGCATTAATACTCCATTCTGGAGAAAATAAAGCATTGTAAATGTCCCCCAAAATGCACTTAAAATTTTCACACAATTCAGCATTTGCAGAAGTTGCAATTAGCTAAGCCAGTGCTGCATCTCCCGAAATAACCAGTTCCTTTCTTTTCTGAAGCTTGTTATAACGCTGCAGAGGTTGTTAGATGTTTTCTCACCATCGGATTGGTTAGGTTCAAATCTGTATATTAGAGATTTGAAAAAGAGTTTTTTTTAACCCTCCTCTTACAAAGAATGTTCCTTTCCTCCAGGCACCTGGATTCTCTCCTTGCACAGTCCTTCCCTTGCTCCCAGTGCAATTAGTTTGAGCCAAAATCAGAGCCATGACCCAAAATTGCCCAGGAAGAGCTGGGCATTAGCCCTTCAAGCCACCCACGTCCCCTTGCACGTTCACCCGTGGCTCAGCCCCCAGGCTTCTGCCTCAGTACCTGCTCTGCACAAAGCCGTCAAGGCGGTGCAGAACACTCCAAAGACCCTTGAGACTGGATTTCTCCCTGGAGACTGCTCCGCTGATCAATTGCCATCAGATGTGCACGCCAGGAAAGCAAAGCAACTGCCACTCAGTGACTCCAGCTTACCACTTGGTACACCTGAAAATGAGAAACACTTCCATGGAAAGGCTCGAGTCTGCAGGCAGAAGGGTATTCAACAACTGCTATTACAGGGAACAAGTAGAGACTGCATGTGATATGCTTAAATGACACTGACATACTTTCATTATATAAATTCTAGGAAAAAAATCAGCATCTGTGGAAATACTTGCAAACATATTCCTGCTTAAATTGTCCCCTTTTGGTGCACAGAAGCACAAACCACTTTACAAAGTTAAACTGCTCTGTGAGCTAGAATTTATGTATGTGTACGTACACACACACAGCCTAGCTTACATCCTGTATTTTATATTTTGTATGTCAGCAACTTTATATAGGAAAATATTGCATGTATAAAGAATCATCACTCTGACTGTAAAAATTCAGGTTTCCTTGGGTGAAAAACATTATCTGCTTAACTGTGCGTAGTAACGCTACAAATTCATATAGAGCACGAGGCAACTTTATTGCAGTGTAATTTCCAGGGGAGTTCAGGCAGCATTCAGCGAGCTGGAGTGCAGCATGGCTGGCACTCTGCGTTGTGATGGGATTTGGGCAGGGATTGCCCATCAGCTCATTGATCCTGCAGCAGATAGCCTCACCCCTGCAAAAAGGATTATAAAACCTTTAATTGCTTAAATAGCTGGGTTCCTTCCATGGCTGGAAAGAGGCAGCTGTCCCGCTTTGCCCTCCAAGCTCTGCTATGCCTGCTCAGCCTGGCCCAGCTCCTCCTGCACCCAGGAGCTGCTGGTACCCGCTCAGCCCCTCGCCCCTTGCTCCAGACAGCAGCGAGAGGAGCTGCCAAGGAGAGGCTGAGCCACCCCTAACACGTCCTGGGGAAGCAGAACACTGCACACTGCAACTTTAAGATCTCCGTAATTAATAGACATAAGTGATTGATTGACCTCAAAACTTCGTGGCAGGAAATCTATTCACTTGTCAATCAACCCAGAGGAGCTGCCATTTAAAAAGGACTAAGACAGATGGCAGCGATGAATTGCGCTGCGGTAAAACGAAGCTAGGAACGCACCGTCAATTTTTCACTTTAATCTGCACCAAAATGTCGCAGTGTTCATTTACAGTGTTCATGGGTACTGCCACATACCATATGTAAGATGACTGCGGGCTGAGGGGAGGCGTAAGAATTTGGTAACAAATTGCACCAGGTGTAAGCAGGACGTGCAATTGCTTCACCATCAGAGGAGGCTCACAAGAGGCAGATCCAGCACGGAGCTGGTGCAGGTGAGTGGAATCCCAGCTCTGTTCACTCTGGTTCAGCGTTCCCTAATTTAAAGCCAAGACGTGTAATTCCAGGTTTATTTTCTGCAATTAAGATTTTAAAATGTTGGCCTCAATATTTTTGCAGGAATATGCTGAGCATTATTTTCATCATAATTAGTGACACAAAACAATGTCTGTCAGCTTAACTTTTAATATTTTATAATCAATAGCTAGATACAAAGATACAAATTATTCTGAAATCCAAGATCAATTACCAGTTCCTTTTTGTTTCTCCACATAGGAAATTAAGGCAGCTGTCAGCAATGTTGTGTTTCTTGGAGGGGACCAGCAACCGAAGTCTCGCCGCACCCTACGTAGGCAGTCCCATGCCACAGGGGGCTGCTGGTGGGTGCCTGCACCCCCTGTGCCCATAGGAGCTGGTTACAAAGCACCTCGCAGGAGCCCCGTTGAGACAAAGCCCCTCCCTAGGAGACGGTTTTGCAGGATTTTGTCCTTATTTCAGCTCTTTGTGGAACTGGAATAAAGGGTCCCTGTCATTATCTACATGAAAGTAACATCCTTCCTCTAATCGGTTGGACAAGTAGAGTAATGCCAGTATCTGATCCACAATTAATTACTGAGACAATTATCTTAAGAATCCACAGGCTAACATTCCCCGTGATTAGTGGGAGATCATTATCTACTCCGATAGGAATTTCTTGCTGTATTAATGGAACTGTATGAGGCGTGACTGGAGCTGTCCTGCGTGCATTAACAGCAGAGACGGCACACTTGGCAATCGCCCTTTGCTCCTCGCACCCCGCCAGGTCCTGTCCTTGCCCACGGGTCACCAGGGGCTCTCAGAGCTCTGTCCAGCCATAACACTCATGACTAACATTTTTGGTGATGTAGTGGAGCCCACGTTGGCCTTACAACAGGCAGTGCTAGTCTGGACAGACGAGGCCACCAGCAAGATGCAGGACGCGCTGCTGGCCATGGGGGAATGGTGTTTTGGTGATGCCCAAGAGCTGTGGGCGGCTTCTGAGCACCCCAGGCTGCTGATGTCCCAGCAGTGGGTGATGACAAACGGGAAGCCCGAGCCTTGCCCAGGAGCCGTGGCAGCACCAGCGCTGCGGGGTGAGCACAGCGGAGCTGCCGGAGCGGGGCTGGGCGGCTGCAGCAGCAACGCCGCAATTACTGCCTGCAGCGAGGCAAACGAGACAGACAGGATAATCAATGCTATAAAACTGTCATAATTATACGTCCTTTCTGAGTAAATAAAAGGCAGGCATTAAACAAGCGGGACATAAATACAACGTGTTAAGGAAGCAGAGGAGTGTGGTTCAGAGAAGAAAAGAGCTTCTCCTGATACCAGCACCCGGGGCCAGGCAGCTCAGACGCCCAGCTCCAGCCAGGCTGCCTCCAGCACAAAGGTTTGTGTTTCCTTAGAGGAATGACAATATTTACTGCTTCATTTACAAAACAGACTTCTGCTTAGCAAAACAAAGCAAAACCAGCCCCCAAGCAGTTACAAGAACACAGGAAACCAGCACCTTCTGCATGCCCACGGAGACCAGGGTGCTGCAGGAGGGCAAGGTGCCCCAGTGCTGCACATCCCGCAGCAGCAGCAGTGCAGGGCTGTGTCCTGGACGGTTTCTCCCCATGGTCCATGCACTCACAGCCCAAAGGTTGTGGGTCTGTCCAACAGGGGCCGGCTGCTCATCTCTGACTTGGGCAGCTTCCCCTTCCCCACAGGGAGCGGTCCCCACGGCCGCTCATTTTGCCTCATCCCTTGGAGAGGACTGCCAGCAATCCAACTGCTTCTCCCCAGAGGAAGGTAGGAATTAAAGACACGCAAATATTTTAGGGGGATTGGTTCTTGGTGACAGATAATGGGATAAATAGGAAATAAAGAGAGGCAATGGTATGCAGTGGACACCAAAGTCAATGAAGCTGCTGTAATTTACAGCAGCTGAGGTCCCCCCTTGAGTCATAAACCATGACTCTGCAACATCACGTATAATTAAAATACTAATCTCTATGGAAAGTATGTGCGTTTAGGAAAGCCATAATCATGGCTGAACACAAATGCCGTTCATTCTTGTGGATGTCAGACGGTTTCCAGCAGGTAATAGCTGTCTGTGCAATGATGCTTTCTTCCCTCCCTGCTTCTTCCAAGCCTGCATTGACCTCCTGGTGGTTTCAATTAAATAAAGGCAGAAACATCTGTACATGAAGATAAATACATTCATTAGCAGCAGGATTTGATATGACTTCATTAAATCATGGCATCTGAAAACCAATTATCATAGAATGGTTTGGGTTGGAAGGGACCTTAAAGACCATCAGTACACACACACGGAGCCTGACTCCCATTGCTCTGATTCACACACTTCAGAAATCTGTGTTCACCAGCAGGCATGTCTGGAAGCCATTGGCCAGTGTGCATCTCTCAGATTCCTGTGAGCAGTGTCCCTACAGCCAAATCACATGCTTTCACAATGCTTTTTTGAAACTTTGTCCACATTAAGTTGTTCATGTGCAAGAAGAAATCCATGAGACTTTGCTAGACTCAAAGAAACCTCACGAAACTCCGGTATTTAGTGACAGAAACAATGTTACATGGAGTACATGGCTCTGGTCATGGAGCAAGTATCCAGAAGAAGGGAGAGTTGGCAATACTTTGAGAAAGCAAGGTTATAAGCCTCACTGGACAAGATACTCACAGCTTGCACTGTGATACGTCCTGTGACACTGGGGAAGGAGAGGAGAGAGAACCAAAGCGAACTAGAAGCCTGTTTCCTAGCATGCTATTTCAAACACTTGCATTTAAATTATCTTTGGAGTGCAATGGTGTGGAATATTTATTATCGATTATATGCTCCTGCCACTCCTGTGAGTGTTTACAGGAGGCTGCTTAAAATTCAGGGCTGATGCCTCCATTTCAGGATTGCTGTTCCCAGGGAAGTACCCATCTGAGCACAAGTTCCTGAACAGAATAAACCATTCATTTGCTTCAAAGCAAACCTCTCTTCCAGGTCATAGGAATCATCAAAAGATATTTGTAGCAATTTGTATGCAGATGCATTTATTTAATCTGAAGTTATTTGTGCAACTGCATTGTAATAAGACGAGAAATGGGAGATAATTTTCAGAGAGGTTCTGTTATCTTCTTGTTTAGAAACAAAACGCTCCCATTTCCTTTACCAGGGGCTCAGGCTGGCTTTTTAAGAGCAGTGAATACACCTCACAAGGTACAGTGGGGTGCTGCCACTCGAGGTCAGACACTTAGCTCGACAATTCTGTTGTATGAAGTCCTCTGCACAGGAACCTGGGCGGGTGAGGGGACGGGATAGCTGCGCTTTAGGGGGCTGATGACTGGGATTTGAGTTGTGCTCCCCGCCTGGGGAAGGGGCACTACAAAACCTGGTGGCTAGAGCAGAGCAGTTCCTGCGGGACACTGAAAGAAATGAAATACAAAGCTGCAGGAAGACCGAGGATTGCAGGGCTGCAGGCACCATCCATCCCAGGGACATCCCTCAGCCTTCCACAGCTGTGGTGGTCCTGCTCCCTGGGCCGACACCGCACCATGCAAGGGTGCTGGGAAAATCCACCCTGAGTGCTGACGCTCTTTCAAACTGGTAATGGTTTAATAATTTAGAGTTAGGTCCCCAGACACCACAGTGGTTGCCCAAAACCTAAGATATCACCAGAAAGTATTCCAGAGAAAGAAGCTTGGCTATTATGCTTCTAATCAGATGGTCTTGAGAAGCTGTAGGATAAAACTAAAGAGAAACAAAGAAAAAAAAATGGGAGAGAGGTAATGGAAGAAAAACAGAGATAAAGTGCTGTCTGGAGAGAAGTGTGAGGAAATATGCCCCACAAAATAAATCGAGAAACATGAGAAGACGATGAGATCTCATTTATCTCTCATGCATTGAGCATAACAGAATAATAAAAGGGCCTCTCCAAAGTCTTCCCTTGTTCAGGATTCACAGGAAGAACATACAGAGATCAAACTTTTAACACAGCTTTGAAAACTCTTAAGGTTTTCCTCAAGAAAAGAAAAACAAAGATACTTGGCATCATCAGCTCTGCACCACCTCTAGAAGCTGCTCATGCCGAGTTTAGGTGACCAAGTTGTTATTAACCTGCCAATTAGGCTTTTAATTTAGGTGAGTGTTTTCAGCCAGAGAACAGTTCCAAACTCTCGAGGTCAGTGCTTTTCAGACAAAAGTTGTGCTCTGATCTCTCACAGACACTTGAGAAGGAGCCAGAAAGATCCTGACCTGCAGCTCTGTGCGGCCAGAGCACAAAATCCCGACCCCAGTTGGAATTTCCCATCACTTTGCATCCAGCTCTGCTGTGACCCACAGAGCTCCAGCCCCGGCCAGCAGCAGTGGGTGCTGACACCCACGCCTCACCGTGCTGGATCCCACAGCCCCGGAGGAACCCCATGAGGTCTGTACCCCCTCGGCAGGTACTGCAGGATGAGAAATGCAAGTGTTTCTGTGCCACCTCTTACAGCACGCGGCCGTGGAAATGATTGTTTCGTTGTTTGCCTGGTGAGGAAAATACCTTGAGTTTGTACTCGTAAGAGGGATTATTGTGTTAGGGCTTGGAACATGCTAATCCCCACAGTGCCATCAAGCCTGTTGTTCTTTTGTAGCTAATAATCAACATTAATTCTTTAAAGTCTCTTGCTTTGCCTCATTCCTCT
The DNA here is from genome assembly GCF_009819795.1 of Aythya fuligula. Taxonomy (NCBI): domain Eukaryota; kingdom Metazoa; phylum Chordata; class Aves; order Anseriformes; family Anatidae; genus Aythya; species Aythya fuligula. Next base: position 2,108,504 of record NC_045583.1, on the reverse strand, counting down.
CTTATTCCAATAAATGTCACAAAATCATTTATTACTCTGAGATGACAGGTCGTAGACTTTAATTTGATTTCCCTCTGCTCGCACTGCTGATGTCCCTTGGGAGACAGAGTAATTTTTACCGCATATTTTTGGAAAATGACATTGCTATAAATGCCAGCAAAATTGAGGGAGAGGGGACTTAAAAAAAAAAATAACCTTTCCTCCTGTCACTGGCATAATGTCAGGAAGGGTGCAGGCACCTGGGTTTCTGCTCTACCTCTTCAAACAGCCACTAATAGGAGTGCTGCTGTGCAGGGCAAGGGTGTTATGGGGAGAAGCCCCCCTGCCTAGGCATTTCAGGGGGCAGCCTGGTCCTTTTCCCCCAGGTCCCACCGGGCACCCTCCCACCCGCACCACCCAGCAGCTCCTGGCCTGGGAAGCAGCAGAGCCATGGCCCCAGGGGTGGAGAATGGCAACCAGGGGTGGCCCGTGGCACCCACTCACCCCTCCACATGGGATGTGGTCCACCACCACATTTACTGAGAGGAATTGTTTGAAGGAAACCTCCCTGCAGCCCAAGGGGCGTAAGGAAAACAGATGTGGCAATGAAGTCAGGAATGCTGTTAACACACTAATGTTATGGGTGAGATTTGAGGAGTAATTTGCTGCATGACTGCAGAGCAAAATAAACCAACGATGCCAACAAAAGCAACAACCTCTGCAGGTGTGGGTGACAACACAGGAGTTTTTCCAAATGAGCCCCCAGCACTGATTCTCTCGCAGCCACTGGGGTTTGCTTCTCGCTGAGGCACCTTCTTGTGCTTCTGCTTTCTGCCCATGGCTGTAACCCCTCAGAAGCCCCTGCTACCCTGAAATCTCAGGCGTGGGTCACTGTGTCACTGTTAACTTTTCCCGTGGCTTTCCTCCTACACTTTCCACCTTCGTTAAGTTTACTCGTCCCCTGAGGCTGTTTTCTGAGCTTAGCAGGAGAACTTTCTCTTTGCAAAGCCCTCTTCTTCTCCCCGTTTTGACTCTCTCTGTGGTGCCTTTTCCTCCCGGTCCTCGTTAGCATTCAGACACGCATCTGTGGGGTTACGTCTTCAAGGTTAAAAAATTCCGATGGCAAGTAAGATTCCCAGTCTGAAGTTTTCCTTTGAAGTCTTTTTACAAGCCATTGGGGAGGGCAGTAGGCAGAGAGGCGCTGTGCAGAATACTGACACCGGGACTCAGCGCATGAACCGAGGCCCAGAGAAATTTTGCAGCGATTTCTGTTAGGGGATTTGGTTAATGCTACGGGACTTTCATCCTAATGTAGAGGAAAAATGAAATCACGGAGCAGTGAACAATAGGAAAATTAATCATTAAGACTTTTGTTTTCAAAACTATAGCTGTTCACCCAGTTAATATTCATGAAAGGTAACTTAATATGTAAAGTACAATAAATTAAAGCCATTATTTCAGCGTCCTTCTGCTCTTCCAGGAGAGTGCATGACATATATTGTAAAACTGAAAGAATAATTAGAATTCATCTCTGGGAAAGAAAGCTAGGTAATTACCATTAGCAAAATCTTTCTGCCATTTTCTATCAAGGAAACAATTCAGTTATGGTATTACCAACAATCAATAGCAGTGCACTTCAATAACTGATGGTAAGAACATGCGTCTGCTGGTTAAGTTGACCTTACGCTGCGATCTGCCCAAGTGCAACAGAAGATGCTGCACAACAAACCAACATGCAGGGGGAGAGTTGGTGCAGGATAAATTCAGGTCCACTTTCCTGACAGAGAGAGAAAACTGAAGTGCTTGGGTCTAATCCCAGGTGGTAATCAAAGATATAGAAAACGTGCAGGTTCAGCACTTTCCCCTGCACTACTTAGGGTTTTCAAGCTGCAAACATCTTTTATATTCTTTCCTAAAAATCCCTGGGTTGTCCCACGCAATGACAAACGGCTGCTGTGCTTCACCCAGCAGCGGCTGTGGCTCAGCTGTGATCGGGAGCGAATCTCTACAATCTGCTCCACTTGGCCTCGATGGGGATACTTCAGGACCCAAACTGTCAGACGAAACCCTGATTCAACAAAACAGTCAAGCAAAGCACAATTTAATGCCAGTGGCTGACATTAAATATGTGAAGAATTCACTTCAGACCGTGCCCATTTATCTTTGGTGGGCTGGGACAGATGTATGATGTTGCTCCTGAAGAGCTCTTACTGCGGGTTTAGGTGCATGAGGGCTGTCAGGTGCATTGTCTCAGACACGCTCAGCAGGAAACAACACCCAGTGCGTGGCACCCCTGGGCATGGTGCCTAGCACGGGGCTCGGGATCACGGCAGTCATTGCAAGCAAAAAAACAGCAAAGATGATAGAAGCTGCGCAGCTCCAGGGGCCGGATCCTGAGCCAAAGGGAGCCCCAGCGGGGAGTGTCCGGGTTGTGCACCTCCATCATCTTCTACCGCTTGGTTTGATTTTTTTCTGGGGGTGGGAAGGCCGGCTACTTTAAATGCTTTTGATCAATTCTTTTTTCAACCGTTATTTGCTGAAATTAAGTGGGTTTTGATTGGAAAATAAGCTTAACCAACTGCTTTATTAGTCAGCGGAAATTGCTTTGGCTAATTGACAGAGGAAATATTGGAAGGGAATTCAAGACCTGGAAAATGTTACTTAACAGAAACAGTTCAGCTCCTGTAAATCACGTTAGCATTCCATTTTGTGGTGATATTGAATGCGGGCGCATTATAGGCTCCTTTTCAAGGGGAAGCAGTAGAAAATTTTCCTACTAGTAGAAAGTAATTGCCTTAGATTTATTGAAATAAAGATGATTCATCTGAGTTTGTGACTGGGAATACGAGCTCTTGAGGTGAAGAACTGAACCCGGTGTTGTGACTCACGTCCTTACCAGCCCGCCCGTGGTCCCTGCTTCAAGCCCATGGCCCACACGGTGCTGCCCTGCACCTCTCTCCCCCTGCTGTGCCCTCCTGCATGGGCACGCAGTAAATACTTCCCAAATGCGGCTGGCAGACAGAGCCAGCAGGAGCCAGAGCGGTGCAGAACAGTGGGAAATTGCAGCAAAAAGCTTGGTGCCAGATGGTTGTATGCCCAAGCGATTCCTTCAAAAGGATATTGGAAAGGAAGCTGGAACTCGTAGTCCAGATTATTTATCTCGTAGGAGAAATGAAGTGCTAAATGTCTAGGTTTTCACTAAAGCTTCCAGTGTAATTAAGGGCAGCAAAGGATAGAGAGGAGCACCAGTGGGTTTAATCCCCAATTTAGACAGAACAGAGCATGGAAAAGTGTTGCCGAGCTCTGGCAGCGGCCATGGACAGTCCTGGAGGAGCCCGGCCAGGAGGGGAGGGCTGGAGGCCGGCTGGCCAAACAAATTTAATTAAGGCCTGGTCCTTTCATGAAGCAGTGGACTTGCAGCCTCCCTGATCAACACCCAGCTCGGCGTGCGCATTGCTGCACGTGTGCGGCATTTCCTGGCTTATCAGAGCCACCTCCCTCATGTGGCATTTCGAGAGCAGGCGCAGCAGGCACCGAGCTTTGCCAGGTCAGAGGGCCAGGAGAGCCTTGTCCAGCATTTTGCTTCTTTTCAACAACCACCTGCATTTCGGAGGGAGGTCTCTGGAGCCTGGGTTTAACATCAACTGAAGACAAAGACAAAGACAAGAGCTCTGGAAAGCTGGTGACCGATGTCTGTTCCTAATGAGAGAGGCATTGCTGCTGGATAGTTTTGCTTAATTAGCACATCGCCTGCAAATATTATGAAGCTCTATAAGCTGCACTGAAACAGAGAAAGAATAATTTGTTGTATGGCTTGGCCTTAGGATTCCTCTGCGGTGAATTATTAGGTTGGTGATAAATACATTTTGTCATTTCCTACATCATAAACATATATTTCTAGTGCTAATTAGAACAGATTCATTGTTGCAGAAGTTATAAGTACCTATAAAAGCCTGCAGTTGTTGCACTAAGTACTCTGCATGCAGCTGTGCCCCCACAAATCTAGAATACTGTAGCAGATGGCAGGTATTATTGTACAATTAGCCAGAAAGGCCAGGCTACCTGCTTACCTATGTAATTAAAGAGTTTGGAGAAAAAAACATTCATCTAAGGCAGAAATATCAGTATCGTATCCCTTCTGCCAGGTTTCAGGTTCTGTTTTTGAGCCCTACACTTGCTGCTGGGCAATCCGTGCTTTGCTGGCTGCAGAGAGGCTGCAGCCCTGCCCCCAGCCCTGGCAGAGCAGGGGGAAGCCCTCCAGCTTCAGGGCTGGTACCAGCAGATGCCAGAATAAATAGAAAATTGCATCCCCTAAAGTAATTCAGCATTCCCTGCTCTCTCTTCATTGGGTTTCCTTCTTTTGCTTTCTCTAACACAGTTTTGAAGGTTTCGTCAAGCGGCTGTATGTTCTCCTGGCATAAACGGACAGTTCGTCAATGCTTTCTGACCTGCAGATGAGGATTAGCATTGCAATCAGAAAATTATGCCTTCTGTCGAGCTGAGCTTGCTGGCAGGCATCAGAAGCATTCCTGCCCCTCCACAGGCTGCTCCGAGCGGTGGTGCCCACATCCAGCCAGGAGCCTGCAGCCGCGGCAGGACCCGCACCCAGGGCTGCAGGGACCCTCCCAGGAGAGGAAGGAATGGGAAGTGCCCAAGAACCCCTTCCCTGGACGCTTTTCCAGCTGCTCATATCAGCACGAACCTTGGGACTGAGGGACTCAGCCTAGCACAGCACAACCTTGCAGAAGAAGCGTGCAGAAAGCTCCGGGATTTTGTTGTGCACGGAGCTGTAAAACACAGCCCCTTCTGCTTCGACTCCCCTGCTTCACCTGGCATGTACATTGGCACAGAGTGTAAATAGTTATAACCTAAAATGAGAGAAAATGCTGAAATTAATATTAAAATTCTCGCCTAATTTTGGACTAAGCTCCTGTTTTGGTCGCAATCAATAAATCTGTTCAAAAGTGCAACGCTAGGACCATCTTCAGAAAGAATGAGGTTCCCAGGCAGACTCCCAGCCTGATGAAGACTCAGTTCAGCTCATGCTTTAACGTGCAATATTCCTTGCAGAGTGATGAACTCAGAGCCAATAAGGGGGCAATTTCTTCTTGGGATCTCATTTGGGCCAAAAATGACAAATGCAGCTGCTAATTTAATTGTCTATTGAATTGCCTCTCTCAGAGCTGGCCCAAAAATCAATGCATGGAAATATGTTGGCTGCATGTACCTAGCATTATATATAACCCCAAATAAACCTGTGCCTACTTTTAGTCAATTGCAAAACAGTGTAAGATGGTAATAAAGACTGAACACAAATAGGCTATTTGGCTGAAATATCTGTAATTTAAAATGTGAATGTTCCTGCTTCCACAGGAGCTGCAATGAAAGGTCACGCGCTGGCTGCTGCGCACAGAGGCGGTGGGGGGACGCCTCGCGTGCAGCAGTGGGTTCGGTACCTGGGAGCTCGCGAGGTGCAGCCCAGGCCATAGTGCACGTGTGGAAATGCCCTGAAGGAAGGGCTTCACGCCGAGCCATCAGCAGCAGGACGCGTCCACCCAAGGAGGCCAGGGACTATCCCCCAGCACAGAGCTGGGCGGTGCTGGTGGGAGCTTTGCACGGCTGCTGTGCTGCTCGCAGCATTCATGCTGAGAATGAGACATCCTCAGGATGTTGATCCAGTACTATTCGGCAGCAGTAAGTTTATTTTTCTGAAAGATGCGAGGCTGCCTGCCCCGGCCTTCAGGTGCTTGTAGCACATCTAGCACCGTGCAGGGCGAGGAGGCAGCGTCCAGGCACGGGGAGGAGAACCGGTGCTGAGATGATGCTCCCACACCCGCACGGAGCAAAGCCAAACTCTTGGGCTGTCTTGGGGCTGCAGCGTACCCCAGGGCCCAGGAGGCAGCGAGGGCTGCAGGAGAGTTTAATCCTGAGCTTGAGTAGCCAGAGCCCTGTGGAGCGGGTTGAAAACACAGCCTTGGCTGCTGAGAACATCAGGCAGAGTAAGCTCAAGCTCCCTCTGGAAGTCTGACTGTGTTTCTCCCTGAGCATCATTTGCACAGGCCTCATCACTTAGCGCGATGCAATGTGAGAAATGGACTTTCTCATCAAGAGCACAATGTCAGAATTATTTTCCTCTTGTTCTTTCAGGTACCTGTGCTCTCCCATCCTCGATTAAATGTCAGGTCGTACTGGGTATCCAATCAAAGCCAGAGCTGTTTCAGATCCCATTTCACATGAGCACAGGGAGGAACTCTGAATTTTTATCACCTTTCTGTTGGAATGAAGGCTCCAGGACCGAGCAGAGATGTGTCCAGCACACAGAAAATTGATGCTGGGGGCTCCGTGCTGGGGCTGCCTGCGCCCAGCGCCAGGCTCTTGCGCCTCAGCCTGCCCTTGACAAACACAGTGCTGGGCTCATCGCCTCCTTTATGCACTATGTTCCGCTGAATTAGGCTCAAAGATTAAAGCAATATGAAAATAAAATTGAATTAACCTGATGAGAAGGCAAATAATGTCATTTGTAATTAGATCTTTTGTCTTTCCATTTCATTCTCGGCTTTTATTGTCTTTCTCTTTTCAGCTTTTATGTCGTCTCCTCATCCCTCTCCTGATATATTTTTTTAAATCCCTTGCTAAGCTCTGAATAACACGTCTGCACCGAGTAATCCTCAGACAAATGACTAGCTGGGGGCTGCTGCACAGCATGGCAGGCGGGGACGGCAGCCTGTCCCCTGTCCCTGGCAGCCCCGTGGCTGCTGCCTTGGCCTCCGGCGTCCCCGTAAAGCCCACGCCGCAGCAATTACTGCCAGCAGGGGCATGGGAGGCCAAAGGGACTAGCCTCGTAAAGCCCTACAAGGCAGTGTATATAGAGTGCGTCGTGTTGTTGGAAATCAGCCCAGGCTGTCCTGACACCGACAGGGATGGAGACCACCCTGCGGGTTTCAGCTCCACGCCACCCCTGGCTCTGCCCAGCCCAAATGCACTGAGCGGCCCCCATCCAGGGCTGGGGGGCAGCAGCTCTCACCCAAAGGTCGGCCGACACGAGGGGACGTTTTTGTTTAGAGCTTTGCAGTTCTAAGTCCCAGCACCCCATGTGCTGCAGTTTCTCCCAAGCCGATCTTGCTTGTCCATGGCTGTCGGTGATTTTTCTCTTGCAGCAATGAATGGCAAAACTAAAACAATGTGCTGGCTTCAGGGTCAGGGCAGCGAACTGGAATTTGACCTAAGGACTAACAGAGAAGAGCAGCACTGTTCTCTGCGTACTCAGACTTTTTTCATGTATTGGCTCTATGCAAGGAAGGCTCTGATCAAATTACCTCCCAAGCATGCTGGCTCTATTTGCCTAGGACCTGAGTTTTTACAACTGTATATTTTTTAATTGAGAAAGATGAGAGCTTAGTTTTCAGCATCCCGCTTCAGCTCCTGCCTGGCTGTTTTTATCATCCAGCTAACACTGCTCACATTCATCTGTACCTGGATGTTTTTGCTGTAGCTGGTGTTCTATGATTCATACTTTTAGTTTCCCTAAATTGGATTACTGCAATCCTAGGCCTTTTGGGCTGCTTGGAAACTATTCTATCACTGCTGTCACAGTGCCGAGTGCTGTAGCACTGTGTAACATGCAGAAATTTCAGCTCTGATGCCTGTTATGGTTAATCTTGATCCACTTCCTTGCTGAGAGTGGATTGAGTTAATGCTATACAGGATGCTTTGCACCAGGCTCACGCACAGCACCGTGGGGCTGGACCATGTGCCTTCACTCGCTTTAACTTCCCTCCTTGCCTCCTGTTTTGATTCTCCAGACCCCATAGTATTAAGCACTAATTTCCCATTTATTCTCCATTAAAAAAAAAAAAAAAAAAAAACTTTTTTTTTTAAAAAAAACTTCTAATAGCTTTCCTAAAGCCATAACCCGCTTTGTCTGTAGTTTAATAGGAAATCAATATCGTTGTAATACAATGAAATTAGCATTGATTTATCTCCTTGTAACTGGCAGCTAAGCCAATAAGATATTAGTCCGTGGGCTCAATCCAGGAGGTCCAGTCGGCTTCAAGCCTGATGTATTTCTCTTTGCTAATGATTAATTACAAAATCCGGCACAAGGTTTGCAGAGGGGATTAGGCGGAACAACAACTTGCAGCAGTTTTCTAAATGAATGCAGAAGTGGAGCCCGTCAAACCGAGGTGCCTCTCCAGCGCGGTGCTGGTTGGCACAGGCTGGCTGAGGCTTGTGCCACCGCGCTGCTGGGCAGCACCTTTGCTTCACTAAGAAAGCCACAGAAAACAACAGCATCGCACAAGGATCACCCACAGAGCAGGCAGGGCAGCCAGGGAGGGCTGCAGGGCAGGAGGGCAGCGTGGGGCTGGTGGCTGCACGGCAGCACTCGCGTAGCGGCTGCTGGAAGCTGTGCCAACAGGAAACCAGAGGGTACAGACGCATTTCTGGCCAAGGAAAAAGGACATTTGTCTCTCACTCGGAGGACGGGGAAAGCTGTTTCTCATTTTAATAATGCAGTGATTAACTGAGAGGCTGGAGGGAATACTCCTTTGAGAAAGGAATGCTCTCGACTGCAGTTTACACGGGATCTACAGTAATTCTGTTGTATTAATATAATTACCAGGCAATCCATTTCAATAACGTAATCACAAGCCATATTTCATTCCTCAATTACTGTTCTGATTAGAACAGTTTCTAAGCCATAACCTCCCCACAAACCCATCACTAAAATGATTTTTAAAGAGAACAATCCAATAATTACTCTCACCATGTTAAGCCAATTAGCCCAGTGGCAACAGAGCAGAAAGGTATTTTTCTTACGAGCTACTCATCAGCAGTGGAACGAAGTTTCAGCAGAAGAACGTGACCCTCTTCAGAGGCCTTTTTAAAAGCTTTTGGCCTTTCAAATGCCAGATACAGTGGGACAAGCCAGCTCTGAGCAGCAAAGGCACTGGTGCTCTTGCCCTGGCACAGCAAACTGGGCTGGATTTGTCCCATCTCCCCCCAGGCACCAGCAGCTCCTCCGCAACCCGCAACTGAATGGCAGAAACGGAGAGCATCCCCAATGGGAAATTTATATTCTTCCAACCGAATGGACTCTTATTGTTGTCAAATTTAGCTAACTTTAATAATCATTTACTTTCTAAAATCCACGTGCTGTACCAGCTACCAGCTGGCTCGGCGCAGAGCGGCCCCCGTGCCTTGTGCAAGCTGGGAACACCGCACAGATGAACAGAGCTGGGTAAATAATTTACTTTATTAATTTACTGAGAATCTTTTCCTGTTCTTAAGCTTCCTGCACGCGGATATGATTTTCTTCAGATTTCCCTGTTGTTTGATGTGGTTTCCCAAGCAGTTTATGAGAACCACTGGCCTGTGGCTTGTCCCCAAGCAATTCCTTTCCCAAGCAGCACATGGGGAAAGAGAACCCCATGCATGTTATTAACACCTTTTCTGGGGATTAAAAGAAGGCAAACCTCTGAGGAGCCGGGCTCATGCCCCCAGTCCCGGGCTGTGCAGCTGGCACCCTCCTGAAAACCTGCAGCACTCCCAGGCACAGCCTGGGGTGTCCGAAATTTAAACAAACCGCACTCCCAGCTGCCCAGGAGATCACGGCAATGTGCAAGGGCTGAATCCTCTTGTCTCAGCACTGATATTAAAGAGTAGAAATGTGACTGTTTATTACAAGAAAGCAGCTCAGAAAGCTGCGTATTATACATGATCATGTTATACATGATGGTTTTGCACTGCAGTCCTCTGAGAGTGTAATGAATAAAATCTTGACAACATTCTCTCCCGCATTAATCATTTTAAGCTGATCCTACAGGATACAAGGGCAAATTAAATTCTATTTGCAATTTCATGCATGACGCACAGGCGCAGACGATTCCTGAGCTAGCAGTTTTTCAGTAAGACAAGCGTGTAAGTTGCAATTATGCAGTTACTTTCTCCCATGTGCCAACACTCTTATTACTGACAAATTTATAAATGAAAATGTATGAATGGTATTAAATTCACCTTCAAGGATGTACTAAATTAAAATGAATAACTTGTAAGACTGTATTTGAAGAAAAACACTACTTTTAATGCTTAAAATGACAAATGGAAACTCTGAGCCTTTCCAGGGCTGCTTCCACAGACTGATCTCCCTGCATGACCTGGTGTGCCCTGCAGAAGAGGGGATGCTCAGCACCCTGCTCCTGCCAGGTGCTGGACGAGGATCCTGTCCCTGCACCAAGGGGCTGTGGCTGTGGGCAGAACGGGGACGGCTGTCCTGGGGAGCAGCCCTGCCCAGGCAGGCATTTCCAGGCACTTTTTGAGCACTTCCAGGATGTTTTCATCTTCTTTTCATGATCTGGGGGAAAAAAAAATAAATAAATAGCAGAGCAGCCTTGCTGATGTTACCCTGGATGCACAGAAGAGCACAGTGCCGGGGTTATGGAGCTCTGTGGCAGCATCCTAATCCAAGGATGGCCAGCCAGAGCTCTCTCCCTTAGCATCCCTTCCTACCAGCATCAGGAGTGTGCAGGGCCCTCCCTGCACTTCCCTCCCAGTGCCCTCCCAGTGCAGGGGGAGCCCCTGCCCAAAGCTGCCCCCAGGACGCCCAAGCCCAGGAGCCTGCGGCCCCTCTCGGCACAGCCCAGCCTCACTGCGAGCCCCCAGAGCCCGACCCAGCCCTGCCAAGACCTCTCCTGCTGAGATTTACAGTTACCATCTGACCTGTTAAGGCAACAATCTGTCGCTTCTGCAAGATTAACTATATCTACTCGGGCTGACAGAGGCTCCTGCTGCTAATTTTACATGATCTACAGCCCTAATGTCTCTTCACTTTTGGAGATGTGTGAGCAGCGTGGCATATGTAAACTCTGGTATTACTGCATGGCCTTCCTGAAGGTTTCCACCCAACACACGTCTCAGGACGGATGGCAGCCCAGGCTGTCCCTCGCTTTCCCTTCTGCATGATGGAGTCCCAGACAGCCTTCCCCAGCCTGCAGGCAGCTGGGAGTTTTTCATATCAAGAACAATGCTGACGCAGAGCTCCAGCCCACCTCCACTGCCAAACAGCAGTTTTGGAAGCAGCAGCTCATCGCCAGCTCCTGGGGGCTGTGGAGGGGAGATGCTGGAAGGCAGCAGCCACGCGTGGTCGCACGTGGGGAAGCCGGCAGCAGGCAGACCCCGGGGAGCAGGGAGTGACTCAGGCAGGATGTCTGCATAGTGCCCGTGGCCTGATGTTGATTCAGGGCTTTAAATAGGAGCAGCGCTAGGAAAGTAATCATAGAAGTAATAATAATAATCCAAGCATGCTGGCTGGCTTGGTGGGGTCAGGGCCTGGATGTGCCCAAAGGGCTCTGCTCGAGGTGTTTCCTAAGGCATAGGATGTGCTGGAGCCACCCTGCAGACCCAGCAGCCTGCTGGAAGGAACGACATCCCTGGGGCTGCCCGAGCCCATGCCACACGGGAGCCATCAGTGCTAATTGTGGCCAGGGTGGTGTCCCCAATTTGGAGCCCCCCGGCACACCTCACAGCAACCAGCTCGTCATTCTCAAACAGGATCCTGGCTTCCTGGTGCAGCCTCGGCACGGCACCTCCTTGGCAGCAGGGATGGGCAAGGAGAGAACTGGCAGAAGTCCCCAGGCTCTCCTCTCCAGGCTTCATCGCCGTGCTCGTCATTTTAAAAATCCTATTCTTGGTTTTGTTGTTGCTTTTCTCCAAGGTCCCAGCCTCTGCCGTGAAGTGATGATGTGAGTTTCTCACTTCAGCTTTCATGGTATAAATGTTCAAAACAAATGGAGCAAACTGCACTGTGCTGGTAGGAGGGAGCAGGGCAGAGCCTGTAAGTAGGCTGCCTCTCTGGAAGGCACACGCAGCCCAAATGCAGGCTACCAGGAGTAAAAAAAAGGGTATCCAGCGGGTACTTGAAGCAGCACCTTGTGCACCCCCTTCCCATGCCCAAGCTGTACCTTCCAGCTGTGGAGAGAGTGCAGAAGAGGGGCCAGACAGCAAACCTTTGTCTCAGAGAAATGCCTTAAAGTCTCCTTTGGAGGAATTAAATCCTGACTAAGTACTCCCCAGCCAGCGAGCTCAGAGATCTCTGGTGCCTCTCCATTGTGCGGTGTATGCTGATCATGCTCCATGCAAAAGTTCAAAGCCATTTCCAGATGCATTTGTAAGGAGGCCTGTGTTAATCAGGTTATAATGTAATATGCTTCTTAGTCCTCTGGAGGGGAAACTTACACTTTTCTTCAAAGCAGTTTTCTCTGATAGCTTACAACCTTCTCCCCCCACAGCCGTTCTCCTTCAGTGTTATTTCCCCACTGGGAGGAAGTGATTTTTGTGAAGTTATCATGTACAATATCACGCATCAGACTCCTTTGCTTTGGTCTTTCTCAGCACATTAGCTGCAGAGGAGCCCTGGTACAAGCAGGGCCCAGAGCAACAGAGCCAGGCATGTGCAGGTCCTGCAGCTCCCTCCCTGCTTCCCCTGCCAGGCCATCCCGCTGCCCACGTTCTTGTCCCCACGGGAGGCCCATGTTATGAAAGCACTGTTTGTTTTTTTCCCTTCTACATTAGCTTAGATGAAGAAACTCATTGCCTCGGGCTGCAAAAAGCCTGATAAAACCCCAGGAAGGATCAGGCATCAGTACAGGTCACAAGGCAGCAGCAATGTGCATGCTTACAGAGCTCTCCAGCTCCTCACATCCTCAGCTTCTTTTTCATTTTTTTCTTTGCCTCTGCTTCTCTGGTTCCTCTCCCCGTGCCATGTTCATTATTATCCCCAAAATTAGACCAGCAGGGGCAGAACACTCAGGAGGACACCTGCAGGAGGCACCTGCACCAGTGATCGCTGCAGCAGCTCCAGGCTCAGCACCACCAGCTCTGCCCAGCACCCACTGCGCTGATCCCCTGGGGTCCAGAGCCCCCTGCAGCCCCACACCGTGGGCAGAGACCCTGCTGCAGCTGGGCATGGCAAACCTCTGCCTGCGAGAAGATTTAATTAAAAAGAAGGCATCAGACAAGCAGATGGGTGCACACCAGGTCTGACCACAGGCTTGTCACAGGCAGAAGCCTCTACAACGCAGCCATGCAAACATCACGCTGTGCTCCAGCCCATCGCAGCCTGGAGTCCTGAAACTAATCCAAAATTGACATCGACCTGCAAGGCTGCTCTCAACGCTCAGTAACCTTTATTGCATGTTTTCCTGTCTGTGTGGAGTTTTCTGGTAATTTAGGTGATAACAACTAGGAGCCTCATAAAAACCCTACACTGTGTTTTATTTGCAGCATTATGTTAATGGTATACGGCTTTGCTTTGTTGGTCTACGAGTTGCCTATTCATAAGTGAAACACTTCATTCTGTGTGAATGCACCGTGCTTAATTAACGCTGGAAACCGTGCTGTAGCTGCATGGCAGAAGATGCTGAGGGCCTTCACAGAAATTGGGGAGGAGGCGGCTGTGAGATGCTGTGGGGGCAGCTCCCAGCGCAGGTTTGTCCCTGGGCATGGCTGTGGGTGCGTGGCAGCGCTGCCGAGGGGCTGCTGGGGGCCTCGGTACAGCAGCACACCCCGCTCCTGCCTCGTAGCCATTCCGGGACATGTTTGAGGAATGCTGCAGGATGCATCAAAGGGCCCTGGGAAGCATTGTTAACCCACATCAAAGATGGGGGCCCGAGCTAGCAGCTTGGCAGGGGTAGCAAAAATCACTGCAGTAAGATCAAAAGGAATAAAACACCAAGATGTGCAACATTTCTTTGCTAGGCAAAGAGAGAGCTAAGTGAGCTTCAAAGGCAGCTTCTGCATTTGTGAATGACGGCTAAATAAATAAATAAGGCAGCTGGCTCCTAGCGAGCTTAACAGCCCAGGGATGCGGGGCAGGGAAGGAGAGCTGGGAGCCACCCTGCTGGGAGCCACCGTGGGCCTGCTCCCTGCTTCCCCACGGCCCGTGTTGGTCCGGGACAGGAGGCAGGAGCTGCAGCAGGGAGGGCATTTGCACGTTGATGTTATAACACGGAGCCTGTTCTCAACACTTGTGGGAAGCCTCAGCAGGTGGGTGCACATCCAGAGGGGCTGTGAGGATGGAGAGCCCCTTCCACTGCCCCTGCTCGGGGGAAGCTGCAATAACTTGGAAACACCTGCAGGGCTGGGAGCACCACGAGATGTTCTCGGAGCCTTGTTACCCCAGTCATAGCCCTGTTACCCACATCCCGAGGGACTGGGCCTGCCCCATGGCAGCTGCCTCCCAAACCACGACCCTGGGGAGAAATCTCCCACTGCTGTAACAGCGGTGGCACAGGCAGACACCGTGGGTATTTCACTTCCATGCCAACAGCTTCATGTGTCCGCCGAAAGACAGGGATGCGGGTGACACCACGATTCACTTTGGAGGAAGAGCCCTATTTTGGGTGGTTTTCTGTTTTTTGGTCTCTCTGTCAGGAACACAGCTGAAGCAGTAAGCCCACAAACGCTGCTGAACAAAGGAGGCAGTTCTTTTATCTAAACAGGAAATTCAGATAATAAGCAGGGAAACAGCTTGGCTTAAAAACTCCCAACAAACTGCGAATTATTCTGTCTGAAAGCAACGAGCGTGTTCTAAATTTCCCGTTGGATGGCTGGGTTGTGACTGATCAAAAGACACATTTCCTCGAATGTCCGGGGGCTGCAGAAGAGCAGCAGGAAGCTTTTCCTCGCCGCCCAACGGGGCACGGGGCCGGTGCCTGTGGCCAGGCTCCCCTTGGTGCTGGGTCTTGGCACAGGGCGAGGAAAGGAAATAACACCACAGGAGGAAGCAGGCTGAACTCCGTCCCTCTGCAAACAAACCCCGTCCTGCTCTCCCTGCTGGTGTACCCAAAGCACATAAACAGTCCATTTAACACTGGAAGCTAACCAAACAGGAAGAAAATCATTCATGGCATTTTCGCAGCTTTTGTTTGTGGATCTTTGTGGGGGATTTCGGTGTAAACCTGCCTGGCTTGGCTTGTGTTAACCCTTCTTTCTCCCTGAGAGTGGAAGGGAGAAGCAGCTGAGCTCCAGACAGATGGTGCAGCCTTGTTGAATCTGCAAACACCTGTGGGTTATTCTGGGGCTGGGCTCGGCTCTGGTCCACAATGAGGTTGTGATGAAGCAGGCACAGCCCAGAGCCCTGGCCAGTGCCTTTGACACCATTCGCCTTGTATATTTAGGTTCAGGAGTGTTCGCCATCACCTCAGGTATCTCACATCCCTCAGGGCTGGCACATTTTATGCATTCAGCTGCCTCTCCTGATAAAAGCAAAACAGAGAAGCCAAGGAGCACCAAGGGCTGACATGTGGAAAGGTTAGGGGCATGACATTTATACGAGGCCATCCACAACCAGTGCTCCGTCCCCTAGCATGAGGACAAGCGCATCCCTACCCTGAGAGAGGAGCTGGAATCATTCAATGGCTCTCTGGAAACCCTAGGACATACGCAGCAGCAGCAAGGATGGGTAAAAATTTCCTTTCCAGAACTGGGTTAAAGCATTCAGCCTAGTGCGAGAGCCGTTTGGTATTTGAAGTACCATACATTTGCATTATAAAGGATCAGATCCGGGTATAAATTATATATCTTGTTTCAATACCGTCTTTAAAGGTGAGTGGAAATTGTCCTTTGAAGAACGGATTTCCGTGATAAAAGGCGGCGACTCCAGGGCTGTCGGGGCTGATGGCCTCTGATGGAACTGAGAGGCTGCTGGAGGACACCAAGGCAGCCTCGGAGCTGTCTCAGTGCTGCGGGTGTTGGTTGCACTCCTGGACGGCAATTATTGCCCTACACAGGGCATGGGGCATGAGGAACCACACGGGCACTGCCGCTGCCAGCTCGTGCCGTGGCAGCCCTGCTCAGGGCCTGTCTCCATGGAGGACAGTGCGGTTATTCCACAGCTGGAACGGTGCCTGGGGGACAGGAATTGTGCCTGATTACTGGATTACCGCTGTCCTTATCTCCCTGAAACTGTGCCCAAAGGAGGTGCAGCAGGAGGGCTGGGGATCGGTGCCCCTGCACTGTCACTGATGGGGACTTGAAGGTTGGCAGTGCCACCGCTTGGGCTGCCTGTGGGATCTGGGGGGCAGCTTCCCCATCCCAGGGATCTCCCCCGAGCTCCTTGCTGCATCTCACCTCGCTCAGCTCCTGCAGCACCTCAGGAGGCTGCGAGCACGCTCGCCTTCCAGTGCCCGCCTGGCAGACCTGCAGCTCCTGCTGCTGCAGCAGGAGGAGGTGAACAGAGGACGTTCTCTGCCTATGCTGCATTTGTACAAACATCTTCTCCTATCTGTGTGCATAGCAAGATGGATAGGTTGTTTGCATGCTGGGAGCCATAAGCGGTAGTGTGACTTACATGTTGCTGTTGTCTTCTCCAAACCTATTTAGAGGATTAGGGAAAGCCCACATCATACAAGGGATACAAATGTTATTAAGGGAGGAATGTATTTTTCAGCACAGGGTGCCTGAAAAGCATACAGCCAGTAGTGCTTTAAATACCCCAGTGCAGTTATTCATAGAAAATGTTTTCCTTCGTGTTTTTTTTTTCTTTGCTTTTTTTTTTTTTTCCTTTTTCTAATATAACCATAGTCATCATTCAGCTTTATAACTATAATAGATGGTTGTTAGAAGCCTTCTAAACAAGCCAGCACAATAAGATACAGACAGTTAACCCACATCAATTCTCTAAGGAAATTTCATGTTGGGCCCCTTAATACACTCTTTTTGAAATTATTCAGATAAGTCAGTGCATGGGGCACCGCTGCAGGGAAAATATTGAACCTGGAACAAAGAGCAATGAGATTTGAAATAATAAAAATAAAGAAAAAAACACAGATGCAAGCTTCAGGTACACCTCAAAAATTCAAATGAGCTCATTTGCAGAGCTAAAAATTTCCCAGGGACTCAAGTTGATTCAAAGAGAAATGTATTTAATTTAAAACAACTCACTTCAGGGAGCTCTGAACTGGGATGAAACGTATTAAATAATTGATCAGCCAGGGACTGAGAAAAGAGAGGAAAGAAAGAGGGAAAGAGAAAGAAAGGCAGAGGGGCACCTGTGCAGGCTGGCTCTGAGGGAGCAGCTCGTGCCAGTCACCCCCGTCCCCGTCCCCAAGCCATCAGCCCCCAAAGCCTGTGGTGCTCAGGACAAGCCGTGGGAATGGTGCCCTGCTGGGGGACCTGGGGAGATCCACCTCACCCCAGCGTCATACACACATTTTTATGATGTTTGCTTCCAGCCGCAAAGTCAAACAAAGCCTCTGTGTTCTGCATGACCTGCGATTTGTATCGGTTTCCTTTCTGCTTCGCTGGGTATTTTACAAAGTGCTTAAAATAAAACAAATATACTTAGTCCTCTCTCCTCAGTTGCTCTAAGGGCAGATTAAGATGTAGCTGGAATCTAAACACACATACTGATTATTTTTCTGCTGTGGTTCAGATTTGGATGTAGAATGGAAATACACTTTTAATGCTTGGATATAACACTGCCATCTATGCAAACAGCAATTAAAACGTGCAGCCAAACTACATAAATCCACCAGCGACAGAATAACTGCAGTTAAAGGGGAAAAATGAAAAGAAACTGCAGCTCATTTGCATTTTTTTAGTGTAATTTTGTTCAGACTACAGTTGTTCTGAATGAAATGTAACTTCTAAGTACTGTTGCATCGCACTGAGGCCACATTGTGAACGCGGGAGGCTTTGAGCTGCAGCTGGGTGATGAAATGGTGATGAGCACAGCTCGGCGGGCGTTAAGGGACCCCTCGGAGCCAGCCCCCTCCTCTCCCGTGAGCCCCTGCCTCTACTCGGGCAGCTGGGCAGCTCCGCTCGCCTAAATATTAGTTTTGGAATTGTATTTAACAGGCTCCCAGCTTATTAACCAAACCGGGAGGTTCACACTGCTTCCTAGACAATATGCTTTCTTCCAGCTACAATGAGCAGATGAAGCGATGTGTGCTGAATTTAAGGCATGCCTCTATACTGGGGAATTCACCACCCTCATCCCAGTAGCACCCCAATCCGGGGAGGCTATGGCACGCCACCTGGCTGGCAAGGGGCTCTGTAAGCGTCAGCTGGCGTTTTCTCTGTAGCGGTGGCAAACACCGGATGGATGCTCTTATAGCTTCAAATAAATGAATTAAATTACCGGCATAAATGTAATTGTTACCCACTTCATTTACTCTTGCCTGCAGTGCTCCTACCGCTGTGGCTGGGTGCAGAAGGCGCTCAGCACACCCTGCCAGCGGGGCCGAGATGCTGTGCAGCTTTGCTGGCAGGGGAAGCAGAGAGGCTGGAGGCTGAGAGACACAGCTGACAGCACAGGGGACTTCAAAACAGTTCTCGCAGCTCTCCTGTTTTTTTGTCCTGCAAGCATATGCATATATCATGGCTGTCATTCAGCAAGTGAGCTAAACCCTCGTGAGGTTAGGCATGCATTAACAGGACGGGACTGAAATCAAAGTGACAAATTCAAGGAGCTTATTTCTGTAAGTGTGATTGTGAATTTTCTGTTCTTTTCCTTGCAAGAATATTTTTGTGCTCTCCACACACACAATTTCCATAGGAAGCTAATTGTTGTAATCGCCACCATTTTTTTTGGTATGTAAATTTAATTAAAACCAGTTTTCCGTTGATCGTTAATGCTTAACCAGCTCATTATAAGCATTTATCTTTGTGAAAGAGAAACAAAGAAGCCAGACACTGGAAATGCTGACGTGATGAGCTGCTCATGGATTAGGGCCTGCGGGGCGGTGATGTCGATGGAGCCGTGGTGGCGCAGCGTGGGGCAGAGCACGGACCCCTTGACCTGTGCCCAGTGCTGGAGAGAGGCAGAAATGGGCGAGGGGGCAGCAATGGGGGCCTCTCCCCACAAGAGGGTCTGCCCAGGGAATGTCAAAGCATCACCCAGCCCAGCGCATCCCTGCAGGCTGGCCCCCAGGCAAGGACAGCGTTAGCGAGGGTTAATGAGGTATGAGGGGAGGAATAAATTTGGGCTGGAAACGACAAAAAGGTTTCTAAGTTCAGAGCAGTGAGGGTCTGGGCTGTAAAATCCTTCCAGCAGCAGTGGAAAAAAAAAACAACCCTGCTTCTAAGCAGTGTTTTGATGAATTTCCACAAGGAACTGCAGGAAGTGGTGCCTCTGATACCCAGGACTGGGCTCAGAAGCCAGCGCTGAGTGACCTGAGTGCGGTGCTGCAGCAGGACTCAGCCGGCCTTGCTTCCCTGGGATGGGGGCACGCCGGAGCCCTGCAGCCCGCAGAAGTGGCTCATTGCCTGGAAATCCCCCTGCAGAGCCGGGTTTGGGGGTTTTGTCACCAAAATGAGAGATTCCAAGGCAGCGGTGATAATGGTGGCCCACATTTCCTTCTGCAGAGTGGGATTTCTCCATTCAGCATTGGCAGAGGCCAGACATTGTTAAAGCAACACAAAACACACACCAAAACATCCCAGAGAGAGTCACGGAGGGCTGAAGAGGAGTTTCCACTCTCGAGGAAATTTCAGCTGGAGTCACCCCGGGCTCAGCCAGGCTCATGCACTATGCTCCTCTTTTGCACCGAACACATCCCGTGGAAAAAGTGTTGATTACAGGAACGCAGGCAAGTGAGAGGCGGGCAGCACCAATGAAGGCAGTTAATTGCTTACTGTGCTTTCCTTTGGCTGGTCCCTGGTGATTTTTCCATCAATGAATAATTCAACAGCCGCTGACACACAAGTAATATCTCCGTATTTGCATGTGAGCATCACCCAGCAGGGAGAGGACAAACACCTCGCCTGTCCCCCTGGGCTCTGTGTCCTGCCCTGGCCCTGTGCCCTGCCAGTACGTGGGGACCGGGGCCGAAAATCTGCCTCGGTGCCAGCAGCAGCCTCGCGGCGCTTTGCTGAGCACTGCGGGCGCAGATAATCAGATTTTCTGACAGAGCTCCCCTGTCTCACGGACCCAGCAAATCCCTTTTAATCCTTTTCTTAAACTCTTTCTTACAAGTGCTTACAACAGAGTTTATCTTTTAGCTTTGGGTCTAATTTTGGTTTCCAAATGCATTTTCTTTTCAAATGAGGCTGCAGCTGGGCTCGTTATTTCCAGCCAGGGAAGCTGAGCTCGTCATCTACGTCTGGGCAGCGGCTCCCAACTGCTGGGACGGTGCTGGTGCAGGGAGCAGGGGCTCCTTTATCCCCTTTTGAATAAAAGTGCTAAGACGGACAGGTTTGTGGCAGGGGACACCCTGCTGGGACCAGGACACGGAGTCCCGTGGGACATCTCAGTCCTCCCACGACTGGAAGCTTCTCCCACACAGAAGGTGCCTGCGCTGTTGAAACCTGGCTGATCCTGGTACGAAAAGGCAAGCAAGGACAAAGGCAGGGAGGTCCCGTTCCCTTCCCAAGGCAGCAGGTGCTCCCCAGCCTTAGCGGTGATCTTTGTGAGTGAAGTTGCAGGTGATTTAGAAACCAACAGGCAAGAATAAATCACCCACTCAGGGTTTTTTTTTTTTTTTAAGTAGAAGCCTGGATCGCTGCAACAAGTGATTAGATTGTTCTCCTGTGAACATCTCCTCATTACATCCCAGCTCAGGCTCTGAGGCACCTTTTGGGATGGCTGCAAATTATATAAAAGCCCAGCCTGAGTCACAGCAATTAATCTCTGCATCAGCAGCACCACTCAGTTCTTTTCCTGCCTCTTCTGCACGTGGTTTTCTCATCAACCAGCTCAGCCCGTTCCCATAGAAACCGAGCAGCACATCACTACGGAGTCGTGGCTTCTGTTGGATTTGTTGTTGTTGTTGTTTGTGGGATTTTTAACAGCTATCATCAGGCCTTCATTCTACCCGTAAGAAAAGCGTGCTGATAGCTGGGGTGGGTGATGGCCCCACCACCTGGTCCACAGCCAGAAAATGGGGCTCAGGTGGGGCCCAGGGAGCTCTGTGCACTGTGAGGGGTTTGCTGTGGATGCTGGCATCTCGTAAATCAGCTACAGCTGTGGTCTCCTTGCACCTGAGGAGACCACACCTCAGCCAGCCCCAAGCAGCACCAGGACAATGAGCACCAGGTCCCTGCGTCCCCCACATCCCGCAGTCCTCAGGGGCAGCATCACAGTGCAGCAGCTCTCCAGCACTTCTCACCCACAGGTTTTAAGGGCTCAGAGAAAGCAGACCGCTACCCCTCACCAAGCCCTTCACACAGGGCAAAAACCAAGCTGATGCTCCAGGTGTGGGTGCAGGGGATGAGCTCTCGGGAGCGAGTGTTTTTACCCCATTGCCACGCTGGGATGCCTGGGCAGCCCCTGGAAAAGGGCTGCAGGAGCCGGGGCTGGGCAGAGCTGCCAGGAGGAGCAGCGAGGAGAAGGGTGAGCACGAGAGGCTGGGGACCAGGGGTGTGCTGCCCGCAGCCCTGTCCTCCCACCAAACGCTGCTAATGTAAATATTTACTGGCAACTATTCCCATTCTGTTAGTGACCTGGCTCTGTGCAGGCTGCGCTTCTCAGGGAAATGCTTTAAAAATCTCCTTGATATATTCAAATCATCTCCAACATATTCATTTAATTTGCCTTTTTTTTTTCAGGAGTGAGACTCCTGCACATATGGCTCTGGTTATGCAACTAGTTGATTAGATTTTACATTTCCATGTGTAATTTATGGTAAATTGCCCACAGATTTATTAAAACACCCCATCCTTTAAATATATCCTAAATACTTTCTTCCGTGCCTTTTATACAGAACAAAAATAGGGTGATTCTGTATTCTAAAAGGAAACCCGCTGATAAGAACATGTTGCATTTGTAGCAGTTTAAATGCAGGATATAGAAAACGTCTATCTTGCTGTGATTTTAAAGTCCCACTAAAATGTATTTCAAGGAATCAATCGGTACTGGCTCAGCCTACAAGAATTGCTTTAATAAATCTAAATAGAGGTGTCAGGCTCTAAGTGAATTGCACATTAAATAAAATCCGATTCTTCATCGAATGTATTGATTGTTATCATTAAGAGCATATTTGTTACACTTTCTGAGCAGGGGGCTGATAGAAACAGCAGCAGCAGACAGCACTGAGCAGCTCTGTAGGCTCAACCCATGAGTCCCTGGTGAGCCCTGGCAAGCCCTTAAAGCCTTCGTCCTACACCAGGGTGTCTCGGTTTGGGCTGGGAGAGTTAATTTTCCTCAAAAAGGCTTGTCCTCCAGCAGTCCTTGTCTCAGCCCCTGAGTTCAGCCTGTTCACCCTTCCCGTTCTCACCCATCCCATCCAGGGCAGGGTGCTGAGGGCTGCAGCACGGCCCAGTGCTGCGTGCTCCTCTTCACACATTTCACTTTCATTTGCCCTTATGTTTTCCTTAACCCTGTTAAGCAGTTTGAGACAGATATTCCATAAATATATATTCTCCCCAAAAAGCTGTATTCCAAGTGTGGGTTTGATGTACGATGAGCTGTTCAAACATCTGATTTATAAGGCATATGAAGTTTCTGACTGGAAAAAAAAGTATGATGAATTTCTCAGGTGTCTCCCTGATTTATTGACCATATGGCAATTTATAAGTCATGTCAGTAACTTCATAAGTAACACAATTAATTCTGAAGTTATCCCTGACTTATCCAAGTTCTGTGTCACTGACGGATACGTGACAGGTCTGAATTATAGGCCGACTCTGAACTACGACTGACTTTGAAATAAGTCACAAAGCTGAGTCATAAATCACGAGATGGATGGGTCTGGTCGCACCAAGGAGCCTCAAGCGTGTCGCTGTGTCAGACACCCCAAGCCAAGCGGCTGATTGCTGGGACATCCACTTTGTATACTCCTCTGGAAAGCCATGGGTTGATGTACCTGGCTAACACACAAATCATGGCCCCTCTTTGCACCCCGTGCTGATTTACAGCCTGTGTTTATCGGATCCATGCCCTGCCCAGGCTGCAGTCCCCAAGGTCCCTGCCCGCCGCCAGGCTGGGCGCTCTGCTCCCTGCTGCGCCGCTGCAGCCCTGCTGAGGATTTACGAGCTGCCGAGGTGGCATCCACATTATC
Source organism: Aythya fuligula (assembly GCF_009819795.1). Lineage (NCBI taxonomy): Eukaryota > Metazoa > Chordata > Aves > Anseriformes > Anatidae > Aythya > Aythya fuligula. The sequence goes on along the minus strand of NC_045583.1, from coordinate 2,085,531 downwards.
TCATGGTTTGCAGATAAAAGCCAGGGGTCCAGATACAGGTTTCTGCTGCTGGTGTGGGGAAAGGAGCCAGGAGGCACCAGCAGCCCTTTGCACCAGCCCACGCTGCCAGGAAAGGGCAAACGGGGAAAGCAGCAGCAGCAAGGGAGGGAAGGCTTGACGGCGTGAAATGCTGCTGCTGGCAAGGGGACATTGGGAACGGTGCTGGCTTGCTCTGCTGCTCCTAGCAGCAAGTGGCTCTCCTTCCTTACATCCCTCTTGCTTGTCCTTTTGGAGTGGAAAGAATTTTTTTTTTTTTTGGTCTTTTAGTTTGCCTGTTATTTACAGGAACTAATCTCAGGCAGCACCACGTTACAGCAAGAAAATCCATCTCTAGAGCAGAGAGGTTGTTCCCAGGAAATCAGTCTGGAAATGCAAAAGCACCGGGCTTAAGACTTTCCTTCTGACTGAGTGCTTGCCCAAAACCAGCACGGGTGGCCAGCTGTGTCCCCAGCCCACTGGCAGGCGGCACCCACAGCTGCCAGCAGCAGCCCCCCTGTGCTGCCCCTCGCAGCCCTGCTCCTCGGTGGGAGCAGCGCAGCCCAGGTGGCCCCGTCCCCAGTCTTAATGACAGCAATTAGCAGGCAGGGACAGCACAGCCACCTTGCCCTGCTTATGCATGAGATGCTCGTGGTTCTGCTGCTCCTGTTTGGACACACGTGCACGCACACAGTGAGTGTCTGTAGCCCTTTCCCTGCCGGGCAGCACCCGCAGGTGCCTCGCGGCTCGGTTGCTCTCTCCTAGAGGTACTGGCCCTGTAGCAAGGCTGGCTGGCACTGGCAGATATCGGGGGCCATTAATTAAGATGTCATTTACAGGCCCACTGGGTGACCTTAATTAAACTGTAAAATGGCAAGCACTAATAAAAAAGATGATATCCCTGTGGGTGGCGAACCAAGTGCATTAACCTCCTGGCGAGGAAAATTTCCTTCAGCTGATGGGGAGGAAAGATCCAGCTTGTGGCCAGGGCTGAGCCTGGTGGCCTGGTGCCCGGGCTGGTGGCAGCAGTGGGCTGGAAACAGTGGTGGGCTGCTCTGCTCCCCTCAGACTCCTTCCTCCAACACCCACTGCCCAGTGCAGCCACTGGGGCTTGGTGTCCTCGTGCTCCTTGTGCATGCAGGGCTGGTGAAAATGCAGCTGGGGGCCATGGCACGCTCATCCCCACACACAAGGGAAGGCGGTTACCAGCAGCAGTTTGGGTTTACAAGGAGCTTTTCTGTTTGTTTTTCTTGTGCATAATTCACAGATGCCGCTACGCTGAGCACTCATTTTGTATTCCCAGGAGGTGAGGAAGATGTCATGGGAGATGCATTTACATTTGTAAGCTGCAATCAAAACTAATTAAAACCAACACAAATACTGATTAATAGAGGGGGAAACCTGACTCCAAGTCTCATGGCCCCACCCCAAATAACAGTGACTTATGCTGTCAGAGGAAGGTTTCCTTGTTCTCCTTTCACTCCGACATCTGGCAGCACGCTGCCGAGCCCCAGGCTGTGGGAGGCAGCCCTGGCAGCAGCGTGCCTGGAAGCCAGGCATGGGTGGCAATCCGATGGCACAGCTTGTCCTGCTGAAGCACAGCTTTCTTTAAAAATGCACTGTTGGGATGTTACGGTATTGGGTATGCTCCATGCCTGTTCTCATTTGGTACTGGGCCACTGGTTCCAGTCTGTGTCGTGAAAGCTGAATTTAGTCCAGCAAAGCAGTTAAAACATTCATTACGAGCCTTGGCACCTTTAAAACTCTCCTCTCCCTGTGTACTGTCAATAATTGCTCACTCCAGGCAGAGAGCTCTGGGATGGCAATTCTCCAGACAGGGTCTCAAATGAAGAAGGCGCTAACAAAAGTGAGTCAGGCTCACAGAAATAGCTCACATCAGAGCGCGCTTCCACACAGGCATGCTGCTGGCAGCCGAGTGATTAGCACAAGCAGCAAGGAGCACAGTTTGCTAAACATGTAAAATTGTGGCTGGAGCGCCGAGTGAAACACGAGGGAAATGACTCTAAGTGGAACAGAAAGGCAGTTTGTTTAAGCAGCAAGTTATTGATTACTGCGCAGCGATCGGCAGAGCCGCCGGGTGGGGTACGGGTGATGGAGGCTCCCAGGAACCCGGGCAGCAGCTCTGGGGGGCCACAGCCACAGCACCCACCTCCTGGCACCCAGTCCTGTCCCGGTGGTGGTGCCCCCAGCACCCTGCTGCCTGCCCAGCAGCTCGGGGTGGTGGGGCTGGGGACTGGTGGGGCTGGGGGCCAGTGCTCAGCACCCTCCATGCCCCCAGTCTGTTCCTCTGTGCACCTCTCCTGGTGCACCCAGATGGCTGTCAGTGCTAGCGGACACTTGACTGTGATGGACTTCAGACAAGTAATTAATTTCCACGAAGTGGCTTTTATTGCACTGGCTCATATGGCTTCTCCCCCTGCTATGAGCCTTTACTGGGACAGTGCTGGCAGTGACTATTTTCAAATCGCAGTTTTTTTGTGGTAAATGCTCTTTTCCCCAGGCAACCAGCAGGGGTTTTATTGTTTAAATAGTGTGAAATCCTTCTTTATGAGGCCACTTGCCTTCTGGTCTACAGGAATGGCCTATTGCAGCATCGAACGTTCCCTGTTCTCCCAGATGCTGTTTGTTGGAGACAGCCTGGCCAAGCTGGGCCCTGCTGTCCTGCTCTTCCCTGCTAACTGCTCGGGATTTAAGGATAAAATGACCAGCGCTGAGGGTGAGGGCCACCAGGCACAGAATCCACAGGTGGTTAATCCTCCAATTTCCTGAGAAGGATTTTTACTGCATTTTCTTTTAGAAACTGCAGGTTTGCGCTGCGTGTGCCTCCCGTGCTCCGCTGTGCGAGGTCGTTGGTCCAAAGGGAAGGCGGGGAGCCAAAGCCCAACATCGGCCGGATGGCACGGCCACACAGTGCCTTCCGTGGGAGCAGCTTCAGCCTGCAGAGAGCCGGCTGTCCTGAGGAAACCTTGGGGACAGAATCGGTGTCCCCTGGCCCAGTCTTTGGTCTGACACCATGTGGCGATGGCAGCAGCTCACTTGTCAATATGACAATAAAAAGCTGATATCCCAGCGTCAGCTCAACTAATTAATTAACCCAAAGTTCCTTTCAAACAAAATATCACACTGCTTAATTATTTTTTGGCTAACCACTTGCAAATGCCATCAATTACTGGAACATGACACCGTCGCCTTTTGCAAGACACCGGCTCACACTCCACGTCACCCTCTAACAGGAGCCTCGTAAAACTGCGTTATTCAAATCGCACATCAGTCACAAAAATTGAGGAGCAATTTGTCAAAGTCACAGCTGTGCTCAATAACAGCCAGGAGATGACTAAGTAATTAATCAATAATGCATTCTCACCTTTTCATTTCTCTTGGTTTCTGTGCCTTGCACAGCGGAAAGGCTGAAACGTAACAGACTGCGCTGCCTGGTGGCTTCGGAGACAGCAGCTGGGGGTGGGAGGCGCTGACGCAGCCTGGCGTGCACTGGGTCCCCGTGCTCCCAACACACCGGATTGCGGATGGCAACACCATGACCAGCCCCGAACACCCCTCACTGTCATGGGCAGGTATCAGGAGGGGGCGAGCAGGATGGGTGCAGCTCCTGTGCCATATGCGAGGGGTGCAGGGCAGAGCTGGCACAAAAACCCTCAAGCCTCGCAGCTCACGGTGCCTCTGCCTGCTCGGCAGCCGTCGGGGCCCGCCGGGGCTGTAAATATCCGCAATGACCTCAATTGCTCAGAAGCCTCTTTCAGGCCAGATGGCACCAACTAAAGCCTGGCACATGCTGGGCGTTGTGTGCAAGCACAGGCACCGCCAACGGCATCTGGGGCAGCGCTGCCGAGGGCTCGTGCTGCTGGCCCACGTGCCTGGCAGCCCCTGCCCAAACCCTCTGGATGCACCACGGAGCGAGATGTGAGCTCAGATTTCATGGGTCAGACCGATGCTTTTAACCTCAGTGCTCACCCTGTAATCTAAGTTATCAGAGATATTGTTAATTTGGTCTAATTTCTTCTTTATGTTCTTGAAATAACAATCTCTAATGTAATGCAGGAATAACCCATCAGTGTAATGAAATATTTTCCTGCAAGACTGAGCTGCTCCTTCCTGGATGACCTAAAAGTGATAATTTGATTAATAAAATGGTCAGATTTGTGGTACCGAGGGGCTTTTCAATTCAAAATCAATCACTTTACATCTATTACTCAAAGCTGAATTCACTGAATGCATTGTTGAACTCATTGAAATCTGTGTTAGTGATATTAAGTAATTAGTAAGATTAATGCTCTTGCAGAGCTATAACCTGGGCAGAATCCAGATTGATTAGTGTTAATTATCTTCTGCCTGTTTAAATAATTTATATACTGTTTTCTCTGCTATGGAAGAGCAGAAAATACCCGGAGAAGGCTTCCTTCCCCTCCACGTGCCGGCCCCAGCCAGAGCGTGTCCTCCGGACCCACTGCGCCTGTGCTGCTGTTTGGCCCTGAAGGCTGATGCAGTAATTTATGCATGATTCTGGCTTTCTAATCAAAATTTCATTATTATAAATGATTGCAAAAGTTTTCAGATTCTACATTTTGTCTTTGCAGAGAATTTTAAACACTCTCTAATTTTGTCCCTTGGTGCTGGTATGTGTAATAATCCCGCTGATCCATATTCATATCCCCTCAGCCTTGCAACTCCTGGAACGATTTCAGATCTCAGGAAATCATTTATTTTTTTAAAAAGAACTGAGTATCCATAATATTTATTATTGTTGTTAACGCAACATGATTTCAGCCCCTTTAATTATCACAGGACATCATTCCCGTGCTATTTAAATAATTGATTGACTTAGCGCCCACTAATACGAAAGCATCGACGAGTGTTTAATTGGATCGTCACTCGGTGCTGGCTCTGTGCAGCTCACCCTGTTACCAATGAATCAATTCTGTGTCTCCCTGCTCATGAAACACTTCTGGAGGCTCAGCAGGACCGTGGCTGTGTGCTTGCCCTTCCAGGTAGGGGCATTGTGCCCGGTGGCTGCCCAGGCTGCTGGCCTGGATTAAAACTGGAAAAACCCTTCTGCTGGAGAAGGGAGATTCTCCTCCACACTTGGCAAAGACCACTTCTCCCAGGAGCATCTTTCAGTGGCTCTGGCCCCGCAGACAGGAGCATGCCAGAGCAGCAGCCAGGCAGCCGGGGATGCTTTCAGCAGAGCAGCTCTTGCTTTACAGCTCTGGGGCTCTGGACATGGAAGTAAAGGATCAGGACCTCATGAGATGGGGGCAGGGGATGCCAAATGGGCCAGGAGAGCAAGTGCTAGATCACGGATTTAATGCGGTCCTGCAAATGTCAACGAAATTATACACATATTTTCATTTTTTACTTATTTGACCCATTAACTAACTACAAAATTTCTCAGTAATCCCCAGCAGATGAGCATCAAAGACCAGACCTATGGTCCTGGCTAATCCCTTTATCATGAAGTAATGCTACAGAAATCAAATACCAGCAGTAAATCGGGAGATTAACAACAAGCTGGGAAATGCTCAAATTAAATTGCATTCTCCCTTGCTGCTTTGCACAAGCCAACGGTGCCGTTTCTGCTCCAGCCACTGCAGCCTTCCCAGCAGGAAAACAAGGTTAGAAATCACTTTATAGAAACGAGAATATACTTTAATCCCTGATCCCGTCAGTAAATAGTCTGCCCAGAGCGAGCTGGTGCCCATGCAGCCCTCCCCAGCCCTGCATGCATTTGGCCTGGGGGTGGCAGAGCTGCCAGCGCTTCCAAACGTGCTGGGCAATCCAGAGCTGGAGAGGGTCTGTGCCGGCAGCGTGGGCTGCGCCCTGGCTCCGCTTTTATTACCCCATAACATCCAAATTAATATTTTATTCACTCCCTTAAGAACATCCCCACAAATGCACGTTTGAATAAAACATGAGGCTGCATTTTTTTGGCAGAGCCATCTAATGCTTCAAACAACGCCATCACCGTTTATTAACCAGAGCAAACACTGGGCAGTTGCACTTTTACTAAGTCGCAGCATGGGTGATAGGAGGGTGCCTGCAGCAGGGCTGTGCCAGGAGCGGGGTTGGGGCTGCCTCTGCCTTGCCCTAGGCAGGGGCACAGGCACGGCCTCACTCCAACAGGGCTGCGCCTGCTCCTGGGCACAACAGAGGGAAAAATGTACCCAGTTTCTTAGCAAGAGATGCTAGCAAACTTTAAGCTATTTAAAATATTAAGCCTCAGGTACACGTGCAAACACGCACCAGTGCCGACGCCGCTGCGCGTGCCTTCCCCTGGCAGCAGGACGAGGCGCACTGCTCCGGGTCTGATACGCCGGCTGGTTTCCTGCATTCCTAAACACGGCACTGGAGCTGCATGGTGAATCTTTTCCGTAGCTGCTGTGATTCTAGCAAAAATCTTGTGGCTTCTGGAAAAGACAAAACTTTTTCTTGTCCTTGTTTGAATCCATTGTAAAAGCAGCAATAAACCAAGTGGCCAGGCAGGAGCAAACTGAATGGCAGCAGTGGGATGGAGGTGGCAGAGGTTACTTCTCTCTTCCTGCTACAAGGAAAAGAGATCCAATTAAGTCTGAAAGGAAGAAATTTAAAGGCAGTAAAAGAAAATGTTCCTCCAGCCCTAAATTGGGCTGTTGAACTCATCGTTGCAAGAGGCCACCGAAGGCAAGTCTTTGGAGAGGTGACGGAGGGAGCGATGCTGGCAGGAGTAACAAGGGTGGCAACAGCGGCAGCGGCAAAACCTGGGGGAAAGCAAACCAATTTTGGGAAGGGGACAGGCCCTGGCTGGGCACAGAGCAGCCTCAGCCATCACTCACCAGGGGCTGCAGGAGGCAGAGGCACCGGGGCAGTCGTGCGGTTCCCTGGGGGCACCACGCCGGGTGGGGTGAGCTCCCCGCCACGAGCTCCCCGCCGCGGCATCCCTCGGACAGCTCCTGCTCCGAGCAGCCCCGCGCTGCTGCTGACAGGTAGCGCTGATTTATAAAGCCGAAATAAATGAGCCTGCTCTGCAATTTCACCTAATTTTTTCTCCCATTTCAATTTTCCTTCTCTCAGCGTAATGCTGGATGGTTAATTATGTTTCCATCTTATTTCTCAGATAATACACCCCCTCGTACTGCACGTCGTAGCTGCTCTAAGGGTCTCATTTTACCTTTCATTTCACCACCTAGCACAGCTCTAAATTTAATCAGCTTGTAATTTTTGGTATTTTATACATTATGCCTTTATTATTGTGAAGTAAAACGGGATCCTAGTCTTTTAATTCACCCTGTAATAATTCTCCGCCAAACCTTAATACAAAGGGCTATATTTTTTTTTTTCCCTGAAGACTAATTGAATGGGGCATAATTATAATACCCAGGGAGATGATATTGAAAGCACCTTAACTGAGATGGGTTTCAGTGACTAACGGCCCCTCCGGTGACTTACAGACCTTGGCAGCACAAACTCCCCCGGTGGCTCACACACTGCTTGGTAAGGCCACGCTCAGCTTGGGTTTGGCTGTGCTGCTGCTCCTGGGACCCTCCCTGAGAGCAGGGAGATGGAAGAGCGGCTGCAGCTCCCTCTTGGAGGCATTTACCTGTCAGGAGGGGAGCTGGTGATTTTCAGTATTTGTATACTTTGCTTTGACAGTGGTACCCAACAGGCAAGGTCAGCACTCAGCGGAGACACCAAGGGGCTATTTATTCCCTAAGCCATGTATTGCAGTAAGTGAAAAATCAGTGCTATGGGTGGCTATTACGCGGGCAATAAAAGGTTTCTGTATCCATGTAGGTGTCACGCTCGGTGCTTGTGCAGAGTGGATCCTTACTGGTATGGGCTCACTACAATTACGCTTAGCCAAGCAGGGACGCTCCCAGCAGCTGACGGAGGGAAGTTGTGTTTGTTATTACAAATAACAGCCTCCCACTGCGCATTTGGCAGGTGGGGCTTTGGGCAGGGGGCGGCCTCCAGGTGGGGGCTGTACAAATCCAGCCTGACCCGGGGAGGGGGGACAGGGGCAGCGGGGATGGGGTGCGGGATGTGCTCAACAAAGCCAGTCCTGGAGACCTTAATGCTCAATCATTTTAGGATTGCTATGAGCTCATTAGCCTCTGCTGGCCAGAACAGACATTTTTCTTTCCCTCACGTGGGCTGCTTTCAATATTGGAGTGAGGCAGGCATTAAACCAGCGCTCACCAGCCCGAGAGCCCAGAGATCGTTTGAACTAATAGGGAGCAGCTGCAGGTCTGGCTGGAGACGGGCATGTGGGCATTGCCAGGTGCAGCTCATTTGTGGCTGAAGAGCTGCCTTCAAAATGGAGCCAATGCACTGGAGATCTGCTTGGAGGGCAGTGCAGTTTGCACACCCTTTGCAGCTCATGCATGCTGCAGCCATGACGCCAGCACCCACAGGGCTGCAGGACCAGTGCTCAATGGGGCTTTTCACGGGGTCCAACGAGCTCCATGGCCTCAGCGAGCCTCCGCCTGCTGCTGCCTTCCAGGCCTGCTCTGCGTTCATGCACTTCTGGCATCTCTCTGCTTAAATGTCCCTTACCAGAATTCACTCGCACACAGACTAGTCCTAAAAGCCTTGGCAGCAGTAACTGCAGCAAGGAATAATAATGCCAGGGAAACATCGGGAGCAGACCCGAGGGCACGCTCCGTGCTTGTGCAGACAGTGAAGTCAGTGCCTGACCGGAGGAGGAGAATCAATTAAAACTTCCAGCTCCATTAGCAGCTGCAAAGGGCAGAGCAAGGAGCAGTCAGAAGAAGCCCCTCCGCACCCACAGAAGCTGAGGACAGCGATGAAATGCCATTTTCCAGCCAGCTGGATCGAGCCTGAAAGCACAGAGGGACGCAAACCAGCTGCTCCCCGTCCCCCAGTGGTGTCGGCTGCCCAGGACACCGGGAACCTCTTGCTGGTTATTCTGAATTTGCTTTTTTTTTTTTTTTTTTTTTTTTCCACCCTCCCTTTGCTGTTTTTAGCAGGCGAGATGTCCCAGGTGTGGCTCTGCATCTGGGGGCACACAAAGCTGCCAGCGTTGTTCCTGCGTCCTCTCAGCTCCGTTTTTGCAGGGATGGAGGCTCCACTGTGCATCCCTCCTCCAGGAGCTGCCATGTCCTGCTCCTGCAGCGCTCGCCTGTGCACCAGCATTGCACGGCTGCCCCTCAGCCCACTCCAGGCAGTGCCACGAACATCAGCAGAAGCTGCTGACAAAACACGCGAGCCCTATGCTCGTAACAGAGGAATCGCGCGGGGCTTGAAGCAGAATAAGGGTTCTCGTGGTGCTGGCAGCACGTCCTGGCTGTGACACAGGAGTGGAGGGGTTGGGTCTGGTCAGATCCTGGTGTGCTGAAACGGGGAGGCACAGGAGAACTCATCCCAACACCAGTGCGGTTGGGATGAGAAGCAGCCCGCTGCGCACAGCCCAAACTCTTCCGCTGCGGGTTGGCTATGTGGAAGACTAAGCCTCCTTAATGCAACGTGCAATTAGAGAGCGTAAGTCGCAGCCCAAAGATTTTTATTGAGCTGGAGGATTAGGTACTTGCATGAGTAATGAGGCTGGCCAGGGCTGCGGCAGCCAGGTGGCTCCGCATGGACCCCACTGTGGGATGGGTATAGGGCAGCCAGGGGACAAGAACAGAGCTCTGCGTCCCCACAAGGCTCAGGCTGCCCCCGGTGATGCCACCCGTGCTCATCAGAAGGGACCACAGCTCGAAGCGGTGCCGTGCAGACCCCAGGCAGCACCAGGCTCGGAGCTGGCACCAGGGAGAACGGCGAGGTGAGGCCAGAGCCCCCTGACCTCCCCACCACCCTGCCTTTCCTGTGGGTGGTGAGAAAAGTGCTCCTGCAGCCCCCTCTGCCTTGGAATGAAAAGCTCTTTTGCGGAGATTAAAATGAATTTAATTATTTCCACAGTCTGGTATTTACATCGCGTCTGCAGCAGGTACGGCGTGCCCCGTCACCGAAACACCCCCATGGCGAGCCTGGCAGCGGCAGCACGGGGCCCCCGGTGCCCCCCAGCTGCAGGGCCGGGGACACGGCGTGTCCTGGAGGCCGAGCATGATGCACGTGTCATTGGGTTGGATCAATACAACGACGCCTGGCTCGGGCTGGGCTCCGGACAGCTTTGCGCCACGGCCGGCGCGACTGGCCCCGCAGACAGGAGGGGATCCCCCTCCCTTCCTTCTGGGACTGATTGCGGACATGAGCAGTAATTTGGTGCCTGGGACGTGCACTGGGGGAACTGATATTAAACTGGCAGCCTGATTAATGCAATTACAGAGGAAGGAAAAACCAGCAGCATGCTCCACGGAAACACTTTTACCATCTCCGGTGCCGGAGGTGTCGGACGGCGCCAGCCACGCCGGGGCTGCAGCCGCTGCAGGGCCAGCACCGTGCCACAACCAGCCTCTGAGCTCCTGGTGGTGACCCTGATTTGGGATCCTGGAGATGGGGTAACTCCTGTGACTCCTGCAGCAATGATTTTCGCTATTTTAGCTGTGATTAAAGCCTGGTTTGGGGGACCGTTGTTTGTCTTTGTAACCATCAACAGCTCTTACGTGATCGGAGCATTTTATTTAAGAGGATGGGAGAATGAACCCATTCCTTGGTCGGTGAGCACGTCCATGGGGGAGAAGGGGGCCGTGGAGCAGCAGGAGTCTTGCAGCTGCCTTCGGGCCCCATTCTTGCAGCCGGACGGGAAGCTGGGTGGCAGCAGTTGCTCCAAACCCGTACCTGGCATGGTCCGACGGCGGCGCGGGATGCAGGACGGGAGCACCACAGCACGCTGCCCCTGGGCACGGCACGGGCACGGCACGGGCGATGCAGCAGGGACCCCCGCAGGGGTGCTATCGGGTGACCTGTGGGCAGAGGGGACGTGTCGGGCTGGTGCCAGCCCCCGGCTGCTTCGTGGCACCTTGGTGACACCAAGAGCAAGGTCTGTGATGGGGTCTCCAGAGGCCACATCCCACCTCCCCCAGCAGCAGATTACCCACGGGGGACATGTGCCCCTCTCTTTTCGTGTTTGAAACACTTTTCTTGAAGAACTGTTTTTTTTGGTGTTGTCTTTGCTAATGGGAATGGTCAATTTGTTGGCGGTGGGCAGTTGACCTAACGCACCGGCTGATGCTGGATGCAGGAATTACGTGAGCAGCCTCAGCGGGTGCAAATGCGAATTGCTCTTTGCGTTTGACAGGGTGGTTGTTTCAAAGTTCAGCTCATGAATTATTTGCGAGCCCCTTGCTCTGGTGACAGCTCCCACTTTGGGGTCTGTCTGCACAGGCAGGCTTCGGGCTCAGTTAGCAGCTGAGAAAAACAAATAAATAGTACAAAGAAGGGGAAAAGACAAAGAGCTAAAAGTCATGCTGCAATTACTGGTCAGTCAAAGGTGCCCAGGCCAGAGCAACCTTCTCAGACATCCACAAAAACACTTGAGCAGGAAAGTGCTTTTTGTGCTCCAAAATAATAGCAATAATGAAAAAAACTCCCACATCACTTTTTTAATACGATAATTTTACGGCAGGGGATGTGGGGTGAGAAAAGCTAAAGCATAAGGAATAATTACACTCGACTATACGAACAATGATTACAAAATTATGCAACTGATTAACCATGACATGTGTGTAATTACTAATGAGTTTGATAAAATTTTAATTATACCTTGTTCTTTGGGGCATTCAGCAAGCCATGAAAATAATAATCATGTAGCTCTCTGTCACAGCTGACTGCCACAGACGGGGCGTGCAGGCGGATGCGGGGCCACGTGGAGCAGCCCCGGCCCCAGGGGCTCGGGGCCAAGAGCCCCTGCACGGCCTCTGGGGCTGAGCCACGCACCCGAGGGGTTTTGGATGGGCAAAGCAACAGGACCGACACGGGGTTACCGCTATGGGTGAGCTCACCCTGTCCCTCTGAGGGCCTTGGTGTGCCCGTACCCAGGAGAAGCGCGGCCCTGTCCCCCCGCCAGCTCCAGGGATGCTTCCCCGGGTGTTTTGGGAGATGCCCCTGCAGCATGGACGTACCTTGGTCGTCTTCACTTTGTTGCCGCTGCTGCAGCTCCAGCCTGAGAGGTCGGGCAGGACCTTGCACTCCTCCCCGTCGAGGCAGGGCTCCATCTGGCACCACCACTTCTGCAGCACGATGGAGGCTGGCACGAGAGGGGCCGTCAGCGTGGCCTGGTTTGGGCTCACCACGCGAGGGGATGGTTTGGGGGTGCCATGGGACACACGTCCTCACACAGCACAGCTGGCAGGTCCAGGCCCCGTGTGGGTCAGGCCATGCAGGAGCCGCATCCTTTGGGGATGGACAGTTTGGGGTCTGTGCCACTGGGCTGGCTCTGCACGGCTCTGCCTCTCCTAATGGGGGCTGCTTTTGATCCAGCTGCCTTCAAAGCATCGCACTGGCTTTCACCGTCCCCAGTAAGAGACAAAACATCAGCCCTGTCCTCATTCCCAAACGAGCAGGGGAAGCAGCCCCATTCCCTACAACCGCAGCTGGGCCAGGGGAATGTCCCCCCAAAACACCTCCCTGTGCCCTCTGCTTCAGTGCAGCAGGCGGTGGGACCGAGTTGGTCCCGGGACAGGCTGAAGCAGGCAGAAACCCCCCGCTACCAGGAAGGCGCTGCCGGCCACGGTACTCACCGTCCACGCAGGATGGGGCCGCCCTCGTCGTCCCCGCCACCTGCCCCGGGAAGCAGGAGCACTTCACTGTCTGGGAGCGCTCCTCGATCTTGTTCTTATTGCAGCACCTGTGAGCCGCGATGACCTCGCAGGTGCCGGGCTCGATGTGTACTGCAGGAGGGGAAACAGCCACATCACCATGTCACAGGGGGATATGGCCACGGCCCCCCAACACGTGCTACGACTGAGGGATGGGCTGGGCTGCCCTGACCCCAGGGGTGGCTCCCCGGGGCTGCCACAGGTGCAGGTTTTGGTGCCGCAGCTCTCCAGCCCACCCGTAAGGGGAAGCACTGGTCCTGCTCCAGACCCCTGTGTATGAGCTCCCAGTCCTACAGCTCCCACTCCCATCCCACCAAGCAAAATGAGTAGCTGCTTTGCATGGCCCAGCCAAAAGCCTTATTGAAACAAACGAGCGCATTAATTAACTGGGGCCGATAACGAGCTGCAGGCTTTGCTACAAGGGGGGATGGCGCGCGGTGTCGCCTTGGGTTCCAGCAGAGGAACACCACCCCCAGCCCCGCAGCTGAACACAACACTGTCATGCACCACCCTTGGGATGGAGGAGGGAGAGCCAGGTCTGTGCTTGCAGCCTGCAGCGACACAGAAATGTCACGCTGTTCATCAGAAACCCGGGCTGTTCTGCTGCTCCCCCCTTCCCCGTGCCATTAAAATATTAAGGAAGAAAGAAAACTAATGTGCTGGCTTATCACCTCTGGGATCTGGGTTTAGAAGCTAGTTAGCATCGCAAATCAATGAAGTTCGCCGGGTAATGGCCCACACAAGCACAATACAAATTAGCCAAACGGGGCTGGATAGGCTTTATTCCCATGACCTGAGCGCGAGTGATCCCGGCAGGCCCCGGTTAATGAGCACCGGAGGAGCAGGCTCAGAGCTGCGTGCCCAGACACCCCCGTGCTACAAGCAGCGAGGAGGGGAAGGAGGCCACGTCCCTGCAGCGTGCTGTCCCCTGCAAGCATGGGTCACATCGCCCTCCTGGCTGCCTGCCCTCGGCTTGGGGACAGGAGCTCGTCCCCTGCTGCCTCCCAGGGCATGGGGAGCCCCAGGGAGCCCCCAGCAGGGTGGGGGGCTTGGGGAAGCCCCTCTGCTCGCAGATCTCACCTCCTGCTGTGAACATGACCCGAGTGCAGCCCCCGTGGGTGCTGGCTGGGCCTGGCTGTGCCACAGAGCCCCCGGCCGGGACCTGCAGACCCACACACCCTGCGCCCACCGGCACGTGGGTAAGGCAGACTGTGCAATTATTTGCCTTTATTTATTGTTATTTCATGGTCATTTTCTTTTAATGAACCATCACTTTCATTTCTGCCCATAATAATTACACAATTACCTATCCTGGAAGTATTCTGTAATAGCATCTCTGGCCATACATTTTATCCTCCCTTTTAAATGCCATCATAATTCAGTTTTAATGACGATTTCCACTCTCTGTATGCAGAAATGATAGACTTTGCTGAAAGTGAAAAGGAAAGCAACCCATTACAGAATAAACGTGACCACGCTTTGCTTTGTTTTTGTGGTGAATGGGATTTTCCAGGCACTGAGGAATGAGCAGAGGTGCCTGGGTTTGGCTGCCTGACCCCTCCATGCCCTGGGCAGCCCCACACAGTCACTCACTGCCCCGCACACCACGACCCACGTCCCCCGGCCCAAACCCAGCATTTCTTACCCTCCAACTTGGGTTCTCGCACGTGTTTGGAGGCTTGACTTTTTTTGCAGCCTCCCTCCCTGCAGAGCTTCGTTACCACAGCTTGTCCCCGACCCCGCTGCCCCTCCTGCACAGCTCCCAGCCTCTTGTTTTCAGCTAATTTGAAAAGGCTCAGCAGAGGGAGAGCTGGGCAGAACTGAGAAATCGCTCATTACAGCCATTCAATAGGAGTTCACTAACAAGCCAAAACCCTTTTAATTCCCTCAAAAAGGTGCAGCGGGGAGATAAAGGGAAGCCAGCCTCTCCAGCAGCACCACGGCTGCCTGGCTGCAGCACGGCACCCGCAGCCCACCCCACACACCAGGGGCTGTCCAGGAGCCCACGGACACTGAGCTCCCCCCAGACAGACGGACACGGCCACCTCCATCACCCTCCTTGCTGTAACACCCCTGTAACACCCCTGCCTCCTGCCCTGGCACACGGACTGGGGAAGGCAAGGCCCCAGGCAGACAGGGGATGCTCTCAGGGCAGCTGGGGGATGCCCCAGGGGAGCCGGGCAGAGCCCCCCAGCACCGTGACACATCTCAGCTCCCTGAGCTCCACACGGGCCACAAGGGGCTCACTGTTCTCCTGTGGACCCCTCACTGAGCAGGCCGAGGTTTGTGAGGGCTGCAAGGTGTGCGAAGGAATCGCTGAGAATTTGAGCACAGGCACAGGAGAGCAACCGCTGCCCCCGGGCTCCCTGCAGAGCTTCTCTTGCCAAGCAGCAGGGAACTTTGGAGCAGATAGGGCTGAAAAATGCAGGCCCGGTGGTGTGTTTAACACCAAGTGCAGGAAACCCCAGAGAGCCTGGGACAAGCTCCAGAGCTGCTGGCACGCTTCTCCCTCCCATTTAACTGCTGCTCCCCCCCTGGAGCCCTTTAAGAACCTCTTATCTCACAGAACCATAAAGGCATTGTAAAAGCACAAGGCTTTTGAATCCTGCATGTAAAAATAAAATAAAAATGCTGTCCTACTCTGGCTGACCTTTAAGTGAGCGGCAGAACATGTTTTTTATGGCACAACCTGGAATGACACACTTTGTCTCAGCGAGCTGTGGGCACCGCTCCACATGTTCGGTGTAAAATATCTGCTCGCTGGTGGGAAGTTGCAAAATGAAATCAAGTGCAGTGTAAGCGCTGGGCAGAGCCCAAACCCTCAGTGTCCAGAAGGGCAGAGCAATGCCCTTAAACCCTCGGGAGGGCTGCGAGGCACGGGGGCACCGGGCAGGGGCCGGGAGGGCAGCGGGGTCCCGGTGCCCTCAGTGCACGGATGGCACAGCCTGGGGCCGAGTGCCCACAGACGGCCCTGCGTGGCGACAACCCCACTGCTAATATTCCCTAAATAATTAAAGGCTTAAAAATCACTCCTGCCTTAGATGCATGCATTATTTAAAAAGCTTTTGGAGAGAAGCGGGCCTGTTTTTATTGCTCATTATCACTGCACGTCTGCTGAGATTTTTTTTTTACTACCTCGTCATATCAAAACTTCAGATCATACTCCCCTCCGTGGCACGTGCAAGTGCACACACACCCAGGAACTGCTTATCCAGATCTGCAAACAGGAAAACAGATGCACGGGGTGCATGGAGAGCAGCTGGGATTGTGCTTACACACGAGAAATCAACTTGGGCACGCTGCAGCCGGGGGACACGGCCACCACCGCGCAGCATCTCCCTCCACAGCAGGGGCACCAGCTGCAGCTTCTAGAGAAGATGGCTAAGGAAAAAATCCCAGCTCGATTTAAAGGCTGTGCATGAGGGGGATACCAACATCTCCCCACACAAGAGGGAAGCTTGCAGAAGCACCTCACAAATAAAAGCCACTTAGCTGCTGTCCTCGCTCGAAGCAGCAATATGCTGGCCAGTAAATCTCTGAAGATATCAGAAATCGGAGCTCTCCTTTCAGTTAGAGAACCTCATCTCCTGAAAGCTAGTCCCAGCTGACCAGGTCCTTACTTCTGCCCTGTGTCGAGTGATGAATGTGAAGGAAGGCAAAATGGCACTGTGCTTATCAGCATGAAGGGGCTTATCTGAAGGCGCTGGGGCCACCTCTGGGAGCTGTATGTAGACCAGCGAGGCTTGCTCGTCACATAAAGCTCACCAAGTTTTATGTGGGATTAAATTGCTGGTGAATCATTCTTCACCGAGGAGTCTCCTTTTCCATTTCCAAACAACTTAGTCTCTGCGCATGGTTCACGTGGCTATTTAAATGCAACCACATACACCGGGACACTGCTCTGCTCTGACACATTAGCACACATTAGCATTCTCCACATGTGAGGTGAACATAAGTGATCAGACCTTATTTCCAAAGCCAGATGCTTAAAATGCATTGTTTTCCTGAAAGGCTAACAAAGAAGCTCTGCACACATTCTTTCCTTTCGAGAAATTCATGAGCTCGAAGGCTCTGAGCTGTGGCTATATTTTCACGATTGCGTATTTCCCTCTGCAATTTTTCATTCTCAGGTGACACCTGTGACTAAACACAACACTATACGTGGCCAAAAGCACTGGATGTGTCCATCCCTCTGTCCATCCATCAGCACCTCTGACCCTAGGGTTTGCGGGGTGCAGGGGAGCAGCCTCATCTCACCTCGCCACTCCAACTCCAGGTGCAGAAACACAACGGGGGCTTCCCAGGAGAAAAATGTCATTGCAACTAAGAATGCAACCTCATAAATGTGCATTCCCAACATAACCTTTACCAAAAAAACTGACCTAAATGAAGAAAAAACAAAGGACGGGTAAGAGGGAAATGAATCCCACGAACCACAACAAGCAGACTAACAATTCCTGCTTCAAACAGACAGAAACTCAGCCCAGGAAAGCAAGAAGCAGTCAGAGCAAGCACACAAGTAGCCAAAAATGCAGGATGTACAGGCAGAAACCTTGCTAATACATAGACACAGAGCGAGGTCAAACTTTTAAGTATTTGCTCCTATTATGCCCTCTTTGCTGTGGGTTGGAATTTGCTTGAATAAGAAGAACAAGATTTGGTCCGCTGTGGATAAGTCTTTGCAAGTGAAAAATCCCCAGCCCTCTGCCTGCGAACACATGAATACATAAGCGGCGTCTCCTCACATACAGAGAGAGATTTATACATAATTCACACCCCACAAATACACTGGGGCATTTGCACTTTTAAACCTCGGTGAGTCGCGCCTTTATTAATTCCAGGCCTGCCTCTTTCCCCAGGAAGCACCCGTCCCTGCACACCGCTCCTGGCTGCGGGGAAACGGGGCTGGGCATTGGGGCTGAGTGCTCGTGCCCAGGTTCTCGCTCTGCTGGAAGGGAGCACAGCACCTGAGTCGCTCCGGAGTCGCTCCGATGCAAACACCCCACGGGGGCGATGCCCCAGGGCAGCGTTTTTGGTAACGGGGGGCAGTGTTTTTGGTAACGGCTCCACTTCGGGGCAGGTAGGATCCCACCCGGGTCCTGCAGGTCACCTGCCAGCACCTGGGGAGTCCTGAGCTGGGGCCAAGGAGTAATCCCAGAGGTGACTGAGGAATTTTATCTTTTCATGCACCTGCGGTTGGGATGAGGGCAAAGCAGGTGACTGCTGACTAGCTGGTTGATGGAGTCACTCTGGAAGATATGTTTTGGTTTTAAGCAATGAGGATGGGGATTATAGGATTAGAAGTGCTTTAACTGTCAGGGAAAAATGACAGAAATAGGACAGGGTTAGGTGTGGGGTCAGGCAGCAGCACAACTGTTTTCAAATTAACCCTTGAATGCCGTCTAATAAGGTAATAACCTGGAAATACGGACACGAAGAGCTTTGCTTCCCAGCTCCACAGAGCAGCCGGGCTCACCGAACAGCAGCTTTTAAATAACCCGCGCTGGACGCTTACAGGGCACGGCTCCAGCTCTCAGGTTTATGGTCCCAGGAGCGGGGCCGGGAGCTCCCCACATGCACAGACCCCGGGGTCCCGGCGTGCAGCGGCTCAGCCACGCGGGATGTGCCGTGACCGGGGACCTCATCCTCCCACCCCAGTATGGGCTGCATGGGGCCACATCACCCCACGGACCCCACGTGGCACCCACCAGGCCCCGGGACAGCGGCGCAGGAGCGCGTTGTGCGTGGATGGACGTCGCTTCCCCTACCTGAATGGCTTCTGTGGTGGGTGGAGGCCAGTGTCAGTCTTCCCCATAGCGTGGTAAGGCAGAGAGTGAGCACTAAAACCCATTTGCTCAAGCTTTGGATGTCTCTTTCACTCATTCTACCAAAAAAAACAAGAAGAGAGAGAGGTGTACAGAGGACAGGGGGCTGTGGAGGGGCCGGGCAGCGGGGGCACAGCCATGGGACAGCAAGAGCCACGTCGGCAGCAGTGAAGACGAGTGATATTTACCTCTTACTGGGGCTTCACGCTAACACCCGTGCATCTGCCAGCCGCAGGTAGAAGGGGTCTTTGCAGGGGGTAGACATCAGCGCATCTGGAAAGGGAGAGAGAAGCATGGCGTGGGTGCACTACTGGTCCCCGTGGGATGCAGCCGGGCACCGGAGAGGGCACGAGGCACGGGGGGCGTTGGGGCAGGCGCCCACGAGCCACCCACCCTCAGAGGGATGTCCCCGGTCACTCGGCCCGTGATGCTGCTCGCCCCGTTGTACGCTAGCGTGACTCCACCTGCTTCAGAGGAGTTGTTCCGTGGTTTTACTGCTGAGAGAGCAAACTCCAGCTTGTTGCGTTATTAATGCTGATCACAAACACCAAACACACACTGAGTGCGTGCGGAAAGAGGCAGCCTAAATCAACCCATAGCCATTCCTCCTCCCAGCAGAGGGGGTCCCTTATGGGGACACCCAAGTTTTGGATCCCACGGGCTGGGCACGTGCCACCAGACAGACAGATAGACCGACCACCGGACAGACCGCTGGACCTCGCGCCCTCACCAGCCACCCTCCAGCTCACGGGACGAGCCCCATATGGGAGCTGCGGAGCCGAGCAGCCCAGGCAGGCACGGCGCAGGGCCAGGAGCCCCACCACAGCATCCCACAGCAATGCCAGCTTCTGGGGCCGCTCCTCCTGCAGCACACTCACAAAATTTGTAGGAGCACACAGGCACAAAGCTGCACCGTTATCTCTGAGCACACCTGCTTCCCCGAAATAAGGGCTGGCACTTGGTGCCCACCTGCTTATCTTGCTGATGGAGCAGCGCAGCTCTGCCAGGGATGCTCACGGAGCAGCGCAGCATGACCGGCTGCTCCGAGGGGACGAGATGCTGGCTCCTGGCAGGGCTGCCCCTCTCCAAGGGCACCGCACAGGGTGCGGGAGCTGCCTCCCAAACCTCCCTGTGACCGGCCACTGGAAACAGCTGGGAGCTGGCAAAGGAGCCTGGTGGCCTTGGCCCGTGGTGCTGGGGGGCACGGAGGATGAGAGGGACGAGGGAGGTGGGGAGCAGAGACCCAGGCAAGTAACGGTCCTACAAAAAGCTCAGCACCAGATCGTCAATTATTGCTGAGAGGCTGCACAGACGAGAGGTTACAACGCTGAGGCTCAGCAGCGATGTGGGTGCCATGCGGGTGGGTACCTGCCCTGAGGGATTGGGATTGGGATCAGGATCGGGATTGGGATTGGGATCAGGATCAGGATCAGGATCAGGATCGTGCCCCAGCCCCGCAGGAGCCTGCTGGGCATCAGGACCAGCCGGGGCTGCTGGAAGAAGAAATCTTTAATTTCTAGCCATCTTCTAAATTGGTGTCTGTTCCAGCCCAGGCTGGGATGGTGAAACATTCTCATATAATGAAGTGCCAGAACAGAAAACACTGACTTTTTTAATCAAAACAAAGTGATTCGAGGTGGTAAAGGGCATTTCTTGTTTGAAGCATTTCAAAATGAATTGGTCTCTTTTAAACTGACATTTCGAAATGAAAAATATTTCATTCCAAAATGCTGATTTAAAACAATATTTTTCCATTTTGATTTTCCTAGCTGGGAAAAAAAAATCAGAAAGTGTCGCAAAAAATGTTGATGTTCTCCCAGAAGAAGAGTGATCTTGGTAACGACACATTTGGGGCTAGAAAAGAATTTAGGGCTAGTAAATGGCACCCACACCCTGCACCCGGAGCGATGCAGGGCAGGGGCTGGGAGCCACCCACGGCATGGACAGGACCTGGCTGTGCCCAGGGGGCTGCACGGCCAGGCTGCGAGGGACACCCTACTGCACCCCATCCCACTGGACCCGCTCCCCCTTATCTCCCGGCTCCGTATTCCCAGCTTGTGGCCTGCCCCGAGCAGCACGGGAGAGGCGTTGAATGCTAACGAGCCGCTCGGTGCTGCCAGAGACGTGGCTGCTGACGAGCTGGTGGTGGCCAGGCAGTGGCAAGCAGGGGCCTGGAGGGGCTGAGGGACTGGAACCGGGCCCGGCCTGAGCCGCTGCGTTGGCCAAATGAGCCTGGCTTTGAGGGTGAGAACCCCTGTTGTGACAAGGCCTCGTGCACAGCCGTGTTTAGGCAACCTCCGGCAGGGCTGTCAGCTGAATCTGATCTGCAGGAGGTTTCCTCAGAGCGTGCATTTCCACACAGCGCTCTGCACGGCGACAGTCCCTCCGGAGTTGTCGCAGCCCATCTTGTAAATATTGACACCAGCTCCAGGCCTGCACCAGCTCCTCAATGAAAAAGCAAGCAGCCCTCAGAGCCGCTCCGGTGGCAAGGCCAGGCAGCACCATCACGGCCATAGGGACACGGTGCCATCCTGTATCTCCACACGCTGCCATCCCATGGGTGTGTGGGGCCTCCGCGGATCTCCCAGCTGAGCCAAAAAGCTAGCACGCTGCTCGCCTCCACCCTGCACAGGACAGGGATGCGCTTCCAGCGTGAACTATCTTTAGCTCAGAAGGCTGCGCTGTGTTCCACAGCCAGGGAGCATAAATAAAACAGGGACTTATCAATAATGCAGCCCACGCCAGCCACGCTGCACTTCGTGGGGAAGCCACGGCGGCAGGCACAGCGCTGGCAGCGGCACAGCCTGGGGAACACGCGGGCACCGGGAGCAGTGCGGGGACACGGAGGCACCGGGAGCACCAGCAGCAGGGGCTCAGCCCCGCGGCCACCAGAGCTGGCTCCGCTCCTCAGCCCCACACTGCCACAGGCACTCGATGCTCTCGCTCACGCACAAATTCCCCTTAGAAAAACACAGCTTCGCAGAAATTGCTATTTTGACAGTTATCAACCTCCATCATCGTGAGACTGCAGCTACAAATGTTTGGTCTGACTTGAAATTTCTCAGCCTGGCATGTCATTTTGAAATGAAGAGCGGTGTTCTGGCATGTCAAAGCACTTAATTTTGATTGAAAATATCGGTGTTCTCCGCTCTGTTCCATTTTGTTTGGAATTTTGTGATATTTTTCATTAACATTTTTGGTTAGCTGTTTTCTACCTATCTGGTCCAAGCTGGGACCCGGAGGAACTGGGAAGTGCCTGAACCTCTCGGAAGATAAGTCTCGGTCACAGCCAGCGTGACAGAACCGAGTGCAGCTCCAGGTATTTCCGTGTCCCTCCCGTGTGGGCACGGGGCCACCGCCCCCCCATGGCACGCTGCTCCCACACCCCCTGGCACCACGCTGTGGGGCCGGCCCCACTCAGTCCATGGTGCCTGGCAAAATCGGGTGCTGCAGAGGGCACCGGGAACCCCTTGAGCAGATACCTCCACCCCAGGGACACGAGGCCAGAGCAGACCTAGGGGAGCAGGAGCCCCCCTGCCTGGGCAGGAGGAGGGGGCACACCCCGGCTCTTGGGGCCGAGCAGAGCCCCAGCCCTGCTGAGCATCGCAGTGCTGCCGCCTGGCTCGCGCCGCAGCCCTTCACACAGCTTTTTTAATTTTTTAGCACGTTTGTTAAATACAGCGCAGAGCTACGTAGGAGGGAGTGCCAGCGAACTACGCAGCAGTTAATCATGAGCAGCCACGGGGATCTCGGCACTGAAGCACTGCTATCGCTTCGAAGAAGTCGCAGGATGTGGAACCTGGAGACTTCTTCTGCCTCTTCATTAGAGCGGCACGTAACGCCGTGACCTGCAGCCAGGGCTGCTCCATCCGCAGCTCCGCTGGAGCGCAGCCCGGCGCCCCGTGGTGCTAATGAGGGACTCTCTGTCATGCCAAATTACGCGCTGAGTTTGGGGAGTCTGGAGCCTTATTTGCCAAGGTCCGTGTGAGCTGGATAATTAGAGTTAGCAAAATTCCACCCAAAAAAAGAAACAAAAAGGTGGGGGAGGCTGGCAGTTTCTGTGCCAGCTAGCCCAAGAACTCCCCGCCGCGGCTCTAGCACCACCAACCTTTGCGCACACCTACAGATTTCCAGTTTCTTTAATGCTATTTTAGTGCTCCTGCTGTTTCAGCACACCTTGGCACCTTGGCGTTTCTGTTGAGCATCAGAAGAGGAGCGCGCTTTGCTTCCACAGAGCCCTGGGCAGCCCCACACCCTGGCTGGAGAGGAAACCTCCGCCGAGTCCAGCAGGCACAGAAACCTTTCCGTGAGAGCTGCAGGAGCTGTCACACCGCCCGTCGGTGGGGGCAGTTTTATTTTGGAACTTCCCTGAAGCATCGTCAGGCCACCTCACAGATGGGAGCCAGGAGCGCACAGCTGCACACTGAGGGAAGCGATGAGCCCAGAGCCCTTTTCTGAACAGGACAAAGAGCCAGGATAAGCAAGCCCTGCTCCGTACTCACAGGCGCTGCCCTCCCCTCGGCCCAGGGCGCAGCTCTGCCAGCAGCACAGCAGCAATCGCAGCAGCGTGGAGGTGCTGCAGAGCCTCCAGAGAAGCTGACACCTCATCAGAAGATCCTGACAAGCGACGCGACACCTCCACGGTGCCCCGGGAAGGCATGGCACAGGCTCCGTCATGGCTCTGCTCTCAGCCATGAACCGGGCGGGGAAGCAGCAGGGCAGCTCTGGCAGAGAGGGCCAAACTCCCTCCTCACCCAAGGCTGGGAAAACCAGCACGATCCTCTGTCCCAGGCAGGCGAGGAAACATTCAGACCTGCAAGACCTGCACAGGCGGTGAGGTTCGGGCCCTGACCTCTGCTGCTGAGCATCCTGGGGACAAGCTGCAAGCCCTGACCACGGCCGGGGGCCCTGGAAGCAGGATGCTGCCAGCCCTGGACACAGCCTGACAACAGCAGCACCCTTCATACCCACAGCTTTGGGTTACCAGAGCCAGCCAGCAGACAGGCTACATCCACAGATCCCTCATCCACAGAGAACTCCCTCCACAGCACTAATGATGCTTAATTAAAGGCAAGGGTGGGAAGTTGGAGCTACTGAGGCTGCAGCTGCAGAGCTGGGGGAAGCACGAGGGGGCTGGCGTGCCCGCCTTGAGCTCCAGGCTGAGCTGAGCCCTTCCATACCTTTCACTTTAGCTCCTACCCTGGGTATGCCTGCAGGGTCTGTCCCCACGGCCCCACAGCCCCAGCACCCGGCAGGGCTGTGCCCACGAGGGCAGCGCCAGGCGTGTGCTCAGCAACCCGGCAGGGAGGCAGCAGGGGAGCTGACAGGAGCACAAAGCACTCCTTCCACAGGCGTGCTCTCCCCTCCTCTCCTCTGTGCTGGCTGATTCCCAGCTCCTTCCTCATTCCTCCAGCATCCGCAGCGTTTCCTTCCCAGCCAAGGTGAGCAGGAGAGTTTTTAACTTTAATTCAGCCCAAGCACGTGCCTGATTGCTGCCCCCTTGCTCGGTGAGTCCCATCCTCCAGCTGCTGCTGGCGCTCTGAAGGTCAGCTCTGCTGACAGCTCTAACCTCGGCCTCATCCAGCACCAGGAACCTCTCTCTGGCAGAGCACGGCCACGCACCGGGGTGTTGGAGCCCAAGGTCAGCAGCAGCCAAGTCAGCGGAGGAAGGCAGAGCACTTGACAGCTCAACTTTCCCCGGCAGGCTCCACTTCTCACCCGTGCGGGTTCTGGGTGTGGGTGCCCAGCACCGGTGGGGCTGTCCCAGGGCACGGCCACCCCACACGGCCACGGGCTGTCCCAGGGGGCTGACGGCCCCCCAGCCTCGCACGGTGCTGATGGGGATGGCACAAGCAGGGCACGGCAGGTCCAGCGGTGCTCCTTCTCCCTGCCCAGTGCTGCAGCACGCACCCGCTCCTGCCTGCCTCCGGGATGGGGCTGGTACAACCCGTGCCCCCCCTCGCAGCCCCAGCAGTGCAAGGAGCTCCCCTCCTGCACCCCCGAGCCAGCAGGGAGCCAGAAGCAGATCCTCCCCTGCCAAAGGAATTGTACCAGCGAGAAACAAAGCAGAGGAAGATCCAAGCCCGCATCCCACCCGCTGCTGCCCGAAGCTTTGGCTGCAAGGGGCAGCTTGCACCCAGGGAAGGCAGTGGTCGGTCTCGAGTTCCCTTTCCAGGAGGAGGATGCTTTTTAGCACGGTTGTTACCCCTCAGCTCCCAAGCAGCGCTTTGTCTCCCCAAACTGCGGGTCCGGCAGAATCACCGCACCGCCGGGACACGGAGCGGGGCCGGCCCCAGGCACCCCCCCCAGGCCGGCCGGGGCTGCGCGGGACGCGGCCACCGCCTCCGGAGCCCCGCGGTCGGTGCCCGACGCCCGAGCCCCCCGCGGCAAGCCCCGGGGGAAGGCTCCCGGCACCGCCGCCTTCCCCGGCCCGGCTCCCCGGTGACGGCCCCGACGGGGCGGCCCCGCTCCGGGCATCCCGGACCCTCCGCGGCGGGCAGGGGCGAGGGTCCCCGACGGCGCTGCCGCTCGGCCCCGGTCCGCGGCGCCCTCGCAGCTCGCCCCCAACTTTCTGGCCGTGCCATACCGGGCCGTGCCGTGCCATACCGTGCCGTGCCGTGCCATACCGGGCCGTGCCGCACGTACCTGCCGGTGCCGTCCGTGCGGGCCGGGGCCGCCGCTTCCCATGGCCGCCGTCCGTGCGCTCCGCCGTCAGCGCTTGCACCCGGGGCCGCTCGGCCGGGGGCCGGCTGGCATCGCCGGGCGGCGGCAGCGCTCGGCTCGGCTCGGCTCGGCTCGGAGCGGCGGGGCTGGGCGCGGCGGGGGCGGCGGGGCGCGGAGCCGGGCGGCCCCGGTGCCCGCGCCGGCGCGAAGGGGCGCAGCGCCGCCTGCCGCCGCCCCGCCACCGCCACCGGCACCGGCACCGGCACCGGCGGGAGCTGCCGGTGCTCCCCCCAACCCCCCCGGCCCCGTCCGTGCTGGAAAGGCTCGTGCCCGCCCCCCCCCGTTAGCCCCGGTCGGTCGGTGCTATCAGTCAGAGAGCGGAGAGCATCCTGAGCCCGGAGCCGTCCCTCCCTCCGAAATACGGCACCGGACAGACGGACAGACAGCGGGGCCCCCTCCCGCAGCAGCCCCCACGAACAGCAGGACCCCGGCTTCCCGGTGATCCCAGCAAAGCCGCGGCTTTCTCAGAGCTGACAGCTCCAAAACCGGCACCGATCCGCGCCCAGCCCCGCAGGACGCTCTCACGCCTGGCACAAGGGACCGAGAAACGGGCCGGGGATGGATGTGCCCCCACAGCAGCTCTCAGACTGGACCCAAAAAACCCTGTGGGTCCCCCCAGGACAGAGCTCTGACCAGGGACAGCAGCAGGCTGTAAAACACCAGCAGACAAGCAAAGCCAGGTCAGATTTTCGCAGAGATTGCTGCCATCGGCGTGTGGCACTGAAGGGGCAGGAGTTGGTCTCACAGCTGCAGGTCAGCTGGGGAGACAGGTTGGAACTAGGTGTAAGTTATTTTCTTTGCTTTAGCCCAAACAGTTTGAGTCTTGGTGTTTTGAGGACAGCTCACAGGTTACTCCCAGACCTCTCATGCCCCCAGGCAGCTGGGAGCACTGGATGGGGTAACCCGGAGGAGGGAGGTCTCAGCAAAGAGCCACAGACCAAGGAGCTGTTCAGACAACCCACACGTGGGCAGCTTGCAGATCTCATGGCTGTTTTCTTTCCGTGAGATCACCAAAACCTTTCCACATCCCCTTTCCCCAGCCAGGGCACCAGCTTTGGACAGGGCTCTGCTGAGCCCTCCGGTGAAGTGCCACGTTCAGGCCACCATTGCCAGGAGCTCGCAGTGCCTGGGATTGTACAGGCTGCCCCACAGCAGGGCTCCCTGCTGCCATCCAGCACCCTCTCCTGTGGCTTTGGTGCACACCAGACCCGGCCTGGCTCCATCCTGCTCCCCTGGGCTGTGGCTCCAGCTCCTCTCATGCTCCGTGCGTCTGGCAAGCCTCATCGTCTGACCTGGTTTTCTTTCTCTGATCCAAGCAGTTTCTGCAGCCACTTAGAGCAAACCACAACCTCTGTCTCCACAGGCCTTCCATCCAATGTCTCCAGCTTTTTTTTTATCATTTTTTTTTTTTTTTCCTAGGAAAGGATGCAGGACAGACAGTATTCCCCACTGGGAAGGTTTCTCTCCCCTCCACGTATCCGCAGCAGAAGCCCAGCCTCATCCCTTTCTAATCTTGGTTTGATTTATAGCGTCTCCGGTCCAGATCAGTGAAAACAATTAGTGCTGGAGGAAGCTGAGCACGGAGGCACTGCCTGGCCCCAGGCAGCCCCGATGCAGCTGCCTCCTTGGCCTCCTCCCTGGGCAGAGGCACCCTAAGTGCGTGCAGGAAGCCAGGCAAAAGTACTCCTGGTATTAAGAAGCCCTCGATAAGAGCACACTTCATCTGCTATGTCACTAAATGGAACTGAGCTTCTTTCCCCCCTTTTTAAGGGGGAAAATTGCCTTATCGGGTTAGGTTCCAGTTGATTAGACTTGGCTGCTCAAAAGAAAGGGGAAAAGCTCTGCGAGATTAATCCAAACTCCAGTTAGAAGATATTAAGGAAATGCAAGCATCTTACCCTTCAGATCAGAGAGTTTTAATAATAATGGCAAAAATCGATATGAAACAAAATTAAATCTGCTGTTTATATTCATCAGGTAACTTGACAGAGAGTCCACAAATTCAAGTCTATTGCTGTGATAAGTAAATACAAACATATTACTTTCCAGATCACAAAGTTTTAATGGGAACGATCAAGAGCAAATGCAATCAAAACCACCTTTCACATCAGCCAAATTCCAATTAAATTAGGGCAGATTATTCAATAAGGAAGCATACAAAATCAAGCTCTTTATTGATGTAATAGTATAGAAGTACAAACTTGCTGCTTTCCAGATCACAGCATTTCAACGCAGGGGAAGAATTAAGACTTCAGTAAAACAGATTTCATTTAAATTCCGGTGGAAGAGAACAGGGTAATTTCTCTTCCCCCCTGACTTCTTGTTAGACTTCCCAGCAGCAGTCTTCAACATTGTTCTCATTCCTGGCTATGACTCTTCAAGGAGTCCATTATTTTACCGAAGAGGAAGGGAGGGGGCGGGGGCTGTGCATTCCCCTGAAGCCTTTGAGAGCAGATTTTAGCGCAAAGATCCCTCGGGCGGTGTGGAAGGGGTAAGTCAGTCTTGGTAGCATCAGGGAAGGGGCAAAAGCCAAGTGACTCGAGGAGATTCACCTGCTGACCTCCCCCTCTGCAGCAGAGGGAGGTGGTAAAAGCCTGCAGGAAATATGCACCTGAACAGGGTCCTTTGGTCTGCCACGAGCTGCAAAGGGGTCGCAGACGAGCCCCGAGCTGCAGTGCTCCCAGGGCTTTTCTGCACTCGAGCAGGAACAGACATGGAATAAAGATGTGTGGTTGCATTCACATTATCCCTTAAAAGAAATAACAATAAATTCTGAACTTCCCAATTACAGGGGACAGGCAAACCTTGGAAACCATTAAGAGCTGCTTCTTCTGTTGATGAATTATCCAGAGTGCAGAGCTATTTGCTGAGCTTCTCTGTATTACACTAATTATAAATTAATATATTGCTCATTACACAGTAAAGCTGTGCAGTCGACTAATGCACTGCTGCAAAGAGCTTATTTTAAAACATCCTCTGGTACTTTTATGATCAAGATGTTTAATTTACTTCCATACTGGCTTAAATGCCACCAACATGTCATTCTTTCACATTTTCTTACCAGAAAGTGCATTACAGCTCAGATATCCCTGGCTTCATCCCATCTCCTCTGGGGCCCAGCAATGCATAGGAATGATGAACATTAGAAAGGCTTTTTTAATGATGAGCAGTTGCACGAGAAATGAAGCAAAGTGGCAAACTTTAAGCCCAATTCCCTTGCTACTAGTTTTTAGTCAGTGTTTAGCATGAGCAGAGATCCTCAGATGATGCAGAGCAGCACACAGAGCCCCTGGGTTTAGATCAACGCAAGCAATCGCCCACTCGAGGGGAGCTGCGGCAGTTCTGTTGTGCTGGAAGGAGCTCGCTACAGCCTGGGGGTGGAGATGCCTCCAGGACCGAGTTTGGAAGCAGAAAGCCGATGGCTTTTGGTGGGCTTCTCCAGGACAGCAGCTCTGCCAAGCAAGGGGGCACCCGGAGCCGTCTCCAGCAGGGTGAGCCCCTGGTGCAGGCGGGGCGGGCGGCTTGGCTGAGCCGGGGAGCAGGGGGCAGAGGGCACCCCAGGAGGGAATCCCGGAGTGGGAAATGCAAAGGCAGAGCAGATGACGTCCCAGTTAGCCACGGGGGATTTTCCTGGAGCTGTTCCCCGGCACTTGCAGCCTGACTCAGCCTGTGACCCCCTGCGAACCCCGGCACACACACAGGCGGCACCGGGAAAGGGCTCGCCAGGACGGCAGACAAGGAGGAAACCTCGCCGAGAGCTTGCGGGCACGATGAATGGGAGGAAACGTAGCTCTCTTTCTTGGAAAACAGCTATTAGCACCGCATTGTTTTCAGGGCACAATCCTGCAGCGTGCTTTGATGTCAGACCATTCCTTCTGCGTAGTGCTCAGCGTAACGGGAAAAAGCAAGCCTACAGAACAAGATCCGCCTGGCGCAGAAGGCGTTTTGGACGCTTCCATTTCCTTCTTTCCAAGGAAAGCATCCTGGAACAGCCCTGCCGGGTCTCTGCTTCGCGACCTCGGCGGCACAGGGCATGCTCCCGGGGCCCGGGCACGGCCAGAAGGGACGCGAGGGGAGGGCCGGGGGGGGGGGGCCGGGAGCGCTCCCGGGCCGTGGCGCAGCCTGTGCCGCCCCCCAGCGCCCACCGCCCGCCCTGCAGCCCCGCGCCCCCCCCTGCAGCTCCGCGTCCCCCCGGCGGAGCCACAAAGGAAGGGGCAGGCATTGGAGGGGGGCGCAGGGGAAGGGGCGCACGCGAATCCTGCCGGGGGGCGCAGCGGGGAGGTGGAGGAAGAGCTGAGCAAGGAGAGGTGCTCGCCCAGCTCCCGGCCGGCAGCAGAGGTTCAGAGGTCCCTACGGTCAGATAAAAAGGCACGGTGAAATTTGAACCCCTGGCGAAATGCAGCGAGGAGCCTGACCTTAGCCGTGTTGCGGCTCAGGGAGCTGCAGAGCAGCAGTTCCCCCGGGGCTCCCTCGTTCCTGTGGCACCCTTATTAAAGGGTGGGAGAAAGAGCAGGGGATAATAATTGAATTGGAGGCAAACAACAGCGGGGACACCCAGGTGGTGCAAAAGAAGGCAAGAAATGAAGCCAGAGCTTCAAACAGGGGCGTTGAGAGTAGGCATCAGAAAGCAGACTGGGAAGGGAGGTACGAGTCTGGGCGTGCGGGGACCTTAATGTGACAGACTGCTGAGTAACTTGAAGCTAGGGATAAAAGGAATACAGGGAGTACCGAATAGCATCCATAGGTTGACCTTAACAGTCTGCTATAATTAAGCAAGGTCTAGCCAAGAGTGCAGGCTAAAGCACTCAGAGCTTTATGGAGCTAGCAGTGAGGTGCTTCTGCTCAGACCTTGCAGCACGGAAGACCTGTACAGAAAAGAAGAAAGCAGCTCCCTTGGAGAACTGAGGGCACTGGAGCACGCAGGTCCTAGCAAACAAACTCAATTTTGCTTTACAGCAGGGAAACATGGTGGTTTTTCTTTTTCAGCGGGTTTTTTGTTGTTGTCATAGGAACCCAGAGGCAGGCAGGTGCTGAGGTCAGGCTGTGCAAGAGACACCGCCAGAACTGCCAGCTCCTCCAGCAGCGCGTTACCCCGGCTCAGTCAGAGCTGCATCCCAGCCGGGGCCGGCCTCTTGCAGCCTGAGTGGAAGGAAGAGGTTCTGCTCCCAGCCCTGAGTCACGGCAGCTCCTCTGCAGGCTGGCTCGTTATTAATAGCCTGGCGCGATTGCGAGTGGGTTGGGTTTCACCGGGGAGCGCAGGGAGAGTGACAAAGCACCTGCCACGGGAAGCAGATGCCGTGGCGGAGGAGTAGGTGGCTTTGCTGCAGCCCGGGGAGCGCCAGGCTGGACGCCCCTCCGCCCACCGGCACAGCGCGGGGAGGGCAGCGGGCACGCGTGGGCAGGGGGAGCCGGCGGGCAGCACACGCGTGTCCCTCTCCCTGCTGCTCCTGCGCCTCCCGCGGCCTCTCCAAGCGCTGCCGGCCGCTGCCCCGCGCCTTGCAGGCTGCTGCGGGGCTGGCAGCGGGAGGAGCACCGGGAGGAGCACCGGGAGGAGCGGCGAGCTGCCCGCCGGGGGTCCCCAGAGGCGCCCCGGGGGGGCTGCGGCACTGACCTCGCCTCCCCCCGGTCCCGACTCCGCGTTGGGCAGGAGCCAGGGGGCCGGCAGCGGGGCTAACCCGGGCTAACCCGGGCTAACCCGGGGCTAACCCGGCCTGCGGGCACCCCGGGGGGCGCTGCAGCATCTCCCGGAGCGCGGCTCCCGCCGGGGGAGGGCGGTGGCGGTGGCGGCGGCCCCGGTACCGGGGCGGGACTCGGGGCGGGGCCGGGCTCGGCTCGGCTCGGCACGGCTCGGCCCGGCATGCTGCTGCGGGTGCGCTCGGCGGTGGGGCACCTGGTGGCCGGGTTGGGCCCCGGGGCGGGCGCGCAGCCCCCGGCCGAGCCCCGGCGCGGCGGCGGCGGCGGTGGCGGAGCGGGGACCGGCGGCGGTGGTGGCGGCGGTGGTGGCAGCGGGGGGGCAGCGGCGTTGTTTTGCCGGCCGGCCTTCCTGCAGCTGACGCCCGAGGAGCTGCGCCGGGCCGACGACCACACGGGCAGGGCCGTGCAGAGCCCCCGCGACGGCCGCCGCCGCCTGCCCTGGAGCACGGGCTACGCCGAGTGAGAGGGGCTGGAGGTTGGGGGGGGGGGGGCGCGGGGCTGGACCCCACCGCCCGTTACCGGCTGTGCGGGATGCCCCGGGGGGTGTTAGGGATGGGTCGGGGCCGGGGGAGGGATGGGATGGGTAAGGGGAAGCCAGGGGGGGGCTGCTCGTCGCGTTCCCAGCTCCGCTGTTTTTGGCACCGATGTGCCCGGTGCTGCTGTCACAGACCGGGAACCGACACCGGGGGGGAAGGAACTGCTCGAGCAGGTCCCGGGAGGGGGGAGGAGGGAATTGAAGCTGGTTTGGGAGCAGGACCTGACTCCCACTTCCCCTCCAAGGGCCCGCTTCTCTTCTCCTTTTACTGGAGGGGGAGTTTCGCCCCCGAGCTGAAGGCAGGTGGCAAGGCCGCCGGTACTGCTCGGTGACACCGCTCTGCTCCCGCATCCTGCACGCAGCCGGGTCCACCCGGGGCCTTGGGACCCCCCCGAGGTGCCAGCTGCTGGGGGAGGAGTGCCCCATGCTCGATCTGTGCAGAGCAGGAACCTTGCAGGCTCTGGGGGGAACGAAGGCAACCCGCCCTCTGCTCAGCAGCAGGACTTCTCTTTGTGTCCCGAGACTTCTTTCTGCAAACCGCTTGAAAAGTCCGTGCCCAAATAGCTCTTGCGCACATTTACTGCCTCGTCCCCCCCACCCCCCGTGAGCAGGTTTGGCAATCTGGAGCTGAAATCTGCTTTGCCAGCAGAAGCTGCAAGAAGTCGATGCGAGTCGTTCTGCAAAAGTTCTGCCGGTTTCATTTTCATCTCCTCCCCTCTGAGCCACCTGCGCCCTCTGAGCGGTGCTGCTCTGGCAGTGAGGCCAAAATCCCCTCGCAGTGTCTGAGCCCAGGCTGGCTGTGCATGTGCTGAGGCTGCTGCAGGGTTTCAGGCATTTTCTCTGCTTGGAGCAGCGGTGGGGACCTGCGGCAAGGCCACCTTTTTTTGGCCACCTCCATCTGCGGGTGCCTGGCCAGCCGCTGTCCCTGGCTCCAGTGCTGCGGGGGGACCGAGCGCTGCCACTGCTCCAGGTCAGCCCCCGTGGCCAGCCTGGGACCTCTGCTCACCTCGCTGCTGCTGTGTGGGACGGGATGGGAGCCCCTGTGAGGAGCAGGGAAGGGGACAGGAATGGGGACAAGGGGGTGAGGTGCTGCTGGGGGAGCCTCTGCCATGGCCTGGCTCACCCCTGTTCTCAGCCAGTGAATTAGGGTCGGGTTTTCTGGAGTACCCGTGGGCAAAACCTGATATTTTGGGTGCGAAAGAGCGAGCCTTAACACCTCCTTCCCTCCTTGCAGGGTGATAAATGCGGGGAAGAGCCAGCACAACGAGGACCAGGCGTGCTGCGAGGTGGTGTTTGTGGAGAGGAGGCCGAGCCCCAAGGGCCGCCAGCCCTCCGGGGATGGCAGCGGGGAGCTGGATGGGGTGAGAGCCGCACGGGGTGAGAGCCACAGCAGCTGCTGTGCCCTGGGGCTGGTTGGCACTGGGAGACACTGGCCAATGTGCCCCTGGGGGCTGTCCCCGAGGAGCCAGCTACCGCAGACGGTGCTGGGTGTCAGTGCAGGGCTGGGACACGCAAGGCAGAGCCCCCACTCCCTGCTCCCCATCGTCTGCTTCCCCACAGCACTCGCTGAACCCTCCTCTCTCTCCCCGCAGGGCAGGAAGGGATTTTATTTCCACTACTGGGCTTTGTTTGATGGTCACGCGGGCAGCGGTGCTGCCGTCATGGCATCCAAAAGGCTCCACCTGCACATCTGCGAGCAGCTCCGGGACCTGGTGGACATCCTGCAGGACCCCTCCCCGCCTCCCATCTGCCTCCAGCATGACGCCAGGGCTGGCGCAGCTGAGCTGAGCCGGGCACCCCTCACAGAGGACAACGGAGAGGTCCCCAGCGATGCTCTGCCACGCTTTCACCTGGAGAAAGCGGTGTCTCACGAGAGCCTGGTGATCGGTGCCATCGAGAACGCCTTCAAGCACATGGTGAGTGATCCCCAGCCTGCGGGGACACTCGTTGGGTGCTGGCTGGGGGCGTTTGCTTTGCTTTCTGTCCCCTCCAGCAGGAGGCAGGTCTGCAGCGAGGGCTCCCAGCAGGGCGGCTCCTGCCCTGGTGTGCTGCTGTCCCCTGTTTTAGGGGTTCAAGGCACAGAGGCTTTGGGCTCGGGGCCTGTGTGGGTGCAGGATTTGGTCACACTTCATTCCAGCAGTCCCCTCCCGTCTTGTTCTCTCCTGCCCTCTCCACAGCCCCGGGGAAGCCGTGCCCCTGCTGCCCACAGGACCCCAGGCTGCGTGGGGCGAGGTGCCCGGCCACAGCCTGACGGAGCAGCAGGATGCAATTTTGGGCTGCCCGGACCTCTGCTTGCTGGTGGGGGCTGCTGCTCGTGCTGCTCAGACCCGCTCTCTGTCTCCCCAGGACGACCAGATCGAGCAGGAGCGGGCGTCCCAGAGCATCTCCGGGGGCTGCTGTGCCCTGGCCGCCGTCTACCTCATGGGCAAGTTCTACGTGGCCAACGCTGGTGACAGCAGGTACAGCCCCCAGCCTTCCCCCCGTACCAGGGCTTGCCCCAGTTTCAGGGCGGTGAGGAGCTGGGGCTGTCTGGGGGAGGGCAGGAGCAGCCTGATCATGAGCCCTGAGGACAGCGTGCCATGCCGTGCCGTGCCGTGCCGTGCCGTGCCGTGCCGTGCTCTCCACGTTTGCCTGGTGTGCTGAGGGGCTGCAGGACGTCCAGCAGGACGTGCAAATCTGTGTGCAGACAAGGCCCAAGGGAGCTTGGAGGCCCAGGATTTTGCCTGACAAATGCATTTCCTTGGGTGCATTCCTGTAATCGCTCCTGGGTGCGTTCATACCCCGCAAGAATCAGCAGGAAGGCAATGCCGTCTGACACGGAGGGCGAAGCTGGTTTGAACGCTTCTTGCCCTGGGATGGCGGAGGAGATCTCGGTGCCTTGCTGCTGGGGGTGTGCAGAGTGGCGTGGGCAGGGGCCGCGAGCAGAGGCTGGAGGCGATGAGCAGGGATTGTGCTCGGCCTCTGCCAGTCGGCCGTGGGGCTGTGCAGCTGGGTGAGGCTCTGCGCTCCCTCCTCGGGCACCAAACCCCTCCAGAGCCAGGCTCACCCGGGCTCTGTGTCCCCGAAGAGGATTTGCAGCCCTTGACAGGACAGCGAGTGGGGCAGATGGGTCACGGGTATCAGATCCTCGGTGCCCCCAGACCCCCGGAAACATCTCATAAGCAGCCATTGTGTAACCCATCAAACACTTTGTTAACCTGCAGCACTGGAGTGGGTGCGGGCTGGGCGCTTGCACCCCCGTCCTGCCGCTGGTGGCTTCTGCCTGTCCTGTGTGCAGCTCCCCGCTAACAGAGGCTCTGTAACCCTCGTGCTGCTCCCTCTCTAACCATACCCCTTCCTCTGGTTTGCTCTCCATCCCCTCTGCCCCCTGCTTCCCTTCCATTTTCCTGTCCTCCCTCCGGCTGTGCCAGCCAGGAGCCGCAGTCCCTGCAGCTGGGGCTGGGCAGAGGGCCCGCAGCGGGGGGAGGACGCTGTGCCCCTGGGGCACCCAGCCAGCCCGCCCCGTCCCCTCTCCTCCTCTCTAATCTCATCCTTCCATGTCTCATTGCAGGGCCATTATCATCCGTAACGGGGAAATCATTCCAATGTCCAGGGAGTTTACTCCAGAGACAGAGAGGCAGAGGCTGCAGTTTTTAGTAAGAAAGACCTTTCTTCTCGTCTCGTTCCTGCCGAGCCACCTCCCGGCCCCTCCGCAGTCCCCCGTGCTCCCTGCCGGGGCTGTTCCTGGGGGGCTGTGGGCACCCATCCATCCTGGCCGGGGGGTGCTGCTCGGGAGCTGCCCCCGCTGGCTGTGCCGTGGCTGCCGTGGGACTGGGAATAATGGGCTCTTGGCACGGCACCGGCACCGTGTTGGTAGGAGTGCCTGGAGCTGGTTCAGCCCATCGTGTCCAGCTCCTGCCCCAGGACCACACGGTGTCCCCTCCTGTGGTGGCACCATGTCCTGTGTGCCCACCAGGCTGCTTTGCAGGGGATCACGGCTCCGTGCCCCGCACCCGTGGTGTCCCCTCGTGCATTTGGGGGGCCACAGCGCTGTGCTCAGTCCTACTTTCGTGCCTGGATGCCCCCTGGGGGGCAGCTGAAGTGTGCCGGCGGATTTCTAGCTTTCTTCCTGAAAGCTCCCTCTCCTGCTCGTCCTGGACAAACCTTCCCGTGCCGCACAATGAGACTTTTTAAGGTTATAAAGACCTCTCTGACGGCAGCACGGGGGAGGAGGAGGCGTTTCTGCTGGAGGAGGTCTTGCTGGATGGGATTTCCTGGCTTGCAGCGTATTTGGAAAAACACTAAGGCGTTTTTTTCTCAAATCTATTTTTGAATGACCACGGGGAAGAAAGTGCTGTGAGCAGGATCCTCTCCGGCCGGCGGCAATGCGCGGGGCCGTGCGGTGGCCAGGCCATGGAGGGGCTCTCCGTGCCTCTGCACCAACACCGCCCTTCTCCCCGAGGCCTCTTCCCCTTCCTTTCAGCTCCTCTCTTCCTCCACCTGCATTTTCCAGCATCATCCTGATCCCTGGTGCCTGCAGGCTGTGCTCGGGGAAGCTCCAGGGCTGCCTGGCTCAGGGTGTGCTGGGGTCTGTGGGGCGGGGGCTCTGTGGGATGCAGCTGAGGCCGACACCCGCAGGGTGCTGGGGAGGTGGCCCCAGGGCTGGGTCCCTGGGGGGGAGCAGCACAGTGACAGCTCTGGACGTGTTCTCCACAGCCAGGACGTGTTCTTGGGGAAGAGGTGTCCTTACTCAGAGTTGGTGTGGCCACCTCGAGCTGCTCCTCTCCTTGGGTGTAGCTCAGGAGGGTGGCTCGGAGGCTGTGGCACCGCTCCCTGCTGGCATTGGGGTCGGAGCAGCCAATGTTACCCCCACCCCATTTCCCGGCAGGCTGCCGTGCCGGCTGCCCCATGTGGTTTGGGGTGCCTGGTGGGCGATGGCAGCCCAGGGGGTGGGCGATGCTGGCAGGACCCCGCTCCTGGCACCACGGCTGAGCCCCCTGCTTCGTCCCACAGGCGTTCCTGAGGCCCGAGCTGCTGGGGAAGGAGTTCACGCACCTCGAGTTCCCCCGCAGGATCCAGCCCAAGGAGCTGGGGAAGAAGATGCTGTACAGAGACCAAAACATGAACGGCTGGTAACCCTGCTGCCCCCCGGGAGGCTGCCAGCTCCAGCCCCCTTCCTCGTGCGGGCCCTGGGGTGTGCCAGGCACCCGGTGTCCTGTCCGGGGACGCCTGGCCGCGTCCCGAGCGCGCAGGGGAGGTGCTGGAAGCTCTTGCCCGCCTGCTGACACGCTGCCTCTGGCTTGCTTTAACCAGGGCTTACAAAAAGATCGAGGAGGACGACCTGAAGTTTCCACTTATCTATGGGGAAGGCAAAAAGGTGGAGTGCGGGGCATGAGCTGTGCGGGGTGGGGTCCCCCTGCCCGGAGGGGGGGTGGTTTGGTGGCCTCCCTCCAAAGAAAAAAGAAAAGCTTCACGCTTTCTTTTGGTTTCGCCTTATCCAGGCTCGGGTGATGGCCACAATCGGGGTCACGCGTGGCCTGGGAGACCACGACCTGAAGGTGTTCAGCTCCAACATCCACATCAAGCCCTTCCTGTCCTGCTTCCCGGAGGTGAGCCTGGCTCTGGCTGCTCCTCGCCCGAGGGCTCCTGTGAGGGCTGGAGCTGGTCGGGGTGCCCGGACTGGAGCGTGTGGTGGTGCTGGGGGGCTGTCCGCGAGCCTTTTCTGCCCTCACCCTCGTGTCCTGCCCCGCTGGTTCCCAGGTGAGGGTTTACGACCTCACGCAGTACGAGCACTGCCCTGACGACGTCCTGGTCTTGGGCACCGACGGGCTCTGGGATGTCACCAACGATGAGGAGGTGGCCAGCGTGGTGATGGAGGTGCTGACGAGCTACGAGCCCAATGACCCGTGCAGGTGAGCTGCGAGTGGGGAGGGGACGAGCGTGGCCTGCAGGTGACATCCCCCTTGGTCTTGCTCCCTGGAGCAGCGTCGTGGCCACGAACCCGCTGGCCTTGGGGCTGTTGCTCCACAGGACACAACACGTCTGGGTGGCTCTGAGGGAGCTTTTCCTGCACCTCTGGCTCCTCCAGCTTCTCCTCACTGCTGGGGCTGGCAGCGTGGTGCCTCGGAGCCTGCTGGCTGTGGGTCTGGGGTGCTGCTGACCCGCGCCGTGCTCTGCCCGCCCAGGTACACGATGGTGGCGCAGGAGCTGGTGGTGCGCTCCAGGGGGGTCCTGAAGGAGCGGGGCTGGCGGCTGCCCAACGACAGGCTGGGCTCCGGCGATGACATCTCCGTCTTCGTGATCCCCCTGGGGGGCCCGGGGAACTACACGTGATGCCCCATGACCCGGGGCACAGGGGCTCACGCTGCCCGCACGGACGCGAGCAGGACCCGGCGCTGCCTCGGGGCACCTCTCCCTTCAGCGCTTGTTTCCTGAGCTGCCCACAAGGAGAAACTTGAAGCCTGCAGCCACCCCCCAGCCCCTGCCCAGAGCCCCCCTCACCTGCTGCATCCCAGCACCCTGCAGAGATGGAAGGGCCGTGGACAGAGCGGGGATGGGGCTTGGGGAATGTTTTTCGTGCTGCCACTTTCTTGATTGCTGTGAAGAGCCCAAATGCTCCCCGGCTTCTCAGCACGTGCTTGGTGCCTCGCCCTGGCCCAGAGGTGCTGGTTACAGGTGTGGGGCTGGGAGGCCGAGCACTCCTGCCTGGTGAGCCCTGTGCCTGCTGCTGCAGTCACCTCCTGCCCCCTGCCCTGTGAAGTCTGCACCACGGACACTGAACCTGCTGCTGCTGGGCTGGGTGCTGCGTCCGGATGGCTGTGGCCTGGAGAGGGGCCCTGCTGGCAGCTGGAACCATACCCAGCCCCGAGCAGCCCACCTGGGGGTGCTGGGGTAAGGGGTGAGCCTCACGATTGATGCCCCAGCCTTGTGCTTGCCCCCTTGGGCTCCTCTGGGCACTTGGTCTCGGAGGACGTGGCAGCGCTCGGTCCCTGCGGCGCACGGCGAGCACCTGGCAGGACGGGAGCTGTTGCACTTGCACGTGTCTGCCAGCCCCTGGCTGTGCCACGGGCTCTGCCCACCACATCTCTTCATGCCTTGGATCACTGCTGTGTTTCTAGAGCCAATTATTTATTGCTAACCGTAGAGCTGAGCTGGGAAGCGTCTGAGTTATTTCCCGGTACGGGGTGGTGGTTGGTAGGAATGTAGGTCTGTGTTCCTGAGCGGTTCTAATTTGGCCACTGCTGAGCAGCAGTTGCAGAGCAGCCCCGTTCAGCCAAGCTTAACAGCTTAAACACGCTGCATGGATCTGCTTAGCTGAGGGCTGGGAACCCACAATAAAAGCAGCTTGGTTGTCACTGGGGAAAAAAAAAAGAAAAAAAAAAAAAAAAAAAAAAAAAAGGCAGCTCGGTCCTTTTCCTTCGTCTCAGACCGGTGCTGAGCAGAGCTGCAGCAGCAGTTTTCTCTCCGTGGTATTTTGTTCTGCACCCTGCACACCTCTGATCTGCACCTCCGCGGAGTGTCACATCCCAGCACAACACCAGGGCTGCTGGCATGGGGTGAGGGGGGCCAGCGGGGCCCTGGTCCCCGCTTTGGAAGGCGCCGTGGCCCCCGCAGTTGGTGTGCTGCTGGCACTGGGTGCGGCCAGCTCTCGGCAGGTGTCACCTCCGGTGAGTGTTTGTCCCTTGTAATCAGCGAGATGTAAATAAACTGGGTGCACTCAGTGGCACTGAAAGCCATCCAGCGAGGGTTTTAACCTGTTGATGTTTTTGTGCTGAAGGGAGCAGGGGGAGATGCTGGGACTGGAGCAGCTGCCCTGGCCTAGCACTGTTTAAATAAAGGTGCCACTCGCAATCCCACCGCAAAGACTCGCTTGCAGAACTCCTGCAAAGAAGCCTTACCTAAAAGCCAATTAGCACTGATTAATTTGTGTAGGCAGGCTTGGTAATCGTGTGAGCTGCCGTCCCTCTGCCCTTGCACCAGCCCGAGCCCCCTGAGACCCTCACACATGGGGACAGAGGGGTTGGTGACCCAAGGGGCCCTGGCTGGTGAGCACCCCGGTGGTCTCCCTGCCCACGGGCCCCCTCCTGTGGCTGTGGAGCTGGGACATCCTGGGTGGGCTGCTTGCTGGAAGCACCCTTGTGCTCACAACCCCGCCGTCCTGGTGCTCCTGGGTCGATGCTCACCCACACAGCCCAGTTCCCCCAGCTGGTGCAGCCCAGTTCCCCCAGCTGGTGCAGCCCAGTTCCCCCAGCTGGTGCAGCCCAGTTCCCCCAGCTGGTGCAGCCCAGTTCCCCCAGTTGGTGCAGCCCAGTTCCCCCAGTCGCTCTCGGCTGCCGCTGGCGGGGAGCCTCCCGCAGCTGCTGGGCGAGGCGGGCACGGGCTGCATTGAGCGCTGCCCCTGCGGTTCCCTTTCTCCCTCCGAAAACATTTCCTTTGGCGCCAGCTCCTGGCCTGGGGCTCGACAAATTACGGAGGAGTCGTCCCCGAGAGCCCAAAATAGAAACCGAGCGGGAGCCGGGACCCGGGCCAGGACCTGGGCTGCCGCTCCCTGCCCGCGCCTCGGGGATCGGGGGGATATGGGGAGGGTCCGGGGGGGTCCAAGACGGGAGGACGGGGGCTGGGGGCCGGTACCGGGGCTGCCGCTCTGCTCCCGTCGGTAACGACACCCGGGGGTACCTCGGAGGGGGCGCACGGGGCTGGGCTGGGGGCAGCTCGAGGGGAGCCGGGCTCAGCCCGTCGGGGACGGGGGCAGCGCGGGGCTGGGGCCCGGCTCGGCTCAGCCCGGCCCGGTTCAGCCCAGCCCGGCCCGGCCCGGCTCGGTTCGGCCCCGTGCGCTCCGCCCCCCGCGGGCGGCCCCAGACCGGGGCGGCCCCGCCCGAGCCTCGCTGCGGAGCCGGGGCCGGAGCCGGGACCGGGAGCGGCGGCGGAGCGAGGTGCGCGCAGCGCTCGGGGCGCGGGGACCGGGGGAGCCCCGCGGGGAGCGGGGGGGGGGACAGCGCCGGGCCGGGGGGCTTGGAGGGGGTCGGGGCTCACCGGCACGGGAGGGGGGCAGAGCTGGGGCGGGGGTCCTGGGCGCAGGGAGGAGCCGGGCTCGGGGGGGTTCCCAGCTCGGGGGGGTCCCCGGGAGCTGCCCTGGGCAGCGGCGCGGCCCGAGGGGGCGCACGGCCCCGGCCCCTCCAGAAGAAGGGACGAAGTTGGCTCTGCTCGCCGCACAGCTCGGCGTTAAACATTTATCCGGGGGGGGGTTGCAGGCAGCTGGGTTATGTCTTAGGAGCAGGGGCGCATTCCTAAAGCATGAGCGCGCCGCTGCCCCAGCGCACGGCGGCCCCCGGAGCCTCCCCGGAGCCCCCCGAGCCTTGGCCGGCCCTGGGCGGCTCTGCGCCCCCTGCCCCTGCCTCCAGGCGCCGTCGGGGGGTCCCGGCTGTTTCAGCGCACCTTGGGCTCTCCCCTGCTAGCTGCGGGCACTGGGCTGACTGCACGCCTTCAGCTGCTCCTGCCAGCCTCGGAGTCTGCAAGGAAACGCTCTTCCGAGTGGAGAAGGAGCCAAGTTGCTCTCTGCCAACAGCCTACCCGGGGCGTGTAACCCGCCTTGCCTGGCTGCCTGCAGTTTGCACTGGGGAGGCCCACGGACACGGAGGGTTAGGAAGGTGTTAGCAAACGTTGGCTGGCTCCGGGGCAGTGGCTGTGAGGCACTGCGCCACTCCGGGCATCTGCTCGGGATGGGGCACCAAAGCTTTCAGCGGGGTCCCGGTGCTGCTGTGCGCTGGGGAAGGCTGGCCCTTGGTGGGGGATGCGGGATGGCCGCAGTAGGATGTGCTGTGGGGAAGGAGGTGAGGACAGGAGGCAGACAGACACCAGACAGAGCCCAAGGTGGGAAGGAGGAGGGCTCGCTGCCACCTCGGCTCACCGGGGGGTGTTCCTTGCTGCCTGCTCCTGCTGTGCCACGTATTGTGCTCGTATTGCTTTCACTGTGTCCGACTAAAATAAAATACAATCGGTAACTTTACTAG
Organism: Aythya fuligula; assembly: GCF_009819795.1. Lineage (NCBI taxonomy): Eukaryota > Metazoa > Chordata > Aves > Anseriformes > Anatidae > Aythya > Aythya fuligula. Next base: position 2,044,022 of record NC_045583.1, on the reverse strand, counting down.
TTCAGCAGCAACATGTAAAAAGTTAGCTCGCCTTCTTTAGCCCAATGATGCAAAAAAGTCCAAAGTCCGTGGCTGTTGTCCTGAAGGCAGAACTGTCAGCTTCGTCTCAGAGCTTCTGTGCACGTGTGGTGTATTCACTGCTCCAGGAGTGGTCATCCTGCTCTCGCTTCCCTGGGTGCCATCGTGAGACAGAAGGCGTTTAAGTTAATTACAGTAAGGCTCCTTGCTCCTGTTAGTGCTTGTAGGATGTGTTGATTTCTGGGTATCCGCACACAAGCTGCCAGCCCTGCAAAAGAAGCCGTGTGGGATTTGCTGGGCAGTAAGCCCAGGGGGTCCCGGCTGGCACCGGAGGGGCTCCGCTGCTCTAAGGGCTGGAGGGGGCTGAGGTCAGAGCCGTGTGCTCCACGGCGTTTCTCCCTGGCAGCAGCGAGCAGCAGGCACAAGGCTTCCCACAAACACAAGCACTCGGGGTTTCGGGACCGAGATACGCCCAGGAGCTCAGAGCGGGGCCTCACTGCCATGGTGTTTCACTTTGGCACTGCCTTCCAGCTTCCCTTCCAGCTGGTGGATTGGTTTTCTGCTGCTGTTTAAGAATCCCCCAGATACCCGAGCCAGGAATTTGTCCGGCGCTGTGGGACTCGCTGCGGGTGATTCAGGCACCAGCTACGTCCCCCTGCTGTTGTCCCCAAACTCCTTCAGTCCCCTTGGAATGATTTTAGCTTTGGGGCTCACAGGAGCTGTGAAACACTCTTGTGAGGCTCCCCGCTTTGTTGTTGCAGAGCTGCACACAGCAGCTCGGTGGGGTGGGAGCCTCCCCCCAGTGGGGTTTTTGGGGTTGCTGCCACCAGCCCTGGCCCCGTTGGGCTCCGGCAGCGCCAGCACCGCCCCGTGCCTGCCCGAAAGCGGCTCCTGTTTGCCTCCCTCCTGGGGGCCTGTCCTGATGTGCCCTCGCCTGGCGCGTTTGGGGCTGTGGCAGCAGCCCTTTGCACACACAAAGCCATGTTTAGAAGTGGAGACAGCCTGTCCTCGGCTGCTCTGGGTAGAAAACCTTGTTTGTGTTCCCTGCTGGTGTTTCGTGCTCTCTGGGTGCCGCGAGCTCCCTTGGATCTCGGCTGCGTTACGGGTTGCGCCGCCTGGGCCGAGGGCCTGTGCTTTGGGGGATTTGAAACCCAGCTGAATTCCTCGTGAATATTTTAGCCTTGAACCTGGTTTGTGTTGCAATTAGCTCGGCTCCTTCCCAAGCAGAAATTAAATCAAAACAGTCTGAGTACCCAGGATGCCTGAGTACCCAGGGCACTGTTGTTTGTTAAACCGCCGCCAGTTCAGCAGGAGCTGAAGACACAGCAAGGCCGAGTGGACGGAAACCTATCTCAGGCCCTTCAAAGGCTCCGTTTCCTCCCGTAATGCCGGGGGGGCCCTGGGGCCGCAGCCCTGCCCGGGGCCACAGGAGCCGGGCCCTTGGCTTCCCCCTCCGGCTGCGAGCTCTGTGGTTTTGGGGACGTAGTGGACTCGGTGCCTGAAGTGGCGGGGTCCAAATGATGGTGCTGAGCATTTCGTGAGCCCCTGGTCCTAGAGGCTCCAGGACTGCTGGGCCTCTGCCTTGCCCTGCTTGCTGGTCCCAGGTGAGGGGGGCTGCAGAGTGGGGCCATGGGGAGCGCCGGGTGTCCCTGCGAAGGTCCGGTGCCTTCTTCAAAGCCTTAACGCCTCCCTCTGCCATTTCCTGAGATCCCATAACAGAAACTAGATGAAAGATGCATCCTGCTGCAGAGGAATTCCCCGTTTCCTGCTCAGCAGGAACTTTGCTTTTTTGAGGCATGAGGCTGGGGGAGGCTGATCACGTAACAGCTGTGCCCGAGCCCTCGCTGTTTTTGTGACGATGACTTTAGAATAGCTGCTTGGAAGATGGAGCCGAGCAATTTTGTTTCGTTTTGCAATTTCTTGGCTTGCCGGAGGTGCTGCCCGTTCAGGGCCGGGCTGGGTGACCCCCGGCAGTCAGCTGCAGCCCTGGCACCCTGCAAAAGCTGGGTCGGTGCTGCTCAGCACCGGGTGCAGGCAGGCAGGTGCTGCTGCGTTTCATGCACCCCGTGGAGGTGCACGAGGTGTCTGCATTGAGGCACCCGCAGCGCTGCTCCCAGTGCACCCTTGGGTGCTGTGTGTGCCAGGCTTGCTGCGGCTGTGGGCAGGCAGCAGCCCTCGCAGGGACCCCGGGTGTTACTGGTAGAAGAGTTCAAAATCTTCCCAGCCTCCTCCCGCCCTCCCTTTGGAGGCCGGCCTCGCATTAGCAATGGGCTATTTCTGGGCCGCTCGGCTGAGTAATGGAATGAGTTGTGCGGAGATTTTGGGCGGGTCGGGGCCTCTGCCCCGTGAGTCACCCGCGGGCAGGGCTCGAGGCGCTGCTGGGGCCCCCCCTGCTCAGGGTGGGTGCCGGCCCCGGCCCCAGCCCTGTCCCCATCAGCTCCTGCTGGGGGCTGTGGGAATGGGCTGGGCTGAGCCAGCAGCCCCCAGCACGCTGCGTGGCTGTGCACAGATCAGATCTCAGGTCCGATATCCTGCAGGCTCGACACGGGCAGACCTCGTCTCCCTGTCTGGACGCGGGCTGCCTGCCTCCGCTGCTGTTCTTTGTTCCCTGTGCTGTTCTCTGTTCCCTGGCCTTGTGCTGAGTAGATACCAGTGCTTCCCACAGCACCTTTCCTCCTCCATCCCTCTGAGGTGCAGAATCGCAAAGCACCAAATCCCATTTTGCCGTGGGCAAGGGCATTTCCTGGGGGATCTTTTTGCCCATGAGCTTTCCTTTGCCTGTGCTGCGGAGATGGTGGCAGGGGAGCGGATGGGCCTTTGCCCAGACGAGAAGGATGGTTTGCAACAGGGGTGACGCATTTCTCGTATCCCAAGGGACACAAGCCCCCCTCCCTGAGGGCAGGAGACTGCTCCAGCCCTGGCTCCATACTCAGACGTGGTGCCTCTTCCTGGTGCCCTCCCCGGCTGTTTGCACATGCAGGGGGACAGGGGGGACCCTGGCCCAGCTGGGGAGCCAGAGCCCGTATCTGGATGAGACCTTTGCCTCCTGCTCGGTCTGCGGGAGCTGCGGTGGTGCTGAGCCCTGGGGGGATTTGTGGGAGGCTGCGGAGTGGGGCACAGCCCTGGGAGGTTTCCGTGGGGCAGAGGCAGCTTGGCGGTGACCTGCTAAGCGTGCAGATAAGAGGAGCTCTCCTCAGCCTGCTTTGAAATGCAAGTCAGCCGCAGTGTCTAATTTCTTAATCCCTCGCTTGCAGCTAATTACAATGCAGCCTCGCTCGTGTTTTTCTCTTTTCCTTCCTTTATGCCGGGGCAGGGTGTGTGTGTAATCGCCCTGGGAGTCGCCAGCTTCTCTCACAGGAGCCGTTTGTGTGCTGGGCTCCGGCTGAGCGCAGCGCTGGGCATTGCCAGGATCCCAAGCAGGCTCTGGGGGAGTGGTGGCAGCTCCAAGCCGTGGGTGCCGCGGGGTCACGGCTGCTGAATCCCCCCAGCACCTCCAGCAAACACCTCCTTTCCAGGGCTGCCACACCTTTCTGGTGAGCTGCAGCCTCCCCGGCCCTCAGAGCAGTGCGTGCCCGCCCAGGGATTAAACCGTGAGCTGTCATCGTGCGCCTTGCCCTGGATTTCTGCGGGGATGGAGGAGTAATGGTGTCACAAGGGGGCCTAAGAAATAGGTCGGGCTCCAGACCGAGGTTTCTGGGGCCTGGAGGTGTCAGAGGGCTGCGATCCCAGCCCTGCTGCTCCATCAGGCTTCAGGGCAGGCGTTTCCTGGCATCCTGCTGGGCCGTTCCCAGCTTCAGTTGTGGTCGCAGTCCCTAACTCAGGGATGCGAGGCGTGCTCTTATGGGGGAGCAGCCATTTTGCTGGGGGCAGAGGGCAGCCGGCTTGGCTGGGGGGCTCGGCTCCGCTCACTGAGCTGTGGCTGGCAGCGTCCCCTGCCCCGGTGCCAGCTCCTGGCCGGGTGGCAAAGGCTCCTTTGTGACAGGGCTGGGAAGGGGCCAGCCCAGCGCCCGGTGCCAGGCGCAGGTTGGGCTCGCTCAGGGCCCCAAAAGCTCAGTTTGGCGCGCTCCTGCCACTGAGCTGATTATTTCGGAGCCAGTGAGCATGCCCGGGTGACACCCTGAAGAATTTCTAATCTGAAAATAAAGCCAGAGGGTGTGTGCGACTGAGGTCAGCACACAGCCCGTGTGCCCGGGCTGGGGGCATAGCGAGAAAACTCAGCTGGGAGAGCTGGTGGCCGGGGCTGGGCAGCCACCCTCTGCAGTGCTACGGGGTGAAAGGGGCTCGTCCCGGTAAGGTGTTTTTTCAGGGGGTCCCCAAATGCAGCCTCTGCACTGCTCATGGAGGCTGGGCCACTGCACGCAGTGCTGGGTGTAAATGTGGGGCTGCTTCCAGCTGCACTGCTCCCTGCAGTGCCTGCGGGCTGCTCTCCTGCTGCCCTGGAAGCTGCTCACACTGAGGTGTGCCGTCGTGCCTGGTCCTGTGCTCCCTGGGGCAGCTGCACGAGAGACCCCGGGGTGTTGGGGCCAGGAGGCAGCGGGTGCACGGGCTGCCTGTGGCCGTGGCCCTGCTCACCCGTCCCCTCCTGGTCCCGCAGCGATGGCAGCCATCAGGAAGAAGCTGGTGATCGTGGGAGACGGTGCCTGCGGGAAGACGTGCCTGCTGATCGTGTTCAGCAAGGACCAGTTCCCCGAGGTCTATGTGCCGACGGTGTTCGAGAACTACATCGCTGACATCGAGGTCGACGGGAAGCAGGTGAGGGGCACCGGAGCTGGCCCCATCCCCCTTTTCCCGTGGTTCTGTGGGGTGGGTGGTGAAGGAGCGAGGTTCGGGTGGCTCTGATGCTCCCTGCACCAGCAGTGCTTGGGAGGGAGCCCTGCGGCTCCTGGGTTTCTGGGTCACCCCGAACCTGCCCCAGTTTGAGGAGGACCCTGGTTACAGCCGAGGGAGATAAAAGTGCTGCTCCGGGCCCCACAGCCTGCCTGCAGGGTCTGCGAGCTGCTGAGCCACATCCCTCTGCCCCGCAGGTGGAGCTGGCGCTGTGGGACACGGCCGGACAGGAGGACTACGACAGACTGCGGCCCCTCTCGTACCCAGACACGGACGTGATTCTCATGTGCTTTTCTATCGACAGCCCCGATAGCCTCGGTAGGGCCCAGGGAAAGAGGGGGAATGTGGGGTCCTGCAGAGCTGGGTGCTGCTGGCTGAGCTCCTGCTGCCACCCTGAGCTCTGGGAAGACCCCGTGCCATTGTGTTTGGGGGTGTCAGGTCTCCCCACTGCCCCCCTGGCTTTATGTATGCTCTGAGAAGATGCTGGGAACGCACGGGGTTGAGGAGCATGGGGAGGGCACAGCTTGGGCTGGGACTGTGCTGCTGCGCACCCCAATGCCCCTTGGCTCAGGGGGTGTGTGCTGCCTCCTGCAGAGAACATCCCGGAGAAGTGGACCCCGGAGGTGAAGCACTTCTGCCCCAACGTGCCCATCATCCTGGTGGGGAACAAGAAGGACCTGCGGAACGACGAGCACACGCGGCGGGAGCTGGCGAAGATGAAGCAGGTGGGGAACGCGCTGCGGCCGGGCGCGTGGCTGTCGGGGGGTCCTGGCTTTGGGGTGTGCGAGGGGCCGGGGTATGGGGGCCCCTCTCCCTGTGCCACCTCCCCAGGGTTCCCTCCTGCAGCGCCCAGTCCAGGCACTGGGGGATGCCCCGCCGGCCGTCGCCGTGCTTCTCGCTGCTGTCGTCGGGCGACGTTCCCAAACCTCTTTTCCAATGCCGTGCAGGAGCCCGTGAAGCCAGAGGAGGGAAGAGACATGGCCAACCGCATCAACGCCTTCGGCTACCTCGAGTGCTCGGCCAAGACGAAGGAGGGCGTGCGGGAAGTCTTCGAGATGGCCACCCGCGCGGGGCTGCAGGTCAGGAAGAACAAGAAGCGCAGGGGCTGCCCGCTGCTGTGAGCGGCCGGCCGGCGAGGCGGGCACAGCCCCGAGCAGCGTCCGGACACCGCAGCCAGAGCTCATCCCACCCGAGAGCTGCCCCAGGTAGGCGGGCAGCCCCGTGCCCTGCCGGGGGGGCAATGCCTTCAGCTCGGCAGCTCCGTGGCACCCTGTTGTACAGCCATCCCCCCGGCTTCGCCTGTGCCCTGCACTGGGCAGGGCTCATGGCCCGGGGGCTGCTGGCCACCCCCCCACGGCTTGTGGCCACGGCCTGCTCGGGCCCTCTGCCCCTGCCTGGGACGGTCCCACCGGGGTTTTATAGGGACTTCAGCCCTGTCCGGGCAGAGCCATGCCACGAGGAGCCGGAGCCAGGCCCAGTTGCTGCCAGAAGTGCCCCCCCCGGGCCCAGTGCTGGGGCAGGGCCTCGTCCAGCCGCCTCCGAGGCCGAATCGCTACGGACTTAGCACCAGTAAATTGAACTGTGTAATTGGGAGAATAAATGCAAAGTGGTATTTCAGTAATGGCAGCGCTGCTTCCGTGGCCTCCTGCGGGCCGTCCTTGCTGGGCTTGGTCCGTGCCCCTCGTGCCCCCCAGGACTGACACCAACGCTCTCAGTGTTTTCTCTGTTTATTGGGGGAAAGAAGGTTGTGTGCCCGCACACCGCCCAGCTTGGGGGCCAGGCGAGAGCAGTCAAAGGCAATTGGCTTTCTTTGGCTGTATCAAAAATTGATTAAAACCAAATAAAATTGGTCCGTGGTCCCACTCTGCAAAGGGGGGGGGGTCTCAGCCCTGCGGTCTGGGTCAGGCTCGCGGCTGGCAGCCGCAGTCACCTCTCCCCTGCCACAGGGACCCCGGGCAGGGCTCCGCACGCACAGCCTGGGCTCTGCAGGGATGCGTGGGGAGCCCGGGGGGGACCCAAGGACGAGGTGGGGGGAGCAGGAGGCTGCTGCAGCCAGGGGCCAGGTCGGGGTCGCAGGAGCTCCGCGGGGCTGCTCCCGCTGAGGGGTTTTCCTTTGGGGAAGCCCCACGGGTCAGCAGCGTGCGGAGCTCCTGAAGGACGGCCCGTGAAGCCTGGGGGTACCTGGCTGCTAAGTGCTGAGGTGCAGGGAGTTGAGGTGGGCCGCGAGGCTGTCCTCCTCGGGGCTCTCCTCCTCGAAGGGGTAACCCGTGTAGCCACCCTTCTCCTTGCAGTACCTGAGGAACCTGGTGGGCACAGCAAGGGCTGAGCACGGCCCCGAGCCCGGCCCTGAGCAGCAGCAGCAGGGGGCAGCCGGGGGGAAGGCTCACCTCTGCCAGTGGGGGTCCGTGCTGAGGACGACCGGGTTGCCCACCACTATTAGCAGAGCCTTGGCCCTGGTGAGGGCCACGTTGAGTCTCTGGAGAAGGGAACAAGAGCGAGGGCTTCACCCTGCAGCAGCATCTCCCGGTACCGGGCTCCGGGGCCGCATCCTGCACCCACAGCAGCTCCGCCTGGCTGCAGGCAGCGGGGAGCCGAGGGGGCTGCTCGGGGGGCGCAGTACCTTGGGGTTCTTGAGGAAGCCCAGGTTGAAGGTCTGGTCGAGCTGGAAGTACTCGCTGCAGCTGCGCACGGTGGAGATGAGGATGACACGGCGCTCCTGGCCCTGGAACTCCTCCACGGAGCCCACCTGGGGCAGGTGGGGGTGAGCGGCTGCTGGGGCACCGCTGCCTCCCCCAGCCGCACATGGGAACCCCCCCAGGCTGAGCTGCACCGGGGCTGGGCCCCTCTCTACCTTCAGCTTCCTGATGTCCGGCAGCGCCTTCAGGACGGGGTCGTGGGTGGTGATGGCTTTCTGGATTTTCTCCACCTGCAGAGGCACGCGGCACGCTGCAGCAGCATTTTGGGGAGGGGGCTGCGCCGCCCCCCGCTGCCGCCTGCCCCTCACCTGCTTCCTGTAGGGAGAGATGATGCCGATCTCCTTGGGCGAGATGGTGGGGCAGCCCCGCTTGCCCTGGCTCTGCAGCAGCTTCTTGAGGTATTGGACGAGGATCTCGATCTCAGCCGTGTTGAAGAACGAGGGGCTCTTGGCTTCTCTCTGGTCTTCCCCGCAGACCCCGTGGAAGATGATGGGGAAGCCCTGGGGGCGCAGAGACTTGGGGTCAGCGGGGCTGCAGCTCGGGGGCTCCTCCCAGCCCCTGCCCTGGCGCCCCCTCACTTTTTTGGGAAGCTCCTCCCAGGCACAGTAGAAGTTGCGAATATCAAACTCGTCGCCCTCGCAGGCCTTCAGCTCGCTGTCGTAGAAGAGCTCGTTGGGGATCCTGAGGATGGCCTCGTGGGACCTGGGAGAGGTGGGACAAGCGTGCAGGGGGTGGCCCCGATGCTCTCCCCGGGCACTGTGTGGGGTTTGCCCCATCTCCCGCACAGGCTGGGGCACCACAGGGCTCAGGGACACCCTTAGGAAGGGGAGCTGGAGTGCGGGGCAGCTCCCCATCCCGGCCCCACTCTCATCCCATCCCCACCTGTAGTTCCAGAGCAGTTTGGTGACGAACTGCGAGTTGTAGCCATCACTTGTCTTCTCATAAAGCTTGTTGTGCAGCATCAGCCTCTCCAGCAGCGAGGTGCCTGCGCACACCAGACCCGTGGCTCCCCGCCGTGCCACTCGGGCGCCGGCGTCACTCCCACCCCTGCCCTCGCTCACCCAAGCCGTGCTCCTTGGCCAGCGGCGACCTCAGGACAGGGCCCAGCTGCTGGGGGTCTCCTGCCAGCACCAGCTGCCCCCCGTTGGGGTTGCTCTCCGGGTCCATGGCAGTCAGGAGGCCTGGGTGGAGGGAGCTCAGTGCTGGCTGCGGGGTGGGGAAGGGAAAGGGGGACCCCGGGGGCCATGATGCTGACCCGGGAGCCACTCACCAGCGATAGCGACCACGCTCTCCGGCTCTACCGCGTGGCCGCACTCGTCGATGAAGACGTGGGAGAAATAGCCTGGGGGAAAGTTGGCCGATGCCAGCCTGGGGAAAGGCAGCGTGAGGCTGCGTGAGTGGTGCTGCCTGCCTGGCCAGCCTTCCTCCCCTCACCATCACCCTCCCCGGGGCTGCACCGCTCTCCTGCGTCCCCCCCCGTTGCACCCCAGCAGGGAAGCCCCTCACTGCCCAGACACGAGGCGACCCCCATGGACGTGGGGACTCTGACCTTCCCGCTGTCACCAGTGTGGTGATGATGATCCGGTAGCGCCCCAGGAACTCCTTGCTGGGGTACACGTAGCAGTCCTGCTCGTCGTCCCTGTTACAGCAGGGCTGGAACAGGGGGGTTAGGTGGGAGCCCCCTCCCCTGGGGCCACCAGCCCGGCCATGCCAGGGGGGTGCTGGGCAGAGGGGCACGGACCTACCCTGATTTCTGTAGGCACCTCCCGGTAGCTCCTGGAGCTGGCCATGATCCTGTAGACGTAGCGGGGGGCGATGTCCGTGATGAGGCGCTGGCACAGCAGGTCGGCGGCGCTGTTGGAAGGGGCGCAGGCCAAGATCCGGGCGTCCTTGAAGCACGCCCACACCTAGATGGGGAGGAGGGGGTGAAGGCGCTGAGCCCCACGGGGCCGGCAGCGATGCCGTGAGCTGGTCCTGGGCCCCAGACGCTCACCTGCTTGATGGCCTCCACCAGGGTGACTGTCTTGCCAGTCCCAGGAGGCCCAAAGATGAGGTATGGGGCCGGCCTGGACATCCCCGTCACGATGTGCGTCACGGCTCTGCGCTGCTCCTCGTTTGTCTGCAGCTTGCTGTCGAACCAGCTGTGGGAGCCGAGGCTGAGCGTGCTGGGTCCCCGTCCCCCCGTCCCGTCCCATCCTGTCCCCACGGGGCAGCTGGCCCCAGGCACCGGGACTCACCGGGGCTGGTAGGAGCCCGAGATGAGAGACTTGTTGCAGGAGGCAGAGGGGAAGAGGAGGCTGGCCAAGCCCTGCTTCATGGACAAGGCTGCAGCCCGGTGCTGGACCTGCAGCGGCAGGCGGCTGAAGGTGAAGGTCACGTCAAACTTCAGCTGATTCACAAACTTGTCCTTTAACCTGGGAAGGAGCGGCGTGAGCCAGGCGCGGAGGACGCTGCCCCACGGCCTCCCCTGCCCTTCCCCACCCGTGCCTGGCCTTTGGCACCGAGCGGGGCTGCCGGGGCCCCGCCAGCCCAGCTGGGAATGGACACCACTCACTTGGGGGAGAAGCCCAGCCTGACCTTCTCCAGCTCCACGTCGTGCACGTAGCCCTTGTACTGGACGAGCGGGGAGCTGTCCCGCTCGCTGCTCAGGCTGACGAAGAGGTGGTCGCCCCTCAGCACGGACGGGCGGTTCTCAGCCACGCCGGGCACCTGCACCAAGCGGCCAACATGATGCCAGCGTGCTGCCAGGGCCACCCCGAGCCCCTGGCCACCCCTGAGCCTCTGGGGGCTGCTGCAGCAGCTCTCCCTACTCACATCGAGGACCAGCAGGTGCCTGTCCTGCACCATGGTCACCTCCTGCATGTCGTAGCGGCGGATGTCCACCTCCATCTGGATCTCCTCCAGGTGCAGCAGCAGCTGGAACTTCTGCTGGTAGTTCCCAGCATGTAGCGGTGCCTCCAGCAGCGACCTAGGGGCCAGCGCAGGGGGTGTCACCGTGCTCCAGTGGCCCCATAGGACGCAGGGGTAGCAGAGGGGACATGTGCAGTCCGGGGAGGCGTTGCTCCTGCCCGATTGCACTCACAGCATCTTAACCCAGCTGGAGGCAGGGTCGGTCTTGGGTCCGAGCTTGATTGTCTCCTTGAGGCTCTTCGGGTACGGGTAAGTGCTCAGTGGGATTTCTTTCTCCAGCTCGTTTTTCAGGGAGCTGGGTAGAGGAGAGAGCGGTGCTGTGGGGACAGCCAGGCTGGGTTTCCCCCAGTGCTATGACCACCCATGGCCCTGGCAAGTCACCAGCGCTGTCCCCAGCCACCACCCAGGGACGAAAACACCATCACAGACAGCCCGGGTGCTGGAAAGCCGGGTCCCTATGGGCTGAAAGATCCCTGGAAGAGCCAGAGCCCACCCCGTACCTGCTGGGGGGCACACCCTCCTCGGTGATGACCGTGACGGGGCGCTGGAGGTTGGCCTGGTAAGGCTCGAAGGACGATGTGGGCCCCAGCTCCTTGGCCAGCTGGCTCTGAGCGATGGCAGCAACGGAGCGCCCGATGCTGAAGAACTCGCCCGATTCCTTGGCGAAGTCGAACACCACCACGGCGCGGAAGAACCCGTTGTACTTGGTCAGGCACCGCACCTGGATGAGGTGCGTGTCGCCTGCGAGGAGAGGAGAGCTGGGGGCCTGCGTCCTGCGTCCCCTCCCGGGGCCGTGCACCGAGCAGGGGCTGGAGCCGTACCTGGCTGCAGCAGCAGGGGCTGGCCCTGCGTCACCCCGTGCTGGTCCAGGAAGGAGAATTCCCGCAGGCGGCGGAGAGAGTGGCAGTTACGCAGCCTCACGGCCTCCGTGCCCTGGTTCTTCACCTGGACGGTGACCGTCCGGGGCTGGCCGAGTGTCACATCGAAGCGGATTTGCCCGTTGGCCCGGTCATGTTCTGAGATGATCTCTACCCCGTGCTTCCCACGGATGAACTCGGCCCTATGGGAAGAGCGGGGTCAGGCTTCCCTGGCTGGGGCAGGGGTACCCAGGTCCCCGTGGGCAGCCACGGGCAGGGTGCCGGGGGTCCTACCACTTCTTGGCACGGCTCGGTGACACTTGCGGACCGGTGCTGGGCTGCTGGCCTGAGGCAGCGGGTGCAGATGTCTCTACATTCGTTCTGGGTCTGCGGTACTGGTCTGCCACCACCACTCGCTTCTTCCCCTGCGAGGAGCAGCGAGCATCAGCGTGGGGCCGGGCACAGGCCCCCAGTGCGTGCCCGGGTCCTGCCGGGGTCTGGGGGCTCCTGCCGAGCCCGTCCCTAGGGCTGCGGGAGCTGCAGCGCGGCCCCAGCCCAGGCCCTCCCTCACCTTCTTGAAGTGCACGGACTCCCCGTGCACCTGAGCCTGGTGGGTCACCCTCAGGGCGTACAGGATGAAAGAGAAATTGGGCATCTTTGTGTCAGTCCTGCACACAGAAGAGAGAGAAGGTTCCAAGTGGAGACGAGAAGGGCTGGGCACTGGGGAGCGGGGAGGTGCGGGGAGGAAGGGGGTGAAGCCAGGCCCTTCACCCCAGACGTTCTCTCTGCTTTGGGGGACGGAGGGAGAGGGAAAAGGACCGGGGCTTTTCCACCGGCCCCCCAGATGTAGCAAACCCTCTGTCCCCGCAGGCTGCTCCGGCAGCACCGCGCTGTGCCACGACACCACACGGCTTCCTGGCCCCTGTCGCTGCAGGGACAGCCCCGGCCCCGGATCCTCGGCAGCGGGGGCTGCCCAGGGGGCACCTGCATGGACGGGGGGGGCTCCCCGGCTGCTGCGCCCCCCGCAGCTCCTCCCGCAGCGCAGTGAACGCTGGTGAACGGCGGGGACATTGCCCCGGGGGTCAGCGGGCGAGGAGGGGGTGTGCGGTGCCCCGGCCGTGCTCGGGGGGCTGCCGGGGGTCCCCGCAGCCGGGATCGTCCCGGCACGGCCGAGGGGAGGCGGAGGGGAGCGGGGGCACGGGGCCGGTGAACGGAGAGGTCCCCGCGGTGCCCGGGGGGAGCGGCCGCCGGGCAGAGCCGGGCCCCGGCGCTTTGGGGTTTGGGGCTCCGGGATCCCCCTCTCCGGGGGCTCGGCAGCGCTGGGGGCTCCGTCCAGCCCCGAGGGGGGTGGGGGGGTCCCGGCGCTCACCTGGCGCGGAACTCGCCGCTGTAGATGGTGCGCAGCGCGTCCCGGCGGCTCTCCTGCTCCCGGCCCGTGTCCCGCAGGAATTGCACGAACTGCTCCCCGCAGCGCCTCGCCTCCGCCACGCTGAACCGCGGCATGGCCGAGCCGGGACGTGCCGAGCCGAGCCGGGATGTGCTGAGCCGGGACGTGCCGGGCAGGGGCTGGCTCCGCTGGGAGAAACGAAAGCGAAAGGGGCCGAACCCCACGGACCCGCCCGCTTGGGACCGGGGCAGGGCCGTGGGGGAGCTGCCCCCGCCCAGGGCCTCCCCGCCGCCCCCCCGGGCCCGGCCTCGACCCCGATCCCGACCCCTGGTCCCGCATCCCCCGCCCGACCCCCCGATGAGGGGGGGGGATCCCGGGGCTCGGCCCCCTCCGCAGACGCCGGGAGCGGGGGGCAGCGGCAATGCCGGGGCCGGGCCAGCCCTGCGGGCGCCCCGTCGGGCAGGGGGGGGCAACCGGGGTCGCTGCCAGGGCTCCGAGGGCAGGAGCAGCCCCCAGGTGCGCGGCATCGCTCGAGCCAACGACGGGGGGAGAGCTCCCAGGGCTCCCGCAGCTGCTCTGTATAAATAGGGCAGCGGCAGCGCCGGCTGGGTCTGTGTTGGGCTCTGTCTCTGCTTTCTCGTGCTGGAGCTCTCCAGCTCTGCCTAGCTAAGGGTGGGGATCCTCGGCTTGCTTTGGTAAAACGGTCTCGGACTCTGGGACTGCTCGCAGCTCGTGCTCTCTGCGGCCAAAGGACGCCGGGGTAAGTCCTGCTGCCTTCGCCTCCCCGGGTCTGGGCGAGTGGTTTTGTGACTCAAGCACTGCTGCTGATACAGCGTGCTGCGGGGGCTGCGGGAGGGTGCTGGGGTAGGGCTCCCACACTGTGGGAGGGCGCTGAGGCTTCAGAAAGATGGATGTCACTTTTGGAGAAGTTGCTCATAAGACTTTTTGTCGCGTTTTGCCGTCAGAATCCTGGAACTTTAAGCTTTGAGCTCATGAATAGCTAGGAAAGCTCTTTCTGTGGCAGGCTGTGCTCAGCTGCCCTGGCTTGGTTGAGCTGTGGTGCCTGCTCGCTGTGCTGGGCCTGGGGTCAGGCTCTGAGTGGTAAATAGAGCCTGGACGAGTCAGCCTCTAGCTGGCCTTGGTCTCACCTGAAACCTCAGGGCCCGAGCAGAGAACAGCAAACAGCTTTAGAGTGTGTCACCGCTGGCAATTGCTCAGCGGCTCGGTCGCAGTGAGTTGCAGCGCTGAATTTTGTTCCTCCAAGGAGCTGGGAAGTAGCTGAGACTGGGACAGCTGAGGCTGCTGTGGAGAAGGCTGCTGAGGGAGAAGGGTGAGGAGGTAGGTGGGGGAATGAGTTGGCCCTGGAAGTTGGCTAGCTGAAGTTTGAGAAGGGCAGGGAGATAAAAATTGTCTTCAGACTGGAATGAGTGGGGGTGAACTCGCAATTTAACAAACTAGGATCGGTAAAAGACTAGCCTTGAAACAGGCTGTGCTGGTAGATAAAAACTCTGCTGTGTGCACAGCCTTATCTCAGCCCCCACTCCCCCCCCAAACCCTCAGCCTCGCATTGCTGGAATTCCTGCAGCGTTTGCCTGGTTGGGGCCACAGCCCACAGCACCTTCGGCACTCATCCACACCTTTCATCTCCAAGCTGCAGGGAGGAAACGGTTGCTACAGATGCTGGTGATAGAAGTGCTGTCCTTGAGTTGCTCTTAGCACAGCTGTGTGCAAACCGAGCAGAGGACAAGAACTCCCACTAGCACTCATGCAGCCTTGCTTTGTCTAATGCAACTGACGTGGGGTGTATGGACTAGATGATCTTTGAAGATCCCTTCCCGCTGTACTGTTCCTGTGTTATATGTGTGTGTGTCCTGCAATGAGTTTCAAAAGTGGAGTGTAAGAGGCTACAAGGTGTTGCAACGAGACCCAGGTGATTAGCAAAAAACACTCAGGTTTTACCCAGGTGAAGTGCTTCATTAGAGCAGTATGATTATTTTTCTTTCAACCTAAAAGTTCTTAGAGCCGCAGTTCCCAGGCCTGTGTACCAGGATGTGAGCGCTGTCTGAAGGTTTGCAAACGCTCCCATCCCTGCTTTCAGGCTGCCACCTGCACTTCTGCCTTCCCCAGGCATTAACAGAAGTGAGACCACGAAAGAACAGACACAAATGGCTTTAAAACAAAGACCCGTGTATTTCTACTAGACTATACAGAGGGTGCCTGCAGGATGAAAGGTCAGTCTCAACAGCAAATACAAATATATTTTATTTTGACAAAATTTCTCACACAGGGTAGACACTTAATTTGTGGCATCACTGTGCAAAACCTCCAGCATAATGCACAGGCAGTTACATCCCTATCTTCTCAACCCCTTTCTTTGTGTACTAAAAAATAGGAAGACGCTAACCAGTTTAAAAAACAGAACCTGCAAAAAGGCCCAGTGATAACCAAGTGTAAACAAAGAAAAGTGAGTTAACCAAAGGGGTTTCACTTTGCAATGAATCAGCTTTCCAGGTTTAAATTGAGGAAAGCATACGCGTGCCTCTTCAACCTCCCCTTAAGAGAAACTGATAGGACCTATTCTTGATTTTACAGAAAAACAAAGTAACACAGAGCAAGCAGTTAGAGAGCAATGAAGTGATTAATTCCAGAATCTCCCATTAAGTATGACAAGAAACTGGCCACAATAGAGACAAAATGGAAAGGTTATTTCTCTCACTTTGGTGCAAGTTTATTTATTTTGTACACTATCCATCCATACACCTGTGATACAAATTCTATGAACCTGCCACAAAGCATTAAAGCGCAACACACCTATTATTCTGTAGACATTTGCATTTTAATCTTCATCCAGTCTACATGGATCAGCAGCGATCCAACACAGACGCTTGCAGTCTGTAAAAATGCAGATGTCCCATAACCGTACATACATGAGGGAAAGAAGAGCAAAAACGTTCACTTTCAGAGAACGTGGCTCAAAACTTCAGATTAAAAAGAGACCCTGGAAGAGCTGGCTTTGTAAGGGATTTCCATAATGGATTTTGTAAACTCATTTTGTATAGTAAAAGTTAAGCCTACAGGCTTCTTGCTTTGTGGAGGTCAGTAGTAAGGATACATAGGAGCACTTACTGTCTCTTGCATTACTATATCTTGCAGCATAGCGCCTTGAGCTGTTGGCAGATTTGACAAACTTACTGGAGTACCTGGAGTGCTGTATACAGGTGAAGGAAATGCTCTGCACCCTCAGCTGTATTTATAGTAGGGCTTTTCCAGCTAGGAAGTTTTCCAACCAGTACAATTAGTGATTGAAAACAGCTATACTTCTGAACCATGAATGTGGTTTAATTAAAACAACCTATCAGTATATGCAGTCACAATAGGAAGTTTATGCGGCAAGAAACACAAAACACAAAGACAACGCTATTTGTTCCACAGTTTTCTCTGAGGCTAGAAAACCTGTTAACTTTGAAAGCCCTAGAAAAATGCTGCACTGGTTTAGAAACCATCTACTTGGCATAGGACCACATTTGTTTTTTGCACACAAACATTTCATAAATCTCCTTATTTCCACATTAAGCATTCTGCATTTCTTTGCCAATCTTGTAGCTGAGGATCTTGTTCCAGTCTATCTTGGTGCGGGTGACAGGTAGCTGCCGGCGTAAGGCTTTGAAAGTGGTGTCTGACATAGTCTGGTAGTTCTCGCTGATTGCTGTCTGCAATGGCAAAAGTAGGTTCAGTTATAGTAGTAAAAAGACTCTGGAGAAGTGAATCTGTTAAAGCCACAAAACCCTTTCTGCAAGGGGAAGGCATGCTACTGACTGGTTAATGCTGTCACCTGTGTGTGTGCAAGCAAAGAGTTTCTATGAAACTCTCCTAAGGAGACATTGCTACACTCATGGGTGTTCCCGAACTATCTGTATCACATCTGCTTCTTGCATACAGGCTGGGACAACATAAAAAGCTTCCACACATTTCCCTTTCAGTACTTTTACCTGTCAGGAAAACTATTAGACTTGTCCACTCCCCTTCCGTGCTTGTTCCGGGCATCATTTGTAACCCTTTAATAATCAAGTTTGCTGTATAGTTATATAGCTTTACAACTAGATTCCGTCAACAAATACTAATGCCCCTTTCAAAGTAATTCTTAGTAACAGATAAGAACAGATAACAGTAAGTCAGAAGGAGTCAGAGGTCAATTTTTCATACTTCCTTTAACTGCAAATGGAAATTGATACGATTCAATTGCATTTACTTAACAACTACTGATCTTACCTGATACTCGTTTTCAGCATTTTCTATTATCTTAATAAATTCCTTAGCTGTCTGGACATCACTCTACAAAGGGGAAAAAGAGATCTTTATATGTTTAAAAATAACTCATATGCAATGGATTTCTTAAGTAACAGTCTGAGTATAGATGAAATGGATAATGTGAGGTGGCAGCAGCTCTTTGTAGCTGGGTTCCTTCCACTCACTACACGTCTCAGTAGAGTTCAAGATACTAGCTTAAGCTTGTGTTCCAAACTGAAACAGGACTGCACCCTAGTGAGCAAAAGGGAAGTAGGTTTTCATGGTACAGATAGGGATTTTATGACTATTGCTCCCTCTACTGTACTACAGGACTATTTATTTTCCTTTAGTATACTGCTTTTACATCTCAGTTCCCTAGGATGTATATACAAGGGCGTATTCTGCCATCTTTAACTGACTTTCATAAGATAAGCTGTTCAATGGAGATGGCACTTTTTAATAGACAATTTTAAAGCAATTAAGAATCTGGGTTTTCCATGCAACTCTGAACACTACAGCTACACTGACTCGTCACTCTAAAATCACATTAAAGTCAAGGGAATGTAGTCATACAATGGTATAATTCATGAGATGTTCAGGAAACAAAATAGGTGCTTTATCATTAAAAAAAAATTTGGCATACTTACTGAAACCTGTACAGAGTCCTGGATATCTTTATGACTAACCAGCTGAACATTACCATCTTCGTAATAATGAACCTAAACAAAGACAGACAAAATGCAGGTTATCATTAACACTCATTTTATAATCCCTAGAGCCCCCAAATACTATCAGAATGACACAACAGCTTTGTTGTGCCAGTCTTCTCTGCTTACGTGGAGACTAAAAGCAGGAAGGTTTCATTCTTTGTCAACACTGTTCAAGATTATGTTAATGAAGTAAACGCCTAGAGTTGAAATAAGAGCAATTATAAAAGAATTCATGGAATAGGTTTTAGCCGTACAAAGTCAAGCAGACTTGGAGGCATATAGGGTAATGCTATATAATAAGCCACATTGTAAGCAATGCCCAAAACACTGAAGTTTTAAGAATTGATTTCCTGAATTGTTAGCTTAATAGTAACTTGACTCCAGAAGGACATCTCTGCTGTATTTCAGCATCTTGTTTTGAGTCAAATGCATTAGTGTAAGGCAAGCAGCTTCTCCTGTTATTGCCAGACAATGCAGCTTACCTGGATCTTGAGCACTGCAGCCACCTGAGCTGTTGGTGGTGTGATGGTAAACTTCCATTCTGATCTCCAACGACCGTTCCTAAGAACAATCACAGCATGTAAACTATTTCCAGCAAGTGCTGACAAAAAAGAGCCACATTAATGAGCAATTTATTCCTGATACCTTGTGATCAGTATTGAAGGGCCTTATATGCCAATGAATTCCATTTCTGAAGCCCAGCTCACCACAGCACAGCTTCATTACAGGCTGGCTCCAATGCTTTGGAATATGTAAGGGGGTGTCTTCAGCTCTGCTAATATATTTTTCTCTAGGTAGGTCACTGAGCCTCACTGAAAGCTTTAGGGAAGTGACCAAGGGCTTGCAAGGAAAACTACAGAATGAGAATCAGAGCTCCTGGGGAAGCCCAAGGCTACTTGCCCTTCAGACCCCCAGTAGAGAAAGGGTTTGTTTGAGGACTAGTAAAGGAAGAGAATGCACCGTTTAAGTAGTCTTACCAGAAATTTTTGGGCTGGAACTGGTGGCTCTCAATACAGGCAATAATTGTCTGCTGTCCATCTATAGATTTACCATAAACCTGCATTCAGAAAAAGAGTTAAAATGGCACAAGAGCTGAAGAAAACCACTTGCAATTTCTGTTCTTGGCAGCACTGTGGAGGCTTGGTATTGTGGTATCTCATTGGGAATGTTTACCACTAGTTACACTGTCCAGCACCTCTGCTTGCAATTATGTGCAAATAATGCCTCCTGTTCTTTAATGGCAGGTGTTAAGGAGCTTGACAGTCATAAATATGAACAAGGTGGTCTAATAAATCTCTACCACTATGTGCATACCAAGTTCTTTGCACCCTTTTTGAAATTTGTTGTGTTAAAGTTAGCAAAAACACTAGTGAGGATGGAGAATTCAAGCACTGCTTGTTACAAAGTCCACTCAAAAGTACTGAGTGACACCGAGCAAAGAATTTTCAACGAAACAAGGTGGATACTCAACAGTACAGAAGCCATTTGGGTAATGATCTTTCACATAAGCTCTCAATGCACTGTCACAGGCATCTCTCCATTGTTTCAAAGCTGATTCTGTGTCCTCAGGCTGGGGATCACTTGCTTCTTTCCTTAAGTGATCAAACTTAAAAGAGATTTTGTTTCTTGGGTCTAAGAATCTGCCATTGCCCAGATCACCATGTTCTGTGATTAACACCTGTAAAACAAGAAATAGAAATTAATATATTCTTGTGCTGCTATAAATGTGTTTTGTCTGTTTGAATAGTTATCCATGTCTCAATAGATTGTCACCAAGCTATAAAATCACAAAGAAATATGGATTTCCAATAATAATTTCAACTAAGAGTAGTTGTGGTGAGGCTGTGAGCTGTCTGCTCTTTGCAGTTAACATTGCACTAGTTTTCTGTCCCAGAAATGGCTGTATTACAGTAACATATACACTTAGTTTAATGTTGGGGACCTTACAATACAAAAAAGTCTTTGTTTTTAAAATTTTGATGTTTTTCTTCCCCATATCTGAAAGAAACTAAGAATTTTTCTCTGGAATTGACTGTTTATTGTCACGTTCCATGTTGTAGTAGATCTGAGGAGGGGAGGTAGATGTGGCTACTTCTGAGGCTTACAAAATAAAGTAAACAGACAGCAAAATGGCACAGTAACTTCCTTCTCCTTCATCTTATTCACCAGATTTCTCTGGTTTCCCAAACATTGGCTCACTTTGCAGGTTGTACAGTAGCTTCCTCTTGTCAAAGCTATTTCTATGGACAGCCCTCTTAAAATATCTGTCTCCCATGAACATATCTGGGACACCAGGAAAGCTAGGTCAGTGCTTGGCTCAGAATAGAACAGATGGTCAAGCCAGCTTTCTATCTTCTGTAGTACTTCTTGCTCTCAGAAAAAAACAACACAAAACCGAACTGTAAGAAGTCATACTTCAGTGTGTAGGCATCACGATGTTAAAACTAAAAGCTTGTGCCATTCTAGAAAAGAATGTTCCCTAGTCTTTTTATAAGAAGCATTATAAAAGGGAAAAGCTTTGCTGACATAGATTGGGCAGCATTACATTGATATATTCTAAGACACAATGATTTTTTTTAGGTAACTGAGGATGGATTAAAATGCAGACCACAGCAAAAATACCACTAAGAATCCACTATTGAATCACAGTAGGAACTGAGAGGATGTAGTACTGTAAGGAGTTGTAAGTAATCTTTAAACAAACAACAATCTTTAATCGATCATACTTGAACTGGAATTGCAGTGATTTCAGTGTGGGGCTTTACTTAGCAGTGAATTGGTTACCAGGCAGTAACAGACAGTGCTTTATGGCCATGTTTCACCTATGCCTTCTATACAAGAACCAAAAACTTGGTAACATGAGGATGATCTAGTGGAAGGAGGAAAGATGATCTGCAGGTAGGATGAAAATAGTAAAGATACTGATGACACAATGCATTTATTCCTTCTGTGTAGTGCAGTAATACAAACATTCAGTGTGAAGCTTTCCCTTACCTGCTCATCATACCCTTCTATCTTCACAGGAGTGAACTGATCCATGTTGTACTGTGCAAATGCACTGTTAAGAATTAAGAGCATGAATTTTAGCTGCACATTCACATTTACCTTCACTCAGGGATAAGTACATGGTGTGGTTTATACTACAGAAAATTTCACCTTAAACTTGCAAATAATACACATTAGCACTCTTAAAGGATTTTGCAATACCTTTTATTGATGATAGCTACAAAAACACCCGGTCTAAAGTCAGGTTTATTTAGTGATGACCATGAAAGTACAGAGTTCAAAAGTAGAGCAGCAGGCAGCCTGAGGGATAATGAGCAAGCCAATGCAAAACAGGAACACACCGGCTAAAATTTAGCAGTAAGGTAAACAAATATGAGTAGACTAATATTTACAACAATTTTCTTCTGTCAAGACCTGCTCACTGATCTCACAGCTCAAGGTAAAACCTTAGCATCAAAAGGCTTGTATGCATAACCTTGAGACACCTGATGAGGCTGCACAGGTAAACAAGATATTCTGAAAGTATTTTCTGAGGGCAGTTTAAGCTCTGGCTTAGGACTACTCAGTATTTCAGGCTTCACTTGCTTAACAAATCATGCTTCAACAAGATCAGACATTCCTGCTGCTGCAGAATTACTCTTTTTTGGCAGACTGCCTTCCTGTCAGTTTTATATGGCCTCTACACCACAAATTCCAATTTAAGCCTTTTAAAAAGAATCAGCCATGCCTTTCATTATATATTTTGTTGGGGGATAACGAACTACAGCAGACTGCTCTCAATAGAACAAATGGCTTGCTTTGTCACAGAACCACGGTTGTAAGTCAAATTATCACCACAGAGAAGCACACATTTTATGTTGGAAACATTAATACTTACTGTGCTGCTCCTTCCCTGAGAAGATTGTCATTGTTGAGCAATAACCGGACATCTGGAGAAAAAAGGGTGTTCAGATAGGTTATTGGTTCTTGATCAAATGTTTCTTTACTTCATTTTCAACTACAAAAACATGAATGATTAAAATCATTTCATCAGGCATAAGTAGTCACAGAATGAGTGCGTGCTTTTCCCTTACTTCTACTTGACCTTAAGAGCAATATATCATGACAACCATAGACTCCCATAGTAGGTAAAATGTGAAGAAAATGCTACTGATCATTTTCCTTCACCTACTTACCATTGAACACTTCATTGAATTCTCCAGGGGGTGCATGAGTGATGAATTTTGCAGCTATACGCACCTACAATGATGCAGAGAAGTAATTAAAGACAAAAGATCGCTTACTGAATTCATACACACTGCAACCTACATTGAAGCAATTCACCAGCAAACCCAAATCTGGCAGTAATAACAAGCCCCGTGCTTAGGGAGAAATCTAGATGTGTTTTCCAAGTAGAAATCCTCATTCTCATAAGGCTAGGCATTTTTTCAGTGCAAAGAAACTCCAAATGTACTCAGTAAGAACATCAAATTTCATGTGGGCACCCGTTAGAATGGGAACTATTCAACCTTCATAGTCGTCTTTTTTTTAAGAATATAAATGCTGGCTACCCCCTCTTGGTGACATTTCTAAACGTTTTTTTCCTGGTCTTTGCTAGTAATCAGGAAGCTAAATGCCAACATATATAAAGAACAAGAAACCACTGCAGTAAAACTGGTGCTTTAACTAGATGGCAACCTACAGCATGATCACGCTGCCAAGGTGTGTCTGACACACTGCAAGACTTGTTGGCTCCCTGTGATGCAACGCGTTTGCTGCTTACAGCTGGCTGAAGGAGATGCTGCTGACTCACAGCAAACAATGGGTGGAGGATGAGGTTGATCCCTCTATAAACTGAGCAGTAAATCAATTACATCAGCTGCCACTGGATTCTGTGTGGCTCTGTTTGTTCTGTCCTTCTAAACACCTCCTGGGGAACGACAGCAAACTCCCAGTGCAGGATCCTTTGGTGCATCCGAAGTATTCTTGTACTGCAGAGGGCACAAGCTGCAGCCCAGCTATTAGCAACCATAAAGAAACTTTTCTGGTGGAATCCCTCTCCAAAGGCAAGTGCAGCATTATAATCTCTGGGAATACAAGGCCAGGAAATGTGAACCAAGCCTGTTCTTGCACATCATGAAGTACCTCTCCAAGCCTTAGAGAGCTGTGTTTAAGCATGTGTCTGTGTGTCTATTGATTATAGAAACAGACCCACAGGATGCTTTGGGTTGGAAGGGACCTCAGAGACCATCTAATTCCACCCTGCTCCAGTGCCTCACCACCCTCTGAGTGAAGAATTTCTTCCTAATATCCCAATCTGAACCTACCCTCTTTTAGTCTGACACCATTTCTCCCTGTCCTGTCACCCCACTCCCCGGCAGAGCCCCTCTCCTGCTTTCCTGTAGGCCCCTTTTTAGGGACCTGCTCTTCATCTGCACGTGTCCTGTGCAAAAACATCGAGGGGACATACTCAAACTTTTAGGCGTTAAACCTAGGTGGACACAGTGGAGAGCTTGTTAAAATGATGCCGGCTTATCAAAAAGGTGCTGAATTTGGAACTGGCCAGGGCTTTATTTCAGAATGTGCTGGTTTCTTGTTATCAAAGCCATGCTAGGCTTTCTTCAAGAGCTACTGCCTGCTTGGAGTCTCTGGGTAAGAAAAAGAACTGAGAGCTACTCCCCATAGCGCGCCAGCATTCCTGGCATGTGTTCTCTCATGGGTTACTCGGTACCTTTCTTCTTTGGCGTGTTACTCCTTCCCTGATCTTGAAATAGCATTTTATTGGAAACTGTACCATAGCCGAGCCGTGAGCTGTCACTACTGACAGAATTAAGGCCTCTGGAACTGGAATTGATACAATCAATAAGTGAAAAGGCCAGCTGGCAGGAAAATACCTGGGTATCTGTAAACCTTGAAGCTGTAAAAGCAAAAGTAAGGTTCTTTTACTTTTTCATTAAAAAAAAAAAAAAGCCTTCACTGTATTCTGAAATCCAATGTGCTTGTCTTGGATTATTAGGGTTTAGGTGGCCTTTGTTTGATCCTGTTGAAACCATTAAGAGTTCATTTTTATAACCAGATCTTTTATGGTTTTTACAAGACAGAAGGGAATAAAATCTTCTTGGACAAGACTTGAAACAGGAAATGTCACAAAACTGGATCTTTACCTTAGAAGGATAAAACTGTCACTTTTCTCCCAAGCACAGCTGCCAAGGCTGTGGAAGAGGCCTTCTTGCTCAGCTGGACGCTTATTGAAGATGACTACAGAACATTTGCTAAACCTCTGATTACTTCCCTACTTTCCATTTGAGCAGTAAAACAAAGGTTTATGCATATATTCAACTATTTCATCTGAATTACTGCCACAGCTGGAAAAAAATGCTGCTTCAAGTCTTCCACGTTCTTAATTAGAAAGATGGCATCACTTGTGATGGTTGCGATGATTTAAAGTAAGCCACGAAAGGAAACACACACCTTCCCCAACAAAGGGCATATTGCCTTATTCCAGCAGTATCGGGTAACAACTCTGTCCTCACTGGGCAGAGCTTCAGATAAAAATAGATCGATTTCCAAATTAGCATCTATTAAAAAAAACCAAACATGTTCTTTATGCCTGAAATAATTCTGCAGCATGAATGGGAAAAAAAACATGTACTGAATTTTTTCAACTTGTCAATAACTTGTGTAGGTCACGTGCAAACATGCAAAACGTAAAATCATTTTCTCCTGATTTTCTGCTTTTAGATAAGGTTGGTAAGTATACAGCAATCTTCACAACATGCTGCTTATTGTGTGAAAATGTCCACGATTTAAAGGACTGGAGTTAGGACTTGCTGGTTACATCATCTGTTAGATTTCACTACTGAAAGCTCGGATGGTGACGAAGATAACAGCAGTAATTAAGAAGGATGCTTCTGCTTTCTATCCTCTGTGGACTTCACTGAGAGGCAGCCCTCATGTCTGCAAGACTTGAAATTATACCATGTGCTTTTCTGAGAAAGTGCAAATGTAAGCACTAATAGAGGCGGATCAGACTGCGCCAAGGCATTTACAGATGGCCACTTCAGGCCAAGATCCATTTCAGGGGGAGGGCTGCACTGGAACATGCACTGCAAATTAACTCTGCAGATGAACAGATTACTTTTTATAAGGTGTTTAAATCAACATATGGAAAACCAAGGCCCCTAAAAGCCATAAAAATGACACTATGCACTAAAGCAACAATGATGTGGCTGCAGAATTGTACTGTACGTGGAGCCTTCACAGAAGGGACCAGGGCTCGGACAGGTTGACTTCTAGGTTGATGGTTTCTCATAGACACATCCTTGGGGAAGGGAGCACGAGAACAAAAAAATATTGCAGGAGTTTTAGCCTTCCACCTCGAAGGATGAGCAGAACACAAAGGGGGCTCTGCATTTCGATCAAATGTCCTCGCAGAACCAGCCATGAGCAAGCAGTGCACGTGAAAACTGCTCCCTGTTAAAGCACCCCGTGCACCGACTCTCCTGTGAAGCAATCAAATACAAAGCACTTATATCAAGCTACTGAAATCAGGATTGGAGTTCAGGAAACAGACTGTGAAGTACCTAATCCTAAATGTCAAGCATCTGAACCACTGTTACTTGTCATTTTTGGAGTTGATTTGTTTCAAAGCGGTGTGAGCGCGGCAGCAGGATGTTCGCTTGCAGAAGCACAAGAAGATTTTGTGCACACTGACCTACTTCCTGGCCACCGTTACCATTTCAGGTAGCTCTGCAGTAAGCGAGCAAAACTGACTTCCTTTTTCTAAAATGGGGAAAGTAGCTGACGGGGAAGCTGCTCGATACTAGTTTAAACTGGTAAAATGGCAGCAGAAACCAAACAGGACACACCGCAGTGAGGTTTAAAGTAATGAACCCCCAGCTTTCCTAAAATGTACCTACAGAGAATAAAGAAGTGAGGTTTACAGGGGTGGGAGGCGTGAGGGGAGGAATTAACTTTATTGCTCTTTCATTTGATTTTCTTTGTTGTTTCCTGAGTGGTTATAAATGGGTACTTTAATGAATCTTGCTGCATGTTTCCTTTTCAGAACCCTCACCACCTCTCCTCCTACCTGTGCCAGCCATGGAGCTCCTTCACATTGATGTCAGGCTGCCTGAGCCAGCACACGAACTAGAACACGGGCTCCAATTTCGTGTGAAATCCCAGCTACTTTGACAAATAAAATATTTGGAGACACGTCCTAAAGGGCAGGCTGTGTCTTCCCTGGGGAAGAACTGGGGATTTCAGGTGAATGTGGGGGCAAGGAGAACACAGCCAGGCTGGCCCCAGAGCCTTGCAGCGCTGACCTGGTCCCAGACTCAGGCCCTAGGCTAGGAGCTGAGTCCAGCTGCAGCCCACAAACAGGATTTTGTAATCCTGCTGGATCACCACCAACTCACCTCCCCTGAAAGCTGCACTGCCACAACCTGCACCTTACTTTTGGTTTAATTTTCTGATCGAATGCAAACGAAGCGATGGTTTCCATTGCAGCGGGTCGAAGGAGCTTTCAGCCAGATGCCAGCAGCTGAGAGGTTTGCCCAGCTCCCCGTC
This sequence comes from Aythya fuligula, assembly GCF_009819795.1. Lineage (NCBI taxonomy): Eukaryota > Metazoa > Chordata > Aves > Anseriformes > Anatidae > Aythya > Aythya fuligula. Next base: position 2,017,777 of record NC_045583.1, on the reverse strand, counting down.
AGGTGCCGGTGTGTGCTGCTGGCAGCCCCTGCTGTGGGATGCTCGTTTCCAAAATCACTCCTGGGCTCTACAACCTTACCCGAGGGGCCTCTGAGGCTCAGTCGCCATAAGGAAACCGAAAGCGGCACTTTAAGAGAAAGATTAAACCCTGCTCCGACCTCACGGATCTTTAACGATCGCCAAACCTTGACGACCCGGGGAATTTTAATAAATAAACCCAGCTCCTCTTCACAGGGAGGGGAAGGGAAGGAAGGCGGCCGCGCTGCCTCCAGCTCCCCCCCGCCGCTGCTCCCCGCCTGAGGGAGGCTGCCCCGGCCTTTGTGGCGGGGGGGGGAGCTCCCGGAGCGCCGCCAGCACCGGGCGATGAGCCCCGAGCCCCCCCCTCAGCCCCGTGAGGGACCCCCGTGAGGCAGCCCCGCCGTGAGGCGGCGGCGCGCTGGGGGGCGGGCGGCCCGCATCGACCCGTCACGGCGGCCCCGGGGCTGCGGCCCCAGCCCTGTCACGGCGCCCCCCGCCCCATCCAGCCCCGTCCCGTCCCGTCCCGTCCCGTCCCCACCTTCTCGTCGTCCGACACCCGCTCCTCCAGATCCGCCATCTCGGCACCTCAGGGCCCGGCCCGGCGCCGCGCGGAGGATGCCGGGGGCTCCGGCTGGGCGCCGGGCAGGAGGCGCGGCCGGCGCCATCTTGGCTAAGGGCAAACAGCGCAGGGCGGCCATCTTAGGGCCGGGCGGGACGGGTGCTGAGGGGAAGGGGGGGGCGCCGTGAGCACCGGCCCCGGGCTCTGTGTGTGTGTGTGTGAGGGGGGCACCTAACGGGGCGCGGGGTCCCCTCCTGACACCGGAGCTGAGCTGCGGGGTGTGGAGGGGCGCGAGCGGTGAGCGCTGAGCCCTGAGGGCGGCTCCCGCCGCGCTCCGCCTCCTTCCCGGCGTCCCCCCTGTGGCGGCGGCCATGGCGGACGGCGGCGGCACCGGGACTGGGACGGGGACAGGGACCGGGACCGGGAGCGGGCGGGGGCCGCCGTGTCCCGGGGCGGCCGCGGCGCTGCGGCGTTGGGAGCTGCTGAGGCGGCGGGCGGCGACGGCGGCGCCTTGGGCTCGGGGGCTGCTGGCCGCCGCCGCCGGGCTCGGGCTGCTGTACGCCCTGCTGCGCCTGCCGCTGCGCCTCCGCGACGGGCTGGCCGCCGGTGAGAGCCGGGGGGGTCCTGTCGGGGTTTGACACCGGCCCCGTTGGGATTTTACACCTTTTTTTTTTTTTTTTTTGTGGGGGGGGGGTTATGTTGAAGCCTGTCGGCCGTCACGGTGACGGAGCGGCAGGAATAAGCTAAACGGGCTCTCCGTTAAAGTAACCCGATCCGTGAGGCTGCGCCGCGTTTGTGTGGCGCTTCACGCGGTGTTTAATAAAAAGCTCCTTGTGGTTTTCGCTTCTGCTCATTGTTTGTTTTTTGTATCTCTTCGCAGTGACTGTGTTCTTAAGCACTTTGACTCCAAAGTTCTACTTTGCCCTCACAGTGACCTCCTCTTTCATATCTGGGCTGATATTTGTAAGTAGCGCGCTCTGCCCCGCTTCTGGGACAAACCCAGCGCCTCCGAGGTGCTTTGGCTAAGGGGAAAGGCAACTGTCGGACTCTAGAGGGTGCCTTTGTACTACAAAGGAGCTTGTTGCCGAGCATCTTTTCAGTTTTATTACAAGTACTCTTTTACTGCGCATCCTGTATGTTTAGGTGAATCTCAGGAAAATAACTTGAATCTGTTTTAAGGATCTCAGGCTTCTTTTAGCTGTCCATTTCGTGCTTTATTATTTGGGATTAATTTTGTAAAGTGAAAAAGCTACGTCCACGTTGTGCCTGCGGGTGTAATTTCCCTGTACAGCACGCTTTGGTGTATAAGATCGAGGCACTTTCTGAACGGGTTTAGGAGTTATCCTAACAACCTGGGGGGAGAGTAACATGATTAGGCTAATATTTATGTTTTTCCAATCTCTTCTATGTTATGGGGGTAATTCCACATGACAAGACAGGCCCGAAACAGATAAGTAGTATTAATTTGTATGTAGATCAGTCCTGTCTGTAATAATTTGCAAGGGGATGTCCTCGTTCTGTGCAATTTGCTTTTCATCTCTGATGTTGATGTTGGAAGGGTGTTGCCTAAGGAAATTTCTGATGCTTTTTTCTCCCATAACAGGTATTTGAGTGGTGGCATTTCCGAAAATATGGCACCTCTTTCATCGAGCAGGTATCTGTGAGTCATCTGAGGCCCCTCATTGGTGGTGTGGAAAACAGCCCTCCAGCACCAGCAGCGTTCTCAGTTGGAGAGAATGAGGCAAACAGGCAGAATATGCCAGGTGATTGTTAATGTGTCCCAACAGCTTTCATTAAGCTTGCAGGAGACTGGTTCAAATGAGTTGAGTTTTAAATGGCTTTGACTCAGCATTAGTGCTTGTAGCAGCTGGGGAAAGGCCTCTGCCTTATGATGCGTTTTATTAATATGATAAAAGAAATCAAGTGATAATGTATCTTTGATCTGAAACATTCATTATTAAAAATGTCATCTAGAAAATATCTCACACGTTCAGTTAAAAGCGTTTAAGGAACATTAGGTATTAGCTATTCTAAACATGTGCAAGGTAATATTGCTTGAATGTAAATGGCACTCTTTAATCTTTCGCACATGTGCTTTTGTACCACAACAACGGTGGGGAGCAAAAATATTTAAGTGATAGCAGAAATTCAGGGAGATTATAAAGATTATATGATTGTGCTCAGGTCAAATAAATCTAAGATAAAAATTGCTTTTTAAAGTAAGATTGCATTTGCATTATTGCATTTTAAATCAAGGTGGTAATAATTCTGCTCTTAACTCAGTAAATGCTTTCTTTTCAGAGTGCAAGGTGTGGCGAAATCCTCTTAATCTTTTCAGAGGGGCAGAGTATAGCAGGTATTAACTATCTTACTTTCCATTGTACTTTTTTAAAATTAACTGGGAGCATACACATGACTTCTCTGCAGGGCTTGTACTAGTAATATTGGGAGACAGCTGAAACCTGTGAGATTATAGGGGTGATTGATGCCAATCCTGTGTTTAAAAGGCACCTCTCCAAGCTTTGGCAGTTTCAATGTTAAGAATGCAAATATTATTGTAAATATCATCATTTATTTGAGAGTAAAGTAGGAGAAAAGTATTCCCGGAATTATTTTCATCTTCTTTCAAAAACTATGAAAGTCATGATCTTACAGCTGTTACTGTTTTATTCAGAGGCTGAGACTGATTCAGAATCTTAAATGTCTCTTATTAAACAGATACAACTGTATTTAAGTCTCCTAGTGTTATTTTGTAGAAAAAGCTGCTTCATAGGAAGCAGTTTTTCAAGTTGATTAGCCTCAAAAAGACTTTCCTTCTGCAGGAAGCCTGCTGGCAAACTGTTAAGATTATGGAACAGGAGTACTTGAAAACTTCTGATTAGCAACTCCAGTCTTTTATTAATAACAATAATAAAATTTGCACTAGCTCGTTGTTAAGTACGTTAGATATCCTCCTTTGCATCAGCAATGCATCTTACTGAGCTTTCTCCCATTGAAAGATACACGTGGGTGACTGGGAAGGAGCCCCTGACATACTACGACATGAATTTGTCTGCTCAAGACCATCAGAACTTTTTCACGTGTGACACAGATGCCCTTCGGCCTTCAGATACAGGTACCAGTGTCGTATGCACAAGACACATAACAGTTGGAGTCTGTAAAGTGCCTATATTTAATACACTTCAAGGTAGTACAAGCTGTCATGTCAAATATTTTCTGCAATAGCCTTTCTCTACTATCTAGGAGCTTTAATAGGTGGTGTCAGAGAAAAGACGTTTTTCACTTTGTGCTTTATCTAAGACTATCAGGATCCTGACATGTTTTAAGATCTCACGCTTTTTAAATAATTAACAACATGATGTTGAGAATACTGTCCAGGTTTTCAGTAACCAATGAAGTGGTCTCATTTGAACCAGAAAAATGAATAGTGCAGTCTCCGTTGTTTTGTCATTGTATTCCAAATGTTTAGTGCAGAGTATGCTCTCTACCTGGTTATTGTCAGACTAGGTGTTAGCTATTACCAATTTGTCAAGTTCCGGAAGCGTTACGCGTCAGCTAGCTGTGACATGTTTGAGATGAGTGATGTGTTTTTGTTTCACAAATGGAGTGTATTGTCTCGCTTACGAAGCCAAGACTAATATTTTGTTTCCAAAAGAAAACTCAAACATTTTTCCATGGTGTTCTTGCTGGACAGCAGAAGGTTTTGTTCCAAAAGAAACATGTATAGATTCCTCAATTTTCTTATCATACTTTGAGATAGGCCAGATATGTAATTCCACGAACGTAAGGTTTTGGACTGATTTCAGAACTGTTGCTTGGTGTGAAAGCTGCTAGTTCTGCACTGAAAATGGTAGCTATAAGTAAGTTGAGTGTTTTTTGCTAGAAACTGGCTTCCAGTTTGGGATTCCCATTCTTCCCTAATGGAAGAATAGTGGGGAAAGGTTTAGGGATAGATTTCACCCTTTTTAGTTGCTTCCTGTAACGCTTTCTAATAAGGTGGTAATACAGTGTATATTGAATTGGCTTTGCCATCTGGCTATGCCACTCTGATATGCTTTGTAAATTTAGAAAAAAGCTGTTTAACCCTTTATTATCTGGCAGCTGTCTCAATACTGAAGCATTTTATGCGTATTTCATACTTAAAGTATGCCTGTGCAACACAGCGCTTACCTCTACCATTGTTTCTTTGAAGCTCTGTTTGAAAGCTTAAATTAAAATTCTGTGCAGGTCTGTGCAAGAACCTGTGTTTAATGATCACTCCTGCCAAGCTTTCAACAAGTCTTGGGAAATGTTTCCAAAATCTGTAGCAATTTAGAAATTGTACATCTGTCTGGTTATGTAAGCTGTCTTTGCTTCTCAGTGTAGGAGTTTTCAAATGGTCAGTGAATAATCTTCCTGATGGTGTTGCTATCTCAGATTAGGTTTGTGACATAATGAGAAGGTACAAGGTTCTGCTGCTTTTGCTAGAAGCTCTTGCAGGAGTTAAAACATTTATTTACTATTACCTACAACAGTCACACAGAAAACAGGAATTTGCAAAGTAGAAGTCAGTGTTAATGCAGAATTGAGACTCGAACAGCCAGCCATTGCCTCGCCTTTTCTGCTTTGCTACCAGCTGTTTCCCCAGCCTGTCTGTGTCTCACCAGTCTTTAAATGTTTTTGCAACAGTAATGCAGAAAGCATGGCGAGAGAGAAACCCTCAAGCCCGGATTAAAGCTGCGTATCAGGCTTTAGAGTTGAACAATGAGTAAGTTTAGAGTATAAGATCATTTGCTTTGTTTCTAATCTGTAAGAATAAATGGATTCATGTTGAGCTCACTGTCAGTGTCTTCTAATAATAATTAGCAAAGTTCTGCACAGCTGAAGGAGGATTTCTGTGAGTGTGAGAATTACACACATGGCTGTAAGTTACATTCAAGTATTGAACTGTTTTAAATTTTAAAATACCTTTTGTTCTCCACTTTTATTAGAAAAGATTCCATCGCAATAACAAAGGAGAAATCTTATACTGAAGTGGAAGAGTCTAAATTGAATATGAGATCATACGTGTGTCAGTGGTGGCATTGTGGTAACGCTGTATTTGAGGTTCATGGATGCCATTCCTGTAAGGGATTTAAAAATACTCATACAACATAAATGAAAGAATCCAATGCACTTCTCTGATCCATTTCTTAATGTACTCTGGCTGTTGTTGTGTAATTAGGTCTATCTACTGGATAGAGCTACTAATTTTAACATTACTCAGTTAATAATCTGGTAGTTTAATATTGTCAATGTTTAGATACTTAACGTATGTGAAAACTCCCTGTTTCTGATTCTTCTATATTTATTCAAAAATAGTGAATTTTGTCCCTCCGAATGATCTGTGGCTTTTTTCCTTATTACAGTTGTGCCACTGCATATGTTCTTCTAGCAGAGGAAGAAGCAACAACTATCGTAGATGCTGAGAAGTACTTTAAGCAGGCTCTGAAAGCAGGAGAAATGATTTACAGAAAGTCTCAGAACTGCCATTCCCAAAGTCCACAGCATGAAGCACAGCTAAGTAAGCACTTTTAAATCAAAAACTTATTTTTGTGTGAGCAGAAACATACAACTAAATTAATAATTAGTGATTCTAGTTTTGTTTTTCAATTCAGTGAGGCGCTTCCTGCTTTTTTAGTATGCTTATGCATGTGCACAATGATATTACGTAGTACCCAAATGCATCTAGAAAGTGGCAGTTGTGCTGTGTACTCATCACAGGTTGTCTTGCTGAGGCTGGATGCGTTACTGTCTTGGAAAGCAGGGTAGGTAGAGCAGGCTAATGGAACAAGTAAAATTTGGCCATAGCATCTTCTGTTTTTACACCACTGATTTGGAAAAAAAAAAATTGTTATTTAGCATATATAAAAGTTTCTGGGATTAGTCTAGACAGGCTTTGGTTGGGACAGCAGTAGTGATTATGTTTTGCTTTTACATATGGTTAGGAAGAAGGTTGTGGGATTTTTGTTGTGTTTCTGGGAGAGGAAGAGTAAAGGGTTAAAACTGGTAGATTATTGTTTTCCTCTTTTTCATCAGGAAGAGACACCAATGTACTGGTGTATGTGAAAAGAAGACTAGCTATGTGTGCAAGAAAACTTGGAAGAATACGAGAAGCAGTCAAAATGATGAGAGATGTGAGTACTTAGGGAAAAAAAAATGGGAGCAACTCCTGTTGTTTTCAGGCACATCGTTCAAACTGTTGGTTTAAAATCCTTTTGTAGGCATCATAGTAAATCTAATTGAATTATTTCCCAATGAGATTTGCACATCACGATTTATGATTTTTTTGAGAACAGTTTTTTTTATTTCTCATATCTGAGGTTCAAATTTTTGTTATATAATGTCGTAAGTTCAAAGCTCTGTTGTCCAGTTTCCTTTGTGCTTGGCTTAACAACTAACCTGTCAAAACAGCCAGCTTTATGCCTCCTCCTAATTTTTCTTTCACTTGCCAAAGATTTATCATAGGCTGTTTTGACATGGGAAAGTGTTACTGACCAAATCAACCCACTGTGGGAGATACGCAAATCTGGGCTGAGAGATTTTGTGAACCTTGGTATATGTATTTTCTAGTAGGTGAATAGAGGAAAAACCTGGTGACTGTAAGGTAGAAATAATGCAATACTTCTCATGTCATTTACGTGCTACTTCCGAATGCTAGAAGAGAAAAGAACATTGAAAAAGCTTAAATTATTATGCTGATTTCTATTAAATATTTCTGGGATTCAAGTGAAAATCTGTATGTGCCTAATTTATTTCTCTTTACTCATTTGCAGTTAATGAAAGAGTTTCCACTTCTCAGCATGCTGAATATTCACGAAAACCTCCTGGAGGCGCTACTGGAGTTACAGGCTTACGCAGATGTCCAGGCAGTTTTAGCGAAGTATGATGGTAAGTGATGTATACTGGGAAATACTGGTGGCTTTGTGTGAGTGCATAGGTGAACTGGCAAGGTTTGCCTGTCCGAAAGCAGACATCTAACCAGTGTCTCAGCTCTTTGACTTAGATTCCCTTCATCAGCAACAAGTAGGTGTTTCCAGAGCGTGGGTTGTTTCTTTTATTTTGAATTGTGAGCTCAAATGTAGGCGACCTATAGCCCATGCACACCTTTTATGTTAAGTTAACACTAATTCGTAAAGATATCTTGGAGCTCACTTTGCCTCAGCTCAAGGATTATTTTAATTTTTAATCTCTTCTGCATCCATGGTTATGCCTAATTTCATCAGCCTTTCTCAGTTAGCACATGGCCTCCTAAGTAATTGATGTAAATAGGCTGAAAAAGGTAGTCTTCCCTTCTGTTGTGCTCCAGTCTTGGCTTCAAGATTCTGTAATAGTGAGGCTGCTTGCCAGAGATTAGTGACATACAAGCATGCTGCTTGCCAGAGATTAGTGGTATACAAGCTCTCGTTCATTAAGTGGCAGTGGTTTGCTTTCACTTTGCATCTGGAGTAATACGTTTCAGGTGTTGTACGAGCCTAGAGAAAGGCTAATAAAGTATATTCTTACCTTCTTACTGTCCTCGGAGTTCTGTCACCTAGATAATGCCCACATCATTAGTGTACAAAGTGCTGCTGTCAAATCTGTCCATTAAATCATCTCTAAAATGGAGGAACATGGAAGCAGGATGTATTTGGCAATTGTTCAATGCCCTTAAGGAGTCGATATGTCCTCTCTTGTGTTTCTGTTCTTTATAGCTTCAGGGAATAGAAAAAAAATATGTTCTTGTCAAAATTCTGTGCACATTTTATGTGGTCACGCTAGCTCCCAGTTTCTTTTATTTGATCATCTGTGTTCTTCTGTGTGGGTTTTTATTAATTTAACGAACATTTGCTTTTTGTCCTGGTACTTTTTTATCTTAGCATCAAAAATTGTGACACTCTTCTTAAGAAAAGGTTTCTGATTTTTTTCTAAGCATCTGGAAAAATGAGTATGAACTTCAAACTCTCCATAGCCTCCCTGTGTTTTGCTTGACACGACAGCCAGACTTCTAGTAAGTGATGGACAAGCCCAGGATGGGATTTACAAAAAAAGCAAGAGCCATCTGACTATACACAACATGGTACTTGGGAATTAGACCCCAGACTTTGTCTGCTTTTAAAGTAAACTTGTACCGTGGAGTGCTAACATTCTAATCTATAATTGTCAACTCAAACTTGGCCTCAGATGTTCTATAAAACCTACAACTAATAGAATTTTTTCCTATGCAACTGGAAAAGAATGGAAATTGTGTTCTCATTAAAATTTGTCTACCTGTCTGTAATGTAATATTTTTTTTGGTCGGCTTCTAGTCAGTCTCTCAGTATTTTGTAAAACTCTGTGTTAATGTTGCAAAATTAGGTAAAGATTGGAGGCTTATTTTAAACCTTTGTGGGTTAATACAGGACAAGCACGCTGTTCTTAAGCGTATATTTATACACACATTTCTCTTTGAATTCAGTTTCAGTGTTTTGCTTTGTTTTAGTCTCTTTACCATCTAACTACAACTCTGGGTTTTTAATCTGACTGGTGACCAGAAAGAAGACTTGTGCACAGCAATTCAAAGTTTCTAATCAAAGCTGAAATGTTTCAGATGTTACATTTATTGTATGGTGTACCAAAATAAAAATCCCTAAGCTCAGAGGAAATGGGTTTGCAAATGTTTGTCTTGCCTTAAAATCTTACAGCCTAATTGTTTTATTTTATCGTAGATATTAGTCTTCCAAAATCAGCAGCCATATGTTACACAGCAGCCCTGTTAAAAGCCAGAGCTGTTTCAGAAAGGTAAGCAAGCACAACGGTGAAAACAGTGGTTTGTTGCTAATCTTGGGTCATGCTGCAAAATACGAATTTAAAAGGTCGAAATCCAATACGTAACATTTATATTTCTAAGATCAATTTGTGCATATTTTAATATGCATGTAGTTATGTATAATAATTAGCTGTATAGTTAAGCATAATTTAAGGTTTATTTTAAGCATCCATAGAGTTAATACAGTTCAATGTATTTTTTGAAGACCAATGTGCATGTGTGCCTTTGTATAAGTCTTGTTTTCAGTATCTTGCTTGTGGCATTCATCAGTTCTTTAATTTGTGGACTGGGTGATAGGTAATTGTGGTGGGTTTTATGGCATTTCACTTTCATTCTGATCCATTTATGCAGCTGATTTCGGCTTTAAGTCCTGCTAGCTGATATTCTATCAGTCTTATGAAAGACTTGGGCACTCAATCACTTGGGTAATTGACATGAAATTTCACGAAGTTTAACATATCTTTGTCATATGGGCTTGGATGACAGTCAAGATACCTAAATTAGCATGAATGTTTGTCTCCTAGAAGCATTTATCTATCTTGATGAATCAGTCAATTTTTAATGAACTCCAAGCTTATAAAGAAAATAAACATCTGGATGGCTTTTATTATTTATTACTTTTGTTCAATATGAATTTTCCTCTTTAGGTTCTCCCCAGAAACTGCCTCCAAAAGAGGGCTTAGTACAGCAGAAATAAATGCCGTGGAAGCAATTCACAGGGCTGTGGAATTTAACCCTCATGTTCCAAAGGTAAGAGTATTTTATTTGCTATTGGACCACGTTATTGTTTTCTAAAAGAAGTCATATTATGTTAACGTCTTGTTTGAGCCTTTTTAGCCTCATGTTTCCCTGAAGTTGATTATAACTTTGGCGCTTGAGTTATTAAACCGTCTAGTATTTATATCATAAAGGTTTGGTTGCCAGAATTAGTTTTTTGTAATAGCTTATGTTCTGGTAGTGTTGTTACAAAAAACAAATAAATTAAAATTGTCTAACTTGTTGGAAAATCCAGTAATGTGTTACTGAGGGTTGCTGTTTGTAAGGGCAAGTATTAACAAATACAAATTTAGACATGTAAAATCCCTGAGCCAAGCTAAGTTCACCAAACAATGACCACTCATAGTATTTCAAAATACTTAGATGTTATGCTTAGAAGTAAGGCTGTGGTACTCTGGTTAGTGATAGATCTGTCACTTACTCTTTGTTTTTAAACAATAAGAATCAGTACTTCTACATTTAACGTCTGTCATTATGTGAAGTGGCCAAGGTGTGGATTCCACTGAGCATGGTGTGAAAATAAAATTCTTTGTGGCTTTTTACTGGACGAGCAATATCGATGTGTTCAGTTTGAAACCTTGAATGCAGAAGGTTGGCTTAGTTCTGGACCTAATCCTCTGCAAATGATGGTGGAGTCCGGATGACTATTGCTATGAAGGCTCGAATTATCCAACCACTCTGTTCTGTCTGCCTGTCCAATCCAATAGAATGTGCACTGGGGAAGCTAATTGCTGGGAGAAATTGCTGCTTGTTTGCATGACTGATCAAGAGCGTAGCAAGTTCATTTCAGACAGTCTCAGACAGATTTTTCTTTTGCCTCTGCCTTTAGGGGAAGAAGATTATAACGCATTATCATCGTCTAAAAGTTTTTTTTAAGTTTTGTTTGTCCTTCAGTTATTTCAGGAGTCTCATACACCTTTTTAAAGAAGTTAGATATAATTTCAGACAGGCTGTTTGCAAAATATGCTCAGTAGTTTTACAAACAATTGCGGAAACTGAATCCAGGTTCCAGTAATTTGATCTTCCCTTCTAATTGTATCTGTCCGGTTTTCTTGGTGAGTTTTTTATTACAATGTTACCTTGAAACACTACTTTATTAGACTGCATGGCAGAATTTTATTGAGAACTCCACGGAGTTCTGAAATTCTCACAGTCAAATAATAAAAAGGCAGAGGGGAAGGTTACAAACAAGTGTAATAGCGTGCCTAGTAGATTGCAGTGAACTATCAGGGAAGAAAAACTGGTTTTTGAATTTGCAATCTGTTCTGATCCATAGGCTGAAAATAAACGAATTTAGAAAGTAGAAATCCCTTTGCTTCTGTATCCAATGAAAGTGGTTTTCTTTACACATAACATTTTGCATAAGGAAAAAGATGTCTTTTTCTCTTTGCTCTCAGTTATGCTTTTACAAGGATGGGTTTTGTTTGGAAAGTAAGGAAAGCATTTTGTAGTGCTAGAAAAATGGTGCTCTAAAGCCATTTCCAATTAGAGATCTGTAACTGCATTATGATAATGTATGAAATACTCATTTCCAATCATCTTCTGAGTATCTTCTAAATTTTTATTGGGTAGAATGACTTTCTGAAATCTGAAAAAACAAAACAAAAAAAAAACATTTTCAGTGCTAATACCTTGCCTGTTTTATGGTTAAGTATGGACATTGAAACCTTCCAGATTCTGGAATTTTGCTGGTTATGTAGTAACGTATGGGTGTTATAGATGACCACCCAAACATAGAGTTTAGCATTGGGATGTTGTGGCAATACTTGCAGTGGGGCTTCATCACGACTTTGTATTCCCTTAAAGTGGTTAGGGCTATTGAAAACTGGGCACTGGGGAGAGATGAGGAGTCAGGTCAAAGGGCAGATATTTGAGACCATTTTCCCACAGCAGCCCTGTGTGAGTGATCCTTTACTGTGTTAAAAAAAAAAAAATGAAGAAGATTAGAGGGGATTAGCAAGAATATTACCCTCCAGAGTGTGGGCCCAAGGCACTAAGAGAAAAACCTAGCCAGGCAGTAAATGTGCTTTATTTGGCCGGGGCACAACCCCTACTACATTCCTTCAAGAATCTGAATGGGAAAAGTTAAGTCCTCAAAATGGATTAGTAAATAATCTCATAGTTTGTGGCATCTGCTGAAATAAATCGGTGAGTTAGCTGCATTCTTACACTTTGGGAGACAGTCAAAGGAATTGCCAGCTACATTGATCAAAGATGTGGATTAGCTTTGGCTGTTACTGAATGAGACACTGTATGCTGGGAGAGACCAACCCACAGGTACATACTAGAGCTGAAACCATCAATTCATTTAAAAATACTCATCTGCTTTTTAAAGTGAAGTTCAAAAGGAATAACTCTCTTTTTTAATGTAACGTGAAGAAGCAAAATTGCATGTCCTATGCTTCAAGGAAAATGGAAAATCCTTGTGTTCTTTAACCCTTCTGTGCATCACGTTCTGCTGATGTAGGGAAAAAGTTGGAACTAAAAACTGAAAGCAGAGATTCTTTGTGATTGCACTGAAAAAACACATTAAAATAAGACTTTGGGTTTAGCTTTTTATTCTTCCTTTGGTTAGCATACTGATGCTTTCTGATTTGCTGCTGATACTTGGGAGCTAACAAATATTTATCCTCCTACATTGAAACTTGCACTGCTAAAATGATCAGCACAAATACGATTTTTTATTAGCCTAAACTTGTAGTTCATTGCTATTGTACATGTATCATTATACTTTGTGTATATTCCACAAGAATTTTTTTTGCCTTGACATAGGTGCTTTTTTCTGATACTGTATGTGTGAAAGCCCCGGTTTGAGCCTATGCTGATGTGACTTGCTGCTTTTCACTTGCTGTGAAAATGCTGCCTGACTGGTGTCAGGATTGAGCTGCGTTACCAGCAGGTAGAAGCTGGTCTTTGTGTGGTGCTCACCTATGCCTCAAGCGATCCTGTTTCACAATTAGTAAGGATTTTGGAATATCCTATGTAACCAGGTGTGCTTTCCTTTTTATTTATTTATTTATTTATTTTTTTACTTTCAGTACTTACTAGAAATGAAAAGTTTGGTTCTACCTCCAGAGCATATCCTGAAACGAGGGGACAGTGAGGCAGTAGCATATGCCTTTTTTCATCTCCAGCACTGGAAGAGAATAGAAGGGGCTCTAAATCTGCTGCACTGTACATGGGAGGGCAGTAAGTATCTCTCCTTTTTTTTCTGTACAATAGGCTAATCTCTGCCTTTTATTCACCTCAATCACAATTGGTTTTGTTTGTGAGAATCTGATCGCTCGATTCAGATACAGATCTAATGTCATTCGCTCTTTTTCAGCATTTAGGATGATCCCGTACCCACTAGAGAAAGGTCATCTTTTCTATCCCTATCCAAGTTGCACAGAAACAGCAGACAGAGAACTGTTGCCAAGTAAGTGGTTTATAAGCGGTAACGATAATAAAACATAACTGAAGGACGTGTTCAATTTGTGCTGTTCTTTATTTACTTTACAATGTTTTTTAGTTAAGAGCTTCCCTTGAAGGGCATTCAGCTATTTGTTGATGTCCCTCCCAAACGGTTCTTAAGCATATCACAGGTGTGTAGGCCAAACATTAGCTCGATTCTGTAAAAACATCATGGCTGCTTCAAAGATAAAGTCTGCGTGTGGTACCATCAGCCTACATTTGGCAATTTTTGACAGCAACTAATCGGACCAGTTCTTTAAATTACTTATGAAATCCATGACTTCTTTTAAAACTGTTGTAGAGAAGTTGTTTCCTTTTAGCAAGGATGGAATGCTTGTTTTCAGTCCTTCATTCAAGTATCTTGCAGAATGTGTTTGTGATCCTTCAGAGAATCTTCACAGGATGTTATTTTGTTTTCTGTCACTAATTCAGTGATACGTACTAATCTGTTGGACACTACGCTTCTTGGAAATTTTTATCCATTTAGATCATTTTATAGATTTATACTAACACTGAAAAGTAAGTCTTCTCCAAATGTCCAGTACTTTGAGATTACTTCATGGAAGTATGAACCTGCAAGTTTTATTGCTTTGGTAAGGCAACCTGAAAATAAACCATTAATGCCTATGCTCATCATACTTAGAAAAATAGCATTAATATAAATTAGAATTGGACCCTTTATCGTACATGCTAATAGAATTCCTTTTGTGAAGAAACACAAGTCCCGCAGGACTGGAAAGAGCTACTGCAAAAGCACCATCAGACCCACTGAGACCACAGCTGTGGAAAGCAAAACTGCACATACGTGTTTCTATTTAACAAACCTGAAGTTATATTTAAAATGTGTAATTTAAATTTGCCCCCAGACTGCTTTAAATTACTCGTTTCTCACTTACGCAGGATATTGCAGAAGGAATTCCTCGGTTAGTGACTAACCCTAACTTGTAGACTTCTCAGCATAATTAAACACCAACACATGCAGATATTTCAACACGATCATTCACGCATTCCTGTTATGTTTTAAATATAAAACTACCCATAAATAAAATCATCTTAACACTTTTATTGCAGTACTTCCTCAAGAAATCTTGATACTTTACTTTAAATAGATAAATTTAAAACATTATGTTGGCCATATTAATAATGCAAAAATCCTGGATTGATCTGACTAGTGACAGTTCCCAAATGGCTGTGAACGTATGGAGTTGCCTTTTGTTGTCCTTACCTATTTTGGATTTGATTGTAGCTAACAAATGTAGGAAAAACTAGCGCAAAAGGAATCCTTCCAGCTTAGGTTATGGCTTTCTTTACATTGTATATCTGTGTTTTAAAAATCAGGTGAGATTCTACATTCTATGAGAGCATGACACTTATTCCTTAGTAGACAAAGTAATTTCTTTGATTTTTCAAGTAAAGACTGTGTTGCTGTCGTACTGTATCGTGGCATAGCAGGGCTGATTGTCTGTTAATGAGTGAACTGATAATCTCTGGGATATCATTAAACATCTCTGACTAGATGGAACTCCAAATGCTCTGCCTAGTTGTGCTCCAAAATCATACACTTAAAAGCAAAACAGAACCCCAATACTCTGCCACTTATGAATTGCAATAGCACAAGTCACTTTTGTTGGGCTTGCTTTTATAATGATAACTTCCCTTATGTGCCAACATTCAGAACCAGTAACTGAGGTTTCGTCTTCAGACTTCAGTCTGTTGTGTATCAAAACCCTACAAGTACAAAATGTAAAACGAATACAGTGAGAATTAGTGCAATTGTGTTTTTGTATTTTTCAAAAAGATATACTTAAAGTTTGAAGCTTTTGTTAGATTTAAAACCAGCTTGTGAAGAAATATGCAGCCCTTTCATAATTACTTATGTCTGTGGAAAGGTTTTTCTTCATTTAAAAACCATTCAAAATCACTGGGTAAAAGTTAGAGCTGCAGGTATTCATGGCCGGTAAGTAATTGCAAATTCACCAAGCAGGTCCTCAGCTAGCAAGCAGTTGTAGTGTCTTGAGTGCTGAAAGCTCCATATGCCAGCCCCTTAGCCTTTCTAATCACCTTCTTGTGATTTTGTTACCGTAGATTGGAAATTGCAAGGAACTGCTATGTGGAGAATTTATAACCTCGTCCTGGTACTGTTTGCTTTGAGGTCTGCTCTGTCAGCTGCTCTGAAAAATTTACTGTAGTCTACCAACCAGAAATCTTTGAAAAGTATTAAGGAGCTACTTTGCATGTATATATAACGTGGTGGTGGTTCTGTACACGCTGTGCATTTGATCTCACAGGAAGGGCAGATAACAGAGTTAATGCTTCAGGTGGTTGAAAACACCTGAATTGTTTAAAATGATCTTGGTGATTTTGACAGCCTGTGGATTTTGTAACTCTTCCCTCTGTCCTGTTAAAAGAGTACCAAAATCTAAGGCTGAAATGCTTCAGAAATAAAACCCGTGCAAGTGAAAAAGAAGGTTGGGAAGTGTACTATCGATAAGTAAGATGAGCCTTTGATATGAGGGGAAGATTTTTGAGAAGTTTGAATAAAGTCCTGGGACTTAATATGGGGTGCTGCAGAGTAGTCCTGACGCTGAATTTATGCATTCCGTAAGTCTGGAATTGAACGTAAGACTATGCAAATAATTCAGAAAACTGTCTTTGATTATCAAATGTCAATATATTTTTTTTTTCCCCTTTTCAGCATTTCATGAAGTCTCCGTTTACCCACAGAAAGAACTTCCCTTTTTCATCCACTTCACAGCAGGCCTGTGCTCCTTTTCAGCAATGCTTGCACTCCTTACACACCAGTTTCCTGAGCTGATGGTCATTTTTGCTAAAGCTGTAAGTATTGGCTCTGTCATTTCTATGTTACCAACGTTTCCCATGTGTTTGTATTTTAAAAATCAAAGATGCCAGCTTCCATATCGCAGACATTTGCCATGTTTTACTACATCTGCTCAGGGCTTGGTATAGGGCTTTTTAGCATGCTTCCTGCTTCCTTCTGCAGTATTACTGTTGGTTTTTTAAAAAAAAAAAAAAAAAAAAAGCTGCTTGGACAGCTACTAGCTTTGCTAGTAATTCCAGTCTACAACATCCAAATCATGCAGGTCTGAGAGTGGGGCCCCGTCTCCACGTTTCTGTTGATCTTTATGTTAGAAAATGTAGTTGGACATGCCAGTGACAAATTTCAGTGCTGCTCATAATTGGCTGGATCCCTAGTAACTAGGGTCTAACTATCTGCTTGATTAATTCTGTAAGGACTGCATTAGCAAAGTTGTATGATTTCCAAAGAGATACAAGGTCAAATGTTATGCTAACAAAGAATTGCTTGGTGAAGTTCTCTCTGCTAGGTTTCTTGCACCAAAAAAAGACTTTGTACAAGTTAGTTGGCTTTATATAACGGTATTTTGAATGTCAATTGACGTGCCCAAATGTGGGGAAAAAATCACAAGGTTTGGTCATTTGGCAGTGTATTTATTTAACGTTCTGTAGGAAAGGATGGAGAGTGCTTGCTCAGCAGGAAAGATGATCAAGAAGCATGCATGTTGCTGCATAATTCCACCAAGTAATTGACAGGTGAAGGGGTTCTTGCCACTCACTGTTCTAGTTTCATACTGGCAAAAGTGGAAATTACATTGTTAGGTAAACAGAAAAGGAGTGAATTCTGTATTGATCCATTGAGATTGGCTGCTGAGAAGGACATTGTCTTCCGGTATTCTGCTATTTTAGAAAGAATTAATGTTAAATTTTGTTCATGCTCTGACTAATAGTCTTCCTTACCTTAATTATTAGGTTATTGTACTCTTGATTCTATTCTTGTTGTTTTCAGAACCATTCATAAAACTTGTAAGAAACAATATTCAGTAGCAAACTCACACTTTCAATTTTATTCCTGGATTGTCTCAGATCCTTTGTAAATTGTTTCTGTATTTTAGCTATAGATAGTGCTGTGGTGAATGCTAACACTTCATAAAACATTAGGTCTTGTGCTTTGGAGGTATGTGGCACCTAGATGAATTCTGATAGAATCTTCTAGGTTGGAAAAGACCTAGATCAAGAGGTGCAGCCATCATCCTGACTTACTGAATCCCATCACTAAATTGTGTCCCTGAGTGCCACATCCACGTCTCTTTAATACCTCCAGGGATGGGGACTCCATCACTTCTCTGGGCAGTCCCTTCCAATGTTAACCAGTCTCTGAAGAAATTCTTCCTAAAAAGAATTTTGTACTGAAAATGGAAACTTCTGTTTAATGACACCCTGCTCCACCCAAGAGTACTGGGATAAAAATCTGTGCTGTATCTAGTGTTATACCTGCAGGTAACTTCAGGGCTTTAAACTTTCTAAATGAAAATAAAACCCCCGTGTTTTTCATGATTTCAAGTACTATTTCATAACATTATGTTGTAACTTATTAAATATAATCATTTGAGATGATAAAGTTCTGGACGGTAGATACTTGGAACGCTTTGGCCTTAGTGAAAAAGTGGTACAAAACGGATTTCTAGCAAATTGCTGGAGTTGTTGAATTTCAAGCAAATCTAACGCATGGTTTTAAGAATGACAATTGAAAAGTATTGTGCATGTGGATGTTTTCACTATAACTGATTTAAATACGACTGCTTAAATTATATTTCAGTTGCTTCTTAAACTGTTGTTTCCAACAATTGAATCTAGTGAACTGCATGCCTCTAAACAGCTTTAAGAAGTTGAATACCTTTCTATTGACTTTAAAAGTCTGAGTTTACATATTTTCATTTGTTAGTGCTTGAGTTTGTTTCCTCCGTAATAAATCACAGGGTAAACCTTGGCAAATTGCTAAAAATATTCCAAGTGGCCAAAAATCACAATGAAGCATTTGCTAGTTCCAATGTATACAACCTAATACGCCATCAACAAAAGACTTTAGCACTGGCACCTACTCAGTTCAGCTCCCTCTGAAACTGATGGCAGCCCTTCCGTCGTAGTTGCTGGCCCTGGGAGCAGGCGCCGGTGGGATTTGGGTGTTTTGTGCAGGTGGAAGGGTTTGCAGGCACTAGGGACTGATGCTTGCAAAGTGCTGAGCATTTACTCATCTAGTTAGAGCCCACTGTGGCTTTATTAGTTCTCTTGCAACTCAAGTTTTAAGATGGGTCAGCTGTAGGAGGAGGGGAAGATGTGCCACGGGAGGCACTCAGGTGATGAGGGGGCAGAGAACCCATGATCTGCAAAAAGGCTGCAGGGGCTTCAGAGGGTGCTGTGGGGAAGGGCTCAGCCTTGCTGTTTGGTTCAGCTAAATTTGTGATCTCAGAGACACCGTTACTGACAGCCTGAGACAGGTCGGTGGCTGTTGGGAATTCCCTTGGTAAGTGACAGAGGGGAGGAGGTACAGGAATGGATGACAGCAGTACGTCCAGCGCACTGAGCAAGCTGAAAAACACCTTCTGTCAAAACGAGACGAACGGATCTTGTTGCCATGCAGTATGAATTTTTATTTTTTTAATAATTGTGTAGGTGGAGGGCTGGGTAGCTGTCTAGGATCTTGCAAAGGTGATGTTGCAAAGGTCCTTTTTGCAAAGTTCCTTGTTACGAACCGTGACAAAGGCACTGAGAAGTCTGCTGTGAATACTGCAGACGCAGCAGACAGAAGGCACCGTAAAAAGTCTGCTCAGAAGTTCCCGAAAACAACTAACGTGCTTAACTTAAGGACAAGTCAGTCCCATTTTTTTTTTTTTTTAAGTCCTAACCTTTTTTCCGATATACGCTACTGGAATAGACTGGTATTAGTTCATTTTGAAGCACTGAAAAAATACAGCAGTGTTCCAGTATCCTACTGAAAACACGTTCTTGTGCAGGGAATTGGACAAAATCCTAAGACAATTCGTGTTCCAAAGTATTTTGATATGGGTTGCTTGATATTTTCACAACAAAGAAAGAAGTCATGGGACTTAAATTAAAAATTGGCTAATTTTTATGATTGCAAGATAAGGAGAAAACATATTTCATCCTGGTTGTGCTGTAGCTCCCCATTAGAGGATTCCTTGCCCTTCTCCTGATAGCAGGCAGCTAGAGACAGAATATAGGACTAAACAGAGCCCAGTCTGGCAAGTCCTATTTTCTGTGACAATCTGCTTTACTTTCTGAACAAATCCCCCTACCACTTTCCCCAAAGCTCATTAAGTGAGACTGGAGAATTAACTTTTTAGCCAGCTGCTGAACTTTTCATATTTATAAACACTTGAGTCTTTTGCTTATCTAAGAGAAAATGTGTATAGTTTGGAGATGTGCACTTCCCTGCCAATGTGTAATGAGTGGTTCTACACTTCATAGAAAAAAAGCCTGAAGTTTCCTGTCACAGCTGAGTGTCGATGCCAAGGGCAAAGGTTTCTTGCCTTGCTAATCTACATCTTAACTCATGCACTTAATGTGAAGGTGCCACACGCACGCAGGCAGGGAAGAAGCTAGCTGCGAGGAAAAGCTCCTGCGCTGTTGTGAATGTTATGTTTTAAAAGCCTTTTTAATGTAATATTTGAGGTTATGATAGAAGCCAGGAGGGCCAAAGTAAAACCCTCAAAGTAAATGAGTCCTGTCACTGCTGCCTCATGAAAAGAGGGTTTGTGTGAGGATAAGACGAGGCCCGGGGGGATGGGTTGAGAAGGTGCAGGGGAGCGTGCGCCATTTGTTTTAGCTTAATCTTTATTTCTGGAACTGTTTAGATGGCATCTAGAATATGGATCCTGTCTGGAAGAATGGGCTGGTCTCGCCGGGTTGTCTGTTCAGTTTTTCCACGTTTGGATCGATGACCTGTAAAAAATCTGTGCCTGAATACGCAAGGCAATGCACTGCCCTCCTCCCCGTCTGGTTACTGATGCTGTGAGCACGGGGCACTGGCAGGGTGGCAGCACAGAAACACCATCCTAACGTGTCCTGCTTCTGCCTAGGTGCTGCGAGTGATTTGGCCTGTGAGTGCTCCCAGCGTGCTGGCCTCCGGCTGAGCCCTGGACGTCCCTGAGGTGAGTTGTGCTCAGAGCTGCAGCTTCCTGAAGAGGGTTCTCTTTTTTTGGTCTTGGTTTTAAAGTCAGACACTTCTCTGCAGCAACACACTATAAGATAGAGGTTTTCTTTGCTCATATCTTGAGCCTATGAAAGGAAATTAGTTTTTGAACTTGAATTCATTTATTGCTGTGATCTGTTTGTTTTTTTTTCCAGTTCTTTGGGACTGTCCTTTTACCCTTCGCTATGGAAAACACCGAGGTCCTCGTGCTGCCCAGTCTGTGGCATTGGCTGGCTCCAGTTTGACCGGAGCATCCTTTCCACAACGCTTCGGTTTCATTGTTCCCACAAGTGTCCCTGCCAGCACCAGCTGGGCATGGTTAGCTGACACCGAGGTGGGGAGGCAACAAAGAAAGGTGCTCTTCAAACCGGTGTCTTTCACAGGCTTCCATGTTGGTAATGGTGCTTTCTGTATGAATTTCTTCTTCGGCCTTGGCGTCTGTAGTCATCTATGAAAATAGCTTTTGTTGAGCAATAATCTCATTGCTCTCTTAATCGCTTGTACAACAGGAAGCTAATACTTCCTCTGTGAGAAATGAGAGAACACAAATTGAGCAGATGTTTTGAGCATTGACACTTCTTTCTCAGCTGCAGACGCACCAGATAACTGGCTTAGATTTAATTTTGTAAGCCTTTTTCAAAATATTTGTTAAGAGCAAAGTATGGCTCTGCTTTCTTTATTAAAATGTTACTTCTTAACACATTGAGTTTCGTTGAATTTGTAAGCTTCTGTTTTAATACAGATTATAGTGTACAAAGAAAGATTTGTTTCTTCTGTGTCCTGTAAGCTTGTGCTACGCAAGGAAATTGTGGTATAAGCTCCTCTATTTCATATTGTTATTTCTTTAGATTTAATTGTACATCTTTTGTCTTTCAAATCCCTTTGCCTTGAAAGGCAGGATGATTTCTGAAACTGCCAAAAGTGATTGTGGTATCTGCACGGGAGTCTCGTTGGGAGACCTGAACTTTCAAGTGTTAGTCCAAAGAAAAAGTACTATCATTGTTGATATCAAGTCCTGAAGAGAACTGAGGTGTGGAGCACTCTTCAAAGGAATTACTTCACATATGGACCAGCCACGAGGGTCTGTTTACTGCAGAGGTGAACAGATAGCTGTGGCAGCCAAGTGCTTTGAGGTAATTGGTGTGACCTCCATTTCCACTCTTCCCCCATTAGAGAAAATGTCAACTCTTTAACATTCAGGTCTGCTGCTCAGTACTGAGGAAGCAGCCTCGTGTTAGACAAGGCGTCTTAAAATGTGGAAGTGGCAAAAATAGCACGGGCTTGTGGATAAATGCTAACTCTGAGCACAAGTTGCCCATCTTCATACATTTCACAGATATACGCATACAGTTATCCATAATAAATAGGGAGGTTTTACATGCTTAATCTACGCTGATCTTTGTGAAAGATTGATGCAAGCTGTGACCTCGATGGCTTCTCTGAAAGGTGTCATAAATTATTCTAGTTTTTAAATCCTGATGGAAGAAGCTTGCTGTAGCCTACGCCATTCTCTGAAGTAGTACCTAAATCAATCAGCAAAGATGTTTTTTTTTTTTTCATTCTGAAGTTATTTAATTCTTTAACATAAACAGGACTCATATGAATGAGGGGATATTTTAATTAGTCCAGATAAACTATTCCTTAATTCTGATTCTCTAAAAGTCATCTTTCAGCACAGTTGCAGCTTCTAGTACTCTCTGTTCTGCAAAGCCCCCTGCCAAAGGTCTGGCTGGCACGTGCAAGTAGTAGAGCTGTCATTCCAGCTTTTGGCAGAATATGAAATGAAAATATGCGATGTGTATTATCCCAGACCATTTGAATTGACCTAGAATCTCCCTTAACGCAGAAAGCTGAGTTTTTCAAATTCTTTACCTTGTAAACATTGACTATAAAACTGATGGTCACCTGCGTGTCTCCTGTTTGCAAGTGTGGCCGAGAGGATGTACACATGTTTAGGTAGCAATGCCATTGTTATTCTCCACTGTATATTTGTTTTGACTGGGCTTTAATCCAAGCTAAACACTGGAATTCATTGAGGAGTCAAGAGAGGAGCCCTACAGAAAGGTGCTACCAAGATGTTTTTGAGGTGCCTTACTACTAGTAGGTGGTTTTCTCAACTCTTCCCAGTTGTGTAAGCCATCGGGGTTGTTTCTCGCTGTGGAATCACTGCGGTGATTAATAGATGCCTTGTGTTCATGCGATTTCACTTCTTGGTCCACAGGGGCCCATAAGGTAACCAACCTAATGCTTTTTAAAGTTGAACATTTTCCAGCATTTGTGTGGGGTTATAAATGAAGCAGTGCCTCCCATGTATCATCCCAAGAGCTGCTTTCTTTCACTGTCCTCCCCTGACATAACAGTAACAGAAAGGGGATGGGCTTAGGCTGAAAGTATAGCTGGCAACAGTCTATGTAATGAAAATCTTCCTGTCTTTCTAGAAGTGCCAGTAATTCTTGAGGAAGGAGGAGCTCTCTGTAGGATTTCCTAGCAGGACTGTTCATGCCTTATAGCCACGTTCTGTAGACACTTAGGAGCAGGGACTCACCACCTGATGCATACCACAGCAATGCACGTGCAAATCCATCCACGTGCAGTTAGGTCGCTTGTATGTCTATGTAACAGGACAGTTATGACTCAGGACAGATAAACATCGACTGTTTTCCCTGAAACATGCGCTATGGTAACCTTATGGACACCAAAAACCCAAACCCTTTTTTATAGGCTGTGTGTAATGCAGTAGACTTCCCCAATTTTCATTTGGAGTAGCCAGTGAAGCAGCAGAGTTGTAGTCTCTCTGATTCATGCTGGCAGCATTTGAATTTGCACATTTTTTTAAATTTTTTTGTTGCTCCAAGTGTCTTAAAGCATCTCACACCAGAGTAACTTCTGGTCAGGATGCCCAGGTAGAGGAATGTTGCATTTCTTCCTGCTAACCTCTTTTGTGTAAGTAATCTCCAAAGAGGACAGGAAGGAAAGAAAGAGGGAAATGTTACCGTAGGTAGTAAAGCTACTGAAGCAGTTAGGAAACTAAATTCTCACGTGAATTTGCCCGGTTTTACCACTGATTTTAATGAAAAGTATCTAAATGTGTTTGTGGACAGGGCCTTTATTGCATATGCATCTAGAGAGATGACACAAACGTGATTTGTTTCCTTACTGAAGCAGAACTTTGTAATATTGGCGTACTTCAGGTGAAGTCTTTGCAAGTTCAATACCAAATTTTTGATCTTTGATGTAATTTAGATATGCTAATCCTTTAAGCCTGACAAATGTCCACCAGGTATATTATTCCTATAAGTGTACTTTATCTGGGGAACGAATAAGCTCTGTAACTCTGCCCCATTGCACAAGGAGGAGTGTTCCAACCCAGTCCATGACAGGCATGGTGCGTCCTACCCAGGATCTGCAGTGCCAGTTGCCTGGGAAGGAGGTGAGAGCGAGCCAGGCACGTGGCAGTGCCTCCAGAGCACTCCTCAGACACTTACACTGCAGGGTCGTCTCCTCCAGAGGTGGTGACTGTGCTGAACAGCTTCCAGGGGTAAAACTTTCCACTGGTTTATAATATTAACATAATCAAACCCTTAAAGCACAGCGGTGAGGCAGGTTAGGCTAATAAAAACTCTGGTTGACAGAGTCAGCCTGAAGCAGCTCTAGTTTGGTTGTGCTAATAAACCACCTCAGAATTATCTGGTAATAGGTAACGAGCTCTGTCACACTTGTATGCTCTGGGGTGAGTCCTGTGTTCCCAAAAACGGGGAGAGACACGTGCACTGCTGGCTTGTGTGCAGGCGTGTTTGTGGCAGCAGAGCTCCCCATCGTGTCCCAAACTGTGGTCACCAAATTGTGCCGACAAGTTGGTGCTGGAGGTGGTCACCCCTCAGCCCTGGTTGCCACGCTGGAGCGGTTCCTGGCCCAGGCTTCCCGTTCCCTGCCTTTCCTTGCCACATCTCCTCCAGCATCCGCCAGGCCTGTTCAGTTCCTGCCTCCTTGTCCTGGAATTGTTGCGAGGGTGCCAAGGCTTGTAGATCCATGACTCTGAGCAAGGCGGGGTGTAAAGGTCATAGTCAAGACCATTAATAACAAGGTGCAAACGGCTGGTTTATATGTAATGTGAAGCTTTTTACTTATTTCATTTTTGCACTTTGAGGGCTCTGTTTGCTTATGGAGCACTTGGTGTCTGGTACCTATTTAGGCTGAGAGCAGGCAATTGGGTTCCTTCAGGCCTTCAGAGGAATGCAGAAAATTGTTCTCTGGTGTTGTAATTCTGCTGGGATAACTGGAGCTTATTTGTCTCACTGCTTATTAAATGCATACTTGTCTTGAGGTCCTCTTTTTTTTTTTTTTTTTTTTTTTTTTTTTTCTGAAAAACGTTGGGTGAATCCCAAGGACCACAAGTGAGAGGAAGATTCCAGGGGGAGGGGGGCGAGCGAAGTGCCTGCACCTCTCCGAACTGCATCAGCAGCCTCCTGTGCCAGCAGGCTGGGGAGGCCAAACACGAGAGAGAGAGAGAAAAGGAGACGTACATGTGGGGGTCTTACGGCCATAAATTAATGTTGCCCTGCCCTGAGATGACAGGCTGAGGGGAGATGCACCTCCCGGCCCACTAATATATGGGGTGTGTGGTTGGGAGCCACGTGAAGCTGCGCTGAGGCTTCAGAACGGGACCAGCTGTGGAGGCAGGGAGCAGATGTGCGCCGGTGCTGTGCTCGGAGCAGAGGATGGTGGTGGTAGCAAGGGCAGCGAGAGCAGATGGGATTGATGTTCTGCCAGCCTCGGAGCAGTACCTGCGTTCCCGTGTGCTGTGAAGAAGAACAAGCGGGCTCCTTGCTGCTTTCGGCTGCAGCTGAAGGCTGCGTGGCTGCATCGGTGACGTGCCCCCTGTTCTGGTCTGTGGGTGGTGGGAAAACATCCCCTAAACGCCAGGTTACGCTAACGGTAGCAATAGCAGTGGGCTTCTGTGTTCAGTCTCCTGTGGTTTGAACGCCGCCCAGTTTTAATAAAGGCAACTTCACTTCCAGACTCTGCTCCTTGCCTCCTGGCTCCCTTTTCCCTTTCTAGAGCCTCCGAATTGAGGTGTGCTCTGCACGCCCCAGCCCTTAGCGCTGCAGGGAGAAGACAGGGAGCAGGGATGCTGCTCACGTGCTTGGCATTTTCCTCTTCTTTTCCAGCTTCGATTGTTGCGTCTTGCTTTTTGGTAGGCACTTGGGTGAGCCTGATCTTTGGGGAATGCTCAGCACACACCCACATCGTTGCATCAGGAAGGGTGCTCCCGTGGAGCTGACTTCAGTTCTCTGTTGGGGCTCTTGCTTTGGTTATGTCTGGTCAATGACATTTTCCTTTTCCTCTGGATGCATTGAATTGTGCAATCGCACTGTAGCCCCATCAGCTCAGATTCTTCTCTAAAGAACCTCTTGATTTCTTTTCTAATCTGGCTGCAGGCTGCCATCCGTTACAGACGTGTGACAGTCTGTGACTATTGCATTCCCCTACAGTGACTCACCAGCTGCGATTTCGGAGCAGTAATCCCCTGCTGCCTGCTGGAGCAGCCCTTCATGACTCGTGTTGGGTAATGAGGGATATGAAAGCTCCCACACAGACCTTGACAGGTTATGCAAACGTTAGTCAAAATGCCCCAATAAATCTGTCCGTGAGATGTGGACCTGTTTCAGGCACCGTGGCCGTCCGGACACCGCCCTCGCTGGGGGAAGAGGCCGGTGGCACAGGTAGGAGAGCAAAGACCTTTGTGTGAGCATGGACGTGATGCTGTGCAGGAGAGGTTTGTGGCTGTGACGAGGGGTTTTTAGGACGGGGGTGTAACTGAGTGGCATGGGCGCTCTGGACTTCTGTAGGTCAGAAATCAAATCCTTTTTTTTTTTTTTTTTTTTTAGCGTGCCCATCCCGCAGGATGGTGGTGCCTGGGCTGAGGCCCTCTCACTTAGCAGACAATGCCCTGCGTTTGTGGAGGTCCCGTGGTGCTGGTGTCCTCTGCCTCCTCCTCCTCCCGTGTGTCCTTCTTCAGAGGAGGTAATTTGTTCAGGAGCTCACTTAGCAATTCCTTCTCCTCGTTTCTGAGTCCAGCCATGCTTTTGACTGGGAGATAATTAGAACATGATCTTCCATAAAAGGTTCCCTGTACGTTTTAGATTACTTAAGAGGGGCTTGTGAGTGGAACCGAGTATTCCCTGACAAGACTGCAGCCTTCATAAACTTTTATAGATGGAAAACATCTGCTTTCTGAAGATGAGTGCACTGAAGGGGAGTTTCGGGAGGCCTCCTATGCACAAACGTCCAGCGCTCTGCATTACATTCAGCCTGCCAGCGGGCCGTCTCCTTGCACAAGCACTGGACGTTAGTTCTGGCTA
Source organism: Aythya fuligula (assembly GCF_009819795.1). Lineage (NCBI taxonomy): Eukaryota > Metazoa > Chordata > Aves > Anseriformes > Anatidae > Aythya > Aythya fuligula. The sequence continues at coordinate 1,990,775 of NC_045583.1, read as the reverse complement.
ACCGGCGGCCTGACTCGGGCATCGTGCTTCTCGTGCTTTTGCTAATTGCTCGTTAATAAACAAGAAACGAGCACGGTCTCCCATAGCCCTCTGCAGAAGAGCCTCATGCCTCTTCTGCCCGATGGACTCGAGCTCCTGGGCTGTCCCCGCGGCTGCTCCAGGTGCTTCTGTGAGCCTCGTGCCTGCTCCAGGTATTTTTGCTCCTCTGATGTGTGGGGAGAAGAGCAAAAGGGGAAGGCGGTGAGGGCCTGGAGTTCAGTCATGTGAAAACAGGTGTGGGTGTGGAGGGCGGCCTTCTCAGCTGGGGCTGTTCTTTAAGGTGATAAAGGATCCAGTTTTAGCATCAGTGCTGATACAGGAAGGGGGAGAGCCAGTAAAGGCAAGACAGCCCGTCCTCAAGGGCTACTTTCTCCTTTGTTTTACAACACTGAATATCTGCAAAGGGAAGAGATCTGTTAGCAGACAAGGTGGAGGTATCGTTCATCAGGTGGGCCCACAGAGCTGCCCAGGAGCAGTGTTTCTGCTGGGGAAGAAGAAATGTTGATCAGCAGCCGACCCCCGGTCCCAGGGCACTGGGGTCCCTCCCAGCTCGCGCTGCTCTGGGAGCTCGAGGGGGGAGAGGCCTGGATTGATTGCAGAGGGGGCAGCATTTTTTTTTTTAAAGCCTGTCGTAAATTGATGGTAGGTGGAGCAGTAATGCAGATAAATGAGAGAGCTCTTCCCAGTAGATTCGCCTGCACGCTCGTGAACGCGGCTGCAGCGGGCTTGAAATGCCTTTGGCCTGGCTCAGCCCTCCTCCCGCTCACCTGCCAGCATTCCTGACACAGCGTGGGGACGGGACAAACCTTGGTGAAAAGCTGAACCCAGCCTGGGCGCAGGTCTGCGTGAGCAGCGAGAGGAAGAGGAGCGCAGCCAGGCCCTCGTGTGGCATCAGCGCAGGAGCTGGAGCTGGCTTCATTCTGCAGGGAGCACAGGTGGGGAGAGGAGGGGTCCTCGAGCCTCTCACTGGTGCTGTTTTGGTCCCCTTTCTGCTCCTCTGAGGCTCTGCTGAAGGGCCTTCTTCTGCACCACCTGGCCGGCTGGTTAAATGCTTTGAGCACCTCCATCAGAGCAGTTCTCAACGTGGTTTTCCCTCACCGCTCAGCCTGGCGTTCCCTGGGGCCCTTGGGTAAAATCTTCCCTCAGCTGGCTCTTCATGCGGTGGCCAGTGGGTGGTTTAGGAACTGAATAATCTTCTTTGCTTTAATCCCATCCTGCTCTTTGACCCTTCCTTCCAGCGTTTGCATTGGGGAGCTGGGCAGCCACATCTCACTGCTGGCAGGAGAAAACCTTCAGCCCTTGCAGAGACGCGGAAGCAGCACAAAGTCAGACCCGAGTTCAAGTATTTACAGATGAGCATCGCTGCTGCCTTGTCCTTTCCCGTTGTTGTAAGCTTACAGCACTCACAAAAAGGTGCTGCGAGTGTCTCCTGAGGTGCGTGAGCTGTCGTCACTGCCCTTCGGCACGGTGAGGGTGGGTGTGCAGGCAGCCGGTGCCATTTCAGCTCAGACAGGAGGAAGCGCGCCCTGCCCTGCCCTGCCCTGCCCTGCCCAGCTCTGGGAGGGAAGCACAGAGGTGCCCCAGCAGGTAGGGCTGCTGCTCTCGTTAGTCCGGTGGCTAATTAGCCGCTGCAGCCCTAGCCCCTGCCGAGGTGAGCTCCGTGCAGCCTTGGCACAGGGCATTACGCTTGTTAAGCTCCAGGACATGCTCAGGAATTGCCATGGACTGGGTAAATTTGGGGTGGATCGATCTGGTTAATGGGTTAAGCTCTCACCTGTACTTTGGCTGCTTGTGTGGAGTGGTAACTTCTGATCGGACCCTAAAGCATCTCTGTGCTAAACAAAGCATCTCTGCAATCAGGGCTTGCCCGAGCTGGGGGAAAAGGAAATTTCTAGAGACCGAGGGGTTGATCTCCGTAACGCATCCACTTACTGCTCTGCTGCTCCCTGCCCCTCCTCTCATCAGCTGCAATTTTAAGTGGTAGCTTTTGGCTTTGGGTGGTGGGTGGTGTTTTTTTTAAGAAAGGATTTGGAAGCTAATCTGGTGCCTCCTGCTTGACCAAGTGTTATGGCAGGAGATGTCCTGGAGCCTGCTGCTGCTTGTGAGGATTGCCCTGGGGGATTTATATGCTGGATGCCACGGCTCTGCCCTGGGAGAAACAAGGGGGTGGTTCCTGGGGTGAGGAGGTCCCTACTTTAGGGTGGCAGGAGCTGCAGACAAACAGGAGGAACTGCAGGCTGAGTCCCACCTGGGAGGAAGCACATAACTGGGCGTGCAGAAATTCAAAAAGCAAGAACGTCATTTTCTGATACAGGTTTATAATGAATTTTGACTTAAAATAATAAGCAGTATACACAACATACAAGTGAGTTTTACAGAGAGATGCTGTTGTACCCATCAACTTCTGAACCTACCAGTAAGTTCACAGATTGTTTGCTCTCTCTAGCCCTCTGTGTCTGCAAACGTCTCTGGGTAGCCTTTGTCTTCTTGCAGTCATTCAGGCTTCAGTTGGCAGTTCACAACTCTGCTCCTCATCCCCCCTGGGGAGATGGGAGAAGGCTGCAGGAGCTGCTCTCGTTCAGCGAGCGTCAGTAGTGCAGCTGGGGTCAGTATGCCAGGACTGCTCGAGGGGAAACGTGGAGATCTTGGAACGTCAGAATTCGCAACACCCTTCCTCTGGCCTTGCAAAAATAACAATAAAAAAAAAGGAAAAGCAAGAGTGCTTTCTGCGGGAGTTTGTTACTCGGAACTAGTGGTGTTTTGCTGGTGAAACTTCCCTGTAAATTCTCTGGCGAGATGCAGCATTCCTCAGGCATTGCATCCTGGCGCTGGGTGCTCCAAGTCCATCAGGTGCACCGTCCCTTTGCGGAGAGAACAACAGGCAACAGAAGTTTCACAGTTGAAGCAAGGAGCGCGGACTCCTCCTAGGGAAGGGATTAGTTTTGCTGAGCAATGAGAAGGGTCCACAGTACCTCCTGGGAAATGTAGTCCTTTCTTTAGTGCTTCGCAGAATTAATTAAATAAAAGCCATGCAGTCGAACTACAGCTCCCAGAACGCCATGGCCCGCAGGGCACGGGTGTTTTACAAAATTGGAAAGTGGTGGTGGGGGGGCCTTGCAGCTGCCTCCTCCCTCCGCTGCTCTCCTCTCTTCAGGTCTGGTCCAACCACTCCGCCCGTTTGGGGGCTTTACACGTGTGCACGTCCACAGTGTCCTCGCACTCCTTGCAGCGCACGGCGCAGCACCAGTGGAACTTGCACTCGCACTTGGTGACCCGAGTGACGCGCGTGGTGTCGTACCCCCGCCCGCAGCACATCACCTCGCAGCCGTCCGTCCCGCGGGACATCTTGTTGCACACGCGCCCCGCTGTGCCCAGGGAGCCTGGAGGAGGGAAGCGAGAGTCAGTCAGGTCCTTCCTCCTCCTCCTCCTCCTCCTTCTCCTCCCTCCTGTGCCTCCCCCAGATGATATTTACCAGCTGAGCCCTCCGCAGGGCTCTTTTCTCGGCAGATGAAAGCTCCCTGTTTCTGGTACAGCACACCCGGGTGTGCTGCTACACCAGGGGGACTGGGGAGCATCCCCGGCCCCTGCCATGCTCCAGGCTCCGACAGCCACTGACCCTCCTGGCCGGGGCTGAGCACAGACACTGCCTGCCCTGCCCCTCGTCCCTCTGTGCTCAGAGATGCCCCAGGCTGGCCCACCAGCAGGCTTTTTATTTGAGGGATCTTCACTCAGCAGAAGCAAGGCTCCGTGCTGCGTTAACTACAAGAGGCCTACAAGGTTCGGGTCTTTGGTGTAAAGCCTGGGGATTTTGGACAAATCCCATCCAGCTCTGTGCAGGTGGGCACACCTTGGTGTGCTGTGGGGACTTGGCACAGTGACTGCCAGCACTCCCCAGGGCCCTGGGGGTGCTCAGCCCCTGCTGCCCACTCTGCTTGGCTTGGGAGCTGTCATCCCAGGCTGGACTGTTTGGGAGTTGCAGGGTTGCCAGGAGGGGAGGAAGAGCTGCTTTTAGGTGATCCCGGGTGCTTTTTTTTACCTGCTGACTTGTCCATCACGCAGTAATCAGGCGAGTTCTCAAAATAGACCAGGTCGGTCTTTGTGGGCTTCCTGAAGTTCTTGTTGGCCACGGTGAAGCCGGTGCCGTCCTGGTTCATTATCACTTGGATGGCCCCGTTGTATTTCTTCCTTAGGTAGTCCCCTGTTTTCCGAAAATCTGACATGGCCAGCCAGCAAGTCCTTAGTGTGCAGGAGCCGCTGACGCCGTGGCATTTGCACTCCAGCTTCAGGAAACGTTTCACAGCCTGCGAGCAGAGGGAGGCCCTGAGGAGCTGCGCTCGCCCCACGTCGTCACCCCCTGGCCCCGCAGAGCTCCTCCGCCCGGGGCTGCCCCGCTTCGGGCTCCCCAGTGCCGGAGGGCAGCCTGCTCCCAGCCCCCTCCCTCAAACAGCCCACAGCGAGCCTGGGGAACTGCGATTGTGGCTACCGGTGGGGCCCTGGGGGCAACGAGTGCTAGGAATCGGGCTTGGCAGAGGTGGGAGGGCTGCCGGCAGTGCGAGCGCTGCGGGCTGAGGAACAGTCCCAGGATCATTGATGCCAGCTGGAGCCTGCGGAGGGGCGCTGGGGGGTGGGTGTCCTGCCCAACATGACCTGTCCCCCTCTGTCCCCCCTTGTCCCTCCTGCCACCACAGAGCAGGGAACACCTCCTGGCAGCACGGCCAGGCGGTCCCCGTGGTGTGAAGGCGTCCCCGGCAGCGCCGCACTCACCATCCTGCCGCAGCGGTTGTTGTGCAGGTTCATCAGCGCCCGGGCGTCCTTCACTTTCTTCTCCTTGGCGTCCACGAAGGCTTTGGCGAAGCGGATCCCGTAGTTGATGTTGTCGCTGCAGCCGCCCCAGTCGAACTCCCCGCGCTCGTCCTTGGCGCGGCCCCGCTTCAGGGGGTCGCAGCCGCAGGCCTTCAGGTCCCCTTGGCTGCAGGCCCGCGTGATGGCGTACACCACCCCCGCCGAGGAGATGGCGTAGACGAAGGCGGCCTCCCTGCTGCCTGCAGAGCGGAGACAGGGCACGGGGAGTGAGGGACGGGCTCGTCCTGGGCACGGGCAGCCCTGGGGAAGGGGGCGCGGAGCTGGCGGCACCTTGGGTCAAGACAAACTGAGCGCTGCCCGTCCCTGCTGCCCGCACCGCTCAGCACCCAGCCCAAGGGGGATTTTGAGCTCACGGAGCGGCTGGAGGGGGCTGAGCCATGCTACTGAGCTGCTGCTTTGTTCCCTTACCCCGTTCCATTACCCCATCCCCTCTCCCCCACAGCAGCAGCTCCCGCTGGGTGCTGGCACCAGGCTGCTGACGGGGCTCCCAGCCTGGCCCCCGATGGTCCTGACTCAGCCAGACCCATGGGTGCTGAGCATGGGTGGTGGCAGCGCCGGGGCACGCGGGGACAGGCGGCTCCCATGGGTGCTGCTGTCCCCACAGACAGGGCTACGGCTGCCACGGGGCTCCCCACACGGCCCAGAGTGCTGCCTGGCGCTCTGCGCCTCTGCTTTGAGTTCGCAGCTGTTTTTATAACGTTGTAAAAGAAGCTGCAAATCAAAACCATGCTAGGCTCCATTCGGAGAGCCTTTGAAAGCAACTTCAAAGGGAACAGAGCTCTCTCTGGGCCTGGCAGGATGGGGCTAGGGAGAGGAGCTTTCATCATCCCCTGTCCTCAGCAGCTGGGAGAGGACGTGGGGCTGGAGCAGGGACGTGGGGCTGGAGCTGTGGCAGGACACGAGGATGAGGATGAGGCCACGGTGTGGCGGGGTGAGCGCCATGGCCCCGTGCTCGCAGCTCCCCTCGGCTGGGGTTGCTCCGGGCCTGCCCCGCTCGCCAGCCCCCGCCAGCCAGGAGCGAGCCCCCGGCGCCGTCCCCGCTCACGTGTCCTCCAGATGAGCGGCTCCCGGTGCGTCCAAGCTGCTCCTGCTCCCAGCCGCGTTTGATTTGGGGTGGGATGGCTGGATGCGCCCCGGCCCGTCACGTCCTGGGGAGCAGCATCTGCGCTGCAGCGGGGCACCGCATGCGCTCCCCACGCTCCTGCTGGCTGCGGGAGCCACGTGGCGATTTCTGCGCTGGAAGTGCCCCCATCCCCATCCCCGCCTCTATCCTGCCCTTCCTCTTCATCCCTTGGGTCAGGAATGGGAAATACAGCCGGGCAATACCCAGTTCGTGGGTATCCTTCAGCAAGCGTATCTCCTGATTCCCACCCCCCCAGCCCCTGACTGGGTCCCACGCTGTGAATTTTGACCTCGGGGATTTGGGAGCTGAGCCTGGCTCAGTGAGCGAGGTCCCGGCCTGCAGACGGGGACGGGCGGGTGTCCCCAGGGCCTGCAGCAGGGCTATTGGCACCCTGAGCGCCCCACCCCACCTTCAGCGCTTTGTGGGCACCGTGTCGGTGTCCCCGACCTCACCTGGAGCCCTGGTCCCTGCCCTCCCTGCAGCGCTGGAGCCTGCCTCGTGGCCGCCGTCCTTCTGCAGGTCGAAGCCCGAAGCAGGGGCTGGAGCCTGAGCTCTGCCTTGCCTCCCTTGCCATGCAAGGGAACAGCGAGTTCCCACGTGAACTGCTGATTCCTGGCCAACCCTGCTCTCCAAATATTTATATATCCCATTACTGTTTACATATGAGCCTGTTCTCCGGAGGTGTCTCCTCCTTCCCCCTTCTCCCCCAGTGCTCCCCCTGCTCCATCTCATCTGGTGCAGCTATTTCAAAAGCAGTGGCCTGCTCCCATTACGGCTTGATTAATTTACAGGGAAAGGCAAAGCTCTCCTCTGGCAGTAACCCAAGCCACCGGGCACGGCAGCGAGCGGCAGCAGAGATGCTCCCAGCCTCACACCGAGGCCAGGCACGGTCCCCAGGCCTCCGGGAGCGGGGCCGGCATGCGGCACCCTCCCTAGGGACCAAGATCTTTAATCCCACCCCTCTTTTTTGAGACATTTTCAAAACATTACTGCTAAACAAGTGGCATCCGTAGCCACCTGCGTTTCCCATCACGGCGCAGACGTCCCCGGGTGGGGGCAGAGGGCGCGGGGCAGCACCTACTTCGCAGCATGACCCTGCCGAAGACGGTGTGGTCCCGGTCCAGGGTGCTGCAGTTCCAGCGGTGGTGGCGGAATTGGTGCTGGCACTCCCGGATCCACTCCTTGGCTCCCTCCCCGACCGACTGCATGATGTCGGGGTACCGCTGGCACAGCTGCCGCTGCTTGTTCACCAGCCCGGGGATGTTGTCGCAGATCACCCTTGCGCCCAGCGCCCCGATGTACCTGCAGGAGAGACGGGGCCGGCGTTAGCACCTTGCACTCGGGGGGTTGGAGGTTGTTCTGCGGGAGGGGAGCCCCCAGGGGCAGCGGAGGAACTCTCCCAGCCTCCGTCCCTCCATCCCAGCCCCGTGCTGCAGCCTGGCCCTGCTGAGCACAGCGGGATGGAGCCGAGCTGGGGCCAGCACAGCCAGCGCTGGGGTGGCTCCGTGATGCCGCCCACCCTCCCCTCCGGCTGGGGCACTCTGTGGGGACGGGGGTCTGTGGCAGCAGCAGATGATGGACACACCACTGAAGGTGGACGTCCAGGGCCAGGCTGCATCCCCCATCCTGCCCGCGTGCTGCCTGCATCTCGGCCTCCTGCCGTGCAGCAGGGGGTGGGCAGGGGTTCGATGCAGAAAGACAATGCACAAACACAGCCTAGTGCGGCCCGCTGATCCCAACGGGCAGCCTTCCACGGAGCTGAGGGGGATCCCGACTCCTTCTGCACCCAGCAGCCCTCGCTGCTGCCTGGGGCCAGCGCGGACAATGGAGGCGAGGTGGAATTTTCCATCCCCATCCAGCCCCTGCCTCCGCCGCCTGCTCACCCCAGCCAGCCGCAGGCTGCTTTGTGCCGGGGAATGATTTTTGCCACATACCACGGAGCTGTGCTTCTGGCTGGAAGGGAAGAGGTTTGGGTGGGATTCAAATGTTTCAAACCCCCAGTATGGAAATAAGACCCTCCCTTTAGTAATAATAAAAGGCAATAAACTTGGGCAACATTTCATTGTCTCTCTCTCTCTCTGGCTATGTTCTATCATTTCTATCGGCCTCACAGATAGCTCAGGAAAGCCCTGCGAACACAGAAAGCAATGGGATCTTTTCCCTTTTTAAAAAATATTTTGTTTAAATGCTGGCAGAAGCACAAGGTCATCTCAGGCTGGAGCTGAGGATAACAAACCCAGCTCCCCATGGCTTTGCGAGCCACGGCGCCGAGGGCCAGCGAAAGTTACTCCTGCAGCCCTGCTCGCCAGCCTCCCCTCGCACAGCCGTGGTGGTGGCTCCCTCGTGGCCCTCCCCAGTGCCCTTTGCCCACCAGCAGTGGGGGCTCCCTGTGGTGGAGGAGGAGGATGAGGAGGGTTGGAGGCTACGTGCTCCTGGTGCGACTGTGAGGGCAGTGCAGGGTCTTGGCCATGCCTGGCCCAGCTCAGCCCGCTTGGACCCAGGCGGGGACAGGGACGTGCACGTGTCCCTGCTGGGGATGGAGATGTGTGAGTGTCCCTGCCGGAGCTGCCCGGGGCTGGGGTAGAGGGGGAGATGCAGGGAAAGCTGGAAGAGGTGAAAGGCTCCTCGATGGAGCCCTCCCCATCGGTTGGCACGGGGGGATGTCAGAGGGGGCTCTGCCCGATGCTGGGCAGGGGAGGGGGCTCTGCTCCACTCCAGGGATCCTGGGGACACGGCAGTGCCGAGCACCACCCCAGGGACCCAGACCCAGGGAAACCCTCCAGACAAGGCAAGCACCAGGCATTCCCCCTTTTTACACGCTGAGCTAATGACTTCTCCCGTTATTAATTCTTCTGCCAAATATCCAGATCTGAGCAAACGCTATCAGCAAGAAAGTGGAAGGAGGGCACAGGAGGAGGGCAGACACCTGCCTGCAGCAAGCACCTCGCTGCTGTCCCCTGTTCTGCTCTGGCTGTGGCTGCACACCACAGGCAGATGATCTGCAGCAGTACCTGCAGGCTTTCACCTGCAGTCATGGACTGAAACCCTTCCCCGAATGGCTGTGGCACTGGAAAGTGGCATGGCACAAGGGGAGAAATTTCCTCTTTTGTCTTGGAAAGCCCACGGCTGTAGCGGTGAGACCTGGCTCCTCCACTTCATGGGAAAGTCTCCAGTGGGGTTCAGTTACTCTGAAATGGAGCAAGACAAGAACATCGAAAAATTTCCTGCCAAGCAGAATTTTGGGAGGGGAAAAAAAAAAACACAACAAACATTTGTTTTGGATTGATTAAAGCATCCCTTCCGATCTTATTTCTAAAAATCTATGACATTTCAAAAACATTGAAATAGGAAATAAGAAGGATGTTCTGAAAAGTCCCCAGCTGCCCTATCAGAATGCTTTGCTTCATTTTTTAGAAATTAAGTCGTGCTGGAAGTGGCAAATTTCTGTGAAGTGCTTTACTCTTGGGGAATCTGCATTTTACAGCCGGAAGGAACTACCCCAAACTTCAGAAACAGCTGCGAGAGCAAAGTGCTGCTGCGTCCTCGGGGACTGCTTGGCCCTGGGCTTCTGGGTGCGGAGAAGCACAGGTGATGGAGAGAGGCAGGGCACGTCCCCGTGGGCATCCTGCAGCAAGGAGGAGCCAGGACAGAGGGTGGGCATGGCTAATTATGTGCAGGTGGGGATAACGAGCCCCGCAGTTTCTGCAGAGCCCTTTGCTACAGACAGAGGGGTTTGCTCAGCTCAGCTCAGCTTTGGGGGCTGGCACTGGTCCCTCTGATGGCCTCGTGCTGTGCCGTGTGTCACATTTCCCTTCTGCTCCTGGAGCTCAGCTCCCAGCGGTGCAGGGAGCACCGTGCTGCTGCTCGCCCTGCTGCACCTCCGTGCATCCCCGGTTCCTGCAAGGAGCGACCCGCGCGGCACCAGCACGGACCAGACTTCGTGCTCCACAGGCAAGTGCTCCCAGAGCCTGGGCGGAGAGGAGGTAAAGTGGTCCCAGCTTCCTGCTCCCTTTTTCTCTTCTCTGCAAGGAAATCTGCTGCCCTCAGGCAGCCGGCGATGCAGCTGAGGCGAGCCCAGCTCTTTCTCAATAGCCTGCAAGCGCTGGCTGCTGCGGCGCATTGCGAGAACAGGAGACAACTGTCACATGTTGGCTCCCAGTTGTTTTTCTTACTCTAAGAGTCTGCTGACTTCTACTCTTGTAAACAAGGAGAAACCTAAATTGCTTCTAAGATAAACATGCAAATCGGAGGCAGACGCATCTATTTACTTGGCAGCGTGCATTTTGTGCTAACCCCCTCCCAGTGCTCGCCCCTGCGTTGTGCGCGCTCTGCTTCCGCGCTTCCCATGGCAGCGTGTTGGCTCCCCACAGGGCTCGTGGGCTCCTTGGGGTGCTCTCACAGAGCTGTGTGGCCTGTATCACGTCTCTGCCCGTGGTTAGGGCTGCTCTGGTGCAAAGTCTCAGCAGCTCAGAGTTCTCCTACCCGCTGCTGCTCCCCTCCCTGCAGGGTAAGGGGGCGTTCGTGCCACTGCGTGCTGGCTGCAGGGTCCGGGGATGTGCTGCACGGTGTCCCCGGGACCAGAGGTCCACATGCCTTGCTCTGACTTCATCTTCCTGGTGTTTGGGAACCTCTTTCTGGATCGAGAAATTGTGCTTTTGGCACCAGCCCCCTGCTGCTGAGCTCTTTAGCGAGAAAGACCAGAAGTCTGAGGAGAAGGGCTGGCTCCCAGGCGTGGCAGTGCGCAGATCCAGAGCTCCGCCAGAGTCCAAGGCGCCCGGCAATAGGCGGCCGGGAACCTCTCCCGCTGGAGCGAGCGAAGCTCTGCCTGCCTCAGCCTGGGCCAATGCTGCACAACCCTTTCGGTAAAGAAATTTCTCCTAATTTTGCTTAATTCCTAACCGCTCCTCACCAAGGCAACGGCGCGAGCCTGCTCTGTGTGCTGAGATCCCAATGAGGGTGAGGGGCTCCTGCGGGGTCGTGCCTCTGTCTGGACCCCACAGCAGGTATCTGGTGGGAAATGGCTCCTGGAAAATGAGTTCTGAAGAAAGAAAATGTTTCATGGGAATGGGTAAATTTCAGAGGACCCAGAACTTGCTATAGTTTGTAACTTCTCTGTAAGGTTAAGGCGGTGTTGAGAAATGAGTGCTGTGATTCAGTTTCTAATGAAAATAATATTAGACACTGCTGTATCTAATATTTTATATGGCATCGAAAAAAACACTATTTGAGCTTTATTTAGTTTCAAGAGGCAAAGTTTTGGAATTGCCATTCTAAGGCAAATCTAAAAATTTTAATTTTTTTGTGCTCTGTGTTATGATTAAATCAACTGTGGAAATGTTGGAAGTTCCCACCGTGGGGAATCAGGGTTGTACCAATAGGTTGTTAGGTTGGAGGTTGGACTCGATGACCTTGAGGTCTCTTCCAACCTAGAAATTCTGTGATTCTGTGTGATTCTGTAATACCATTAAAGGCAGAATTTTGAATTAGAATAATCACAGGTTAAATTTACCCTGGGAGAGGGATGCCCACATGAGCAAGTTTGATGACGCAGGACAAGAGGATGCTCGGAGCATCCCCGCGGGGAGATCCTGAGTGAGGGCAGCGGCGGCTGCTGCCTGCTTTGGCGTGCAGGGAGCTGAGGCACGAGGCTTTTGCTTTGTCATTTGTTAGTGCAGAGAGAGTTAATGGCTGAAAAATGATGGCAGGTTAACATTTCCTCCTGAGGATCCTGAAACACCTTGCGAAGTACTTGTAGCTGCTGTGCAGGGTGGGAAGAGAAGTGCACGGGGGCAGACAGGGCAGCACAAAGCCTGCTCCTGACAGATGCAGCCAGCTCTGTGGCTCTGAAATCGCGGAGAGATGCTGCTCCGACCTGGAGGAGCTGGGAGCAGGTCTCCAGGCAGGCACCAGGCTCGGCTTCTCCAGCCCATCTAACAGCCTGTGACCTGAGGAGCTGCCACTCGTGGCCTGGCCTCTCCCACCAAGATTGCTGAAGACGATCAGGTCAGCTTAAACCCAGGACCCCTGCTGCCGAAGCTGCTCCCCGTGGTTTCCTGCAGGCTCCCTCCCTGTCCCTGCTGTAAGGGCAGGGACACGGGCAGCTGCGCGCTGCTGCAGAGCCGTGCTCGGGGCTCTCCGTTTGCCAGACCACGTTTAAAACAACAACAACAACCAAAAAAAGCAAGCAAGGCAGCTGAGGAATTGTTCTCAGCCATGCGTTAGGCATGCCTCTGAACCTGATACCCCAATGGCCAGCGGGTGGGTGCCCGCTGCCGTGCCCTTGCCCAGGCTCTGTCCCTGCAGGCGGGGGCCAGGAGGTGCCTGGCACGGGGGAGCTCAGCCACTGCCCTCTGCTCCTGGGGCACTGCTTCTGACAGGGAGCTGAAAACACTGCCTGGCTCGGCTGGGCTATCAGGCACTGCTGGGGTCCTTCCCCCAGGGAAACCAATTAATTTCCCCACTGCTCTCATGAGCACGCTGGTAGTCCTGAAAGACCGACTTGGGAGCCAAGCTCTGTTGGCTTCTGCTCTTTTTCCTTCCCAAGGAGCCGATACGAAACTTGTGTTTTGGTGGGAGGCTGGAGAGCCCTAGGCAGCTCTCGGTTGGGAGACGAACCTTCCAGATAGGATCAAATCCAACATCCCTGTCTCTCTATCTGATAAAGAGCAAATTCCGGAGAGCCTGACAACATTTTGCCTCCTCAAGTGCTTTGCATACTTCCCATGGAGATTGTGCTTTCCTTCCCCTGCTCTCCATGGCTGTGGGTGGACAATTTATAGCCAATTGCAAAGCGCTTTGGGTTGCAAGGTGCTATAGACATTTGAGATATTATTTTATTATTGTAAACTCTGAGTATTTTATTAAGCCCCGCTGGGAACGGGGCCATCCTGGCCTGCTGGAATTGTTAACGCCTTGGAATGATTAATAGTCCTAATTTCCTCACTTAGAGCCACTACTCCGTGTGTTGAGAGCGTTAGTCTCACTTGAATGGTTTTTAATATCATAATGCTGGGCCACTACCAGTGCCATTCAAGTACTTCTCATTTTCTGTGCTGTGATCTCTTTCCTTGTGTGCCACCCTTCTTCCCCACCGCCTGCCTTTGGTTCCTTGTCGGGGTCCCCCCTCTGGGACCTCCCTGTGTGGGCGAGCAGCTGGAGATGGGGATGCCCTGGGGGCAGTGGGATATGGGGGGTGCTGGGTGCGCCTGCGGAGCTGGTGGGGTGGTAATTAGGAAAGCTGAGGGAGAAAAGGGCCCCGGGGCCTTCTGAAATAACAGCCACAACCTAGCACTGTTCCTCTGACAGATGCCAGCTGATGTAGGAACACAATCCAAAGCGCTCATCAAAATTATGCTTTATCCTTTCAAGTAACAATTTATTTTTCCCATCCCCAAATCCCAAAGCACTTTGCCAAGGGGTGTGGAGAAAATGCAGTCGCTGGTGGCAAAGAAGCTTCTCTTGTCCTTGGCGTATCGCGTGTGCTGTGGCAGGGGACGCCTGTTTCAGCAGGCCTGGCACAGTCTCACTTCACGGTGCTCTGTAGGTGCTGCTGAAGTTGGTTTTAGTAATAGTAAAAGCTAATGAGTTCGGGAAAGCAGAAGGATTTTTTTTTTTTCCTTGCGCGTTTCTTTTTTAAGAGACACTTCCTATAGGTGAAAGTGACCCTAATGAAAAATGAACTAAGAAATACAATTAGGATTATTATAACTGAGTGGAGTGACTGAGAGAACCCATCTGTTCCAATACACTCCCAACGCAGAACACCAGCGCTGCTACAGGGGCCAGGGAGTTCATTCTCCATCAGTCTGATGTTACTCTGAAACTTATTTTTCAAAGCGAGGGCTCCCCGGATGGCTGGGGCTACGGAGCACTTGGGGATAAAGACTTCCTGGTCGCTGACCTCCCGCTGCTAACACCGAGCAGAGCGCTTTGCCAGGACGAGCGCTGGGCCCCCCCAGACCCCCGCTCACTGCTCACACTCCCCGGGTGGCAGCTCCCGTCCCGGGAACGTGCCTGGGACAGCCCCGGAGCTGAGCGGCTGTGGGGACGGTGTCAGAGGGAAGCGGCTGGTACCTGGCAGCATCGGGGCCTCTGGAGCCACCGGCCTCTGAGCTGTAGCCGCAGCCTCCACCGGTGAGGCCCGGACGGGTCGCTGGGGGTCTGCCCACCCGAGGCTGGCACCGAGGGGAGCCGGCGGCGCCCGCGCTCCCCCAAAGGGTTACGCCGGCTGCCTGGGAGGCTCGCGCACGCAGCTGTCTTTCCCTTGGCTTAATTTCAAACATTCCTATTGATGCTATTTCCCCTCCCACACACCTCAGTGTGATGCCTGTTTAAACGAGTGCCTCGCTCGTCTATCCGATAACCGCGCGGACACGTGGCTCTGTTTCTCCGTCCCTCTTTGTGCCAATCCACGGCACCTGGACCAGGACCCGGCACTGGTGCTGGGATGGAAATGCAGGGCAAGCCCTGGAGCTGAGCAGCGACAAAAACCACTGCTGCTGCCTCCCCACTGCGGGGACAGTGTCCCCGTCCCCACGTACTGTGCCTGTGGCTTCATCAGGCACGGGGCAAAGGCTGGGCACCCTCTCCTGGGGCTACTCCAGCAGGGAGAGCGTAACGCATGCTTTCTCCACAACGTGTTTTTTTCTGCCCTCAGCACGTTTTTCCCTGCCCGTGAGCCCCGGGCCCCTTGGCAGGCCAAGGCAGGGAGCTGACGCGTGGCGCTGGCTGCCTGATGGGACCGAGCATCCCCCACGATGCCTGCCTGGGTCCCGTGCCCAAACACCGTGCTCCAGGCCCCGACCTGCCCCGCTCCCAGCAGAGCCCCGCTCGTGGCCAGATCCTGCTCGCTGCTCGGCCCCAGCACAAACTCGCGCCGCTCTTCCTTCCCCAGATTTGTTTTATCTCTTCGGGAGCCTGATGCCTCCCATCTGTTCCGATGCCAGATGAAATTAAATATTTGTAGTTTCCAAGGGCTGTGGTTAGCAATAAACAAGTTAGCTAACGAGGATTTGGTGTGTCTGGGAGGTGGGGGGGATTCATGTGGGTTTGCAGGCAAGCGGGTACGTGTGAGGGTGGGGTGCGCGGGGTGTGTGTGCATGCAGCTTTGTGTACATTCCTCCTTAACCAAACCTTCGGTCTGAAATGGCTTTCCACACTAGAGCGACCAGCGGGGCTCTCAACAGCGAGTAAACTCTACTTAGTTATTTACACCGAGTTTGTTTATTGCACAGTTTATGTTTATAAGCAACGTTCGTCTAATCTTCCAAATCTTTCGGAAGGAATTTTGGAGGCCGCTTTTGGGGCCTGACGCTGCCTCGCGGCGCGGCCGGGCCTGCGCTGGGCACAGCTCCCTGCCGCCCGGCCCCACACTGCGGGTGCTGCTGCGCTCCCTACCCTTGGACGCACTCGAGTGTAAACGGGATTTAGGGATTTTCCCGTTGCATTCCTTTTTAATTTCTCTCTGTGTTTCAGCTGGTATTTGGTTGCTAAGGAACGTTTTATAGTTTGGGAGCTTTCTGCATGGATGCTGCTCCCCCAGCCACGTCCGTCCCGCGGCCGCTGGTGGTCCTGGCAGCGCCACCCCAGCCCTCGCCCCCGCTCCTCTCTCCCACTACGCGCCCAAGCACACGCACGTCCACGGACATTTTTTCTAGCGCCAAAGTTCACCAATTCCTGAAGTTTTTGTGAGGTGGCGGGGCCGTGCCTGACGTCACCAAAAATTAATAATTTGCAGTTGTTTAGAAGAAACATTTGGTTGATATTTCCTTTCCATGTACTCTGATCAGAAGCGACCCAGTTTTTTCTACTAATCTACTTTAAAACTTGACTCTGAAAATGAGAAGCATTTCCTCTATTTCCACAAGTTTATTGTGTGTGAATCCCTAGAAGAATTTGGCAATAATAATAAAAATAAGGAACGATGATGCACCACCAAATGTATTTACTGTAATATCAGTAGTGCTAAAGATGTGCTTGGAAACCTATGCAAATCACTGAACAACTTTTTCCCAAACCACAGCTGGCTGAAACCGTTTTCAGTAAAACACAATTTCATCTAAACACGCTGTTTGATCAGAACTGACATGTACTGCGGACAAGCATTTGTTTCGATGAAGGTCTTCTGAGGAATGCTCTGGCCTTAAACAAAAAGAGAAAGTGCAACGAAAAATGTGAACTTCTGAGTTTGTTTAATTTGGTTTAAATTAAAAAAAAAAAAAAAAAAAAAGTCGTATCTAAAGGACACTGGGACCGATTCTGCTTTATGAAAGAGGTCAAAAGAAGCGTGCTGGGCTCTGCTGTGGCTTAAGGAGGGTGCTGGGCTGGGTGGGGGCTCTGCTCCGTGCCCTGGCTGAGCCCCTGCCCCCATCACCAGGTTGCCCCCAGCTCCTCTTTCTGCCTCAAATGAGAGGCTGCCAGCCGGGGAGTCAGCCTGCAAGCTGAGAACACAAACTGCTGTGCGAGCTAAATCTAGCTTCCTACAAATAAGCCACAGCTACCGAGGCTTAAACGTGGCTGTTTTTGCTCCCGCTTGCTGGGAAGAGACGCGCATTTGGAACTGGGGCCGACACCACGGCCATTGTGGGGAGAAGTGGGGTTCAAAAGCAAGGAAAATGTTTTTCACGCTGTCCCTAAAGAAAGACTTCACTCTGGTGAGCTGGTACCGGGGTGCCTGAGCAGAACAGTTCAGCTCTGGGCAGAGACTTTGTGATCGTGCCGTTGCCTGGTCTTTTTCCAGTCGCTTTACCCCTCGCGCCTACTCCAGCAGCTTCCCTCTCCTTCTCCTGCCTCCTTGGTACTGATGAGAAATATTCCAGCTTCCCCGCTACCCTGAGCCTCTTCCTCCCTCAGCTTTTAGCATATCAGCAACATCACCTTCCGCGCAGATGTTGTCCTGTCTTCGCCAGCCCTGATGGGTGGGGGCAGATAGCGGCTGGAAGCCAGGCCAGCCCTGTATCAACCTGATCCCCGTGGCCGGTGACTCATTCTCCCAGCCGCTGATTTCGGTTCCACGGGGGCCGATCGGGCTGCAGGAGCTCTCCCGGGGCAGTGCCGGGAATGGCACCGCCGCCGCCGGCTGGGCTCCGGGCTGCCCCTGCAGCACCGCTCCCTTCCCCTTCCCCTTCTTTCCTCTTTTCCCTTCCCCTTTTCCCCTCTCCCCGTCCCGGGAAGCTCTCGCCGAGAGCCTCGGAGCGCTCCCAGCCCCGGGCCGTGCTCAGCGGCACTTAACGAGCTCCAGAGCCACCGGTCCCCCCTCGGTGTCAGATGGATTGAATTTGATTAAATTCGGCTTCACCCACCGCGATGTGCTAATGATGATGGGATTGGCGTGTTAATTGGTGTTTTCCACGAAATTAGAGAGGGCTGTTACAGGACGGGAGGATACTGAGAACTTTTCGGCAGCAAACGTGTATTTTTTTTCTTCCCCCCTTTAGCGTTAGTGAACTGTCGAAGCGGCACAGGCTCA
This sequence comes from Aythya fuligula, assembly GCF_009819795.1. Lineage (NCBI taxonomy): Eukaryota > Metazoa > Chordata > Aves > Anseriformes > Anatidae > Aythya > Aythya fuligula. The sequence continues at coordinate 1,973,283 of NC_045583.1, read as the reverse complement.
CTTGAAAAACTTCCCATTCCCACTTTTCCTCATTACCCTCACTCTGCAGACACGAATTTTCATTGTGACAGCAATTAGGAGAGAAGGAGATTAATTTCCAGGAGGCTGCGTGGCTCTTCTCGCCGCAGCTCCGCTGGCATTTTCTATGGCATCGCTTCTAGCTGTCACGGAGCCTTATCTCATTCCGGGGAGGGAGAGCAGAGCCCCGGGAGCCCACGAGCAGCCGCCGTGCAAGCGCCGGGGCCGCAGCGCAGCCGGGAGAGGCTGGGGACAACCACGCTGCCCTCCGCGGGTTATCGGGGGCAGCCCCATCTCCCCCTGCCCGTGCCGAGGGCACTGATCCTGCTCTGCTTTTTAAAGGACCGGGCGGCGGAGCGGGCTCCGGGGGCAGCCCCCGCGGGCTTCTCCCCGAGGGCCGCGCAGGTGGCGGCGCGGAGCCCGGCGGGACCGGGACCGGACCCGTCCTGCGTGGGACCCCCGGAGAAACCGGGGCCGGGGGGAGCCGAGGCTGCCCTGCCCGGTCCCGCAGCGCTGCCTGGGGCCCCGTGGTCGCTTCCCGGCTCCCCCCCAAGCGCCGCGGCTCAGCTCCTGCCCGTCGGGGCGGCCGGGACCGGGCTTTTCCCCTCCCCGGTTGGACACTCACCACCACGAGGAGTCGGCGCGGGGCGGCAGGGCGAGCAGGATGAGGACGAAGGGCAGGTAAATCCGCGGGGCCGCGCCCGCCGTCCGAGGGAAGGCTCCGCACTCCGCACGCCCGGGGGCCACGGCAATCCCAGGAGGCGCTTCCAGGCGGTTTGTGCTCAGCATATCTCTGCGAGGCGCGCTCCGGCCGGAGGAACGAGCGGGGCCGGGGGCCCGCCCGTGCTCCCCTCGGGCGACGGCGGTGCGGGCGCCGAGCCGTGCCCGTCACTGCCCCGGTGCGCGGCTCCCGGCTCCGCGAGGCTGAGCGAGCCCCGGCTGCGCCCCCGCGCCCGGGAGCATGCTGCTGCTGCTGCGAGGAGGGGGGGGGCGGCGGCAGGGCTCCGGAGAGGGGAAGGGAGGGGGGTCCCGGGGCTCAGCGCCCCCCGAGCGGTGCGGGGCGGGCGGCGGGGCCGGGCCGGGCCATGGAGGGCTGCGCGCGGAGGGCGAGGACGCACTGGGGATGGGAGCGCGGGGGCCGCGGCCAAATATTGACAGCTCGCGGCGGGCTGCGGGCTCTCATTGGGCAGAGTCAGAAGCGCGGAGCCGAGGCTCCGGCCGGACCGACCCCCGCCTCCCCGAGGGCACGGCGGACAGCCCCCTGCGGGCCCCTGCCCACCGCGGGGCAGCCCCGGGCCGCCGCCGCGCCCCCGCCCGCGCTCCCGCGGCCGCCCCGTCGGGGTCCGCCCGGGGCAGGGGCGCAGCGGCCGGGCGGGATGCTCGGGGCCGCCGCCGGCTCCTGCCGCGTTCGCCCCCGCCAGGTGTCACTGCAGGGTGGGAAACGGCCGCCCGGACCCCGCTCCGCTCCTCTCCGCGCCCGCGGGGCGGGCCCGGGGCAGCGCCGTGCCCGAGGCTTCCCCGGGCCCCCGCGCTCTGGATCCGGGCAGGGGGCCGGGGAAGGGCGCAGCCCCCTCGGGGACGCGTGGTCCCGGGGCAGCGCCGCTCCCCGACCCCGTGCGAGGGCACCCCCGGCCGCAGCCCGCCCCGTCGGGTCGCGTTTGGAGGCTGCGAGCACCCGGCGGGCCTCTGCCCCCCGGGGAGGGTTGGGGGTCTCCCATCTCTGTTGGCTCCCTGGGACTGCGGAGACAGGGGAGGGCTGGCGGGGGAGCTGCCCTTGACTCTGAGCTCCCCGCTGGTGGCTTGTGAGGGCCGGGGCTGGGAGCTCCCCTTTCCCTTGTGGCCCCTGGCAGGCCGGCCCTTCCCTACCCTGGTGGTGAAGGCGTTAGTCTTACATGGGTAACCCCTCTCTCGTTGCTGGCACTTCCCTAGATGCCTAATTTTTTACTGGGACCACAGCCCCAATGTCTGCTGAAGTCCTTTCAGCGTTGCCGGAGCCCTCAGCCTTCCCCTCCCCTCTGCCCCGCGAGCTTTCTGCTCCTTCCTTCCGACTCCTGTTGTTACGGATCAGAGCGGCTTTGCTGGCCTGGGAGAAATGGGGATAGAAACTCGCGCTTGGTTAAAATCCAATTATACTTCTGAGAACCGCAGCAGCAGAAAGCGAGCGCTGGTAGGGTGCCGTCCTTTTGTCTGAGAGCCTGAATGAAATATTGCCTTACAGCTTGTTCGCGAAGCCGTTGCACTGAAAAGGCCGATATTTATAGAGTATTGTGGAAGGCCGTGCGTTTGTTTAGAAGACCCGTCAGAGCAGATAGCGTGCTGGGGGCTCTGGTGCTTCCAGTGAAGATTGTGGCTGCTGCGGGACAGCATGAGTGTCTGCCGATGGGCAGAGCCAGGCCCCCGGTGCCGTGGCACTTCGCAGTGAGGCGGTGCAGGGCTGGTACTGGTACTCGCTGTTGGCATCTCGTGGGCTGTTCCCTGTTACTCGGTTGGTTTTCATTCAAAGAGAAGAGACCGAGTTCTCTGCACCCCTCTGTTGCGGGGAAGAGGAGAGCAGGTTTGGCAGGCGGCACGTTCCCAGGTGCTCATTTGGCTGCGTCGTGGCACTGGGTAGGATTTGGGCCCAGGCTGCAGCAGCTCCAGCTGAAGGTGGGAGCTTGGGAGGGGAGGGTGCTGCTGGGGGGCTTGCAGCTGAACCTAGGTGCTGGGGTGGTGCCCTTCGGCCCGAATTCACGGAGCTTTACATCCAACGGGTGGCATTTCTGTCAGCCTGGCTCCTGACTGCACTCAGCAGGGTCTGGCTGACAGCCCAGGCTGTTGCCCTGGCTTCCCAGGCTGTATCGGGCTCTCCCTTCCCCACCTGCATCCCGTGGAGGCTCGGTGCAGCGGGGCAGCCCTCGCTCTTCCACCGGCTGCGGCTCGGCCGGGCAGGAGGCTCGCATTTGATCTTTCACTCAAATTAGCAGTGCGCTGGGGATGTGTGCGTGCTTCAGCCACATGAGCTGCCGGGAGTAAATAAACAAGGCTCTGCTTTCAAAGGCTTTCACGATTCATTAACTTCAAAGGGCCGAGCTCTCTGTTTTCCTAGCAGGTCGGTTGCTCTGGGGCTCGCTCCCGGGCGCTGGAGGTGTCGTGCTGCAGGGTGTGGTGCTGGTTTGTGCCTTGCATTGGCCACCACTGAGCACCTGCTGCACGGGGTGCTGTGGCGAGGGACAGAGGGACTTGCTTCTGCTGTCCCTGGGAAAGAAAGCAGCGTGTGGGAACGCGCAGGCAGGGACAGCCTCAGGCATTCGCACCCTGTGAGCTGCCCCATAGCCGGTGTCCAGCCTGCGCAGTGCTTGGGCACTGGCTGGGGCAAAGTTTGCGAGCTGGGGGGCACGAACCTGACCCTGCTCTGCAGCAGTCTCCCCGTCCCCTTCCAGAGGTGAAGGCGTTGTGCTCTTGTGCCCTTCCTGCGGTGGCAGTGGCTGCGCTCTGGCCCATGAGCAGAGCTCGCTCTGCTGCGTGAGCGGAGAGGTCGCCCTCGCGCCCCAGCTGTCCCCTGGCAGCCCTGGATTCCTGCTTTGATTGTGCAGGCACAGGTGCTGGTGCTGTGCCAGGGGCGCACAGAGCTAGCGGGGATTGCAGAGGGATTGCTGCACCTCCGCAATGCCCGCGCTGGGCACAGCAGGGAGCTCACCTTACACGCGGCAGCCCCAGGAATAACTCGGAGCCTTGCATAATCGCACCGCCTGGAACCCCAATGGGGAAAATCGCTGCCCCGGGATAACCCGCACTGCCTGGCCCGCTGACCTCACGTGAAACCCATTTTCTGAGGCCACAAAGCCCTGTTATGAGCATTTTTATTGGGAACTTATTTGGAGATGGACTCTGTGTTGGGGACCAGAGGGTGGGGACTGTTTGCTCCTGTGCCGGTCGGTGCCCAGCCCCTGCCTGCCACGCGGGGCAGCTCCCTGTGCTTGCGGTGCTGCAGCTGCACCCAGAGCTCCTCTGCTCACCCTGTGTTAGGCAGTAAGGGGATGGGAACGGGGGGGCTTCGGGCATTGGTGTGCCCTGGGATGGGTCGCAGTGTTGTCCTTGCAGTGTCCTGAGCAAGTGGCATGAGATGTGTGGTGCTGCCTGCCCAGAGCAGCTCGTGCCGCAGTGCCCTTTGGCTTCCTCCCCACCCCGTGGCTCCATGGCCATCGTTGTCCTCCTCTAGCCCTAGTGGCTGGGGTGGTGTTTGGGCAGCAAGCTGAACTGCAAGCAGCCATAAAGCTTGGCTAGTGGCATTAAAACCATGAATGGTCTCAGGTGCGGCTTTCCACCCAGGAAACTTTTTCGCCCTCCCGGAGGCGAACAGATCTATCTGGTTGCCAGATCTGGTGCCCTGGGAAGAGCCGAGCTCACCCACAGGAGCAGTCCCAGTGCAGCTCTGTCCGTGCCCTCCCCACCTGCTCCTCACCCCGCTGAGCCACGGCTCCGTGCGCGCCAGCAGCCAGGTTCAGGCGGACCATGGAAGTCACCAACAGCCAGAAATGGCGCAATGTGCCTAAAAATACCCCGACCGCGCCAAGCAGCCCCGATTTTCCGTCGTCTTGCGGAGGCATCTGCGTATTGTGTGTGCGGCGGGGAGCGAAGGCGAGCACGCCGAGGAGAAGGGAGGCCATAAATCCTGCCGGCCGCCGCGCTCGGCTGCTCCCCTCCCACAGACCGCAGCGTCCCGGTGCTGTCTGGCAGGCGCGAGCCCCGTCTGTCATCGGCAGATCAGACGGGGCTGAAATTTGACAGGCCTGTGGAAAAACATGGGGTGACATCACGCAGAGACACCAGCCCCCTGATTAATCTCCAGGGTCACTGGCTGCTTTATTTATAACCAGGCCAGTGTTTGAGCTGGGTTTTTGCAACGAGGAGCCCTCGTGGCGAGCGGTGCGTGAGCACATCCTGAGGGTGTCCCCGGAGCTGGGACATGGATGGGGTGCGGGAGCCCTCAGCAGAGCCTGGGGCATCGCAGGAGACCAGGGCCTGGCTGCAGGGGCTGGCACCACTGCAGCACCGTGCACTTCGCCTTTCCATCCAGCTGCTGTCTCTGCTCCTTTGGCTGTTCCTCACCCTGCTCCGGGCTCTGTGGGGGGTTCCTGTTCACCCCAGTATCCTATCCTGGCACGGTGCTGCTCTCCAGGTGGCCACTCAGCTCCATGGCCCCATCGTGCCGCTAGCAGCCTCCCCAGGAAGGGCGGTTTGATCCCCTGAAACGCAGCACAACCAGCTTGAAATGTTCTGTGAAACTCTGTCAGGCTTTAGGGGGAAAGGAACATGGTCGTAAGGGCACAACCGTTCCCTTTCTTCGCTTCCAGAACAATCCTTTCCATTTCCAAAGCCTGTTGGTTCTGTGGTTGTTAAGATCTTTGTTCTGCTTTATAAAGCAAAACAAAATCGTAGTTAAAATAATATATTTTGAGTTTATCAGTTGAAGCACTTCAAGCCATCCATTTCTCTGGGTTTTCTTTCGCAGATAACCTGGAAAGCTTCTGGGAAGGTGGGTGACTCTGAATTGGAACAGAAACAGGTTTTGAAATGTTTTGCAAAGCCAAAACTTCATCTCTGCTGCCAAGTGGTAAGTGGCCAAGGGAAAAAAAAAAAAAAAAAAAAAACACCTATCAGGTATGTCTCTAACATTGTTTCTAAAGGGAGAATTTTTCTTGTGATTAATAAAAAAGGGAAATAGGGCCAAATCCTGCACATACTTTGTAGTGCTTGCACAAACACGCTGCTCAGGTCTTGGCTGGTAGGATCAGATGTAATTAGCTGCCTCGTACCTGGGGATGCGGGCTGTTGCTGTCAGTGCAAGCGAGGATTTGTGCTTCCTTTTCCTCAGGAATATGAGCGGTGCCCAAGCATTAAGAACAATCATTTCATTAACGTAGGGGGAATTTCTTTCCCTGTGCAGCTGATAGCAGCGGTGGATGTGGCAGAGCTGTGGATGGTTTGGTACACGCCAGCGAGGCAATTCCCTGCTTTTGTTGTCAGCCTGGATTTGGTACTCACCCCTTCTGGGGCTCTGAAACCCGGACTTGAAGTTAGCCCTGGTGCCTGTGAGGAACCCAACGAGTTTCACCTTGCCCAAAGGTATGCAGCGCTCGCAGCCTTGTTTTACACAAGGGACGTGACACGACACGGCCTCCTTGGCACGATGTCGGATACACAGCTTGGCCAGCGCAGACTCAGCAGCGGGTGCAGGCCGTCACCTCCTGTTACTTCATCACCTCGTTCCGCTGCCAGCGTGGCGCAGAGGTCGGCGAGCTCAGTCCACCCGTGCTCACCCGGGCTGGCTCTGTCCCAGAGACATCTCCGAGCATCCCCAAGCTCTTGTGGAGATGTGCCGTGGGCTGGTGGCAGCACCGCAGCTGGTTTTGTGGTCCCAGTCCCCACTCTTTGCTCTGCCCTTGCACGTGCGTGCTTTCCTTACCCCAGGGCCAGCACAGGGCACGGTGGAGCTGGCTGTGCCCTGGGTATCCTCAGCAGTTGGGGGCTTCCACAGCCCTGCTCACGGATGTGTAGCTCAGCGTGGTGGGGAACGGGGATGGAAGGGGAAGGTGGAATAGGCAAGGAAGCGTGGACAGCCCGAGTGTAACTCCAAACTAGGGAAGGAAACGCACAGCGCATAGTTCTAACCTTATCGACAAGGATGGGCTTGAAGTGCTTCTTCAGTGACTCACAGTCCCCGAATGGGCTTGAAGGACTGTCCGCTGGAGTGAGAGGCCAGAGAAACCCAGATCGGATAGCAGATTATCACAAAGCCCGCGTGCCTGCCTGGCTCCGTGCATCTGCCAAGTCGGCCCTGGTGTGGAGGCAAGGCAAGAAATCAGCTCGTGCAGCATCACCGGGGGTGAGCAGGGGTGTGCCAGAGGCCGGGTGGCAGCACGGGCAGCACCTCCAGCTGCTGGGGGCTGTGTTTGGAAGGTGCGGGCACTGCCCGGGCTGGTGCTGCCCCTCACGCCTGCCGTGTAGCAGGTGCTGCTCGCTGGGGCTGATTCCTGTGGTGCTGTGTTGGTGAGGAGCTGCCACAAGCTGTGTCCGTCCTGGGCCAGGCGCTGCATGGAGCTGGCAGCAGTGCCAGGGATGAGGGCTACTGGTGAAGCACGGGGCATCTGTGAGGTACGAGGGCTCGTGCAGGAGCCAGCGGGAAGGGCTGCAATCAAGCACAGCGCTGGGGGCTTAGCGGGGGCCAGACTGCTGCTGGGGGTCTCCTGCCTGAGCCCCATCTGATGTGGACCCGACCAACCCAGAGCTGCTCCCCGAGGGCAGGTGGTGAGCAGGAGAGCAGCCGGCGTTGGGGCTGCTCTGGCTGCAAACCCAGTGCGCTCTGCAGGTGGGACCGTCGCAGTCCTTGCTGCTCTCCAGCCTGGGGCTGTGCCTCCTGCCCCAAAGCCTCTGCAGGAGACAGCATCGCCCTTTATTGCTCTTCTGAGTTGTTAAAGTTGGTAAAGAGTGTGCGTATGTGTGCGTACACGCATGTACTTTCTAAAAAATTGTCTGTGCTGGAGCCTCTGTAGCATGAGAGCTGTGAGCCTCAATGAATGAATCTTTGCTGCTGCAAGGGCAACGTTCTTGGGCCTGGGGGAGCAGGGACCTCTTCTCGTGTTTATCCACAGTCCTGGCGCATCTCCTACAGGTCTCACTAGGACCACCCTCTGCCAACGTGGGTGCAAACGCGTTTCCCCCCAGGGAATGTGGGTTGGCCCCGAGCTCAAAGGCTCAAAGCTGGCATCTCTGGTTCTCGCCTCGGTCTGCTGTGCGTGGGGAAGGCTGGTGGCCCTTGTGCCCTGGCTCCAGGAGGTGAGGATGAGGGCAAGCAGAAACCATCTAGAATATATGTGTTACCAAGCTAGACTCGCTTCAAGAAGCCCTCTCTATATGGTGCCTTATATGAAAGATGCTGTATGGTTCAGAGGTTAACTTTTATCTCAAGCTCAGCTAGAAGCTGAAGAGTTTTAGCATTTTTTTTAAAGTACCAGGAGAAAATAATATATATATATATCTAAAAGAGAGGATAAATTCCGATCTCTGTTACGGTGGTGTTAATGGAGAGAAATTTAATGGAAGTCTGCAGAAGCTTCTGATTTAGTCTCATGTAGGATTGGACAGAAATAGCCCAAAGAACCTCATTGCTGCTGCCCAGATTCGTCTGCACAGCAGTGAGCTATTAATGCTGTTTCCTTGCCTTTGGTCAATACATCTTGCAAGGCAGGAGGAAGCTGGATTATGTCTGCAAGTGGCCCAATGTCACGCTATGTCGGATAATGAACTGTGGCTAAATTGGATGTGCTTTCAGTTGCCAGCCCCTGTGAAGTCTGACAAGGAGTCAGGGCAGCAAGCTGTGCTTTCAGCCCCAGTGTGCCAGGAACAGAGGCATTTGCTCTGATAGCCCGCGTGCTGGTGTGTCAAGAGCCAGTGCCAGGTAACGTTAGCTACTGTGGAGATCGGAGGCTGAAGCAGGTGAAATCCATTGTTATCCTAAAAATTGTGCAGTGCTATTTTGCTTGGTGCTTCCCCATGCCTTAAAAATGTCTGGCCTGGTGCAAATCTGCTGCTCGAGGAAATGAAGGTGTCACGGAAAGCAGCACCTCACTGAGCTGTATTGATGATTCGCATTTGACCTGATTATTCAGTTAATCCTCGCGTGTGAGGAGTGTGTTTGGGAAGCATCCAGGCCGTCTGGAGGAACACAGTGGAGACCCTTATGTTGGACACCTGAAGGTCTGTGCTTCCCTGGAAATTGAGTGTTTGAGCCGGAGTTTCCAAAGAACATGGGAAGACCCCCTTGGTACTGGGGGTATCATGTCAAAGCTTGAAGTGGAGAGGGCTTGGTGCTGCCCGGTTGTGTGGGATGCCCCTGGCACCAACATTTTGCGGTGGGTGTGCTGCCAGGAACGCTGCCCGGCTGCTGCTGCTCACCCCGGCCCTGCAGGGGTGTCCCAGCACAGGGGGGGATCCCAGCCCTGCAGTCCTGCCCTGTGGGACCACGTCCATGGTGTGCAGGCTGGGGCTCGTGAGGAGGGTTTTGGCATGGTCTCGGCTCAGCCCCGGTGCTGCCTGGTGGGATGCTGGAGGACAAAGTCCCTCTGGGTGGTGGAAGAGAAGCCTGATCCCTGGGCTCACCCGGTGCCAAGGATTCAGCCCAATGTTGTGATATCTCAAACAAAAAGCGAGAACCTCACAGGGGTGGCTCTGCGAGTGGGGCTGTGGCAGCGCCGGTGGCTGCGCTTCACTGGCGGTCCCCAGGGCGTAATCCTATTAGCGGCTGAGCTCTGCTTCAGCTGCCCCGCTGTATGGCCAACCCTGCCAGCGGGAGCGAGCATTATCCCCTTCCCGAGGGAGGTGTCTCCAGCCCCTGCAGGCACGGACGGTGTCCTGAACACTGTGTGACCTCCCCGTGCTGCTGCAGAGGAGGCGAGGGGATGGGGGAAGCCCACGGCTCCATGCGCAGCAGCCCTGGTTTTGCCCAGGCTGTCTGCTCTGGGAACTTTTGCTCTTCAGTATGGCCAGGGCGTTGAGAGAGCTGCCGAACTGCTGCTCCTCAGTGCTGCACTAAAATCCTGGTCTGCTGTAAGGGGCTGCTGCTCGCTCCCCTTCTGCAGGCTGGAGGTGCTCCGTCCTTGTGGCTCTCCTCCTTCCTGCGTGGGGTCTTCCCAAGGGAGGTTTTTCTCTGCCATCACCTTTATCTCCCCGCAGGTTCCCTGCAGCCCCCCAGCTCCTCTCGCTCCATCCTCATCCCCCTGCTCCTTCTGCCGGGCAGATGAAGCTCTCGGCTGCGCCGGCCGGGCGCGGCTCTGCAGGGAGATGCTAATCAGTGCCATCGGCCGCTGCTTTGATCTGGGGGCAGAGCAGGGTAAGCGGGGCCGTGGCTGTGCTAACCAGATGGAAGGGGCTCTCTGTGTTCCTGTCTGCCTGCTTTTTGATGTCTAATCCCCCCCTCGAGTGCCGGAATCCTGCCTGCTGGTGCCGGGCTGTGCTGCGGCAGGCGATGCTCTTGGGGCTGGCGCTGGGTGCGGAGCCCTCTGACGGCGAGGTCGGCTGTGGAGCACCAGAGGGGCTGTGAGGACAGAGAGATGCTGGAACGGCCTCTGCCGAGCGCTGCACGTTCAGCAGGGTCATCCCATGGCCCCGGGGTACCCGTGTCCATCACAAGGCCGAGGCTGTGCCACGTTTGCCGGTGCCTGGTGACATCCAAATGACCCGAGGGAGCGAGCCCTTGGCTCCCCACCAGCACACCTCCTCTTAACGTTGCCTAAACGCGCTGCAAATCAGCCAGCAAACAATTTATCCCCGAAGTATTTCGGAGATGTCGCTCCAAGAATGTTAATGGTGCGTGATTCACGGGGTCCTGCGTGCTGAGAAGTGTGTGGCCCTGCGGCGGGCTCCCACGGGAGGGCGGCTGGGACAGCGTGCGGGGGGCTGGTGATTTATGAGCAATGGGTCGCCTCGGCTCCTGCACCCTGCTTCCCTCTAGTGCAGCACAGCAAGCCGGGGGAGAGACCGAGGCATTAAGCTGGCAAGGATATCGTGCTTGAAACTTGTTAGTTTTGGATAGAGTTTCCGAGCCCCCTCTCCCCCCACGGCATTAAACACGGTTGTTTATTGGAGCTGACAGCAGAAACACAAGCGGTTGTCGGTCGCTTCTGCAAAAGCAGCATCTACCGGTGGTGGGGTGAGCGTAACGGAGCTGATGAGTAATGCAGCTTCGGATTTTATACGCATCCAGCTAACGGGTCCCATATGTTGCCCCTCTGCAGCCTGGGGGGGGGCAGTTTGCTGGGTGCAGGACGGCCCCGGGGCGGGCGCGCTGCTGGCGCTGGGACCTGCAGCACCCTGGGGATGTGTGCCTGTGGGCAGCACTGCGCCGTGTCTGGTGGATTTACAGAGATCCAAAAGTCTCAGACCTGCCTGGCTGACCTGGGTTTCCCTGTGAGAGATATGTGGGGTTAAAATTATTCCTTTTGCTTGGAGTTCTCTCTTTCAGCAGGCTGGGGGGGGACTAAGCAGCGCTGCAAGTAGGGTTTTCTCAGCAAGCTGCCTTGTTATTAAAATAACCCAGAAATCGTCCCTCTGCCGTGCTGGTGCCGACGGGTGCTCTGCCCACCACGAGGCGTGTTCCTGAGGGACTGGCACAGGGAGCAGCTCCCTGGCTAGGAGGGTTTTGGCATCCCAGTCACTGGGAAGTGCGCTGTGGTCATGCTGGGAGCTGGTCCCATTGACTGAGACACCAGCTCCACACCGTGCCCTGATCTCTGCTGGATCCATCCCTGTTTAAAGCTGCTGCCTGCAGGCAGAGGCAGCAGGGCAGCGGCGTGCCCGGCGGGTGAAGGGGCAGTGGGGCTGTGTGGGGTGAGCCCCGCTGCGGTGTCTCCGGCTAGTTCCCATCTGTTATTTTCCTCGCTTGATTTATCTGCTGAAGAAATTCCTGGTATAAACACAGCATTATCAGAATTTTACTCCAGACTTGCCCTCTGGATTCCCTGCCAGCTTTTGCTGGTATTGCACTTCTGCTACGGCAACTGTTTGGTGAGAACAGGCCCCTGCGGAAAGTCACCGGGGCCATGGACGGGGCTGGGGAGGCAGGGGTGCTCTGAGTCAGCGCACAGGAAAGGCTGCTGGTGTGATCCTACAGGGATCAGCTGTTTGCATCTCAGCTGGGAGGCAGCGTGGAGGGCCGGGGGGGACAGCTTGGCGTTCTGCAGCACGCCAGGAGGAGAATCTCTTGCAAAATGTGACCGTGTGTCCTTTTCCTGTAGGTACAGATCAACTCGTGCTTCAAGCTGCCATCGCCATCACGGACACGAGGGCTGATCCAGCAGAGGGCAAAGGGCTCAGCGTTGTGCTGCGAGGCGGGAGCTGCTCGGGAGGTCCTGCAGGAGGGTGAGTCCGCAGCCCTGTGTGCGCAGGGGCATCCCGTGTCCACACCATCACTTACATGCCTGCATCTTACTGCCCTGGCCAGCGATGTTGGAGTGTCCAGAGAGGACTCTGCGTGTCTTTGTGGGCAGACCTGCAGCTGCCCGTGGGTCCTGATCACGTTCCCGTTAGCAGCTGGTCCAGGGGACGCAGCAGCAAGGAGCTGCATTCAATCACGCTCCCCGTTAGCACGAGGGCAGGGGCTCATCCCGCCAAGGCTGAAGGTCACGGGATTGCTCTCGGTCTCGGTGGCTGTAGGACAGCCCAGGCCAGCAGCGCAGGAATCACAAACGCCCCACTCCTGGTTCAGTTTTAGGAAGCAGTGGCACACGGCAGGGGCTGCAGGGAGCTCCTGGCGCCCCGGAATCGTTCTCATTATCTGAGGGGGGCTCGGGAGGAAGGGCCGGGTTTGCTTTGTGCCGCTCCGGAGTCACCGAGGGCTGCGGGGCACCGGCACGGTGCGGGGCAGGGATGCGGGAGGGGGGCTCGGGGCCGCGGCCGGGCGCGGAGCCGCAGCGCTACCTGCCGGCGGGTACGGCTCGGGACAGCCCGGTACGGCTCGGTAGAGACCAGCACGGCTCGGTACGGCCCGGCCCGGGTCGGTACAGCCCGGCCCGGTCCCCCCCCAGGGTCCCTCAGCCCCGCGCTGCCGGCGGGGACCCGGCGCAGGATGCGCCCCGCGGGGCTTGGGGGGTGCGCAGGAATAAATGCTCCCAATAAATGCTCCCATCGCAGCATTTAGATGAATTTATTACACAGAATTTATTGCGAGGTGTGCCCGCAGTTAGCGAGGCTGCTGTGTGTGCTCGGCGCTGTCTGTGCCTACCCACACGGTTGTGAATGCCCATAACAAACTGACCCCGGTGCTTCATTTCTGGCTGCATCTCCCGGCCCCTTCGCTGGTAGGGACAAAGCTGCAGCTTGTCCCATCGCAGGCTCCGTGCTGAGTGTGTTTGGCTTTGCTCCCCACGGGGATGAGTATGCTCAAGGGATGGCTCAGCTCTCCCTTGCAAGGTATTTTTCAAAAACAATGTATTTATTTATTTTTTTTTCTTGCTAGAGCAGCTGTGGGACATTTCAATGCATAGATTTTTTTTTTTAATTATTTTTTCCTGGGTATTCTGGCAAAGAAGGAAAGGTTTTGAAATAGATTCCCTTCAAAACTTTCAAGAGCTTTTCTCTCTCTTTTTTTTTCCCCCCCTCCTTTCTGTGGAAGCAAGAGTCGCTCCCCACTCTCGTGCTGGGTCCTCCGAGCAGCCTTCCAGCTGGGATGGCTCTCCCACACCCAGCTTCATCCCGCTGTCAGTGCACTGTCCTCTGCTTGATCTTCTTGGAGCCTTTCAGAGCCATAATCTGTGTTTATTCAGAGGTGCGCCGTTAACCGTTCCTTTCTGGTAGTCTAATGTCTGCAGGAGATAAAAGCTTGCCCGTGCCCCGCCATGGCACACGTGGGCGCACCCGGTGGGGCACCTTCCCCGTGGCAGGGCCGGCCCCAGGAGCATCCCCATGGGACAGGGTCTGCTACGGGTCGGGTGGGGGCTTCCCCTCCTGCCCCTGGGGCAGCAGGGACGGGTTGGTGGCCTGGGCACTGTGGCAAGGACGCACACCCAGCTCGCCCCCCTGGCAGATGGGCACGGGGGGCACCAGGGCAGGGGTGGCCGCGGGGTCTGGTGTGGGGCAGGATCCCACCGCCCGCCGGGGCGGCACGACAGTCCGCAGCCATCACTCGCGAGCGCGAGCTCTGTGTTTGTTTTTGTAATCCCCCTTTTTTTTAATTGTGATTTTAGCGGTGGTGAAAGGTGCTGGATTGACAAGTCATGGAGACGGAAAGGCCTCTGGACTCCACTGAAGTTTACATTTACAAAGGACACAGAGAATAAATAGAAGACAGTGTTTAGAGTCCTCTGTAGACACTTCAGACTTGCTTATAATTCTGCAGCAATTCCATCACCTCTGAAGTGATTGATGCTCTCTATAAAGTCTTGCCTTAAAACATTTTCCTACGTGTCAGGGGAAGAAGTTTATTACACTTTACCGAAAGGGCAGGATTTGTATTGTGTTGAAGGCTGAGTCCTTCCCAGCCCCATCCTCAGGAGAAAAAAAATAACAGGAGTGCTGAAAAGAGCGAGACCGACCCAAACTACGTAGCTGGGTGTTGAGCGTTAGAGCTGGCTGAGATAGTTTTCCGTGGGAGCTACAAACAGGGCTGGTTTAACAGTTTTTCATCAAACTGTTGTTTTTTTTTTTTCCCCCCAAAGCTTACATTTTCTTTCGGTGGAACCATGGCACGCATCTGCTTTCAGCACAAAGGAAATCATATTTTTCATTAAATCACCGAATATATTGAAAAGAGGCTGCTTGTGTGCCGGTCAAAATAGAACAGATCGCAGGCTTTAAGGCTGAATTTCTACAAAAAAAGTTAGTTAATTTATTTTCCTCTAATATGGGAAGTTCAGGGCAAGGTTATCCTTCCCCTCCCAGTTGAAGGGTGTCTGCGGGGTGCTTGCTGCCCCAGTTCCTCACCGTGAGCGGTGTCGGGGCGGCTCTGTGGGAGCTGCGGCTTGCCCAGAGCTTTTGGCTGGGGAAAGCTTTCACTCCTGGCCCCATGTGTGGGGTGCTCAGCTCCACACAAGGACCTCACCCCCACCCAGCTCCCTGGGAGAGGAAGGCAGGCTCAGGACGAGGTCACTCGGTGGTGAATAATCCCAGGTGGACACGGCGTAGTCGCCGATTTCACCTCCCCAAACGCTGGGATTCCCTGGGGACGCTAATTTCATGAAAGCAGCTCGCATCTCCCCCTGACACCGGCTCTCAGCCGACCCAGGAGTTTGCCCGGTGTGACAGGAGACGTGTCAAGAGCAATGAAGAAAAATAGCGCGGCGTGCAGAGCCTGTCAGAGGACATAAATCTTCCCGCTGTGTCCCTGCCCGGTGCTGGCCGCGGGAGGCGCGGGGCTGACAGGGGCAGGGCCGGCACCCGTGGGCACCCTGCAGCCCCCTCGGGGTGTCCCCGGGGCAGGATGGGGCACCCTCCTCGGTGCCGTGATGGTGCGAAGCTGGCTCTGACATGGGGAATTATTTTTGTTGGTTTATGTGAATTTTGCGGAAATTTGGTGAAGGTGATGAGCGCGTTTTAATGCTGACGGGGTGGTTAGGCAGGGCGAGCAGGCGAGGGGCTCCCAGCCTTTTGCTGCTTTCCGTAAGGGGAACTTGGGACCAGCCCAAGGTTGCTGATTTCTGCAGCCTCATAAAACCCTTAGGAAGGGCAAAAAAATCTGCTTTTGGGGCAGATCAGATTGCTGTAAGCATTGGATACCCTTTCCTTTCTTCTCCGCCCAGCGGTTTCTCAGTAAAGGACGTGCCCTCCTCCGAAGCCAGAACCTAAATATACACTGCCTTGCCCTATCAGTGCACTCTGTGTGTATCTTAGCAGTAAACATTTCCAGTCAAGCATGCTCCTCGTGCTCGTCTGCCAAGTGGTGTCGCCTATTTGTTGGCTTTGCAGGGCTGTGAGAAGTGGGCTCTTTGTTTCAAGCGGGGAGGAGCGGTGGGGAGGCTTCCTGGGCTCCAGGAGGGCTGAGACCTCGGTGCCTCGAAGGGTTGAGGTGCGGAGGCTGCTGCAGGCACCTCCGCCGGGGCTTGGTGAGCTGCCTTCTCCCTGCTCTGTGCCCTTGCTGCTGCTGTGTGATGCCTGGCTAAGAGCAAGGGCTCACCCCGCCAGGTCGGGACCCTGCATTTGGGACCGGAGCCACGCCTGGCTGTGGTCCACCGGGGTCCGTCGTGGGCTCCAGGCTCCTGTCTGTGGCTGCCCGTGGGTGTTTTGTGGGGCCGATGGGTGCAGGGGTGCCCAGAGGCTGTGGTGATGGCCAGCGGGATGCGCTCTTGGTCTTGCACAGCCAGTTGCTGAATGGGGTCTGAAGTGTCATAATGTGTGCTGGGATGCCCACCTGCTGATGTGCTCTGTCCCCGGGGATCAGAGCAGCCTGCTCATCCCTCCCATGGGTCAGAGCAATGCTCCTGGCCCCCAGGAGCTGGTGTGTTAAAGCAAAGCCCCGGAGCACGAGACCCGGCGGGTTCCCGTTGGTGCTGTCTCATGGACTGGGAAGCCATCCCCAGACTGCATTGTTACAGCTTAGGGCTGCTTCCTCTTTGTGTGTGGGCTTTCCTCTTTGTTTTTGGTTTGGTGGTTTGGTTTGTTTCTTTGGAAGCCTCTGCAAATCCCCGAGCCTGGATGCCCATGGGCTGCCCGGCCGGCTGGCGCTGCCAGGGGGCTGCCGGGTGTCACGAGCAGGGAAAGGGGAGCCCGGGGAGGAAGGGGGGAGCCCTGCGGGTCTGAGCAGGCTGGCAGCGGCTGTGGAAGGGGCTGTGGGGCTGTGGGTGAGCCCTGGGGTCACTTTGCTGCTTTGCCAGGCACTGACCCTGCTGTGAGCACCGGCCCCTCCTTGGCACGCAGACGGCACCTTGGATGCTCAGCGGGCGCATGGTGAGGTGCGGTGGTGTGGGCGGCAGCGATGCTCACTGACCTGGGCTCTCCAGCAGCTCGTTTGCTGTTAGTGGAGCAGCTGATAAAATAATATTTTTCTTCAAGTATTTGTACAACAAAGCCAACCCAAAACACAAAGCCCGCTGTCACTGGAAATGAGGACCAGATGCCTCCAGGACTTGTTTTTCAGTTGAGTTGCAGGAAGCAACAAACGCCCCGTGACTCGTGGCGGTGGCACTGGCACGCTGCTCCCCTGGCCTTGGCGTTGACTTCGCTCCTTGGCCTTGGTGAGCACAGGAGGGGTGTGCAGAGCCGCTGCCTGCCCCGATGCCGTGCTGGTGATGCTGGTGGGAGCTGGGTCTCTCCTGCCCCGTTCCCATCCCAAAATGTCCCACGGGGCTTGCATGAGCCTCCCGGCATCCTTCTGCCAGGCAGCCGCAGGCACGGGCGATGATTTATTGCTGGACCCACTGGCGAGGAATTAGCTGTGTCTGCCTACGTTTAATCTCCGTTGTGATGTTTTATGGAGAACCTGATGTTGGTTCAGCTAATTGTCTGCTAAAGACTCTGTTCATTCCCTGCTTTCGTGCTAGATTCACCTTTTTTTCTTTCCTTTCCACAATGCCCTCAGGTAAAAGACAAATTGCAACGTATAAAAAATGACCCCAGTCACTTAATTTGAACCAGAGAAGATAATAACGGTCTGAAGGGAGGGCTGGATTTATGCTTTTCTCTCCGAAGGAGCCCCCTCCTCCAGTGATGGCTTTTGAATGGCGAGAGTAGCATCTGAAGCAAATCGAGGGTAACCTTTTGTACCGCGCAGATCTTCCAGCAGGGCTTGCCGTTCCCAGGGACATCTGCAGGCCGCATGTTGGATTTTGGCAGCCGCTTCGCCCATTGTCAGCCAGTTCCATTGCATTAGCTGGTAATGGATATAAATAAGGCTGCCAAGCCAGCCCGTGCACGTGGAGCCGCGTGCGGACGGGAGCATCCCCGCCCCGCTCTGCCCAGGCCCTCGGAGCGGGGATGGCGCTCGGGCAGCTGCGGGGGGAGTCGGGGAAAGGTGGGAACGGAGCTGGAGGGGGGCTTGACAAAGTGGGAGGGGGATGGAGATGTGAATGTGTGAGCAGCTCAGGATGCTGTAACTGCTTTGGTTCAAGGGGCTGGGAGCGCTGGTTCCCCTTCAAGAGCCCTTCGGCCGCAGCTCGCCGCGAGCTTCCTCGGGGCTCCGCTGAAGGCAGCGGTGAGAGCAGCTTTGCTCTGGTGGGCTGGATGTGGCTCAGCGCGAATTGCGCTCGGGTGAGGGCACTTTCAGATGTGTTTTGCTGTCTGTTCGCCCGCCCCAAGGTGCGGCTCCTCTTCTTGTCTCGCCTGTTGAACTCCTGGGCTGGCTGCGTGCGCGCGTCCCTGGGCAGCGAGCTGGACCTGGCCTGGGGAGGAGCTGGGAAAGCAATTAGAGTCTCTCCCTGCCTGATAATTCAAAGGGATTTTTTCTTTTTTTTTTCTTTTTGATTGTGTCCAACAACACGGAAGAATGTGAACGATGCAGATCAAAAAGAGGAACCAGGAAGCTTAACCTCTGGCTTGTGAGCTGTTGGACCAGTGGCTCGGGAGGGAGAAGCCAAATGTCAGACACATGATGCCTGCACTGCTGCATGTAGGGGTTTGTTGCTGTTACTTTTTTTTCTTTTAATGGACAGGAAATAATAATAGCACTTAAATCACAAGATCCTTTATGCTTTCTCCGTGACCTTTTCCCCATGCCCTGTGTCACTGGTAGGGGCACAAGTGCCAACTGGGATAGGGAGGGGGGCTCCTCCCGCTTGGCAGCCCCTCATTGCACTGTGGCTCTCTCCTGGGGAGGGGAAGGTGCCTGGGGATGGTGCTGGGACAACGTAACAGTCACCCCCGGTCACTGCATCACCCCTCACAGCCCTGGCGCTGCAGCCCCTGGCCGGCAGAGCAGGGAGCGTTTCACTTGCAGGGGAATGGGAGAGGCGGCGTTCCCATGCTGGCTGTGCCTCTGCCTGTTAGCACGCAGCCCTGCATCTCTATTTCTGACCGGCCCTTCGCAGTTGGGAGGATGCAGTTCAGACTTTTGCAATTAGCTCTTGGCCAGCTCCGCGGGCTGCTGTGCCGTCCCTGGTAAACACCGGCCGTCTGCTGCTCCTTCCAGGGAGCTCTTGCGAGGAAGCCTTCTGCAGACTTAAATCAACCCATAAATCACGCACTGCACCGTGGCTTCCTTCCTACCCCTTGATGTTCACCTCTCTTTGGCCAACATTTCCCCCTCTGCCCTGCTCAGCCGGGTGCCCGTGGTGGGGTTGGTCCCTCTGTCCACCCACATCGGCGCCGTGCCATGGGGCGTCCTGCAGTGCCATGGCACAGGGCGACCTGTGCTGCTGGGAGATGTGCTGGGGGTGCCCAGCCTGCACCAGGCGCACGTCCCCAGCACGGGCAGCACCCGGCTGGCACCGTTCTCAAAGTGGAAGCGCCGAGGCTGCGTTTAGGGCCACGACTGCAGAATAGATGCAAGCAAGTGCCATGGGGAGGATGGCGGTACCCACATCTCTGCTCTTCCTTTTGTTGCCCTCCTGGCCTTCCCCATTTCCTTTCAGTTCTCTAACTCCAGCTCATTTTCTGATTTATGATCAAAATGATACAGTGACCGAGGAGTGAAATCAGGACACTTTATAAAACATTTAATTGCATTTCATAACCTCTTTCCATAAACCATCCACGGCATGTTTATAAACTTCCCATATCTTGTTTCCTGACTCTCACAGCAAACGTCCTGGCAGCGCCGCGTGCTGCGGAGCAGCGGCTGCAGTACCTGGGGCAGCACAACACGGAGCCGCAGCGATGAGGGAGCTCGGGCTGCTGCACCGAGCTCGGAGCAGAGCAGGGCTTTCCTGGGGATGGGAGGGGATTGGAATTTGGGAACTTGGATGAAAAGTAACAGCATTTTCTCAGGCTAAATTCCTGTTTTCCAAAGACCTAGATCAAGATGAAATAACCCTCTGTGAACTGCGGAGGCACCGACATCGCTGCAGCCAAATGGTGCTCCTGGGAGGATCTGGGGAGAGCTGCTCTGGGCAAGGTCAGTGCGCACAACCTGATGGCTTCTGCGTGCGCCTGAGTTCTGCTCAGGCCCACGGCTGTTGTCCTTGTGCTTTGGCTGGTGGTGAGGGCAGGACCATGGGGAGCCAGCTCCAACCCCAACCACGGGGCCGCAGCCGCAGTGGCTGAAGCGCGAGGGCACGGGCACACCAGAGGAGTGCCATCAGTCAGCTCAGCGGCCTCGCCGGAGTCGTGCCGTGTCCCATGTGAGGCCTTGATAAATCCCTACTGTTTGTCGCTGTTTAGAGGATTGCTGCAGCTTTCCAATTTCACTGCTTGTTTGTTTGTTTTCAGCTCAATATAAGCAAACTGGAGATTGCAACGTCCTCAGCAAAGCGCCTGACTCACGCGGAGGAGTTTTTCCACACACAAAAAGTAATGGTTTCATGCCCCAGCATGTGAAATGCGGACAGAAAAATTTTATCCAGAAGGTCAACAACTTTTAACTTTCAGCAGTTCACATTCAAGCCGCTTTCCCAGGAAGTTCAGCTCCTGCCGCGCCGGGGCGGCTGCAGCCTTCGCAGCGCCAGGGTTCGGCTCTGCGCGACGGGAGCCCGTGGCCAGGAGGCTGCCAGGGCTGCCTGGAGCCCGGCCTCGGCCCCGTGAGTGGTGCTGGTGCTGGTGCTGGGCTGGGTGGGCGGCTGCAGGGGGGCAGCATCAGGTCTGGGTCCTGGCTGCCCATGGTGCCAGGCACGGTTTGGCCAGGGCAGCTCGAGCACCGCGCTGCACCGACAGCGCTGCGGTAAGGCTGTAACATTATCACCAGCAAATGGCCCTCAGTGTGTTACTTATAGGAAACAGAAAAAACAAACAAACCCTGAATAATAGCCCAAACATCTTTTGTGGGACTTACGGCTTTCTAACTTTATTTAAAAAAAGAAGGAAAAAAGTAAATTTTCCCTGTCGGAGAATTGCTATCATCACGCAATGGCACTTAGGAATATTATAAACAACTGTGTCAGTTTATAAGGCTAAAGACATTTTTTCTAGGGCTCACACAAGCTTTCCTTTCCACAGCAAACCGTCCTCGCCGGGGGTTGTGAAGCCTGGTGGATGGCATGTCCACGGGCCCCACTGGGTGCAGGGTCACCTTCCATCCGCTGACAGCCCTCTGCGCCGTGACCTGCAAGTAAGGGGTTGCTAAAGGATTTTATTCTGGCACCAGTGCTTCCCGTTGGTGCCCCAGTTCCTCCCAAAGCTCTTTGTGCAGTCCCCAGACGGGGCGTGTCGAGCTGTGTCCCTTCCTCATGGCACCCATGGGTGCGGGTGGCTGCGGTGGGGCTGGCTCCTCACCAGGACCCCAGCGCTGCGGCTCTGCCCTTGGGACACCGCAGCAAACCCCGTGTTCTCTCCCCAGGCTGGTCCCCACTTTCTCCCAGGTCAGCGCTTTCTCTGCTGTAGCCCTAAAATAGGGCAGCAGTAAATCAAAGCCCAGGCCCACACGGCCTCCCGGCTCCGTGTGTGCTGCGCTCAGGGGGAACCCGCCCGCTCCAGGGCTGCGGGAGGACCCCCCCAGTTTTATCCATCTTGTTTTGTGTGTCCAGGGCTGCGAAACACGTGCTCTAGCTGGATCACTGGCGCTTGCTTTCACCTCTGCAGCCCCTCACCTGGCAGCCGGAGCGTGTAAGGCGCACCCTGCACCCGCGCTGTAGCTGCGGAAGATTTATAAGAGCGGTACGTGACTGACAGATAAGGGACTCCCACAGAGCGAAGACGAGAGCGAGGGAACCGGAGAGCTGGATGTTTGGACCTGATTCAAGGAATTCGGAGCCCCTCTTGTTCAGGCAGGTTCGAATAGAAAATTTGCCAAATCAACCTAACACCATAAAAAACGTTCCTTGAGAAAGGGCTGGGGCAGAGCTGGGTTTTAAAAAACCCCACTACCCAAAGCGCCGTGTCCCACCCTGGTATTTATGACATGCACATGGATGCTGTTGATAGCAGAGATGTTTTTGTAAGTCAATAAAACGGAAAAAGAGATTCCACTTTGTTAAGAGGAGTGGTTACTTTGAACAAATTGAGAGCAATGAAGGAGATCATTCCATTGTTTTAAGATTTCCATAACTCACTGTGCTTAAGCGCATAAAAATGTAGACATTCTGGCAATAAAGTTTGGGTAATTTTTGACAATGAATCAAAAATCTCTCCCTCTTGCTGCCCTCCCCCTTTTCCCTTTTGTTGTTCCTGAAGGCAGCTGCCCCCCTCCCACCCCCCCTATGTTCCACCCTCTCCACCCCATGTCCTCATGGACGGAAAAATGTCTTCAGCAGAAACCTCCCAGCTTTTAATTTTCTAATCTGCAGCATCTGTGCCCAGCCCCTTGGCTCCCGCGGGCTGTGGGGTTGTGATTGCCGGGAGGTCACGCACAAGGCTTAGGGGCAGGTTGTGCGCTGCTCCGGGGGCACCAAGCTGTGGGGTGGGACCGTGAGCGTGGGACCCCCACTGCTGCTGGGGCTGGGGGCTCAGGACACCGGGAGCTGGAGGTGAAGCGATGCTGCTGCAGCTGGCAGGGGGCACAGCACCCGGTGCCGGCACCGCTGCGGCCCCCTTGACCCCCTTGGTGTCCTCAAACCATGCATGGAGCTGGCAGGGGGGGGGCTCAGGTGGTGTTTTTGCCTTGGAGAGATCAGGTTTTGGTGGTGGTGGTCTTTGTTATTGTTTTTCTTTTTTGTTTGTTTGTTTTGTCACTTTGTTGTGGTTTGTGGGTGTGTT
Organism: Aythya fuligula; assembly: GCF_009819795.1. Taxonomy (NCBI): domain Eukaryota; kingdom Metazoa; phylum Chordata; class Aves; order Anseriformes; family Anatidae; genus Aythya; species Aythya fuligula. Next base: position 1,951,020 of record NC_045583.1, on the reverse strand, counting down.
TGGTTTGGGTTGGTTGGCTTGTTTTTTGTTTTAAAGGTCACACATCAAGGGTGAATTACCTGAGCCCTGTGCTCCGTGTATTCACAGGAGGTCTCCCTAAGGCCCGTACCCACACAGGACCCCCTGGCCTCATCCCGGGCAGCCTGGGGGCAGCAGCAGGAGGCGCCCAGCAGCTCACGGGCCGTCTGCTGACCCCGGTGCAGAGCACGGATCCTGCAGCTGCCCCAGTCCCCATGCTGCAGTTGGTGTGGGCAGCCCTGTCCCTGTGTCACCTCTGCCCAGGGGAGCTCCTACAGGTGGTGGGGGTCTCGTCTGTGTCCATCCTGGTCCGAGGTCGGACCCTGCAGTGCCAGCACCACAGCTCTGCTGCCTGTCTGTGCCTCTGTCCCCACTCCTGGGCCAGCTCCTCCCCGCTGTTTGTGTGAGGGGCCATGCTCTGAGCGCAAATATTTTCCACGAAGAGCAGAACTGTTTGGGTGAATAAAAGATTGTTTTGTCAACAGCTGATTTTTCACTTTCCTGGACGGGTGGGGCGTGGCACTGGGTGTCCTGGGAGCCCCCGCACCAGTGGGCCATGGGCTGATGGCCCTGCACGGGTCCGTGGCAGAGCACAGCACCCCACGCTGCCCCACATCAGGCCGTACTGCTCTGCTCCGCACCACTCTGCCCTGCAGTGAAACAGGGCCCTGAGCTGCACTGCACCGCATTGCACCAAACTGCTCCCTGTCATGTCAGCCTGCACCAAACTGCACTGCCTCTCACCACACGGCGCTGTGCCAACGCTGCATCAGCCTGCAGCCCTCCAGCCAGCACCACAGCACAGCAACCTGCACCACAGCACACCAAACCGCACCACCGCCCACCAACCAGCACTGTGCCGCACCTCAATCTCACCAAACTGCACCGCATGGCACCGGATGCCACCGCCCTGCCCCAGCGTGCAGCAAATTGCACTGCAGGGCAGCAGCTCACACCACGCTTCACCTGATTGCACCAAACCTCACCGCATTGCACCGCAGCTCACCGAACCACACCGCACTTCACCAGGTCTCACCAAACTGCACCACACAGCACTGGAGCTCACCAAACTTCATCAACCTGCACCCCATTGCACCAGAGCTCGCCAAACTGCACCTCACTTCACTGGATCTCACCAAACTTTGCCAGATCTCACCAAATGTTGCCGCACTGCACCGGATCTCACCAAACTTCACCGGATCGCACCAAACTTTGCCGCGTTGCACCGGATCTTGCCAAACTGCACTACATCTCACCAAAGTGCACTGCTATTGATCAGAGCACACAAAAGTGTAATGCATCTCACCAAAGTGTAACGCACTTCACCAGCTCTCACCAGACTTCACCACATTGCACCGGATCTCACCAGACTTTGCCGGATCTCACCAAACTGCACCGGATCGCACCAAACTTTGCCGGATCGTACCAAACTTTGCCGGATTGCACCAAACTTTGCCAGCTCTCACCAAACATCATTGCACATCACCAAACTGTATCACACTTCACCAAAGTGCATCACATGTCACCAAAGTGCACTGCACCTCACTGAACTGCACTGCACTTCACCGGATCTCACCAAACTTCACCGGATCTCACCAAATGTTGCCGCACTGCACCAAATTTTGCCGGATCACACCAAATTTTGCCGGATCGCACCGGATCTTGCCAAACTGCACCGCTTCTCACCAAAGTGCACTGCTATTGACCAGAGCACACAAAAGTGTAATGCACCTCACCAAAGTGTAATGCACTTCACCAGGTCTCACCAAACTTCACCACATCTCACCAAACTGCACCGGATCGCACCAAACTTTGCCGGATCACACCAAACTTTGCCGGATCGCACCAAACTTTGCCAGATTGCACCAAACTTTGTCGGATCTCACCAAACGTCACTGCACATCACCAAACTGTACCACACTTCACCAAAGTGCATCACATGTCACCAAAGTGCACTGCACCTCACAGAACTGCACTGCACTTCACCGGATCTCACCAAACTTCACCGGATCTCACCAAACTTCACCGGATCTCACCAAACTTTGCCGGATCGCACCAAACTTTGCCGCATTGCACCGGATCTTGCCAAACTGCACTGCTTCTCACCAAAGTGCACTGCTATTGATCAGAGCACACAAAAGTGTAATGTACCTCACCAAAGTGTAATGTACCTCACCAGATCTCACCAAACTTTGCCGGATCTCACCAAACTTTGCCGGATCTCACCAAACTTTGCCGGATTGCACCAAACTTTGCCGGATCTCACCAAACTTTGCCGGATTGCACCAAACTTTGCCGGATCTCACCAAACGTCACTGCACATCACTGAACTGTACCACACTTCACCAAAGTGCATCACATGTCACCAAAGTGCACTGCACCTCACTGAACTGCACTGCACTTCACCGGATCTCACCAAACTTCGCCGGATTGCACCAAACTTCACCGGATCTCACCAAACTTCACCGGACTGCACCAAACTTCACCCAGGTGCACTGAAGCAGCCTGCACTGCACCAGCTCTCCCCACACAGCTCCCTGTGTGAGTGCACTGGTGCCAGTGTTTGTACACCAAGCAGCACGGTCACCAAAAGCCACCTGGCTGTGACCAAGTGCCACCGCCACAGGGCTGACGTGCAACGCAGCCGAAAAGGCTGGAGTGTGTTTGTTAGTGTTAATCATGACTGACATTACGAGAACCAGATGATGGTGGAGCCAGGAATGCACTCGCCCATTAGTCACTTCAGATAAATACAGTCATCTGTTTTAGCAATATGAGGGCTTCAGAGATTAGCCAAGAGGCGCAGGCACACACGCTCGCACTCGTCAGGAAAATTGCAGTAACCTGGGCTGGACACAGGGCAGGCGATACAAGGCCAAGGGTGACGTGCACGTGTTGGGCCGTGGTTACAGCTTGTGTTGTGCTTTTACTTGGTGCTCAGGCTGCCCCAGTGGGACGGTGGCTGCAGCGCTGCCCCCACAGCACCCAGCCTGGCCCCGGAGCAGGGACCGGCCAGGCTGCGGCACGCTCAGTGACCGTGACGGTGCTAGCAGCGAGCCAGGGCTCTCAGGATGCCTCATGGCTGAAGCATGCAGCATTCTTGTTTCCACCCATGTGCTCCACAAAAACAAAGGCTGAGCGTGACAGCAGCCTGCCGGGGGCTGGTGCAGCCATGAGCTGCTCTTCCCAGTCCCCTCCTCCTCCTCCAGGGCTGCAGCAGCCATGCCCAGGGCCGGTGGTGCTGCAGGGCCGTGGTGCTGCCTGCCCGCTGCTCCCAGGCTGGCCCTCACCCTGCAGCACTTGCACTTCTTTTTTTCCCCTCTTTTTATTTTTTTTTTTCAGTGAACAACTTTATTTCCCACTTTGACATTTACCAGACACACCTGGGAGCCTGCCTGCCAGAAGGAGAAATGGCACAAGAGGAAATACATCTTCACAGCCTTGAGAAAGGAGAGGTTTGGAATCCGAGTCCGTAAACACCGTTGCTGCGCAGTGAGCAAACCCAGAGCAGGTTGTGCTCTGGAGAGTGTAACCCCACCTCCTCTGCTCCTTTTCTGAATTAAACAATAGGAGAAACAGACTGTGCTCGCCCTTCTCCGACGGGATGGTGACAGGTTAGGGATGCTGTCCTGGGAGCAAGCACCTGACCCCCCGATGAGCTGGGGAGGAACCTGTGGCCTGCAAAAATCCCCCTCCTTGGGAAACTTTTCTCTTGTGACCCCCTGAGGGCGAACGCAGACAGCTCTGAGCTGGGCTTTAGCTTCCCCAAGGGCTGTGGAGGTGCTGAGGGCCCGGCCTCCCCTTGCTCGCCGCAGCGCGTGGGGTCACCGCCTGCAGGGCCAGATCCAGTTTCCGCCTCTCTGCCTCGATCAGCCTCGGGTGCTGTGATGCCGTGGGCGGGGAGGTGGCTGTGCAGCGGGTGCATTAGCAGCCACCCGTGTGAAATCCCTTCCAGCACCGAGCCCGGCGCCTGCTGTGCCGAGCAGAGCCCAGGGCAAAGCTCTTGGCTCGCTGCCTGGCTCCACCACCACAGCCCCTGCGGTGACCGCGGTGAGGGCAGGAGCAGAATGAGCCCTGAGCAGAACGAAGAGCAGCCAGGACGTGGTGGGTGCTGGAGGGCTGTGGCTGGTCTGAGCCGTGGCTGTCAGCTCAGCACCGTTCCTCCCAGCCTTTTTCATCCTGGTTGTGCCCAACTGCAGGAGCCTGCACGCAGGAGCCTCCACCGCCGCATTTTGTCATGTCTTCTGGGCCGTAAATAGGGGCGCTGGCAGGCAACATCAAAATAAATCTGTTAAAACAGTGGTATTTTATTTTATAGTGGTCAAAGCCTGATCTTGATTAAAGACCCTTCCCCACGTTGCTAGAGCAAATACCTGGGAGGGCAGGGCTGTCTCCTTCGGTGAGTTACACAGGTGCGGAGCGTAATTTACTCTCCCCACATCTTCAGCCTTCCAACCGCAGCAGCATTTTTCTGTGCCTGAGGTTGCCAAGATAACCCTGTGCATTTGTCACAGGCACATTTAAATGATAAATGTGACACCTCTGGGAGGAAGCACCGCCGGGTCGCTCTTCCCTGGTCACGCAGCCGCAGCACCACCCGCGCCGTCCTTCCCCGTGCAGGTTTTATCCCCTCACCTTTCTTTCCAACTCGCCGAGCAACAACTGTCATGTTTATACTCATTCCCTCCCCAAAGTCCTGTTCTACCTCAAGGATTAAGCTTTCATCCTTCATTATGAGTTTCTCCCCCAGGCAACATTTTCCAAGAAGAAAAAGGAATTTCTGGGATTTTGCTTTTAAGAGATTATGTTACTAAGCGTGTGTTTGTGCCCAGGTGAGGAGCTTTCCGCACACACACGGGTGATTTGTCACAACCTGTGTCAACACAGCAAGCGGCAACGGGGGGAGAAGGGGGCCTGGTGTCTGCCAGTGGTCGAGCTGCCCGAGTCCCCAGGGTGCCCGTTCCCAGCCCCAAAGTGCCCGTCACCAGCCCCATACCGGCCACGCTGCGAGCTGTCACTTCACTCTCCTCTCTGGCACGGCCACGCTGCTCCAGGGCCTCTCCTCTCAGAAGGACGGGTGCCAGGGCACACCACCAGGGCTGCAGAGAAGGAGGGGGCTCAGCCCCACTCATTTGGGGTCACTGCTGCGGTCCCACAGCCTGAGCCACAATCCCCAGGCACCAGTGCTCGCTGCCCGAGGCCGATGCTGCAGCACCCTTCGCAGTGCTTCAGTTCTCCCCATCCCCAGCGGCGTTGGCACCTTCCCCTGCTGCTCACACCCAGCGGAGCCAGGAGCAGTCATTGCCACCTCCTGCTCCTGCCTGGGGAGCCCCAGTGCTGCTGTGCTCCTGTCTGGCCGGGAACCCTCTGCAACTTGTGAGGAGCGCACACCGTGCCGGGAGGCTTGGCGGCACGGATATTTGGCTGCACAGCAACTGCCGACCGAGGCTGTGCTTCCCTTGGCTACAGCCAAGTTATTATTAAGTCTTCTCTGGGAGCTCATCTAAGACCAACAAATTAACATCGGGGAAACACGGCAGCCCACCAAAATAACCCGAACCTGCGTTTACAACAGGGGAGGCAAGCACAGCATGGAAAGCAGAGCTGCAGCACACCGAGCTTCAGCACCGGGGCTTCGCCAGGAAAAGCTGTCGGCAGCGGGAGGTGAGGTGCAGCCTCCGGGGCCCCCCGCCCACCCCAGAACCCGGGATGCAGCCACCGGGAGCCCCCGGGGCTCGCACCCCACCCAGCTCCGCAGACACTTGGACCGCGGATGCAGGCGATGAGCAGCGGCCGGGCCCGGTGAGTCACCGCGCTGAGTCAGACGCTGCTCGTCCTCCTGCACTTCTTCCACACGGTCTGGGGGACGGCACGGAGATATGTTCCTAGAGAGATAAGCAGCTTTGCCGTTGCTGTGACTGCAGCCTTCGCCTGTAATCATCGAGGAGCGGTAATTGATGATTGCTTACTCTGGATGCTCGAGCCCGGCCGGCGTGCTGTCCTGCTGCCAGAGCATCAGGCCGTAACCCTGCTGTTGTGAAATTAAACAATTACCAGATTCTCCGCTGCTCTTTGATAAATTGTTCTTAGCTCTCCTTTAAAAGTCAATAAATAAAAATAGTCGACTCCGCTCCTCCCCGAGAGGTGCTCGGCTTGAACATCCAGGCACAAAAACTCGCTTTCTTCTACAGAAACCTCCCTGGAGGTCCTGATGGCACGGTGCCCTGCGGAACTCAAACACAAAGGGTAAAGCACATCACAAAGACTCATAAATCCAGGGGCAGCCCAAGCACATGTAGCAGGCAGAGCCCTGCCAAAACGTGCATAACAGTAGGTATGTATCACACACAGACACACCGCCGTGGGTATTACAGAGCCTAAATCTGATTAAAGCCTTTCTACCCCCCACCAATGGTCAATTCCATAAAACAGCTCACCCAGGAGACTGAATTCATTTCATCCCCAAAGTCTAATTAAAGCCATTAGTGTATTCCTTGTCTTTCTGATAAGATCAAAGCATTCCAAGAGCCAGTCATTACCTTATTTTCAAGACAATTATACAACATCTACCATCGATTTATTCCGCCTCCAGCTGTACACATTTATCTCTGTCTATCATCGCATAATCTGCGCCATCAGACACAACAAGAGCGCGGCTATCAGCTGACAAGGGCTCGGGCTCGCCTTGGTGGGTTTCTTTTTCACCCTCGACTGCAAGTGAACATCAGAGGCAGCGCCAGGTGCCCGGGGCCGTGTCCCCAGATGCCGGCCGGGGGTGGACAGATGCCCACCGCCACCTGCAAAGTGTCTGCGTGGGTCCCCCCCATGCCCATCCTGCAGGGCTCCCCGCTGCTGCTTGGGGTCCTTCCCAATTCAGCTCCCTGCAGCCCTGATGCTTCACGGGGAAGCTGCCACCACAGCCGTGCTCTGGGCAGGGCCCCTGCAAGCACCCAGCAGCGGTGCGATGCTCCTGCTCCTTCAGGGATGCTCTCTGCACCGTGAGCATCTACCAGCCGAAGACAATCCCACATTTCCTCGAGACCAGCTCCTGGCCGTGCCCTTCCCGCTGCCCACCGGGTCCCTGCGGTGCCGGATGGGGTTGTGCTGGGAGCCCACCGCCGAACCCAGGCACTTGCTGGGCCCTGCCCTGTGCAGGAGCAGGGCTGTGCACGCACGGGGTGCCTTCCCCTCACATAAACACATCTCCAGCAGCTCACGGCCCCTGCGAGAGCAGAGCTGTGAATTTTCATCTCTCAGCTAATCAACTCGCCTGCTAGTCCAAACTTGTCAGGAGCTTTATCCCTGCCCTGCCAGCCCTCCTTCCAGCCCACGAGTGACAGAAGACGTTCCCATCCCTCCCCGAGACACATCCAGCTGCTACAAAAACAAACATCCTCCCGCTGGCGACCCCTCCTCGTCAAACAGCCCTGACCCCGGGCCCGCTGCCCCCCAGCCACCCTACAACCACAGCGGCGCTGCGCCCGGCCGAGCGCCCCGGCACAGCCAGCGAAAGGGCGATGTTTACCCGCAGGGACAGGAGAGTGGAGTTAGCACCTAGGCTGGAAGTTTATTAATGGCTGGTTCTCCCTGGTCCCCCCGTGACAAAAGATTAATCACCTGGCAGAGCCTGTGCTGCCCGGGATGAGAGGCAGCTGTGGCAGCACCGGCTCCCCAGGCTTCCCAAGGGGACACAGCCACGGGCAGCCCCACAGCTCAGCTGCCCCCCACCCACCCTAATGGCCCCCCAAGCCCACAGCGGGGCTGCATTTGCAGGGGGCTCAGCAGGGTGCATGCCAAGGGCTCCCTACCTGGAAAGCTGCTGCGTTTGATGAGGAAGGAGGGTCCCGGTCCTGCCCCATGTGCTCACTCCGGTGGCCAGGCCCCATGCCTGTCTCCTTTTTTGCTGCCTTTTGTCACTGCTCCACACCCCCGGGTGCTGCGGTGGCACAGGCACAGCCTCCAAGCAGGGCTTGGTGCCAGTGGTGCACGAGCAGCCTGGTGGCTCCCAGGTGCTGAAGCCCTTCGGAAACCTGGGGAGGACAAAGGGAAAAACCTCAGCAAGCACAGGGGAGCTCACAGCATCACCACAGAAAGCCATTCCTGGTGGGGCTGCCCTGGAGAAAGGCACCCAGCAGAGAACATCTCGGTGCTCATGGCCCATGGGAGCAGAGCCCTGCAGGGCCCAGACCCACCTGAGAGCTGGGACCCGAGCACGGCAGCAGGGGACAGAGGCCTGGAGCTGTGCAGCTCCAAGGGAGCCTGTTTCAGCTGGATATCCCCCCAGATCCTAATTAGATTAACCAAATCCTGTTCATGTTGCAGCTGTATCAGGATGAACACCGCTGTGGCCACGTGCATTGACTTCATGAAGGCATCTGGGGCCCTGTACCTGCAGGATGAGAGCTCTCTGCAGCCCCAACTGGGAGAAGCAGCACGCAGAGGTGCAGGACAGTGCCAGGACACACATCCCAGGGGCAGGAAGGTCTGAAAACCATGAGCAGGGCATTTCAGCCCCTGTGCTTGCTGCTTTCCCTGTCCCACAAGGGGTTGCCCCAACCCAATTCACCTGGAGCCTCTGACGGCCGTGGGATGAGACCCCCGGGCGGCTCCCCAGGGACTGCCAGCAGCGGTCGAGGCTGAAACAAGAGGGCAGGAGAGCGTGGCAGAGCAAACTTCATCTTCTTGGCACATCTGCTTCTGCTCAACCTGAGGCACGAAGACCGCTCCCAGCACCTGTAAGCCTCCCACTGCACCCTGGGGGGGGGAGCAGAGCCCAGCAAATAAATCAGCTCCAGCCCCCCCTCTGCCAATTAACGGACCCAATTAAAGCACCTGCGTGGTGGGAGGAGCCGCCTGGCTTCATTAAGCCGCCTCAATTAGTGCTTTTTCCGGTGTTTCTGTGCCCGCTCTGCCGGCACCTCCCGGAGGGGTCCCCGGGCACCGCTCCCCGCCCCCCCCCCCACCCAGCCCCGAGCCCCCTCCCTCGGCCCCGTTCCCCGGGCGCCCCCTGGCGGCCGCACAGCGCAGCGCAGCCTCCGGGCCCCGCAGCCCGCGGCCGGACGGCGCCACCCAGCGGCCGCTCTCGGCATGGAGCCGGGGCCGGGGGGTGCTGAGGGACAGCCGGGGGCTGAGGGGCTCCCCTAGGTGCTGAGGGGCCCCAAAGGGTGCTGCAGTAAAGGGGGGGGCTCGGCCTTGGCACCGTCCTGGGGGTGCCGCCGTGCCCCCACGCTCTGGGCTAGGTTGGCCCCAAGCGCCTTTGTTGTGTTGTCCGTCCCCATCCCTGGTGCTGCCGCCATCTCACAGCAGCACCCACAGCCCCTGCTCCTGCTCCTGCCCCTGTCCCTGCTCCTGTGACTTCCACGTTACCAGGAGCTGGGCTAACAGCAGCCCGCCGGCACAGCCCGCTCACAGCCATGAGGACGTGCGTGCTGCTCCTTCCAGGGGGAGCAGGAAAACAAGCACGCTAAGCGATGCTGCGCCCCATTTCCCTTCAAAAAGGGGGACACGGCGTCGAGGTGGCCCACCGCACGATGGTCCACAGGAGCTGCAGGCACTGCTCCCGGCAGGAACGCCGAGAGGCAAGCACTGTGTGCAGTTTCCTGCTGTAAACCCCGCGTTTCCACAATATCCAACCTCCAGCTAGGTGATTCCAGGCGGGGCCGTGAGCCGGCTAGTCTCAAAGATTTAGGAGGCTGTTGACGGAACAGAAAGGGTGACTCACTGCTTTTGCCGCCTGTCTGTGACACTCGACTTCGCTGCACTGAGTAACCGCAGCCTGTCCATGCGGGCAGCCGGCTGGCTCGCCTGAGGCAGCGCTGGGTGGGCTGGGGGGGGAGAAGGGAACCCCAAACACCCCCCAGACCCAGGGCTTCTGAACCTCGTGTTGTGCTTGGAAGCAGTACCCGGGTGAAGCAGCAGGGCTGCCAGCTGGGGCAGGGCCTGGCATGGCCCGTGTGGAAGTCTCGGACGGATAAATGGGCACCTTATGACCCAGGGACTGACCACATCCCTTCCTCCTGTGCAGAAAATGGCTGCATTTTAGGGGCTGGGCTTGCCGGCCTCACCCACAGCACCCAAACGCTCACTGAGGGCAGCGCGGTCTGCCAGGGGCAGGGGAAGAGCCGGGCACACCTTGCTGTTTACAGAAGGGGCTGTAAGCAGGCAGAGTCCGCACACACCCCTCCTCACCTCCGCTGCTATAAAAAGCAGGCAGGGCTGTGGCCGAGACGCCCGGGTACCACCCCAAATTCCTGCCTGGGCAGGGCTCCGGGCCGAGGCGTTGGAGGAAGGAAGGGCTGGGGAGGGAAGCAGAGCTCGTTCCGTGGCTGCTGCGTGCGGCAAGGCCGCGGCCACGCTCTCGGGGCACTCCTCAGAAATTTCATCAAGCCCCAAGAGATGAACAAAGAGCTCCTTCCAGCTTGCTGCAAAACCTGTTCAACCAAGCCGATGCAAAGATAAGAAAAGCAGGTCGCTGTTGAGGCGTAATGTGCAGGAGCTGACGAGCCGTGGGCTCTCCTTGATGGCAGGGCTGGGTGGCACCGGGCGGCCCCGCGGTGCTGCTCTGCGGGGACGAAGCACATGGAGAAATCCAGCACTGTGCTTGGGCTGGGAGAGAGACTGAGAAACTATACAGCCCAGAAGACGGTCAGCAACACTTGCTCCTTATCTGCTGTACACCGAAGAAATCTTTCTGAAATCTCAGAGCATCAATTAAAGCCTTGGCTGCCGCATCCCAGCACCCGCCCAGCTCTCAGCAGGTTCGTGCGAGGCAGCCCTGAGCCACACACGGCCCCAAGTCAAAACTGCAAACATTTCCTTAAGCAATTTGCACATCTTAAAAATAAAATCCTTTATTGATAATATGAATGTTTAACATGTTTAATGCCGTCAGCTATAAAAATGATTAAAGAGTTCAGCTTGGTACATTTGGCTTTACAAATTTACAAGTGTTAATGAATTAATACTAGTGTGTACGTTTTGCACTTCATTATACTCCATTAGCCAGTGACAAACTCTGCAACAATTTCTGCTTGTAACAGATGTGAATTATAGAAGAAATATTTAGTTGCTTTCACACAGAATCTACATCAACAGTTAAATACTACCTCTAAATGTCTTACTGTATTAGTTGGATCCATTTTAATATCTTGTGCTTAGTTTCTCTCAGAAGATAGGCTACTAGCAAAAATACATTCTTTTGCATACCCCCTTCCCATATTATATTTTAGAAGAACCAGTACTCAGTGCATTTCCTAATAAACTTCATCATAGCATCTCTCTCTCTAGAGCTATTGATAAGGAAAGGGGATAATACAATTTAGATTAATGTAAAAGCAAAGAAACACGTTAAAGCAGTGTATACAAAAGCCTCACTTTTGAATCGGCAGTGATACGTGGGCCTAAATTCATCTGCCCATCGGTTTTTAGAATTACTCTCATCAAGAGAAAAAATCTGCTATGAAAACTTACAAAAGTAATAAATGTGCTTCCCTAAAAGCCACTGCCCACTTATCTCCAGGCTGCCCGTCTTCCTACCGTTAGCACGTAGCCCCTTCCAATGGGTTAGGAACCATGGCACGTAACACCACAGTTTAAAAGGCTACTAAAAGGTTTGTAAAAACCTCTTGTTCTAGCCTAAGTATCTGCCTGCACTGGAGAGACCAGCAGGGGCACTTCAGACAACGGCCACGCCAAAGCAGCACAAGCGCTGCGATGCCACCAGGTGAAGGAGCTTCCAGGCCACGTCCAGCACCGCATCCTCCCGGCAGCCACAGGGCTCTTTCCTCCAGTGAAGTGGGATGTGCTTTGTTTAATTAAATATTCAAAAACGATGAAGGAGAAAGCATCGCTGGCAGTGGGAAACTACAGTGTGTAACTTGACACTGCTGAGAGGGAAATGCTGAGCGTTTCTAAGTTTAGGATCAGCTCAGATACAACACCTGAGATAATTAACTCAGGGTTGGGCTCTCAGCCTCTACCACTGATCTGTGGTACGTTTGTCTTGGACTTCTTACCACGATGACTCAGAAAACCAACCCTGCCGTGCTGGGGACTGATGGGCAGCACAGGCAGAGCATGGCAGTGAGGACTACACTTCTCGTACCAAACGTTTCTGCACTGGAATCCATTGCCTCTCCCCTTTTGGGCCCAAATAACTTTTCCTATATAGGATTTGCCTCAAACTTAGGCAATCCCTTGCTGTGATTTTTTTTTCCAGTCTCAAAGAATTCCCTTGTTTTCTTAATATTAGGAAGAAGCTCAAGAATAGAGATTTTCATAACGTGTTGTATGTTTAATAGGTACGTGTGTGAAACTACCTAAACACACATACACAGTCAATTACGTATGACAGCAATGATTTGGTTCTCTATTTGTAGCAGCCAGTGAAAGCCAACAAGATCCCATAACTAGTGTGTAAAATCCATGTCAGCTGGACACCATTGATGCAAGTGATGAATAAAATTATTGCTTTTGTGGATAGTAGAAGATCCTGTCTTACTGTTGCAAAGGAAACTGCATCCTATGGACTAGTGTTTTGTTTTTCAAGTAATAGCAAGATCTTTGTCAAGTAGTAGCAAGATCCTTTTCTCAGAAGTTCTACACACAACAGTAGAATGCTTGAGGAACTTGAAAATAAAAAGGTGACACACCAGAAACTAGTCTAGCCATTTAAAGCACCCAGGCATCTCTACAGGATGTGCTATAGGAAACAAACAAACAAAAAACCTGCTGGGTCAACGAATATTGAAAGCAGAGTAATCTGGGCAAGCCACATTACTGCTACATTTCACACCAAGGAACTTGTGTATGCTTCCTAAAATACCCAGGAGCCAAGACCTAAAGGACAAAGTGTGGCTGGCTGCAGTCTGGTGGTCACTTTACAGAATTGGTAGCACATTTGCTAACTCACTTTAGCAAACGGAAAGAATTAAAAAGAAAAACAGTGTTGTTTTTAACATTCATGACTCAGAGAAGAATTTCTTTCTGCAGCTAGATGGTCCCCCTCCTCACCCTTTTCGGAGAATCACATTCATATTGCAGGCTTAGTTCAGGCACTTTATATAAAATGTTCATCTGGAGTAAAAAGTCTGCAAAAGTTATTTCTGCATAATTTAAAAGTAGCATTTCAGTCCCATTTTAGTTTGATAGATAGGTCCCAGTTCATGATTATGGTTCCTGTTCTTGATTTGATTTGACTGTTGCCATGAGACATTTTGAGGCTACTGTATAGCTGTAGTTAGGGTTTCTTCATAAACAAAAATAATTTTCCTACCTATTAAAAAAGGAAAATATACTAAATGCTTTATACAGACAGATTCTGCTACTATGGAAATAAATAACATGGAGTGGAAAACCAGTGCCTTAGCTCTAGGACGCTAAGCCATGGAATGTCACATTCACATTTTCTGGAGACTAGCTGCTGGTTGGCAGGAGTATCTCCATGTCTTTGCCGTTTGACACTACAGTATTGGTAGAGCAGCTACTTGCCACGTCCATGGGGGCACCCAGAGAAGATGCCTGAGAGGAGGTTTTGGTGAGCGGAGCAGGAGCAGCGGGCGACTGAGCGAGGCCAGGTTTCTTTGGAGGAATGGGTGGAGGGTTCCCTCTTTCTGCTCTAGGAATGGTTGGTGACTTAATCCCAGGAGACAACGGGCTTAGTGGACTGGAAACCTTGCCAGGGCTCGGAGAATGACCAGATTCATTTTTTTGGGCTCACGGCATTTGCCAGATTTCGGTAGTCTGTGCCAAAAGGTGAGCTATTAGGGGAGACAGGTTTAATCGCTCCCTGCTGGCTGGTGAATCTGGAAAGGACCTGAGTGACTGTATTGCGTGCTAACTGCTTGGCTGCTGAGTTATCTGCTAGAGTAGGAGACAAATCCCTTGACGGTGGGCTCTGCAAGCCACTTGACTGATGGTCCTGTTCAGCTTGAGACTGGAATTTGTGCCGAGCTGCGTGGAAACGTTGATTGATCCCCACCTGGTAGGATGACTGATACCCAGGGCTGCTCGCTGAAGCTCCCACTAAGCGTTTAGTCAGAACTGGTGAGGAGCAGGGCGAAGGTGTTAGCGAGGAGGCAGCTGTGCTGCTGGGAGACAGGGAGACCCCACTAGAAGGGAGCTGGGACATCAGATGCACTGGTGACTCTGTTCTTACAGGAGAACTTCCATTTTCCACTGTGTTTTCTGGTGTTGCACCAGCAGATTTCTCCTTCTGAGCCTGGCTCTCTGCTGCGTTTGTCTGCAGCAGCTCACCACCCGTTTGCATGTCTGTATTGCAATGGCCATTGGATTTTGCATAGGAATGCGTAGGTGTAGTAGGGCTGGGGAACACGGCATGCACAGCTTTGCTTGTGCTGGCAGGATTTGCTCGGTCTGCTTGGGGACACTCCGTCTGGCAAGACACAGACTTCACTGTGGGACTGTCAGTAGCGACTCCTCTGGACATCACCGAGGGGCTTGGCTGCAAAGGCTCAGCAGGACTGTGCTCCTGGCAAGCAGCCTCCAGCTCCTTCAGGGCTTTCTTCAAACATTCCACCTCTTCTTTCAGTGCTTTTGTACGGTTTTCTTCTCTGTTCAGCTTGGCTTTCAGCTGCTCTCTTTCAATGTCAAACTCCGAGAGCTGCTTTTCTACTTGTGCTTCCATCTGCAAACCCCGCTTCCTCTTGGATGCCAGCTCCTCCTCCAGTTTACTCACCTTACTCTTCTCTTTTTCCAATTTCAAGCTCAATTCTGCTGTCTTCTGACCCTCTTCTGCTGCTTTGGCAGTGGCTTTCTTGCACTCTACTACAAGCACGGAAGACAGCTGCTTGTGGCGAGCCCTTTCTTCCTCCAACTGGCTTGAGAGCTTCTTCTGTTCTTTTTCAAACTTTTTCACTTGGGATTTTTCAAACTCCAGCTAGAAGATAACAAAGAAGAGCTGTAAAGGAGCCACGAGACCTCCTGAAAGACAACGACGTGTAGCACCCCAAAAGCTAATGGGGTTACTATACACCTTGGAGACATTCCCCAGTAAAAGACGGCAATGCCTAAGACAAAGAACGAGGTTTTTGCCCCAGGTGTCTGCAAGACAGTCCTGTATGACAGGCAACTCAGTTCACATCTATTACGAGTTATTACTTATGAGTAGTTACACCACGTATGATATTCACTTGGCACTTTGTGGGCTATACAATATGCCACGCACTGATTGAACAGGTGATCTGAGCAAAAATCTCCTTCCACCTCATTTACTACTTTGTTGGTTTGCCTTTTAAAGGCATCGGGCTTTGAAATGCTGATACATTACATGTGTTCATTAAAGTCTGCAGCAATTGAGTAAGAGAAAACAGCAGCTTAAATATTTATTATAATCCCTGAGCAATCACACCGGGAGACCTTTCATGACGACTTATTCTGATTTTCGAGTGCTAGGAAGCGTTATCACTTGTAAGCGCAGCCCTGCTCTTGAGAACTTCTCAGATTTCAGGCCAAAGAAAGATTTCAAAGCATTCGTCTATTAATGCTTTAACCACCATTCATCTTCAAAAAAAAAATATCAGAGAAATGAGGTTGTTTTTCACATCAAAATGAAAAAAAAGCAGGAGAGCCTTACAGAGGAGCGAGGCCCCTGATACTCGTTAGATGTGGAGGTGTGATCCAACGCTCAGCACCCTGCCTGAGCACCCGGGGCCCCGGGTTTCCGTGGGCTGGGTAATCAGCAGCTACCGAGGCGCAGCGTACCTGCTGGGTGAGCCGCTCCCGCTCCTTCTCCAGCATGTAGGTCACATCATCCCCCTCCGCCGTGTCCTGGGCGTGACGCTGCCTCTCCTCCTCAAGGTCCAGGATCACCTGCCAAAGACACTCGGGTCACTGCAGCCCCCAGCCGCACACCACCCAAAGCCAAGTGACACGGGAGTGCGACCACTGCAGCCTGACACCCAAATTCAACCCAAAAATCAGATAAAAGCAGCTTTTGGACGAGTTACACTGTGTTGTTATTTGGTATAGTTGAGCCAGGTTGTGAAAGGAGCCAGAGAATGTCACCCTTCCCAAATGGCTTTATTACCCAGTAGCCAAAATTTGCGCTTTTCCTCCCAGCTGCAAACGGCCTCGAGAAGTTCCCATCAGCTGCCACTGGCAGCAGGGTGCCCTCATCAGAGTTTCCTGGCAGGACCTCTAGCACCAGAGCCAGCAGAGCAAATGCTCTGCCTCAGGCAGGATGCACCCAGGCGAGGCAGGGTGTTACAGTCGCAGCGATGGGCCGCGCTACGGCTCCAGCACTAATTCACGCCCAGACTTCTCCTTCAGTTTCTTACAGGAGATTTGAGGACTGCGGTGCAAAGTTTATTTTAAAGAGCATTAATTTGTTCTTCCACTTAAGAACAAGATGAGCTCTTGAAATGAAACTGCTTGCCATAAGGACCCAGTTAAGGAGCTCCTTCAGTTTTCATGCTGAATTACATGAATAATTGAAATTCTATTAACTCAACAAGAAAAGCCAAATAAGGCAGAGTCTCTCGGGGGGAGCTTGCACCTCACCTCCAGAACTCTAGGACTTTCCTAAAACACACTTACCAGGGATTTAGTGGCTTCTCAGTTTTCCTGCAATTTAAGCTTCCAAACAATGCTTAACTATTTCTAGGTACCCAGGGAACCTCTTTATAAGAGTGACAGAAACCTCTTTAGAAGGAAACCTCTTCACAAGGGCGACAGAAATGTTTCACACCCTTCACAGCCTGAAAGAACAGCCTTGCTCGTCCCCATCAGCAGATGACATGAAAATAAACTTCAAACCATGCACTGATGAGCAGTGGAACAGAGGGTTCAACTTTGAGCCTTTTGATTAGAAATAAAATGTGACTACTCGCATTTGGTATCTTCGTATTTGATTGTGTAAGCTTTAATCAAAGCAGGAGTGACATCTGGAGAAAACAAGAAACCACACCCAAGATGGTAGTGGCTCAGGCGCAGGCAGTAGCCAAAAATATTCTTAAATGTGACATTATAAAAGCTGGCCTCTGGATACCAGTCTGCCACTGATGCAAGTAAAAGCCAGTAAAGGCAAAAATCCCAGCTACTTTTTTAGGTGGAGCAGAAGTTTGTGAAGAGGTTGAGGTATGGTGCTGCAGTGCAGGTGGTTCGAGACTCGGGAGGGCTCCTCCCAGCCGCGGATCCCAGCGATGTGCTCCTGGACAATTACTCTGTGCTCTGACTATACAGGAGGGACAAGTATTTTAATCATTTCGGCTTGTCAAATTTACTGCGGGACACAAAGAGCTCCATGTAAACACACAGGTTTTTTGTTTGTTTTTTTTAAAAAAACTAAGCAGTTACATAAAGAGAAGCTGTTGTAGCAAGCCTAAGAAGCTGAGGTCAGCGGACTCTTGCTCTCAGACTTGTGTGCGGGTTTATGCTCCCCTAGCAAATGGAGATATGTATGGCAGGTGAGCAAACCTCTGAGGAAGTACAGTCTGACATGTGGCCCAGGCACTTCACTGGTATCACTGTATGTTCAAGCTACATATGAAGAATAATAGATAATCCATTAAAGAGGCCAAGTTTTGGTCAAGCCCTATTTTGTTAGAAAAGCCCAGCTTCCAGGGGTGCACTGCCATAACTACCTGGTGCCAGCTCTTTCTGAGATAAACAGGGATATGTTTGCTGACAATTCAACCTTCCAGAAACGCACTCTTACCCTTTAGTAAGTACCATACCTCCCAGCTGTGGATAAACTACTTCCTTTCCTGTGTCCCCTAATAAAGACACCTTGTTTGCCTTTCAAATTTCAAACTGACAAGCCTAACAGTTGCATCATATTGAGTGACATGAAGTTTAAATAAAGGTGAAAAGTCCTTTCAGCTACCAAAACTCAAGGCGTTTAAGAGTTTTCATTTAAGTCGACGTACTTTCAAAATGTAACTGTTAAATTCTGAATAGCTTATTTGAGGAAAAACTTACCTTTCTGTGTCTGCTTTCTGCAGCAGCTAGTTGGGATAACATTCTTTCCTGCATATTCTTGCAATGTTTCATCACCACTTTCAAAATAGATAAGGGATTGGAGCATACTGGCTGCTTTTCACCATGATTCCCCTCTTTCAGGGTCTCAAAATCTCTTTGCAAAGCCATCAATGGATCACTGATGTTGTACTTTCCATAGCGCTCCTCAATGAAGGTGTCTCTACGCTGGGCCTGCGATAAAATAAAACGAATTTGCATTTCAACATACTTAAAATACAAAACTAGCTAAAAAGAAGAAAACGGTTCATCGTTAATAACCCCTTCCCCAATTTTCCACTTATAGAAATCTGACAGAGCCTGATACGTAACCTACCACCTGCTGTAAGTGTATTTAGGGAGGAAAACACATGCAAACCAGAAAGAGAAGAGAAGGAAGTCTGGCTTAAAAACCCTTCAGAGCACACAGCCCAACACCCTCGTACCGCAGCCACCTGCCTCCATTCCTCCCCTGCAGAAGGTAAATATCAGGTCCTGCTCGCCGACAGCTCCGAGCATTTACACGTTGGGGGTGAGAGCAGTCGTGCGTTGGTTTGCTTCGTTACGTCACCATCAAAGAATTTCATGTTGAGCAATTAAAGAGTTTTCTACTCTCACAATAACCTAGAAAGCTGTAAATTGTTAATGAAATCCTTTCTAATCTCCTCCAGACTAAACAAAGCTTAGTGGCTCGAGGAGCGAGATAGGAACACTTGGGTTTCTTTTGGTGACACGTAAGGATTCAAGGAGCTCACACTTCCTAAGCTTTACATTTCCTACATCTACAGCCCTCCCTTCCAGCTGGAAAGCTGGTGGTTAGGATGCTAGGGCCTTACCCTACTGACTGACTACTGGGCAGTCCTAAAAACCAAACCAAACCTTTGTGAACACACAGATGTAAATAAATAAATAAATAAATCTTTACTCAAATAGCTGATGGAGACTTTTTGGTCCTGCCTATATCCCAGGACAGAACCATGGGATTAGCGTGGAAAAAACATGCCAAAGTTGAGCACTGCCCTCAAAAGGGGGAAGCGTGTGGGTTACGTTCCAGAGGCACAAAAAGCCCCTTTCCTTCCACATCTCCTCCATGACCCAACCCAGAGACAGCTGTCCGAGGATAGGGACCTGGAGTTGCATTTTAACCCCTACAGCACAAAAATCCAGAGGAACATTTGGCTCTGCCATAGCCCTGCTGCCTTCCCGGGAAAGGTGGGCACGGCTGGGTGCCACACGCGCTTGGGCAGAGCTGGAGATATTGTTGTGTGTGTTTAGAAAAAAGAGGAAGGAAAGGATCAGCCCTGGAAACGGGAGGGCAGCCTTGGATAATAAGCCACCCATGGCTTAATGAATCACAGGAAAAACTACAGACTTTTTTTTTTGTGGCAGGGCGGGGAACTTCAGCTCTTCCGAAGTATTTATAAAAAGTGACTCAACCCGACCTCGCTGCAAGCGCGCAGGGCACTTCTAAGTGACTCAGACATTAAAAAGGCTTCGAATACAGAGCTGGACATTCATCCAGCTGCCAAAATGCTTTCAGACGAGCTGCTCCTCCCCGGGGCCAAACCCGCCTGCTGGTGGGCACCGCACGGCCGCAGGAAAACACCGGAGAGACCCCTCGGCACGGTGCGCGCAGGGGGGAGGACGTTTGGGGAGCTCCCTGCCAGGCTGCTGCTTTCTAATAAAAGCCCAAAGAGCTGGGATTTATCACCAGCTAAGTTCACACCCCCTGTGTATAACCTCTGGCTTTCTGCAGGCGCTGACACAAGTCGTGGTTCTCCCTCGCTTCCAGGCAGCTCCGGGCTCAGCCGGGCTGTGCCAGGGAGGTTTGCTTCTTGCCTGGGAAAGAACGAGAAGTTTTTCCTTGCTGCTCTGCAATTAAGTGTTTTCCTGCACCAGCAGGACAAACAGATGAGCCTATCATAACAGTAGGAGCTTGGTGAAGTCCAGCTATTCCTCTGTAGTAGCCAGCGCAGCGTAAACATTTAATTAAAGCTGTCTAGACTAGGAAAAGTCTTAAACAGCCCGTCCTACACAGACTGCAATGAGTTTACAAAACGAAATCCGCTGCTCGGGCATCCGGGCCGCCACACACCAGGAACACAGGCACCGACCTGCAGCCTGCCTGCGACACCCCCGTGCCATGGGGCTGCCACCACTGCACCCGCTCGGGACGGGCGCGCACACGTGGGGCTTCCCCTGCCCGATGCTGCTCACCCCGGCACCTTTTCAGCTCCATTTCCCCCAGCTATGTTGGGGATGACACAAACAGCTCCAGCAGTTTGGGTTTTGTCCCGGCTGAACAGGAATCCGGGTATCAATGCAGTTTTTGTTCAGCTTTCGGAAGAGAAGCAACTCAATGAGGCAAGAGAAATATTCTGTTGCTGAGCCCAGCATGGAAGAAAAATCAACCTAGATGTCAGCTCCCAGTATCAACCTGGTGTAACATACAAAGATTGAGCCTCAGTAATAAACAAACAGCATTACAAGAAGCATTGCTAACCCAGCAGCAGAAAATCGAGTCTGGAAAAGCCGAGATGATGTGCATACACCCCACAAGATCGCTGCTCTTCGGAAGGTGATGCAATTTTCTACACTTAGAAGTTCCTCTAATTCAGTACCTTCATCTCCACCATCTCAGACGTGGAAACTTATCAAAAAAATTCAAACTCTGGAAGCAGCTATAAATGGACTATTTGGCAATTTTGCGGAGGATTGTATTGCCAAGAGGAAGAGAGTTAACATTTAAGTCCGGGCAGCTCTTAAAACAAAGAAACAAACAAACAGAACCCCAAAGAGACAAAACCCCAGGCAGCAGCGATGCGAGTGAATTAAAACTGCTGATGATCAGAAGCAGGCACTGGGGGGGTCCCAGCCTAGGCTGGCCTTTAGCTCCTGCTCAGGTTGAAGACCACGGCCGGTCCCTTTTGGCAAGGGCTCCCGCTGACGTTTGGAGCAGAAGCAACATCTGACAGCGGTGAAGGGATGCTTCCTGCACAGATTTCAGACCGCAGAACTTCACTTGGTTAGGGCAAAGTGCTTCCTCCTGGGATTTCCACGCTGTGTCAGGCTGGATGTTTCCCATAATATGCTTTTTTTTTTTTTTTTTTTTTTTTTTTTAAGAATATTTCCTTTTATTGAAACCTTGTTTATGAGACGGCAGTTTCTCTCTGCCTTCAATAAGCTTCACAACTTGTTTTACTGGAACTTCGCATGGGGAATTTCCAGCACTTGCTTTAAGTGTTTTTCTGGACAGAAGGTGGAATATCGCTCTTCCCTGTAATTTTAGGGCTCGGGATTTAACCCTGGGCACAACACAAACACGGTGTTAATTAACCCGAGCTCCTGCGTATGCAGTTCTCTGCTAATAACATGCACAGAAGTTCCTCCTTTATGCTGCAGAGTGGTATAATCTGCAAATAGCTCCTTACCGCCTTCCACTTCCTCATCAGCTCCTTTCCCCAGAGCCAGATACCGGGAGCGAAGACACGCTGAAGTCACGGCCGCCAGCGAGAAGGGGATGGGGTGGGGACCCCTCGCTCTTTATCACTGAACAGGTTCTTTATCTCTGAGCTTTTTCTCCTACTTAATCGAGGGGCAGATGTTGTCTTTTGGAAGCTATGGTCTAAGCTTCGCTTCTAAACCCACTGCCCAGCGGACACGTCCTTTGGGGTGCATTAATTCTGCTTTATAGAGCGAATTACCGAATTCAGAAGCAAAGCAGCGAACGCCAGCTCCCACAAAACAGACAGCTCATTAGCACAAAAGACAGTTTCTGCTCCAAATTCGCTCGAGCCCTTAACATTAAAGGACACGCCAGGAAGCTGCTTCCTGTTTTCCAGAAGTGAACAGAACTTCAGTGCTAACACACAGAGAGCTCTGCTTTAACGAGCAGGGGGAAGGACCCCGGTGCTCTAGCACACCGACACGGCCGTATTTAAATATGGAATTGTTTTCAGTCATGGTGTGCTGCTTTAGAAAGCCAACCTATGTTTCATGCACGTAATCCTTTCTGCATGGCAGTAAGGAGTGAGAATCCAGCCCTTAGCATTATGCAACTCTGACAGCATCTGTTTTTTTGGATGATTTAAACACGATTATAACTACAGGAAAAGGAACACAATGAGAAACGAGATTTAGGGCCTGCTCCGAGGAGAACATTGAGATTTACGCAGCGGACAGGAAGCTCCTTTCGGGCAAAACAGCTTTTTTTTTTTTTTTCAATGGGGTTTTAAAATAGAGGAAGCAAAGCGGAGCACTGGAAAAGAATATTGTGAATATGGTAAGTTTGTTCACTTAGTCCTTCGTGCTAGAGCTTGGATTGCAGCAGCGCCGAGATCCGAACGGCCGGCAGCAGTCCGAGCAGGTACAGAGCTGGGACACGGAGATGATTCTCCCCGTCACAAAGGGCCAGCAGCACTCAATTAAAACAATGCAGAGGAAAAAAAAGCTGCAGAAGAACAGAGACGACAGCAAGGGCAAGTCATAATGAGGGAGAGGCATTCATTAGAGGTGACCTAACAACTGCTCTTTATAATCTGAACCCCAGCAGCTGACGGATGAAGCTCGGGAGCCGCAGAGGGATGGACGCTGCCCTGGGTGCTGTGAGGAGATCCCAGCAGGGCGAGCAGGGACGAAGGGCAGGGGACTGGGGGCAGCCGAAGGGAAGGGTGGGCAGGGAAGGGGCAAAGCCGGCAGCCTCTGCACGGGCAGGCCCCACAGCTCTGCTTGGAGGCTTTGGAGCGGGACTGGTGCCAGCCAGCAAGTGGCCCGATACCACGAGGGAGCAGAAAACTATTTTAGGACTTGCAATCTGCATGCACAGATCCTCTCTGCTAAATGCCAGATGTTAAACGCGTTCCTTTAAGCACGCGGGAATATCAATTATTGCAGGCTGCACTACCGTCAAATCACAGCTTTACAAATTAAGGCAATCTTTTTCCACGCAGGTGCTTGTCCTTTCCTATAAGGTAACATCGGATCCGCTTCAGAAATCCCGAGGGGTCAGGAGCATTAAGTTGGAACTGGGTAGGCAAACCTCTGACCTTTCACCATTGCCATCTCGCTGTGTAATGTAACTGCAGGAGACAAACGCTGCTGTTGTGTGCTCCGGTTCCACGCCGCCTCCTCCCACGTTCGTCCACGCTTCGTGCAAAGCTATCGTGCCTCTGAAGAAAGCTGACTGCAGCCACAGAAATCACTCCTCAGCAGCCACAGAACACAGAGACAGCTGTGAGGCTATGGCCGGGTGACTTCTCCACGCACGAACCCAATGAATGCTTCTGCCAGCCCCCGATGTCCCCACTCCTCACGGCGCACGTCAGGGCTCGGCTGATCCAGCCTTAGAGGGCCTTTTCTTCATGGCAGCACTCTTACATTTACCAAAAGATGAGTAACCAGGTTAGCGAGGTGGGTTTGCCTTAAATTGCAGCCACACACACCAATATTCCGGCTGGGGAAGTCCTGGGAAGCTGTTACCACAGCTGCAGTGTGGCCAGGCTTTAACTGGGTGCTGGACACGTGCACGCAGCAAGGCCAGGGGGCTGCTGAGGCTCTGTCCAGCCACCACCAAAAGCTTTGTGGCTCCTGCTGTTCCCCTTTCCCCCAGGCACCGCACGGGCAATGCCAGGTCCTACCTGCAGCACACTGGCACTGCTGGACGTGGTGCTCGGCCACCAGCCCTGCACCCTCAGGAGACCCCAGGAGGCTGCACGTGGCCAGAGCCAGCTCCAGCTTCAGGCTCTTGCTGCTCTTTCCTGCTACCTTCAGCCTTCCTGGCATTCTCAGGATGAAAAAGGGGAAATAAAATAATAATAAAAAAGCACTACGTTTTGATTAGCTTGGTATTTCATACTCTGCGATTATCAAGCCGAGGTTACAGTTTCATTTAATTTCTTCTGAGCTACCCGTACCTGACAATCGATGTCAGAAGGGTACTTTAACCGCACGGAGCTCCTCGTGCGGGAGGGAATTGCAGGTTAAATTTCAACAGAGAAGATAATTGCATTGCACTACTGGAAGGTGCTCATAAAAAGCCCCTGGAACAGAGCTACATTCCTTTCCACTGGCCTCTCTGTGCCCCATGACACGCGTTTCACACTGCGCTATTCAAGCCATGCCTGGCCAGGAGCACGTTTCGGTGCCACGGCCAGAAAGCTGATCCCAGGAGAGGAGCCAAACCTCCACCCAGAGCCTCGTGCCAGGAGGGTAACAGCATCCCTCCAACAGACAAGAGATCGCCGACACCTGTACTTGACAGCCTCTCTCTTTCTCCCGTCAGAATACCTCCTTAATCACAGATTTAGGTCTTTTGGGTATTTCTCCTCCTGGGAAACCCAGAAGGAAGTTCAAGGCAAATGAGACTAGAGGAAAGCCATTTTTATCAGCCGTCGTGTAACAGCTCTGCAAACATCTGCTGCCAGAATCAGGGGCATAAAAACACACCGTAGTATCAGATTCTCTTTATGGGACCTCGTTATCTCCAGAGATCAGACAGTAACAAAGTTCACCACACAGGACTGCTCCCAGAACAGTTCAGAAGGCCAGAAGTGGAACCAAGAATTAGTGCCACGCAGCCTCCTGAGCGTACCAGGAAATACACCCAGCGTGTGCCCTGCCAAAGGCCTCGTACTAGCGTCCTCTGAGTGTCGTGGGCAATGCACAACACGGTAAAACACAGGTCACCACAGCCTGTATTTTGCTCTTACCGTACCTAAAGAATAGCAGCAAACTGCCAAGATCCATCTAATAAAAATATAAGGTCGCTGTAGCACCGTGATAGCAAAAGCAGAGTACTGCAAGCTGAAAGGAGCAGAGGGAAGCCAGGAGCCTTCTCGTGTCGAGGCCACAACAAATCACAAGCAGCACCAACTGGAAAAGTGCTCCGCAAGAGCTCAAACAGTCAGCATAAAGTCGACTGTGTGAAAACAATCAGCAGCTTTACACAAACCTATATGCTGGTACAGCAACTGCATCTGGTTCTAAGAGACGCGTGCCAATTCTCATCCTCCATCTGGATTCTGAATGTCGTCATTTTAACGAGCAAAACAGAAAGATTAACTGTTATTTGTATGAATGATACAAAAAAAAAGGCTTAGAAACTAGCCACTGGTCCAGCTTAGGAAAGGATTTGTGTATACTCAACTCCAAGCATTACTGAGCTATCTGTGTGTGTATATATATGACTACTAATGGGTCAAATCTGAAAAACACCTCGCTAATTTGTATGAGAACACTTTCATCTCATCACAGGCAACCTGACAGGGCAGGAAGGGCCACCCCTTGCAGAGGGCCCACCAAACACCCCACATTAACGCATGCCCTGCAGGAACACAGAGATGCGCCCTCCGATCCATACAGCCAAAGCACAGATGAAAATTAGCTTCTTCAGCACCCAACCGTTCCCCTATAGGCCCTGGAAATCCACAGAAATCACAGAGAATGGCTCAGAAAGCTCCCCACACCCAGGTTACAGCAGTTGAGGAGCGCCGTTCCATTGCTGTTACCCAGCAGCAGCCTGCCAGGGGGTGACTGAGGCAGGGGCACCAAGTGCTGGGGCAGGAAGGCTGAAATAGAAGCCCCTCGCCACGCAGAGCGACCAAACCTACTCCTAGGCACTACATCAGGTTTCCAAGCCACAGATACAACTTTTGGATGGGTCGGTTTCAGCTGGTAGCAGTTCCTCTGGAAGGTTACGGTACTGCTTGCGCCAGCAAAGGGAAGGAAAAGCAGGCGGGCACACAAGTCTGCTTCTCTCAGCAGCAGCAGCAGCTTACGGTGGCTTAGTTTAGCACAAAGCCGTGGCTGCTGCTTCCTTATTCCAGTGACGTTATTCTTGCTGAAGGACTAATCTGTGAACCCTCCTGGCGAGAAGATGTTCTGCTTTAAGAAGCCTTCCTTATTGAATAAGAACAGAACCAACAAAGGAAGTCTGGCAGACCTTCTTCATTTCTCAAGCACTCGGTTCCTTATCAGAGAGGATGGAAGCACACCCACAACTCCGCCTTTCAACTTTGGAATGTTTCTTGCAGAAAGCTTACAGCGACGGATTTGAGGACGTCGAGTGATACACAGCATTTATTACCTAACACCACCGATACTGACACAGGGTCCAGTACCAGTAATAAACCACTGCTCCCGAATTTCCCCCTTTGCAGAGCCTTTACCAGTCGTGTTGTTATTTTTGTCTCTTCTCGTGGTACTTACAACATACCTTTAAGGCTTCTATGACGAGATCTCTCGCTTCTAATTCTCCCTCAAGAATGCTAAACAGCGTCAGTAGTTCTGGTTTGCTGAGTTTTTCCAGATTCATCCTGAAAGCCTGAAAAATGGAATAAGGTTTATTAGGCACGTCTCTTGTCTGTTAAAATCAATACTCTAAGTTACGCCGTCTAATCTCTATGTAACTTCAGCTTCCAGTTCCTCAGATTGCCGTGGGGTGGGGGGGAAGGAAGGGGAGAATGCATAATGCAAACGTCCTCTCTGTAGCTCCCCAGACCAGTTGTAGGGAGTCATTTTTCACCTTTTCCCCAAGGGTCACCAGCAGATGCAGGCCCAGATGGCGCAGGGTTAATGTGACAGCACGACACTCGCCACGAGGTAGCCAGCCAGCAGGAGGGAGGCAAAGCAGGGCTATTTAAGGCCGTGCTCCAGCAGGTAGCAGCTCTGGGTGACCCAGCTGCAGCATCACGCTGAGGAGCAGGGCTGAAGGCAGCCCAGGCCAGGCCACCTCACAAATCCCATGGCAAAGTTTGTGTTTCGGTGCTGCAGCGCGTTCCCCGGCAAGGCCATTACGCATCGCAGTGGAACGGGCCCAAACCACTTTACAAACGAAAAAAAAAAATCAATGCCACGAAGAATACACACTTAATTACTGTTCTTTGAAGCCGTTTCAATATCGGCATCATTTATTAAGTATAATTTTACTGCTCGCACAAGAACGGAGATCCATCGCCTGAGCTCCCCGTCCAGCAAGCTGCTTCTGCCCTGCCAGTGCACCTAACACTGCCTCGTTATAAGCCCCTACGTTACCTTATTTTATTACAACAGCAAGCATTTCAAGCACTAAACCCTCGTCTCTGATGGAAATACACCTCCTGATAATACAGCCTCACGCTCCGTACAACAACCAAGCATGCCTTTTCTGAGCCCACGCCACATCCATCCATTGCCACCCTCCAAATCCATCAGGAAACGCCAGTGGACGAGGCAGCTGCTCACAGATCCCCAACTCCAATGGCAAGTGATAAAGGATGAGCTTCGCCTTTACTAGAGAAGCCTCCCCAGCTCCAACGTTCAACCAAACTCCACTTTTTCGGAAGTCGCTGCTGCTTCCCAGGGATTTGCATAACTGTGCCTCTGGAGAATTATGCACAAACGCAAGTTCTGTCTTGCTCACGCCAAAGCAGTTTTCCAGTTGCTGGGAACAGAAAGTTCTGCTTGCAGAGAGCAGCAAGTCGCCTTCACGCGGCAAGAGAAATTACAAACCTACTTTGTGTCCCTTCGGCTAATTAGGGGGGTTTCTCACCACGCAGGCACGTTCCTGCTCCAGGCAGTGCCCTGCGTGAAGTTGTGCAGGACAGCAGCGCTTCTTAGTGACTTTTTCAGATGGGGCTGCCCAGCGAAACTTCACTGGAAACCTCCTGAGGTGCCGGGGGGGCTCTGAAACCAACCCCAAGCGGACACCAACAGGAGCCTGCGAGCGCCGTGCGCTGCTGCAGACCCACTCAGCTATCCTCAGGAGGACAGCACAGGGCTGGGCGCTCGGCAATCCCGTGTGTACCCCCCAGAGCTGCCCGACCAGGAGCTGGTGATGCCGTGGAGAACTCAGCACAGCGACCCAAGGCGCGTTTTGGTGGCCCTTTACCCCTGACACCGCACCCCATGCACCCGGTCACCTCCTGGGGCACGGAGGCAGCTTTCCAACAGCCCTTCTTACCCCGGGGAGCACAGCAAGCAGCAAATTAACGTTAAAACGTTAACGACAGCCTCTTGGGGGACGCTTGGTGTCGCCGTGACACCCCAAAACCCCACGGAACCACGGCCCTGCCCTGCACGGTGCCTCCCAGCCACCTGTCACGGGGCTGTGCGGGGACACCCAGCGCCGGGACAGCTCCTGGGGGAGGGGAGGGGAGGGGAGGGGGACACCCCCTGGGCCGGGGCACCGGGGAGGCACCGGGGGGTCACCGAGCATCCACCCCCGGTCCTGCCAGTCCCGGTTCCCCGCCCCTGCTCCTTCCCGGACCCCCCCCCCCCCCCCCCCCCCCCCCCCGGTAAATCAGAGCCCTCCCAGCGCCCTGCCCTGCCCCCGACCCCATTTACCGAGCCCCTCACCGAGGCTCCTGCCACCTCCCCGAGCCAGCCCCGGGAGCCGCGGTTTGACCCCCCCGGGATGAGGCCCAGAGGCTCCCGGTGCCCCCCGCAGCCCCCCGGGGCCGCCCCCGCTCCCCCCGCCCCGGGCCGGGCCCCTCGGAGCGAGCCCCTCCCCGCCCCCCCCCCCCCTCCGGTACCGACCTGGCCCCGGCCCCGCCGCCGCCGCCGCCGCCCCTACCGCGCCGCTCCGCTCCCCATGCAGCCGCCCCGCCCCCTGCCCCGCTGACGGACAGCCCGCCCGCCAATCGCAGCCGCCGCCCGGCCCTCCCGCCGCCCAATCGGCCGCGGGGGAGGCGGGGAGTGGGCGGGGTCCGGGAGGTGGAGGGGGAGGAGGCGGCCAATCAGGGGGAGGGGGTGGGGCGAAGGGGCGGGGCGCGGGCTGAAAATCCCTTTTGTTTGCGGCGGCGGCGGCGGGGAGAGCGGGCGGCTATGATTGGAGCGTCACTTCCGGTGCGGGAAGGGCTGGGCCGCGCCTCGGGGGCGGGGCCATGACAACAATAGGCGGGGCCTAAGCCTATAGAGGCCACGCCCCCCAGTTAGGCCACGCCCCCTCCCCCGGTACGGCCCCGCCTGGGGGTCCCGGGGCGGTCCCGGGGCAGCCCCGAGCTGGGAGAAAGAAAAGAGAAAGAAAAGAGAAAGAAAAGAGAAAGAAAAGAGAAAGAAAAGAGAAAGAAAAGAGAAAGAAAAGAGAAAGAAAAGAGAAAGAAAAGAGAAAGAAAAGAGAAAGAAAAGAGAAAGAAAAGAGAAAGAAAAGAGAAAGAAAAGAGAAAGAAAAGAGAAAGAAAAGAGAAAGAAAAGAGAAAGAAAAGAGAAAGAAAAGAGAAAGAAAAGAGAAAGAAAAGAGAAAGAAAAGAGAAAGAAAAGAGAAAGAAAAGAGAAATTCACCAGGAGAAGCACTCCGGCAGCCGCTGCTTCAGTGGATGAATTTTCCAACAGTGCTTGAGCGCTTTGATAAGGAGCAGGACTTGGTTTGCTCCTCATTTCCCTCGCAAGGCACTGCTCTTACCTGGCCAGGGCGCACACAAGCTGCAAAGAGAAATTCGCTTGGAAACCTAACAGCAGAGCCCACGGCCTCGTTTTCCTTTAATTACCCCGTGCTGAGTGTGTTGGGAAATTGCTTTCTGACGGAAAATTGCTGCCACAGCTCTGGGACCCTGCTCGATGTCTTTGCTTCTGTAGCTGGGGGGCAGCGGGCAGCACGCGATCGCTTGCACGGCCGCGGGGTTTGGTCCTCGCCTCCTGTGTGAATCCGTCCTGCCACCACGGACGTGTGCTAGGCAACTGCAACTGGGGGTCATCTGTCAGTGGTGATTCTTGAAGAAATTACAGCAAAAAAAAAAAAAAAAAAAAAAAAAAACAACACCGAAAGCCCCAGGATGGGGTTTAATCATTTTGGCAAGGGACCATGCAAGGAAAATAAATCGCACTTTATCCAGAACTGGCTTGTGGAAATTGCATCAAAGAGAGGCTAGAGGCGAAACATCGTCAGCCAGCAGTGACAGCAGACTTATCTTAGATATACGCTTGCCAGAGGTGCCGTGACCCATGGTCTGAAAGCAGGCTGTCCTAGCGAGACGAGTCCAGCTCTGCTCAGCAACAAAACCAGGGGAGAGAATTCTGCGGTGGTCCTCCAGCTCGCGCTTTGCTGTTATAGAAGGCGTGTGTTAAATAAATTCATTCCAAATAGCAAAATAAGTTCGTAAGCATCAGCTCCGCGGCCAATCTGAAATTCCAGAAAGTTTCTTCCCGTTTGACTGAAGCACTTTGTGTTGGGATGAGCAGGGCTGGGGGTGACCGTACCAGCGCTGCGGTTTCCTGGCTCTGATTTTGTGAACATCTCCAATTCGTGGCCAGGCGGCTTCATCTCACTTTAAGCTGACAACAGGCTGTCTGGAGGGAGTTCACAACTGAGAGCAAGTCACATTTTTGTCACGTCCTGATGAGCACAAAAGCACACTTTGAGCCCCACAGGTTTGGTGTCAGAGGAGACCAGAAAACCCCAGTGCCCAAGGCCAGAGCAGTGGTGCCCACAGGTGCTTCTGTTACACAGAAGCCATTCAAACACCAAAAAAAAAAATCCTCCAAAAAACAAAAACTTCTTGCAAATTCCTGTTGTATTTCCCTTGCCCATCATCTCCTTGATGAACCAGTCCTAGCCTAGCTAGGACCTCTTCAGACACAAGCCTTGCTAATATCTTATCTGCATTTCTGCCCTTCTCTGCCTCTTTTCTAACTCAAGCAGAGCTCCCTCTGTGCAGAGTCGTGACTGATATTGCATACGGGACGTGAGATGCAAGATTCTAGCTTGTGTGCACACCTCATAGCTCATGCAGAGTACAGTTGGATGCATAAGCTAATTGCTAATGGTAAAACACTTGCAGAAGGGTTCTGCATCCTATTTGCAGGCCAAAACAATACAGAATAAGCTCCAATTTTCCCAACTGCCACAGGGTGAAAAATATATTGCTTTAAATCTGTCCTGGTCTCTTGATTAGATGAAGGCAAATTACATGTTTTTTCCACCAGTCTATTATTACAGCTTAAACCCTACACATTTTGCTGAATAGATCTGTTTTGCTCGCAGGAATAAACTTCCTTCTGTGGAAGGATAACAGCGTGATTGCATCCGACATCGCAATTTCGGAGCTATTTCTCCAATACCCCTTTTCACACTGATGGTGCAAGGCCCGTGGTTGCAGAGCAGCACACCCACAAGGGCACACTCAGTTTTCTTCCATCTCGGATGGAAGAACAGAGACCTTTGACTGCTCCAGCAGCATCCCCTGGGATTTCAGCGAGGGCAGGATCCCATCCGTGAGGGTCATGGGCCTGGGTCCTTCGTGCCTGGAGAGCACGCTGCATTTAAAGGATGTCATAAATAAGTGTGCAAACCACATTTCCACGCCGGAGGTGAGCACCCTGCTCCTGCCACTTCCCTGGCAGCAATAAGGGGGAGCCTGGCTTTGTGGCAAGGCCTTGGACACAGCCGGGGGGGGCTTGGAGGAGGAAGGAGCCCGGCACTGAGCCACACAAGGTACCGCAGCAGCTGCTCTGCCGACAAATACCCTAATCCCCAAGGGACACTAAAAATAGCCAGCTCCCAGATCAGCCGTGTTAGGCAGTTTTTACACCTAGATGAAAAGCACTTTTAAGACACAGTTTGAAGCATGGCAGTTAGCATATTTCCTCTTACCCCATTTTATTTCTGAATGATGTGAAGCTGAGGGAGCGCTGTGTGCTTCCACCCAGCATTTGCCATCTTATTTTTGATCCTATTTTATTTTCTATTTTATTAATTTAAGCAAGCATCTGTGGAGCAGATGCAGTACTTATAGGTTATCCAAATCTGCGTTTTGTTCCTTCACTGAGCAATCTGGGGGGGAACAAGAAGTTTCTGCTTGCAGTGCTGCCTCGCCGTCTGGGGCCCTGGGTTACTGACATCCGTTACTTCAGAGGGCGAGCACACTGTCTTCTCCTTTGCATCCTATTTTTATTTTGAATAAAAAACCCTTTCTTCAGCCTAATCAAGTTTTGAGCAATGTATTTCTTCTTGGCACCTACTCCCATCATTACTCACAGGCTGTATTTCTCCCATGTCCCACCCACCTGCCTTCACAGTGCGTTATGGATGAAGCACCTTGAGCACATAAAGAAATCCATTTGTTATTTTTAAATCACAATAAACCTGCCTTGTATGGAGAAGGCTTTGGGACTCTTTAACCTCATTTTTCTAGTTCTGGTAGCCAGACAGTGACAGTTCGTGTTTACGTATTTGGTTACATGTTAAATGAAATACTCAAGCCAATTGATGCGACTTTTTGGGACTCAGATAACAGCAGGTGAAAGACTGAGGCAGAACAACTTATCTTTGCTCATAAATCCCAGCGTATCTCCAGGTCCAATTACAAATTCTGCAATTTTAGACCTTCTCCACAGCATAAGATAAACTAAACAGAACATTAGAGGGATGTATTAACGCCGTGGTTTTCCTGCCTGCAGTGTCCTCACAGCCCGGTGCCTTCCACCCCTGCAGCCCCACCAGGAGCAGATTTCCAGTTCTGGTGTGCTCAGGCACACTTGTTGCAGGACACGGTGTGCACATTGTCCTGGGATGTTCCTGAAGGGACTCGGAAATGCTGTTGTAAGTCGGTACATCCACAACCCTCTCGTTGGGCACCAGAGCTCTCAGACTTTGGACCTGAGCGAGGAACAGAGCTGAACCTAACAAGCACACAGACTCGGTAGCACTCGGTTTCCTTTGTTCACCAAAGCCAGCCTGTTCACCCAGGCTGGCTGCTCTGGAGCAAGGACTTGATGAGCTCAATGGTTTTGCCAGCCAGCTCAGACCTTGCCCAGTAACCCCAAACAGCCCACTGCGAGCACCCAGGATCCTGTCTGCAAGAGCAATTTGTACTGATTTTGAGAACATTCCTTGGATGCAGCTCTCAGAAAACCATCTCCTGGGTGCAGCCACCCTCAAAAAGCATCACCTGCAAATGCTGCAGCAACCTGGGTTTGTAAAGTTGATGCAAACTGCCCCCTGGGGTTTGGCCAGGCCACTCGAAACCCACTCTCCTGGTTCTCCCAGGCCCCGCAACAGCCACATTGCCTTCCCAAAGGAGGCGAAGGCTCAGGGTGATGGGGATGCTGCAGCTTCACCTCAAACGCTGAGCACGAAGGTAAGCAGCCAGCAGCCCCGCCGCACCCCAGGGACGAGCTCTGCAAACAGCCTCTCCAACCATCCTGGGAACGGTGAAACGTTTCCAGAGTGTCAGCATTTACTGAGATGCTTTTATCTCCTCGCCAAAAGAGGAAGAGCTGCTGCGTGTCCTGAAAACCTCTTGTGGCATTTTAATTACAGACTCCCAGCAAAACCTTCCTCTCATCCCTGCCAGCCTCTCTCCGCCCCCCCCCCCCCCCCCCAGCACCCTGTTTTTCATTTTTATTGGATTGATCTCCAGGCTGACCACATTTGACAACTGGACATTGCAATCACCATGATTTTTCCTTCTCTTTATTAGAGATGCTTATGACGAGAAAATAGCTGCAGCAATTGCTGGGGGCCGCTGTCTTTGCAAGAGGGCCCCACAAATCCCTGGGGGCCGGCGTATTGCAGAGGGCACACCGAGCAGGGATGAGCACTCACCAGCATTTTTCCTTACACATATTCTACTCCAAAAGTGTTTTTCTCTAGAATTGCTGGCCAAGGTAACCTTCCAGGGCTCTGCACCATGCAACCTCTGCAGCTGGGGGTTCCCTGGGGGAAAGGACCCAGCCTCGATTTTTTTGTCTGTGCTGCATCTGCATGAAATGCTCTTGGTTTGGGCTGTTTGCTGGCTGTCAGGCAGCCTGCTCGCATGGCACAGCACGAGCTCCAGCCCCAGCCATGGGGAGCCACGCCACCACTGTGCCAGAGCAGCTGGGGAGCGCTGAGCCCCGCTGCTCCTGCCAGCCCATTGGTTTGTTATATTTCTCCCTCATGGAAACTCATTTATTATTTTACATTACTGTCTGAAGCCTGGGAGCATCTCTTCCTGCATTTAAAATAGGAGGAAAAAAACCCTCCCTCTGCAAAATTCACATGCAGGCTTGGCTCTCGCAGGCTCACGGAGCTGGGCTGGGGAGGCTTGGCCGAGCCCATTACACCAGCAGAGAGATCTCAATTTAAATAGCAGTTAATAAAAGATGGCTGTACAGGGCTGTAAGCATCCTGACACTTGATTAATTGTACTACACACAGTACACCTACCAGCACTGGAACAAACACACAAACACTGAAAAGGAAGTAATTAACTCAAACTCAGCCAGCTGGTAAGCCTCGACGTGGCGCAAGCTGCCAGGCGCGGGGAGGGAGCAGTGTTTTCGGAGTTTGAATTTCCTCTGCTTTGTGCAGCCTCTTGCTGCGAAGGCACAAAATTCACCTCAACCAGGAGATGGATCCGGAGCCTGGACCTGTGAGGTTCTGAATCCCAAATCTGGTGGGGAAAGCCCAGTGTCTGCACAACCCTTCAGCACCCGGGGGCTGCATCCTGGCACCCCTGGGTCGCAGCCATGTTTGAGCTGCTCCAGGGGCAGGCAGCAGCCAGGGGCTTCGAGGTGCTTTGCCAGCTGCTGCACCAGCTCAAGAAAGCCTTGAATAAGATGTCCTTAAACCCACCTCACTGCACCTCCACAAGCGTTCAGGATTGAGGCCTTTCCTCCCATAAGCTGCAGTCCCAGCCTTGCCCTTGGAGGCGCTCACCCATACCTGCACCAAAAACCTCATACTCGGGGCCTTCCAAACCACGCAACAGGAGCGAGGCTCCTCCAGCCCCTCACAGCCATGGGTTTATCAGAGCCTCCCCCCGAGTCCCCGGGGAACAGCAGCCGCAGGA
The DNA here is from genome assembly GCF_009819795.1 of Aythya fuligula. Lineage (NCBI taxonomy): Eukaryota > Metazoa > Chordata > Aves > Anseriformes > Anatidae > Aythya > Aythya fuligula. The sequence continues at coordinate 1,916,284 of NC_045583.1, read as the reverse complement.
GGAGCCTGGTGCAGCTGCATGAGGGAGGCCGAGCTCAGAGAGGTCCTGGTCCTCCTCCAGCCACCTGCAGGACGCAGGGTGGGATCAGGGCAGGATGCTGGACATCACCCAGTAACAATCCCCACCAGCACCATTCATTGTCAGCCACCATTTAAGGCTTTACAGCTTGCAAATTCATTCATTCGGAGGAGAATTCGGAAGAGGTTCCTGCCCCAGCCCAGCTGGGAGCCCAGGCTCTGCAGGGCCGATCCTGTACATGACTCAGGGCCCCGGGGTCATCTTGCCCAGGCCACACACCAGCACCTTCGTAGGGCATCCTCTGCCCACAGGAACACTTTGGCTGTCATCTCCTTCCTCACCTCTGTGTTTCTGAGCCCTCCACGCCGTCTGCCAGTGACAGCAAAACCCTCCAGCAGCTCCCTCTGACTCCACATTTCTTGGCTTTTGTCAGTTATTTGTGTGCCAGCTCTGCTGCTATGTTAATGTGCTTCGAAGGGTTTCTCTCAGCAGGCAGAGCTGCACCGAGGGCTTTCCTAATGGGGATCAATGGGGCAGAAAGAAAACACAGAGCAGTGCTCGGCAGCAGCCCGTCCTCCAGGAGGCTGCTGTGACCAACTGCTCTGCCATAACTCCTCCCTCACCCCGAGCAGGGAAAGCTGCACCACCACCAAAAAGCGAACACAGAGCACCAATGAGCCACAGAATGCCTGGCGCCCTCCCCTCCTTTACTCCCAGCTCCTTTACTCTCATCCCAGGAGCTTCACAGCCCCCTGTTTTTCCAAGGAACACGACAGACGCCAGGCAGTGCTAGTTCAGCTCCAGCAGAGGAGCAAAAGTCACCGAGAGCACCAGTCCTGCTGCTGCAGGGGCTCTGATTACATCTGAGCTGCGAAGGGGGAATGAAAAAAAAGGAGGAGGAGGGTGGGAAAGGAGAGTTTTAAAGGCCACAGGCAACGAGGCCAGTCAGGAAGAATAACAGCAGCCCCAGCCCGTGTTAGGACTCCACTTATAAATAACTTATGGAAGGCAGCTACGAGATCAGTGTGATTTCATACACGATTAAACCGCAGCTCTCAGAGACCGGGGGCTGCCGAGAAGTGCGATTTCTGGAGGCCCTGCTCCCCCCAAACCCTCTGACCACACACACCCCTTCCACATTACACCACTCAGCAGCTGGACCATGGGGGCTGGCAGTGAGGTGGGGGCTCCCCAGGGCCCCTCATCCCCCAGCCCTGCCCCGCCAGCACCACGCACCATGCTCAGCATCCCTGCACCCAGCACCGCGCACAGCTCGGGCATCTCTGGCACCGCTCTGCTGGTGGAAAGCAGGGACTGACCCCCCCCTGCTCTCAGCCCTTCAGCAAGGCAGAAAACACGAAGTGAATTTTCACAGGATTTTATTTTTTTCCTTTTTTTTTTTTTTTTTAAACCAAGACCTCTGCCAGCACAAGCTGTCCCAGCCTGGCAGTCCTGCAGCGTGGGCTCACGCGGGTGAGAGGCAATTAGGGATTAGCGCGAGGTGAGTGTGGGAAGCGAGATCAGAGCTGCTCATCTGACATTTCTGCCTCTCCTCCCCCAGCCTGCAGGGAGGGCCGAGAGCACACGCTTCCCTGGTTATTGGCTTTCAGGAACCTTTGACATTCACATGCTCTGCTCTCGCTGGGAAGGAGTCCAAGTGCAGTTTGTTCTCAAATTGCCAATACAGACAGTCTGCTCTTTGTCCGACCTCGGAGCGCAGCCCCCAGCCCAGGCAGCTGCACACCGCTGCTATCCCAACCCTGTGCATCACCAGGACACCCTGGCAGACCACGGGCAATCCCAGTTGGGGCTCAGCAGTGTGTGTGGGACCAGGCTGAGAAGCAGTGGAGCCAGGAGCCCAGCCCCACGACCCCACCACGAGCCCTCCCCAGCACCGCGAGGAAGCCACAGCGTGAGGGATGCGCAGCAGAGGACGGATGCTTTTTAACACCATGGCCTCATGTTCTGATCCACACACGTTGGCTGTGCTCTCATCAAACCTCTGATCCATTAACTGGAGAGGCTGCTTCCCCCGGAGATGAGCTCAGGTGGAAACGCACCGTACTGGAGAGCTCGGTGCAGCAGTTTGTGCTTGAAAACTGCCTGCTTTGTGGCAGCCGGTGCTGGAGGCGGCATGCTGAGGAGCAAACTGTCCCTGCAGAGGACACATCACCACCCTGGGCTGCACAGAACCTGTGCCCTCTGTCCCTCTGCCAACCAAGCCTCAGAATCGGGCACCTCAATAAGCACTGACAACACCCAGCACAAGCTGCGTGGGGCAGGAAATGTCTCTCACTCCTGCACAGGGCTGCAACCTGCTGCTGACGCCGTGCATGCAGATGTTACAGCCTCGCCCTTGGCGCACCCAGCCCTGCTCCCTGGCAGCAGCAGCTCTCCCAGCCCAGGGCTGTGCCACCGAGCAGCACGTCGGCAGCCACCTCCAGGTCAGAAATGAGACCCAGCGAGCGTAGCACAGCACGGCACGATCAGTGCACAGAGCTGTCAGGCATCGCTGCGAGGGAAATTGAGAGAAATTTCACGTGCACGCTCCACAAAGACCAAAATGCAAGATAAACAACAGGGCACGTAGCCACCAGGAACACATTCAGTTTTCCCTCTCTCAGGCACTTGCTATTTTCACAAAGGCGATGAGAGGGGGGCGAAAAAAAGAACATTCCTGAACACAAACAAACCCAAACAAAGCCTGGGTAGCAGTAAAACCCAAGGCTGGTGTTTTCTCCCTAACACATTCAATAACTCAGATGCAGAAGGAAGCAGCAGGGTCAAGCACTAAAGAATATTTCTTAATCTACGGTTTTAGATCTTAAAAAATTAATACGGGGACTGGCTAGGATTACTTCCATTTCTCAGGCAGAGAAGCAGAGGTGCAGCAGGATGGCTGTACAAGATGCCTGGACAGGAGATGGAGTGTAAGGGCAAGTCCTTGTTAAAATATGGACAGCACAGGGAATGGGCTAATGCATTACAGGTACTCATGAGAAGTACCTGGGAAAGATAAGGGGTGACTGTTTCAATCTGGTAGCTATAAGGTTTAAAACTCTCGGTAAGTGAATATTCCTTTCCCAGAAAGCATAAATTACCCTGCACTTCAGCAAAGTCACAATTGCATTAAATCAGTGAGAGGGAGTCAGGCTCTCAAACCTTTTCACGTGGTTCAGGAAATCACTGGTTCGTGGGGAAGCAAACTGCAGCATCAAATTCTGCCATGCACCATGTACCAGGAGCTCGAATCTCTTTGCAAGTGATGGATGGCAGCCTGGATGCCGCTCCAGAACTTGGTTGAGTTCTCATTTTATTACATCTGCTGAGAAAATGCAGCTGAGTTTTTATTACCCACAGGAAACCCTTTCTCTAGAACATATAATAGTTCATTGAAAAAATGACTCATTCAGTTTGATAATGAGAGGACACTTGTGTGGCCACCCCTATTAATTCCAGGCCAGCCTGCTTGAGTCCTTGCTAATTCAGTGCTGAAAGTCCCAGGGCTTGCCAGCATGCATGCGTAATTATGCCGGCAGCCACCTAAAAGATCTTCCTGAAAAAACACCAATGCAAAAGGGAGCTCAGAGGTCAAATTTCCATAAAGTCCACACAGGTAAATCTCAGGGCATTGCCAAGGCAGCCCGTGGTCGGCGTGACACAGTATGCCACCTCACCCCCTCCCAGACACAGCGAGGAGGAGGAGGACAGGTAAGGAAAATGCCCCAAATGTGTGTATATTATAATAAAATATAATAATGGGAGCCAGAGGGCATTCTCTCCATCCGCCTGTGATCCAGGACGGGAAAAGGGAGAAATACAAATGGAAAGCTGCTGTCTTGATGGCTTCACCCTTTCTGTTTGTTGGATAAAAGTTACCCTCCAGGCTTGGCTTCGTGATCTCTCTGATGAAAGTTTGCTCAGCAAGAAGAAAGGAGGCTGGGAAGGGGCACGGAGACCGTTTGGATAAATGTCCCGACGCTTCTGCGGGGAGCCAAGGTTCAGCCCCACAGCACGAGGCAGTGAGGGGGCTGGCCTGGTATTGTCATGCAAGTCAGGCTTGCTCACATTTAGTGGATTACATTAGAATTTGCATTCAGGAAACGTGATTTGAAATAGTAACCACAAACTTTATCAGTCTAGTATATAAAGTAATTTGCATAATTTCCTATTTGCATGGGGCTCCTATTTTTTTCCCCTCCTTGTATGATCAAATAGACCTACTTCCAGATTAAACACATTTCAAGTTTAGGGGATTAACCTGCCTGCAAGAAGCAACACTGCTGACTGCTTGTTATCTATAAAATACAACTGCAGTGTCCCTAGAAGCTGGAGAAATCCCGTTTTTCTCCCTTCTTTGTCACAGGGAATGGCACCAGCACCACGTCAGGGGCCTGAGAGGTGTCACGCAGTGCCAGCCCAGGACCCCCAGTGCCAGGGGGCAAGGGGAAAAGCTCCCCCAGCCCCAAATGGGCGGCAAAACACTCGAGAGGCCGGTGGAGGGGCAGCAGGGACGGGGCTGATCTGCACATCACACACATGGGTGCGCCGCCTGCCTGCGCTCGGAAAACCCATTTCTCATTGCTCTGCGCCCGTGTGGGATCATCGGCAGCACGGGGCAGCATAGCCCATGCCAGAATAGCTCTGCGTGATGGAGGAGCGGAGGTTGATGCCCAGAGGGTGCCAGGCAGGGCCATCTGGGGGCACAGAGCCCTGCTGAGCACTGGGGCTGTCCCACTGGGAGCACTGGAAGGCCCCAGCCCAGGCAGCTGCCCGGTAGCACAAAACAAAGCGACTGGTTTGGTGCCAAAGCTGCTCCGTGCAACCGTGGCGTGTGCTCTTCAGACAGATCTAGCTGATCTCAATAACTGAACCAATTCCAGTTTTCTCCTGATTTATTTTGGTCCCGAAAGCAGACATCGAATTTCAAAGCAGGGACGTGGCACTGGCTCACACCACAAATAGTTCCTCCCCTAATGGGCAGAGGCAGGCAGAGCTGCCTTCCTATAAACTGGTAATGGACCTTCATTTTGAAGATTACTTTATGAGTGTTATAACTCCTAAACTGCCACCAACAATAGCTCGTGAATGCACTGGGCTGTGCTTTCCACCAGCATTTTCTTAAATGGAGACAGCAATCAAAGCCGGGTCTAAATTCACTCTCCATCCATTATCGATTTTGGTTGCAGGAGAAGGCAGTGCACACGCTAAACTTCGCATTATTTGAGAAGCAATGTAACGGCACACATCCCTGCATAACTCACTGTCAGGTCCAGGCTGCAAATACAGATCTAACAACGAGACAAATAAAGAATATGGGCTGTTTATAGCTCGGTCCTTATCCCCTGGTAATCAATATGGCTCATTAGGTTTATGAGACAATCATGTCTTCTGCTACCCTGGCCTAGAACCTTTGAGTAATGGCTTGCCAATGCCAAGTAATTATAACAATGTCTTGCAAGTGAAGCAGAAACAACCAAGTAAACTGATTTAGAGCAGCTTAATCGGGCTGAGTTTTCCTTGAGCTCTGTTCCCACTGTTCTGCTTCTAACTTTGTCAGCCCGAACCGACGCTTTATTAGATGGTCTCATTAGGTTCCTGTGCTGGGGACTCGGGGAGCGTTCTGCTTTTGCCCAGCAATATATCAGGCTCATTCCTCTCCCTCTCTCCTGTCACCTCTTTCTGCTGTGCCTCCGCTTCCAGCTGTGGATGCTGTTGCTGCGTGTCGGCACCAGGGTGCCTCCCAGCCCCACCATGGTCAGAACCGTGTTTGGCCTCAGGTTTCTGGTAGGCAGAAATGACTTTTTTCCTCCACCATCACAGGGGTAAGAGAAGGGGCTGCAAGGGATACAGGAGCTATACACCGTCCCCAAAATGACACAGGGCATTGATCCCTGGTGCTCCCAGCCCAAGCTGTTCCTCAGCCACCTTCCTCACACTGCAGCTGTCTGTGTGCAGCAGAGAAAATAAGAGAAGGGGAAACCCAGCAGAAGACACTGCCACCTCTGCAACTGTACTTCTAAAAGTGACGCCAGCCCCCCCAGAACTGCTGGATTTCCTCCTCCTTTCCAGGTCCCTGCTCACTGATTGTGCCCGTATCCTGGCTGCAGGGCACCAGCCTGTGTTTTCATGCCGTGTTGGTTCAGGCAGAGCTCTGTCACCCTCCCAGTCCGAGAACACAGCCTTTAGGTTAGCAGTTAATAGTTTTTCTTATGACTGCGATTGCGAAAGGTCAGTGCCACGTGTTGTTGTACTAGGGCACGGACTCCTTCAGAAAAACGCATTCCTCTGTCAGGGTTTGGCAGTTCGATGGCTTGGAAATAAATGTGGGATGCTCTTGGGACTCAGGGTAATGATTAAAGCAACAGCAATTACAAGAGCAATGCTATTAATAAAGGGGCAGCGAAACGGCCAGGCCCGTGAGCCAGAGGCACTCCTGCTAGCAGCAAGCTGCCCCTCAGAAATATCAGAAATATTTCTGATATTTCATACCCCTTTCCTTCTTGTTTTCTTTTGGAAAAGCAGCTGCTGGGAGCCCTACAGCACCTGCAGGGGTCAGCCCCTCCTAGAAGCCCAGTGCATTCCCTCCTGCTCTGCTCACCGCAGCTTCTCTGGCTCCGTACTCCTGCTCTCATCCCAATATTTGCCCCACAAACAGTAAACTATAGTGTTTAGTTCCATCACGAGCTGGATGCGTGGCACAATAGCCAAGGGTAACTCCTTTTTTTTGGAGCAGAGCAGCCACTGACAGTTCGATCAGAGCAGGGGAGCTGCGAGCACAGATGAGCTGCCAGCAGCGGAGCTGGGCAGAGCCCCCACGGGAGGCTCAGAGAGGAGAGTTTCTCACCACCAGCCTCTGCATTTTGGGGTTTCCCCGTGCAGGAGACCCCCTTCTGACCATGCTGCCCTACTGCTGGTCCTGTCCATCCCCTGTTCCCTGTTCCCCCACTACACCCAGACGCTGCCCTGGTGAGGGCTCTGCAGGTTACCACCTTGGCAAGGCCTGGATGTTTGTGCACACATAAGCCTTGTCACGGCTGATTTTATTTATTGTTGTAGAAGTGTATTTCCAAATAAAACAGAAAGTGAACAAATAAACGGGGTGACAGAGCTGTAAAACCATGCCTGCTCATTCACTTGAAGAAAAGCCTGCCTGAACTAATTAACCTCTGAAAGCCTTGCGCTGTTCATAAACAAGCCAGGAATTAATACGGTTTTGTTTGTTTGTTTTTCCTCCAAACCACCAGCGTACGCCACTAAATCTTTATTGGGCAGCAAAAAAAGAAATTGCTTCCCTTTCTAGATTAGGAGCAACAACAAGAAGCAGCAGCTGAACTGTCTGGATGAGAACGAAGTGCAGGTTTGTCTCCTGCTCTGGCTGCCCGCCACGGGCAGGCACGTGCCGAAGGGGTGAGCTCTGCATGCATGGAAGGAGCTGCAGCTCCCGGCACCAAAACAATTCCTCCTTGCACCAAATCTCCTTGTGCACCCAGCCTTGCTCTGCTATGGAGCAGGATGAGGGGCTGGGGGCTCGCTTCTCTTCTGCAGCTGCAGAGGTGAGCACAAAAACCAAGGAGCGACACCAGGGGCACAGGAGATGGTGGAGCTGGGTGCAGGACCCGCAGCTTTCATGGAGAGCAAATCCCACGGCAAGTGGGCACCTGAACGGGGGCTGCTGGCCCCGCACACGCCTGTATGTGCAGCAACAGTGGAGTGCTTTTATTTCGGACAAGCCCTTCACATTTACTGATCACACACGCATAAAGGGAGACTTCAAGAAAAATGGAGAGGGGACAGAAACACAAATCAAGGAGTAACATTTTTGAAGGAGAAATTATAAATTGCAATTTAATCACATAATCACTTTGACACTCTCAAGCAAGCTAATTTCTTCCCTTGCCTCATTTCACCCACTTGGCAAGATGAATCTTAATGAATAATGTCCTATGAATATTTAATTTTTTGATCAATTTGACTTTTTTTTCCCTCATATCCCTACCTGCTGGATGTGTAAACCAGTTCTCCCCCTCTTTTTCCTCTCTCAGGGATTCAGAGACCTGTTTTCTCCACCTAGTGGGCAGAGAGCCTCTCACCAGGGACTCGGGTCCGGAGCCTGGTGACAATGACAGTGAGAGCCGCCACCCTGCACACGGACACAGAGAAACTTCCTCAGCACAGGAAAACTTTGCAGACAGACAAGCACATTGATTGCTGAGAACTGCGGATCTTTATTGCCAATTGATTACCTCTAATGGCTTTAAAGCAATTTAAATATAACTGGACAGTTTGGGTAGGAATTGGAAGCCTGAGGAGAGGGCAGTAACGATCTCCTTGCTAACGACCGCGGGCAGGCAGGTGATGGGCACGCTCGGAGGCAGGGGGCCCATTGACCTGCCCTTGACTTCCCGGCACGATCCATCCACACCGAACGAGCGCGTGCAGGTGCTGGGGAACAGACCTCGCACTGGAAGCCTTTGGATTTGGGTTTCCTCATGTTTGTGCTGAGGATCGCCAAAATCAGGGGTCTGAAGGGGAAGCTGCCCTCCAGCTCAGGGTATGTTCTAAGCTGGCTACGTGTGGCACACAAAAGTTGCCACAGCCGCCGTGCTGCAAGAGAACAACAGGTTGTGTTTCTGTGGCTCTGGTCATTTATTTTATTAAGTGAGGTATTCAGGCCAACTGCAGGAATTCCAGGAACTTTTGGCCTTCTTACTCACACATCAGGAGAGAAACATGCCTGGGGCTACAAGGCCACATTTGTAGCACCCCACAAGGTTCACATGGGCTCCAGGAGAGCCTCGGTGACCGCTGCCGCACCTCAGCCTCTGCTCCGCACGTGGCTTCCTAACACATGGGGGATTGCTGCGTAATGAGATTTGCGCTTTCTATAAATTATTCAAAAGAAATTCTGAACTACAATTTATGAATTTATTGCAGAGGACAAATAAGAAATTTGAGGCTTGTTTTGTTCCAGAAGCAAACAAGCCGCTAGTCTTACGAGGAAGAGGCACAGCGACCGCTGGGTGAGCAGACGTGCTGTTCTCCCAGTCCTCAAATATTCACCATGAGCTTACAGAATGCGTGTTTGCTGCCTTTTAACTGCCCGAGATTATGCAGAATGAGCTGGACAGGCCTCAGCCCTTAAGTCCCTAGCAGTTCCCATGCAGTCTTGGCATCCTGGCTGTGACCCCAGCCCCTTCTCCCTCCCCAGCCCCAGCCCAAGGGGCTCCCTGCTCCTCCTGCCACAGGCACCAGCACAGCCAGCCCCGGTCTGCCCGGGGAACAGAGATCCATCCCCAGGGGTGATTTGCTTTATTGATTGCAGCTAATGAGGCCGAGGAGCCTGCCGGAGCCCTCTCATTGCCCTGCTGCTCCAGCCCCGCTACTTCAGGAACAACTGTGACAAATCAGCAGAAAGGCTTTACTTGAATTCATCACCCAGTATTTAAATCTGCCAACTGTGTGAGCAAGTGATAGGCTCTAAGGGTGGCTGGCACATGCCTGTTTGTTTAATCTGTTTATTAAAACCGACAGTCAAATCGCTAGAAATACAGCTGAAACGCCTCGGTGAATCTAAAAGAGGAAGAACAAGCCTGAGTGCTGCAGCACAGAGGGCTTCCAGGCTCTGTGACGAAGGGCAGGAGGACCCGTGAGCTGGGACCAGTCCCCTCGATGCTGCATTTTGCCAGGCAGGAGCAGAGCAGGGCTGGACGGGATGTCCCATGCAGCCGGGGGCTGCAGAGACACGACAGGAGCCTGGAGCGAGGACAAGCCTTCACTTGGGCCAGGCAGCCTGGACAGAGCACCCAGGCCATGCTGAAACACAGGCAACTAACACTCGTAACATGCTGTTGAGCACAAAGATACTTTCTCATTCTCTACTTTTCTATTTATTTATTTTTTTACCCCCAGAAATAGGCATTAATTCACCGGGTCCTAATTCATCCCCCGCATTAAAAGCAGTCAAACTACTGGCTTCCTGCATTCATCATCTCTCTGGTAGCACCTCCAGGCATTTTATCAGGATTTTTCAAGCAGCACAGAGAAGTGAGTGGCAGTTTATAAACAGAGTTCAGTCCCTTTAAGATGATCAAAGAGAGAGACAACTGCGTTTTATCTCTCTCAGCTATACTTCGGCACAGTTTGTCTCTGATGATGAAGATCCTAAAGCTGTCTCCTGGAGTGGGTACCAGCAGAGAACAGATTGCACGGACAAGCCAGCTTGAGCTGGAAGACAGAAATAATTCCTGTGCTTGAGCATTTGCTGGGTGCAGGGGCTGAAGCCTCACGCACTTGGTGGTGGGGACGATCCCTGCAGCTCCTCTGGAAATGATGCTGAAGCTGGGGAGAAGCAGAGCAGCCCGAAAGGAGCCCAAAAGGCCAGCAAACCCCGCTGCTGCCTGGCTTCAAAGTGCTGACCCTAATATTGGCAGAGCATGACAATGAGCCCAAAGGAAACCTGTTTAAAACAGTTTGCGAGATGCCATTTTCTAGAGGTATTATTACGTTTGATTACTCTGCATTTAATACAAATCGAGGTGACGATCCCTGGTGGCACAGCCCACCTGACAGGATTTGACCAGGCTCTCACAGAGCACCGAGCCTCTACCAGGACACTGCCAGCTGCCTTCACACTGCAGCCTGGCTGCCCACAAACACATCATCTCAAGATCATCCTAAATCCTGCCTCCCTGGGCCGAAAGCACTGACAGAACTGTAGGGCAGAGACCAAGAACGCTGTTTGTAAAGGCAGCTGTTGGGAACCATTCCAGGCAAATCAACACGTTGTTCGTAATTAAATAATTCAGCATTTACATTTACAAGCCAATACGGGATCCTCACCTCCCTGTACATGCTGAACCCCCAAAACAGGCAGCCCCAGCCCCATCTCGGAGCTCTGCCCCGTGACCTCTGCCTCTCAACATCCACCCATCCTTGGCAGCTCACACCAACTTAGTCCTGCACAGACTTTGAGGGTGAGAAATCCTTCCTGCCTAGGAAAACTTCAGCTCGGATTTATCTGTGTTATTTTAAAGCCTCATCAGCGTGGTTGCTGGGTGCCGCTGCACTGAACTGCACCGCTCTGAAACCATCCCAGCTTCGTTGCCCTTGCTGTGCTTCCCCTCCCCTGTCCGGTTACACGCCGGCTAAAGCATTTTTCTTCATTTGCAGGAGCAGTGGTAGTGCTTAATGAGGGGTGCTGTGTGCTGACTTCCCCTGCTAATGGGAGTCAGTTCATTATAATGAAGGGCTCCTCTTTAGAGCACGGCTTCATGCTATGCAAAGGCCTAAATTTTACCACAAGGATTTTAATTTGGGATTAACCGATCGGGAAATTAGATCATTTGTTACATCAATCATCCTGCGCTCCGTGTGCCTTTATGCTCCAGAGAGCTGCGCTGCAGAGGGGCAGCGAGAGGCAGGCACCAGGGCGCGGGGACGCTGCTGGCAGGATGGCAGCGAGCAGTTTGAGCCCTGAAGCTTTCTCTTCGGAGGCTGCCTGCTAACAACCAGAGCTTTCCTCCAGCAATGACTTTGGTTTTTAAATTATCTCAGTTCGCAATTCTCTTCTATAATTTACGTACACTTGCTCAGCTGCTCAATCTCTGTGTTTTAAACAGGAAACGCTTCTATTGCATGGCACGTTCCTCTTCCCTTTTGGATGATCCTGCTCCCTAGGAGTGTATTTTCTCACTTGCCTAGGTAAACTTTACCTAGCGGAGTAATTCCTTGAGACTCAGTGAAGATAGCCACCTGTGTAATCACTTGCAAATTGTCCTCACAAAAAATAATCCCTGTTACCATTAATGCTTTTGCTAGCAAACTGGCTCGCAAGTATGCTCTCAGCACAGAAACACAAAGCATGCATAGACACAGATGCAACAACTTTGGAAGACCTTAGAAGTCTTACCATACTTTCAGTACAGGTATGGATTCAACATAAATCTTTCTTTAAATAATTTTGATCCCAAAACTTACTTTTTTGCAGTCCAAACTAATGTAGATCTCAGCAGAGCTGCTGCAGACTGATGACCCCCAAGGCTCTCTGTGACCATCACCAGGTGTTGCTGCTGGCACTCAGTTTATTGACTCTTGCTTCTCCTTTGGCAGCTGCTTTAAATCAAAACCAATTAATAATGACACTCAGTATTCTGCTATTGTTTAGTGTGTGGGGATGTTGTATTACGTGATTCTGTTTCGGTTTCAAAAGTCAGGAAATCATATGCCTATAGAATAAAAGTATCCCGTACCGTACTACGAGTTCCAGACACAACCCAATTTGTACAGTGAGTCAGCCTGGCAAGCAGGTGCAGACGTTATGTTACTTGTACTCGGGAATTCTTCAGAATTGCAAGCTACTTCCAAAAGAAATCCAAGCAAAATATTTACCTGCTACAAGCAGTGAGAAGTCCTTGCCCAAGGTCAACAGCAATTCATTAAAGTATCAAAACAAATACACTGGCGTATACAAACATATTCGTGTGTGTGTGTCTTCATCCAGGCATACGCAAGCACACACACCACATATCTTATAAATTATAGCTTTTTGCTTTCATTTCTAGGGCAACATTTAATAGAAGATGCAACATAATAGAAAGCCAGCTGGGGAAGTCATGATACAGCCAAGGTCCCAGAAAGTCAATTACACTGTAGGAGAGGATGAAGATAACTAATGAGATTTGCATGGAAATAACTGATCTCCCGATATAAAGGATCACACAGAATATGCCAGCAGACAGTTGCTGAAGGGAAAGGTAAAGACAGGGGATCAGAGTACACCAGACATGGTTGTTGTAATAAGCATCCCTCTATTCCTTTGTTAGAGCCCGCCGCACAGGAGACCGAACCGGTGGAGATCTGGCTGCATTCTTGCAAAAGCCATTCATTGAAAATTAATGGCAGTTTAAGTTTTCAATTAAATTTTAATTTAAAGTCCATGACTGGTGCAAATCAGCATAGTTCCACTTGTGTCAGTGATTTATGTTATCTGAGGATTTGGCCCAACAACTTGAATAAAAGCCCTGGCAAAATATGCTGCAACAGAGATCCTGAAGCCAGATTCCGAAATGTTTAAGCCCTGAAAGGTGCAGATAGGCACGAAATCAATGAGAGTCAGGGACTTCTGAAAACTCCATTAGGTGCCTGTCTGCATCTTCTGAAGTTTAAAAATCTGGTCCCAGGCAATGCTTCACTGTAAAGGGAAAAGTCCCACAGCCCCTGAACCCCCTGCTGTGCTACAGGTGGAGCCGTTCAGGGCAGCGCTCAGGCTGAGGGCTGAGATCCCTGATATTTGAGGGGCTCCAAGCAAAAAAAACTTCGCCCAGCAAACTTGGAGCTGGGGCCAGGCTGGTCCACGAAGCTGGGGCTTGATCCTGCAGCTGGCTCTGCCCCTGCCCAGGGGCTTTGCAGGATTGGGCCCAGCCCTTGTGGTCGAGGAGGTTGCGGGGAGGGCAGACGGGAGAGCATCACCCCCCTGTCACTGCGAGGGCACAGGTTTTCAAAGAACATCTAATTGATTGCTGACATTTGATTTTGCAGTCAGTCTTTTACTTATGAAGGATTTAACTGGCTTTTCTGCAATCCTGCTCCCATTTTTGCATGCTTTGCCTGTTTTAGCATCAGCCCTTTACAACCTAAACCTTGGGATAAAAACTGGAATCAGACCTCTAAAATGGTTGAAGAACATCTCCCCCGTGTTACAGGCTATAAAATAATTTGCCATTGAGACATTACATATCATTAATAAGCCATTACTGCCATATTTTCAGTAAATAATGCACTCAATTAACAGATTAACAGTAACCGCAGAGGAACCACTGGTGGAGGTGCTGGGGGCACTGGGCACCCCTCCAGTGTGGGCACACTGGTGCCACCGCTGCAGTCGGGCAGCAGAAAGTCGGGTCCCTTTTCCTTCAGGTATCACTGCCGGCTGCAGCAGCCCTTGGCCAGGAGAGAGGTGGCCAGAGATGCTCAGTGAATAGCCTGGGTGGCTTCATGCCAGCCACTAAAAGGTGAAGAAACCCCAAATCCTCACAGAGCACCTTTCAGGATGCTCGCCGGGTGCTGTGCTGCAGCGAGCGGCTACAGGGACACGAGTGGTGCCACCACAACACATCGGGTGGCACTGGAGCGTGGTGTGTGCAGTGATGGGAGCTGGAGAGGAGCTGCAGGAGCTGCAGGAGCGGCAGCAGCACAAACCCTCAGTGGGCCGTGAGCCCCAGGCCGCTGCCAGCTCACGTCTCCGTAAGGCGCTCGCTGGCGGGAGGCGCCGAGCTCTCCTGGGGTGGAAATGAGGCAGATTCCCCGAGGAGCCAAATCTTTGTGTAGGATCTCATCCCTGCTAGGAGGAAAATGAAAATGAACTGGCTATAAATAACCTGCCGTATCCTGCGCGTGGCACCTGCTGGGAATATTGACAAGGCAGCCTGTTTTGCAGGAGAATGGCAAACAGAGCTGGGCAAAGCCTGCTCTGTGCAGGGAAGCTCCTGGCCTGGCCCCACGGTGCCACTCCTGGCACACTCGGTGTCCAGACGTGGTTCTCAGGTGTGTTGGCATTCAGCCCCCAGCATGGCTGCTCCGCCGGCTGTGGCTGCATCCTCTCCTGGTGCCCTCACCGTGCTTCTGCACCACGCACACCGGGATGGAGCAGGGGATCTTCAGCGATGGGCAGGCTTAGAAATAAGTCCTGATCTTGGCCAAGGTAGTAAATGCCAACAAAAATTTAAAGCAAAAAAAATAAAGAAAACAAATCCAGAATTAAGTGTTCCTAGTGCACCAATTCTCCAGGCTTTCCTTTCCTTGGAAATGACAGCTAGCTGCGCTTCTCTTCGGTGTGATGGACGTAGGGTGCTCTGAGCAATGAAAAGGCACCCTCTGCTTTACCTGAGCCTGCACCAAGAAGCCCTGAGCACGGAGTGAGCATGCGATGCACAGCTCGTGGTGCCAAGCCCAGCACTCAGCGGCCGAGCAGAGAAACTTCGCTCCCCCGGCCGGTTGCTGCGTGGCTCGGTGCTCCGGGCACTGGCCCTGCACCAAAGGGGAGTTTTCCTCCAAGTTTCCCTTCCTGCACTTCTCCCCTCGGGCTCTGATCTGTGATGGGTGCAGAATGAGGCCCCGTGACAGGGACACGCAGTCCCCGTCACATCCCCACCGTGGGGCTGGGCAGCAGGAGGAGGAGGAGGGCTCTGTGGCTCCTTTCCACCCCATTTAATAGGCCCGTGGCAGGAAATTTAATAAGTTAGGAAGTTTTACACACTCTTTTTCTTTTTTATATGTAATGTAGTCATTTCTCAACGTGCCGTTCTCAAGAGGTTCTTTTTTTCTCCTTACTGTTGAAAATTTAGCTGGATTGAGTCATTATTCCTGATGTTCCACAAGTCCTGCTCTGAATATTTTTAGAGGAAAAAAAAAAAAAAAAAGTGAGATTTCTGTTCAAGACTTTTTTGTTTATAAATTTTGCATAAATTTCCAATACAAAAGCAGCAAAAGGCATTTAACTGAATCTTTTCAAGAACAGGAACAGCTTGTGATGTGCAGAGCAAAACCACTGGGCTTAACAAGCTCAGAGGTTGGAGGAGAACGAAGCAATTAAGGGGATGGAGACATGTGGAAATGAGGGTCACCCGCGCCTTACAGAAACCCAGCACAACATTTGGTTATCTCGCCAGCCAGTTATCTCAGGGTTGGGTGAGTCCTAAGGACAGCAAGGCAAAGGCTCCCTGGACGTGACTGCTTCTATTTTCCTTCTGGGAATGATGCTGAGGGTGATGACAGAAAACACTTGTGGCTGCAGCTTTAGCCCTGAAAGTTTATGGGCTTGTGCATCAGGCTGGAAGAGCTGCTTACAACTCATTAGGTGATAATTGGGCTGCACTAATCTTATTCAGAGGAAAAATCCAGGAGACGTGAATCACGACCTTCTGCTCCCCAAGACTAATAGCAGCGTGACAAATTTGACTCACACTCAGGTAACTTGGCAGCATTAACGAAGCACCCTGAAACACAAGTCTGTGCTGGTTGCATCCATCAGGAGGCACTTTCCTGTTTTCTGTCCCTGCTGGCCACTCCTCAGCTACGTCCCTGCAGGTCCCAGCTCCTCTGGCTGCAGCAGGACGAGGCTCTGGGCCTCTTGGGTTTCATTTCCCCATTACTTTTCCAGAAGATACCGACTCATAAAAATTTTAGTGGTGAACTGAGCTACCCCATAAATTCACACGACTGCAGCAGATTCCAGTCTTGGCTGGAAGCAAGTGTCCATGGAGCCATTTGGTGACTTCTTCAGCTTCTCATTATTTGTGTGCAGGATAAAAACGACCTCAGGATTAGCGGTGTTCATGGCTCATTTGCACTGTTTGGAAAAAACAGCTTGTGAGTCTGCTCTCCGTGATGCTTAAGAAGCTTCAGACCCAACAGCAGGGACAGCTGCCTGTGGGGAGAAGAGCAGGCAGGGATGGCTCCTTACACCAGGACGGAGGAAACCACTTGCCAACATTTTCCACCTTGTGCTAGAGAAGCTTTTGTGCTTGCAGGCCTGGCTCCAGCCCGAGGCACTGTGCTGGGCTCTCTGGATCCCCATCTCCATCCTGGTCCCAAACTGCTGCTATTTCGTGGGGTAGGAGGGGTCAGATTTGAGTGTGAAAGCTCCTAGTCTATCTTCTTTCCCTTCCTGTTTGCTACCTTTTCTGCTTTACTTGAACCATTTTGCCACACAAAACCCAAGCTCTCCGTTTTCTCCAGCCCCAGCCCGCTCCTAGGCCCGCTGGAGGCTCCTGGAAGGAAGATCCCTGAGGAAGGGTTAAACCAATATCACCGGTCCTCTATCAACAAGGGTATCGAATTTAAATAATTAGCATTTTTATGTCGCCTGCCATATACAGGGACACCAAAGGGATCACAGGCGCTGAGCGGAGCCATATGGCTCTCTGATTAATAATGTCAGGCAGGAGCAGGCAGAGCATCCAAAGGAAAACAACACAGGTTGCACGGGCGAGGGGACTCTGCATGCCCAAGGCTGTGCTGTCCCCACACCCAGAGCTGGGACTGCACGGGGGGCAGGATGGGGAGAGCCACCCTCCCTGCACAAAACAGCAGGCCAGGCGTGCGATTCTCCCCCGTTATGGGAGAATTACAACACAGCTAGGGTGTCTTCAGTAAGCCCTTAATGAAATAGTCACAATATTTCAGGCTGACATTCATCAGCGAGTACATTCAGAATACAGGACAAGAAAAGCAGCTGTGCATTATTTTTTCCAAGTAATTATATTTGAATCTCTATGGTACAGAGAGAGGGGAGAAGTAAATTATATAGAAAATGTAGTAAAGAAGATTTTAATGTTATTACAAACCTTCATTATAATGTATGATCAAGCATGTAAGCGAAAATCTTAGCACCCGTGGGTAACATATCAGTTCTGGTGGACATTAAAATTTCTATTTGATGCTTAAGCAAAATCTAATCTGACTTCTGATTTTGCAAAATATTTTAGGGTAATTAGACATGTTTGTGCTTTATTGATTCTTAAAATGAACATAAGCATGTAGGGAATTGCTAGCGCTCTGCATTAAAGAAAACGAGACTCCCCGCTTCGCAGAAGTTCTTGCAATTAAATCACCTTCTGCTAATATGGCCCTCATTATTCTGGATGGAAATGAGTCCAGGAAAAGCTGAGGGAGTTTGAAATAATAATGATCATAAGAGTGATGCTCTTATGATCTCATACTTTTGTGGGTTGCTCCTGCAGCCCTCGGATAATCTCCCACGCAAGGAGCAGCCCCTGGGAAGCCCCCCGATGGGCGCTCTGCTGACGCCACCTCACCTTTGCTCTTTAAAACAGATTTTATGGTAAGCATGGTGCCAAAAAGGAGGCTAGGCATGTAGGTGAAGAGGAGATTTGAGCACTGTGCCAGCACAAGTGCACAGCAATCACCAGAGACCCCCACAGCGCCCAGCCCGAGCGGGCCCCGTGCTGTTTCCTTCCCAACCACAGCAAAGGAGAACACCCCCAGCAAAGATGTTCACGCTCTCGTACCAGAACCTGGAGGTGCTTCAGCCTCTCTGGACACTCCTGCACACCCTGCCCGTCCCCAGCTGGAGCCCAGGGCACGCTGCTGGGGCTGGAGGTGGTGTGGGGCTGGTGTCCCTCGGCCAGCAGCGCAGGCACCGTCCTTTGGTGCCTGACCCACAGCTTGGTCACGTTGTGCTCGCCCAGGGCCAGCAAGCCTGGCTCCTTCACCACATGTAGCTTGTCTGCTCCACTGCTCATGCTATATCCCAAAGGGGTTCAGGGAAGAAAGCACCTTGGCTGACCTGGTGCTGGTAACGCCGCAGGAGTGGCTCCCACCAGCCCCACAGCCGGCGGCAGGGCCAGGCAGGGGCGGTGGGCACAGGACCGGGGGGCAGAGCCCAGCATCGGGGGGCAGAGCTGTGCCAGCAGATGTGCTGCTGAGGCTGGGAGGGCTCGTGGCCAGCCTGCTTGGTGACACCATCGCAGAGAGTCCTTCATCACAGACCGAGGGCTGGCTCTTACGCTGGCTGTGAGTCAGGGAGCTGCGTAGGGGTGATTTGTATTTTCTCCTCTTTAGGAAGCATGCAAGACTCTAGATATATATTTTAGGCAGTGCTGTGAACTCCAGATGAAACGGTTGGGACAGAAAATCAATACGCGGACACGTGTATTCCTACCCTGAGCTACAGCAACGCAGACAGCGGCACAGAGCCTGCCTCCATCTGCTCCCACCCAGCAGTTATCCACAGGTCCGTGCATCCCGCAGCGCTTCATCAGCTTTACATCCAGCATAAAGGGAACCGAGAAAGTCATAGATTTTAAAGCCAGAAAGTACCACTGCAATCGTCTAGTCTGCTCTCCCACACTGGAGGCAGGCAGAGGACTGCTGGAATTAATTCCTGTCTGGACAAACTGCACTCTGAAAGTCAAAACCGGAGCCTGAGCTTGCCGAGGTTGTCACTTCGCACACGGCCATGCCAGCAGCACACAGCTCGGCTGCTGGGGGAGCAAAGTGCTGCTCTTACACACAGCATTCGGCCCTGACTCCACCAAGAGATGCTGAGGCATTAGGGGGGCTCGTGCCTATTTAGAGCCCTGGGTAAAAAGGAACCGTTCTGGGACTTCTACAGCGTCCCAGTTTAATTGCTTGACTGGGCTGCAAGAGTGCCCACAGCCACCACGAGCATCCCAACACAGCCGCAGCACCTCGCTGCTCTCCGCCGACCCCGCAGGATGGGGCAGCTCACATCCAGGGGGCTGGAGGAGCTGGATGCAGCCACGCCAAGGACACAGCCCGACGCACGGATCACAGAGGGCAAAGTGCCCTCGGGAGCGGGTCTGCAGCCGCTGTGCAGCCGCGGGGGCCGCGGGGAGCGTGCTGTCAGCACCAGCTGCCTGCCAGGGCGTGAAGTCTGCTCAAAAATGCACGAAAGGACAGGAGTTCAACTGGTTTGAGCAGATGGCTGAGTAACATTTGCTGCCCGAGCCTGCAGGTCCCCAGCGGGGCCTTTCTGTTATCATTTACTGCTCCTGCGGATACTCAGGGTGGTGCGGAGCCGCGCAGACACACGTGTGCTCAGCAGCTGAGCTACATGCAACTGCAAGGGGCAGCAGAGCCCCCCCAAAACCTGCACATCCCTGGCACCGCCAGCAAAATGAAGTCATAAATAAGCAATAAGCAGAGATTAAGTGTCTGATTTATTGGGGAGCTCAAAGGGAAAGATGAAGCACAGCAAGGTCACATCCACAGTTAAGCACATCCCTGACACAGCGCTCCGCTCCTCCCCTCCTGCTCCCAGGGTCTGGGAAGCACCAGGAGTGAATTTCCTCCTG
This sequence comes from Aythya fuligula, assembly GCF_009819795.1. Lineage (NCBI taxonomy): Eukaryota > Metazoa > Chordata > Aves > Anseriformes > Anatidae > Aythya > Aythya fuligula. The sequence goes on along the minus strand of NC_045583.1, from coordinate 1,896,428 downwards.
CGCTTCTCGCTCTGGCTCCCTTTGTGCTGTTCAAACCAGCCCGTTTGCTCCAAATCCAGGCAGTTTTCCTCGGCACAGCACCAGCGTGACGCACGGCGCTGGGCTCGCCGGTAGCGTGGCAACAGGCACCAGGCAACGCGAGCGCGCAGCCTGGGGGGGACCCGGGCTCCAGGCCTGGCCAAGGCACTGCCCCTTCGTAGGGCTGGTGGCAGAGCTTCATCTGAGCCTGCTGGAGGTGGGTGCTCATCTGGAAAAGATGGAGCCACACTCTGGCAGGCTGTGTGTAAGGGCAGGCTGTGCGTAAGGGCAGCCTGCTTTGGTCTCCTCCACTCGGCACACAGCGGGATGCTGCGGGGCGAGAAGGAAGGTGGGTGCCCAGCAGCAAGGTGGGTGTCTGACAGCAAGGTGTGTGCCCGTGCTGCTCCCAGCCAGCTGGGAAAACGTGCACTGCTGGAAACAGCAGCGGCTGAAAGGCATCTGGGAAGACAGACTGCTACCTCGCGTCTCTCTGCTCTCCGTTATCACCCACAGCACTAAATAAAGTCAGGTGGCTAGAGACCGAGGGGTGAAAGTGATGCTTCCACATGACATACTGATTTCTGTGTCGCTCGGTACTAAATAAACCCCGGCAGATTTAAAAGCAGCGCTATTGCTGAAAAAATAACCTTAATAAAGCGGGTATAAATAACTGCAGAGCCGTGTGTCTGTCTGCTGGAATTGTTTACGCAGGTACGATTTAATAGCAGAGGTGTGACCACATTTATAACAGAGTAATCAGTATGTAATTTCACAAGCCCGGTATGTTTGCTCACAGGAGACAACCTTAATGTCTTTTAAGAAGAGTCATTAGATTTAAGTAATAGCCAGCACCCAACTATTCTATCAGGCAGCTATAGAACAAATCAACTTTTATTGCCAAGTAAAAAGTAGAAAACCCAATTCCTTGGAAGCTAATAAAATTTTTTATAATTTTGAGTCAGATAAGTGTAGGGCTTGTTACTTTGTAGACGTCTTCATAAAAATGGGAGCAAATCTAATCTAGAGAAAAACAACAGCTGTGAGACACAAGTAAGTGACCAAGATGGATGCCTCAGAGGTATGATATTCATTAGCTCACTAATTCAAAATGGTAAACAAGGTTCAATTAATTTTGATTTCAAGCTACAGTGGTCTGTTGGACATCCATAGGTGTGAGCCTGGGATGTGGCACCGACAACAGGACGTACAGCTGCAGTAGGAACAAGTGTTTTCTGAATAATTTTGCATGTTGTGTTGACATTTCTGCTGGCAGAAGATTCAGGGATGGAAGAGGGGAAGCATTTATCTGCTAATTTTGCTCTTTTGCAAGAGCGCTGCTGGGGGTGAAAGGCTAGCCACGCGGCTCCAAGAGTGGCTTCAATGAGGATTTTCCCTGATTAATGACTATAGGGTATGCTCGAATGTATACAAGTAGAAACTAAGTGGCTAATTTGCTAATTTTAAGACTAATTTGTGCATTCAGTAGCGGAGCTCCATTTGCAACGTTAGATATTTGCATAAACTGTACCAGTTCTCTGGTGCACAGCCCACAATAACTTCTATTGGTAGCGTTTAAAGCGGAGTTCAGCTGAAGCAGTTACCAACGCTTTATTGCAAAACATCTTGACCTCAAGCCCTGACAAAGACCTGGTTTTAGAGAACGAATAGTTACGCAGCCAGCAAATTTACATGCATAATGACTTCTGCAGGCCAACTGCACATCTGCACGCTCAGCCTCCCGGTTTTATACCCAGCTGCATGCACAGATCAGGCGGCTGCTGCCCAAGCAGCTTGCGTAAAAACTTAATCCTTTCCTTGTTTTGAGTTCAACCTTCTGTAAAACCCTGGTTTATCTCCTTCGCTGCCCCTTCTCCAGATATCTTCCAGAGCAATGCCCCACCGTGATCACACCTGGGTGCAAACACTGCCTCGAGCCGTGGCAGCGCGGCACTGACCAGGAAACGCAGTGCTTCAGGAGGTTGAAGCAATTGATTCTCCCCACACCACGGCTTGTTCCTGCACTGTCCTTCCTGGCAGTGCTCCGAGAGCTGTTCCCAGCTCTGCAAACCTGCCTGCAGCAGATTTTTTTTTTATTTTCTTTCACATTGGTGTTACTGTTTTCCGCGCAGAGACTGCTACTCATTTGCATCGCCGTAAGTGGAAAGGGAATTGGTCCTGTGGCCCATGAAGAGACTGCACATTTTTCCTTTCTGGAGCCTGGGCTCAGCTAAGAGCACAGCATCACCCTTCTGCTCCCTGCCTGCCGTGCAGCAAGTGCAGGGCCCATTTTGTCACCACTACAGCACTTGTTTTGCTACCTCCATAGCATGCTCCTGGAGCCCCAGCAGCTTTGTTTAAGGGAAAGCAATAACTACTTAGTTCAGATGCCTCACCTCAGAAAGAAATCACTGAAAACCTTCTGCTAATGCAATACCATGAATTGCTCCCTCTCCGTCATTTCCAAAGGATTCCAAAGTGCTCCTTGTACAACCGAGAATTATTTTCACCCTCAGAGTAACACAGTTATTTCCTTGCTCTACCTCTGAGCGACGTGCAGAATAGCTCCTAAGACAGATAGACCCATAACAGACAGAGGGATCTCTGCATTTAACTGAGCCAGACTGACCTCCATCAGCTTTTAACTTTCTCAGAGTGGACACAGCCTGAGAGGAATGTGCGAACTGACCTTCCATCCTTCCCAAGGTCTTTCCAGGACCCACCTCTTGCTTTTTCCATCAGCTCAGGCACTGCTCTCACGAGGGCATGGCCTGGGATGATGCTGGCTGGCGTGAGGGGTCTCTGCAGGCTGCTGCAGCCCAAACATTGCTATTAATAATAAACCTTTTATTGGTAGAATTGAGGGAGCTTCCTGATGCGAAGCATTTGCTCAGGAGGTATCTGAGCAAGGTCTAAAGCCTGAAAAAGCAGGCTTGCACTGCTGACACTGGTGACCTCGGAGAACAAAACACTCCACAGACAAAAATCAGATGCAAGATGAACATACACAGAAATAATAATGAAACAGAAGGCAGCGCGGAGCACCTTGGTAACGCATGCCTCTGGCTTCCCCGGCTGTGTCAGGGAAGGCTGCTTCCCTCCCAGAGTCATCACTCATGTCTCGTCCCGGCACAAACAAACCAAGGAATCAGCAGCAAGAATGCCCTTCAAGGACAAGTGCTTACGCGGAGCCACACGCCGTAATTACCGTGATAAATGCCGAGCTGGATGGGCGCGGAGCAGGAACGCGCACGGCGTGCTGCACGAAGCAGCGCCTCTCCTCGCGTCCCCACTGCCCCGTGTTGGTGAGCCCAGGGCGTCTCACACACACTCACACTCTTCCCTCTTGCCTTTGCACTGCTCCAAGACACTGACACTAAAGCTCAACTCATTCTGGACTACGCCTGAGCTGCACAATTTGGGGTTTTCCCCGTCTCGGGGCTGCCAGTAGTGGCAGTGCCATGGGGCAGTGCCCACAGCAAGCGGCCACCTTCCCTCTCAGAGCCGTGCCTGGTGCACCCCTGGGATGCTGGCCCCAGTCTCCTGCACCCAGGTGGCCAAAGGAAGGAGCAGGACCTCAGGCTGGGAAGCACTGCAGAAGATACCACTTTCCTAGTGCCTTGGAGAGCTTTTGTTTCCATCGTGGAGCATGTGGGGAGAGGACTTAGAAAAGGTTCAGTTGGTGGCTAAGACCTCAAGAAAGAAAGGACAAAAAAAAAAAAAAAAACAACCTGACAACCTTCAAAACTGTCTTGCTGTGCTCATGGAGATCTGAACATTGTTTCCTGTTTTGGGCAGCAACGACCTTCTATGACCGGGCACCAGAAGGATTCTCTGCCTTTTGGGACAACTTCCAACTTCAGGACGGTGAAAGGATGAGGATGTGTGTGTCTAGCGTGATTTCCGAGTCAATCCCTCCTTGTTTTCTCTCTGCAACGTCACCTGGGCTCAGTTCTCATTTGAGAAATCTCCATTTTTGCCAATGAGACTCCAGGGAGATTGCACGCTCAGCAGAGAGCTCTCCGGAGACGTGTTACAGGGTGGAAAGGAATCTGTCACCGAGCTGCGGCCGCGTGCTGACGGCCGGGGGAAGGAGAGTGCCGGGGTAGTGGTAAAGCACCCGGCACAGCTGCCACCGCTGCTGGAAGCTGCAGGATGTGGATCAGGGAGGGGAAGGATGGCCGGATTCAGAACATCCGAGCTCATCGGTGGTTTTGGTCCCTGGGGATAACAACTCACATCCGACTTTGCCTTCTTTTTCCCCGTTGTGTAAGAGTTCCTGCCGTGTGTATTTCTGAATTGCAGGTTCTGAGTGCAGGCTGATCAGCAATTCGCAGCAGCTGTGCCCAGCAGCAGTCACTGCCCTTCCCAAACACATCCAGCACCTCACATAGATATGGGGAACTTCCCAGGGCTCCCCAGAACAGCCCCAAAAAGCACGGCTGAGATTTTAATGGCCGCTTCCTACCACCCGAGTGCCTCCTTTGCCCGGGTGCCCTCCTGCTCACAAGCAGCCGTGCCTTCCTCCTGGCTTTGCTGAAGGCAGCGCCTGAAATGAGGGAAAAGAAATCTTGCTGCTGATGGCCTGGTTGGGTGCCAGCAGCAGTCAGGGCTGCTAACTGCCTCTACGACCTGCCCTGCAAAACGCCGGGGCTGTGCGTGGCCAGGCATGGAGTTGGGGGCTCAGCACAGGGCTGGGGCTGCCTCCGTGCTCCTGTTTGGGAATGTCAGCATCCTTCACAGCCACTGACACAAGAATTGCTTTTCTAACATGAATCACTGGTTGTGGCCAGCAAAAACGATGCTGAGATGGTCTGATTTATTACTAGCATAAAGAACCACTGCAGCGGCATTACAGCAAGGAGTTTCGTTTCAATAGGAACAGCAGAAAGAAAAGTCATTTGGATGTTTTTTCTTCCAGGATCTAAACCCACAGCCGAATCTTTCAGTCCCAAGGGAGACCCCACAGCAGAAGTATGAGGTTTGCAATCAGTAATTCTTCTGCCCCACTACAACACAAATGGAAAGCGATGCAGAGCGCTGGAGCCCTGTGCTGGTGCCCGGTGCCTCTCACTGCACCAGCAGGACAGGACCGGGCTGGAGGCAGCCCCGCTCTGGCAGGAGGCTGCTCATGGAGCTGTGATCTCCACTAAGTGCAGATCAGCACCTTGGTGTGCAAGAGATGCCAGCGTCCTACTCCTGTCAGCACGTGCAAACCTGAGTCCCACAGCCCAAATCTACTTTAAACAGACCCAGCTCTGCAGCCCAGAGCTGCTTGGGTGAATACAGCACAGGAACAGGCTTCGTACCAAGCTTTCATGGATGAATCATTAAAATGTCACAGCACATAGCTCTGAAATACGTGAGCAAGTTAACTGCTCGACCACTGCGCTTCTCGGCTGCGCGTACCACAGCTCTCACAAATGTCCTGTAGCAACACGCAGCTGGCATGGGACACACCGCACCCACCGTGTCCACAAACACACCCAGAGGTGTTTGCTTTCAGGTGTTAGCAGTGGTGTTATGACAGCCTTGGAGTGACATTAGGACACGCACTTGTTTTGTACTTGTGAATTGAAAATGTATTTTATTCAGGCTCAAGGCAAAGTCATGGCTGGAAGCCCTTTAGTGTGCTGCTGAATTTGAAACCAGCTTGCAAAACTGTTCCAAAAAATAACCTTGCAGCGCCTTATGCAGAACAGTATGGAATATTTTTGGTCAAAGACACAAGTTGAATGTTGCCACTTTCCATGGAGAGAGGGGACAGATCTGGGGCCTGCTGCCAACCCGCCTGTACCTGACCTGGGGGGCTGTGGCCGCAACACACCACACAGGGACATCTGGAAACGTGCTTCGTTGATGCGCTACAAGAAAGCCCTGTATTATTATACTTATCCCTTCCCCTTACATCGTAGACACAAATATATGCACTTGAAGAATCCTGATGTTTTGGGTAACGGTGGCTAAATAAAAATGATGGAAACTTTGCATACATTATGCATAATAATTTGCTAGCTTCAAGACTTCAAGTTTCATTTAAAAACAATCAAATCATCGGAATGAAGCCTATATTTCAAAGCTATAGTTTTACATTTCCAAGTGCCATGGCCGTAATGCAATAATAAATATATTTGTCTTCTCCAGAACATCATCCTAGCAGTTGTTATTTCTGACAATCTGCTTTCAGCTAACATCTATCGTAACACACGATACGAGAAGTGAAACGCATTAAAAAGAAAATTGATTCCCTTGCATGCCCCTGTTTCTCTGGTTACTTTCTTTGCCCGTTAATAGCCTGCTGTGCAATTGATCATCATCATTTCAGGTACTATCCTCACGCTCCCATGGAAGAGGGCTGAGAAAGTTCTGCAGAAGTTTTCGGCCCTGAGGTCGCATTTCTCCTCCCGAGCCGCGCTGCTGAGCCCTGCTGGGACCCGAGTCACGCACCGCAGAGAGGAGGGGGGAAGAGAACAGGCTGCAAGCACAGGCAGGACAAAATTGTTCGCTTCAAATATTCAGGAGAGTCCTAATGAATAATGAATATATCTGTAGAAATGGGTCTCAATCACAGACAAAACAATGGTTAAATTAATCAGGCAATTTAACGGCAAGGAGCAATTTTGACACCTTGTCTCACTGATGCTACTTAAATGGCCTTTCTCAGAGACAGCTAGCTTATTCTTATCACTGCAGGTAAGAGTTTCTCCTCATTTAGCTTTTAATTACCGCCGGATCAATACTTCTCAGCCCTGACTCTGCAGAAGAACCCTCCCGGGCCAGGTTGCAGTGGTCGGGTTCACCTCCCCGTGGCCAGGCCAGGAGGGAAGCGCTGCCCTGGGTGGCAGAAAACCGGGGCTGTGGGTGGCACGAGGACACCAGCACAAGGGGCTTGGGGGGGCCCCCAGCCCACCCTGGTCATGGTTCAGGAGCAGCTCCGTCCTCCAGCCCGCGCGTGGACAGCAAAGCCCAGCTCTGAGCAGCAAGCAGCTCCCGCCCGAGTCCAGCTGGAGTACAGGCAGCGCTAACGATGTTATTTTTCATGTTGAGAGGGACTTTAATTATTTACGAAGCTCCCAACTAGATGTTCAGCGAGCCTGGCGCGTGCTGCTTCTACCTCTCGCTCTCTTCCCCACCTCTCTGCCTGGGGAACAGGCGCATCCCCCATAAGCAGAGGGGATGGGGACGACCTGACTCTGCCACCTCTCCCTGCCCACCACCCGCAGTGCCCCCAGCCCCTGCCCTACCTCTGTCCCCAGCCCCCTGCCCGGCCAAGCCCACCCCGACGCCAGCAGAGGAACACGATCAGAGCTAATGAGTTTGGCCTCGGGCAACCACCTCCATCGCGCCGTTATTTTTTATTTTTTCTTGGAGCCTTTCAGTCCAGGGAGCTTGTTGCTCCTCCAGCATCAACAACATTAACAAGTTCTGACATCTCATAAATTTCCCTTGGTAAAACAAAGAGAAACAAATAGGAAAACAAGTTTTCAGAAATATGGGGGGGGTTTGGTGCTCTGAATTTTTCCTTCCCATTTCACATACTGGATTCTGCTGTGAGCAGCCCCTTTTTTCCTGCTTATGTCTCACTGCCGCAGCCAATCTGTTCTGGACAGCATGGGAGGAAGAAGGACAGAGCTAGAAGGGATGGGAACTGTTCCATTCACAGCTCGAGAAAATGCAGGGCATACCCTGCAAAGATGACATCCCCATCTCTGTGTTTTTCTCTGCAAATCTTTTTCTCTCTGTCCTGCCTTTTCTGAGGGGCTTGAAGCCAGCAACCCACCCGTGGGTACTCATGGGGCTGGTCCCCATCACCGTTCAAATCCCACACCAGCATCAGCCCCAGCTGCACCTGCTAGGAGCTGGAACACGCTCCGCTTGGTTGGGCTAGAAAATAGCTTGATAAAATGAGACTGGATTAAAAACAAAAAAGAGACCCAATCCAAACCCAACCATAAAACTGTTATAAGCTCAGAAATAATGGGGTTAATCACCTTTCTCTCCATCTCACCTCATTCCAGAGATGAGCAAAAGCAGCAGAATGAAAAGCAGAAAGTTCACGCCTGCTCCTGCCCTCTTCTGCCTCCCGCAAGCTCCGCGGCGAGGGGAGGTCTGCAGCTGGTGTGAGGCTGCTGCAGGCAAGGGGGCTGCGGGGGTCCCACCGCCGGGTCACCTGCCTCCAGCCCCCCTTCCTAAAAAGGGCTTACAACAGCTTGTAAGAATAACAAAAAGCTTTGGTAATGCTTAGTTAGAAAGGGGGAAGTGCAAAACACGAATTGATCAGTCACAGCCTGTTAGACTTGTCCCTGCTGTGGCAGGCCTGGCTTCTCGATGCTTTCCTCCTCGCTTTCTGTATTGCTTTGCGCCTGTGCTCAAAATATAAATTGGCTTTCTTTAGGAAATGAGCGATTGCTTGCCTCCGAGCCCATCTTCTACTCAGAAAGCAAGGATATGGCTGTTGCAGACGCACAGGATTTTCCCTTTCAATCAAGCTGGGAAGTGCAGCTCCTCCAAGGTGCCATTAGAAATCACAGAAGGGTGAAGCAGCCATGAGCCAGTCTCTTTTCCATGCCATTGATTTCCTTTAAATATATATCTCAGAGCATCTCAGAGACACTTCAGTAAATAGGGCTCTCACAAAGCTCACTTTGCTATCAGGAGCCGGGTGAGGGCATTGCACCAGGATGACCCTGGGAGGCTGCACGCATCCTGCACCCGGGGAGGCTCAGCTGGGACCTCCAGCTGAGCGGGGCACAAACCACAGCAGTCAAAGACTGCCCAACCAGGCTTGTATCAAAGCTTGAAATTACTTCAGCACAGGAGTTACTTCAGCACAGGTCCCCAGGTTGTTGCTTTTTTTTTTTTCCCCTCCTCCAGTTACTGCTCAATTGGCATCAGGACATGAGCTATAATTAGAATAATGTTACTGGGAGGGAATGGAAAGCGAAAGAACGAAACAGATTTTCCAAAGATAAAGTTGTTTAGTAGCAAAGGTACCATATGTGAATTGGCTTTTGGGATTCCAGCGTCCTCTGCTTTAAGCAAGTCAGGTTGTTTTCCTTGGGGATCTGGTTCTTTCTGTAAGCGTCGGAGCTCCTGGCAGCGTTCTTCACATCTCTTGGGCATCATAAATATTGGGAGCTACAGCTCTTTGCAGCGAGCATGCTGCTGAGCTGGTTTGAATTTAATATGAATTTAATATTAGTGTCTAGTAGTGCCACAGCAGCTGTCAGGAGGCAGCGCTGCATTTACCCTGCCTTGCTTTCTGCCTTTTCCTGTTACTCACCCCCTACGTACAGACAACTACAAAAATCATTTCAGGGCACAATCCACAGCAGAGGCCAGAACTGCCCTGCTGGTGCCCTCGCTGCCAGGACTGCAGCAGTGAGTAAAGCTGTCGCAGCGTGGCCTTTGGGGACTTCTCCTCCTTTCCTTTCCAGAAGGCTCTGAAGATGCCGTGGCAAACCCTGTCCTGGGCTGGCGGGCTTGGTGCAGCCGGCTCTAGGAGGGTGCCTTTGTGCCACGTTGCACCCACGAGCACAGCCCCTGCACCCCGTGGGAAGGCAGCTGACAGGGTCACAGCAAGCAGAGCAGGAGGGATTTCACCAAACACTCTCGCCATAACGCCAAGGGGTCAAGACGCTGCAAAGTAGGCACCAGAGGGACAAATCACCTAAGTGAAAATATTTTTAGCAAACATTGGAAGTTGCTTTGATGTCCCACCAGGGCAGATTTAAAGTTTAAAAACATTGTAGTCATTTAGTACTAGAAGCTTAAAATACTCTGAAGTATTAAACTATAAACAAGATTAATTCAAATTCAGGATGTTTGGAAAAAAATATTGGAGATTTCAACACCTCAGTTTGCATTTTGGTCAGAAAAGTTACCCAAAACCTTAACAGCTCTCTGGAACTGAACCCCCCGTAACAGATCCATCCGTGCACCGTTTGTGTACTGAACTTGTGCAGTGTTATGGCAAAGCTGGGTGGGGGTCTTGGAGGAAGACAAGGCTTTTTCTTCACAAGTTCATTCAAAAAACCCTGCACATCTCTTGCCATCAGTGCAGTCCCACTTTGCATTCACGAAACCACATGTGCTAGCACCCATTTTTTATTCATTTATCCCCTCTGTGTTTCCCATAGACCTTTCATCTAGGACTTGCTCAGGGCTCTGCTGACATGATTTGATGTGGCACTGCTACGCTTCTGTACAAGAGAAACAGCCGTGAACCTCAGTCACTCCACATCTACTGGCACCCTATTGCTGCCCTGGTGCAATACAATACATATTAAATATCACAGCAGAGTCATGCCATGGCTTAGTACAAGGAAAGGACTCAAACGTGCTGTCTCTGCAGAGCCCTGTGTGAGCACACAGCCGCCATGGGATGGACCAGAGCCACTGGGTGAAGCCACTGCCTCCTGAGAAAGTTTCTGCAGGATTGTGACTACCCAAATCTTTTACAGTGAAATGGGGGAAAAAAGAAGAGACCCAGCAGGTTCAGTGGCTGGGCTCAGAACCTGCGCTCTCCCCTGAAGCTCCTGCCCAGCCACCAGGGTCCTTCAGGCCTGCAGAGCCTGAGGAATTAACTGCCTGCCCCCCTCCCTGCCCATCTGCAGCTGGTTTACTACAAATGGAGAAAAATAAGAACATGCTGCATCCCCCATCATCATATATCATATTAATATAATAGCAGAGGGTGTCTGCAGATCTACTGCAGGCATAAACTTATGAATCTTGTTGCTCTTGGGATTGGTATGTTTTCTGAAGTAATGATTTAGGGTGAAAAGTTTATTTCTCACTGATCCTGTATAAATATGATCTGCATTCCATCTAGAAAGCTTTGTTTAATACTTTGCATTATGCTACAAGGAAAAACGTACATTCAGAGAAGAAACCCTGTTGCATGAAGATCAGGAGTGACGCCAGCAGCCCCGTAAGCTGTGATTTATTGATCAGCTGAGCCCCGGGACAGCTCCACTTTGACTTGTCCTGTGTTTTTATGAGCGTACTAAAAGCAAACATTTCAGAGTACAATCATGAATCCCGATGTTTGGAAGACAGACAGTACATCTCTGTCAGTTATATGGGTTCAGAAAATAAAACGATCTGAAATAGCACATCTGATTAAAAAAGAATAAACCACCATGTACATCAAGGGACGCTGGAGCCTGAAAAAGCAGCGGGGATTGGCAGCACTGTGTTGCTTAGAGGAGCAGGAAAAGGCAGAGAAAAGACTGAAGAATTTATCGTTAAGTATTGTGCCCAATAAGATGAATATAATTACAATTTTAATGTAAATGACGCACTCTGTACAAATGAGACCTAAATGTCAGAAGTCTGCCACCTTATCCCAGGCACTCGTCTGTTGTTGGAGCAATAATACCCACATGGGACGAGACTGGTGGAGCAACTCCTGGGTGAAAAGCAATTGGTTTGAACATGATTTCTCTTACCTCAGGGGAGACCGAAGTCACAAGTAAGATAAGCCACGTTTTAAAACTAGTTCCCGTGTAATTGCATAATGAGCACAAGCACCAAACAGATTGTTTCTCCCATCTTTGTTCGTGAGGGTGCCTGGGCCGGAGGCAGGCCAGGAGCCGTGGAGGGCCAGCGCGGCCTTACAACGGGGCAGTGAGTGTCACAGGCAGAAACAGGCCTCCCTTCCAAAAGAACAATTCTATTACAATTCTCATTTCCTGGCAGCAAAAACGGACCTTGCAGTCAGGAATCTGAGGTGAAAGTGTCCCCCTTTGTCAGTGTGCCCACAGCGACACAAAGCCCACCCTCTCTGCCCGCACACCCCTGGAGCGGGGCTGTGCACTGGCAGCAGCACCGCCAAGGTCTGCTCCAGGAGTTTGGCTCCTTAGGCCCTGATGGAAAGCTCTCGCCATTACCCACAGAGACCTTTAACAGGGCCCTAACAGCCTCTAATGAAGGCTCCTCATGCAAGCCACCGAGTTGGCAGAGCCGGAGAGAACAGAGGAGGCCGGACAGATGGAGCAGCAGCGGCAGCTACTGAGAGAAGCACAGAGCGGCTGCCCAAAGCTAAATTAGGAGTGAAATCTGCTCTTATTCTCAGCAGAGCCTCAGCTCGAGGCTGTCCTGTGAGCACAGCACCATGTCGGTGTGAGCAGCCCTCCTGCCCCGCAGCCTGTGGGGCTGCTTTACCAGGAGCCAGCCCTGCCACCCCGTAACCTGCACCAGAGCAGGATCACGGCCCTGGGAAGCTCAGAGGGGCACTGCAGGGCCACAGACCAGCCCTGGGAACACACCAAGCAAGCTTTTGCTTTAAAATGCCCTTTAAAATGCAGAAACATCTCTCACAGAAAGAAATCATCATCAGCAGAAAGAGCTGGAGGAGCTCCTGGTGGAGCCAGGCCTGTTCTGGTGCAATTACTGCAGTGGGGGCACGAGGCAGCCCGAGGTGCCCAGGTGGTGAACCTGCCTTGAGGGGTTGTTTCTCGTGTACCTGGCCTCTTTTCCTCTCCTCAGTGCTTCCATCTTCCAGATCACTGCTGGCATTTATGTCTCCTCAGCCCGTGCTCTACCCAGGCCGCACATCTTCATATGCTCCAGCTTTCCCCTTAAGCCGTTTTTTTTTTTTTTATTATTATTATTTCAAGAATCCGTATTGCTCCTATATGTATTGTTGAATATGAAATGTCAGGTACAAATCTGAGCTCTGGGACATGCAAAGTGTGAGGGAAAAAAAGTCAAATGTACATAAAAGCAATTTTGAAGCCAATTTTCACCCCTAAGAGACATTTGGGAAGGGCAGACATTAGTTCAAGAAACACCAGTAACAGGCAAACGTCAGCAAAAACTGGCTGAGCAAGTGATGAAAGGCGTGCACATGAGTGCAGGGGCAGCAAGGCCTTAAGGGAAGAAAGGGAAACATGGGACTTCAGCTGAGGAACACTTGCTAGCTTTGCCAACAGCAGATAAATTGAAACAAGCCAAAAAGACTTGAGAAGAAGCCCTGTATAAGGCAGCCTTGGCATTATTAAGCTTGTCTTGGGAGCAGACTGAAAACAAGGGACAGAATGTCAATTAATTTGAGCATGAAAATTCATCGGCAAAGCAACTAGAGGAAGGCAGGGAGAACACCACAGATGGTTGTCAGCAGGAAATGGATTTTTCTGCACAGACCTAGGACCTTATGGCCCTTTTCACTTCTATTGTTTAAGGATTCTGCTCAGCATAGGACAATTTGGGGTGGTTGAAAGCTGTCTTACAGAGCAATAATTGGTGCTCTGAACAAAGAAGAAAACTGAACAGAGTCAGCATGGGCTGAGCAATGCTGGGAGGAAAATGGACTTGCACATGTTGCCTTTGCTGTGCAGGTTGCAGCGGGGCTGACACCGCCCCAGGGGACAGGGTCCCTTTTGGGTCTGGCACATTGGTGAGGCTCCAGCACCAGCCTCAGCCCTGGCATGTTCCCCCAAAGCACCGACTGCCCTACGAGGGTGGGATCCTGCAGCTACACCTCCCGAGAGGGGCCCAGCACACGGTGCACAAGCCGAAAGTGGAGCCCACCAGCCACCACCAGCACCTGCCTGTGCACAGCAGGAATGGCAGCGAGCACCGCCTGGCCCCCCTGCGGCCCCGGTTGGATTTTGCACTGTGCAGCACTGCAGAGACCTCATTTATTTCAAAGCCTCAGGTGCTGCTGTAATGCAATTGCTAACAAACTCCTCTAGAACACGTACATCCAAAATAAAGAGCAGCACTTAACCCCGACACGCTTTCCTGATCATGCACAACTCCCTTCCCTTCCACCCTGCCAGCTCTCCTCCTCTCGCTGCGTAACCGCAGCCACGAATCACGGTCACAGTCCTGAGCCAGCAGCAAGCCCTCCGCTAGCTCCTCCCAGTCAGCCTCAAAGCCCTCAGGGCAATATTTTAACATTTCCCCTACCATTCTCACTTGATTTCTGTAGAATATTTACACAGGTTTCCTCTGGAGGGCCATTCTAAACAGCAGTGCTCTATATTTACACTTCGCATGCACTTTAAGGAACTCGCTACGCTTGAGATGTGCCTGTGCACGCACAGGGATGCTCCTGCAGGAGCAGAGCCATGAGATGCTCTCCTCAGACTGCTGGCACATCACCCTGCATGATCCCACGTCATAGGAGTTTGCCTCCCCTGGGGCAGCTGGGAAGCCCCTCAAGGGCAGCCGGATGGCAAAGCCCAGAGCAGGAGCAGCTCCAAGGGCTTGGAGCTTTGTCCCCCAGTGACAGCCCCATCCCAGTGCTGAAGGTGTGCTGGCATCGCCCATTGGCACGGCACACACAGGGTCCCACCACATCTGGCCGGACAGCCTGGATGCTCCCAAACACTCAGCGGCACAGGAGCAGATGTCTTCTGCCCGAATACACCGGGAGAGCCTGGCAGCATTTATCTGCCAGCTAGTTACAAGCCAGGTCAAACCCTTTGGAAATTGAAGAGGCAGATATAATAAACTCTGAAGGAATTTTGATTCCCAACAAACAACTTGAAGCATTGCCTTAATACAAGAATTAATAGTTCCACACTATTAGTGCAACCCTTCCCAGGAAAAACAGGGGAGCAGCGCTGCCATCTCACACCCACCTGCCATGAAATTAGTTTTTACACTAACACAAGTCATCAGGAATGGCATCTACCTTATAATGAAAGATTCCCTTTTAGCGAGCTGTTCGTGCTATTGTACCACTGCAGTACAGCCATTTCCAGCGGAGCCAAAGCGCTTCCCATTTCTCTTCCTTCGGTTGCAGTTCAACATCTTTTTTTTCCCCCCACACCCTCCCCTGCTGAGAGCCGCCTGCACCGCGTGCCATTGCCATCACATTGCCACACTCGCCACTCTGACTTCAAAGGTGCTTTTCTCTCCTTACAGGGGAGTGCTGGGAGTTTTTGTTCCTGCTCGTCCTTTAGGCCCTACGTGGCTGGTGGAAGAAATTTTAATTAAAAGCTGTTCTGCTTTTATGTCCAACATGCTTCAATGGGAAACGCATCCTTCTGATGCCTGAACTGCCTACTTAGTATTTCTTACACCTCCTAAGCAGCTGGTGCAAGGCAGCACTAGAATTAGGATCAGGAGCTTGATGGAAGCCGTGTGGTGTGGCTACAAAATCCTCTGCTCCTCCGTTAACACTGCTAATTATAGCGGTGGCTGGAATCCAGCCGATGGCCTGGGAAAACAAGTCAGTAGGCCTAGAGATCAGGGAAAATGTGCTAAAACCCATCCAGGCATCTCCTAGCAGGTGGCTCGCTGTCTTCTGTGACCTGCGTTTCATCTAGGGGCAGTGGAAAGTGTCTCAAATAAAGGCCCATTTCCCTGCTGAGCCAGGAAGAACATTTCATACATTACAGCACAGTGGAGTTTGCACTTGCTTGCTTTGCAGGAATCTGATTTTTTTATTTTTTTATTTTATTTTTTTTTTTAGTAACAAATAGTAATGTGCTGCTCCCACGGCCCCGAGCAGCTCAGGGGCAGCTGCAGCACCTGCTGGGGGCTCCACACCTCGCAGAAACTTCTGCAGAGACCAGTGGGAGAGGAGGGATGGGGAAGGGGTGTGTGCTGTGCTGGCACCTGCTGGGGAGGCACAAGGACCATCAGGAGCTCTGGCACATTTCAAACTCGTCTCGGTACAAGTTCCTCCTATAAAGCTAAGCCCTACCTTCTGCTTCAGCACTTACAACACAAACGCAAATTATTTTTCACAATTGAGAAGAAATGCTTCAAGATGAAAGGCTCGCAGAGGTACCCAGGACTGCATTGCCATTCTGCAGCAGCGCTCCTTGTTCCGCTTAAAGCAGAAGATGCCACGCTTTAATTCCTACAGGTTAGCATAAAGAGAGGCAGCGAGCACGTCTCTGCGCAGGCTCATCGCTGGGCTCCATCTCTGCTGCCTCACAGGGGTGATTGCCTCCAGTGCTGCCAGCCCGCACACCAGCTCCGAACGGAGAGCATTATACAGGCACAGGGGTGTCTGCTCATCTCTTTTAGCCTTTGGGAAGTAAAAGGCTTTTGATAAGAAGAAAATGTAACAGCTGTCGTGTTTTGGACGTGAATCAAGCAATAAATACCAACATGAAGATTAATGCCCAGGTTGGGATAGAAATATTTCCATCCTTGAATCAAAACAATGGGAGGAAACGATAACTGCAGCAGAGTGTAACCCTGCTGAGGTCAGGAGAGGCGTCAGCATGCAACCAGAGCCTAGGAGCCAGGAGCCCCAGCAGCAGGCAGGGCAGAAGAGGTCCCAGGCCAGCCCAGGAGCTCACCACAGAGGCTGCTGTGCTGGCACCACAGCAACCAGAGGGAAAGCAAGGAAGGTTTTCTTCAGGGTGTGTGCACAGGGGGCACCAAACCAGCCCTGCAGAGCAGGGAGACAGGAAGGCTGGAGGATGTTTTGCCTCTGATCTAGGTTTCTGGTGCGAACAACCTTCAGTTTTTCTATGCATTAGCTCCTCGTTTACCTAATGAGGATCCTTCTCCCCTCTGCCCTGCCCACCGAGGTAGCACAAGCTAATTAGCAGAATAACCTTTCCCAACACGCCTGCACAGAGCCTCTGACCTCAACCACAGGAGGAGCTCCCCCCTCTTGTTTTCACAGCAGAAAGATTCCAGTGCTGATTGTTTGATTTTCGGGTGCCCCTGTGCTAACAAACCTCCCCTCCCAGCAGAGGGAAGCACAATGCAAGCACCCCGTTCCCTCAGCACGGGCAGTTCCAGGCGCTAAACCAAGCACACCTCCCACCAGCTACAAAGCAGCCCCTCGAACTAACAGGGGCACCGCGGACACAAAGCACTGCCCACATACACCAACTCCCAGACACATCCCCTGCCAAATGGAACAGGTAGAAACACATGAGAAAACCCCTCAGGAAACTGCACCAAATAATAGAAATACAGAAAAAAAACACAACTCACATGCCAGGCAGGCAGGCAACAAGCCCCCTTCCACCATCCTCTCTCCAACAGCTCCCCAGGGCTGCCCTGGCTGCATCTTTATTCCCTCGGGGGGCAGCAGGTGACCCCACTGAGCTCCCACTGTCTCCTAAAGCCCAATTGGAGGCTCACTGCCAGCAGCTGTGAGTCTTTTGGCTATTAGGAAAGGTGCTCATCGTTTTAACCTGTTCCTGCAGGTTTCACCCCTGCTGGCCCCAAATCTGAGGGTTCAGCAGTGCTCAATGCCCACGGCCCAAGCTCAGCAGCCTGGTGAGCCCCCCACAGAGCAGGGCAGGTCCCGGCTGAGGCTCTGGGGCTGGCCCTACCTGGGGCTGGGGCTCGTGGGGGGCTCATGGGGCCAGACATGGGTGGTCTGTGCACCCCCTGCACCCTGTATTCATCTGCACCTCCAGCAGTGCCTCTGGTGCTGGGGAGCCAAGTGAACGGCTGCTCGGAGGTGGGCTGGGTGCCTCGGAGCCAGACACTGGCTCCAGGTCTCCTTTGGTACACAGAAAAAAGGCAGAGAGTTTGAAAGGCTCAGCCATTATCCTTCAGGACAATAACACAATAATTAAAAACACCCTACACAGTCCATTTTCCTGCTAGACCTTGGAAGAATATAATAGGCAGGAGAACAATTACCAGGACCCTTTTCTTCTAGCCCCAAAAGAGCCTCACGACTGACAGAGACTTGAAAGCTTAGAGCTGTGCTCTCAGGGAGAAGACGAAACGCTGCTCAGAATATAGATTTGGTGCCAGATGGGAATTACAGCCCTGATCCATCCTCCTCTGTCACTGGAGTCTGTGTTGCTCTGTGGGCTAAATGGAAGTGAATACAGCTACTTTCCCTGTCTTGGGGGAAAAAATGACATTCCATTTTGTCTCCAAAAAATACACATTATTTAACTTATAAAATATTTAATCTACGTAATTAATCCTCTCATGACAGCGCTTTGCACATTTTTGCTGGCAATCCATACTTTGAATGGCCTATAGTTATAGCTAACTTTGTTTCCTTTTTCTCATGAAATTAATCAAAGGCTTGTATTCTAAATTATTCAGGAACCGAACGAAGCCTGCTTTCTGTGGCTTGCAGCAAGAAAACTCCAATTTCTTTCCCCTGCCAGCAGCACGGCGATGCAACTTCTCCAGGGGGAGCACCGCGAGCAGAGCTGCACCGCGCCGTGCGCTGCCCATGGCAGCGAGCCCCCGGGTCCCAGGGGCAGCCGAGGCTGAGCAACTGCTGGACACGGCCTCACACGTGTCCTCTGCCTCCTGGAGGGAGCAGCAGCTCCAAATCCCCGAGGTTCCCGTGTACTGGCCAAGTGGAAGAGGCCCCGTTTGCAGAAGCTGAGCTCCTGCAGCACCCAGGTGCCGCCCACCAGCACACCGGGCTCTCCAGCAGAAAGTTTGGGCACCTCACTCCTAGCATCTTCCACCAAGAGCTTGAAGGGCAATTTATTCACACAGACCAAGAAAAAGTGGATCTCTCATGAATCTCCTGCCCAACTTGGAGCTCTGAACACCCCACAAAGCCTGCACCCATAGGGCTCCAGGGCTGGCGAGCCCACACCTCTCACTTGACCTGCCCCGTGCCGGCCACTTCTGCTGTCGTCCACTTCAGCTCGTGCCGCACAGCGTGTTTGTGTGATTTCAAAGGGTTTGATTTGCATTTGGTCCCCTCTGGTGCTGGTGTTCCTAAAGCTGGCCGGAGCCTGGTCTCCCACCGCAGCTGAGCTGCAGGAGGAGCCTGATCAGAGGCTTGGTGAGGTTTTGAAGTCCTTTATCAACACTTGCTCTTCTCAGCTCCTGGATGTGCATAAGGCTCTTGCTGGATTCAGAGTTCAGCCCCTTTGAAGTTTTCACCTCCGGGGCTTATTTTCTCAGCAGAAAATTCTCAGTATCACTTGTGGAGGAGCCATATGGAGAGTCTCACTGCAAGGGAGACACACTTGCTGTTTCGCTAAGGAAGAGCTGCATATGAATTTCCTGAGATCCTTTTATTTTTCTTATCTGAAATACTTTCTTCTTTCCGTGAGCAGCCCCCACCGGCAGCCCCCCAGGAGCCTGCTGTCTCCTCGGGCTCTTGCCCAGCACCACACAGGATTTAGCAGCTCCACTGAGTGCCAGCAGCAAGCTGTGGTCCCGTGGCGGGGCCCTGGCAGGAGCTTTCTGCAAGATGCAGAACATCACCGCTCCCCCACGCGGGCTCCCAGGAAACTCCAGACCTCGCAGCCTCTGTCCCCTTCTGCCTGACTAATCTGGGAAATCAATTGTGAGCACTCAGTACAGAAAGGAGACCCAAAGGGGGCTGGCAGTTCATTAACTGTGCCCAGGAAAATGTCCTTGCCTGCCCTTAACCTTCAGGCTTTGGTTTGGAAGTCGGTCTTTGTTACCAAACACTATCGGCGAGTTGATAGAAAACTCTATTTTCTGGCTGCTGCGCTGCCCAGTGGGCTGTCAGCTGCTGGCACTTCAAGAAATGCATCCCACAGCACACCTGACTCGACTCGCATCAAGGAAAGGGGCAGGGGTTTGTTAGAAAGCTTTCCCAGCAAGCAGCTAGATGTAACAGCGACAAATCCTGTAAGAAAACCTGAGGAGTAAACAGCAAGCATTACTCATGGCGTCAGGAGCCAGCAGCTGTGCTGGCAGAATACAGCGAAGTTTCAGTCTCCTGTATTGTTAATGAGCTCAAAAATTCATAGACACAGAAAAAAATATATATATATTTTAAAGCAAACCCATAAAATGAAGCATATTCTCCTGTACAGAGTTCAGTGTAATCCAAACAGCACGGCACTGTCTTAATGCATCAAAGCATTCGGTGCTGTGGTACAGATACAGGAAGCCTGTTAATGATGGAGCAAACATCGTGAGCATCATTGTTAATCAGGTTCTACGGATTTATGAAACAAATACACACACTTGTCTAGTTTAATATTATTTTCCAGTTGGAACCTTATTTTAATACAGATACCCTGAAATTATACCATTCATAAATAATGCAAGCAATAAAACCTTTCCCTTATCCCCTAGCCCATACAAATGCAACATCAAATGTGGATTTGCAAAAAATGGTAGAACTTTGGGTTTAAAACCAAAAGCAAGTAAAAGATGCCAACTACCATGAGACCTGGTGGCAATCCGAGGAAGACACTCAGCTTCCAGGCTCTGAATCACAAACCAGCATTTATTTTTTAGGTGAGAAGCCATGCCCTCATTTTTGTGCTTGGAGCTGGATCACGGGGTCACATCTGGCTTTGGGCACACGACATGGCCAGCAGGGTGCGGGTGCTGAAGGAAGCTTTACCTGCTTGGAGCATGGAGCTGTGATGGCACCAAGTGAAATACTGCATGCCAGGGAAGATCCAGAGCTCCTGATTCTAAGAGACCAGCGGAATACCTGACCTGGCTTCACATCCGAGCCCATCAGAAACAATCCCCACTGCTGAGCACTGATAAGACTGCCAGCTCTCCGAGCTCTGGCTTTTAGCAGCTACATCTGCAGGGAGGCTCACAGAAGTCACCCCCCCCTTGCCCTCTGAGTTTTCTTGGGTTTCAGAAAGCTCCCAGGTCACCAGCGAGATGTTCATGGCCAACAGGGGCCCGGGAGCTGCTCGTGGGGATGCTCCAGACAGAGGGGGCTGGAGGCTCAGGCACTGCGGCTGCTCTGGCTGGGCGAGGATCCGCCTGTGCTTCGACTCATTTGCTATGCATCTTCTACATAATTCATACCTCAGAGATTGCTGAAAATCAGAACCAATAAATAAAGCAGTAAAATTTGTGTTTTTGGTCTGGTTATTGCAAGGCAGAACACAGCTAAAAGAAAAGCACCGTGCCCCTCTTTGCTGGATTTGGTAAAAACCTAACCACAGGCAGAATTGTGTTTCCAACCAGTAAAAGACAATTGCCTTTTTCCGTTTAAATTTTTGGAAGAACTGATGTGTCTTTTGTGCTCAGAAAGCTGGGACTAGTTTTAATGAGATGGGGAGAAGGAAAGAAAAGAATCTATGACCTGTGGGGCCTTCTGCAGGCTCAGAACAAACAGACTCGGAGACGGCACAGGCAGAAATGCCAATTAGGTTCCCTACAGTCTTATCTCCTGCCTGGGTTCTTCCCCTGCTGCACATTTTCCAGTAGTTTCTAGTAATTTCTCCAGGCAGCTTTCAGTGTCCTAAGCACGAGCAAAACACCGCTGCATTTCCAGGTGCTTGCACGCCCAAGCATCCCCAGCCCTGCCCGCCAGCAGCCACCCACCCGCACGCGTCCCTCCCTCTGCCCTTTTTGACCTGCTCGCCTTCTTCCCAGTGCTGGCAGACCCCAAGTGCCCGTTACACGCCTGAGTGTGTGTGTGAACGTCCATGTGCACGGGACTGTGTGCGTGTGCTGCCCCCGGCCCTGCCCTGCTCAGCCTGGCAGCTCGGAGCAGCGCTGGTGCAGGGCCGCGGGGGATTTGCGCCCGCTGCGCAGGAGAGCGATGCCGACAAAACGCAGCCATCACGCGGGCTGAGCCTGCTCCGCCAGCAAACAAGGGAAGAAAACAGGCTCAGTGGCTCAGATAAACCCCAGAGCCTGCATTTGAATTTACAACGAGCTGCTCAGCGGAGCTCAATCTGTCAAGCACCATGTCCCATTAAGACGAAAATGTGAAGGTCTCAGCAGAGCAGGCAGACAACATCTCGCTCTTAGAGGATGCCTGTGAGGCTGGCGCCCAGGCTGCTCCCAGCAGGACAGTTCCTATCCCAAACATTTCTCCAACAGAGGCCACTGCTTACTGGCCGCATACTCTTTCCCGTTTGCATGTTTATTCCTTGTTTTCCCATTAATTCCTGGCTCACCAGACCTGTACGTGCCCGTAGTGTCACTCGGTGCAGGGTGTGTGGGGCGAAGCCCTCACAGCCCCAGTGAAACATGGGGAAAGGGGGGGGTCTGCTGCTTCCCACCCCTGTAACCAGGCAAAGGGGGCACACCTGGGCCGCATCCATCCTCGCTGTGCAGGACGCTCGGAGCTTTGGGTTCGCCCACAGCAGCACTTCGAGTCGCGTCTCTCTCTTCCCCGATCGTTGCTTTGCTGCTGTTGGAAAATCCTAAGTGAATGCAGCTCTCTGCCAGAAACAGGGAAAAAAAAAACATACTTTGTTGTTTCCCGTCCTTGTTATAAGAAGCAAATGCCTCATATTCTCCCCTGCTCAGGTGCATGTTGTAGAGATAACACTTTGAGGAGCTGCCTTGGTGTTGTTCAGAGGTGCCACTGGAGACAGATCCTGTGGCAAGCTGCGTTTAGCTCAAGTTTTGACTTTGAAAAGGATGCCTGTGCCTGTGTGACGAGCCAGACGACCCATGCTCTCTATCTCCAAGCCCACCAACCCTTCCTGCTGCCCACCCCGGCGTGCTGGGGACGTGCTCCTCACCCCTCCCTTGCCGTGTGTTTTGGCTACTGCAAGCAGTGAATATTTGCAAAGCATGGCGTGTTTGTTGAGATATTCTCTCTGGATCAAAGCTCGGTATTTCTTGGCTTCTCCACTCTTTCTGAGCTGCCTTCTGCTCGCTGTTACATTATTGCCTTCCCTTCCTAGGTTGTTAGTAGGACTGAGCAGCTTTTGTTTATTGGTCGGGTTTCCTATTCCCTACAGCCCACTGAAGTGCCTCAGCCTCTCTCATACCTTTCCCTTTGCCTCTCCACAAATGAGTCTCAGTGCAGTGGGGATGGAGGAAACCAGCAATTTCTCTTTCTTGGCATTAGATTTACTGGAGTCTAAAAACACCCACAAACTATCTTTATGGGAAAAGCTTTGACTCCGTGTTCTGAAAAGAACCTGAAAAGCCAGGTTCTGAGGAAAGAAGAAATAACCAACCAACCCCACCTTGTCCTTGCTCTGCTTTCAGAACTCAGCAGACAACTGTTCTGGTTGGCACAGGAGAGGTCCACAGGGCTGTGCTGCTTTTTTGGGGCAAAATCCCTGCACTTGGGTCCCCGAGGAACCGAGCTGGGGCTTTGCCTTGGTGCAGGGCCGCCTGGGAGCAGCACCCAGGGCAGGGGGACCCAAGGGTGCCCCAGGGTGCCCAGGAGCCGCCGTGGTGCTGCTGCCTTGCTTTTCTGGGGAAAAACGAAGTGGCCTTGCCAGCAGCCGCCAGTTCTTACTGAATTCAGAATCAATAGTGCATCAAGTGGCTTGGGATGTTATTAATCAGAAAACTGGCATGGAGGAGCAGGAGGTAATAGCGCCGCAGCCAGTCTGCTCTTCTCCTGGCGTAGCTGCACGTGGGCCTGGGCAGGGCTCGGGGGCTGCCCCTCAGCTGCCAGCAAACCTCTGCCTGCGGGCACTACAAACGCCAGCTGCTGCCGGTTATTTTCCTGTCAGTGTGGTTGCAAACCTGCGGCAAAATATTGTATTGCGTTTCCTCAACCTCAGAAGAAACGATGTAAAAGTTGGGGAAAAAAAAAGGTGCAAATATTTTGGGGTCAAAACCACTGGAAAAAAAATACGGAGCATCCTGCCAGCCCCGCAAAGAGCATGCAGAGGCTTCTCCCAGTTCCTTCATCCTTCAGATTACTGAAGCCAGACCGCGGCCAACAACTCTTCCACCTTCTGGCTGCTGCCAGGGTCTCATCGGATGGCACGGTGGGCAGCAGCCCGTTGGTGAAGCTGCCCAAAACCTCAGCCGGTGCCAGCAGCAGCTCGTGGTGCGGTGTGCCCTCAGCCTGCCTGCTCCGTGCACCCAAAAACCCAATGCACAGAAATCTCCTGGCCACACGTGGACGTAACCTGCCTCGTGCAGCACCCACGTGCCACCTCCGCCCAGCTCCCCGAGGCACAGCAGCGTTTCCAGCAGGCAAGTGCAGTGTGCTCAGCACCAGGGCTTATTATACACAGGCCTGTGACAGATAAGACACTCGGCTCTTAGAAGATTTGCCATGATCTATTTTCAAAGATCTGAAACCTTTTCATTTCTTTCTCTTACCTTTTTTTTTTTTTTTTTTTTTTAAATCTCTGCTTGCAGTACCTGTTCAGGGTCAACAGATTTAGTAGCATCTCTATAAAAATAACAGAATTTCTAAGCCTCTGAATTCATGCCGTACACAGTGCACCACAAAAAGGAAAATAACTTGAAAAGTATTAGAGCATACTTTAATAAGCTCAGGTCTCCTGCCTGTGACCCCGAAAGCGTGTTTATCTTTGGGCTTGTCTTGAGCAATCGTTATTCCACCACTACCTTCGGATAAGTCTGAATGCTTGAATTTATAGCTGTAAATCCCATTTGACTGCATGTAATCTAATGGTTTACCATGGCAAAGAGGTTTGAAATTCTGCACCTGTCCGGCTTCTGCAAAGATGGGATTATGTTCTTATATAATTATTGCATCTTTGTTTCTAATTGGATTTCCCAATAGCATTTATTTTATCTCGTGGCTAACTTGGATGCAACTTCTGAGTGAATTTATTAATCCTGATGATTTATTAAATTTGTGACAAATAAACAAATATGAGAACGGAGACGAACATACTATTGCCCCCACTGATGGGAGTGTTGGTTATATAAATGATGAATTTTTCCCCCAAATCATCTCTCCAGCTCTCACATATCTCCCCATAGCCCTAGGGAGTTAGTCTGTCACCAAAGGACCTTCGAATTATCGAAGCACTGCTTTCCTGCAGCCTTCCTGTCCTCCTGTGGCAGCTTCTGGTGGCCTCCCAGGCTCTCCCTGGCTCCCAGCAGATCGCTGCCTCCCCCCCAGAGGTTTCCTCTCCGTGATGGCCACGAGGCTGCAAGCAGTGAGAGCTGAGACCCACAGCTCAGTACCGTATGGCTGGAGTACGCTCCTTGGATATTGTGCTGTCATTTCTGAGAAAAATTGGACAAATCACCAGGAACAAACATTTGGTAATTTAGCACATATTGTAAAGTGGGGTCACGACAATGCCTGATTCTGGGAAGTGATGAGCACGGGCACTTCTGTGGGAGAAAACCGTAGAACAAGGTAGTCAGGACTGGGGCTTTTGCTGTATTCCCAGCTAAGATCCCCCTCTTGCCATTCTGCTTCTTATTTAAGCTACATGTCTCTTTAATTTATTGCAGCTTGATTTTGCCATCAGCTCATGGCCTGGCACTTTGAAGGCATAGGCTGGCATTATAAAAGAAACTAAGTGGTTCAAGCTAATTGCTGAAATAGAGGGCTTTCAGTTCAATGTAGAAAACATTCACAAAACTATGAAAAATGTGTGCGTCGAGGTATAATTACACAGCAACAGATGGGATGTTTGTGTAGCTCAACTGTCAGAAGAGGGGCAAGTGGTACAACATGGGAGCTTTTAGCCTGGATCTGCAGCAAACAACCTGTCGGTTATTAAACGTGCAGTGTATGTGCATTCTGTGTGAAATTGCTTATTCCACACACTGCTCAGTTTGCTCATGGCCACGGTAACTGTGCATTGCATTACAGCACCAAATGATACCCGCAGCTGGGTATTTGTAAAATAGTAATGAATAAGCCTCAAAAAAATACAAAGTTTGTGCTTCCAAATCTCCCAAACTAGCAGCTTTTTATAGATGAGAAAGCAGAAAATTAAATGTTGTGTAATATCCAATACCTGTCAGGGAAAGTCACAGCTGGGGAAGAGAAGGTGCTGCAATTCGGTGGCCGTGCATGGGAGGGACGCACACCCCTGGTTTCTGGTCCCCACGCTCAACCTGGAATACCTAGAAAGAAGGGAAAAAATGACCTTTCTGGCAAGTATGGGATGGTAAATCATGTAGATTCATTTTAAACCTAGCAGTTTATTGGTATTCTCACTCCATTTCTTGGTCAGTCAGATCTGCTCCTCTCCGTCGCGGGGACAGCCCTTCCTTCTCCATCCTGCTGGGAACGGCCTCGCCAGCAGCCCCTGGGCACTCAGCACAAGCATCCAGCACAGAAAGCAGCATCACCGAGAGCCTGCATCAGGCAGAAGGGGGTGGATTTCCTACCTTTAACAATCAAGCCACCAAGCTAACGCCGTGGGCATTTGGGGCATTAACTCTTGGGAATTCTACAATAAAAGCTCGGTACAAGAGTTCTACCCACTCTGTAAAAGGAAGCTGGCGACATTTGTAATTAACATGTGTGATCTTTTCAAATGCGTGACATAGTTTTTTAGGCAAATGCGTATTCTTCAGTTTGTAGGCTGTTCTCATTTTAAGCTTATACTGGCAGATCAAGCACACGGCGGTGAAGCCCTGTGATCAGTGCTACGGAAATTTCAGATGCTTTAGATCTCTTGGCTTCACTCAGGTTTATTTATTTATTCATGATGATATCTTCTCCTGGCAAGCTCTTGACCCTCCTTTTTCATGGTTTGCAGCAAAACTTCATCAACAATGACTGCTTTTACTTAAAAATCTCACCATCGAGTGGTATCAAGATCAAACTCTTCTTGGATTTACATCTCTCTGTGGACTGTGATTTTCTCTCTGCTGCTGCATTATGTGATTTTTCATATTGCTTCCAAGAAATGGGGCTGTTACGTGGTCAGACTTACAGCACTGCTGCATGTCTGAGAGTAAATTCCTCATCACTGCTCCTGCTGTGACCTCCTCCTCTGTTTTTTTTTCAATCAAGTGAGTGCAGGCATCCTTCTTTTAACACAGATCCAGAGGCCATAAACAGAAATCGACAGAGCCTGTTGTCCCCAGAATGGGAACTGGCATGTAAAATATATCTTAAAATTGTCAGCAATTTGATTCAATTGTCAAATGCCCTAGATAGGAAACAAATCCATCTTCTTGTCCCCTGACTTCTGTGTCTCCCAGCACAGCACTGAGCCTGGCTTCAACATGGGGGGAGCGGTGCCACTTCTTACTGCTCTCCCCGAGTGTTTCCCATGCAAATGCTGACCTGCTTCAAACCTGTTGAGACTATAAAACAGCTCCAGAATCATGTTACGGAGATTGCCTGTTACTTACCTGCCTGGAAGGAGCCCTGTAATCAAACCCATTGCCCACCTGGCCAACAGAGACCCCAACAAGCCGACGCTTCCAGCGTGGGTGGGGGCAAGGGGCTGGGGCTGCTGGGCTGGACCACCAGGATGCTCAGCTCCTCTCTGGCTCATGAGCACCTTCTTCAGGTGTGGGGGCTCCCGGACAGCGGATCCAGCACCTGCAGCTGGCAAAACCTTCATGCAGGAGACCCAGGAGTCGTGCTCTAGTGTACAGGTGCGTTTTTCCACATGATTTTCACCCAGGCCTGTTTGGGGAAGATTAGCACTGGCACCAAGTCAACAATGAGTTTAATCTCATTATGAATATTCATTTGTTCATATTCTGTGACAGTTTTCCTTGGAGCCTCGGTACCGCTGTGGCCACAGCAGGCCAGAGCTGGGCTGTTTCCCTGCAGTACTTCTGGCTCCAAATGCATGGAAACAACTGTGGGGGAAACTCTACCATTCAGCAAGTTTATGGGCAATGCAATTTATTTTATGATCAAATTACACCAGGGTAATGCTGCCTTTTGCATCAGACAATTCAGTTCTAGTAATTGCTACCCTGGGGGTCTCTTCTCTTCTCTGTATGCCCAGCCCATTTATAACACTAATGGTAGCAATGTGTGAGCAGAGGGAGCATAATAGACCTTAAATAGCAGCAACATCTTGCTGGAGGAAAGAGAGGGCTTTGTCTTTATATTTCCAAGACTTGTTGAGCCTTATGAGGGGCATGCCCCTCAGGGAGATATTAAACAACACAAAAAGTTGATGCCATGTGAACCGATTAGATCAGACTGCTTTCTTGGTGTGCCTTCACAAGCTCTGCTACTTAAAGATCTGTTCTGCTTCCAGACACGAACGCCCAGTACCTGCAATAGCCTCTGCACAGAGCAGTATGGGTGTGCACGTGTATACAGCCACCACCAAAAAATAGAAGTCTGCATGCACTTAGGTTTTTAAGAACTGAGGAAAATCTGCAAGCAAACTGAAAAAAAACCACCAGTGTTTGCCTTGTGAAATGTTGCCAATTGATTTTCCAAATGCACCAAATACAAAAGGCTAAAGTACTCTGCTGGGTAAAAGTTCTGAATATTTCCAGAACAAAACAGGCAGACATCCCAAGCTGAATCTAGTTATATGGAATAATCTCTTTGTTTGCCTGCGGTAAGCAATAAGACCACCCTAAGTCCCTCAGACGTCTGTACATATTCTATTTTTATGACAGTTATGAAATTGGAAATGAAAATTCTTCATTCTTATACAGTTCTTGATGGCTGTTCCCCAGCTGGCCCTCATTCCTTGTGATTTCTGCTGCAACGTCCCTTATGATCTTAACTGAGCGCTGCGGGATGCACCAAGTTTGTTACTGCATGAGGCAGAAACAGGACCGCATCTCTGACAGCCCATTTGCTCTGTTGTGCCTCTCTCCCCTCCTTCCTTTTACTTGCTGTTGTATTAAGCACCAACTCAGCCTATGGTTTTGCTCCCTGTAACAAAGGACAATGGACCATGATTCAAATGAGATAAGGCTTTGGATTGCCTCTTTTTTGGTACATTTAACAAAATACTTGTGTATAAAACTAAGCTCTCCTCTCAAGCAGTGCAGTGAGATGAATATAGCTCAGCATTTCTTTTTGACTTACGGGTGCGAAGAGCTGAAATATCAAAGAAACGTTAAAAATGAAAATATTCTCACAGCCTTTTTTTTTTCTAAAGGTGAAAATAACTGTGGGATTTGAGCATGGTATAGCTAAACTATCGGATGCTTGTAATCAATCGAAAGGAATACAAAAGTCACTTGAAAATCCATGTAAGCATTCATTATCATGAGATCACTAAGTCTCAAAAGCCATTTGGATTTGTAATGCTCAAGAAGGCTGCAATGCATCAGACCAAGGGCTGAATTCAGCCAGGGCTGAGGAAGCTGAGCAGCTCTGGGCCCAGGGCTGGGGCTCACAGCCCGCGTCCAAACACAGACAGGGAAGCGGCGTCATCGGGCCTGGCCAGTACCAGCACCTGCTCTTGTCCTGAGCGCTCTGCAAACCCCATTCCTGCTGATTTCTCTGGCCACCCTGGTGCTGCACCCAGGGCAGCAGGGACAGCTCTGGCTGCAGCTCCCTGGCAGTGTGCTCTGGTTTGTCCCCGGACCAGAAGCTGCCGGGGTCACGGCACACCAGGGCCAGCACAGGTCAGCGGCTGGGAAGATTTCCTGAGACAGTCTCGTGGAGACGGCTTTAGTGTCTAATTAATACCATCCTCAGGAGAAAAAGCACGGAGCTAGATGCCAAGGTTTCTGGCCACAGAGAGAGGATGAATAAGAGCTGTCAAATTCAAGTAATCAGGGAGGACAGAAATGAAAACCGTGCTGGGTGGAAGGAGTCAACAATAGCTTGGCCTGAACAGCATCTAACTCCCAAGAATGAGATACTCAGATCTGCACACCAAGGCAGGAAATGTCTGTCCCCTGCAACGTGCCACAGCCAGCTCGGGGCTGGACCCTCAGCACTGGTGCCCAGGGCTGAGTTCAAGCAGGGGGGATGCAGGTCTGAGTGCTGTGTCTGTGTGTCCGAGCATCCTACCTGTGCCAATTTCTGCTGCTGAACAGGGTGTCAGCAGTACCATTAACCTCTCTGTCCTTACCTTTCCATACTTCCAGACTTCTGGCTTCCTCAGATGCGATCAGAGTGCTTGGGTGTCGGTGCCTCCGTGGTGCTGCAAGGTGAAGGTCAGAGCCTCGGCTGCGTGCAGCACCGACTTCAGTGCAGATTGATGCCAGCGGATGGAGCAGGGAGGGCTATCTGTCTGGGCTGACGTCTGTCAATGGAAAAGAATCTGAACAAATGACACGGCATAATGTATTTTGAAACAACGTCCTCTATTTTGGGGAAAGTCACACTGCAAGCTAGGCTGGAAGCAAGTCTTGATCTATTTAAATTGTTTTGCTCTGGGTTTAAAAAGGACAGGAATTTTGGGGAAGGAGTGGCAAGAGCAAGCTTTCAACCACTGTATAATTTCCAGAGCCCCTAGGATCCCAACACCCTTGCTGAATGTGTAGAGTCAAGCACTAGAGGTCATTTTCTCAGTGCTACAAGGGAAGAAAAGCAGTGAGAGAAACCCTGGAGGGTACCGGGATGACTGTGAGGATGCTGGGGGAGCTCCCAAGGTGCCCATGCTGCTGTTGGGCACCTCTCACACTGGAGAGCTGGGCTGCAGCAGCCTTTGAACTGTGAGCTAGATGGGCTCCAAGAAGAAATTACTGACTCATTTTGCCAAATGACTTTCTGTCCCCACCCTTGGAAAGCAGCAGGTAGGCAGCAGCAGTAAATACACTGTGGGCTCACAGAGAAGCCTCTCTCCCAGCCAAAGGCATCCTCAGAAGCCTTTGCCTCACCTCTCCTGGGCTTGTATTTTGCTCCCCACAGCCAAAGCAGTTCCCGTACCAACGCCTTGTGCTTGGTGAACTCCCTTCTGCCTGCCCACTCGTCCTTCCCTGACCAGCCTTATTTCACCCTACCTTTTACGTGTTCTTTCATCTGGGCTGTTTTCCAGCCCTTCCTGCTTTGATCTGGCCTGTTAATGTCAATAAGCTATTTTTGGAAGCACCACTCCAGATGCCTTCAGATCTTTTCTGCTGTCTGCAGCGCAGCGCGCACATGGCCGTGGGTTTTGGATGAAGCAGAAGCTGCAGCTCCAGCATCACACATCCAGCACTGCACATCTCCAGCACTGCACGGCCCCAGCATCGCACCGGCACCTAGTCCTGGGCTGCTGCATGCCCCTACGCTGCAACATGACAAAGAGCTGCTGCTGGCCACAGACAGCCTCGCTGCAATTTATTGATTTACTTTTAACACTTTGTTCCTCAGCAATAATATAAATCAGTAAGAGGAAGAGAGGAATAGGAAACAGCTCCCAGCAATGCTGAATGGGCTCCTGGTGTTTGCGTGCTGCAACCTTGGCTTTAACCAGCAAGGTTACAGCCTGGATGAGATGCATTAGTAACTCGTAGCTCCTGGTTTTTCTCTTTATTCTTAAAACAGCTTAAAGTGGTTAAGACATTTCTCTGACATCCCTGGGTGAGCTCCTCTGGAATACTGATGGCCACGGAGCAAAGGCCACGGCCGATGGAGCTGCCCAGACCCGCAGCGGGGAGGGAAAGGACCGGTGGCACCCACGGGAGAGCTAACAGGGATGTATTAGGAATGCAGGTGTTCCAGTTAAGAAAAGAAAAAAAGCTTTGAATGATCGTCTCCCAGGTTTAAGAGACCACAAATAGCATAAAGGAAAATAAAAAGGAGCAGAAAATGGGTACCTGCTGAAACAAACAGGCTGTGCTTTCCTGGCTGACAGCTCCCATTTACTGTCACGTGCACAGACCCACACACTTCTCAGAGTTATATTGATCCCCAATCTTACGCGTCTCTCTCATTTTCCCTCTCCTTTCTGTTAAACAGTCATACCTGATAAATCTTCTATTTGGAGCTATATCCTGACGCTCACACACACGAATCCTCTTGTGCCTTTAAGCACAACTGCTTCAGTGTTTCTGTGTGCTCAAGTACACGTACTTGGTCTCGTTTCCCCAAGCTTAACGAGATTCCCTGCATAAAATGTCAGACTACTTATGAAGATGGAGCTAAATATATATCTAATACCTGCCTGAGCTCCTGAGCACTTGGAAATATGGCTTTTGAGGTGCCTAGTCCTTTCTAAAGCGTTTGGAAAGCACAACCCCTCTGCTTTTCATTTCTGCCAGCCCTCAGTCTGACAGCCTGTCTGCCAGCCGCTCGAACTGTTTTTGTACCAAGCACGTTTATCTTCTGCAGACAAGCCAGAATAATCATAATTTGCAAAGGTTTCTTTCAGTCTGCACCTCCTATATACCTGCAAGGGTGGATGCGAGAAGTGGGACATTAATCTCAGCCTTTTGTGCCTTTTATCCTCAAGTGAAATGAATGCGGAAACAACATTTTCATTGGCGTTTGCTTATTCTTAGAGTTTTGTGTCTCAGGTAATGGGGGTTTCTGATTTCAGGAGCTCAAGCAGCCTGAAACCTGCCAGGTCTTAAATTTATTATTGATTCCTTGTACCATCTCCAGGGATAGCGGCAAAAGCGCCAGGTTAAAAACCTCTCTTTATGATGCATGACATTTTCAGCACAGGCTGCTGATTGAAAAGGATTTCATGTATAGCAATTATTCAACCACAAACACGCTGATATTTAAGTAATAATCTGCTTCACCATAAAGTCCTCTAATCCCTAACGATGGGGACGTTCGATATATCATCTCTCAGCACTGCTTTATTGCCTTCATTACTATATAAACAAAATGAAGTCAAAGACGAGCTGGGTGGGGAAAAAGAGTGCTGAATGGGGAATGGAAAAGGAAGAACGTCTCCTGAAGGGGATAAACATCACGGTGGTTTTGGGTACCTTCACCCCCGTTCGCTCCCAGGCAGCCCCCAACAGCAGCTTTGGCCACGTTCAACATCTGCCATCACAAGGTAATGTAGGCGGTGGTAAAATGCCCTGAGTTGTCTCACTGCAGAGGAACAAGGACAGAGAGAAGTCAAAATAAGAGCTGAAACTGGCAGAGGAGTGCAAGAAGCACCATTACAGATTGTTAAGCACCTTTCAGTATTTTAATGAGCATTTGGATTTTGCAATGAATGTTTTCTATTGTGCTACAAGGCCTTTTAATGGCTGTACTGACATTGAGACACATGTTCGCAGGGGAAACCACTTTCTGGAAAATAGGGCCCTATCTGAGCAACTTCTGCTCATAACAAATGAATCTGATCAGAGAACAACTTCTCCTCTTTCATCCTGGGAGAAGGAGAATGAAAAAGGATTAAAATGAGGCCAGGTGCTGAGGAGGTGCTGCTTAGCACGGGGGCTTCAGGAGGGGGTCTGAACTGTCCATTTCTCAGTCAGCACATTAGAAAAAAGCAAAGAAGAAGGTTTGAGTGTGCAGATTTTTATCCCATTTCAATTTAAAGAGGAGCAGGGGGGCCTTGCACGTTTTTTCTTACTGCATTAACGTACCTCCACTTTTCCATCACTTTCCATTCGTCTATTCCTCCTCCAGTTGGCTGCAAAGAGACAGATCCTTATATTTATACCCACATTGGTATGCAGAAATAAATACCGGGATTGGTGTTGCTCTCTAAAATATGACCAGGGAACACACTGTAATCTCTATTAACAGTGGTGAATTGCAGGTTTTATAGATTGAGGCAATGTGAATGCTTTATAATTGCCTTTCATACAAGGATGAACACAAAGCTGTAGTCTCACCACAATGTATTTATTTATCCTGGGTTACATTTGACTTGGAAATGCCACACTGCTTGTTAAATGATTAACAGCTAATGAAATTTTACAGCCAACTTCTCCGAAAATGCTGCATGGAGAAATAAAAACATCTTTTTTGCACTTTTCCTCTTGCCACATGCTTCTGCCTCGTGCAGTAGGGACAAGAGTTATGATTTCTTTCTGCTTTTTGCTTTAAAAACAATCACAAGCTTTTGTCACCATTACATGGACCCGATCATTGCCATTGGTTTGGATGGCACAGACAGCGGCCCCCATCAGTGGTGCTGCTCTCAGCCTCCTACAACCACTGCTCACCTGTTTGCATCTTGCGTGTCTCAGTGACGTAGAAGGGCGAAGGCAGGAAGAGCTGCAAACAGCCTGATGACAAGGTGTGCTTCGGGGCTTTCCTGCCCTTCTCCATCTTTGGTTGAACAACTTTCCATTAGCGACAGTTTCAACCTGCAATACTGGTATGCAGAAGAGATTATGCACACATCATTCTCTCTTTTTGTTTTTCCCTGTTGTTCTTCACACCCAGTATGGGGACATATGGTTTAAAATGCAGTAATCTTTTGTTAATATACCTGGAATATGCTTCAAGTCAAATGGAAATACAAAATTTACTTGCTACTGCCACCAAAGATTATTTTAGCAAATTATTCAGTTTTATTAAGCACATAAAGACCTACAAAGTTGGTCTTTTAATGTACTTACATAGCCATAAACTTACATTGCTGAAATAATTGCATTTTAATGATTTTTTTTTTTTTTATCTTCACATAATTTGTATATTTAACAATCACACCAATAGAACAAGAAACTATCATTGTAGAAGCTTTCTGATGAAAGCTCCCTAATTCCCTGTTACGTGCTCCTAATGGCTTCTGTGAAATAATCTCGCCAGCATGAAGTCCAGACTGGGTATGTTACAGAACAGATGCTGTGGTGCTTGTGCACCAGGATTGAGATGCCCAGGCTACTCCAGAAATACGGGCTCAGTCCTGTCTGGCCTATTTACGCTGCTGAAAACCTTCTCTGAGAGGGGGATGAGCCCTGGGGGCAGCCAATGACAGGACCTGGTGCTGGAGGAGAGGTTTGCCCTGTCCTTATGGGACTGGTGCTCTTCCCAAGCAAACCCCTGAGAAACTGTCTTCAGTACATTTGCCTCTTGGCTAGTGATACATTGCAGTGCTTTAAACAGCCTAATTAAACCTTTAATTTCGATTTAATAACAGTTATACAGATATTAATTAGCACAGAAGTGCTGTTTATGACCAGCACATAGGATACCGCCATGCAATGCACACGGAAGACCTATGCAGCACATGGTTAATTGAGTTCTCAGCTGAGCATCCCCTGCAATAATTTCTGGTTATTTAGTGAGATCAGTATTACAAGTTATTAAACCCGGTTAATAATTAGTTTAAGTGGACATTAATTAGCATTAACTAATAATCAGATTTTTACTACATGCACTTGCTTATCCAGAGACCTTCTCCTGTTTAATGATACAGAAATGAAAACCAGATGAATTAGTAATATTTACAGCTTATTGAAAAGGATTGCCCAAGTCAGATGGAATAAATTAGCTTGTAATTCCAGAAAAGTCAGATGTATAATTGTCATACCATAGGGTATCTGGTCCTCTATCCACTTCTTTGCTCCTCCTGCTGCTGTTGGACCCTGCACAAGCTCTTCCCTCTGCCTGGGAAATTACTAATGCTGCTGCCTGCCCTGGCTGCTAATGAGTTGCAATCAGCACCATCAGAGAGGCAAATTTCATCCAAAAGGGGCAGCGAGGGGTCTGGGCATCACGCAACGCTCCCCAGGGCCCTTCTGCAGGGCCAGAGTCCAAGCTGAGAAAAAAAAAAGAAAAAAAGAAGAGCAGGACCTGTAAGGGCACGGGAAGCTGTGAGCACGTTCTCAAGTTCTGCTGATTTATTTATTTTTTAAGTAATTGAGGTCAACAGGACTCCGATTCCACTGAGCATGTGCTTCGGTGGAGATAGGAGTCAGGCCTCCATCTTCTGCCTGCCTCGGGAGAGGTTTTACAAAGTCTGTGACTGCTGGGAGCCTCTCTGTGCTGCACGCTGCTATTGTAGGAGCGGTGGCACCCTGCTCATCAGAAAGCACTATAAATCTATTAGATTTTAATTGTAAATGCAAATAAAATGATTAAACACCTTATACAAGGAACATCAAGAGCTCAGTTCTACATACAGCATTTCTGTGCCATAATTTCAAAGTCCACATTTTGTTGTTTGTGGTGTGTTTTTTTTTTCTTTCTTCAGCAAACTACAATGTTTTATCATGTTGAGCATATCTACCGTTAACATATTATGCATGCATTTAATTAGTGCTTTTTCAAATTTGACCACTTACGGAGTGAAGCCCAGGTCTCTGCAGTCCCCGCATGTGGAAAACAAGGCTGTAGCACAAGGCTTTATGAAAGTTTCTCCTTTCTGTTTCAGGAATGAATTATGTTGCAGAAAGCTATATTTGGAGCTCTCAGGCACTGCTTGCCATTCCACGTCTTTTGATGTTTTATACGTTTGTCTGAGCTGCCTGTCTACTGTTCGAGCTGGCTTGAAGTTATCAAAGTTTGATCATTTTTCAAGTACGAAAAAACACTTTCTCCAGCCCCTCCTCTTCCACAGGTTCTTTAAAATGCAGTCAAACTGCAGAGACAACCACAGGTATCCCTCCGTTCCCTTCCACATAATGAGCCTCTCTGTGCTGAGTGTTGTTTAATCAGGTATTAGCTCCTGACTACCTGACGACTCAGGCACGGCAGATGAAAGCCCTGTTAGTATTTACACGAGGGAGGGCTGGCGATGATCACGCTTTGAATTTCTAAAGCCTGGGGAGCTCCGACTGCCTGGCCACCACCTGTGCACCCTTTTGGGTCCCTGGGGGCTGCCGTGGCCACTGCAAAGTGGTGGAGAATGGTGCTGGGGCTGGGCAAAGCACCCTCGTGGTCGTGATGCTTGGCTGCCGGCACACGACTTCGACACCGCGGTACGCAGAGTGCTGCAGGTTGGTGCAGCATTCAGTGCAGCCTCTTCCTGGCCTTTGCCAGAAGAAATCTTTAAATATGTGTACTTGTGCAGAGAAAAGGGATGATTTCCTTTGCCATCGGTTGCTTAACTTCTTGTATTCCTCACTTGTGTGACTGTTAGTTGCTCGATCCAAGTAAATTAAAACTAGTTGAAGTGATTTAGCCATGGGGAATTGAAGTGTGAGCACCCACCTGGAATAGCACAGAGCAGAAACGACACAGAGTAGGAAAACCCAGGTTTCAACACAGAGCTGGACTAATTCTGAACACCCTCATTCCAGGGTGAAGGGGAGTGATGACAGTGAAAGTAGCTTGATACCTCAAGTACAAGTGAGCAGAGTTAAGACTCTCATGCTCTACACTTGCCTCCGCAGACTTTGGCTTCACCCCTCTCAGGTTGTTCAGCACATGCTGATTCTGCTCTTACCCTTTTCCTATGTAATTCTGCTTAAAGCAGGTTGGCCTAGAAACGGGCAGAGAATGTCGTCTGATGTCAGGCCTAGCACACTGTGGGCAAAAATGAATTTTCATCATTTCTTAATAAAGATCAGCGATTTTCATACCACTGATGACATGCATTCCCAGAACATTTGATTAACGGGACCATTTCTAAGAAGAAATAATAAGCCCGTGGCAGAAATGTGACAGGAACAGAGAGATCTCTCTGTACTCCTCTCCTCTCTCATAAAAGGCCCCAACTGTAAAGAAATTCCTACAGGTTGTACACAGAAGCACGCTCGCTCCCCCCGCATCCCTCGCCCCCTCCGCAAGCTGCTCGCATCATTAGGAATCACGGCGTGAGCTGGAGATCTCTTGCTGCGGGGCTGCAGGCAGAGAATACCAACACGCTTCTAGTCACAGCAAAAGTTAATTTCAAAAGCAGGAAAGGAGAACCAGAAGCTGGTGCCTGCCCATCACTGGGACAGGCTGTGCTGTTGGAAAATTCATAGCGGCAGCTCTCCGCGGGGAAGAGCCTGGAAGCACAGCCGGCATCGCTGAGCACAGCTCCTCTGGGAGGCAGCAAGGTGGTGGAGATAGCTCGGGAATGGCCCCAGAACACCAGCTGCACCAACGCCATCCTCCACAAACCTTTTTCCAACACGCCACAACATCCCCCAGGCTGGCAGAACAGCAGGAGTAGAGGAGGGGAAGGTCACAGATGCCTTTCTGTGTCCTTGCAGCAGTAAGGGATTTCTTCGGTTAAATCCCCCATGTGCTCTCTCTCATCCAAGGGTCCTGAAAGGCTTGTATCCTTTCTCATTTAAACAAAGTTATCTATTTTTACCCCAGCTTGTGTATGAGGAACTTACATCTGGACTAGCAGCAATGACCGTCAAGGGAAATATATTTGTCCTTCCTTGTGCCACAACGACAGTACAAGCACAATGGGAATTGTCGATACAATTAGAAAGTGGCAAAACGGAGTGAAAGAAATGAGTTCCTGCTGTGCAGAGAAACCAGCTACCAAGGGCTACTGAGCCCAGGGGCTGACACAAATACAAGGGGCACGCAGGACTAGGAGGAAAGCAGACTCTCCACAACTATTGTGATGGTACCTTGATTTTTTTTCTAAATATTCCAGAACTGGCCACGAGGTTTCCGTAGCTTCCTCTGACGAGCACTGCCAGGGACTGGCCCCACGTTAGATGGACACTTGCTCTGACCCAGCCTTGCAGCTCTTGTTTCTGGTGAGTGAGAGTGGGCAATAAAGGTGCAATTATGTTGAGACACAGGGAGAAAGAAGATAAATTATGGTCTTGCATTTATATAGCACATTTCATCCCAAAGCGTTGAGTTAACTGATTGATATACAAATTACATTTTGAGAGATCACTCTATCCATCCATGACACGCAGATATATATAATGTAATCATTATTTTTTAAAGCAAACTTACTTATTAATGCAAACCCTACAATTGGGGTGAGCTCTTCTGGGCAAAGATGAATCAGAAATGACAAAACTCCACAATCTGGTGACGAGAGTGCTTAAGAATGAATGGAATAATTTAGTTACTTAGATCCCTCCAACACGATAAGCTCAAAGCCAAACAGACAGCGTCTCCCTCCTCTAAGGATTCAAAACAGACTTTGCTAAAATGTAATTAAGCACTAAGTCCCTTGAAATCAATCACATCCAGAAACTAATACCCACCTTGCTGATTAGACAGTGGGTAAGCCAGGGGCAATTAATGCATTACTATGAAAACTGTTAACCAGGAGAGCAACCAGTTTTGATGGGATAATTGCTCCGAGAAAGACTACTTGATGGTTAATATCAGAAGTGATGTATTTGGGAGAGGAGACTCAACTACGTTAACTACAGCTAATTAAAAGTGACCTAATTCTCGTTAATACTACGTTTAGTTGGATACAAACTTGAATCCGGGAGGCTAATTGGGAGCATCAGCACGCATCACTCCAGCTGATGCCAGTGGGAAGTTTTCTGCTTTATTTCAAAGAGGGAGGAGAGGTAGGGAGCCGTCCTCACGGCAGTGGAGCCAGCTGTGGGTGCCTGGGGGCTCGGACAGGTTCCCCACGGGCCCTGCTCTACGCTTTGTGGAAAGCTGCTTGGATCTGCAGGTTTGCCAGCCAAACTCACGTTAGCCCAGCAAAACCAAACTCCTGGTGTTTAAGCGCGTTGAACAAGGTGTCACACTTCTAAATCTCCCAGCACGTGTTTGTTCAGCGTGGCTGAGCGGAAGCGTCAGGGAAAAATGTTTGTTTTTTAAACTCCCGCAGTTAACAACCAATTTTCCACAAATCATAATAGTCCGACGCCATTAGGTTTTATAATTAAGTCGTCCCTACGTGATCCTGTTTACTCAGCACACAGAGGGATGTGACAGCCGTACCGCTCTGTCACAGCCCGGGGACGGCTCGCGTTGCAGAGCAGCCTCACGGGCTGAGGTCCTGCACCGGAGCTCCTGGCTCCAGGCAGAGAGAGCAGCGACTTCAGCAGCAAGCAGAGGAACCCTGACACCTTGCCAATGCTGTACCTGACACAGGACGGCGAAGTGCCATCCATCCCCATCAGCCCAGGCGTTACCTTTGCAGTGACTCTGGCAGAGAGGCACCGTTCAGCCCGGCAGAGCCCTGTTGCCCATGGGATCCTCCTGCCCGAGGATTAACTTGCCCAAGCTCCGATGCTGCTGTGCTACCCTAAGAGGGGACTGAAAGTGATTAGAAGTGTCTGCCGGCTCTATTCATTGCCTGGGAAAAATTCATCTCAGGTTTTCCCCCAAGCCTTGGTTCTGCAATCAGTTTTTCCTTCCTGGAAACCTCGGCCAAATGG
This sequence comes from Aythya fuligula, assembly GCF_009819795.1. Taxonomy (NCBI): domain Eukaryota; kingdom Metazoa; phylum Chordata; class Aves; order Anseriformes; family Anatidae; genus Aythya; species Aythya fuligula. The sequence goes on along the minus strand of NC_045583.1, from coordinate 1,856,846 downwards.
GAGCTCTGCTGCTTGTGAATAAAGATGCGGGTGATTCTCTGGTCAATCAATATTCATTCCAGAAGCGAGGGAACAAGGGCAGCATTTACTTACGTACAGCTGAGGCTGAAAGGTGGGGGACACTGAATTCATCACTGAGCGTTATGCTGCTGTTCATTTGGCTGGACAAATAATGACCAAAAAAAAAAAAAAACAGAATTGTAAATAACGTATTGAACAAAAAATATCAAAATAATTTGTGTTAACCGTTGGCAATAAATAGCCCGGCAAACCCCCACCAATTCCTTTGCTGTTTTCATGCCATTTTAAAGAGGATTTGGAGTAGCAAGGAGTTGTTGTGGCAGAGCGGAGCAGCTCTGTGGGTTTACGTATTTACATTGCGTTATTCTGCTCAGGGTGAAGCCCAACTTAAAATCCCTTAACTGGTTCTGACAACAAATTAGTTTCAGATCAAGGGCTCCTGCTCTGTCTCAAAATATGATTTTCGCTTCCAAATTATTCATCTTGCCAGAAGCTGTTGCTAACAAAAAAAAAGAAAAATTTTAATGGTTTCTATAATGTCTTGTTCACTTCCAGTTTTCTTCATAGAAAATTCTCTTTGTCATTTCATGGCAGAGATTAAACCTCTCCATCACATTAATTAAGCCCGGCAGTCCAGGCTATTGGGTAGAAGGGGCTCAACCCCAGCCTGCGGGCACGTTTTGTGCAGCACCTCTTGCACCTACACGCCAGGCCAAGCACAGCCTCCAACAACAACCCATGGCCTCGTTGGTGGGGATGCAATTTACTTTGGAGATTCCAAAATCAGAAATGTTAGACAAGACTCCGCTACGAAAGCTCTCTCTGAGAAGTGTTTCAGCAAACTCCCGACTCCTAACCTTCCTTTCCTCCTTTCTCTCTGGGCTGTACGAGCACGGATTTTCTTTTCCTTTTTGTTCCCCGAAGCATCCAAAAGCCTTTTGGAAACACAGGGCAGGCAGCAGCCCTCCATCCCACCACCCGGCCCCAGCTCCCCTCGCACAGCCCGCACACATCAGCCCCTGATGCTGGAAACCCTTCAGCTCACCAAGAAGCTGAAGAAAGGACATGACACAAATCCGGGACGTTTTTCCCCTCTAATTGTTTGCTGCTCGGCTCGCTATTGATTACCTTTTTTGCAGAGTTGCTATTTGTTTTGCTTTGCAATATATTGGATTCTCCAGGCTTTTAATCAACTGTAATTGATTGTGATTACCGCTTGCTGCTCCTAGGCCTGCCTGGTGTACTCCAGATGCTTACAGCAGGGGCAGGTTTGTTCCTTTTGTTCCTCTTGCGTTCGGGGCCTCGTGTGCGGGGCTGCCTGCACCCCCTGCCCAGCTGAGCCTGCTGCCGAGCCTGTTCCAAACTCAAATTTTGGGACAAGCCACACCAGCAGAAACCATGGCATTTTTCCTATAACTCCCTACAGCTCTCCGCTCCCCGCAGAGCACACCTTGCCATCCCAGCTCCCCTCTCCACTTTTGGGGGGAATCCTGGAGTTTCTGGGAAGCCTCACGTAAGCGGCTGAGCCTCTGAGAACTTGCTGCTGGCTGAACTTGGAGCTCCAGCAGGTGTTTGAGATGCAGCTGGAGCAAGTCTAGGGTAAGTCTTCCATGGGCTTAATGATTAATTGTATCCAGTGGAAAATTATTCCACAGGCACAACAATCAGCACTCAGTGTTTCCAAATGTTAGTTTCTTCTATAAATGGGTGTTAGCAGAAAGCAGATGGCAAAGATAATTCACTGTCTACGGCACTATCCTCACCCATTGTCTTTGCCTATTGCTGCGAACTTCAGTCAGGATGTATTTACACTTATCTCTTCAGCTGTTGAATATCTCGCTGTGACAGGGTGTGATTTATGGTTGTCTGCTGTTTTAATTACAAACTTGTTGTTCTGGGATGCAGCGTGAGAGCAGAAAGGTCCCTGCGAGGCGGAGAGGAAGGGGTTAGTTCTGACGATCTGCTCGGAGCAGCAGCCTGCGAGCTCAGCTACTTCCATCGGGGCAGATGCTGGAAAAGAACAGGCGCTGGGAAGGGACATGGACTCCCCACATTTGGGCTTTAGTTTTGGACTACAGGTGGTCCTTTACAACACTGCAAGGACCCCATCTAGTTACCCTTGAGCTACTTTCCTTCCAAGGGCTTTCCTTCTAGCCCACAGCTCGACAGCATCATCTGCACCCTCGGCCCCGGGAGCACCCAGGGGCACGGGGTGCTTGGGCTGAAGCCCCCTGCCCAAGCACATCTCCACCTTTGTCAGCATCTTGTCCCCGAGCTCAGCACGCTGCCATTCCTCTTGCTTATGGTTCTGCTAAGGGTTTTCTGATTAAATTATAACTTTGCCGCTTTTGGTGTTTGCTTTGCCCTGCAGGCTTTTCTCAGCAAGACTACCCACCACGCTAATGTTTCTGTAATCTGAAGACAAAGCTGTCCCTGCTAGTTGTTCCTTTACCCCCCTGAGACACCGATCATTGAAAGAGCCCAAGCAACCTTAACTCTCTCAGCTGTTGAGATGTCACGGAAATTTTAGATGTCAACTCCTTTTTAGCTTGTGAGACAAGAAATCAACTAGATGGAGGCTTAGAGGAAAGGAGGAGAAATCGTTCCCCAAACTAAACAATGCCAATTTTCTTCCCTGCTACGCGCGGAGCATCAGAACCGATAGAAGAGCCTGCTTCCAGCCGCCGCGGCGCGAAAACGTGCAGCTGCTTCATTACTTTGATTTCGATGACAGCCTATTAAAGATTATCACTGCCATCTGTTCCCTCTGCTAGGTGAAGGACTCACTCGCTGATTGCACTGTAGTGAGAACTCAGTTGAATGTGGAAAACGTCCGTGAAAGTTATAATTAACCTTGACCGCTGTAGCTTCAGCCCGCGGCAGGAGCTGATGCTCCCTGCAGGACATGCTGCCACGGGGAAGCCACCCCACGGCACCCAGTAGCGGGGACGTTGGCTCCTGCTCCATTTTCTGGGACGGTTATCAAAGTTTCTGATCAATCCCGTTCCTGTCAGTATGCTAGCTGCAACTTTTCCATGGTGCGAAAGCATCTCCTTCATGACATTCAGATCGAGTGCTCCTGAACGTCAAATTCAAAGTCAAAACACAAAGCCTTAAAGTACGAGAGAAGTTTCTCATATTTCAGAGCCAAAGTACAACACTCTCTAAGGCCAAATAGCCTGCGTAGGATGTTCCTGCTAGTATAATACAAACAGAAACCTATTTTTGTGTAGCATTAAGTCTTGGAGACAATCCAGAGGCAGCTATTACAATCCACGCTGACTTCAGGCTGACTCACATCCTTAACTCATACATGCCATTGTCTTTATTCAGATTTCCCATTTATGTTGCAGGCATCTGACATTGGTTAATTACAGCTTTTTTTTTTTTTTCTTTTTCTTTTTTTCCCCCAGTGACTATTTCTTTTGTTTCTCCCCTTTATATTTAGTAGTTGTATAAAGGGGTAAAGCAGGCATTAATGAAGATGTTCTAATTGCACAAGCCTGCAGTAGCTCTGGAGAGGAGTGGAAAAAATCCTTTGCACACTGTAAAAGAGGGGCTGCGAGCTGGGTCCTGCAGTGCCAGAGGGCTCAGGAGAATTCACTCTAACACCTTAACAGAGCTTAACAGAAAATAACAGCTTTCCTCTGGGTTTTTAAAGATATAACCTAGAGAACTGTGGACAAAAAGTGTATATATATATTTTTATTGCATTCTAGAAAATGGATTTCTCTCACCAAAAACCATGTGGACTGATAAAATTTTCTATTGACAAACACTGCACAGCCCAGTGCAGGGGAGATCTCTAATAAGCAGCAACTCACAGCCCTCTAGGACCGTGCGTGATGGGGGGACGCACTGAGTAACAGCAGAACAAAACTTCCCGAGGGTAAGGGAGAATCAATTCTTCCAAATGTTGCACAGGTGCCACTTACAAGCAATAACGGGATTTACAGGCTGGAGAGACAATAGCATGGTTCCCCCGAGAGCCGGCCACCTAACAGCCACCACTCATAGCAGAAAGAGGAGATGATTAAATGAGCAATTGCTACTTGCGAAGCACATAATTGTGGAAAGGGTAATTCAGAGACAAGCAAAATAACTCACTCCTATTAAGTCAGGTATACAAACCGACGGCATAACGCACAAACAAGGGAGGGAGATGAAATATTTTTCACTTGCCGGTTACACACTTCTCCAAGCACCAACCTCCACCACCTGCCGCTGGCCCCGCAGCCCCCGGGGCGAGCAGAGCACCTTCCCCTCCCCACACACCCGGCCCCATTTCATCTCCCCGCCGCCCTCCCTGAGCAAGCCGGTGGCAGATGGAGAGCCTGAGCCTGCCGGCGTTCATGCAAGACACTTTATTTATATACTCTTCCTCCCTGATTATACCCCGCTCGAAATAGAGCAACGCTTCCTACCATCAGTGTTCACAAGTCCTGTCTACTAGTAAATTCACCCACAGATGGTGAAAAAACGAAAGGTATAAATATCTGCCTGGTTCAGCCAAGTAGCTCCATCTTGCCTGGTGCCGAGTCTGTTTCTGCAGGCAGGTGAAGCAGGATGGGCCATTTTGCAGCTGCCAAAGATCCGACCTTACAAAGGCACCGAGAACAGAACGAGCAGCCCCTGCTGCAAAATGGATGGAGCATCAGCCTGGCACAGAAACCGCCTAAATGAGAGCGAGCCCGGCTGAGCCGCGAGCCCCCAGGCTGACCGTGAGCACATCTGCCAGCATTCCTCACTGCTGCCCTCGCATCTCAGAAAAACAAGCCCGTGCTAATGGTCTGGCCTGGGCTGCACTTTAGGTCTGCGCGGAGAGGAAGGTTCAAGTGCATTAGTGGCTACTGCAGTGCGTGGCTCACGGGTTGGGTCCTAGCAATGGGGGACACAGTGGAGGGAAGCAGGGTGTAATGCTGTACTATGAGCCACTGTACATAAAATTGGCCAGCAAATCAAGGCCCCATTAATCTTTACCTTTCCTTGACAATCGGCTGAAGAGCATCACTCGACTTCCTTCATTTTATTTCACCAAGGACAATTCCTATCTTATTCTGCCTCTTTTGGTGGAGCCACTTGGTGAAAGTAGAGAAAATGAGAGCTTAAAGTAGAGGCAGAGATGCAGAAAGCACTGAATAAAAAAGGTGGCATAAATCAGAAGGGAAATGGATTTAATGGCCAGATCAGCTGCCGGAATTCTACACCTTGCCCAAAGCACAGGACAGAAATTAGGACTCATTAAGCCATACCTTCAGCAGAGAATTGGCTGAAACCCGCTAGATGAAACAGATTACAGCAGATTATACCAAATAGTGATTTATTTCTTTGGGGCTGGATTTCACACATCTGGCCTGCAGCCTGCCCACACGCAGCAGCACAGCCGGGGAGGGAGGTGAGAGGAGTGCGGCAGGGACGGAGCCAGCGGGGAACCTGCAAAACACTGCCCAGAGCACTGCCCGTGTGCCCTAATTCACAGGCATTAAAGTGTACAGAACTGCACGTTTACAACAATGCTTCCTAATTTCAGGCCTTACACCCGTGCTTTCATGCTGGCCTCCCTTTTAATTAAAAGTGGCTGAGAACCGGAGAACAGAGAGCAGAGGTGCGGTCCTCAGGGCTGTCTGCAAGCTGCAGAGGCAATCAGAATGTTTCAAGCTGAAGATTTAATGAAAAACAGAACCAAAAGTGCATGAAGCATTTTCTTTCCCTCTGTTTCAAAGAATGATGTGTTTTCAAGAATGTACCATTGGTATTTGTGAGCCCAAATGCCCACAGATAGAAAGAAGAGCACCAGAAAGTCCCCAGAAATGCAGGCAGAAGATAGAGGGCCCCGGCCTCTGATATCCCCCACACCTCCTTCCCTTGTCCCTGTAAGGTTTATTCCAAAAGGAGGGAGGAAAACTGCTTGAAAGGCAAGGAGAGAAGTCAGCAAAGACAGCAAAGAATTCAGATGGTGCGACCCATGTGGCACTCAGAATAATAAATGGCTCATTCCACTTATCAACTGCACTTTTTATTAGTATTACTATTTTTTAAGACTGGCTTCAGTTACTCGGACCTATTGATGTCTCTTGTGCCGAATCGATACACTTTCCTAGAGAACAGAGTAAAAATCCATACTGCTCCTGCTCGGCAGTAAAATCCGGCAGGCCTGGTGTTTGGGTGCTTGAGCAATTGCTCTGTGGTAGGGTATTAAAACTGTCAAGTGTGGATGTGTGGGTAATAAAACACCCCATTTCCTGCGCCGAGCCGCACTTTTACCCTCTTGGCCACTGACCTGGAGCATCGCTTGCAGAAAATGCATGCAAAGCAGATCACCACGCAAGTTCCCCAAAAGTCTGGGCCCTGCTAAGACAGATTTCATGTTTTTTGCTAGCAAAGTCACATCTATCATTGCCCACATGCCACAAATCCAACACGACGATGCTGGCCCGCACAACACAACCTCAGCATGATCAGGGCTCGAGTTAAGGGCGATGTGAGTGCAGCCCCACGGCCCTGAAACGCGAGGTGCCCACAGGCCGCATCCAGCCCGCAGCAGCCACAAGGACAGCCAGCCGGCCACCGGCACAGCTCACACACACAATGATTTTCTCTATCACTGCTTATCGACAGCAGAGCTCAGCTCTGGACCTGTTGGGCCCGGCAGCACAAGCAACGAGAGCCGGAGCTGAGCCTCCCGAGCTTCTCCCAGCTGCTTCGGCAGCGCAGCGCCAGCGGCATCGTGCTGCGCACCGCCTGTGATTTCAATTCCTTCTGGCGCTGCAGGATGTGGGGAAACGCTCTTCTGTCTCCTCTCCCCACCTTTAGCAGATCACAGAAGAGATAAAATTGGCTTGCTTTGAAGCTTGCTGGGAAAAATCACCCTGCAGACACATGCACAAGGTTTTGCTAGCAGCAGCGTACAGTCATTTCTCCCGGAACGGTGTTAGTGGATTATGTTATCTCTATATTGTGCGAGGGCTTAACCCTTCTGGGGGACTGCAGGCAGAGTGCTGCTTAGAGGCTTCTTCCTACTTGTCTTATTGGGTCCCTCAAAGCACCTAAGCTCCAACTGATCTGGGGGTTTTGAGCCGTTGTTAGAAATGACTGCATTTAAGATACATCAGTGCTTATGAGTCTTTTCAAAATATTTTGTACTTCTCACAGCAGCAGCAATAACGACAAGTCATCTGAAAATTAGCTCTAAAAAGCGAGGATGAGAACACAAGAACCAGTACCTACTAACGTATTGTAATGCTGTCCAAGTCGTACTCCCTCTAGTGAATAAGAAATGCAAATCTATAGTGATGCTCAATTTAACGTGCCTCTGCTTTTTTGTTCAGGCCTAAAGCTGGGCTTTGTTTTTGTGGTTTTGTCATTGTTCTTGTTTGTTTGCTTTAAAGAACAAAACAGAATCTGAAAAGATTTATACAATTCTTGTGGAGTGCACAGAACCCCCTGAGTCTAGCAAATGAAACAGGAATATTTATGGAATGAAATTCTGGCCTATGCTTATTTTTTTTCCCTGCTTCATAACACAGTTATAGATGGACTTTTTTTTTCCATTTAAACTTCTTCCTTGAATCAACCCATCTTTTCTTTTGTCTGTATTCCCTTGACGCTGGCCTCTTCATTTCAACGTCTGCTTATTCAGAAAATTTGCCAGGCAGCCTGCCTTGAAACTGCTTTGCTCCAGGGAAAACACTGAGAAGGTTTAATACCAGCACTGTTTGGATGTGCGCTCTCACCTGGTGAGCATGTGCTGAGTCCTCTCCAAACCAAGAGGAAAAGGCAGGTACCAGGCCACCATGTTGGGAAGCTCCCTTCCAGAATCTGGTTATATTAATAAAAACCAGTTCATTACACTGTGACTAGCAAACTGGATTATTAGAAACTTACTGAACCCGAGCCTTCAAAATGACTGCCTTTGGTCCATCACCTGCCTGCATGCACCTGGTTTTCCCGTTTCATCAAGAAGGAAAAAGAAAGAGAACTGCTTATTAGACACAACCATTCACAGGGTTTCCTGGTTTCCTTTCAGCTCCAAACTACTTGTTAATTGTTCTGAGTTGCAAGGCATTATTAAGTAAATTTTATATAGTAGTCAAAGAGCTGGGAAAAACATTTTAGTTGGAAAAAAATATTCCTTTCAGTGCAAAGGTTTCCCTTTCCCAGCTGCCTGGTTTTCAAGCACACATAGACAGAGTTATTTGTTTTATATTGCCAAACATACTGTTTCAAGTGTATAGATTTGAGTGATTTTGAGATCAGATTTATTACAGAGTTAAAAAGAATTTACATTAAAATGAAAATTGAGCTCATTCACCCCGTTTTATGGTCATTGTAATAAGCCTGCTCTGAATCATTCCTGAGTTTATATTCAGTACAAGCACATTTTAATGAGTCTATTGCTACAGATTTGAGTAACTACACTGAAAGATGTTACTAAACTCCATCTTCCTCTCACTGGCTTTGCTACGTTTGTTTTCTCTTTTTGTTAAGTGTACAAACACTAACCCTGTCCTGTAGCGATGGTGGAATCAAACAGCCCTCCCTTCGTGTTTGGTAAGGCTGCTTCGTTACCAAACACCGGCAGGATCCTTCCATTACTGGCACAGTCGATTCAGTGAGGTAGTTTTCTAAGGAGCATGTCAATAATTGATCTTAAAAGGATTTATGCCTATCTCAGTCATGCTTTCCCTGCCACATTTACTCCAACATATGTCTGCAATCTACAGGGGCAACACAAACAGATCAGCTGTCCACATGACTGCACTTCAGAGCTAAAAATAACGTACCGAAGTGAATACATTAAGTTCTGTATGCAAAACGCCTCGTGTTAAATGTCTGTTTGCACTGCTGCTAAAATGTGTGTTGAAATATCCATGGCCTTGATGTCTCGTATTCACAGAACAGGGCTTTGGCAGCCAAAAATACCACCCACCACACATGCTTAAATAGCAGGCATTAATTTGTTTATTTTTTCATTCTCTACTGTTTTGAAGGTCAGGTATTTGCCCACTATACCTAACCAGCTTTCAAACTACAAAACAAAGAGTATTTAAAAGTAGAAAATTAGGGCTTAGAGAGAAGTGCTTCTGAATAGTCATTCAAATCCAAGAGGAAATTTCAATTAGATTATGCTTATTACTCCTTCATATTTGCTTTCTGCTAATCTTTGAGCACTTAAGCACCAAGAACACAAAATAGTCTTCGTGGCCCTCGAAGTAAGAGCTAATGGATGAGCTGAACCTCCACACGCATCTGGAATCGTCTATTTGCTGAAGCCAGAAAAAAAAACACAGTTAACTGTCTTTCCTTGCTGTTAGCAATTACTATCAGCTACTGAAGTTGTTTATGGACCAGAAGAAATACTGAAATAGTGGCTGCCTTCATGAATGCTGACAGAAGCCTGGAAGCTCTCAAAAATTAAGGGATTTGCCAGCAAGTTATCAGAGAGATCCGTAACTGCAAACAGACCACGACCTGCAGCATCCAGAACTGAACTGGGACCCATCTCCAATGCCTGGTCACATCTGGCATCCGAACAAAGGGCTCCTGATCTGCACAGGGCTGTGATCGTCCCCAGGACAGGTCTGTATGAGCCACCTTCAGACCTTGCACCAGTGACAGCACAAAGCAGGCCCCTCTTTCCCTTCCTTTAATACCTCCGGTCACACAGCTTCTCTGTGTGCAAGAATCACAGCCCTGGCCTTTCCATTTCCGTGCAAAAGTCAGCCAGAAACTACTGTAACCACAAAGCAATTCTTTTACTTCAGGAGCTTTGGACAATCCATACTGTCAATATTTGCTGCTTTATCTAGTTTGATTACATCCTTTAATATTTTTCCAAGAGATCCACTGGTTTAAACAAAGTTCACTAAAGCTGAATGCTTTACAAGTTTCAGACCTTTTTGTGCACATTCTTAAGCATTTTCTCAATTTTCTCAATATTTGGCTTCTTCTACAATTATTGACATAGTCCCAAAAATGGATGTGTACCCCGTGCACATTCATGAACCTGCCCACCCATGCTCAGATATATTTATTTATTCACGTGCATACGTGTTCTCCAAGCACCTTTATTAATACCAAAGGCACCTGAAAGTATTAAAATAAACACTGGATGTGGGTCTTGCATCTCCAGTAACCACAGTTCCTAGGTTCATCATCTTTCATACACGTATTGTCAAAACACTCCCGTGAGGCAAAGGAAAACTACTTCCCTTATGTACTGAGTGAGCACAGAGTCCGGAGGGTCTGTATGGGGACAGACAGATGCTCAGCTTCCCCCACTGAAGCTTTTCCCCTGCAGCTTAGAGCCCTGATAGTTTTTGCAGGAGTTTGGTACCTAGACAGAAGATGCAAGGGTTAGCAGGACCATGTGCAAATCTGTTGGACCACTTCCCGTGCCAGCCTCTTCCAATACATTAACATCTCTTACTGTGTTCCCACAAGAACACCTAGAGCATGCATAAAGGGTCTCCAGGCTCTCCATCATGTCACTAAGAGAATTGCTTACAGTTCTACAAAAGGAAATAAAAACTGGAGCCACAGCTGACATTCTGGCACTCAAAGTCCCCCAAAGTGCTCAATCCGTTGCTCTCAGGACACCAGCTGCTCCTTCAGATATCCTCTAGTTACGCTTATTTTTCAGCTGGTCACCAACATTACGATATTAAGCTCAGTAGATGAATAAAATGTGTACAAGGGCAGAGAAAGCAACATTCATAAAACTGCATTTTGTAAAATATCCACAGTAATTTTTGCTGCAAAAACAGATGTGACTTTGCAGAAGTTGTGAGTTTTCCATTAAAGATGCAAATGACTGTGCGTGAGGTCACTGGAAATAAAACTGGGTGCTTTCACATTGGCAGGAACTTCTTCATGAATGGCTGTTTGTGCCATTCATCCATCCTAGTGCGAGCACAGAGCCAAGCTGAAGGCAGAGCAGAATAACCCCGCTAACACACGAGCTCTGTTGTCAGAACCGCATTAGCATGGGCTGATGTGCTCCGCAGCGGTCGGGGCTCCGAGCAGTGTGAGCTGGAGGCAGACGCAGTCAATTTGCCTTCTGATATGTGCCGATAGGAAGCACCACTGAAATAAAAAAATAAAATTACAAAAATAATAAAAAAACAACACAACTCTCTGGCAGAGAAGCTGACTTCAGAGGATCCATCTGTCCTGTTGGGGTGTTTTTGTTCACTCCCTGTTCAGCCAGGCGTTTCCCTGGAGCCCACCGCAGCAAAGCGCAGCTCAGTGCAGCGTGCGCCTGCTCTGCCTCCCCCGTCTTGCTATCTAATGAGACTTTTATATTCTCAAAATGCTCAGGAGGAGCATTTAGTACCCAAATTTAGCAGTGTGCCAGAAGGTAACTGCCCATTCATCACCTGCAGCTTTTCTGCAGTGGCCTCATTCCTTTCCTACCTTCTCTCCACAAGAAGTTATCGGTATCGAGCTTGCACACTGCCCTGGCAGCAGCAGCAGCAGGGAAAGGAGCTCCGAGAGGCACCTGTGCCATGGGGTTCACCACAAGGAGACCCGAGAACACAAATAGAAGACGTTTTATTCCTTCATGTTTGAAGAAACTGTAACTTCCTCAGTACTGTACAGCCCCATCGAGCCTATTCACCGATGCCACGGCGATGTTTTCACACGGGCACCCCGGTTATGTTTCCTTAGTCTGAAAACCTTGACTTGTGGGTTGTCAGCAAATGTGACAAAGATTTAAAAAAAAAAAAAAAGATGAGAGAGAAAGAGGAGTGCTTCTGACAGCTCACATTAAATGAAAGATGGGGTAAAATGGATTGAAATAAGGAACGAGATGACAGAAGGAGTTTTATCTGATGGAAAGAATTTTAAAGCGGGATGCCTGATAGCCTTCATTAATCATCATCTACAAATAGGAAAGGCTTCCACTTGGTTCACACCACTCTTTTGTTCTAACGATGCCTGAGAATTCACCAAGAGGTGGCTGTGACCCAGGCCAGGACCTTGCACAGCCCCCGGCCACGCTCGCAGTGGCTCCAGCCTGTGGACCGCCTGTGGACCAGCGCCTGCCGCAGAGCCAGAATCCATCCCAAAGTGCTGCCGAGCAGCCCCCAGGGCTGCCTTCTCCTCCCCTAGCAGGGCTTCTGTCTCCTCTGCCTTGCCCCCAAATGAGCGACAGCTCCTTCTGCTGTGGCACTGGCAGAATTGTCCTAAGCTGGTTGTCTAATTCTTCTAACTGATATTTCCATAACAAGCTTTTTGCTACTGAGAGAATTCACATTAAGTAGCTTTTCTTGTCCGATATTCCTTTTCATTTTTCTTCCTTGTCTGTTACTAACATCTGTTGAACAAAACTGATAACAATAGGAGATCCATTACTGCCATTCCAGGGGTGCACCATCAATCCAGATGCTTTAGAAGTTAAAATAAAAAATATTCTCATGTTCAAAAGGGAGTCAGGCACTAAGTACACACGGTCTGTTTCTAAAATCTTTATCTATGGAAATTGTGCGATATCTAGTTACTCAGCCTGGTACTTTTCATACTTTTGCCCTTTGCTCATCACTTTCTATTTGTTTTCTGTTGTTTGTAGTCAAACCATATTAGCTTGTTTCATCGCTCAGCCATCATGTCAGCTGGCACCAGCCCAGCTTTATCCAGCAAGCATATTCATCTTGACAATGCACCTGGGGTTTCACTCATTCTTACGCCGGCTTTTAATAGACATGTCCCCATGCACTCAATTTATTACCTTGTTTATATCAAAGAGTGAATTGAAGAGCTGTGCACCCTAGTAAATCACCTCAATTATCAAACCCAGCTACTTGACCAAAGTCTTAAAACAACTATAAAGTTATACTTAAAAGTCTGTACTCAACATGAGTATACGTGAAGATACGTTAGTTTGCATCCCATCAATACACGCCTACCACAGATAAGCAATGCATTTCTAAGAGACGATGTGGTTTACAGGTTCCTTCAAAGTTCTTTGAGTAGACGGATACTCAAAGCATCAGGTAAGAGAGAGCTGAGACCTTTGAGGCTGTGATGATGGCTCAGGCTAAGAACCTCCTACAGACAACTGGCTGCGGTCAGATATTGCCACTCCACAAACTTCAGCTCTTGGCCGTTAGTATACAAAGTTAAGGTGGATTTTAGCACTCTAGTTGAATTAATAAAAATAAGGCAAGTAGTCTATCATACATGTGTTAGGGAAAATGAATAAAACAGTACTGTAACCACTGAGAAAAAGCAATCCCAATAAGCTCTTGAAAGTTTCAATACGTCTCTAAAGCCTTATGAGTCTCTTGGTTCTTCAAAATTAAACCAAAAATATAAGAATTATTAGCCTGCTTCTAATTTTTTTTCCTAGTATTTCTGTTTCTGGTCCAATTGGCAATACCCCAGAAACATTTTCTCTCTCCTGGCATTTCAAAACCCTTGCACAAAGGATGTCTGCTTTCTAGCAAGAGGTGCTACTTAGATGTGGGCAGAAACCGTACGAACCGAGGGTATTGTGGAGATGAGGTCTGGCTCAGTCAGACATTGCTTACATCAGAAAGCTTCTACATACATCAAAATCATGAGAAAGACGTCAAACTTAATTCCTATAGATCCAGGTGCCCTCGAAAATAAGATCCAATCAGTGGGCAAGCTGAGGAATCAATACGATCATTAATGAGTATTGGAGAAAGATGAAGCCTGAACAGATGAATACGCTGAGAAAATCTGAGCTGAACTGTTTCAAAGAGCAACAGCAGCAAGGGGTACCAGCAATCGTGTATGTCAGCAAACAACAGAACCGACCATTTTGTGGTTATTTGGGAAATCTCCAGGAACTCCCTTTACACATTTTATCAATGGGCACCATCTCCTTTTTGTGCAGAACTGTACTGTACCTTTATTTAAGACCACAATTACCCTAAGAGATCATCTTTAAGGGACTCTTAGTCCTTAGCTGTTTGTTAACGACCGCTCCATCATCCCCATCTCTGGCAACCCATCCAAGCTGGCAAATATTTGGGTTTATAATGATGTCAGTAAACTCCAGATTTCACATCTCCTGCTCCAGTGAGGGTGCTGAGATCAACATCAGTGCAAGTTCATTTTCTCACTTAGTATTTGCAGACAATCTGCTCTCTTTATTCTGATTGAAAGACGCTGCTACCAAGGACTTGCACTCAGAAAGCACTTTACCCTCCTCTTGGGTGCACACTCATCCCACTGGAGCCCAGTTAAATGCATGCTTAAATGCTCTCCTGAATTCTAGACCAGGCTCTGATTCAAAACAGGCTGCAGAGGGAAAAAGAGGTCTTTTTGACATGTTATGAGCAATTTTGCTGTTGCCACAAAGTGCTTTTTTTTCCCTCTCCCATCCAGAGGATGAATTGTTCCATTTCATTCCAAAGAGATGTCATTAATTCAGGTGTCTATGTTATAAATGTGTGTTTTGCTGATATGTTTTGTGTGTCATTCAAGCCAAAGTCTCTCCCACCTCACAGTTCTGCAGCACAACAACTATCACAGTCTGGAGCCAATTCACCATTGAGAAAAATAATTATCCAAAAAGTAATTAAATTAATTGACCAGGGAAGTGATTTTTGTGAGGCTATGGGGATAATTAAAACTAACACATGTTTTGATGCATTTATATCATAAAAGCACAGAACCACAAGGTTAACTGGCCTTTTTAGTTCAATTTTTCACCCAGTGCAGCTACCCAGGCATCCCCCTCCCTCCTTATCCAGAGGGGAAAAAAAAACACAAACTGGAGTAATAAATACGTATAATGAACATTTTCCTTAATGATCTTTATGCGAATGGGACCCACATTCTAGAGGCTCAAGAGGAACATGACTGAGATTTGCAAAATCATAAAGGCAGAAGATAAGGTCAATGCAGAACTGTTATTCACCAAACCCCTCAAAAGTAGGCTCATTAAAGCTAACAGAGGGTACATTTAAAAAAGATAAAAGGAAGGGTTCTTGAATCATCTTGTTTTAGCTCATTTTTTTAGAGCAGGTACTGAACTGGAAATTGCTGCCAGGGGAGGCTGTGAAGATAAAGCATGAAAAAGGAATTAGGTGGATTCATGCACAAGAAGTCTGGCAAACACATACTAAAAGAAACGGGCAGGGACGTGCCCTTGAAGCCCTGTTTAATGATTGTAGATGTTGGAAGTAGGAACAAATGAAAGCACACACGCATTCTGCCTCTGGTGGGTCTCCTTTCACCACTACAGGAGAGCCAGCACCAACTAGGAGCTGGCCCAGGCATCATTTTTTTGTTCTTGTGGTCTGAAAACCAGGCCAGGAGGCTTTGGTCCTAGTGACTTGTATGACTGGAAGTTTCTCTACAGCATTAATAGGGGAAGAAGTCTGTAATCTGACACACCAGTTTCTCTATCCTCATCTTCTTCTTTTCCATACAAAAAGCTAAGACCATAAATAAAAAAATCAGCGGAGTAACCATACAGCTACATCACAAGCAGCTCTTCACAGGGAGCCGCAGCGAGTCCTCGCAGGAGCTGCTGGATGAGAGCCTGCTTTTGATTTACCTCGAGCAAAAGAAGTCACAAAACAGCCAGGGAGAAAGATGAGGGGAGCGCAGGGAAGTTGGGTTAAAAGGAAGCACTGGCTTTGCTACCTCATACATTTTGCTTGGGAACTTGCATGCTCCAGTCCTCCAGGCTGATTTGGGGAGCCTCAGCCACGCTCCCTGCACTGACAGATCTGTCCCTCTGCACAGAGAGCCCTGGAGGTCCTGTGCCAGGAGATGTCCCCCAGCTCCCGGGGACACCAAGGTGAGACAGGAGCGGTCTCCCCGGACACCCTCACCACGGCTTTGGGGATGGTCAGAAGGGCTCCGACTGCTATACACACACCAAGTCCTCCTGAAAGCAAGTTTGCTTGTATTAGTGTAGGCTTGAAACAACAAACATGTGAGCAGCAGGAGAGGGATGGACAGCCTTAATTAACTGTTTCTTGTGGCGTATTCTTGATCATTTGGTTGATATTTCTGCAGTCCATTACAAACTTCATTAAATTTACTTGCCTCGCAGGCATTTCTACCTCTCATAATCAGCCTCATTCCTGTCAAAGATGAATTGCTTAATGGGATAAGCCGATCCTATACAAATGGAGCTTGCTTTGAACTTGTGCTGATAAGTAGCATTACGCTAAGGCACCAGACAGAAGGTTTCTCTGTTGTTTATCTTTGTAGTGATATGGCACAAAATAAAAACGGGTGCCACTTCGCTACCTGAGCTGCATTCATCAGGCTGCGCAGAGATAGAACACACTCGTCTTCAAGTGAAATAAACCAAACTAGAGCACTTCACTTAAAGAAACTTTCTGTTCTTTGATGTCTGCATTTACTACTGACGTGTTGCAGCTACCAACACATCACCCTCAAGATCAGTATATCCACAAGACCAAACCAAGCTCTCCTTCTGCAGGCAAACTTGCAAGGGCATGTGCTTCTACAGGGGCAGGTGACTTTCCGATGAATCCACATGCAGCTGGTGCACTGGTTAACAGGCATTTTGACTTCAGAATCTAGGTATTTATGTGTATTCCAATATTTATTCTCTTTCTGTGAAGTTTGGCCTGAAAGTTCATCAGTGAAAGACACTGGTTTCTATCAGAAGACGGTTTGGCTCCACCGGTTCAGTGGAACAGAGCCAGGTGGCAGCCAGCGGCTGGAAAGGGACTTGGGGGAAAAGCATAAGAAATGAGACAAGTGTAAAATAATCTTATCCTTAGTCCATTACATTTAGTGACAATGAGTCCCACAGTTTAATTTATTGTTTTAAACCTTCTCTTGATAGTTGTACTATATACATTAGGGTTTTGTTGTTGTGATTTTGTTTAATTTTTCTGAGAAACTGCTAATAGGAGTCCATATATTCTACACCTATCAGGACTTCACAGCTTCCCAACCTCTCTGCCTCTGTCACCTCTTCTCCAAACAACGAAAGATCTCCCTTACAACTTCTCACCTTCCTTGAACCACAACAAGATGTCTGGGACTGTTTCTGATTCCGCTGTTTTATGCTGTTGCCCTGTGTCTTGCTTAAGTTGCTTTTTATTATGAGTCATCCCACGGAAATTAGACCAATGGGACTCCTTAATATTGTGCCATGGGTGGGGAAACCAGGATCTAGCTCCGTAATTACGGTAACTATAATGCTTTAATGTTGACGTGGGTGTAATCTTTTAATTAACACATTTTTAAAAGCGCTTAATTCTTCTGACAAAAAAGCATTGAAACTTAATGCACTAACTCAATAACAGCATAACCTACTTTCTTTCAAATACAAAAGCAGGGAGTTTAGACATCAATGCATCATCTGCTAATGAGTTGTAATTCTGTATTAATTTATCTACCAGCTGATTCGATATGAGAGATTTACAAAATGTTAGAGATTATGGTTGCAGAAAAGCAGCTCATCAGGAAAAAAAATAAGTTATTAAATTTTTCTCTGTGGTGCACCTGGAATAATTAATTAGTTGGCATTTAAATGAAATTCACAAAAAATTAGATCTCAATTGACGAATTATAACATTAGCAATAACACACAGCACAAGAGAGCATTCGGCTGCAGAGCCCAAGAAAGAGCAAGTTTTATGAAAACCATTAATAAGGCAGAGCTGAGCCGAGCCTTACGAGGCACGTTTCTCCACTTCGTGCTGGGTAGCCAGTGGGAGCAGAAATCTGCCTTCCTCCTGCTGGGAGCAGTCCCTGCTCTCAGGACAAACACCTGCCAGGGGACTGCTTGCGATGCACATCCCTTCCTTAAACACGTTCTCTGCTTTCCCAAAGTTAGGAGGCCTGTAAGAACCGCAGGGTCGACTGCCCAGCATGAGAAAAGCCGCAGAGGACTGCAGTGTTGGAGGGGCTGCTCGGCCACGTCCTGCTTCCCGTGGCGCAGAGGCAGACCCAAGCTGCTCCTGCTTTCCAGGAGAGCCCCATCAACCTGTCCTGGTTCAGCTGGCGTAAAAACCTGCTGTATTAAGCCCTATAAATAGTTGATGTGCACAAGCAGCACAATTCCTAAAACGTGGACTTAAATCCTCTGGGTTTATAGTGTTCAGGAGAGCTCTGACTCCTTTACCACCCACCGCCTGCATGGCCACAGCAGTAAAGCGGCTCCAGTGCTGCTCAGCTTTCTGAAGCAGTCCCAGATGGAGAGAGTATTGGCATAAATTCTTCGTATTAGTCTCATGCATGTCTGAATTTGGGCTCTTATTCAGAAGTCCTACCAACACCCTCCTTTTTACCAGAAAATAAGATTTTATTTTTTTCCCAGAAAAGTATCCAAATGCTCTGTGCTTAATGGATTTGAGGGACCATAGAACTACAGATACAGAACATCAAGAAGTATAACTGAAACAAATGCCTTATAAATATATATATTTACACACACACACACATATATTTCCAGTAGGTCAGGTTATATCCATGTTTTCCTGGCTGTTACTTGCTACTTTTGATAAAAACTCATTCACACGTTCACACCCCCAAGTGGTGACAGGGTCCACGCTGCCTTTCCTGGGACTCCAAGGGGTTTGGGCGCCCAGCCCCAAGTCCCCTCTTGGTTCCCAAGAGGGATAAATTGCACCAGGGAGGGCTGAGCTGCCGAGAAAGGCTCAGGGCTCCCTTTTATGCATCGCCAGCAGTAATCAAGTGCGTGTGCAGGCCAGATTATTTCCTCGCTTACATCAGTGCAACCCCATTACCCTTTAGTGCAGCTGCACAGGCGCAACCAAGGGCACGATCTGAAGACAACGCAGCCGAACAGAGCTGCTCCTGCCTCGGCCTTGCGGCACCACTCTGCCGAGCAGCTTTAATGCAAAGCTCCAGCAAGCACACATCCAGCAAGGGGGAGAGACACACAGCAGAGACGATAAAGTACAACGTGAAATTTAACAGCGTTGTTTCACCGCAGGATTTGAGGCGGTGGAAACAATCCTGCTAATTGAGGCAAGGTGTTTGGGACGGAGGCGACCTCCGGCCGCTGCCCCCAAAAGCCTTCCACAGGCACCGCGGCTCCCCGCAGCAGCTGGACTCCCGCACAAGGCGTTTCGTGGAAAAGTGCCTCATCTTGGGCTCACTGCCTCTGTAAACAAGTCATAACAACGCAATTACCGCGAGGGTCCCCTGTGCTCTGCTTGTCTGTACATAATATTGCCAATTTAAAAAACAAAAGAGATTCTCAGAAGTTCAGAGAATTGCCCACCTCCCTCCACATAGAATCTAAATGGAGTTTTCTGCACTACCCATCTGTTCATTTTATAAAATATGTCCTTTTGCTTTTTTTTTTTTTTCTCAAGATTAGATTGTTTTACTCATCTTTATACAGATCCACAGAGCTTCTGTAAGAGTAATCTGTGCCAGACTCAAGGCTATAGTGGAAGATCCCCACCCCTGCCTTAACAGAGCAGCTTTCATTATTATGCAAACATTAAAAGGAAAAAAAAAAAAAAAAAAAAAAAAACAGGCCCAAAATACCAAATACTTCTCCCAGTTATGAGAGTTATAGGTAACTCCTAGGAGGTTATCAAGGAATAAATGAAAAATACATCACCAGCAGGCACAGAAGCAGGTAAGCCCTAACGCTGATGCTCATTTGCCCACGTGCAGGCTGCTCGCCCCTTCACCCCCACTCAGGCAGGGCAAATCCACGATGTGCCACATTCCCCATGGGAAAAGCCCTTGGAAGTGCCCACGTACATGCAGGAGGGACTGCACTTCAGCTAAAGTTAGCAGAAACAGATGTTTGTGGCAGTTTACTTGGCCTTTTCAGTTTAAGAAAATGATTAATAAATTAATGGGGTCATTCAGGAGGAATTGACTTTCATTTGGGTGGATACAAAAGGAAAAAGAGCAAGCTTGTTCCCCAAGTTTTGCATTCATGAATGTTGGGAGCGGATTTCAATGAGAACAGAAATAATCTTTTTGGGTGTTTTCAGCTCACTGGCATAAAGTAATTAGTGATGGTTTTCCATTTGTTCACCTTCCAATGAAATAGGCCTGTGACCTTTTCCAACACAGGCAATGTTCATAACAAATGGACAATAAAGCAATTACAGGGCAGGGGAATAAACCATGCAGGCCTTCGCTCTGCCCGGATGCTGTGGAGTTGCACATCAAATGCGATTCTCTGGCTTTGTGCAGCGGCTTCAAGCTGCAGCTGCAGAACGGAGCAAAGTGCTCCTGCGGCACTCTGCATCTCCATTTCGTGATGGAGAGAGATGCGCTTGAAATGTCAGGCAAGAAACTGCCTTCCCGTAACTGCCACCAAGACAATTGTAGAGACAGGGAAAATATAAACTCGGAGGCTGATTTCATCCCCTTGGAAAGATTTTTTTTTCCTGCTGGAAAAATACACATAGCAATTGAAAAGCTCCTGGCGCCAGCAGGCACCATGAGGAACAGTCGCTGCAGTCGTGTCAGGGATCCTGCTTCTCTCTCTCCACCTCATTTTTGGGGATTTGAGTACAAACAGCTGGTGACAACTCCAAGGAGAGCAAAAACTTCCATTTGAAAAGTGGCAAGATTTGTTTGTGCAAACTTTCCTGTCTCCTTTCGTCCTTTTTTCTTCCTGAATAAACATTTGAAACCTGTGAAGCCCACATTCAAAAGCAAGAGTCAGAGGCTTTAAAGAGAAATAATGAATAAACAACTTGAACCTCAGTCTCGTCTCCCACCTAGACACAACGTGTCACTCTGTAAGCCAAAAATTCAGACTCATGGGGTATTGCACTTTCATCTTCCACCACGACAGCTTGAGCTTTGCACGGCTTCTGTGTCCATGCTTCCTCTGCAAGGATGTAGGAGAGACAGCTCTGATTAATGCGTAGCAGGTGAGCGAAGACGCTTCCTCCCCGGAAAGGAGGTTAGTTTGTTCGCACTTACAGAGCCCCAGCCGAGCACAGCGCCCAGGGAAGTGTCACACTTGCAAATGAGCACTTCACAAGCCCCAGCACACGCACTGGCCATCGGGCAGCCATATGGCTTGCTAACACACCCACTGAGCCGCAAGGCTGCTGCACCTCACGGGATAGCACGGCTCGGTTACTGTCACCATCCAGGTGGCATGGGATAGGAACAGAGAGCACAAAGAAATGGGGCAGAGGACGAGGCCAATGGCACGTGTCGCTAAGCCAAGGGCAGCAGCAGAGAGCAACAAGAACCACCTTCAACAGGGAGAAATCACAGCAAGGAAATTAAGCCCAAGAAATGTAAATTCCAGGCAGTTTGTCTCCTACCACAGGGAAAGCTGAGCTCCCAGCCAGGCCTCCTGCCTGAGGTGGCCCTACAGCCAGTGCCGCTGCTTGAAAGGGCCAAAGATCTCGGCAGCAGCCTAAGCTACCTCATGTCTGATAAAGCAAATGTAGTTGAAGTGAACAGATGCCTTCTTGTGTGTGTTAATGCAGTGCAGAAATGCCAAGGTTTTCCCTGTGCCTCCTCCTATTTCTTAACCTCCAGATCCAAGACCAGATGGGCTAGCGGCTCGCTCCGTGCTGTCATTCCCGACCCTTCTCCATAGCAGAGAGGAGAAGATGCAAGTTGACAGTGTCTAGATTATTTATAAGGATTAACTCCCACGGGGCTCCCCCGACGTGCAGCAAACACTTGTTATTATGCTATCCCACCCCAGTGGAAACCACTCAGAGCTGAGGCAGTAATCAGCTGTCCAGGGAACAGGGTCCTTTAGAAAACCTAGCGGGCTGGAGCACACAGCCGACGTGGTGACTTGTGGTTTGCTCTCGCTCCCCTGTGGGCCTCATTTCCTTTCCAGGTCTCACTCGAACAGACTAACAGCAGCAGGAGCAGGCGCTTCTCCACAATATTAGACCTTTCTGCAAAGCCGCCTGTGCTTCTTTCAGGAACAGACCACCCCTGATTTTTTATCTTTCAGTGCCTGGGCACGCTCAAACAGGGATTTTTAGCTTTTGTGTTGACCCTTCTTACCGAGTTTATCGGTATAATACCTCTAAAGCCAGAGCAGATGTTTTAGTGCAAGCACTGTAACCTTTCCAGAGGTTGAGGTAAGGTGAAGTCCCCGAGCTGCAGCAAATGCTGGGCACTGACTCATCCTATCAGCAGACAGCCTTGGGCTGCCAACCCAAACAAATTTTAAAAATCTAATCAGGGCCAAACAAGGTGGATAATTGGGTGGATATTCCCTGGACATTTCCAAAATCCTGTCTGCTCTTCATGAGGCAGCAGGGTGGGAAGGGCAGTACCGTGGCTGACCTGGTGTCGGGGGAGCAGCAGCGCTGGCCAGGAGGTCCCACACAGCTCACCCCGGGCACGGCTGCAAAATAAAGCTGGGGCTGGGCTGCTCCCAGATCCCTGATTGCACTGGGCAATCAGGGGATGCAAGCAAGTGCATGATGCGACGGTCCATTCTGGTTTTAGACACATTGAAATCCATGTTGCACTTTGCTACTGAGAAAAAGAGGCTTTTCTTCCTAGAAATCAGCTAAGCTTCTGTAAGACAAAGGGGGAAAAAAAAAAAAAAAAACATAGCGCAACTGTGCTTAGCCAGCCTCACAGCTTTGGGAAGAGTATTTCCATCAGGCCTGACCTTGCAGCACAGCATTAGCAAAGGGTTAGGATCATCTGCAAAGATCGCAGTAGGGAGAATGCCATACAGTACCCCACAATTTGCAAGAAACCCCATTAATGCTAAAACAATAACCCTCCGCACATGTACTCCTACACAGCCCTACCAGCCCTGCACCATGGAGGCTCAGCAGCTTCTGCATTAGTCAATGTAGGTGGGTTAAAGAAAGGGAAACGTTCTCTTGCTGTGCAGAGAAAAGCTCCAGCAACAAACGGAAAGCTGTGGAAGCCCCGGCTGGGGAGCCCAGCAGGCAGCGAGGGGTGTTTGTGGAGGCAGCGGATCAGGCTTCAAGCTACTGCTCTGTGCCAGGCTGCAGCTGATTACCATTATTTCACCCTCAAATTTTAAGTTCCATTTAACTCAGTTTAAGCTCCCGTGCAGACCTTTGGAATGGAACAAAGCCGGGGGCTGCGGACCCAGGGCGCTGCGTGGGAGCAAACTCAGTGGCTGCCTCAGCAGGGCCGGGTCCCCCAGGGGCACATTCAGGAATTTGTCCTCCCTGCACCTGCAGCGGCTGCTCGAACGGCTCATTTCAACAGCAGCCATGAAACAGAGGTGCTAGGGCTTGGGAGCAGGGCCCAGATGGGCACAGCTCACACCGGGCATGCTGCCTTACAGCAAGGACCTGTTTCATGGAGGCTCCTGTTGCCCTCTGCGGTACGACAGGAGCTCGTCTGGCAGAAGCACATTTAGCAACATAACTGATCCCTTCCTCTGATGGCTCTCGGTCCCGCAAGGGAGCATCTCCATGGGAGCACTTCATCTTGTTACAGGTTCTCCTATGAGATAGGTATGTGCAAAACCAAAGAAAACTCTCCATGTGCCAAGTGCTGCGTGTCCCAGGCAGCCCCACCACTTGGTACGGGCTGTCGTGGTTTGCTCCTGACTGAATCCCCTTTGCATTGAGGAAGTCCAGTCTTCAGCAACATTAGTTAAAGCTCAGAATATAGTTATTTTTGCTACTGTAGAGGTATACACCCAACAGCATGCTCAATGTTCTCCCAAACCTGTACATAAAATTAACCCAACAGACAATAAATGCCACAAATAATTCTCATACTTCCAGAGAAAATCAATGTCCTTATCAACAGCAAATGGTAGCTGCAGTTATGAATATTTAACATACAGCATTGCTGTGAGTTTAGAAATGCCTTTTACACCCTATCTCAGCCCTGTAATAAACCCTAAGGTCTTATGGGATTTTTTTTTTAATGAAAAGAAATAAAAAAGCATTAAAGCTAAGTCATTAAGTGCTGGAAGTAGTAGCAAATGCCAATTGCAATCTGTACAACCCATCAGTATAACCCAGCTGTAAGTCAGGGCCACTTCCTAATGTACGACAAATTTATTCTCCTTGTATGATAAAGCCATGAAGTGTTCCTCGCTTCGCTAAACAAACAGCAAGTGCGGATCACTGGGATGACACCAGTCCTTGAGAACCAAACCACAGCACAGGTCTAACGGCGAGGGCAGGCCCATCCTCACCGGCACAGGCCCCAAGGAGCTTTCATCCACTTGGACCTCGCTCCCCAGGCTCTCCCCGCCGTCTCAGGACCAGAGCTTGTACCCTGCAAACAAACCTGCAAAGGCTGTAGCATCTGTGCTGGCCCTCTGGCCTTTCAGTCCACGCGGTTTCAGTCCCTGAAGTCCTTCCCCACGACCACGGGGGCTCGTGGTTACCAACAGACCATGAAGCTCTCCCTTGTTCGTCTCTCTGGGAACCCTGCTGGAAGCTTTCAGCACCTTGTTCCCAAGCAGATATTGGAGAGCTGCCTTGCTGCTGGTGTTCCTCTGTTCCCTCTCGCTTGCCAGTTAAAGTCTTGAAGGTTACCAGCACTGAAAATAAACCACCAAAAGCGCCGATGTGTCCTATCGTGCTTCCCCAGACTCTGGAGCCATTACAGCTCCTTCTAATGCAGTTCTGGAATTGAAGATTTCTGGTTTTGTTTCTCCAAAAATCTTTTAGAATTGTCATATTTATAAAATTATAAATAATTGGTGTCCAGCCTTTCAGAAATTGTAATATAGCCACATACAGATTTAAGAACAAGCTGAAATGTGTTTTTTCTAGAAACATTAAGTCCTGAAATCTTCCAAGCTCCCATGCCAAAGTCTTGGCACTCGGGGATGAGCACTGGGGCACTGGGCCTCACATCACTTCCAGTTTGCATACTGAAATTGTCCATGAACGGCACCCAAAGCCCCGCTGCTGGCTGGGCAGGAAGCAAATCACGATGATGAACGAAAGCTCAGCGTTAAAGTTTCCCTGAAGTAAACGACTTGTGTGATTAAATGACACGGGGAGTTGTCAATAAAATCATCCACAAATTCTGTCAAATAGAAGAGTAATTATGGCTTCTGCTTGTTTGTAATAAAACGATACATTAGCCAAGCTTACACAAAACACAAACACCTTCTGATTTCATTGAAGATTAATGCTAATGTGCCAAATTGCCAGACTAAATTTAATTGCTCTTTTTTATCTTCATTAAATGATAAGCAGCAGCCACAGAAATGGTTCTGGTGACCTTGGATTAACATAAACCTTCAGTCACAGCCAAGTCTCCTGCTTTTCTTTCTAGCCCAGTCACTTCACTGGGGGTGCAACATCCCAGCTGCCCCTCGAGTCCCTGATCAGGGCCTCGTGCCTGACAGGGCACAGCCAGCCCCCCACAACCCAATAAAATCATTTTTGCCTCTTTGTGACCACCTAAAACTGAACACGTTTCTTCAAAGATGTGGCTCTTTTTCTTTCCCCGTTTGTGTTTTGCAACAATATATTTGTAGAAGAAAAATATTGCACAGCTACTTCCCATCGCCATAGCAACCTCCTGCTCTGGCTCCAATTGATAAATACTTGGCAAATCCCCGTTACTGTAGGTTAGCTGTTGCAAAAATCATACACTATCTCTTGCAAATAACTGCACAAAACATTTAAAATGTTTTCTAGGTGAAGAGTAATGGCCTGATTTTAGCCCTTGTACACCTGAGCTTCTGTTATTTGCGGTGGCTTTTCAGACAGCAAATAATTGCAGACAGCTTAATTCATCTCTGTGTCCAGGCAGTGCATTTGCAGATTTCTCCTAAGCTTTTCGATAGCTAAATGGCTTCATGCGAGATCACGGGAGAGTGAGAGCACAAATCCCACCTACAATCATTCACTGCTAAGAGAAAGCTGCTGTTGCATGTCTGTCCCTGTCTGCTCCTCCTGCTGCATAAACCCCGCGCTACAATACGGAGAGGAAAGACAGCAAAGAGACATCCCTGCTCAACTCCTGGGGCTCAGACCAGGGTAGGACTGAGCAGAGGAACCAGGGAAGGCTTCCACATTTGTATTTGTGAAGAGACAGACCCACAGTGCCCAAATGAAATGGAAGTCCCTGTACTTCCAGAGCAACTGCTCTTCCTCCTCCTTATCTGCTGTTCATTAATGGAATTTGTCCTCTACCTTCAGCCGCACTGAGTCAGCACGAGCCTATCGTCCCTGCCGAAAGGGCCCTCCAGGCAAAGTTCAAATGACCAATTAGTGTCTCTATGTACTTTAAAGCTGCTTTCCCCGCTTGCCAAGGCTGAGTCAGTAACCTTTAAAAATGTAAAGCTTATCGTGGGATGCTTGCAACCGCATCCTCAAACATCACTGTCTGGTGATGCGAATGTGTTGCTGGGGCTTGCTGTCTCATTCTCTCCTATGCCATCAGTAATTTAAAGCCTGTGCTACGCTCTGCAGCATACAAAATAAATCCCAGCTTGGGGTGAATT
This sequence comes from Aythya fuligula, assembly GCF_009819795.1. Taxonomy (NCBI): domain Eukaryota; kingdom Metazoa; phylum Chordata; class Aves; order Anseriformes; family Anatidae; genus Aythya; species Aythya fuligula. The sequence continues at coordinate 1,830,451 of NC_045583.1, read as the reverse complement.
GGCTGGGACGAGATGGGGAGCACTGCCCTGGGAAAGCAATGCCGGTGCGAACCACTTCTGCTTCTCTTCGGGCTCTCCAGACAGCATCAGGTGGCAGGGCAGGTGCCCAACGCTCCACCTGCTGTTTGAGCACACCACAGCCCAAGTGAAACACCCCAGGAAGAAAGCTGGGCTGCCTTCCACCAGAGCGTGAAGGGAGCAGCAGACTGACGGGATGCCCAGGAGGTCACCGGCAATGCACTAATGAGGCCGGGGTGAGTGCCACCAGACCTGGCCATCCAGAAGTCATTAGGTCTGGTTCTGAAGATCCGGGGGTAGGGAGTAGTTAGCCAAGTTTTGCCGGTAGCTAATGAGCCTCAAAGTTCAAAATTTCTACCTTGTTAATTGGATTTTTCTGGCTTCATTTTAAAGCTATTTGGGTCTTTGTGCCTTTCTCTGAAGAAAAAGCCTTTCAGTACCTGGCGCTTCCTCCCTGTGAAAGTACTTATCCACTGAAATTAAGTTACAAGCTCCTTTTCGATAAGATAAACAGACTGAGCTCCTTAAGTCTATCACTGTAAAATATTCTCTCCAGCACTTAATTCTTTATGAATCTTTTCAGCTCAGTGACATGGCAGCAGAAAGGTAAAAATCAGGAAAAAAAGGCAGAAAAATGAGGCCCACTACAGGAGATAAAGGGATGCGCTATCTGAGGGAGTGAATAGCCCAGGATATCACAAAAGATGCTAAAGTCATTATACAACTATAGTACAAAATTACTCCCCAAACCTTACCACCGTGCAGGGCTGCCACACCGTGTGGGGAAAGGCTGAGCCAGCAGCCGGGAAGCTGCCTCATGCCAGCTCGCGATAAATGCACACGTTCTGTATTCCTTAAAGCATCTGAGACAGGGAGCTTGAGTCAGGCTGATAAGGTGGGCTGTCCTTTCAGTCAGGGATGTCAACATGGATTTCAACATGTTCTCACAAAAACTCTTACAAACGTACATCAGATGCCGGAGGAAAAGGCAGATCTCTATCACCGCACACATGAAACTGCATCGGGGACTACTTCAAGTGTTAGTTCATAAGAAACAACCTAGGCTCGAATTAGGTGGCATGAACCAGGCAGGTGGAATTTCTACACAGCAGATTTACAGATTTGTGCACTGTATGCAAGATACCAAGTGCATCCAGGATAAAGTACCCCCCTGAGGTTAATTTTGGTCCAAAAGTGTCATTTTTGAACTTAAAAACGGCCACTCAGAAGCTTCTCCAAGACTGAAAAATAGGGACTGGCTCCAGGAACAGAGAAGTTTATGGGACTGCGAAGATGCTGAATTATGCCCAAAGAGCACATCAGGAACTGAAGGATTCATCTTCATGGGGGGGAGGTACAGAACACACAGATACCTGCTCACACCATGCTCCCTGCCATTTACTTGTTAGCTGTGACAGAGCAATAGATGCTCTGCTTCAGCTGAATTAATGCTTGCTTTTCCAAATTCTGCAAGTACAGCATAGAAATGATACCACTCTTCTTCCATGGTCTTCTAAAAACCCTTGCTCCTCATGGTTAATAGCGAGCAATAGTTAACACTTGCAATTCTCATATCACTAAAAAAAAAAAGGCTTGCTTAAATATGACACGCTGTCATCTGTTATATTACTGGCCCTTCCACTTTATTCATTTATAATTTAATTATCAGTTAAATTTGATCAAATACATCAGAATTGAAGCCATTTACATTAAAAGTAACACATCTTTTCCCTTTTATTCCCTCTTTTGTGGCAGGTGTTACTCAATAATTCAATCAGTGCCTGCAGAAAGCTTCTGTTTAATTAATAAGAAAATGGGTAACAGCAAGTGAAAAAAACAGGCGTGCATGAAAGTCCCTGATGAGAAACAATGGATCTTGTTAAGAGCTATGAAATCCAGATGTTCCCAGTTACAGTTGTGCTGGACAAACAAACGGGACCTTTCTGTGGGTGAAAGTGGCCGCCCCACAGAAGGGGGGCACCAGCCCAGCCACCTGCTTTGCTCTTCCCATGCCCACCCAGCAGCAACGGGAACCAGCACAGAAGCTGGGGCCCTCCTTAATCCAGCTCCTCCCTGCAAACATTTGCGGCTGTGAAATGATTAATAATGTTGTTTTTCTTGGAAATTTGGTGTTTGCTAAGCGAGGAGAAATCCACTTGTAAACTGCCCAGCCTTGGCAGCCACACTGCTATGGTCCAGCGAGGAGTCACACTGGTGCTGGGAGATGTTCCGAGCACTGTTGGTGTTTCACAGCTGCTGCACTGGAGAAATATCTGATGAACTGGATTTTTTTTTCCTGATTAGTATATTGTAATTAATTCTCTGAAGAATCCTTGCTTAGCAACTTTATTAAATCCCATTAAGACTAATGAATTGTTGTTGTTGCCTAATTATATAGTTGTTTCTAGTTTAATGAACTGTATCTTAACAGACATAGAACGGACATTTTATGTTTAGAAGGGAAATATTTTAAATAAAGGTATATATTTTTACTAATACCATCATTTGTTGGTTACTTTCGCTTTTAAGGAAACTATTGGAAGATACTGTCCCTTGAATACAGGCTTTGCTAGCCAGAGACAAGCAAAAAGCAAAAAATGAAACATGTTCTAACAGCTGATGTAAAGCAGATATTTTTGCTCCTGGTAATGTAATTTCTCTCTGCAAAATAAAATCTGAGGACCTCTGTAACTAGCTGAATACTCCCAACTCAAATGATCTTATAGAGGGGAAAAAAAAAAAAAAGTACAGTGCAGGATGGGTACTCTATGAGAATTTTCTTCACAAAGCCAATTATGTTGATGTTTTTCCAGCTGAAAGCCGTGTAAAGGGCACAGTGCCACCATGCACCTGCCCTCACGCAGCCCCTGAGCCACCTGCATCACACAGGCACAGGTCAGAAGCAAACCCCTGCCAAGACACACGGTGCTAACAGCTGGGATGACTTCATGGGGAGCACCCCTAAGAAAGGAAGCCTGAAAGACTCCAGTGCTGTGCCGGGGGACTGAAGGCCCTGAAGTGCTTCAGCTCCATGTTGGTCACTAACCCACAGCACGAGACACACACACACAGCTGCAAGAATAAAGCTGGGCAGGCAGACAGAGGAAAGACTTTTTCCACACCTGTAGAGATGCTGAGTATTACCACATAGGCTAGGTTCAGTTTTATTCTTTGTCAATGCGATACAGCCAGAGCACACCAGCAAATTGGGCCAGAACATGTCTACTTCGCTATCTTCATTAAAAACACATTTCAAGAAATTCTGCAGCCACTGGGAAGTTACACTAGATGTTCTCCTGTAGGTTAGGCTGGCACCTAACCCCAGCACTCCCTGGGCACTCCTGCAGCCACTCGCCCTGAGCTCAACCTGCTCAGACTATGGCACTGCACAAGGGAGCTCACGCTGAATTAACTCCCTGGAGGCCCCAGGAGCACACACGTCCTCACCCGACACGCCAGCATTACCTGGAGGAGCCAGAGCCATCTCTGACCAAAGCAGCTGCTGCATCTCTCCCAAGCTGAAGTTGTGAGTCTCGTTGCAGGCTCAGGGCTGGCATCCAGGGCTGCAGCGAAGTAAAAGATGGTTAGAAACCCTGTAGTTATCCTGACCATGCACCTCTCCAAGGAGAATACCTTTCTCCTCATGCAAACGCTGGGAGCCAGATGCCAGCCACCAGCCACGTAGCTCTCGCTCAGAAGGCACTCATGGCATTTCCCCTCCCTGCACAGCAGAACAGGGCTTCACCCAAGGCTGGCAGCAATTCCTCTGAGTCCCCCAGCCACCTGCACCTCCTCAGGGAAGGCATTTAATGTAACTGCTTCACCACATACACCTGAGCAAGCATAATGCTTTCATGACATTGGAAGAGAGGTTAGTCAATTATCATTTAAATTGCACCACTGCTCCAAAGCAAGAAGCACTGTGAAGCACTACAAGAAGATCCCCCTGTCCCAGGGGGTATATTATATCATTTGCTATTCAGGAAGGCCTGGGCTTCCAACTCCACATTTCAGATTTGAAAAGATGCTGCCACCTGTGCCTGCAAGGCAGCGGCACTGGCAGGGCACAGCTCTCAGCAGCATGCAGGGACAGATACACAGCAATCGGCACAGCAAGGCTGCGGCTGCTCTTGTCCAAACAAGTCAATTCAGTGCCCCAAAATAAAGTATCTCCTGAACTTTTCCTGAGGATAGTCTGTAGGGCAAAATAGTTATACTCCTAAAATAGGAGCTGCTTAAAAAATAAGAATTGCTACTGCTTAAAAAAAAAAAAAAAGGGGCAATCATCATCTTGAATGCTAATACATATAATCTTCAACACACTGCAGCCACACCACAGATTAATTTCAGTACGGAGATTATGTTAATATACCAAAAAAAAAGAAATTGTGATACTGAGTTATATCAAAGATTTTTCTTTTTAGTCACTGTCTCTGGCACCAGCCAGCAATGCCTGTTTCAAAGTAAAGTCAAAGGCCTCTATAATGCATTGAGTTGAACAGTAATTATTACAGGGAAAGGCAAAAAGTTTAAACTTGAGCAGTGCTTGATCTTGATCTGACATTAGTTCCTTAAAGTAACCAGTATTTGATGAGGAATGACAAACTCCTCATACACCCAGTACTGGCTACTCACAAAGATTTGGATTTTTTTCCTTGCTAACCTGGGGAGAAAACCAGGCAAGAGATGCCCGTTTCACAGCCAACACGCCATGAGCCAATCTCACTCATTACAGCCATGCTATTGCTTTTTGCTTGCACTACACCAAAATTTAATCCTGCAGAGATGAAAGCTCGCAGGGAGGGAGGAACAGAGCACGCCCTGGTGCTGCCTGAGGAATCAGAAGCTTTTGGCATCCTCCTGCCATAGCCACCATTTGCTCAGAAATCATAGCTTTGTTTAAGCCTTTTATGCACCAACCTTGTGATGCAATCAGACAGGAAGAAAAGCATTTCCAGACGTGAGCCAGTATGGATGTAGAACACAAAACTGGCAAATGCTTTTAGGAGCGCTGTTCCACCCCCCAGGATCTGTACCAGGAGACCTGCTGAGGGACCTGCCAGAGGGGGCCCCATCCTGACATCCACAGCAGAGCCCTTCTATGGCAGAGCCCTGGCTGCTGCAGCCCAGCTGCAGCCTGCAGCTTGTTAGCCATCAACTGTAACGTGATTTAGTTTTCTTTTTCTTTTTTTTTAAAGCCTTTCTATGTATTTTCTGTGGGAGATAGATATGCTTAGCCTGAACCAGCACATTATGGATAGAAACATTAAGCTTTATAGGTATGCTATAGCTGGATGAATTAAGCTTGATAGTCTCTGGGGAGGCAAGCTTCCACTGAGACCCATGTATCATCTCCTACACTTTAACCACGCCATTCCATCCCAGCAAAAAGCCGGAGATTTTCTCTTATTTTTAGTCTCCCAAAGGCATGGCATAGCCAGGCAGGCCCAGCCCCCAGCAGGAAAACTCTTCCTTCCAGCCTGCTGAATGGTAAAGCTAACAAGCTTTAACCGTGAGGCAAAGGAGTGCTTAAAGGATGCACTGCCCACCTTTCAAGATAAGAAATGAAAACATAAAAGGCCTCTTCTCATCAAAAGTTTGAAAGTACCTCAAACAACCATGAAAGCAGAGCCCATCCACATGCCTCAGGCACCTCAGCTGCCCCACCACAGCCCCAGAAAAGCCCCCCCAGCCCCACACCTTGCCCTTATCGGTGTGTGGGCAAGGTGTGGGGGGGCAGCAGGCGGCCATCACCTGAGGGCCTGCAGGTGTGTGCTGCTGGGACAGCCCAGCCCTGGCTTGTTGGTCCCTGGGGAGCACTTGAACTCCCCCAAGGGCAGGGGGACAGGCTACCTGTGTGCCCCCATGGGGTTTGTTCACTCAGAGGGAGCTGGCAGCAGCCCCCTGGCCCTGAGGGCCTGCTGCCCGCATGCAGCCCCTCGCTCAGGGTTGGGGAAGCACTCGTGTCCTCCCGGCGTCCCCAGCCTCCCTCACACTTGCTTAAAATAAAGAACGGAGAAATGTCAATGGTGGGAAGACCGTAACAAATCACAGAACAAGCACTTAGCCCTTGACAATATTGGTTAGCAGTGCTTAGCACAGGGCCCGGCTAATTGAAAATGAGGCCTTCTGCTCAGGCACGGCTTCGCTCTAACCAGTCCTCTGGTATTTCAAATGGCAGCAGCCCTGGCAGAAACAACACAAGCAGCTGCCTCTGCAGGGGTGTGCCACTTCTCAAGGTATTGCTGTGGATTAAATGAAATGTTTTGTCATAAAGTCCCAGCGCAGGAATCTGTTAGTGCCTTGCTCCAACGGTAGCAGAAGCAACATTTCAAGGCTGAGTGGAAGACTGAGTGAAAACACACACAAAAGGCCTAATTCTCTGCTTCTTCCTCACACATGAATTTGTTCCTGCCAAGGTAGACTGCTGCCATTTGGTATCTTGGCATTTACACCCTCCTCAAGCTCCTCACTTTGTGTTTTGCCAATGAAAACAAAGGAAAATTGCAGCCAGCATCCCATTGTTAGGGCTTTGCCATGACTGCAAGGGCAAGACTTCAATATAGGAAAAGTAATATGCATGTAATAATTTTTTCCATATTTTCTCTTTGGAAAAGCCTAAGGACAGTCGTGCTTTCCAGGGGCAATGGCACTTTCAAAAAAAAATTTCTTTTTGGGAAGGCATATTTAGTATTTGCCTAGCAATATGTAAGTTTGTTGCTGCTCTGTATTGCTCTGAAGTGTTATGAGTTTTAATTAGCAGGTTTTCAGTCTTTCTGGCTCATTATAATAACAGACAAGAAATCACAGTTAAATTAATAAATCGAGTTTCTCTCCTAAATTGCTGTTGGGCAGAATTCAGAGTGGTTTTAATATGTGTAATTATGCTCAAGGATCTTGTCAATCATGGCATTAATACGAGTCTCATGGAGACTTTTGGAATCAACAGAAAGCTCTGGCTGGGCCCAGGGCAAGCATGGCATTGATGTTCTCTTCTCCAGCCTGTGTGCTGGTTTGTATGCAACCAGTGCTATTCCACAGTGCAGCCAAGCCCATCCCGATCCCACTGCGCACGCACTCAGCAGGCCCAGGGTGAATCCAGCACCCCAGGGCCAGCCCCAGCCACATGCAGCGCCTGTGCCCAGCCTCATCCCCCAATTTATCCCCGGCCTTGGCATGTGCCAGGGAAGCACCGAGGGAGGCTGGTGCCTCCTTCGGGTGGCCAGGAACTGCCCTCCCCATCACCCCTCGGTACCTCGTCGGCACAGCGGCTGCTGCCCCGCTGCTCACACAGGGCGGCAGGATCCAGGCAGCTTTTTGTGAGCAGCCCACTGAATAAAAAAAAAAGAAGCAGAGTCCCGGGGGTGCTGTCCTGTAGGAGGCCAAGCAGAAAAATTCCCACTACTCGAATCCCCAGTGCAGAACAAATGCTGAATCAAGGTTCTTAATCGCATTTGAGACTCAAGCTTCTTGCTACCAATTGCCGAAGAAATCTTGTTTATAGAAGACAAAGGGAATGGACAGAGAATGAAAGTCATAAATACATGAATCTTTAACCATTTCCTCCATTTTAAAAGTCTGAATATTAAAAATGATGGCTTCTTCAGGCACCCCCAAGGTAGTTTCCAATTGTGTCAATGGCACTACAGGACATAAGCACAAATTAAAATCGGCAGGATGAAGATTTTCACTTAAAATTACTTTTGTGCTGTTAGAGCCAACATAACGACACAGAGTTTTATTGGTAATTTAAAACACACAGAAAAGAGGCATTTTCTCCCTTGACCTCCCTTCAGCACACACACCAGCTGCCCAGCAGGGCAGGTCCTGCAGCACAGAGCCTGCTGCTGTGCTGAGCAGCGCAGACATGTACCTGTGTGGGACGCTGCTGCCAGCCTTCAGGTGGACCAACATGTCCTTCTTTTTGTTTTTGCTTCTGGCAGAATAACCAGATACAGGAAAAAACGAGCAGTTACTGTGACAACTGTCTATCACACACTCTGCAGCACACACGGATTCTTGCTTTCTGTTATGGTTTTGCATTATTTACAAAGCACAGCTCCAAACAATTCACTTAATAAGTGTTGCCAAAATAATGACGACTCTCTAGCTTTGAAAATACAACATTTGTTGTCCTCTTTAGTGACATACACAGGCTGCAACAGGAAAGAGCTGAGGGCTGGCTTTTCTCCCACTTGTTTACCATCCTGCCTCCAGCAATGGCTGGTACCTGGATGCCCCAGAGAAAAGACAAAAATATATGTTCCTATATGTTGGCTGCTGCCATAGAGATAGTGCCCCTAGCTAAGCGTACGGTGTTATTTCACAGAGGAAAACTACCTTTTATTTCACAGCATTCAGAAAGCCGCCTGAGAAAAACAGACCACTATTAAAAAATATATTCAAAAAGACAAAGCAAAAGGTGCTTCTATGAACTCCTCGTAACTCTAATGTGGGTTTTTTTTGCAGTAAACTAGAGCAGTTACCGATGGGAATTGTTGCCCTGCGATGTTGAGGGGCGAGCAGAGCCCATGCTGGGGCACTGCGAGGAGGATGCTCGCTCTGCTGCAGCGCAGGATGGCAGCTGGGGGGCACGGGGACAGCCCCCAAGGGCAGGGGTCTGCACACCATGGACACAAGCAGCTGGTGCCGGTGCGATGGGGCCCTGGAGATTTCCAGGACATGCTCATGGGGTGCATTTGGAGCATGGCTTCTCCTGCCAGCTGGGCTGGAACGAGAGCCTGGCAGGTAGGTCCTGAGAGCCCCAGCTCCCCAGAAAGGCTTTCTGCAGGGAAGAGGGCGTGAAGGTGCTGCCATATGATGGGCCTCTCTCGCCTTTAAACATTTCTTCTATTTTTCTTTTTTTCTTCCTTTCCCATGCGGCTGCAAACCAGCCTTTTGAAAACAGACATCCAGCACCTCAGTCTGACAACTGAGTGCTTGAATCTTGTCACAATATAAGCCCCGAGTACTTCACAGCCGGAGGAAAATAATGCCATTAATACAGCAAAGGGATCTAGATGCATTAGCTACACCCAAGAGAGGGCTCGCGCTGCAAATCTTAAGCATCCGAGACAGCAGATGGAAAAGCAGTACTAGAAAGGGTTTGACAAGCATGTCTCTTGTCTCTCTATTCCATTTAGGAAACTGAATCACACCGGCACAATAGTAACGGAGGCGTCCGACCCTGAGGAAGCATGAAAACAGCCCAGACCGCTAGGAGCAGATTTCATTTTTCTGCTTCGAGTAGCACTGGCACAGGCTCCCATGGCAGTGCGCCCCTGCCCGTGTTGCTCCCAGCCCACGCTTCTCCGGCACCACACGTCCATGCGCCGTGCCCAGAGCCAGCACAGAAGGGGCTGCTCCGTGGCCAGGGATGAGCAAACACTGACTGCCCCAAAAACTGAGGTGGCACAGACTGCCAGCCTGACACAGTGCCCCTCTCCACAAAGGGCAGCTCTTAGGGCTCTGCAATACCTCTGACGGGAAAGGCTTTAGGTTCAAGGCTCAGCAATGAAATTAGTTCATTTATTTCTTCGCTTACAGAGCAATAGGGTGAGTCGCTTGGATGGAGGAAGCAGGGAAATAGAGAGTGAACCATCGACTTTCAGATTTCAAAACTTCAGAATTGAGCCAAGTTTAAGTTCCAGAGGCTTCGCCTCTAAAATTGATTGTTTCGCTATCAGAAATCACTGCTTTGTAGCTAGTCGTGTGAAACTAATATTTCCATTCATTGCCAAAGTGAACAATACCTATCAGATAACAGGTTCCTGATGTATTACATACATCACGCATCGGAAGAGCGCCGGCACCAATCGCCCACAGTACATCAACGCTGCGTGCCTGTCTTGTGGTTCCCATCTCACTTTGACATTGAGGAAGAAGAGCAGCAGCGTGCGAGGCATTGCTGGAGAGGGGACCATAAAGAGCATGCTGCTAAGAGGTTTCTCATTAGTAGTAGAGAGCTGGAGATTGTATGATTCATCAACCCTTTTTGGAAAGCTTGCAGAGTATGGAAACAGCGCAAACACAATTTCAGTTGCAACAAAACACCATGTCTTTGAACATTAGCTTTGCTGGGCAGCAATAATCATCTCCATTTATTTTATTTAATCCTTTAAGTGCACAAATGCAAAATGGTTCTGTAAGTACCTAGAGGATAAATGAGGTTAAAACATTCATGGGCGGTAGAATCAAGGCAGGCTCATGCTGGTGTTTCGTACATTCAGCCCTCTATTATTTTTGCCAGAACCATTACTAAGCAATCAGCTTTAAACATTTCAGACCTTGGTGGCAGGGCTTCTGCATAAAACGGCTGTCTGCTTTTACTGAAATCCAACTCTTCATTATAAAAGAGCTGTGCAGCAAAGATAAATGTAACAAACACACCTCACTGTACTATGATTGCACCGGAATTAGGAACAAACTGCAGGTTTTTTGGAAAGAGACTTATTTCCTCAGAGCTCTGGAAAACCAGATCTGCACTCAACTGCAAACCTCCCCAGGACACAGCTTCAGCTGGTTTAAGTCAGCGTAGCTTCAAGTCAGATGCACAGAGAGAGCAAGAGATGCAAGAGGGACGTATGTAGATAATTACAGAGAGCTAAAATTGAACGAGGGGGTGCCAGCCTGCAAGTGCTGGAAGCCCTGCAGCAGCTGACCGGGGGAGCTGGAGGCAGGGCTCAGGGGATGGGAAAGCCGCTCCATGGTTAATCCTTTCCCCAGCTGCAGCAGAGCTGCTAGCACAGACCACTGCCCTCCCAACGGGTGTCTGAGACCTCAGGAAGTTTTTAAACACGCAGATGTACTCAATCCATTGCAGTCGCCATCTGCAAACGTACAACGCAAAATAATTTAACACCTAGGAAAGGGAAAGATGAAACAAAAGCCTAAAAACATTGGCAGCCTCTTTGAAGGCAATGTCACAACTCTTTTTTAACTGCATCTTCATTTTTGTAGGCAAATTACAAGTCCAGGTTCAGAACTGTTTTTGTTCTGCCGTTCTGCTGTGACAGTATGTGCTGGCAGCCGCTAATTCATTCAGGAAAATCCACAATTAAAGCAAAGAAGGGAAAATGACAACAGGTTTGTGGGGCTCCTGCTTCCTGCTTGCCACGCATCAGAAAGCAGTGACGTCCAGTGCAAAGGGCCTTAGGACTTCCAAGCCCCTCTTGCCTGCTTCTCAGACTCTGCCTGGAGTGCCTCCCAATCTTTTCCTCCAGATCACCCAAACCTGAATTACAGCAAACTCCTCAGCTCGCCTGTCAGCTTTTTGTCTTATCTAATGGGCTTCTGTGACTGAGCAGTCCAGATATAAACAGCAAATAAAATGCACAATAATTAGCATAGGAGATCTGCACTGCTCCGGTAGCCAAGATTAATACCATAAATTTCAGGAGTCCTCGGGGATATAGATTCTGGAAGTCTGATATATACTTCTTATGCTTTTAAAGGAAAACAGATTTACCTAATTTACAATCAGGCTTGATGGTGGGAGGAAGAATTTAATTTTTTCTCTTTTGATAAATATCCTAGCCAGCTGCATCTTTTCTGTAATCCCTATCAGTCTGACATTCAAGGGGATATTTTGCGGATCCATCATCTCTTGGTACTCTTAGTCCATGAAGTGCCCCCATGTAGGAAAAGTGGATTTCCTCCTACAAGCCTCTTACACCTACAAACATCCCAGGTGGGAACTCTTGGGGGAATTCAGTCCCTGCCCACGGAGAAGGCAACACGTCTGTGGGGGCTGAGGGGAGGTGTTGTGGGGAATCGCTACCGGGCATGCAGAGCATTCCCATGGGAAAGCTGGAGCCCTCCAGCTCCCCTCCCTCTCCCCGGCTCATGCAGACAGAGACACTATTCAAAACTCCCCTATTCAGAAGCGTCAGGGAAAGAACATCTGTTGAAAAATAAATGCAGGACTAATTATATATGATTGAGGATTTTAAACTGCTATTTTTAGCTTAAAATTAAACAGATTTGATGAATCAAATGCTTGTGCTCAGCATTTCGAACTAGGATAGAGGAGCGCTGACTGCTTGACCTGCCGAGCTGGAAGCCCAGAGGTGTGGTGCTGCTCATCGGAGCTCGCCACGGCACTGAGCATCTGTCGGCACCTGGGCAGAGCAAATGGGACCCACCATTCATTTGAATAAGAAAGCATTTTTTCCTCCAGCCTGAGTAGTAGCAGGTGAACATCAAGATGCTTTTGATTATCAAGTTTATTTCAGCTCATTCTGCTCGGAAAGATCCAAACAGCGCGGTGCAGCGACACATCTGAGGACACGCATGAAAGAGCTGGTGCTCATCACCCCGAGGTAGACAGATCCCCCAGAAGGATGCCTGGGTTCTGCTGGGCTCTGATCCTACATCAGGGCGATGATGTAATTGGCAGAGCATCACAAGAAAAGCTTGACAGAGTGTTTTTTCATCCGCTGCATTAAAAAGTAAATGGACACAGTGGAGATATTTCAAAGGGGCAATAAATTGAGGGGAGGCGAAACTGCAGCAAGTGCTCACGGGCACGGCCAGGTGCTGGGGGCGCACCCAGGAGGTTGTGCTCAACAACGCTGGAGAGGGAGCAGAAGAGGGACACGGTTGTGCATCTGCCAAGAGAGCCACAAACACCCACCACGAGCATATTTGCCTGAGCAACACCGCTGCTGTCCTGCCAGCCTCGTGAGGCTGCTTTGCCCTGGGTTCCCAAACTGTGCCTGGGCTGTGGAACCAGCCAGGACCACACCTGTGTGGGGCCAAGAGGAGCCCCCTGGGCTGGGAATCTTGGGGGGACCTAAGGGAGCATCACCCAGGGCTGGGGAGGGGGCTGCAGCCTCCCTCGGAGCTGAGGAGCACTTGGAGCAAGCAGCAAGCAGTCAGGGGAACGGCTGCTGCTCACACTTAGTGCCCTTGAATTGGCAGAGTGAGAGATCATGTTTTATTTTAACTTCGTAATAATTACAGTTATTACTGAATTCATGTATACCAAAGAGGTTACAGCTCCCTAGGAAAGCTCGTAATGTTATTAATTGGTATGCCATTCCATTGGCTTTATCGTGTAATAAGCCAATTCACACATTTTGATGTTAAGCAGCGTACCTCCAAAAACTCTCAGTCACTCATTGTCACTGGGAGCAACGGCAGCTGCACAGATGTGGTGCAGCAGTAATTGTCCTTTGAAACCATTGCTTCACAGAGCCCCAGTAACTCAACCCTAGAACAGTAATAAGCACAGCCTTTATGTAGAGCAGTGAAATTAATACTAAAGATTTTAATACAGAGGAATGGCACGACAAATTAAGGAAGCGTTGCTCGTCGTGCAGTACCAAAGAAGAGGGAGATCTTATCTGAAAGATAGTGATGAGCTCACTGTTCCCGTACTTTCCACGTGATTACTCAGATTTAATTTCTCTGCAGCCAGCGCACTGCTCGGACAGGAGAACTTCTCCATGAGGGCTGGAGCAGCCCCGTGCTGCCGCCTGGCAGCTGCTGGCTCTTGGAGGAGGTGGAAAACCTCTGGGGGCTGAAGCTGTGGCCGCAGGTGGCATTTTTGCAAGCAAACGGGGTTTTTGCTGCTGGCCTGGGGGGGGCTGAGAGGGGCAGCAGCCCCCAGCCCCATCTCACCCACCCGAGGTGCTCCCATCCAGGCACTGGTGGTGGCAGAGGCAGACACATGCGGTGTCAAAGTGACATAAATCCCGGCTGTGCCTGTAACCTCACATTGATTTTTACTGTAAATCTAATACTTGGAGTCTGCCATCAAATGAATTGTTGCACATAAAACCCAACCATACACCCGATGGAGTAAAATTAGACAGCAGGTCTATTCCAGGACTGTTGCAATTTCCTCCACTATGTCAGGCTATAGTAACACATACATATTTCAAAAAAATTAAATTGCTATTAAACTTTCTGACCATCTTTGTAAATTAACCTCTCTTTCATCTCGGCAAGAGCTAGCTTTTGATTTAGCAGGAAATAATTTTTTGAGCAGTTTCCAGACTACTTCCATTAGGCTTTGGGGCTGTGGTCAATGAGCTTGAGTTAATTACCTGCTTAAAACAGATCACGGTGCTGTGCAAACCGGTCACTCATCTGTTCTGGAAACATTGCTTCTCCCTCCTCCTGCTGCCGGGGGGAACGAGCCCCCAGGGACAGCCTGCCGGGAGCTCCGTGCCCTGTTTGCACTTCAGGTTTCACAGCCCCAGGAAAGATCCCACAGCGCTTGCCCCTGCTGCACTGCGCAGGGCTCCATCACCACCAAGAGGAACCGCACGGCTCCATGCCTCTGGAACAACCTTGCCATGCATGAGAGAAGCGCTCTGGGTGCACACCAACATCTAAAACCTTCAGTGCACCAGCATCCAAAGCAGGAAGGGGGCAGAGAAAGGTGTCCCAACAACTTTAGGGACCTGACTTGGGCTTTTTTCAGTTCTACTCCTCCTTGCTGATAAGCTACGTAACGTCTGATTACTGGTGTGCTAGCTTGTGACATGATTTGCTCTAGGTATATGCCTCAATCTTTGCTTTTGCATTCATGCATTAATGGCTTCAGTCACAAATCAACAGTCCACGTGTTTGGCCCTGTGTAATCAAGGGAAAAAAGCAACAGCAAAGAGAAGTTTTTTTTTTTTTTTTTTTTTTTTTAATTTGTTGCTTTTCACTTGAAAGCCTTGGCTCGTGAACAGACAAGGCTGTGTCCAAACCAGGTGAACCCTCATTTATCCAGTATCAACAGAGCTCTAATTGAGAGATCAATTGGGAACCTGCCTCTTCATGCACAATTTGGAGAGCTGACAAAGCCACCTGTAGGGGCTGGAAAATAAGTTCTGCCTCATTACAAAAGAAATTGCATCTAAATGAAAAACAACATATAATAAGAGCCCTAAAATGCCTGCAAAACGCTGCCAACCAGACAGGTAATCCAGTGATATATAGCATACACCATGTCTTTGACAAGGGTCACCTTTAATTATTCAGCAATTGAAGTAGCTCAAATCAATTCCCAAGGGCTTAAATGTTGGTTTTTGGTGGGTTTTATTTATTATTATGATGTGTAAATTCCAGGGCAGAGAATTAGCTGGCCTGAACCTAAGAACTGCATCTCTTTGATAGATTAAAACCTAAATAAGCATATATATAGCAAAGCAGAGCACATTAACCAGGCTTTCCACCAACATTTTGAAAAGATTTGTAAGTCAGAATATCCTCCAAGCGTTCCCCTCCCCTTCTGTTTGGCTTAGCCTGTTTTCATCCTCACAGCCTAAACGGGCACAGGCCTCCTGTAGGATGGGGGCTGGCTCTGCTGCAGGGCATTGCACGGCCACACCACGAGCCCTCCTGCTCCATTGCTGCAGTAAGAAGGAGAAAAGACCTTTTGCATATTAAGTGTTCTCAAGTTGTGCTGGCACTCCACCCAGAAATGTCATTCTTTTACTAAAAAATGTACGCACTTCTGTAATTACTACCACAAGCTCGTCTCATGGTATCTTCCTTACTTGTGATTCATTATTTGTATTTTTTCACAGCATTACCTTTGTTCTGTGCATGTGGGACAGTGTCCAGCCACAGAAGATGCTGGGCCGATGTGGAGATCCCCGGCGTTTTGGTGGAGTGCCTTGGTTTGCAGGGGTGAGCAGCAGGAGGAAGGCTGCTCCCCTTGCTGCAGCCTCTCATGGGTCTGAGGGAACGTAGCCAGCCCCGCACCAGCTTCAGGGCTGCAAAATGAGATCAGGATAATAAAAGACATTCTGGAAATAGACAATAATGGTGAAATGATGTTTTGACATGGAGGCCATATATGGTTGACAGGAAAAAATGAACAAAGTAGATGATAGAGGAAGTGCTGGAAAAATAATTTCTAACAGCTGATTAGACTCCTGTTCAGCAGATCCCAGACAAATGGGATTGATTTTGTAGAATAAATCCCTAGCTGTCTTGGTTTATCACCACGCTTGTTTCTTTCCTTTAGGATTACATTTTATTTTTTTTTACCTTTTCTTTTTTTGGGGTCTGTTTGCACTGCATCCTCCCAGCTCACGTACCTGGGTTTGCTGCACTCCAGCCCCGGCAGGCAAAGTCCCGTGGGACATGGCAGTTGGCGGAGATGGAGCTGCTGCAGGGGAAGAGCAGGGAAAACATTTTGAATCAACCTGAAAAATGTGTCTTCTCTGAAAAATGTTGCGGGATGCTCAGTTATTTCCAATTTTTAAATATCATTGATCTATGATCTAAGGAAAATATGGGTTCATTTTTCAGGTGTTAGCATCATTTTAAAGTAAATCTCAGTAATACCTCAATAGAAGTATTTCAGATCTAAAAAATGTAAATGTTATATTTAATAAACATTAATAGTAAATGTTTTGACTTCCTGAAAAACGTTTTGTTTTCTTTAAAACGCTGAAACACTTTGACAAATGCAACATGAATTCACAAGTGCTTTCAGCTGACTCAAAACCACATTTTTTTTCAACAAATAAAACATTCATTTGAAATGTTTTGCCCAACTCTAATGTTTGTCCTGTGCCTAAGGGTGAATTGCACTCTGTGTGAATAATAACGCGGTGCAGACAAGATCAATAAAGCTCATATTTCATTTTATTCACTGTCATGTTTCAGGCTAACCTGGCGCACAGCTGTGGCATTGCTGCACAGCGCACACAATGCGGCTTTAGTTACAGCAGAATGAGGAGTAAACTGCCTTTTAAATCCCAGTTACACCAGTGATTTGATAGCGAGCCTGGAGAACCACTGGAGTGCCAGCCCAGCCGCTGGGGGGGCCGGGTTCAAACACTGGAAGTGGTGTCACCGCGCTGGCTCGGGCACAGACCCTTCTGCCAGTGAGGAATTGCCTTCAGCAGCTCCCACTGCAATCAAGCCAAGCCCAGAATAACGCAGCTTTGTCCTGCTCATCCACAGAGAAAACCACGCGGGGCTGCTCAGGGCCCGATCCTGAGCCCCTGCCTGGCTGCCGGCACCTGCCTGGGCTGGGGGCACCACGCTGAGAGCATCAGCCACCAGGAAAGGAGGCTGCCAGCAATGGGCTGTGATTTATCATCTTGGTGTGCTGCAAGGTCACCAGCCAGTGAAGCACCCTCATTTCTGTGAGCAGCACACTCAGCACTTGTTTCACCTTCCAAACCCAGACCGACAGGGCCGGTTAATGGACAGGGCCAGTTTCTGAGGTTACTCAATGGGACAAACATCTCCGAGCTGTGGTTTGTTTCTGCTTGACGATTAGAGACCTCTGTAATTTATTCTGACCAAGCGATGGGTATATTCAGAGCCTCGCATCTCCAGGCTGGAGACAGGCTGACAAGCAGCATGGCCAGGGAAGATGTCCTAAAATATCCCCAAAGAAAAAGAAACTTGAGACCGCTATTGTATGAGGCAGTGTCAGACACAAGACCACTGATGGTCATTACAAAGTTTAAAAATACACCTAAAATTGAACTTTTGTTAAAAAAAGCCCACGGCAGTTCCAGGAACACACTTCTGCTCAGCATCCTCTCGGAGGCTGCACTGATCAATACCGCGCTGCCCAGCTGCTGTAGCACACCAGGATTATCGCATTACAGCACGCTGTCCTGCGCTGATGTATCAGCTTGGTGCCTTTTCAGGACTGCGAAGAGCGGTGTTGTACCAAACCAAAATGAATTTAAGTCACACCACAAAAGCTAATAACAGAGAGGGTTCCTCAGGATGTCAGTTTGCACATGCTGGTGAGGTGAAGGATTTTTCTGTGTCAGGCTCTGCAGGTTGGGCTCCCCCATGGGTCCCCGTGCCCTGGTCTCTCTCCAGGAGGCTGCAGAGCTCAGCCCCACAGCAGAACCCACAGCTGGAGGGATGAAGCCAGAGCACAGCCCCAGCCCATGCTCAGCCCCGGGCCACCAGCCAGCGAGGGGACAGCCCCAGCCCCGTTTGCTGCTCTCATTCCAGTCCTCTCCAGCCTTCCCTGTTCCCTGGCACCGCTACCCGAAACAATTACAGGGCTTTTTTTGTATCAACTACAAAGGGATTTCACAAATTGGTGAATTTCGTGTTTCTCATTCAGAAAACGCTTCAGATGAAATAGCTGCAAAGGGAAGAGCTGCGCAGGGGGCACCAGGAATAGGGCTGGGAAGCTCCCCCAGCCCTCCCCAGCCCTGCATACCTGCAGTTGGGAGGCGCAGGGCACTGGGGGCTCGCTGCCAGGCTGTGCTTTGCCTGTGTGAAGGAAAAAGGGTGCCAGAGCACCAAAGTGCCAGTAACTGCCCAGCACAGATGAGAGGAGCAGGGTCTGGCTTCCTACTCAGTTCAACACCTCTCCTCGGTCATTAAACAACAACAAAAACACACAAAGCCAGAGCAGTTCCCACCATATTTCCCCTTTGCTCTTTCCACACTGGAAAATCTGGGTAACTGGCATTTGCTGAGCACTGCAGCAGTGCCTGCGTCTCCCCATTTCATTTACTGCCTCCCTTCCCCTTATCACAGCAGTAAACATCTATCACAGAGCCAATATTTACATTTCAAATGAAGACTGACTACATCTGGGATGAGCCTACCCTGTTTTGTTCTCTCCTCGATTATTTCTCCATTTGTAAGCTGTAATAGTGGCAGATGCACAGGTGGTTCAGATGCAGAGGCTGTGCACGGGGTCCAGCAACAGAGAGGGGAGATGCAGAACACCAATTTTTGCTTCATTACAGAAGTTTTTTGCAATGCTGCTAAAGAATGCTGAGGGAACTGGTGACGTGCTGGCCACGTTACAAAGCTGTCTGGGTGATTAGCTCATAAAAGTAGAGATCAATTCACTGGAGTGAAATAATTGTGGGTTCATTTTGCTACATGCTCTGTTCTGCATCTGATGACTAATTATCAGCATCTAATAAGCAAATGTTATCTTTAAATCATGGAAAGGTTAAATGCATTGCTGTTACATGATGCTAAAGATTGCCCACGTGAGAAGGTTGAATATCTCTTATTGTATGTTTGTTTTCTACCCAACACAGATAAAAAACAGACAATCTGCTTCAAAAATAGAATCAGAACCATCTAGGTTGGAAAAGACCTTCAAGAGAATCAAGTCCAACCATCAACTGCATTGCGGCTTCTTTGATTTCCTAAATAGATTTTTATTATTTCAAAACTGAACACGCTCAGCTTCTGTACTAATAATTACCAGGCACTGCCCTTTGCAGGAAGCGCAATCTTTGCCACATTTTCCCTGCTCTCTTCGAGCACAGGAGATGAGCTGGCACTTCTGTGTCGCTGCAGCGGGGAGGTCAGGCACAGGGTCCTCATCTGACCACATCGGTGGCACAGCCCAGGTTATTCTGACCTCTCAGCACTTTTCTGAACTGATCCCTTTTTTTTCCCCCCACCCCTCTCTTCAGACTCAGATTTAATCCTACAGTGCAAATGGAATTCAGACAACTGCTTGCCCTTCAGGTTTAGGAAAAAATGTATAAATTTCATAAATTGGTAGAAAGAAGTTAAGAAAAATAATTACAAGATAGACCGAAATAGCAAAAAGCTGCTTTAATTCTGTAAAAGCTAATGAATTGGAGCTCCTCCTTCTAGCTGGCACTGAGTGTCATTGAACAAAATGCATGAACTGAAAGGCTTCCTGAAAGTAAGGGAATAACTAAAGAATCACAGTTTTGAGAAATTACGTTAGATTTGGGTCTAACTCCAGAGACCCGGCGTCTTCTCGTCACCCTTCAGAAAGCAACATTTCTAGAATCAGGAGGCAGCCAGCAGAGGTGTCGATAGCTAATTTGTGGCCTGTTAGAGTTTACGCTTGTTTACCAGCATTTAAGTAGACAAGACATTGATGCTAAGACAGTGGGAGGGAAGTGTTTTGAGCCAATAGTGTGTCTTGTCAGAAAATTAATTTGACTCTGGCCTTCTTTATACCCCAAACTGCAGAGATAATCTGGTACGGAAGGGCCGGCACTGCTGAAATGAAATCAGTGCCATGGAGGAGTCAGCAGCTCCTTCAGCACAGACCCAGTTTAGTTTTAATTTAAGGCTCATGCTGGGCATCTACCAAGTGCCTTTTATCACTGAAAATTTTAAAAGAAACAATGTTTCCTGATATAAATTTCTCTGCTAATGACAAAGACCAGAAGTAGCTTGTGGCCAAAGAATAAATGTTTTTCAAAAGCTTAGCAACAGCTCACGCACTGAATGTCATCATCTCCCTCTGAGGGATAGCGCTGTGTTGTCAGGATTATGTGAAATTATCCTGAGCACTGCATGCCATGGGTTTTTTCAGCGATGCATCTTATCTTTCTGTCTGAAGGTCAATTGAGAATTACCCATCCTGTTTTTGCTCGTGAATAGAGGCTATGATAAAAAGTCAGGAAGCGCTAACTGTAATTATTTATTATTAATAATACTTATTATTACAGCACTTTTGAAAAGCAACCACCAAATCACAGGATTTAACTCTGTGCAGAGACAGAGTGTTTGGCAGAACCAATGGCTGCAGATGCCTGCAACGCTGCCTGGCCCCGGGGCCAAGTTTGCTTCTCAGCTGCTTCGATCTCCCTCTGCAGTAGCTGCTACCGCGGTGGTTTCAAATTTGCACGGGAGTCAGTTAAGGCACAAGCTGGTCCAATGCAGAGAGCTGAGCCTGTACCATGAGTAGTCCTCCCTGTAAAATGTTATTTTTTTTTATAAAACCACTTCCTACATGCACCAGCACAGAGCAGCATGAAACAGCTCCATGCAGCCAGCAGGGGCTCAGCCACAGCCACCTGCAGAGCTGGGACAGACAGGGCACGGAGCTACCCTGGTTTTGTGCTTCAGACTCATGCAGACATAAAGCCACTCACGTTTCTAAGCTTCCCCTTAACTTTATGAGGGCAAGAAAAGTTTTAACAGCAGCTGGGAACTTGCTGGGAACTTCCAAGCACCACACCGAGTGGCCAGCAGACAACACACTTATTGTGTTTGTTCTTATCGCTGCTACTTGTGTTGACAGTGATAACGCAAGTGATTATCAGCAGCAATGTTTGTCCTTCTTCAGTATCGTTTATATGCTCTCCAAGTTACCCACAAGTGGCTTTCCAGGTTTATTGTGACTGTGTGCACTAGGAGACATGGCACAGGACCGTGATGCCCAGACCTGCCCAGCCCTTTGAGCAGTCCCTACCAGGGGCTCAGATGAGTGATACCCACATCGGTTTCCATTGCTTTGACATCTCTCCAGCGCTAATTAAAACCTGGAGTGCTGCTGCTTTTATTTCATTTTCTTGTTTAGAAAAACAGCCCTTCGCGGTTCTAACAGCAGACCGTGTTTTTTCAGACCTGGGTCCCCTGCAGGGTCCCTCAGACTGAAGCCAAGAAAAGCGCCTCGGCGGCACGCGATGTTCTGGACTCGCGTTCCCCCTGCGAACCAGCAGGAATTTTAAATGAGCATCTATTCATATGTCTATCAGTACTGGATTAATTAGTAAATAATCATAAGCATTCTCCTCTCCTCGCTGTTGTTCTTCTGTGATTAGAGGGCTATCACTGCTTCAAAATGGTTGCCTGAAAAGCCCTGAAGCAGAAAAGCTCAGCACCCAGCAGCAAGTCCGAGTGCCACGTGATGACTTCTGTCAGCAACTGGGTCTGAAATCCACGCTTTAATCGGGGCTGGGATCCTACCGAGTAAGCCCCCTGGCTACAGCCCAGCAAAGCACTTAGCAGGTGTTTCTCCTTACGCACATCAGCGGACCCTTGACTTCACTGGGCCTTTGGGATTTTGATTTTAAGCACACACTGAAACACTTCTCACTGAAACACTTCTGAAGGGGTGCCAGCACAGTGCCAAGCACCAGCACCTTGCAGGGTGAGTGCTCAGCACAGGCTGGGGCTCTGCACACCAGACCCTGTGCACCCAAAGGGGCTGCACCACACCAGGCAGCCCCCAGCCCCCCACCATGCCCCTGGGAGCGGCTGCCAGCAGGGGCTCCTGGAAATAAGCAATCACAGGAGTTCAGCTAGCAGATTTACCAGGTCCTTTCCTGCATGTTTGAGCGCTTTAGATGATTTATCTGCTCAGAAAAGGATTATTTTTGAGCCTCCCTTTGCCAAAAATGTAAGCCTTATCAAATGGAAATCAGAATCCATTCTTCGGATCAGCAGCCTGGATCAAAGCTGAGGTGGAAAGGAGGTCACAGGAAATGCAGACACTTTCATGAATATTTGCCTTGCTGCTTCTTAAGCTTTACCTCTGAAGGTCTGATCTCAGACAAGCCAGGTGCCTTTGCACCCCACTGCCCGCTTCCAGCTTCTAACAAAGGCAGCAACACAGCCAAAACAATGTGAAAGTGTTAATTTGGCTTCTCTAAAATATTACTTTTGAAAATGGCTTTTCAATATTTTGCAAACATTGAAAAACATTAACACATGTGATCAATATTCAGCTGGCCATTGTAGTAGCAAAAAAATTGTCAGGTCAAAAATTTTGGTTGTCTGCATCACTTCTAACCCAGAGCAGTTTATTCCTCAGCCAGCTTCGTGCAGATGAAGGTAATATCTCTGGCAGAAGATTCACACAATAAGAACAAAACACAGAAAAACTTCAACATTTTGAATATGGAGAAAAAAAGAATTTTGTATGCCCCCCCCTTTTCTGCCATTGGCAGAAATACAAAGAGCTGTTTCCCTCTCAGCTGTGTGTTCTGAGAAACTGGGCAATGTCTGCAAACTCAGAGTTATCCAAGTAAGAAGTGCTATAAAATTGTGAGGTTTCATCAATACCAAACCCATCATTTGATTGAACTCTATTTGAATGCTATTACATGGATTTATTGCTTGCCATTTAAACATTTCCTATGTTCCTATTTATACTGGCTTGTATTATCCCCTACTACATCATTCCAGGTTGTGCTACTTTTTGCACATTATTTCTCAAACAGAGAAATAGTACAGCTAAAAATGCATTATCTAACATTTATTATGGTAGCTGAATGCTCATCTTTCCAACTAATTTAAAAATGAGTTTGTGTAACTTCATTCCCAGGTGAGCAGTAAGAATTTCCATGCTAAAAGGCTTCTTGGTCAGAAAAATACGAGCAGTGATTTTTAGAAGTGAAAAAAACTCTTTTTTCACTTGCTAGTCTGTCACCCACAACAAAACCAGAATTACTAATCTGTTTGACCCTGGATCTTGCTGTGAGCAAAGCTGGTCATATTTAAAAGATATGTCTTGGTTAACCTTATTCCTGCCTGTAACAGAAATAAAATTGTGTTCAACTCCACTACACTGAAGTTAGCATATTTGATGATACTGCACATTTTCCCAGCAGAGATGAAAGCCCAACAGTTCACTTGTTACACAAGCAAGAGGAATTGTATTTTCACCATCCGCACCATCTTCAGACAGTTTATCACTTTGACAAGTCAAGTGAGTGGAACTTGCTCTGTGGTTAGAGCCAGGGAAAGCACCGCTCCTTTCCGGTTCTGACCTCCAGCTGGAGAAGACCTCTAACAGCCAACTCCAGGAGCATCCCCACAGGCTGTGGTATGTTGCCTGCTGGGATGGAGTTGTAGGACTCAGTTAAAAATACCCCCTCTAGAAACTTGTGTTGGTAGTTAGCCAGGAAAAAAAAAGAAATAAGAACAAAGTCTGCTTTTCACTTTTCTTTCAGAAACTGAGGATCTTACACACAAGCAAGCATCCCTAAGCTGTATCCCAGGAAAACATCTGAATATCCAAAAAACCCCCGTAATAAACTGATCTTCCAGCCTGTTAGGAAGTGAGATCTCCATCATGCACATAGGATCCAATAGAACTCACAAAAACTCCCTGCTCCAAAACATGTTCACACAAATATTCTTTTTGAGCTGCCTAAGGAGCTTAGAGGAAAGATCTCCCATTCCTGAAGAACTTCATTTAACACTGGGCTATCCAAAAATACTAACTTAATTTACCTTCAGGCTATCAGCTCTTTCTTCTGCTCTGAGCAAGTTTAAGATAATGCAGCAATAAAAGCCCTCTTTGATATCAAAGGTCCGCACCGAGGATTTAGATCTGAATTCCAGGTTAGCCCTTAATGACACACACATGCACACCGAAAGCCTTCCCTTCAGCCAGCAGGCTACGTCCCACTAAGAGCAAGGCAGAAATAATGATCTTACCGTATTCAATAATTCAAAAAAAAATCCGATTAAGCATGCATACTAGGTACAGAATTTGTCTGCAGGTAACATTACGTTTAATCTGCTCCAAGATAAGAATAAATCTATTTCTGCCTACCAGCAGTTTCCTGTACACCAAGGGGTTTGGTGAGACAAGTGGGGTTGGAACTAACCTCACGCATGGCAGCACAACAGTGGATGCACGCGGAGCAGGGATGGAGGCAGCCGGGCACAGCACGAGGCAGACACAGGCCCAGCGGAGCCCAGCTGGGCTAGGAGGAGAGCAGCAAAATCACACTCATAAGGAATGGCCCTGCCTGGCCACAGGCACAGAAACAGCAGCCACAGAGCTTGTAGGGCAAAGCTCCCAGCCTGGGCCTTTTATCATCTCCCTCCCAGTCCAGGCCGTGCCAGCTGGTGCTGTAACACAACGATCTCACCTGGTGAATAGCTCAGAGAAGGCAGGTGGGACTAAAAAAAATAACGCAAGGCTCTTGGCTTTTGATGGCCATCCCTGCCATGCTCTGTTATGCACCTGTGTCAAATCCTAACAACTGGGAGCAGCAGTTTTCAATCCCCATTTGCACAAAAAATGAGTGACCGAGGTGCAGGCCCTGGGTGGAGCAGCCCTCGCATCCTTTGATGCAGCTGCAGGCTCTGAGCAGTGGTCAGCTGAGCCGCGATGGCCTCCCTGCCAGATTTCTCCTCCCTGCCCCCATGCCTACTAATAATAAAAAGGAATCATGATAGTGCAGGATTCATTCCCCAGACAATAGTGAGGCAGGCTGTATATTGCTTTATGGCTGTTGACTTGATTTAAAATGCACTCTTAAAAATGAAAGAACAACTCCTTAAATTTGCAGTAAATGTATAGTTCCACAGATCTGATTTACTGGTTATGAGCCACCAAAGAATTGCAATTGCAGTTTATTGTATTGTTGACTCTAGCAGCAAAAACCTCAGCAACACTGTAGCTTTGGAAACCATGAAAAACCTGATCGTTTTAGATTAATCATTTATTTCAGGTTGGTTGTTAGTTTTTTTGTTGTTGTTTTGTTTTCTTTTCTTTTCTTTTCTTTAATTGGTCCCTCAACTTCCAGGGGATAACGACGATTGCTTTGATGGTGACTGTTTAACCCAACGTGAGTGAGATCAAAGGCGTGCAGTTGGCTTGTGCTTTGCTCAGTTCAGAGCGTTTTAGCCTTGGTTGACTCATAATTGCAAGAATTCCCAACTGGCTGGAAGTGGAAGGAACTTGCTGCAGAGCACCAGGCGCAGCACAAGGTGCAGGAACCTGCCTGGGCTGCAGCACACAGCAGAGAGCATGCAGCAGAGCAGCAAGGAATCCATCTGCTTGCACAGAGCTCCTCGCTGTGAGCCCACTGTCCTCATTTCCCTCGCACCCTTGCCAGCAGTGAACGTGCTGCTCAGTTGCTCAGCACAAGCACGAGGCACAGCCTCAGCACCGGCACCAGCTCCCACCGCCACCGCGAGAACCGACAGAGGCAAAACACGCTGCAGGTTGCAGGCGGTGCAGCTGAACCGCTCTGCCTCTGTTCTCCTGAAGGCACAAACAAAGGCGAATCACGTGCAGCACTGTCTCACACGCAGCCGCTGATATACGCAGGCACACGAATTCATTTCTCTGCTCCCTGCTCCCGCAGCACCGCTTGCTGCCGCTACCGCACCTGCCGGCTCCAGGCAGCCCCGCGCTCACCGCGGCGTTGCTGGCCAGCTCGCCCTCGTGCACCCGGCTGGCCTCATCCCTAATCGGGAATGTGAACGCTAGACTCTCGTTACTTAGGTGTCTGGATGTTGATAATGTAGAATATGGCCAATTAAGCGCAGTCCCTGACGAGCTGCTGCAGGGAGCAGCATCGCAAACCGGCATTTTTGCCTTACTGTGCGAGGCGGTACGCACGGGGCGGGGAAGGGAACGCTGCACAATAAACTGAACCCAATCCAGTATCACCGCTGTCCTTCAAGGGTCTGTTCCCTCTACTACCATGTGTGATTTTTTCTTGATTCATTAAGGTCTGCTGAGCAGAAAATTTTGCAGCTGCTGGCTAGATAGCAGCACTGCTGGACAGCATCCACGGCTCTTTCCTCTTTTCTTTTGGAAAGAAGCGGCAGAATGCAGCTGCCTATGAGGCTTTATTTCAGGTTGGAAAATCTCCAAACACAGAGGGGAAAAAAACTGAGCACGCTGTAAATCAGTGATGGCCTTGAACCAAACCCCACGGGTTCCCAGCACCCACGGGCAGTGACAAACTGCAGCCGAGACAAGGACAGGGTCTGTCCATCACAGCGACGCCGCTGTGATGAGGGGCTCCGAGGACCCCACGAGGATGCAAACAGCACCCCTGGAAACTCTGCAGTGCTCCCCAAAGTGCAGCTAACGCAGGCTCCAGTCATCCTAAACAAGTCCCCCAACCCTTAAGAACTCCCAACACTGAACTTTCTTCAAAAGGTGCTTGAAAGTTACTCACGTTTTCCTTCAGGGCTTTCCTAGGCTAAAAACAAGGCAGCTTTTCCTATATCAAAATAAAATTTTCACTGGAAGTGTGATGATAAAAACAATTTAGATTACCCGTAATGAAGAACATTTCTGCCTCTAAAGTAGAAAACAGCACTTTTTTTTTCAATCTGTACAAACTTCAAGCAACTCCGTGGTCTCTCAGGAATTTCAAATTTATGGATGTTTTAAAATTTATTTACTTTAACATATATAACCCCTTTCATTTTATAGCCTGTCTCAGCTATGACAGCACAGAAACAGCTCTTCCTGGAGTATAGGCACACCATAACTGGTAAATGATAGTCAACACAGCCGAAAACATGGAGCAAATTTATATCTGCTGCATCAAATGGGTGGCGATGTGGCCGAGGAGGGAGCCCAGGTGGGGCCAGCAGAGGCTGGGGGGGGTTCAGGAGGGGGCTGCAGGGAAGGGGCCAGCCCCCAGCACTGCCTTGGCAGCGGCAACTCCTGAGCAAGATCCTTGAGCTCCTTCCCCTGCCACGCCTGCAGCACAAAGGCGTCTTAAAGAAAATGACAGATATTTTGTACTGGATTGATCGGACGAGATAGGAAGCGCCTCGCGCCTTCCCTCATTTATTCACCTCTGACTACGTATTTTGTGCACTTAGGTGCTGCGGCGAGAAGCCCGCTATTAATCCTGGCGGGCGGACAGGCGGGGAGGTGGCTGGCTGGAGTTCTGGAGAAGCGCCGGAGTGATGGATAGACAGACAGACAAACTAAATCACTGGTACACTTTTATAAAAGTGATTTCCTTCAGGAATTTATAGCGCTTTATAAATACTTGCACAGCCTGATAAAGCACTTCTTCACAGCAAATGTTATCACATTCCTTCTCGAGCTGGGAGCTGGGAAGGCAGGGCTGAAGAGAGTTAGCCAAGGTCTGAAAGAGTTTTGAGAGAAGTGGTGAGATCCGAGCAGCTGTGTTTTCCAGGTTCTTTCAACCAGCACAGCACATATATAATTTTAAGGTTACCAAGACTGACCCTTTAGCATAATCTTATTAATGATCTTTCTTTAATCTACGCAGGCATTTTCACAAGCTTGGATCCAAAGCAAGGAAACTGCTGGCACAATCTATAGGACATAATGAGACTACAAAGCTACAATGTTACGGCAAGCTGTAATTTCAAGCAGCCAAGCTAGCTTTATTACTGCCACTGTCATTACAGAATGCTTATACAGCATGGCCATGAAGTCAATGAGATATTTAGATGCAGAATTAATGCAGGATAGCGCCCAGTGTAAAGAACAAACACAATAAATAAAACACACTGGAGAAGCACAGGATATAAATACAGAAGAAAATGGCAGAGCAAAAAGAAGATGCAAACTATATTTAAAATTGATATTTAATCCGCATAGCTCATTCCAGTGGCTTCTCTGCATATGTGGCTTTTTTAATGCTAGCAGGTTCGACTTTTCAGTAACAGAATGATAAAAAGTTGTTCAAAAAGTTTTAATAAAATGCTTAATTGGTTCATTAGAACCTAAAGAGATATTCCTAGAAAGCAAGAGAGAAAGGGAAAGGCAGAAAAAGAGTGAAAGAGACAGAGAGAGAGAAGATGCAAGCAAAAGAAGCAAAGAAAAAGAGAAGGAAAGAGAGAGGAGAAGGAATATTTTCACATCAGACTATTTGCAGTTAGCTTGCTTTTGACTTTCAGACTCTATTTAAAAATACAAAATTGGGAGCATTAAAAAAGAGTTCCCAAATTAGCTTTTTAATAGAGATCGAAAGTTAAAAGGGGGCCGAGTCATGGGGGAAAAGCTATTCAGGATCACAGCCAGGCCAGAGCTCGCAGAGAGGGAGGCCAGAGCACGCCTGGGCGAGAGCAGAGAGGCAGCTTTATGAAGCAATGACATTGGAAATCACAGAAAAATCTTTTATACCAGCTAAAGCCAAATGACATTTCTGGTTTTACTTTCTTCTGTGCATCTGCAAGAGGCAAAGAGCAAGTGGAGATATGGGAAGCATTTTTAAGGGTAAAGTTCTGAAGCCGTTTAGCAAAGACGGATTTCGGGCCCTTTGATGTGCCTAAATGCATCCAGCCACCCAAAGTTTCCCATGGAAGTTTTAGGACTCACTTTGTACGCAGCTCTGCATGTGCAGTTATAGTGCCTGTACTCTAACAGTTATAATGCACAGCTTCTGCCTGACCTCATCACCTGGCCCGAAGGGACTGAAACACAAAAATCGCTGCGGGGAATTGTTTTGGGGGAGGACCACCTGTGACCTGCCATCCAGAAAACTGTTTGGTCTTTAATAATACTGGCAGTGACTTATCGGGGATTAGGGGATGCTGAGGCAGAGGACCGATGGATCGGGGTGCTGCTCTCAGCTTCCAGGTTGTATTTCCCAGCTAGTCAGTCGGAGAGCCGAGGTGTGTGAGGATCTGTTGGTCGCTTGGTGGGTTGGCTGCGTTTGTTTTGGTTTCTTTTGGTGTGTTTGGTGCGTGTGTGCGAGTTTTAAAGGGAATTCGGGCCCGTTTTAGGAGCCTGTTACAGCACCGCCTCACGAAATCCCCGGGAAGCTGCCCCCGCTCGCTGCCGCCACCGCACGGCCCCGTTCCCCGGGGCTCCTGCACGGACCCCCCCACAGCCCACCCGGCTACCACCACCCCGCCGGGGGCTCCGCGGACACCCCCGGCCGCCGGGACCGGCCGGGGGGGGAGACACGGGGCGAGGAGACCCCCGGCTCTGAACCCCCCCGGCCCTGAGCCCCCCGGCTCTGAGCCCCCCCCGGCTCCGAGCTCCCCCCAGCGCACCCCGGCGCCCCCGGCTGTGCCCCCCCTCCCGGAGCTGTCCGCCGCCCGCGGTGCTGATGCCGCCCCCCCCGCCCCGCCCCGCGCCCCCCGCCCCGTTCCCCCCCCGCGCCCGCCCCCGCGGCTCCGCGCTCCCGGCAGCCGCATGGCAGCGGCGGCGCTCGGCGAGCGGCCGCGGCCGGCAGCGGCGGGGCGAGGCGCGGCGCCGAGCGGAGGAGGTGAGGTTGGGGGGGACACCGGGATGATGGAGGGGACGGCTCGGCTGCAGGCGGGGCCGGGGGGTGGGTGGTGGGGGGCTCGGGGTTGGAGCGGCTCTGCCCCCGCCGCGCCCCCATCCCCTCCCCTCCTCCCGGTGCCCGTGCCCGGGGTGCGCTCGGTGCCGCGGTCCCTGCCCCGCGCTGCCCGGCACGGCGGGGCTCGGCCGCTCCGCTCCCGGATTTGGTGCGGGGAGCCCCGCCGGTAGCCGGGGAGCCGGGCGAGGATGCCGGCACCGAGCGCCGGGAGCCCGACTCCTGGCCGCGGCTGAGAGGTGCCGAGGCGGCGAGGAGCGGTGAGAGCGGAGCGGGGCGAGAGGCAGCGGGGGGACGGGCGGGGGGACGGGCGGGGGGAAAGCAGCGAGGGCGAGGACCCGCTGCCGGTGCTCCAGCCCCCGCCGAGGGCTGCCGTGGCATCCCGGGGCCGGGGAGCGGCTCCCATCCTCGGAGCTGCCCGGCCCCGGTGCAGCCGGGCTGGGGCTGTCGGGGTCCGGCTGCGCCTCGCCCCCTGCCCCTGCCCTGCCCCCGGGGCCGCTCCGAGGGCAGGGGGCGGCCGGGGGCGGCTCGTGGCGGGGGGGGGGGGGGGGAGCAGCGGCGGCTGGAGAGGCTGGGGCTCGGCTGCGGTGAGAGAGCAGCTGTTTAGTCATCTCTCTATATATACTTCCACGATGATGATCGCGTTTTCTGATCGCTTCTGACTGCGTTTAGAGAGGGAGCCGAGAGGCAGGCAGCGCAGCTCACCTTTTTAGCCGGAGGAGCGACTGCTCCCCCTCTTCCTCCCCTTCCTCCGGCTGCCCAGGCTCAGCCCCGCTCCGGGGCGCCGAGCATCCTCCCGGCCAGGTAAGGCGTCCTGCGAGCCGGGTGCGGGGAGAAGTTCGCGTGCCTTCATCCTAAGCCTGTTGCTTTTGCCCCCAGATCTCTCCAGCTGGCTGAGGGAGCCAATGCTTTGCAGAAAGTTTTATTATCTGATGTGGCTGGGAAGGGAAAGGAATATGTGACCGAAAGAGGATATTGAAGCTCTGACATATTTTGCTTTTAAGCAAGAGCATCTTTGCTGTCTGAGCCTGACCCAACAAAAGATAGAAAAGGAAAGAACGAACGGTCTGAAGGCTCCTCGCCCCCCTTAGCATTGCATCTCATCGACAAACTCACATGCTTATCAGTCATTTTAAATCATCCCAGTCTGCTTCCAGAAAGGGAGACACGATGAGATTTTTATTTTGCTTCTGGTTTTGTGAGCTTCTGAAGAGGCACTTATTAAGTATGGCATTGCCAGTGGAAGTTAATGTGGTAAGAACCCATCGCTTATTTCTTGACCCTTTAGGTAAATAGAAATGACTGTTCTCTAAAGTTTTCCTCCAGAGCTGTATTGATCTAGCAGTGCATGCCAGGTTTTTGTTTTGAAACTGGGATCAAACCACGGTGGCAGCGAAGCCAGCTGGCGCTGCGACAGCCAGAGGTGGTCGGGAGGCAGCAGCCGGGGTCGGAGTCCTGGGGAGCCGGAGGGGTCAGGGCACAGCTTTTCTGTCAAAGTATCCGGAGTAAAAGGATCATTTTCTTCACAGATGCTGACTTTAAGTCAGAAGGAAGCAAATTATTTTGTGTACCAGGTCTTCTAAATGGCATCAACAGGCAACCGATCTTTTGTTAACTAGTTCCTTCCAAATTACATGTTGAAATTACAGTAATTAAAATTCAAAATGTGTGTGTAGGCAAATACATGCTTGTTAGAACTGAAGCGTGTCTGTTTCCTACACGAGCTGAACAGACTCAGTCAACTGTACGGTATATTTTGAGCCCAGGCAATTGGTCTCCAACCTAAAGAGAATGGGTAGCAGTTACCGAAACCCAGGCTTGGTGTGCAGAAAAGGAGGCTTCTTTCCATATTTTATGGATAAATTATTTAACTCCTTGTTGTTGCTGTTTGTTTCCTCGTTTGTACCTAGCATGGTTCATGCAGCTCTGAATTCCAAATCCAGTCCTACCTCTTTTAATTTTGTCTCATTTCGGGGCAGGGTGGAGTTTCAAAGATTCATGGATAAGAAAACACAAAACCTTTGTTTTAAGACATTTGATTATTCTTCTCCCTCTCAGTTCTTCCTTACAGACACCCAGTTTACAGCGGGAAAAAACATGTATTTTTGAGCATTTTGAGGATCAAAAGGGGCAGATTAATGCAACTTTGAAAATGAAGCACTAAGTTTTCTTAACCAGCTGCATTTCTTTGTCACAGAGGAATGGGATCTAAACTTCTATGAAGAATACCCTTCTCTTTTGTTTCAGTCTCCTGTCCATTTCATGGCTAAGATATTTATAGCTTCCCCACACATACTGCTAGCATAGAAAGACCCGTTTTATCTTTAAAAAATGATTTAAAAATGTGTAAGTCACTTATGAGTTACCAGTGCTTTATTAGAACAATTATAGGTGAAGTATTTATAGTGCCTCAGCAGCTAATGTAGGTAACCTGGAATTTACAACCAAAGTTATAAGTACA
Organism: Aythya fuligula; assembly: GCF_009819795.1. Classification (NCBI taxonomy): domain Eukaryota; kingdom Metazoa; phylum Chordata; class Aves; order Anseriformes; family Anatidae; genus Aythya; species Aythya fuligula. The sequence continues at coordinate 1,798,267 of NC_045583.1, read as the reverse complement.
GAAGAGATTTCTAATAAGGTTCCCCAGAGAAATCAGGGAAGATGAGGATCCAGTGTCTTGTAGCTGCTCAGGTCACTGTACATTGCCAATCAGTCCTGGTAGAATGGCTGTGCTGGTGTCACTAATTGAAATTAAAAAGCACAGAAGACAGTTTACCAGCAGGGAAATTAGGGACAGGATGCATTATCTTTGTCTCTTCGCTGTTTGCCTGTGTATATTCAGTGGTTAATGAATGGGATGGCCGTCACTTCGCTGCCTCCTGTTTTGCAGTCCTGTTCTTAACGCAGTGTTTCATAAAAGTTAAAAATCCACCACTGCTGCTAAAAGAAATCGGCAGCTCTGCTGTCTAAGCCCCTGGAGATTGCCTTCCAGCTAAAGACTCGGGCATATTTTCAAAGTAGTGCAGAGAAAGTTTGCAGTGCTGTGCTCTGGCTCTTCCATAGAAAAAGGATTCTGGTCTCCAGGGCTGTCAGTCTGGCACGATTGATGCAACAAATTCACTCTTTAGGAGAAGGAGAAAAAATAGTGCATAGTAATATTGAACAATCCTTTATAGCAAAATGTTGTGGGATATTGGCTTGGTGTATAAGAAAAGTGTCTCCTTGGGATAAGCATCACTATGGATTATTGTATGCTTCATAATTACAAAACCTCTTCCAGCAGCAGTAAGATGCTTGCACGAGGGATTTCAGTTGTCCTTTAGATAGTAAAATTGCACAGAAAGATGCTCCACATTAAGGTGATGAATGTTAATGTGTCCTGAGGAGGAAGAGCATTTCTGGGAGCAGTTCAGTCATTTTCACCACAGATTGATTCCATCATTTTTTATTCAGTATTTTGATGGCTGTTGAAATCAATAATGCTGCAGCCTTACTGGCTGGAATGGCAGCTTTCATATAATTAAAAAAGTTCAGAGTAAAATCGCATAGAAGGCTATCATGTAGAGGATATAATTAGGCTTTGAGGGCCTGAGTCAGTGGAATCAATGGAATCTCCATTGATAAATTGACTTTTGATAGGGCCCCTAATGCATCTTATATGATAATGGTACCTTTCTCCAGACAATTTTATGGTGGAGTTTGAAAAACATTAGGGAAGTAAGAGTAAATACGAGTTAAAACACAAGTTAAATATTCTAAGAACCATCACCAAAGACCAAAAAGAAAAAGAAAATTCATGGCCAGATCAGAACCACAAATGAATGCTATAATTTCAAGAGAACGTTGATTTCCAGTGGTTGAGGATCTGGACAACTTGGGATATTTTTCGTCTAAAAATCAAGAGTGCATTGAACATATTTCACTTCAGCCTAATAGTCCTTCAGTTCTTAGCCTGAAGGACTTCTGTCTCTGCCTGCTAGGCAACAGCCAAGGTATCTTCCTGCTGGAAGAAACCTGTCCAAGTTTGGAGGCTTCCCCGTTCTGATTTTCTTGGTACTCAGCTGGTAGCATAATCCAGCGTGCACATCCTTCACTGACACATGACCCTGCTGGAAGGTCCATAAACTTGCACACGTGGGATTTAGCCTACTGATGCTCAGATATTCTGAGCAACATTCCTGCAAAAGTCAGAATTTTCCCCTGGGCCAGTGGAGGGTGCAAGATTTCACAACACTAAAACACATCCCTAAATCCAAGAGAGCAGCAAAATACTGCTGCTGAGCCCAGGTCTTTAATTAAAGGTGGAAGAAAATTAATGAAAACCAGAGAAGATTTTGTGCTTCTTTCAACTGACAATGTTCAGGTTCATTACATATCGAACTTTGTTAAGACTGGAAGCCCAGCTCAGGCCAATGGTGGCTTTTCATGACATGATTTTGCTGGGTGAACTGCAGGCTGATTTCACTGGAGCTCCCAGCTCTTTCTTGACAGCTGTAGTTAAATGGATGAGCACACGAGACTTACACCTGGGGAATCACGGATTAGTCTTGTTTGTAAGGAAGCAAATATAAATTACTGTGTTTATGCTACTTTTAAAATGCTTTTAATGAGGAATCATTTGCTATTCAAAATTTCAATCCATAATAATGCCATAACCTCGCTGAGCTGATTATCATGTGACTTGTTTAACATCATTCTTCAAACAGGAGACGAGGGCAAGCCGGTTGTTTTAAATTCTTGTGAACGTGCTGATCTATAACTCCAGCACAACGGAGCAAGACACCCTGCCTGACTTTGTGTTGTGTTTGGTTTTGTTCTGTGTTGCAGATGGAACTGATCTGACTTGGGACAGGTCTCCGAAGCAGCCGAAGTGTCTTCTCCAGTAGCAAGGCCTGGGGTCAGCATGGCAGCAGGGGTGGCAGCGTGGCTGCCCTTTGCCAGGGCAGCTGCCATAGGATGGATGCCAGTGGCCAACTGTCCCATGCCACTGGCTCCCACAGAGAAAAACAAGAGGCAGGACGAGCTGATCATTCTCAATGTGAGTGGCAGGCGGTTCCAGACCTGGAGGACTACACTTGAGAGATACCCGGACACTCTGCTGGGCAGCACCGAGAAGGAGTTCTTCTTCAACGAAGACACTAAGGAGTACTTCTTTGACCGGGACCCTGAGGTCTTCAGGTGCATCTTAAATTTTTATAGAACTGGCAAGCTGCACTATCCCAGGTACGAGTGCATCTCTGCCTACGATGAAGAGCTTGCCTTCTATGGGATCCTCCCTGAAATCATCGGGGACTGCTGCTACGAAGAGTACAAGGACAGAAAGCGGGAGAATGCAGAGCGGCTGATGGATGACAATGACTCAGAAAACAACCAAGAAGGGTCCATGCCATCCCTGAGCTTCCGGCAGACCATGTGGCGAGCCTTCGAGAACCCCCACACCAGCACCTTAGCCTTAGTCTTTTACTACGTCACCGGTTTCTTTATTGCTGTCTCTGTGATCACTAATGTCGTGGAAACTGTCCCTTGTGGCACGGTGCCTGGAAACAAGGAGCTTCCATGTGGGGAGAGATACGCTGTGGCTTTCTTTTGCTTGGACACGGCTTGTGTGATGATTTTCACAGTAGAGTATCTGTTGAGACTCTTTGCGGCCCCAAGTCGCTACAGGTTCATCAGAAGCGTGATGAGCATCATCGACGTGGTGGCCATCATGCCATACTACATTGGCTTGGTGATGACCAACAACGAGGATGTCAGTGGAGCCTTTGTGACACTAAGGGTTTTTAGGGTTTTCAGGATTTTCAAGTTCTCTCGCCATTCCCAAGGCTTAAGAATCTTGGGCTACACTTTGAAGAGCTGTGCCTCCGAGCTTGGCTTTCTCCTCTTTTCCCTCACTATGGCAATTATCATCTTTGCAACTGTGATGTTTTATGCAGAGAAAGGGTCCTCAGCAAGCAAATTCACCAGTATTCCTGCTTCCTTTTGGTACACTATTGTAACCATGACAACACTTGGGTGAGTATTACTTTTTTCTTACTGAGCAGCAGGCAAGCATGTACTGGGAGCTTGACTTCAGTTACTCCTAAGCATTTTTCTGGGTGCATGTTCCAAAAGGGAATGGAATTGTTAAGGACTTGTTTGTTCTTTGCCTGACAACTTCTGGATTTCATGCTTTTGAAAACCTGAATAAAACAGAAAAGGTACTTAAACCCACTTGACAAATGCTTGGCACAATGGTAGATGGATGCAGGAGAAGCAGGGCTGTGAACAGTAGGTCCTGTTTTGCACTCCTTTTGAAGCAAAGATAACACGAGTGGAAGGCAGTTGGCAACTGGAGCTTGTGGGTTTATTTTTCAGACATTCATTTGAGCCGTAGGTTTTACACAAAATTGCTGATGTATGTTTTGTCTCTTCTCACAATGTCGGTCACAGTTTCTTTGCTTGACATGCCAGGAATTACAGGTTGCTGAATTCAAATGGCTGTTCTGGGTTGCTATGCTCCTGAAGATGCTCAGTGGTCTCCAGGACATATATATATATTAAAAAAATATATATATTTTACTTAATTTAGCAACAAACAGGCTTCTTGTCTGTGCTAAGTGCTGAGTTTAAACACTAATAGCAGTATGCTATAGCAGTTGCACTAGAATTTCAAACACTCCTACGGACAGGTACAGAGGTAATGATATAGTCAAAGCAACAGATATGTAGCCTGTAGGGCACTGTTTTTTTCTATTTCATTTCTGTCTCACAGATATTTCTACTGAAATTATAGATCTGTGCTTTGAAAACCTTTGTCGGAATGGCCAACCCCTCACCCTGACAGGGTTACGTAAAAGAAAGTAGGCAATGCCCAAACTTTATAGCTACTTTGCAAAGAGTTTTCCCACTGGGGAGTTCACACAGTTCAGCACTCAGATGTAGACAATTCTCATCCCTGTAATATGGTGACAGGAATGACCACTTCTTCTCTAAGCTGCTTTTGATTTTAAACACTTCTCTGTGCCTATTAGGCATGGACAGGCTCACAGTAGCACTTTTAAATTATTAAAATCATAATTCAGCTGTCAGAAAGGCACAGAATCTGAGCATGTGACAACTGCAAGTCTGAATTTCTTCATTAAAAGAAAATGTGGATGTTTGTCATAGTCACTGGAAGATTTTCTGGTTTCTGTTTAACAACGACTGCACCTATCTTTCTGCCAACACACACGTGTACATTGTTATACCTTTGTCACAAGAAAGTTAGGATCAAGGAAACATTCAGGGTTGCTTGGGAACAAAACTTTGTTGTAAAATACATGCAGAATGTGCTCTAGAGTGCGATTAAGTCCCTGTTCCCGTCAGTGATGATTTGGTCTTGTTCTCTTTCCCTTCCTTTCTGAACACGCGGGTAGAGAAAACTGAGTGCTCCTGAGGACTTGAAGTGTCCTCAGTACACTGCAATCACCGAAATTATACATGAACGAGTGCTTTAAATGAGTTGACAAGAATTAAAAAAAAAAAAAAAAAAAAAACACAGACATTTAAACAGAGCTTTGTAAGAGTTCGTTGGAAAGGGATCTATAAGGAGATATCCAAACCTTAAACTTAAACTTGTGGTCTTACTGATTTGGGGCGCTTTGTTGCAGGATTTTCACTAAAAGAGGTGTCTCCGGCACACACTCTGTCAGCTCAGACTGCGTCGTTCTCACAGACTTACGAGACGTACAGAGACCTGGGCGATACCAGCCCCTGAGGAGAGCCTGTGCTCTCCGACAGCCTCTGCCTACCTCTGACCGCGTTCGTTGGGCACCGAGCACCTTCCTGACTGAGGACCAGAGGCCAAGCACTCTCTGCTGGCTTGCCCCAAACCCTCGCTAGACAGAGAAGTTGCTCCTCTGAGCTATCAGCCCCTGATTCCTGCTCCCTGTGTCCCTCCAAGAGGCACGCTGGGGTGGCAGCGGTGCAGCCATGCGCCCCCAGCACCAGCTCATCCCCGGCTGAGCTCCACGGCACCGAAATGAATGAGCGGCAGCGATGAAACCTCCTGGCCCTGGGGCATCCCCATCTTCCTGCCTTGCACCCTGTGGTGTGGGTGGTTAACACCCCCTGCTCCCCTTCATCTGCCCATAAAACCTTTCCGCTTTTTCAAATTGGCATTTTCACCCAATATTTCATCTGCTTCTCTCTTCAGAAATCGTTTAAGTGTGTTTGGAAGGATCTTGTTCCTAATGAGAGCGCTGGCAATGCCCGTCTCGCGGAGGCTGCCAAAACCGCAGCCAGAGTCCCCCCCATGCTCCCTGCTCCATCAGACTTCACCTCCTTAGCAGGTGCCCATTAGCAGCTTCCATTTCAGCCATGCTCAGAGCTTTTATAATTATCTTAAATATTGTCTGCTATTTGTCTTTAAAATGTAGCCGGTATTTAAAACAAGAAATTATAAAGTGCAAGGGTTTTTAACTCAAATGCATACACACCTGTATATACATAAATATTTTTGTTTTGAACCCTGAAACATTTAAATCCAGATAATTGAGCATTTTCCTGACACTGTAATTTCTTTCTGTGACAGAGTGCTTTATAAAAGCAATTTGTAACGTGTAGGATAACTTTTCCCGTGTTACCGAGACATTAAAAAATTAGCTCAATTTATATAAAAGGGAAAAGTTTACTTACTATGAGAAAACAAGGCTATCATTAGGAAAGCATTAACAGATGTTCCAGTTGACTAATGTTAATAATTAAAATAAAAAATCCAAGCCAGATATTTGCTGCTGTAAATTAAATTCATTCAGTTGAAACCAAGGAAGCTGTGGTAGTTTGTCTGAGCTAGCCTCTGTGCCATAGCCTAGTACACGATAGTAATATAGAATTTTCCAAAAGGGTTCTTCCTCTGAGCAAAAGGCACAGAAACAACACTAAAAATGAAAATCCTTCATTTTTTTTTAATTTTATTTTTGCTTCTGTAGCTCAGAATTTCGCTCTGAGGTGTTCTCTCCCATCCTCCCAAGATAACTATGGCTCTGACTGTCCTGGCTCCTTGCAGTTTCGCATCAGCTTTGTTTCGGTGCAAGCCTGTTCATTTTGGTGGAGCCCCGCTCGTTCTCCAGGGCTGGAGGCTTTACCTCGCTCCCTGCAGAGGCACATTCAGGGCAGGGCTGTTCAGAAGCCTGAGGGACGTGGCTGTAGTGCAGCAGTGAGCTCTGCTTTCCCCAGCCCCCCGCAGAACAGGGCCTTACCCTGCTGCTTCTCAGCCAGAGCTAAGTGGCCGCGTTACCGAGCATCTGAGTCATGATTCATATTAAATATATATACACCGTGATTTCCTGGGCTCCTGATCAAGCTGCCTGTCTTCCTGAAGCACACACGAGCACGGTTGTCCCATTACCACCACAAATAGGGCTGGACCTGGGTGCGCACAGCCCCACAAACTCTCCTGCTGTGCCGCGAGGCAGGCGCTGCTCTGCCAGGTTCCTACAGATACAACTCGATTCCCAGATTGACCCATAAAGGAAAAGCAAGAAAATGCATTTCTTCTGGAGGGTGAAGCACCGCGTATAATAGAGTACGTGCAGCTTGTGGTGGCACTGCTCTGCGGATCGGGGAGCCGAGCTCTGAGAAATGACGGACAACTTGCCAGCTCCTTAGGTAGCTAACGGCCCAAGGAGAAAGGTACAACAGCTTTTCGGGAATGGGAAACAAAGCAAAGGAATTAAATTATACTGACCCTGCGTCTCTGATCCCTGTGCTGTGCTCATCAGCCCTGGTTTAACAGAGGCTGTTTTTAATTTAGCACGATTTAAATTTTGCTCAGGAGGTTTTATAATGAAAGCATTATTCTTGGGTGCATCTTAAATCAATCTGAATTACCGAAACAACTATTCAAAATTAATTCAAAACCAGCTATCCAATTCATGCAGAAACATTCTCCTCGAGAGGCCAGCAGCTACCCACCTTCTCTCCTGCCCTTGGTTCAAGCACCAGTCAAATAAATGTTTGGTTTGCCACCCCCCTCCTTCTGCAGGAGGCCCTGGCCTCCCCAGCCCCAGGAGCACGCTGCCAGTCCCCATCAGCAGCATTTCCGCCCCCCTCTTGCTTTTAACTAACTCGATATGCAGTAGCCATCAGTTTTACATCTATATTGAGACAGTTTAATTATCATAAATGGTGTTACTTTGTTCCCAGCCTGTTGTTTTTATTTACTTTTAAATGGAGTTTGATTTGGATGGGCCAGCCTCACGCGTCCTCGCCCGCCGCCACGCGTTGCAAACAAGGCTGCGGCGCTACGCCTCTCTCCTGCTGCTAAAGCCCAAACCAGTTTTGCCCAGAGCGCGTATTTTTCTAAGCTTTTTATAGCTGTTTTCATTTCACCTGACAACAGCAGTATGTTTCAGGCTCTCAGGCAGCATCTGCGACCTGCACCGTGAGCTCCAAATCCCAGCGGTGAGATCTGCAGCACCACGTCTGCCTCTGCCCGCGCCCTGCCGCGTCCTGAGGGACACCGGGTTGCCACAGCCGGGCCCTGGCCGGGGGTGCCCAAGCCCACCCCAGCCCCAGAGCTGCTGGCCCTAAAGCAGGCATTTTAGATAGCGTCTCTGATGGCATTTTAGAGCGTGCTGCAACCACAGGAGGGTGAAACACCTGTGTCACGGCCTGAGGGAGCTGTCAAGGAGATCTCAGAGCTGTTCGTGTCATGAATCTAGTAGTTTGGGCGACCAAAGAGCAGAGATTTGTGATGGGTTTTGTTTGGGTTGGAGTTTAAGGCAGTGCTGCATGATTTTCTGTTGCGTAAGGAAGGCTGAGCTCCCACCGCTCACCACCCTCATGGTGGTCCTAGGAGAATCTGTCTTCTCCCTGGCCTCACGATTTGCAAGAACAGCACGGTTTTGGGATCAGCACCCAGCTTTCAGATTCAGCTGCACTGAGCACTGAATTGGAAAGATACACAGTGTGTGTCTGGACAACGCAGATGCATCTATAGCTTATATTAAAGGAACCAGGTCTGACCTGGGGTGGGACTGGGAATTCCTTGCAGTTGTCATTATCGGGGTGCTTAGGGAGCTGGTGTTTGGGGGCAGGGGCCTGTTCAGGTTTATTCGCATCGTTCTGGCTGGTGCCCCGCGGGTGGAAAGCGGGGAGCGAAACAGCAAGGCAGAACTGACACTTGATCAAGAGTTTCTGAAAGAAACGATATTAGCTGTGTTGATTTCTTGGGCTATTTTATTGGTATTCTACCCTGGAGAAGGAACGGGATGAAATTGAAGCAGTGAAACGGGACGCGAGGCGCTTACTGCCAAGCGCTGACAGCTGGGCGAGAGCAGGCTCCCGGCGTGCCGACCGCATCGCTTGCAGGGGCTGCCAGCGCCGTGCGAGGAGATCTCTTTGCAGTTACTCCTCCCGTGCAAAGTGTTGAAACCACTCGGGCTGATAATAACCTTCATTCACCCTCCTTCGTGCAAACTCAGAGGAGTTTGCAAAGTAAGGAAAACAATAAATCATCTCTGGAGCGCTGCCACGCCGGGTTCTCCGGAAAGATTGCAGCTTGGCCCCGTAATCACATTTTGTGTGTCACTACTTCAGTAACTGCCATTAAACCGAATCAGAAAAATTGCTTTAATAGAAATGCTACTTTGCATATTTACCATCATCAGTGGAAAGACAGATGAGATGTGGGATAGTTCCTTTGTAAAGCAAGGCGCTAAAATTTCATCACTCTCACCACTTCCTACCCAGTCAACAATTCTTATATCCACAGGCCAGAGAATAGCCTGAATTTAATATACAGAAAGTCCAATCAAACAATGAATTGATGGAGCTACACAAAGAAGCCATTTTCCTGAGCTTTCATTCTCTTGACTCCAGCTTCATCTTATATGAAATGTGTATCAATTTTCTTCCCCTAATGGATTTACAGATATTGTGTGTGAAATGTCTTTGTATCAGAAACTACAGATGGAACCTTTTTCCTTCGCTATCTTGACGTAAATCTCAGGCAAGCATCTCATTTTTGAGCTATTTGTATTCACCAGAACCCCAGAAGTATTAAAATACCTTTACTCATTCTCATGGCAAGTAGAATTCACGGGATTTTTCTCCTTCTTAAAAAAAAAAAAAAAAAAAAAAAGAGGGAATTTATTTGTCCTTAGATTTTTTGTGGCTTTGGATATTTGTAACAATTGCACATATGTGCAAATATCCCATTTTTAATAGGCAAGACAAAATAACTTTCCTTTAAGGTAAAGTCATTGTGTGAGAAGTAAATTATTTGAATAATGTCGAGTAATGGTACTGTCTAAAATTATAACATGTCTACTAAATTTACCGACGGGAGCCTTGGCAGAGACGCATCTTTAGCAACTGAATTAAGAATTTTTTCTTAGCTCCTCTTTCTTTTTTTTCCCCTTTCCAGCCTGCATCATAGTGAGTGCCTGAGAAACGCAGATTAAGATAACATTGTATTTTTGCCCGAGATGAAGGGAAGTGATTGGCTTGCTGACTTGGATCGGAGTTATTTTTAGTCTCATAAAATGATAATTTCATAATAGCGCTGACCCAGTAAAAGTAATTAGTTTACATCGATCAGCTGAAAATAGGGGACAGAGTAGCCACTGCCAGTAGGAGAGCAGCACAAGAGGAGGGGAAGCTAAAGGCCCTGCAACGAATTAGCCCGAACTGATTATGTCTCTTGGCTGACTGCAGCCCGTGCACTTGAAATCAGCTTTCAGCATGAAGTGCGGGCAGAGGCACGGCTTCCCTGGCACTGCCGAGGGGATTTCGGAGCGCCTCCAGCCTGGTGCTCACATCACAGCCAAGGCGAAGCCCCCCCAGTGCCAGCATCCATGCGCCTAGTGTGGGGTGCAGGACATGGCACGGAACTCCTGGCCCCCTTTCATGTTAAGGAAATGATACGAGGCAGCTTTTGTTGCTAATTTAAATGGATCCCTACCCTCAGGGCAGCTGAAGACAGAAGGTGAGAACACCTGTGACCCGTGGCAGCTTGTTTCTAGAGGAGCACCCTGGGCACTCAGGTGGGGCCACCTCATTAAAAAACAAACAAACAAACAAAAAAGCAGAAAGCTACAGAAAGCTGTAAGATAATTGGAGAAACTTTTCTCAGCTTAGTGTCAACAGCAATCTTCCGTGGCACCCACCACGCTTACAGCTGGGTTTGAGTCTTCAGCAGAGAGCCTCGGCTGTACCAGGGCTCCTAAATGAACAGCACCGCTGTTACCTGTGCGGCTCTGTGGGGCTTGGGGGAGGCTGGGTACAGCTGGCATTTAATGCAGGCTGTGTCTTCCTGCCCTTCATACCCACCCATGCAGAAGTGCACAGGGACGGAGCTGCCACAGCGTGTTATCAGAGGACGGAGCAGGTTTATTTATTTTTAATGCAGCACAAGCCTCAGAAATGGAGATCTCCGATCCTAGCTGTTGGTTCCCGCATTACCCGGGGAAGTGCTCTGAGAAGATGCGCCTGGGCATGACCCCGGGTGCAGGAGGACCCAGCCTCGGCTCCCCTCCAGGCCTGCAGCAGGGTCTGGCAGCCCCAGGGCTGTGACAAAGAAAAGAGCCCCCATTAGGTCATTTATCTATTGCCCTCCTGCTCTCACCGCTTCGACATCCAGCACAGATTTTTTTTTTTCTGTCAAACTCTACCACATCCACTGTAAGCTTGTTAATATTTTCTGTTGGGCAGGCAGCCTGCTGCATGTTTTCTCAGCTTTGTGCCACTCCCTAAGAGCTTTCGTACAATCCTACAGCAAAATCCTGCTCTCGTGTTTCCCGTAGAGCCAGCGGTGGCACCCTGCCTTCCCGCAGAAGCGCAGCCAGGCGCTCCCAGACACACCAAACCCCAGCCTGATGGGGTTGCCACCTGCGACGTGGCCCAGTGGGAGCCCCCAGCCACTGCTCCGGATGCCACCGTCCCCAGCTGTGCCCCAAACACCCCACAGAAGGGGTTCCTGTCCTCCCTGTGGGTTGTACTCCTGGACGGGCACTGCCCACAGAAACAGATCGTGTCTGTTTAACTATTTACCAGTGCTACATTAGAGCGCATTCAAGGGCTGTAATTCACCTCTTAAGGTTACAAGTAAGCGTGGAAGAGTTATTTTAAAATCAATATCTAGCAGAATGCCATTGTTCCAACATTAAAACCTGCTGGGAAATTACTAGGAGGCATGTGGCAAGTCAAATCACTGCCTGCCAGAGGAGGAAACAATTCATTACTTCTTTAAAAGGTGCAAATCTTTACTGGCTTTTCGTTTTGGTTTGCAGCCTGAGAAATGGTGCTGGAGCATCTGGCTCTTTCTTTCTCTCATTCTTTAGTGATTTCATTCTTTTGTTCTGGCTCTGCTTCACGGACTTCTTACTTTCTGCACGGGTTTGGGTCTGGGGACGAACACTGCGGCATCGCTGCCAGTTCTGTCGCTCTTCCTGATGGAGGCCAGCACTTGGCGTATGAATTCTCTCTCACCTATAAAAGCATCTGCAACAACAACAAAACCAAAGTGGGCAGCCACTCAAAGTCATTTCATGAGCAGGCTCTTCACCGCGAGGATTCAAGAGAGCCATTGAGCAGATCGCCTGGGGAAGCCTGCTGCTTTCATCTTGCCCTGCCATCTGCAGCAAAATTAAAACACAGATCAGCTTTAGCTTTTTGCCTTCAGGACTTTGCAAAATTTGGCTGATGTATGTCCCCAGAAAGCCCTTGAGAAGGATTGTTTGCTTCTGAAGAGAGTAGCCCTGCAGAATTGGGCTACGTGCCCCTGGAACCGACGCGTAAGCGCTGAGATGCAGAGGGCTCGGTGCAACGGTGCCGGGGAGCCTCCTAATAACAAGGTCAAACAACTCAAGCGATGTGTCCTGCCATGCGGACGGCAGCCGCAGGTTACAACGTGGACACACAGGGTACAACGAATGCGGTGGTGGCAGCGCTGCAGCGATCGGCACAGGCAGAGCTCGCCCAGCCTGCCCGGCACCTGGCAGCATGAGAGCTGTCGCGTTCACTTTTTACCAGCTCCCGTTAACCAAACAACACGTCCTCAACGTTTTGAAGTACCCTTAGCTTTTTGTTACAGGTAATTATTTTTCGTATACTAACTGCTTTATTCTGTCTGTACACGTGATTCCCCTTTGCCACCTAAAAGACCCAAATTGCTGCTGTTTTTCTCATCTTGCCTGTAGATGCAGGGTTTCACATCAGATGTGAAAACAACAGAAGATAAACTCTTCATTCACTTTCAGCCTTTAATATATAATTGCACAGCTTGAAGATCACAGGATTTCACCCCACAACTCAACAGTCCCTTTGCTTCTTCTCTGTGCTAAGCAAAACGCTTCTTACTATTATTTTGTTCTGCCTATTTTCTCGCCCAGTTGCCACAATCCTCAGTCCCTTGTCAGTACAGTCTACGTGCACTTTTGGCCTATAATTTGAAGACAACACATCTTCAGCAGTACACGCGATTTTTCTACATTTGTATGAGCTGCAGCACAAGGGAGTCATCCTCCTTAAATATTAATTACAGTCACCATGATGAGAACAAAAATAACACATTATTTTTCAATTGAAAAGGATAATACAAGCCAGCTATTCTTGCAGCCTAATGCTTGGCAGAAGTAAGCTATCTTCAAAAGGAAAGCTAAAATGAGAGAGAGCTGTTCTGAGCTGCTTTCTCCTAGAGTCCATCCACATTAGTGTCTCAGTTTGGATCAGGAGCACCCTTTGAAAGCAAACTCTCAATCATCCTGTCCTTCCTGCAGCTTGGCTCAGTGCAAAGAGGTTGCAGAGCACGCCAACAGCATCCCTGCTGGATGGAATATGGCTGAGAGACGCGCTGAAGGAATGTGCCTAATGTGCTCTTACTGCTAATGGGTGCTCAGGCCGTGAACCAGACTAGCACTAGTCTAAAATTAACCCTCCCCGAGGTGCATACGGGGGGGATGCTGGGTCCTTCCACTCCAGAGCTCAGCTCCCGGTGAGTATGCAGATACAAACTTACTCTTTCCCTGCATTTGATTTCAGAGCTCATTTTCAGTTATATCCCTGTTTTAGCATCTTTTGAGGTTTCAAAATTTTCATGGTCCTTTGTCATCAGTATTAAATGAACGAGAACTCCAATGGTTTCTTTCTGCCTCTTCAGAGGGAAGATAGAAGTAGGCTGTTGTCGATTTAACAGAATCTGACACCTCCGTTACTCTACTGTATGAGAGTCTTTTTCTAGTAATCAGTGTCTGAAATGAGTGGAAACAGGACTTAAATTTACCACTTTGAGCATGAATCAATGAAGCATTATTGCCAACACACATCCTTCGCTGTCACACATTTCAGTTGTGCCGTTGGTTCAGAAAGATTTAAAAGCCTGTCTCCCACCCAGCTTTGCACCTGTGAGATATCCTTTTTATCGAACTCACTCTCTGATCTTTGCATAATTAACCAAAATATGAAATCCTTAGCTTCTGCTGTGTGTGTGCGTGCTTTAAAACTTCCTGCAAGACCACTAGATTGTGTACAGATGGGCAATCACGGTCAGCTCACAGGAGGCAATCACAACTTTTACTTGGTGCCTCTTTCGTTTTCCTGCCTACTTACATCTGCCTAACCGTCTGTTCATCAATCCAGGGAGCATCCATCATGTAATAGGATGAGTCCTACTGAGTCAGACACTCGGCTTCAGTTCACGAAATGAGTTGGCATCATATCCTAGCCTTGGCATGCTGTATGCAAAGACTTCAGCCCTTTTAGATATTTTTTCTGCTACAGAGAAATAGCAGGACAGATTAAATAATAGAAACATTCATTCAGCAAGACAGTTGTTGAATGAAAACATGCAAAACAGATCAAATTAGGTGAAAGTCACCTCTCTGGCTAAGGGTAAAAACAAGTAGTAAGCAGGGCCAAAGGTACACAAGATTTGGGCTGCAGAGGGCTGAGCAGGATGAATTCCACCACTAATGAGCTTAGTGAATAAGCTCATTACCTAATGAGCTCTATTGAACAAGCTTGATTTCCAGTCTAGGGGAAGCCTTCTGAATAGATAAAATGTAGGTAAACAGCTACCTCGGTTTACAGACAGAAAATGTATCTGTAGCTCAAGAGCAAAGTCACTGTCATTGCCAGATACTTTCTTGAGAGCACAGATGACAAGACTGCAATGCTTTGTTTCTTACCTTGTGGTGGGAAAAAAAAAAAGAAAAGAAAAAAAAAAAAGCATCAGTTCACGGATCAGAAGAGCAACAAATGGTAGATGCTGCTTTCCAGGTTTGACCATCCTTTACAAATTCAGATGCCAACAAGGATGCACGCTAATGTGACTCATTAAAACACACATCCCAACACCTTTCCTCTTGGGTTACCAAAGGACTGTTCTGCCCTCCATGGAGACATCACAGAGCTGGACTGGGTAACCCCCAGAGGTCCTCTCCAACCACATGATTCTATGAACAAATGCTGCTGAAATGGCCTATTTCCATGGATCTCCACTTAAATCCCAACCTTACTTTTGTGACCTGAGAAGACACATCAGGAAATCTCACATCTCACTGTCCTGTCACAGATCTTGTGGGCAATTTTTTACAAGGCAGGAGTCTTCAAATATCTAGTCTGTAAGGAGTAGTCCATTGTGTATCCACACACTGCTTAACATAATTTTCAGTCCTGTCAGATCGGAAAAAGGAGAAAATGAGATTTCAGAAGAGGCTAGATCTACAAATGCTGAAAGAAAAATCTTTAAATCTTAATTTTGTCTTCTGCGTAGTAGCACTTGTACTTATTTTTACCATCTTTTCTTAGCCAGCAGAAGATTTTCAGCAGATACTGAAGAGTTGTTAGAACTGTTTAGCTCCTACAGTTGTGCCACTCAGACACTGCCTCTGTCCATCCCTTGCCTGTTCTCATCTGAGCAGAGCTGGAATATGTTTGAAGAGCAAAAGGGGAGGAACATGTCTGAACTTCACGGGAAAAAAAAAAAAAAAAAAGCTAACTTGGTGGGAGATAGAGAATTTTGAGGAGAAAACAGGTGTTCAGTCTTTAAAAATATGTATTTAAAGCTATGCATGCATGCCCTCAAGTGCACATCACAGGGTAAACAAACAGGCGCACAGCTCACTTGTACGTGTCAGTATATATTCGCATGATTGCAGCATGAAAGTCTGGCACCAAATGTACTGTGAACTGAAAATGAATTTCAGCAGCTTTTATGATTCATTTTTTGTCAGAAACAAATGAGGCGTCTGTAGCTTCCTCGTTAGCTGTGTCCAGTGAGGTTCGTTCACTGCTGCTGCACATAAGGCCTGCTCGGACCAGGCCGCAGCTGCACGCTCCGATCACAAAGTGTGTCAGGAGCAACTTCGTCACACTCAGTGATTTACACCAGGGAAAATGAATGTCAGTGACAGCAGAACAGGCTCTGTGGATCCGAATTGGTAGGGGAGTGATTTGGGTGACGTTCTGTGCTACCTTCATGGGAAGGCCATTGTGGTGAGAGGTGCCTTCGAGCTCTGGGCCCTCCACAGCGCTGCGTCTCATCGTCCTTGTTTTACTAGCGTTTGCTTTGGATATCCTGGGAAGAGTGGAGATTTCTAGCGCTCAGTGTTAGGTAGATAAGGCATTTAAGAAAACCGTTGGATAGACTTTGTGTGTAGCCATTAATAACTGCTCTCCTGGCAATATCAAAACAGCGTGGGCAGGCAGCGCTTCTACTACCTGTAGCTCTTGTCTGTACAGTAAATTAAATCCACCTGTTAAATCATTGCAAACAGAGAAAGGGTGTTTACCCGAGCACGTGTGCTTACTGAATGCTTTCATCTGCTTATGATGGAAAACGTTGGTGAATAAAGCCACGTCAGACCAGGACTTGTGGGATGCTGAGATGCGCACATACGTGCGTTTTGAAATGCGCCCTCCCCTTTGGGCAGCGCCTTCAGAGGGTGTGCGGGGGGCAGCCAAACGGAGCCTCTGGCACACAGCTTGTGGTACAGCCGCTGGGCTGGAGCAGGGCCTCTGCTGAGCATGGTGTACACCACCAGGCAGCTTAACACGAACACATGCCAACCGTATTCGTGCAGCACAGCAGGGTAGTGGGAGTTATCTGTCAGCGTGGCCAAGCAGGGGGGAGTGGGCAGACAGCCTCCCAGAGCCTTGATGTGTCCTGTTGATCGATGAGTCTTAGCTGGCCCTCGGCCTCGTGGCTGGACTGCACTGCGAGCCGCCTCTTTCTCTAAAGGTCATCATCAGAGTTGATGCGGAATGCCATAAAACACGGTGTAGAAGTAGGCTGCCTCGTGTCCTGCATTTCTGGCCAATGTTCTCTCTCATCGGCTGTCACGGTGGCTTAGGGTAATGGGGTTCTGAAGGCTATATATGATTGCCGAGGGACACTGAAGAGGGGATTTTCAAACGGCTGTGATTATTCTCACCTAGTCTTATCAGCAGGGGAAGATATAAATGAAAACACAACAGTGTCTTTGCTTTTGTGCAAGCCACCACTGTAACTCAAGACAAAAAGCTTCATGTGAGCAAGGCAAAATGATGCCAACTCCATGTTTCCCACAGCAACTTTCAGCAGGTGTTTGGGAAGGGCCTGATGACCATTTGTCAATTAGCTGTGTGAATGTCTGTGCCGGGATTCTCAGGGAGAAGTGAGATTTAAATTCTGCCCCTGGCTGTGAAATGACAGAGCTGCAAGGCTCTGTGCCCGGCTCTTCCAGGCTCCCACAGCAGGCAGCTGCCTTCACTGCCCCGAGGGAGCTCACGGGGGGCAGCTGCTCCCCCAGCTCCACTAGAAGCTTTGGCGACCTCAGCAATCAAACAGGAATTTATGCACACCAAAAATGACGCCCTAGACTTCATGAGTTACTAACTGCTTGGGCTATGAACTTTATAGAGGGAAAAACTCTGAAAAAGATGAATCCCCAGCTTCCTGGAGTTTGGTTAGGTAGACACGCATGGTCAGCTATCCCTCCCAGCCCAAACTCAGACCGTTCCAGTCACAGTTCTGCTGCAGGACAGGCACTGGTCCCACCACACGGCTGAAAGACCCATGGGCCAGAGAGAGGGGTCACGGCAGTGGTCCTACAGCACCCACATCAGTGATCGGCTCAAATGGCTCACTTCCAGACATGCAATGCAATCTAAATAAAATATCAAAGAACTCAACCTCTTCTCACAGATAAAAGGAGAGAATGGTTAAAAAGAAAAAAAAAATCACACAGAATTATAGATGATAGAATAAAAGATGTTCTACAGGTTTGTTTTCCTGCTTCATAGGGAAAGACCAAAAATGATTTAGCAAAATGATAGCAGAAGTTGCTGCCTTCCCAGAAGCTGAGTTAGTATTAATAATAAAATACTGTAAATAATGAATCTACAACATCATCAAGCCAAGAAACGTATGTATGTTAAAAAAAAATAGATAGGCATCTCCCCAGGCTTTGGCAAAAGGTTGTCCTTCAGATGAGACTGCAGATGGGCTGTTTCGCTCACTGTCAGTGACTTAATGAAGCGGTTACGTCTCTTCCACATCTGCTTTATCTATCCTGTGCTTGAAAGTATTTCTGTTACTGTACTGGCCTCTCCTTGCATTAGAGTTTATCTACAATTTATCACTTTTAATAGATGATAGCTGTAATGCATTCGGACAGGAGAAAAATCAATTCACCTGACTACCACACAATACTTGGAATTAGAAAAATTGGATGTCAGTGTCTCAGGCAGTTGGGCATTCTCAAAAATTTTACCCAGAAGCTTACCAAAATGCAATATATGCACTTTGTGCCAAATACTGTGACACAGTATACAAAATGTTAAATAGCAGCAAAATCAGTCCACTTGAATTGCAATATAATGTAAGGTTTTGAACTTTTACTATATAATCCTTTTCAAGTTATTCTTGTGTATACTCTTCAATGGTAAAACTGTTTTTGTTTTTTTTTGTTTGTTTGTTTGTTTGTTTTTAGCAAAACGTGGCCTATGAAACACAGTCCAAATACATAGCATAACAAAATGTAATCATACACACCACAAATCTCTGATTGATTCTAAAGACTTCTCCTGTAAGATGCTCGTGCATCTTATGGACACGCCGGCTTTCCAGCTGACAGTGTGTCTGGGCCGTGCTGCTCTCAGAGTCAGAGGTAATAACAGCAAAGGCAACAAATCATCGGCTTAGTCAGTGGACAAGTGGACAGAGTCCTTCCAGCCTTGGAATTAAAAAACAATCACTCTGCCTAATCATTATTCATTGTGTATTTTTCCCTTGGACAAATCTGTCACTGGTTCATAAAACACCACAAGATGACTGTCAATTTTAAGCAATTACATGCAAGATGTGTAATGAAATAGTTGGAGACAATGCCACAAACACTTTTATGGCGCAGAAATCATAGGTGAATTTCATGACCTTTCTATGGAAACAAGTTGAACAAAAGAAATCAAGTGAGCAGAAGTCACTGTCCACAGCCTGATGCATACACAGCAGGCTCAAAGGGCATCTTAAAATCTGCCCTATGCAGTTCTCAAGTCCCAAGAATACGGTAAATGTGACCTTCACCACAACCCTCCATGCATCCAGCCAGGAGTAAATCAGATTCAGCAGGCATGAAAAAGAGTCTTGAGGATTATGTGTAAGATATGAAAAGCAATCATACCACTATATATGATAGAAGATAACCATAAAATAAAAGACTGAAGGCCTGAGTCACCGAACAGTTATCTATACTGGTACAAAATGATTTTAAAATGTTACCATTCGGATATGGTATAAAATCATATCCCTCTTGCAAAAAAAAAATAAAAATAAAAAAATAAAATAAAATAAAAGTTCCAAGTAGTAGAAAACAAAACCCATTAAACAAAAGGCAGCCCTGAGGAAAGATGTGGCAGAAGCCTCAGTCTGTCTTCCATCTAGCAAACCAGATCATTTTTCTTTATAGGTGCTCAAACTTTTGCATGATTTAAGAGCAGTTCAGTACGTGCTGCTAGACAGAGTGGTGTCTGAAGCGTTGCAGTGGAGGATGGGCACCCACAGGCAAAGATACAACACGTTTTACATCTGTTTTACACCTATTCTTCATCTAAGTTATATTCCAAAAGTGTCAAACCTAGACTTCACAATAAAACTATCATAATGGTTTGGTTCACAGACATGACAAAAAAAATTCTTTTTGTGTGCTGACACAGGTGAAGCACACACAAGACTAGTCAGCGTAAGCAAGAAGAGTTCACCACCCTTTATGAGATTTGTATGCTGAGCAAGGCTTTTCTAGGTTGTATATCAGCCTATGTGCAAATGAACAGTCTGAATTCTGGTCTAATTACACACACGAAACATGTCAAGCATCACAAGGAGAGTGGTAGGAAATGAGGTCTAAAATTTCAGAGATTAGGTTGATGAAGAGATTGTATGCAGCTGTCAGTAAAAGTCCTCTTCCTTCTCCACAAGTGCCCCCCGTGGTCACAGAGTACCTGCTGAAAATGCCGCGTCTGACAGAAGATTGCGAGGAAAATTCTGTGAATTTAAGGGATATTGGCTTTATGCCCACTGTGAATAATGGGCTTTGTCAAGAGTGATCTATTTGAGAGCCCAGCACTGCTCGGAGCTGTCTGTGGGCCACAGGTGACCCGTTACAAGGCACGGCCTTAGCTGGGGCTCCCAGAGGCATTGAGCTCCAGCCCCAGCACCAGTGGTGTGGCTCTCAAAGATAAATTGCTCATTGCCTTCCCCAAAGCCTTCTACTACAGCCACAACGCCTACCACGTGTAGTCCTCGTTCCTTAGCATGAAGACGTCCCATCCCCAGCACGAAAAGTGAGCCATGCACAGCGAGGAGCAGGAGAAGCACAGCTCAGACACAATGGTCTCTCCCACTTAGATGGCTCCTAGAGCTAGGGCAAGCTTGGGGGGGGTTAACTGCTAAGACTAAAAGACTCTTTCTTGGGGACCCAGGGAAGAAAAGCAATTATTTCTACTGCTTCTCCTGTTGCCTTTCTTCACATTAAGCATCCTCCTAAAACGTCCTTTTTCTCTTCCATCTGAGCCACGTACTGCTTTTCTCTGCCTTACCAGAACAGCGATTTTCTGCTTCTATTTAGTGACTTTTCGAAAGAGAGGTGCTGTGCTGCAGCCCCGGTAGGTGACCTGAGTGCTAAGATGTCTCGCGACTCGGCTGCTACAGCAGTTGTAGCACTGCCGAGTCTGCAACCCCGCGACGGCTCCGCAGAGCGAGCAGCTGGTGTCTGAGCCCAGTGACGTGAAATGATTCCAGAGACTAATGTTCTCCCAGCTCGCTATTGACACATGGGATGGGTAAATGAGATTTACTTTGGCATCTCATTCACTTCTCAATCCATCTTAGCTAGTACTTTTCTTTTCTCCCCTCCAGCCTGTGCATGGAAAGGTCAATCAGTTTAATTACAGATGTTAGACACACACGTGCCATTTGCAGAGCTGCTCAGCATGCTCAGCAAATGGAACTCCGTTGCACACTCCTCCTGCCTTTGGCATTGAATGTAGCAGCAGGAGGTTTCTTACGGCAGCAAAGAAACCTCCCCGTGTTGTCACTGGACTAATAACAAAAAGCAGTAGATAACTGAACTGAAGCGAGTTTTAATGACATTTCTGCAGCCTCGCTAGGACTGTCAGAATATGCTCCAAACATTTATTAAAGTTCACCGCCTTCCTAAATAAACATTGACATCTCCATTTCACAGCTGTAGAATCCAAGCCAGCAGACCACTTCCACACAAATCACACAGTAAAGAATTCCCCGCTCCTGCTCTGGGGCAGCAGCAGAGCAGGGGAGCCCGTGCAAGCACTCAGACTATCACCTGCGCCAGGACAGCTGTGGTGTAGGGATTGGAAGGCAGCTGTGGTCAAGTTATTTTATTTATTTAAAGACCCTGACTCCCGCTGGAGGTGAGCAGTTGGACAGGGAATGGGGTGCGAAGTTCTGCCATTTGTTAAGTCAGTCAGCCCAGCACTTTGCCACCCGTAGTTGTCCTGCTAATCACTGCAATGTCACTGCTGACGAAAATTCTTCTGACAATACAGGGAATTTTAATACCTAGCGTTACTCTCCACATCCCAGTTCTGCTCGGTACTCCCACACTCAAGACACTTTGCAAAGCAGAGGCACAAATGATTAGGAAGCTACAAACAGTCTACTGAAACTGGCACATTGTTTCTGCCTCTTCGGAGAAACCCACAAAATTCTACAGGGGTCAAGGAAAACAGATGTTAGATGCCTCAGCCTTTGGAACCGATGCTGTACAGCGTTCCAGGAATTCATACCGCAGTATAAACTTCACTTTAAAATACAGGATTCTTTAAACATTTTAATTGCATCCTAACCTTTCATTAATTGGGCTTTATGCAGCGAGCAACATCACAATAATAGGTCTGCAACCTCTGCGCAGAATGCAAATGGGCTACAATCAGGGGAGAGCACCTGAGCATGCCAGGCCGCCCGCCGCTGCGGGAGCTGATGGACTCATCCAGCACAATAGAGAGTTCCTAATCATTCAGTGGCCTTTGTTTCACTGGATTTACTTTCAAAACAAGAAACATCTGAAAAGCATTCCCCACACACCACCGATTTTGGCATTGACTCATCAGAGAGGCACACAATAGCTCTGGAAAGTGATGGCTTTCAACAGCTCTGAAAAGTCACATTTTAAATTTATTTCCATAATAATGAGTCTAGCGAACAACTTTGTCAGAAAGATTTATTTGCATACCTCACATTTATGTTTTCATGTCATTTCTGAACTTCCCATAAGCAATGGATTTTGCGGCTAATAAAAGTGGCAACCCCGAGGGCAGTGGCTTGGTTTATGGCTTCGGTGCATGCGCACAGCCTGCACCTGGGCAGCAGCACTCGAGGGCCCGGCCCTGCAGGATGCTCCACACCTCTCCAGGAGCTCCCCTGTCCCTTCCTACAACGCACAGAACCCGCAGGATGAGGCCACAAAGCACACCATGAGGGGAGCAGCTGGGACAAACCCCAGCTCCGCCACGCGCCCTGTGCACCCAGGCAGGTTTTAGTCCAGGTTTTAAGGCTAAGGTTGTCCCAGCCTCCAGGAGAGTCCAGCTCCCTGGGGTGGTCCTGAAGCAGCCGCCCCGCGAGCCTCCCCGAGGGGCTGCGAGCAGCACCTGAGACCCTGCCCCAGTCCTCCCCGCGCCGGGCTGGCTGCAGGCGTCCCTCGGCAGAGGCTGGCTGTCCCGTGGGCACTGCGGTGCCATTTGTTCTAATTCGTGTTGACATTTCATTTCACACGCTATTAAATGGACCTCTTCAGAAGGATGAAACAGAAATTTGCTTTAGAAAGGAGAAAAATAATGTGTGCTTTAGCACAAAACAAGCTCGTGATTTATTTTTCCTATAGTAGTTAACATATACGGCACAAAGCACCCCGTCAGCCTAAAGCAGCACCGCTCTGTTGTAGGCAGTACCGTACCTGGTGACTGTGGCAGCACAGCCACCAACACACGCCACGTTTCGGTGCTTCTGTTATTATTATTGCCATTTTTAAACCAGCCATAGTGTTTCTAAGTAAACTAATTTTCCCCTTTGTTTGTAAGACGAGTTGAAATGCTTTCTGTAAATACCCAGGTTTGTATCCATACTAACACAATACTGGATAATGGAAGGGCAAGTCTAAGGGAACTTAAATGAATCATTTTTTATTTGAGCAATTTAGCAATGACATATTATATCAATCACCTCTGTACTGGGGCTGTAGAGTAAGCAGATTTCTTGACACATTTTATACCTCTCTCTGAACAATATAAAATGACCTTAGGAGATGGAACAAGTTGCTAAAGGCAGCTGTGAATCTCTCTTCACCAGAGGAAGGGACGCCTTGCCCAGGCAGCCTGGGACACACCAGGACAGGGGCTCTGAGAGGGCTGCTGCCGGCCGGGATCGCAGCTCTCAGCTCGGGGGCATCACCCCCAAACACACAGCCTGCTGTGAGCAGCTCTGGGAAGCATCACAGGAGGAATGGCTCCTGGAGAAACAAAGCTTCCTGCTGCTTTCCATGGGCCTGAACTCCCAACATGATGCATTTATCTTCTGTGGTGATTAAATCTCAGCAAAGTTATTAATACTGAGTCGGCTTCATTGTAAATGCTAAAAAATACGTTTTCTTGCTTGTTTAAAGAACAATCCCTTTTCCCCTTCTAAATCTGCTTGCATATGGGAACTGTAATTCTGAAAAAATGCTGAGAAGGGGCCATTTGTATATGGCTGATCAACAATTTTATGAATACTATAAAAAAAATACATCTTACAGGGATAAATGAAGGCCATTATTTACAGAAACTACACAGGTTCACGAAGGCAATACATCAAAGCCCATTTTTACTATTTGATCACTATGAGTTTACTTTCTTCCATCATATTTATTAGGAATATGATGGGACCGATGGATAATTGAAAATCACCCATAAGCCCATGTTACCTCAGTCTGTCTGTCAGATGCAGAGACGAGCGTAAATAAGTTGGTTTCATGCTATATGTAACCAGTAGATGCTCGTATAGATAGATGGACATTAAAATCAAGAGGTTTCCAGTAACATAAGTTTGCCATTATTCCAGTGACATTTCCTCTGATAAGAGATCAGCTGGAAAATTGACATCTATGTGCGTGTGCGTACTTATGGTGCCGGAGCTGCCAGGAAGGTGCTGTCACTGCCCGAGAGGTGCTGGGAGTGCGCAGGGGGAAGGACGGTGCCACATCTGTGCTGTTACACACCACGAGCAACACAGCCCCGAGCTGTGAACCCTCACAAAGCTCTCTGGCCAGCGATGTGCCACGGCTTCCAGCAGTGCTGGGACCACTGTGGGGAAAACACTTCTGAGACAGGGAACAATTCTGAGGATGACGTGAACTTGTACTCTCTCCATTTTTAAACTGGGATTATGTCATGTAATATTCTTAAAGATATTCCCCAGGGCCAGTCACTTTTACAGTGAATAATATCTCATCACCCATTTCTTCCCATGTAATATACTACCTCCTTCTAAATTTGTCGATCTAATTAGCTCTTTCCCCTAACACTCGGTATGATTAAATCTGTATTAAAACTTTCTGTGCAGCTCAAGAGCAGACACACCTGAGCATTTACTAAATTTAGCAGAGGACAATATTTAATGGGTTATTTTTAATGGATGCTGGAATTGTGGCATAAATGAATTCTGATTTGAATTTCCTCAGCCTTCTTATTTTTTCCTCGGCTCTCTTAAATTGTATATCAAGCAGATTAGAAAGAATAATGGAGAAACCTACCTGCTACCATCCATCAAGTATCTCTCAGAACTAAATTAACAATGAGCACTTTATGCAAAAAGAGGTGGAAGAAACTGGGTTTCTTTATACTTCAGCTTCATCATTTTGTAAGACGTGTCAGACTAGACACGCTTGGACTCATCTCGCAGTTTCCACGCGGTTTAAGCAGGGCAAGCACAAGTGCTGGAAGCAGTTCCCACTGATTTTCCTAACTTGCATTCAATCCGAATTTAGGAAGATCTGCATGGATTTGGGGCAGTTAAATTGCTTTGCATGAGTGGAGCAAAACCCCCTGTGCTCTGCCAGATCCACCACCTGACAGGGAAAATGCTGCACACCCTTCCCCAGGGCCAAATAGGGCTGCCATAAACTTCCTTAGGGGCTGCCAAAAACTTCCCTAAGGCTACAGTGTGAGGGACCCAGGGGTTACCTAAGTTGTGCCGAGGCACAGTATAAGGGTGCTGCATGGGTGCTCTTCAACAGGACTCTCCCCATGGAGCACCTTGAGTGCCTCGGGCGCAGTGGCTCCACTGTCTCAGCCCCTGGGAACAGGAGTGTCTCGGGGCTGGTTCCTTGGTTTCAGAGAGAATTTAAATTGCTCAGAGCAACTGGAGACTAAAGACACGAAGCAGGAAGGATAGATGAAAGGACTATTAGCTCAGAGAAAAACGGGGTAAAAAGCTGTGATGAGACATTTTCCCAATCCCTTCGCTGTCATTCGTTAGGCAGCAGGACAGGAAACCATGCCTGTGTTGCTGGGGGCTCTCAACTGCCTTCAGAAAACCCCACAAAGGTCTTTGCATGCCTCTAATTGGAATACTTTCTGTTGTCAGTGCAGGAATTCATCTGAGTCGTGTTGTGCAGGTTGAACGTCAGTTCTTGGCCCATTTAACTGTACAGCCACCTCTTTCATTAGAGTCCACAGGCAGAAAGATAACCAATTCCATCTTCATAATTACAAAGACATCCACAGCAGGAGACAATAAGGTTGTTTCTTACGGAGGATTTGAATTACTTCAATTATCGTCTCTGAAGCCTCCCATTCAGGGAAGCTTGAGGTTTGGGAATACTTCAGAGCAATCAATTGTACCTGATTGGTTATATTCAATAAAACTAGATGGGAGAATTTTTTTTGTTCCCTTTAGGCAACACAAGCTCAGAGACTCGTAAAATTTCTGTGCTCCCTTCAGGCTGTCACTTGAACACAACAAAGGCACAAGCTGAAGAAGGGGATGCTAATATTCTGGGTGTATTTAGGCTACTTCTTTCTCAAATAACAGTTCATCCTCACACTTCATCCACAGAATTCAAAGAGTAGTGCTAAGGATGTCAATGCCATTACCCTCGCTTCGTAAATAAAGAAACTGAGGCACACAACAGTGGCAGAGCTCTTCCTAAGCCAGGCAGCCTCAGGGGCTCAGCTCTGACCGCCAGCCCAAGGCATCAGACCAGGCACAGGGCGCTGCCCTGGGGAGGGCTGCACTTACTGGTCCCTTCCTGCAGCCTCCCTTATCATCTGCTACCCAATTCCAACTGCCAGATTTATTTTTCATCACCATGGAACAATGTTTATTAGAATTAAATGGAAAAAAATATATCTTTTTGGATTAAAAAACAACAATAACGCTTTTTTGATTTAAAGGAAAACTTCACGGTATCACCCATTTGCCTTGCAAAATGTCTGGGCAAATTGCCTTTGTTGTGAGGAGACTTCAGGGGCAGAAGAGGTGCTGGGTGAGCCCTTGCTGCTGGCTGCAGTTCCAAGTCTCATAGCAAGGAAGAACAGCCTGATGGTGAAAAGATAGATCTGGCAAGGCATTTGGATTGGTCATGGCTTTATGCTCTCCTACAGGTCCCTATCAGCATGTTTCACAAAATTTTTACCACCAAAGTGATGGAAAAGGACCCCTGCATAGGCAGCAATTTGGACAAACTGGAGTGCCCTCTGCCTGCTCACGAGGGCAGGTGCTGCGAGGCACCGGTACTCTTTGCAGAGCGGCTCAAGACCCCATGTGGAAAGTGATCTGGGAAAAAGAATCGCCTTCACTCATGTCATACGGGCAGAGGGAAAGGAGATCCAACACGTTCCTGTGTAAGGCCATAGCTGGCTTTCAGCACAGCACAGAAGTACAGCAGGAAGGTGTCAAGAACAACCCCGACCAAAGGACAAACCCATCCCCAAAGCAGATTCATTCTGCAAACACAACCCAGCCAACCTGAATCTTGACCTCCAGTACTAATGAAGTTCTCACGACTCTCATTAAAATGCACTTTTTCTTGCTTTTCTCTCTGGTAGTCAATAAGATAAACAATAGGCTAGTGGAATATAAAGAACGTGCTTTGTGCATTGTGGATTCACAAAGATGCTTTACAGCATTAGAGAGCGAACACAAAAACTGAGCCGATGATGTGTTTATTTCTGTATAAATATGTTTTCCTCTGGTGTTACTTTTGGCACAGAAAAGAAACATGTTTCCTCCTAAACATTTCAAAATGGCCAGAGGATTTAAAGCGAATCCTCATTAAAACATTTGTAATCCTGTCTCTAGAAGGCATACAGAAAAATGGATATGCCTCAAAAACCCATGACATGTTAATGTTTTTGTTTGTTTTTTTTTAACATAATCCACTCCTATTTAGCCAGGCATCTGACTCGCATTTAATTTGAAGCATGTACATGAGTTCAGACTGGTTTAAAATTCTACATTGAATAAAAAATCTTCAGTGTGTTCTTCACTGATTTGAGGACAGAGCTATGAACTTACTGTTACCTCTAGGGGTTGTGACTGATGTTAAGAACTCCACCAAATCTCCAAACATCTCACTGGCTCCTAGATGATTACATTCCCTAAATGTTTCCCCTAAGAAAAGATTTTTCTCTTCATTCCCACCTCTGATCAAAACCCTAACACCTAGTGGGACCATGAAGTCAAACTGAAATTAAATAATATTTTAATGTCTGCTTCTTCACTGGCCCTAAAATTTATTTTGGGGAGATAGGAGAGTTGTTCTTTTTGAGGGAAACATGTATTTATGAAAGCTACAACTGCTTTGCTCATGAGAATGCCATGCCAGTTCAGCACACCATCCTGGATCAGCAAAGCACTTAGGCAGCTATTTCATTTAGGCAGGTGTTCAAATCCTATTGCCTTAAGCAAAGCAGGTATCTAAGCAGGTTGCCATGCAGACTGGGTTCAGCATCAGCTTTGCTGTGCTCTGGTCTGTGGCTTAGCCCTTTGCTGGTAAGCTGGCTAAGACAGCCCTGCTGCCTTTTTCAAGAGCTGGACAGAGAAAGTTGCAGAAAATAATATTGTGCACTCCCCAAGGAAATTAAAGAGGTCATGTTAGAGCTAGCTTCTGCGATGGAGAATGAAAGATGCTTGCAGTACCGGTGAAGTATAAGATATTGTGAAATAGGACTGTGGTTTTTCAAAGCTTCAGCTTGGCATGAACTATCTTATCTCCAGATAACCTTGCAGTCTGCTCCTACATTTGCTTTGCAAAGAAAAGGAGGATTTAAAGAAAAACAAAAACTTTTTTCTTCACTTAAGTGTCACTCCAAAGTTTAAATTTAGTTATTAAAAAGTCTCTCTATACTTCTACATGCATTTTTAAATATAGTCATTAAAAATAAAATAAAACCTTAGCATGATCCACCTTACATAACTTCCTCCACAATTTAAAAATAACTCGCACAACTTCCTAGCACTCCGCGTGCATCCCAGCAGTTACCAAAGAGGCAGGTACCCTGCCTGCGGCGCACACAGGACTCGCGCCGAGCTCAGCTATCCCTTGGCAAAGCTTCCATCTCTGGGTACTGAACCCCTGCACCCCACGGCACGGCTCTGGTGGTGCTGGGGCTGTGCTCAGCTGCTACCGGTGCCCAGCCCGATCCCTGCCTCCCCTGGAGGGTCCCCGGTGGTCCCTGGTTCTGGGCTCCAGAGGCCAAGGCAAATGCACAGGCGCTGGCTGCACTGCAGGGACGTGTTCTTTCTGCACGTGGCATTTCTTTATTGCTGCAAGAACATTTAACATTGTAAAGAGCTGTTTATGTCTGGAGCTAGAAGCAGCATCACTCTGCATCGTAGGTTGGCTCCTGGCTAACTGAATTACCAGAGAATCCTAAATCTTATGTTATTCTGGTCCAATAAATATTAAAGTCAGGGAAGAAGCTCATGAAGAGTCACAGGAGTACGAATACAAAACAAAGATCTCTTTTTATTCATGCCGAAATCAAGCAATGCATTAATAGTGCTTTGTAAAATCTTCCGTGTATTGCTCCGTACCACTCTGTAGCTGAACCCTGCACTATCCACCCAGGGAGGATGGAGTCTGAATGCTCTTCTGTTCATGCTAGAGATCCCAAGAAATTCTCAGAAGCAACCAAAAAACCAGGAAATCAGTAAGAATCGCAGAGTGGAAAGGAATGTCCACATGAGAATGATAAATGCACTGAAAACTAAGGAGAGCAAGGATATACATCAACATAGGTATATAAATCATGTAGATGTGTGATTAATTTGTTATGCCAGCTATGCCTGTTGAACTGGTAAAGCGATACTAAAATGTGATTGAGAGACTTGTGTGAAACCCTAGGCAAGTCTCACAGGCCTTCATCCCTGTCTGCAGTAAGTTATTACAGCTCTACTCAACCCACCTAAGTTGACAGTTCATTAGGATCTAGCCCGTGGTAGCTACAGAGAGCTATTACCGAGCATGCATCAGGCCAAACATCATCAAGGAGTGCAGCACACTTTGTTTTCCATTTCCCGACTGCGCCCACTCCCACAGCCATCCGAGCTCTGTCCTCCTGAGCAGACACAGCTGCTCCAGGCGTGCAAACGAAATCCGCAGCACGCAGCAGGCGGGGAGCACAGCGGGGCTCGGACCTGTGCCGGTGGGACGAGGCAGGGAGCCCTCGGCGCCCGCCGCCAGGCTGCTGTGTCACTGCTCGGCTATTTATAGGCTCCCGGTTGTATCCAGGGAACCGCAGGATGTTGACTGTTTTTCTTCTATGAATAAAACATGGATATTTTCCTGGCTGGAGAAGCTGAGAGCTGCTTGAGATTTAGCATTTTCCCCTCTGATTGGGCTGATCAGCTGAGCTGGTTACTGGTGCTTCAGACACAGAGAGAGGATTTCAGATTTGGTCTGAGAGAACGTTACAAACACGAGGTCAAAATGTCCTTTGCTGTGACAGAATGTCACTATCCTATCGATATTATTGAAAAAAATGATAAAAATATTGGAAATTTGCCTTTTTTTTTCCCAGATAGCATCCTTTTTTTCCATTTTTTTCCCCCTGAAGTCAAAAGATAAGCACCAAGCCTGCTTAGGGATCTCTGCACTGCAAGTTCACTGCAGTGGTCTTTAACATCTGTAAATGATAAAGCATAAAGACAGCAGTTTTCCAAGGACCTTCTCCATCGGATCAATGGACAGACAGACGACAGGACAAACAGGAGACTGTGTCCCTCAAGCACGATATGCCCTTTTGTTCATCAGTGTGGATACACATCCTGTTACCTCCAAGTTACTACATCCACCCCAACCCCTCTCTTCTCCCTGTTGAAAAATTAATGGCAAGTTTCCTACAGTGGCACCTGAGATGTGAAACGACAAAAAGAAGGTCAGTTTAGTGGATACATTTTTCCATATAGTTTTGAAGTAGGTCAAGTAATATAGGACTTGGCATCACTCTCAAAGTAATCATAACTGGAATTAAATTTAGATCTCAGTAATGAAGGTGCTTGAAAAGTCAAAAACTCCAGGCCTGTTTCTGTGGCCCCTCCACCAATGTGGGCCCTCTTTCCCGCAAGGAGCAGTCCCCTGACTCTGTATTCATCTGAACGGATGGTTAAGTGTAGCACTTTCACAGCAACTTTCATTGGAAAATTTCAGTTTATTTATGAGCTTTTATAAAAAAACACAACCTTACAGCTACCTCTGCAAGATGAATAAATACCATTAGCCTCTGCTTTTACAGCTGAGGGCATTGCAGCATTGGAAGATTAAGTGAGCTGCCAGGGTCTGTACCACAGTGGTGTGACCAACCCAGAGAGAGAACCCAAACCTTCCCGGTACCTAAGCTACATTAGTCAGAAAGCTTTATTTTCAGGTTCAGAAAGGCTTAACTTTAACACGTAATTTTTATGGTTTGCTAAACTGCTTGGTTTGAGTTGGATTCACAAGAAGAAAAAAAGAAAAAAGCAGCACGAGAAGTCTCTTTTGTCTTGTGTTTCAAACTATTGTACATTAGGAACCTTGCGAGAAGAAAGCCTGACCTAATGAGATTACCCAGTCTACTATTTTCAGGGCTAACCACACTAAGCAAGAACAGAAAGGAAAACACATTACTGACTGATAAATAAAATAAAACTCATTTTCTGATTTATTCTGTAAACTAAAACGCTAAAAGAACCTCTAAGGCTATATTAAAGCTGAGAAATATGTAACACCGAATCAATGTTAAAGGCCATCTCAGCATCCTTTTATCTAACCAGAATTGTAAACACACTGCTACATTCCCAAAGCATAAAATCCATTTACACTTTGCATACTTGAAAAGAAGTCTAATGCATTTTGAAAGCCACAAACTTAACTGCATGCTTCTCCCATTTAATAAAACAGGACTTAATAAGATTTGCAGGAGGCATAAAAGGCAAATTGAACCCTATAGTTGAGCATGCAATTTCAGGTTCCCAGCAGAGAGGCAAACCTAGTGATGGGGAAAATGTAACACCAGAAGGGATCAAGGCAGGATAACAGATGACCAGAAAATTCAGGAAAACGTCATGAAATGTAGACTCAGCGCTCAACTTCTTGCAATACTTCTTTTAACACTTAGCAGATGATTCGTAAGGGTGACAAAGAGTCAGTTTCCAAACCCAGTTCTCCCAGAAGGATTTTATGTCTTCGGGATAACTCTCAGGACTTCCACTCGCACAATCTGTGTGAAGCCCACAATGCTGGTGAAGCCTAAGTGCAGGTAGTACTTCTCCCTCTGCTGAGAAGTAAAGATACAGACGTGAAGCTTAATTTGAAGGGGTATATACACAGCAGCAAGCTGAGAGCTTACACAAGTGGTGTAATGCACGGCACAGGCTCTGTGACTCAACACAGCAGATACTCTCGATACCTGCCTGACTCTGCATGATGTGCTGTGCTCCGAAAGCTTTATGGAGCCAGAGATGTCGGAAGGAGACAGAAAGGCTCCTGGAGCCTCGAGCGAGCCCTGGCTCGGGCTGTCAGAGGGAGGAACTGGACAACAGCATGGAGTCAGTACGTGAAATGTGCACACACAAAATGACAGGGGTGCTCCCGCACCCCTGCACAGTCACTGCAATGCCTGATGTTAGTTCTTCCCCTCATTGCCTCCCCCTCTCAAAGGCCTTTCAGCAGCTCTGGGAGCCAAGTGCTGCTCCGGGAAATGGCTGCCAGCTCCGGGCAGGTGTTGCCAGGACAACGGGGATGGGGCCCTGCAGGCCAGGCCGAAGAGGGGCAGGGGGTGAGCAGGCAGGGAGCCGTGGAAATACCCCCATGGGATTACCAGGGATAAGGTTCATCCCTTTTCCCTCAGTGTCTGTGTGAGGGTGTGCCAAATTCTGTGTTCCGGTCCTGGCACAAAGTTCTGAGCTGTGCAAATAAATCCAGAAAAATCGGGGTTCCCTGCTGCAGGCTGCCCCGCACAGGAAAGGATCTCAGAGGAGCTCCCGTGCCTCTGCCTCTCATCGTTCCCCTTCTCACCCTGCTCCCATCGCCAGCCCCACATCCCGGGGTGGCAGCGGGTGTTTCCACGGCAACACGACATAAAGCAACCCTTTCCTCTTACACGGTAGAAATGTTGAATGGCTGAAAAGAATCGGCTTGGGAAAACCTGGAAATTCAACTAAAAATAGGAAAGTTAATAATGGAAGGTGAGAGTGGAAAGCTGCCTGGGGACTCCAGACCTTTTCTGGAGGCCTTGTGCTAGCTGAATGCAATTGCTGCCTCTCTTCTTCCACTCTGAGGAGATGGAAGATTTTGTTTTCTGGTAAGATGCGAAGCATCTCTGGCAGCACTGTCCCTTCATCCAAACCTATTATTAGCAGTAGCTCTCCTAATTCTATTTTAATGAAATAGAAATGATTCTGAGGGACCTAGAGAGCAAGCAAAGAGAGGCAGAGCCCCAGATCCCCCGGAGAAACAGACTCAGTTGAGAGCACGCACCGGTACAGCAAATGGGCATAATTTGTGCTCTCATGTCCTGCACAGCCTTACAACAAGTGACAAATCAATCATTATACAAACATCCTTTGATAATCAGTGTGGTTACATTAATTACGATAAATGCTTTTAGCAGCTGCAGTATGTGGACGCAAAGCATAATTTCATAGGAATCACATTACCCTACTTTTCTCTTCAGGTCCTGAAAAGTCTCTCAGAAATGTTCGTACTTCAATAGCTGGATTCAGAGTTTACAATCTACTCTTCCAAGTGTTTAATTGTCGAAAATGCAAAATCCATTACTGTTACAGCTATTAAATATTAAGTAACATTCTTTGCAAAAAGACCCATTACTGCTTTACAAATTACAAATATACTGGAGGACTGTATCAGTTTCCTGACCCAGGGGATTAATAGTAGCAGTTGTTGCACAGCAACACGGTGCAGCAGATTAGAACCTCACCTAATGAATAACACTGCATCCAATTGAAATTGCAAGGAAATTTAGCTTGCCAGAATGCAATTACAGAAGTTTAAGTCTGATTGGATCGCAGTATTTCTATATTCTTAAAAAGTGCATCTGTACAGAGTGGTAGAGAGCAATAGATGAGGAGCGTTGGTTTCCCATTAGCCTTAAAGCAAGAAGAAAGAGGGGTGAGGTCTGCAAGCCTTTGAATTAAAGTGACAAATTTTAGAAAACTGATCAATGGATACATCTTCACATAATTAACCTCTGGAATTCATTGTCACAGCACAGCATTTAGAGTAAGAGTTCGGCTTCCTTTTCAGACAGACCAGACATTTCAATCAAAACCCGGAATTGATGGGCAAAATAACACAATATGAATTTAGAAAAGGTTATAATTCTTTTGAATTAAGAGAGGAGTGTCCTTGGTGGTAGGTTTTCCATCACTGCCTGCTCAGGGGCTCTTTTTTCAGAAGCAATTCGCATTTGTCACAGTGAATGACAGGATGCTGAACACAACTGGTTTCTGGAGTGACTGCTCACAACACTGCCTGTGCTTTTTATATTCCCTCACATCCTAATGATCGCAAGGGGTCAGACCCTTGGTTTTATGTCTTATCATGAAGCTTTAAGAGAGTCTTTCAGGGGATTTTGGTAAAGCAGAACAGCTACATTAATTGTGTGGGAAACAGAAAGCACATGTTTTGGCACTTGCTGCAGCATCTGTGTTATTTCTGCATTAAGCCTATTGCTGTGAAGAGGATTTCAAGTTCAGTTCCATGCTAGAAAGACCCTGGTTGTTTGGATAGTAAAAAGAAAAAAGGCACAGCCTAAATATTTGGATAGGCTCTAAACCAGCACAGAGAAAGGAAGGAAGGGTGCAGGAGGGCTCCTCCTGAATGCAGCACAACAGCTCCTTGGCGTCTGAACTGTGATTTTTCATCTGGTATGAACAGTGCAGTCTAGATGATGGAGCGGTTTGACAAGCGCCTTGATACTTTAGTGTTAAGGGAAATCAAAATGAAAGAATGTGCAGGAAGGCTCCAGCTGAATTACAGCCTCCCTGAAACAGAGGAATCAGGATGCCGAACGCACAACTGCCTGGTCCCAGCAGAGCCTCAACAAGGAGCCTCCTGTGAGTGCGCAGCTGGGACTTTGTATGGTAACAGTCCTGGGGCACACAGATGATTACCAAAAGTGCCATATCTAAACCATAAAGATAAGTGGAAACTCTTCTTAACGTACTATTTAGAGAGGATTTCCCCCCAGTATTTAAGACAGAACTTTCATCAAAATACCAAGAACAGTAATAAATTACGAGTTTAAGCATCCTATTCTCAAAGACTTTATACTTCATGAAATCCATTTTGCAGGCTAAGGGATTCACCTCATTTGAAGCATGTAGAGAAAGACTTTGTGGAAGGATTTAGGAAAACACACAATTTGTGTTTTCAGGAAAAAAAAAGCCCTGCCACTTCAAGATAAAGGAGACAAAGTAAACAAGTCTAAGGAGAATCCTGAAATACCTCCGTGAGATCCCTACTGCTGTCTTTCACTACCTTGTTTCTTAGGCTTTGGCCAGAGCCTTTTCTTTTCTCCTCAGTATGAGATCCCCTGAGGAACCGCTGTCCTCAGGTCCTTGGGAATCCAGCAGTCCCAATGGGCTGTCCCCACCTTCCCCAGCTGTGCCTTTCAGGGTTGCAAATCAGCACAGTTCCAATAGTTATAGCACTTTTTACCAAAGAGGGGCTTAACCCTGTATTTTCGTCAATTTTCCCTAAGCCTCTTGGCATTAGAAGATCTGAAAATAAACCCTCTTTCATATTTGGTGTGGTTTTGGAGTCTGATTTAGAAATGGTTTGAGAAGAGCTTTGTTCTCCCTTTTTAGCCTTTATATCAGTCATTTTATCTGATATATGATAAGCTCAGATGAGTTTAAACTGATTCATCCTATTTTTTAATGTTTAAATGTACTCTGCTGAAGCTCCATCATAATGTCACATACTTTTAAAATGAATAATTCATCCTGCCCACCTCTTCTGAAATGCCAAAAGGATGCTGCGCCTTACCAGCTAGAAGCAAATACCTTTAGTGAAGAGTACACAAGGAAACAGCGTAATTTAAGAAACAAAACCAACCTGAAATGCACCACTACAGATCTCAATACCATGATCTCATGTAGGAGAGCACAGATTAAAACGCTGAAGGGACAGAAGGGACGGTTCAGAACAGAGACTCAATTGGTCTCTGCATTAGGCACTGATTGCTCCGTGCCATGTGGCAGGACTCAAGAAGTACCTGAGAACCACTGACAGGTGCAGATAAGACTCTTCTAGCAAATGCCTGTCACGGAGCTGTGTAAGAAATGACATTGATTTTATCCCCATGCTGCTACTATTTCAGGGGGAGCCTTTGTCAGTTCTATTTTTAGCCGCTGTATTATGTACCTTGCTAATAGTCAGGTAGAGTTTTGTCAATTTTGAACCCAGCAGGGATCAGGTTAAGACTCTGGAATGAATGCCACTTTGTGCGAAACTGGTGTTTGCCAACTGGAATAAAACACAGGTATGATGAAAGAAACCCAGAGAACTTGGGATAACAGGCAGAGGAATTTCCCACAGCCACACGGCACGATGTTTTCCTGCAGTCACTGTGCCATGGCACGCTCACGCCAGGGGCTCAGCACGCTGAAGTCTCTCCCAGCCTCTCTCTGTGCCTGGCCTCCAGCAGCCCCTCGTGCCCCTTACACATAGATTTCCTCCGCAACAGAGCACTCCACATTGCTGGTAAATGCACGTTTATGTAGCCTAATATTTGAGGACCTCAATCGTCATTCATATTTCTCAACTGTTTCATGCAATGGTATTTCTACTGAATCACGGGCAAAACATCAGACAAGCTCTCCACTGGAGATGCTAGAGGCATCTGACCACATTTGCAGCGCTACTGGGAGCCCTGTCGCTCTCAGGACCCCATTTCAGACATCGGCAGGAAGAGTACAGCAAGGACAGACTTGAACCATTCAGTCTTGCTTTTGTGGAGACGGGCTTTCAGAAAGCCAAGCAGCTCTCCTTATGAGTATGAAATAAATAAAAATTAAAGAAAAGCAAGAAAACCCTGTAAAAACTCCAGAGTCATTTTCCATCAAGAGCCCCATACTGCTCATCAAACATTGAAGAGCAGTCTGTGAATATCTGAAAAAATGACCTCATTGTCATTCTTCAAATCTTCCCTTCAAGCCTCGCAGCACAGCGAAGCTTGCAAAAGAGCACCAGATGAATCTAGACTGCTGTGGCCACACGCTTTCACATTCTCCAACATCTTTTCACTCACAACTATTTTTCATGTGGTTGAAAAGAAAAGCAAATGTGTCAGCAGAGCCCCTGAACACCCACCCAGGCTCCTTCTCATGTAACTTGCACGGGGAAGGAGAGCAATGAGGCAAATGGTTTTAGCCCCGCGTGCAAATCTTCCAGAGTCTTAGCTACAAACCCAAGGAGCTAAACAACACAAAGCATCGTGTTGCTACAGGTAGTTCCCAGATAACCCAAATTATCAGCACTTTGGGGCAGGACTAAGTGAGAGGTGCTGAGACCCCAACGGAGGACTCGCTTCAGTAATGCCTTACGCACGATTGAAGCTTTGTTGGTCTCCAATTAATCTCAGAGGGCTGATTGCAAGCACTCTGAACCCTGGTGAGAAATTAACATGTGGGGGATCCCTTCAAAGGAAAAAGCAAAGCCCTAAAGCAGAAGGTGTGTCCCGAACCCCAGGCGGAGCGCTGCAGGGAGGGCAGGCACAGCACAGGGTGGCCGCAGGCAGCGAATCCCTGGCAAAAACAGTGCTTGTTCACACTGTCAGCCCCTGATCAGCCTGAGTCACACCACTTTCCTTCCAGATGCTCAGGGAGCATTAGCAGGGATCTGGGACCCGCTCCAAGGTCAGGCAGAGCGGTGCAAGGGGTGCAGAGCCCGTCCTGCAGCAGGGGTACAAGTGAGCTGGGGGCATGGGCCTGGCACCAGGAGGAACAGTGTGATATATACCTGTATGTATGTGTACGATTGCACAGTGCTTTCATGAAGCCTGTAATACTGCTGGACACAGGGCAGGGCGAGCTGGGGTCAGATTTTTCCTTTTCCTGTATAAACCATCACTCAGCAGTGTAATTTGTAACTGTATGTAACAGAAAGGTACTCATTTCTGAAGTCTTGCTAGACTCTAGACACTAAAATGCCCAGTGGGAGAAGCAGGGCAGAATGCACTGGTAAATAAGCACAGGATGGGACACTGAAGACCAGGGATTCATTAACAGCTTTTAAGGGAAGAAGGGAACATTATGCTCATCCCGAGTATTGGCTGTTCAATGTCCAAAGGCAGGAAAAACCCTTCTACTTGCAGACAAGTCACGGCTCACAACTGATTTGCTTAATTCTGCAATATACTAGTGCTTTCTATCAAGCTCTGTAACCTCATTTTGCTACCATTTTTTAATAGGTGACTTGGTTTTTTCTAGTACCAGCCTGCTAGGGGAGTTACCAAGAGCTGCTAAAGATATTCTCAGTTCCAGAAGCCTCACAATTCAAGAGGAGGTGATTTAAAAGTGGAGGGGACCCACTGTGCAGATGAAGAACAGGAGCACACAGACTGACTCCCGAACTATATATACCGACCTCTGTTCCAGACCCAGCATTGATTTAAACAGTGCTTACAGTAAAGCAGGCGCTTAAGTGCTTTGCTGGATGACGGCTGGGACACCGAAGGTCTTGGTGGGTTCAGCCCAGCTTCTCCCTGTGGTAGTTAAATCCCTTTTGTTACATCTTGCCGTATTTCTGTCACTTCAAGGAGAATATTAAGCCTTGTCTCTTACTAGCCATCTGCAGAGAGAAGTCTAATAAAACTCTGTAATGAGTTCTCACTGCAGAACCCTTACCCACCATCCACGTTTTGGACACCTTTCACCTTATCTGTCCACAGAAAATGACCTTTCCCACATCTCATGGCTCTGATCTGTTAACGCTGAGTTCTACATTACATTCACACCCCCCATGACATGACTTAAATCTGAACCAAGACAAGGGTAAAAGGTGTGGGGGGAAAAAAAATCCAGATTTAGCTTCTTTATAATTGATGATTCCATTTAAGAAATAGAAAGAACGACTCAAGAGAGGATAAAAGATACCTTCTATAGGAATGCATAAATTTACAGAGGGACACACAGCTTTCATGACTCATAGGAGGATTTACTATCTATATTGCCTTTTATCATGACAGCTTAAAGCTCATCTGCTGCAAATGGTTTCAAATTAAATTTCTGGGGTATGAACATGCAGGAAAACGATCCACTGACTACGGTACTGAACCTGGCGCTTGGCTGTGTCGTGCAAGGTGATCTTTTGCTCCTGAGCCTACGTGACCACAGCATCTTTGTGTCTCGGTTCACCACTAAGGGTTGTGAGTCATCCAGCTGCTGCACTTATACCGATGAAGTAAGTTAATAAGAGAGACAGGGCAAACATCCTGTTTTGTTCTTGGTTCATGTAATAGGCTAAGATGTAGCTTAATTAACCACCCTTCCCTCCCTATAGGATGGGCTGACTGCCATCACTTACCGTACGTAAAGCACTACAGGGTCACTAAATACAGTTCTTTATATTAAAAACTTGTATTGCAGCATCACCCTGATAACTGTACCTCCTGCTGGCAGCCTCCATGGAAATGCCAGAGATGCAACAGGGCCCAGAGACTTGAATACCCTCTCAGCTCCAGAGCTGCTGTCTTTCTCGCTAACGCACGTTACTGAGGCTGTGCGTGGCACGGAGCTGATTCTTGCTGAATCACTCGGAGGCTTTTTGCTGCTTGTAAATTACTCTCAGCCCGGCTGCTTCCCTGCCACAAGCATTAGCACGCAGCATCTCAACCGAGACATCCAGCAGGCAAATCCTAGCCCGTGAATTGCCGTCAGGTTCTGTCCCGGTAATATTCCTCTTATTCCTAAGCCTGTGACTCAGGTGAGACGCATGGCACCCCCAGCCACCAGGGAAGGGCTCTGCTTGCAGGGGCTCCAAGCACTCTGTTCTGGACTGACTGCTCAGAGGGGTTTACAGATGCGTTATGAGACTCCCAGTTTTTGCAAGCACTCATCTCAGTAGCCTGGATGCAGGTGAAAGCACCTCAAAAGATGACACAATCGAGGAGAACATCTCAGCTGCCACCGCAGCACATCAGGTGTTTCATCTGCTGCTCTCGCCCTTCTCCGCTGCGAGCAGGGGCTGAGCTTTGCCCCGGGGCTGTAAAAGATCACTGTGTTTGACGACTGGATGAGTAATCATCCCCAATTCCCTGCTTCGCCCTGATCCCCAGCTGAGTCACTGGGTCCCTGTTGATACCCTGGGCTGGGTGACTCCTGTCTAGGAGGCTGCCAGGGATTTTTGCCATATGGCAACAAGGAGATTTGATTAGTTGACTGTTTCCTATTTGTTTTAATTAGTAGTTTATTAGCCATATGTTAAATTGCACATTTCAACTACTCAGCAGTGTTACTGGAAGTCAGAAAAGTGTCTGGATGGGGTTCTGTTGCCTCCTGAGCCACGTGGGTTTTTGCTTTGAATGCAATGGCACATGGTGGGAGTGCACGCCTCCATGGGTGCCCTCTGCATCTCCTGTCTTATCTCACTGCATCTCTCCTGGCACCATTGCCAGCAGCAGGCATACCAGTGGGCCTGGTACTCAGACAGTAGGAGGTCTGCTGTAGGACCCCCACTGATCTCCAGGAGAATTGCCCCAATGAGTAACCCTGTGGTGCAGCAGATGAGTAATCTGCCTGGGTAGCAGATTAACATGAGCTTGAAACCTCTGCACTAATCACACTGTGGTGCTTGCACCTCTTTGCTTCTGCATTCACATCAGTCAGTCATATAAAAGTTAATGGGAAACAGATCAAGTCATAAATAGCAGTAGATTCCATTTTAAACTCACTACAGCATCTGCAGAGACCTGAGAGCAGTTTTCACCCAGCCCTAGTGCACGAGCTTTTACCTTGGACACGTCCTGCCACCGAGGACTGCTACTGCTGCACGCAGCTCTCCCCAGAAATAGCTAGCCAGTTATTAAACAAATCCCACGCACCATCACACCTTTCATCAGAACACTGGAAAGGTACTCGCAGCACGTGGCTAATAGCAGCCTCAGAAAGCTCTGGGCAACGTGAAACATCCCAGCCGAGCACCAGTGAGGTGCGGCAGTGCCTGACCCGTTGCTCCCGTTGCCCTGCTGTCCACAGGACATTTCAATGGATTTTACAGACTTTGATAAAAGTTCCATTTTCCAGTACAGCTTCAGGTTTTACTACTTCTGCACACGGAAATGCATGAATGCTCTACTAATTTTACCCTTGACTACTTCTACGTTTTCATATTCTTATAATCTTTCTCCATTATAACACCACATGTCAAAGTAATTGCACAGAATTAAGCACCAAATTCTGGCTTACTGGCTAGGCTAATTTGTTTAAATTTGTTTTCCTTCCTCCACCCTTCTGAAAAGTGCAAACATCTTTTTATACAATTATCTTGATGGCCTCTCCATGCCTATTTTATTCCTTCACAGAAATGCTAAATATTTAGTTTCGCACTCGCACCTTTTCTTGGAAAACATCTTTAAGGTTAACTGGTTCCCAATGCAGTTTACAAATGCAGGTTCCTAGAAGTTTAGATTGACATTTATATTCTTTTTCCATCATTTCATGGCGTGTAATTGTCTCAAATGCAGTACCTGCACCCTCAGATACTACATTTCATCAGCGTGTTACTCTGATTCACTCTTATGCGCTTGCTCCTTGTGTGGGCTCAGATCAATTTTTAGATTCTAATGACTGACACATTTTTAAAACACATTTCAGTTGCATGCTTACAATAGATCCCAGGTGCGATTTGCCAGTGCGGATGACTGCAGCCCCAAACACTTGCCATTTGCAATAGGGATGCTGAGGAGTGGGTGCCCACAGCCATGCTGCCGGTGCCCTCTGCTGCTGGTGGGTGCAGGGGGAGCCTCCTGCACCCCGATGGAGCTGCAGCCCCCAGCAGCTGCCCACACAGCCCCCAGTCCCTCCAGCAGCCCTGGGCTGAGCACACAGCTATGTCTTTAGTAAATAACCCACAGCAGGGCAGCAATGCTGTTTGCCATGGCTTAATAATAGCTTTTCTTGAGCTACCATGTTCCACTGCCCTCAAAGCAGTTAAACATCAACCTATTAACGCTCCCTGTCCTTTCCCCAGCCCAGGGAGCTGTGCCAGACATAGCCACCAATGGGGGCAGTGAAACCAAGGGAGAATTGTTATTCTGAGGGTGACACAAGATGAGGCTGTAGAGCTGCCCATCTAGCACGAGCCAGCAGCAGCATCCCTCCCTGGCCTTGTGCCAAGCGCAGTAACATTTTGTCATCTGCGCTGTGACAAAACAGAGGCGCTCACTACAGGAGTACTACAAGTGGAAGCAGATTTTGACTAGCAGACCCTGGAGAAGGAATTATATCCAGCAGCACATCCCAGAGCTTGTTCGTGCTGCTCTTCCCTTGCTCAGATTAACGCAGTAAGCCCAGGCCCACACACGGCCTTGCCTCGCACACCCTTAAGCTGACGCATGCGCCCTGAGCCCTCCTGGCTCCCTGCAGTGTCACTGCACCTCCAAACCATCACAGCCAGCTCCAAGACACTCGAGTCACAGACCTTGAACTTGACACCAGGGGCAACGAGCTCTGCCAGGGTCGGTGGGATGTTCATCACCATGCTCTCGATGGCTGTGGTGCCCCTCTGCCACAAAC
Source organism: Aythya fuligula (assembly GCF_009819795.1). Lineage (NCBI taxonomy): Eukaryota > Metazoa > Chordata > Aves > Anseriformes > Anatidae > Aythya > Aythya fuligula. Next base: position 1,756,135 of record NC_045583.1, on the reverse strand, counting down.
CTGTTGACGCTGAACTTCTCAATATGCCAAGAATGCTCATGTGTTCCCCGGCTCTGCTGATGGCCTCTCCCCATGAAACGAGTCCCACCCTTCCCAGCTCAACCACTTTGTGACACAGAGGAATCACCAACAATTCCTACGGCACAAGACCCACATTTGTGCACAGACGCAGTGAAAGAAGCCTTTCTTCAAGAGCTGAGGAGTTTCATATTTATCCTCCCTGGTCTATGGGGGATTATAACATCACTGGACGTGTTAGTAAACACTGACAAATGGGACAAAATGTGGAGTTAATCCTTGAAGCCTGCTGAAACTAAACATTCTGTCCAATTTGCTAACAAGTACGGATAGACACACACTCTGTGGCCTCAGCGTAGTAATATTAAATATTTAAAGTTACTTACTAAATACACAGAGGGTCTGAACTTACAGCTGGTTGTTGTAACATGCAGATTCTGGGGAAGTACATGGAAAGGCAGGCATGCCAGCAGCTCAGCCCGGGTGTGAATAACTGCAAGTTATCCTTCAGCTGGAAAATACGACAAATGAGACAGTATTAAAGTAACAGATTAGAAAAGATGCTCCCTTTATTAAAAAATAGCAGTACATTCTTTACATTTAGCATAAAATCTGCTGTAATTACCTAGCAGTTGGAAAGCAATTTGCAACAGGCTTTATTGTTCAGCATCTGTACCAAATTCTCAGGGAAACATCCACCAGGGAATAAAGTAAAATGAGATGTGCCACAGTAACTACAACATTTAAATGTTTGCACAATGGAAATTTCAGTGAGGCTTAAATGAGCTACAATGCAATTCTACATTTGTGTTGCTGTTTTTGTTTTGTTACTTAAGGGGCTCTGGGTTTGACTCCAGCTTCTCTTTCTCCCATATATACACACACCCCAGGAATGTTATAATCCACACCCACACCAGTAAGGTTATATTACCAAAAAAAATGTTATTGTAAAAAGAAAAATCAAGTTTGTTGCAGCCATAGAATAAGAAACATTCTAGCAGGTACCACCACCAGGACTTCGTTATTTATCAGTTCATGCATCTCTTTGGTTTTAATTTCCACAATAAAGAGAAACTTAAAAAGCTTGTAACAACTAATGACTTGCAAATTCACCACAGCATCCCAGAGGAACTATTTCATCCAGTGGAGAGAACTGGAGTTCACGCCAGGCTTTGTGGATACTTAAAGGAAGCTACATTTTACTCCTATTTACCCACTTGTAAATCTCGCCTAACCCTACTTCACTTGACACAGGCAGTAGGAGAGGATTGTGTTGGGAGTAGATAGCTGAGATTTAGTTTTGCACCTCCCTGAGGCACGGATCATACATGAGAAGCCAGTCAGGAATTCTTCTGTCTCAGGTGTTGAAACCTGTGCCACGCAGGAAAAGAATCGGAGCCCAATGTTCCCCAGACTGTTAAGTTCCCAGGGGGCCTCACACATCACATAACTACCACCTTGAATTCACTGGATACCTGTTTATTCCTTCTTTCTTTTTTCTCACTGATTAAATAACATCCCTTCTGATTTAATTTCAGACCATCAAATAAAATAGAAATGCATCTTTGCAAGGAAATATATCTTATATTGAGTTCCAGCCTGAAGCTAAGCAGTATAAACAAATTCATCCCTTTCAGTAATGAGGATGTGATTGCAGGAGTGCTTGGAATTAAGGAATATTAACAAACTCCCTGTACTTTTCTCCCATCTAGAATTACGCTTCAGAACTCTACCTCGTGCTTTGCCACCCTACATGATCCTGCCCAATTAGGCTGTGTGCCCTCAAGCCTCCAAGCGGCTTATTAGTCTTACAAAATGCATAGGATTAAAAGCGCATGTCTAAGCTCTACAGGCTGAATTTTACTCAGCATGACTGCATGGATACAAACGAGAACAGAACTCGATTCTATATGTTTACAGTACCGTGCAAAATGCTTTAACATGCTATATAAATATAAAGCGAGTTCCAAGAGGAGGAAGTTAATGTTCACGTCTCCTTTCAGATCAGGAGCAAAGCACACTCAAATGGGGTATCAAAGTCTTATCAGGCAAAATAATTCCCTCAATCAACAGAAAAAGGAAAAATTCAACCAGTGCTCAAAGAAACGCGATGAGCTGTGAGCGAAAGGAGCCCATGTAGATGTGATGATAGGGGGGATGTGACTGTGTGCTCTGTGAGCTGGTAGGAAAGCCAGGAATAATAGGGAGCAAGGAGAATCAGACAGACATTTACAAAAGTCCTAGACTTTATTCAATGAATTATTTAAAGTCTATTTCTGATCCGGCACAGGAGTTCACTTGATCTCCTGAAGGAAGCAATGGGAGCCCCATCACTTCTGTCATTCAAAACTGGAACGAACACAGCGATAGGAAATGCACGGCCCAGAACAATCATCCTGTGGCACGGGGCAGAATTACCGGGCAGCCTCCACCCGTTCCTCTGAGCTGCAAGGGCCTGCTCTTCCTCCGAGCACTACACCAGCCTTCTGTAGTGACACCGATTGCTCTGTCTGAGGGGGATAGAGCTGCTTGTGTTTCACAGGAAACGTAGCAGACACCAGCAGAAGACATGGTTTGCCTGGTTATTTATTGCACCTCGAGCACACTGAATTCATGTGCACCTCCTGGGCTGCAATAAAAGGGACCTACCACTTCCCCAGAAATCAAACAGGCCATCTTCTGCACCAGAAAGACCTTTCAGGCACAAACTGTCATTTTCTAAGCCTTCTACAAACAAATAACAGCAGGCTGGATGAGGCGTTTCAGACGTACAGAGTGATTGCATTAAGTGGTAACAAACTTGTCCTAAAACTCATTTTAGTAAGACAATACTGACTGCTGGAGAGGACGATGCTATCCAACAAAGCCTCTGAGCCCCAGGAGGCACCCCCAAGCCCACACACACTGTGATGGGCAAGCCTTGTCTTTCTTACAGCCGTATCTAAGAGCTGGGGAGAGGCTAGGAATACGAGCTGAAGGTACCGACCTAAATCACTTGAAGGTGAATGACTTTAATGACTTCACCAAGGTCTCGCGCAGTATACTGCAGCAGTCATCTGGGAACATTTGTGTTCCAACACAGTTCCACAGTTATGAGATCATGCTTCCTACTTCATTTTGCAGAGAACAGAAAGATTAATGGAAGATGCATCTCCCCCACACACACCCCAAAAACCTCTGCAGACCTCATGTCTCCACCAAGCGCCCAGTTCCCAGGATTTGAGGGACCGCAGCACATTTGTAGAAAATGGAAGGTGTATCTTAGGACCAAGGATAATACTGACAGCCCAATTTTCCTCATTAGGTGAGAAGGGCACTTCTATCTCGGGATGAAGTTGCTTCATTTGCTAAACAGCCCCTTTATTCCTCCATCTTTCTTGATATCATGCAGGTGCTTATTACTTCTCCTTCTAAACTGTCTTTGGTTCTCTGCCCTACAAATATCCTTGACAACAAGTCCCACGGTCAGAGAAGAACCTAGAAACGTACACTCGGTTTACCTTGTTCAGCACATTTACAGTAGCTGGACCTGCCCATAAATAACCATACTGCAAAAGGTGAGCATGAAGGAGTTGAGATACGTAGATTGATAGAGAGAATTTCTGAGTTCTGGGCAAAGCTGAGACACAGGCTCTTTCACTCCTATTGAGCTGCAGTAATTTCATGTCTCTGAGAAGAAGGAAAAAAAGCTGCAAGCATGAGATTATTACATTTTGTACATTATACCCTGATAGAAGCTAAAAATAGACTCCAATGGTTGCTAAGTGCATTTCAAATGGCTTTCCTTAGAGGTAAAAAGGGGATTTTATTTGAAAAGCCAGAAGGTGGGATTTATAACGTCTTAGAAAAGAGCTGAACAGAAAATCGCCAGTTGTCAGAACAGAAGAAGCAGGGAGCTTGCACTCCCTTTTCTTCTCAAGAGAGAAGACAAGGGCTGTTTGCAGAAAGCTGTTTGGGCAGTCCTCGGTGCACTACGTGAAGAATATGCGAGCGAACTGATGGCACTTTGCCTCTCCTTCCTTTACACCACACCACAACGTTTTTATGGGTCCTACCACACCGCAGAGCACGCCCACCCTGCGGACAGCAGGGAAATGCAGGAAGACCTGCACTTGATTTAGGTGGCTCCGTGTAGTTGGGGAAGCCCAAGCCCATGTGAGCTCATTTCCCTGCTCCACAGGGTACATCTATCGGGGGAGTTTGGGGACACTGGGACAGGAAAGCCTGCAGCTTTAGCCTGGTAATGGGGGCAGGAACTGGGGAGTCTCAATCCCCTGCCCCAGCCACCAGATAACATCCAACATCCTCTGGGCTTGGTGTATTAACAGCTTTGGGGCCTCCACACAGACTAATTTCACTTCGTAATTGCTTTCTGCTTAACCATTTGGCATGGCATGCTTCACGTAAAAGTCAGTGTAAAATAGTCACGTATTTTATTGCAGTTAAGACATTGTGTTAAGTGTAAAACCTGCTTGCCTTTAGTTTGACTCATGCAATTCTTCCAAGGTCTGAAATACTGAAGTGTAGGGACTGACTGCCATTCTCATTAAAAGCACTGTGATTATCATTTCGTAATAAAGAAAACGAACTGTTATAATAAAGATTTATAGTTGTAATTGAAAGACATCTTATGTCAGAACAATTTTTGAGACACACTCCAGGTATTAAGAGCCATTTCCTGCAGTAGTAACTGCTGTAGGACTAGGCAACTCGTTAACGTGCCTACATGGCAGAAAATAGCCTCGAGATAATTAGAGTTATGGCCATATAAATAGCATTACCTATTCAAAATGTTTAGATGCTATTAAGGCTTATGCAGAAACGGTTGCAAGCAGAGAGGGAAAGATCAGGTTGGGAGGACAACGACCAGAAGCTTATGCATCCAAGGCACATTGGACGACCTCTCAGACACTGGGACCCCCAGCTCCCAAATGTGAGAACCACTGCTGGGAGGGAAGAGGGAGTTGCATTAAAATGTTAGGAGACTAAATTAACATTAAAAGAAAACAGGCATTGCATTAATGGATAGTTATGCCTTGATGTCAGAGGACACGTATTGAGAAAGTTGTATTTTTTGCATGCATTGTCAAACCAAAGACCTGGGGGCGGCGTGCATTTGATGACAGTAATTTTACCGAAATAGATAGATGTCCTAGACTTATTCTGAACACTCAGCATGGTTTCTGTGTTCCACCTTCTAAATGATGTCGGTTTAGAGAGTGTTGATGTTCAGTTGCATCTGTGATTAATTGGAGAATGTTGCTTCAGTTCTGCACTTTATAGGAAACCAGTGCCTATGCAAACACACAGCACAAAGTGTAGGGAGGTAACCGGGTATGCAGAGAAATAGTAACTGCCTGTAGGGGTACTGGGTCTTCATTACCTGCATTCATTGCAACAATTAGAGATGGACTTGGAGGCTTGAGAGTGAACGAGACAGGCTGACAACTTTTTTTGCATAGGGAATTACCCTGTGCCAACAGCAGGGTGGCCGCACTCCTCCAGGGAGACATCGCAAAGCCTCAGAGAGGGGAACAGACTCCTGCAAGCAGCATGCTGCACTGCTCAGGGCTGTGAGCAGGGCAGCAGTTTAATGGGTCTTGCCTCAGAGACTGCATGTGATAGTCTTTACCAACCACTCAGTAAGTTTTTCCAATGGTTAATTACCCTTACTCTAATTACAGCCCTTTCTCTAGCCTGTGCATGTCTAGCCATGCTTTCCAACCTTTGGATCTCGTTATATTTATATTATAGCATTGGTCTGAGGGAGCTGGGAACAAGGAGGATGGACACCAATGGGGAAAAAATAAATGCTGCTCCCGCAGAGAACACCCTCAGTCTGTGCCAGTGGTTAGACGTGGCCCTGGCCCTTCAGCGAGCTCAGCGCCCTCCTTTCGCATTCATGAAAAAATGGAAAGGTAGAGAAAAATATACTTCAATAAAGTGATTTTGCCTCTAAAAGTTCTATTATCAGATCAGACTTATAAAAGAAAAGCAGATAACTAAACTTAACTGTGTGTTTCACAAACAAAATCGTTGAGGTTAGGGATCTGTAGTAAGATGACAAAAAACAGGAAATTACAAACTTGAGACTGACTGACAATTTATCCTCTGTACAGAGGCCTCAGAACATTATTGATGACCCACTTTGTCAGCAACTTCCTTAACTTTAACACAGTTTTTTCCTTTTACTGGAGAATTTGGGACATTTTTTATCGAGTACTAGATAAGTCCTTACTGCGATGAAGGTTAAAGAGTTTATAAGGGAAGTAACAGCGCTCCTCTGACGTGCTGGTTAGCGGCCAGGCCTGTCTCCGCTGCACTCAAGGGCCTCATTACAGCAATGCCCAGGTAGTTTGAGCAATGTCCTCTTTTATTATTATTATTTTAAGCGAAAACCACTGTTACTTTTAATCCTTAACAGAATTTTATGTTGCAAGTCAGCATATGATAAAATAGCAGGATATTCACCAGTGTCAGACCGAGGATCCTAGCAGTAGGCCTCAGTGCCGTGAGAAATGTTGTAGCAATTACTCCTTGTGATCAGCATGTTAATCTCTCTTTTTCAAATCAAATCCAAGGCTATCAGTATGATCTAGCAGCTTCTCCTGAGCACAGCCAGCACCAGCTGCAACAACTCCTCCTGCCCTTCGCTGAGCCAGCGTGACGTGAAACATTTGTGCGGGCAGAAGGTGAGGTATGGAGAAAGGGAAAGAGAAGGGAAAAGTACACAGCAGCACTGTTTTTTCATATCACAAACATTTTCCAAGCCTACACAGAGGTCTTGCAGAAAAGAACAGTCGTGTCACCAGCCCCCAGGCCCTCCCTGCTACAAACATCACCAGCTCCAACGCACCAGCGTCAGTGCCCCCATCTCAGCTGGGGATGCTCTGTCCTGTACAACCCACAGGGACTTTCTGTCAACAATTTGTTTCAACTGCTTGGTTTCTGCAGTCTTTTATGACCCGTTTCTCTCCACTTTAAATGTTTTGGCACAGGAATAGCATCAAAGAGCTAAACAGAACTTGTTACTCATAATATCCCCGTAATCTTATAAACAGCGTCCAGCAGATCCAGATCTCAGCAGTGCCGCAAGACGAATGCTCAGCACCTGGCTCCCAAGCAAAGCAGTGCTGGGTGAGCAGCCCTGTGTATTAAAGCACACTTCAAGGCGATGTGACCCCACAAAAATATTTGTCAGCAAATGCTGCACATACCAAGAGCTGCCCCAAGTGCCCTACTTTCAGCGCAGAAAAGGCAAGGAATAATTTACTTGCAACTATGGGGATGATTTTCTCTGAGCTTACAGCAAGTCGTCAGACACTGGTGATCGCGTGGCATGTTGTGGGGCCACGGAGGACTTGCACGATGGTCCAGAGTCCAACAAGACTGGTTTGCTGCCTCATGCTTTGGCATGACAGAGCACAGACACATCCTCATTGCACAGACATCACCTTGGGAAGGGAAGGGAAGGGAACTGAAGAAAACCCAAGAGAGGATTTCACACCTCTTAGCACGAACTGGCAAGATCCAGATTCCCGTTTCTTTCTCCACCATGTCAGCAATTTGCAGTGCCTGCCAGGCGAGGCAGGAACCAAGCTGGAAGCAGTGAGATGTCAGCAGCCCCCAGCTCTTCTGCAACCCCAGAGCTCACCAGCAGCCCTCATCCTGGAGGCAGAGCGGAGGCGGTGGGGCCAGAGGCTTGCCCTGGGGCAGCCAAAGCACAGGGCAAGGAAAGGGGCAGCAGCAACTCGACCCCAGCCCCTGCTTGGGACCCCGGTGTGTTTTCATGTATTCCCCTCCACCCAGCACCCTTCTCGGCCAAATGAAGCTGCTAACAGCCAGCATTTTCTCACCTCAGACAGGGACAATGAGGCTAATGTGACTAATGTCTGAAAAGAGCTCGGAGGCAGCTGGATGGAAGCGCTAGCATTATGATTAATTCCACAGACTCATGTGGATTATAATAAGCATGAAACCAAGCCATCGCACAGCGGATGTGCAGTATTATGCTGCTGTTGTCTTTATGGGGTGTTAGTGTCTCAGCATCAGTTCCTAACCAGCAAGAGGGCTACATATCACTTGAGTAGAGCACTCGACAGCTCCCCATGTCCTCAAAGGGAAGGGCACATTACACGAGCTAGCAGCAAAAACTAGCGAGGCCAGCAGCACGGGTCGCTTCACAGCCCGACCGAGGCAAGTTCCTGAATCACGTCAAGGGCTCAGAGACGGCGAGGTGACAAGTATGGCATCAGCAGGGTCAATGCTGGAGCTGTGACAGCGTCCACAGGCAAATAACTCCTCTTGCAGCAAGCAGAGGTGTGCTGGGAGCAAGAACACCTCCTGCCCGTGGCTGCACCTGCAGGCCCCTCAACTCCACCCTGTGCTGTGAACACGGGTGGCACCACTGCCACAGGCAGGTCCCTCTGGCTCTGCCCTCTGCTTGGGGGGAAGATACGGTGCTAAAGGAACAACTCGTGTGCCCAGGGTCATGCAACAATTAGAGCTTCAAATTACACGCAAGAAACGCGGGCACCAATCCCACTCTCTCCAGTCACTGTCAGGGCTGCTTTTACACAGAGCATAAATAATGATTTCCTTCATCACAGAATGAAATATATTTATTTTCCTCATGTCTAAAGCTCATCATGGAAGAATGTGATAAATGCAGAATTTGACTTAGAAAATTGCAGCAAAGATTAGAAGAGTGCGAACACACATACACACACACACACTACAGTGTTTACAACATCTACCAGTAGTACCAGTCTCCTGCCTGGCTAAAAATTCAGTGAAATGTAGCCAGAACACACATTCTCATCAGAATTCCTTCTTGGGAAGGACAGCGATGTGGTACACCTCGCAAGGGAGATGCAACAGAGCTTTAAATAACCACTTACAAACTTTCCTTGCAAAGAAAATTACAAGTCGGTTAATGCCAAGAAATCCCAGGCTCAGACTGATAAAATAGACTGCCTTCTGCATTGTGTGGAAGGAGCTAAGGAGTCATATGAAAGTTTTCAGCCTAGCAACCAGGAGAGAGAATTCTCACTTCTGCTTTCTACCGAGAACGTCTATTTCAAAAGAAAGAGCTGTGATTCAGACCCAGTACAAGATACACATAACTTGATTAGGGTAAAAATAATTGCATCTACTTGCAACAGGGAGAATTTGGGGCAGAAATGTTATATCTAAAGACTTCACCTGAAGCACTGTTAAAAAAAAAGTTTTCCTGCTGGCTTACAGCAGGGTTCAAGTCAGGTATCCTCAAAGCAAGATGTTTCACCTCTCTTTGGCCAGTTAATTTAAAACAGGATTAATAATTCCTGCATGATTAGGATTTTATGAAGCTTAATTAATTAAAGGTCATAAAACGCAATGAGACTCGTGTATGACAGATACCAGATAAGTCCAGCCCATCAGCAGGGGAGTCACGCTGTGCAAGATGTACAAGCAGCTCTGCAGAATGACTGCCACGCTCAGCCAAAATGTGCTGCTCCTCTCCTCCACGGGCAGTGTGCGAGGCCCTGCGCACACACAGGAGCAGAGAACCCTGAAAAAATCTAGAGGGGAGAGAAGAAGCCCCCAGCCACAGACAGCAAGCACGGGTGCAGATGGGAGCTGAGCACCAGAGGTTCCCAAGGGCTGATGCACCCAGCACCCCACACCAGCACCGCTCATGCATGCACACCCAGCACTGGGTGTGCCCGTGCAGGGAGAACACAGCTCTGAGTGTGCACATCCATCGTTGTGTTCAAATGAGCTCACTGTTCTCCAGGACCTTTAATTACTAAAAATGCCACAAATCCCCTTAATATGCTACGCTGGGGTGGGCAGAAGGGGCTGCTCAGGATTGAAGGAGGATAAAGAGAATAAAATGCAAATCTCCCCGCAGTTTGTACTTAGGACTAATACCTATCACAACAGATTCGTTTGGAAACACGCCTGTGACGTTAAACTCGTCAGTCCTCCCCACCTCTCAAAGCCTTTGCTCAGTGACAGGCCCGTGCCAGCTTCTCGAGGCCGGCACAGCATTTGCTTGGGAAAGGCAGCAGCTCTCCAGCTTTGGATCCTGACACCAAGAGCCAGTGCTTGAGAAGCAGTCGGTGCCTGCACCCTGAGACACAAAAATCCAAGCTGTGCAAGGGTTCATGCGAGGTGTCCAGCAGCACCCCAGCATTCCCATCCCCATACACTCTTCTGGGTGGGAATGAATCCGCACAGCTGGCTCCAAGGAGGCCAAAGCTAGGGAAGGATGCAGTTGGATGCAGCAAGTAGCATCGCAGGCCCTGGAGGTAACATCAGCAGGCAGCCTGCAGTGATCAGCCCGGCTCCATCATCCAGCTTTGGAGCACTGGGGTCTGCCTGCATCCTATTTAAAGAAGTTTGTTGGTTGGGAAAGGCTCCAAACCTCTTAACAGACCACTTCTGTCTCTGTGAAATTATCAGGAAGGATAAGAGCACAATGCATAACAATAAAAAACAAAACAAAGCCTGGCCTGATTTTGAATAAAGCCCCTGCAAATCCATATATGCCTGGGTTCTCTTTGGGAGGCCAGGTAGTGATGGCCATTTAGGCATCCTGCTTCACTAAGAACCCAGAACAACAAAGCTTATATCCTGTGAATCTATATAAATACATTAGACAGAATGAAAACCGCATTGAGATTAGATTTCCATCTCTTAACATCTACGTACATGACAGAGGGGATTAGTAAATGAACAGACCACTGAAGGAAGGAGAGAGGATTAACAATAGAAAATAGGGAAGGAAAAAAAAAAAACACTAGATAATCAGTGGCTGCTCTTCGGAAAAGAGACTTAGGGCAAATGGCACAAGCGGCTTCAATTTATTTACTTCTGCAGATGAGAGATACAGAATATGAAAATGAAAGAACAATCTTCCTTTAATCTGTGGCGAAAGCTGGGTATAGCCCGGACAGGACATCAGAGCCACTAACGAGAGGGAGTTCTCTGGGAACATGCTCTGACAACTCTAATCATCCTGGGGCCCGGGAAGCTTAGAATCCAATTTCAGCTCCAGCTATTATGGCAGAAGTTTTAATCTCTATTCTTAGGCAAACAATTTGAGGGAATGATGGATAGATAAATAAATGAACAAATGAATAAAAATCAGGCTCACAGACTGACGCAAAGAAACCATTTCTCACTGACATGAGCATCGCATGCTGGTGTGAGCTTGTGAATGACAGTCAGCATGAACACGACAGGCAGACGTTATCCTCCTGCTTATGATTTAGATCAAGTCCAAATTCTATACTTGAGTGCATAACAGGGAAGCAGGGACTGCTCTAACAATGAGCACCAATGAAAAACAAAACAAAAAAACATAGATGTTCTGATATTTCCAAGAAACAGGGTAGTTGCAGAGAGATTCTTCCACGAGCAAACCCTCCCAGTCTCTAGCACACAGCAGGCCAGGAGCTCCCTGATATGTATTTAACACACCAGTGACCCAGGAATTTCTTTTTACACAAATTTCTACGTCTGTGCACCTCCAGCTCCTGCAGCAATAGGCTCCTCAGGATATTTATGCACCGGTTAAGAGAATCCTTCCCATAGCTTTAGCTCTGATAGTGCCTACACCGCTATGCTGTTTCGGGGAAGCCAAAGCAACGGGGATTCACAGCACACAATATTTTTTGTCTGGGAAGTTTTGGAGTGAGGGAAGATCCCCACTCCACCTCCTGCACTGGCTGAGAAAGACAGAGGCAGCAGCACAGCTCCAGAGCCACCAAGAGGGGCTGAACACCAACGTCCATGTTCAGTTCCCGAAACTTTTTACACATCTGGCTGCCCACTTGTTCCTCAATCAAAAGTTGCACTAGAAAAAAAAAAAGGCATAATTTCATTCACACCAAAACAGGATTTCTTCTCCTCTTTTCTCAAAGGAGAGAGAAACTACTGCCCCCCTCTACCCAGTGCCACACTTTGCATTCAGTCACAGCAGTTCCTGAGCCAAAGACACCCTGTCCTTGGGCTCCTGACGGTACACAACCGCTCATTTGGAAGAGCGGTGCCTTCACTCCCCCAGAGCCAAGATGAGAAACAATCAAGAAAGAGAAATGCTGGAAGATCTGCTTAACATTTTTCACAGCTCATGCATTTTATTGTTTCAAACGTTGATTCAGAAGAAAAGACATACAAAATTCAAAACGTGTACAATCTGGTGCAATCAGCTTGCCTGTCCAGGGATGTTCATCTTTTGAATTTTAAGGATTCAGAATTTAAAGCAGATTTTCATCAAAAGGTCACTGGTTCGATACAATGCAAGAAGCTCAGGAAGAAAAAAAAAAAACCCTAACCAAGGAGATCCATTATCACCATTTTCCCCCACTCCTGACGTCCCCACCAATCGGTCTCTTTTGGAGCAACCACACTGAAGGGGCAGAAGCTGACTTCTGCACCAGCAGGAACATCCAGCCCGTGCTGAGCGTGGACAGCTGCACACTTCCAGGCAATAAATCTGGTGCCCTTCACTTACACTAAATCATTTCACTAACACCAAAAGGAAATTAAAAATGATTTTACACGGTCAGCTTTTAGTCCATTTACAATTTTCTGCATTAATATTACTTTTTAAATGTATGCTCTCACTTTTGTCCAGACTAAAATAATGAATTAAAGATATTCAAAAGTTATTTAAGACTTGTGCCCTCTGAACAGCTTCCTCAGAAGGTGAGCCACTGAAGTCCTGACCTCCCATTTAGAACTGACTCTAAAACACGTTTGCTGCTTGTTAGCGGATTAACAGATGAGACAGGGGGGAGTTAAACATAGCCAAGGTGCGAAAAGTAATTATAGGCTGCAGCATCAGGCTGGGAATAAGAAAAGCCAGTGTTAAGTGCCTGCTCTAAGGGTGATATCTATCTTTACGGGAAAAGGAACAAGAAACAGTGGAACGTGTTTGGGTCTTAAGTAGCTGACCTGAATCTCTGTCCCTCCACGTGAACGCTGTCCAGACGGATTGCACTTGGATAAACTTGACTCTTCTCGAAGTCTCCGTTTCTGAGTCACCTGTTTGCAGACCCAGGTTCTGCAGAAAGCTGACTCGGGCAAGAGGCGCTATGGGAGAGCAGAGCTGCATTGCACGGCCAGCGCAAAGAGCAGCAAACAAAGGCATCACGGCACAGTGCGTGTGCAGTAAGAAAAATCTCATTTCTTTTTAAAAATCAAAGAACAGACCAGCCAAGTTTCCTTGCTTGGGAAGAATCAATATTCTCCTAATAATTCTTCTTCACTTGTGCAAGTGAAAGCCAGCCTGATTTGTCTGACTTTAAAAGTAATGAAAACCTCAAATTTACAATTCAAAGCAAAGTGTATTTCCCTCACTCTCCTTAAAAGAAGCAAAGATTGTATTAATCCACGGCTTTGAAACTTGAGAATAAGTACTAGGAAGAGGAGAGACCACTGCCCATCACTGCTGCAGACCTGAGAACAGCCCAGTGAGATTTTACTGGCAATCAGTAGAATTCCTCCATTTGTGGAAAACTGGCTCAGACTTCCCCTAAGCGATTTTATAATCAAAACTGCCCTAGTGTTATTCCTTGCTTCTCAGGTTGTATTCACCTGTTGTCTTTTGTCTTGAACTGCAATTGTAAATGCTTTGAGGCTGCATTTATAGCTGCCATATGAGTGAAATCCCAGTGTCATCGAAGTCAGGGGTGATTTGTCACTTACATCAGGCAGAGGCAGCTTTTCATCACATGCAGTTTTGCACAGTGTCTATCAGAAGAGAGCCAGGGCATCCAAGATGCTCTAGCACAAATAACAGTGAATGATGTAATATTATGTGCCCTAGTAGCTGTTGTTATTTGGTTATATTATTTACTGATTGGGTCAAAATTTTGTTGTTCAGAACCTTATGCATCAATGCAAAAATGCACCAAGAATGTGACTGAGACCATACTGGAAGGAAAGATTTTCTATTATAAATCTGTATGAATAACTACATGAGTTACGGGGCAATGGAATATCATTGCCTCTGGGTTGTATTTCTCTAAGCCACTCCTCTCATTTCTCAGAGGGAAACTCAAGTGCGGGAAATGTATAGCAAAGAGAATCAGAAACAGAAGAAAAATATATATCTTTGTCTCTTAATAAATAAATAAATAAAATCAAGCCTCACCAGCATTCCAATGACCAGATAAACATTTCTGCAGAGTAAGTGAAGTAGTTCACCGTTAGTAATCTCATCAGTCAGAGGTTATGACTTATGCATTTTTTGAGTTTGACTGATTCTTTATGCATGCACAAGAGCTAATTGCATCCAAGAGAGTTCTGTGCCTGTTGGTCTGGAGGTGTATTGCCATATGTTTGGTGTATACTTAATTAACACAGTGCAGCTGCACTACTTTCCGTGTGTATTATAGATTAGATTTCTATTACACATCTAGGCAGGAGTCCCACAATTCATATTTATTAAAATAATTACCCCAAGATTTAGTTGGTTGGAAGTACTCAGTCAAGGAGCCCAGCACTACTTTGCACAGGGAATTTATTCAGCTATGAACCAAACCTGAATAGCACGAGTACTTCAGTGGTGACATGCGTGCAGTCAGAACGTCAGCTTGGCAGACAGAGGTTAAAACAGCCTGCTGAGCATTTCATCCAGGTACTGGTTTTAAGGTACAAAGATTACTGAAGGGTGACTTGCTGATATACTCATATGCATCAGACTTTTTTCTTTCTTTCTTTCTTTCTTTCTTTTTTTTTTTTTTTTTTTTTAAGCTTTCTGTGATTTTTTCCACTATGCACTGTAAAATTAAATTTCCAATGTGCTCATTGGTATTTAGTATCAGGTTATGAAGCACCTATTGTTCAAAGATCACATATGCCTGTACAATTTTTTTTTAAATAGATTTAGAAGCTTGAGTGCAAATGCCACTTGTGCATTTCAGTCAAGTATCCTTCCAGTAACTTTTTTTTCTGTACAAAACCATCTTGCATACAGATACACCAAGACCACACAAACAGAACAGATCCAGAATGCAAACACGTGAATTAAATGTGACCCAATTGCAACATTTAGATCCAGTATCTAATTCCGACTTCAATCACATTTCAAGAGTCTGGAATACTCTGGGTCCACAGCTGTGGTTTGGGTTTGATAAAAAGGGAACATCTAGCTTTTTATGTGAATGCTATTGTTTCATCTGACTCTGAACTGAGGAAGTAATCTGACTAATTAAAGTCCAAATCTATGCAATTATAGACAGCAACGCATGGCTGAGAAATAATCAAATTTACTTTTTTTATCCATTCATTAAGTCATCAATATAATTTTATAAGCTGGTTAAGATCTGCATGTAGGAAAGCGAGGATCTCCAATTACCTGGAGAGCACAAAGGGCATGGCACAGCAGCTCAAGCCACTCTCACGCTACACTTCACTTCGAGCCCACATGCCTCAAAACGGCATGTCTGATCCCGTGCCAGCGATGGCAACTGCCTGCTAGGAGCCGAACCGAGACTGACAATCATTTCAGGCAGGCTGGTGAACAGGTATCAGGTGGCAATTGGCACCTGACAAATATTTTGGCAAATAGCATTGAATTGAAAAACGTTATGAGTTATGATTCCCAATGAAGTTGATCTGTATACGTATTTTCTCAAGTAAACTGGATTTTTAGGCCTCTTAATACTGGGGTCCAGCAGTACTACGTGTCATAACTGCTGTGTTGTGTTTTCATACACAGAAGAGGCGGGCAAATCATAAAGCAGTCCATGTACAAAAGGCTGTGGGAAGGAGCAGTTCCACACGCCCTTAGCTCAGACCTGCACAATGCCAGCTGTGCCTCAGGGGGAGTCCAGAGCATTACCTTGAGGTCTGGCCATGTTCTTCAGCAAGTGGAATAAAAAATCGTAGCAGAAAATGTCTGTTTCCAGTTTCCTTGTGCAGTGTGCTAGATGCCAATGCAGTGATAATAAATGCCAAGACACTGAGGTCTCCGAATGTTATAGCCAGCCCCCAAAGGAGAAGGTGTTGACACGTCTAGACAGCATTCAAACCAGATCAATAACATTCAGATCTTCCACTGCCATTCCTGTGCTCAGAACAGACAAACAAGCTGTTTGGCTTGATGTTTCTAGTTGGTAGGGACGGAGGGAACAGGAGAGCCAGGGTCCAGAGCTGAGCTAAAGCCCGCACAGTGGGGCTCCTTTGACTGGGGTGTTCCTGTGTTTTTTATTTTTGGTTTGCTTGTTAAGAAAGAACAGTGATTTGGGGGAAAGCAAACTCATACAGCACTTGAGAGCCAGATGATATTTTGGAACAAAAGTTAATGGGGCTGTAAATCTAGGAGATGGGGGGAATTAACAGGTCACTTTGAATCAGTTGCTTCCGCAGTCCTTCTGTTAAAGCTTATTAGCATAGAAATTTCTAACTTTCCAGCTGAAGAGTTTTGGCTGTTTTATGTTTAGATTTGAATTACAATGGAGTTGCTATGACTGGAGGGCAGAGATAGGAAGAGGCCTAGGAAATATGCTTAAGCAGCTCATTGCTTTTTTTTTTTTTTTATCTTAGACATTTTTGCCTGCTTTATGGAGTCTGTTGTTTGAAAACAACAGCAAGAGGAACAACATAAATATTAAATAGGAATTCCAGGAGAGGACGAAAGAAAAGAAACATGGAGGATTTTGCTTGAGAGTTAAATGCAGTTTCACTGATCCATCTAGCAGCCACAGCTCAGAGGCTGCTTTATGCACTTGAGCTTTACAAAAATCTCCAAATCCTCAGGAGCAGGCTTAAGGGACTTTATCCATGTGTCAAATCCCTCTGTTGAAGCAACTTACTGATAGGTCTCAGCTGCAATGAAGTTATCCTAAACAGCATGGAAGGTGGTTACTGTCACACCAGAGGAATAAAAAAAGCTGTTCTTAGAAAGTCTGTTAAGTCCCCCCTCCCTTTGTGCACCCTCCTCTGCTCTCCGTAACAAGTCTGACAGCATCCAGCATCAGAAGCCTCACGATCTTTGGCTCTTTGAGCACAGGAGCATGGTACAGCAGTGGTCTCCTGGGACCACCTGGGGTCACAGAGGCACATGCACCCAAACCAAGCACTGGAAATGAGAGCCCTCTCCAGGAGGCCAGCACACGCAGTCCGGCAGCCAGGGCATTTCAAAGCTCCCAGTCCCAGAGGCTCCAGAGGAGCCTCTTGGTCCTCTGAACTGTCTGGTTCTGCTGTTTGCAGAGACGGTTGTGTGCTTCAGCGTACACCACAGGCAGATCAGTAGGGCTAGGAGCTCACTGTGCAACTCAAAGTAGTTTGAAGTGCAAAGATAAAGTCTGGCCTTTGGTGCAAGTCTCTATTCTCACACGTCCTATGGACAGTCAAGTGGAAAAGACTGGTTTACACCTGCCTGCCGCCCCCACAACTTTCCATTTTAATTAACATTGCAGTCTTCAACCAAAGCAGTGCCTCTGACATTGTGCATTAATGAAAGAAGTAGAATCACATCCCTTAGTGGAAAAGTATTTTGCAAATGAATCTAATCCTTTTAAAAGTTCCACCACACGAACACACTTTTGCTGGCTGATGCTTCATTTTCATACCTGAATTGTCAGGCAACTCAGAATCATGGTAGCAAATTTCATGCTACACAAAGCTGCTTATCAGTATCAAAAGAAATGAATTAAGATGGTTGGGAGAGGGGGAAAAAACACAATTTTTGAAATAACGCTTATATTATGCTACACAAACACATAAGGTGGGCTTGCTTTTCAACTTCAGGAGAAGCTATTCTCCATTTCCTTGTCCCTTTGAAGTGCATCCAACTCTCAAAAGCCGTATAAGAATAACTGGGCTGCTTCCATGTGAGCAACTGACAGGGAAACTTTATAGCACCATAATCACCAGCTCTCCATCCCACAGTATCCTCAGCAAAGGCACATTAATAAACATTAAAAAGGCAAGTAAGCTAGGCATCTTTCTAATTAAGAGTGGAACAGCCTGCCAGACGAGGTCAGTCCCCAGATGGGGTTGAAGGGCAGTGTAAGCATGAGAGAATAAATTCAACGTAAAGGTCATCTATATGGATTAAACGATCTGAGCAGTCATTTCCAGAGCCATCTTCTGCAATTAATATTTAATTAAAAATAGCAACACTATAAAGTTTAGCTTTTAACCAGCAAAATTATTTCGTGTCCCATAAAAATCTTTATATACACGATCATGCATTCTTTCTCTCGCCCTATACAAAGTAGGCTTCTGTGGCTGTGAGTAACCCAGGAAAGTGCATTTCAAGGACAGCCAGCCTTCGCACCTTAAAAACGGCTATCTAGCGACCAAAGACAACATTTAACAGCAGAGAGTTCCCCCCACCCCGTTCAATCCAGAATTAGACGCAATTTCTAATTGAATGTTCATCAAAGTTCATGATGAACTTAAAGAACTGAACGATCCCAGGGGCATCAGCAAGATGTTTTAGAGTAGAAGGTGATGGAGAAAGAGCACGTTGGGAGGCCTCGAGCACGGCCCCCAGGGCCCAGCCTGCCGTGTGCCCTCAGCCCCACTCCTCGAGGGCCTGCTCAGCCGAACCAGCGGCTCCAGAGGAACTAACCATGGCTTTCCACTTTTCTTTGTGCCTTTCCCTGAATCTCGCCTCAAAAGTGCCTCCAGCATTTGTTTAGTGCAGTTTGCAACTTTCTGTCTCCTCTGACTTTGCTGCCCAAGAACTAGGCCGCCAAGCGAGTCACCAGAGGAATATCTGTTCTTCAGCACTCGAGTCCTTTGTGACCTACTTCCAAGTTTTTAACCTACACCACCAGAAAAAAGTTGGAAAAGGAGGTTCAGACTCATCGTATGAATTTTTATGTCCAGAATATGCAACAAAAATTCGGTTTGCCTTCAAGTGCGTGGGGCTGAGAGTCCTCTCACTGCCTTGAAGTTTGAGGCAATTTAGGTCTGGTTCCCAACTCTGACAGATTTCCCATTTGACTTTTGGAAAGACACACTCCCCAAGCCTCAGTTCCCTGCGAGTGGAGATAATACTAACTTACTTTCATAGGAGCTGGAAAATGAAAATTAGTGCTATGAAAATTAGAAGTAATCTAGTTCAAAGACTTGTTTTTTTTTTTTTTTTTGCCCTCAAAGTCAACCATGAAAATTCCTTTATTTCACGGGAACAGGACCAATGCTTTTTGCTGTAGATATTTGATAGAGCTTCCTGTCTTTGTTCCTGGAACTTGGGATCTTACTGTATTTATTTTTACTTATTACATGGACAAAAACAAGATTTGTCATTGTTTTCAAGGGTACCAGAGAAGTAAGTCAAAAGTCTCCACGTATCTGACTTCTTGAAGCTGTCTCCTTTTCTCATTGTTTCTACATCTTCTACAATAAGCCCTCCTCGTTTGCCCGCATCTTTATTCAGGAGAGTCTGGGCCACTCTCTGCTGGTTAACTTCTCACTTTGGTAAGCCAGTATTAAATTTAGCTGAACTTGCATCAGTACTCAGCTTCAGGAAGAGCCCGAGTGGTCCTCCCACAAAAGGAGGCAGAATCCTCAGCATTCATGTGAGCACTCACCCATCAGGAAAAGAGAAGGCAATCACCTTCTCTGGTATGCTAGTAAGAAAGCAGAATTAATTTCTTCACCTCTTACCCAGCCCCTGCTGTATATATTAAATCGGCGTCCATCCATACCCACACACATATACAAATGCTATCTGATTTAAATGGCATTTCTAACTTAGGGAAGAAAAAGCAAGAAGTAAAACCATTGATGATAAGCAAGAAAGAACACAGACAACATCATTTCTACACACGTATAAACCAACACCTGAAATTTTAGAAGTATCAAATATTATTTGTTGCTAATTCTGATTTGCAAACAATTGCCTATCATTTCTGCTAAAATATGTCAGAGTTGTTAAATGCCTGTATAAATAATAAATAGGAAGGACATGTACTAAGACCTCTCTGCATCAAGACATAGACAGCACTATGTTTTATTAATAACTATTGCAAACCACAATGAAGTAGGACAACGGCTCCTCTGCCAGGATCGTAAATCCCTAATTCACAACCAAGCACAGGACAGAGGGTAACAGTTCTAACTTTGTCATATGTTCATATGCTGTTCACATCAGCAGCTGTCCCTCTCTATCTCAGGGGGAAATGGTCCACAATGTGCTTCATATACAGAGCCCAGGGTTCCAATCCATTTGGGTGTTCGGGTCAGCTTCTCCCCTGATTTCCACAGGTGCTGAGCCCAGCTCCCCACATCAACTAGACTGTTGATGTGCTCATCATTTACCAGTGGCTTTACCTGCTTCACTGGATTCCTCAAAGTGCCTCCCAGGACAGACAGTAACAGCCTTTTGTTATATAGTGCTGCACTTCTTGAAGAAACAACTGCCCTACTGGGTCAGCGAGCAAACCTCTTTCCTACAAGTTTTTGTCACCTCCAAGGCTTGCATGATAAATACATCTAACTGTACACGTTTGTTTTGCATCTCAGCCAAACAGATGGCTTGGGAGAACTGAGGGGATATTAAATTAAGCTGAGGTGAACCATCTGGGAAAATTCAAGGGAATTTAATTGTATAGTATTAACTTTTACCTATTTCTCCTTTTTTATTTGGCAAATACTTATGAGCAAACTCCACATTTAATGAGGAAGAAAGTATAGATGAAAGGATATTTTTTTAACATCTTTAATCTGAATTCCTGCTGGTGCTGCATATTTTCCCACCAGAATGCTCACAGGTGATGAGGTTAGCCTGTAATTTTTCACTGATTACACCCCAGGCTAAATTAGGTACAGGATATCTATCTTTCTATATATATGTATAAAAACTTGAAGACAAACACAAAATTTTACACTCATCAAACAAAGCCCTAATCCCTCTGCAACTTGAAAGTACAAATGCTATGTATCGGATGCAATGTATGCAGTTTATGCAGTTTTATTACAGAACAAAGAGATTCGCACATAGACCCTTGTATCCAGTGCCACCGATCACTTGATGTACTAGCTCTGTCTCCAAATTTGTCTGGGATAAACTGAGGTGCAGAGGTATTAAATAACTTCCAGCAGGGTAAGTCATCGCAGGACTAGGAATAGAATTGAGGTTCTCTCCCTGACCCAGCTCTGGCTAACAGATAAAGTTATATTCTGAACAGATCCACTCCAGCAGGGAATTGCTCAGTCACCTTGAGCCATGTAGGACTTGACAAGGAACAATCCTTCCTAGTTAATGGCATGTCTTGTGTAAGGGCTGAAATCTGATGACAAAGTAACCCATGGGAGAGGTCTGCTAATGGGAGATGGAGCCTTTTGTCTCCAAAATTCTCCTTTAAATCTGAGCAATATTGGTGCAGACTGAAAGTCACCCACTCCTGAGAGCTAACTGGTTGTCTCTGAGAGGAGTATTACAGAGTTCTGTATAAGCCACAAGCAGAAAGATCAGTGCAACATCTTTTATCAGCACTGATAAATATAGATGCGTCTTACATAACAAGGGACATTGAGGTCATTGATTCTTAGGAAGATGTTCTCATTGATTTCCAATAGGAAATTCTGATCTTAAATATTGTATAAAATGACATTTTGATATTATTAATGTCAACTACTGAATAATATGAATGTTTAAACAAAGTGTAAATAATGATTATGAAATTACATACTGGACACCGTGTCAGTGCAAAGAGCAAAGTCCCTTATATAAAGAACAAGAGAAAACATTAAGGATTAGAGGGAAGAAAATAATATCTCCTCAGTGTTAGGCAGAGGAACTGAGGAGGAAAGGGTTTACTTAAGCTGTCCAAGGTCACACAAAAAGCCAAAAGTCACATCCCTTAGAGCATCTGCCTAGAGCTTTAACATACTGTAGATGACATCTCTATGTCTCCTGTACCAGTAAATCTTCAGGCAAAAAGCTTAAACCCGAATGGTGGAAGATATGGGAAGCTGGCTTTGGGGAAAAGCCCATGCTACAAATGACAAATAAAGGACAAACACGTAAAATTTATCAACTAAATAAATCTTAAAATAAAAGGATTTAGGAACACTGCAATGATCTCATTGCTTACATCAAGCACAAGCTGTGCATATCTTCATATTGTATTTGCTGTTATGAAAACATAAACTGGATTACGAGGGCTTAGTGCTTAAGCAGCCTGTTTCATTAGGAATGCAAGGAACTTTGTTCAGATATCAGAGATGAGATTTAGATGGGACAGAGAAAAGACAAGGACCGGGATGTTTTCCTGTTCAAAAGACAACAGTTATACTAAATAAATAAAATATGTATCCCAAAACCTTACTGGCTCATACGCATAAATCCAAACAAGGTTGAACCAAGCACTGTCATCCCTATAAGGATGTGAGCGAGCTCTGGAAATTCAGTCAGAGTTTTAAAATCAGGTAATCTGAAGCCCATGACACTCTCACTTCTGGTGAGGGAAGTTCTACCCCTGTTTCCAGCGATGTTATTACCTGAAGTACACTTGTTAAGTGTAATGATGGGAACCAGGCTCATTTTACTGGGAAAAAATCTGACTCCACTGAAATCCAAAAACATCTGTTTGCTTCCAAAATGAAATCAGTCCATTTTAAAAAAACAAAACCCACCAACACCACGACCAACCTGCCAGCATACCCCCAGGCAGGGTACTAAGGAAGAGGCCCTGGCTGAGGACCTGGGCACAGCTGGGGCTGCGCTGCTGGAGCAGAGACCAAACCCAGAGCCCAGAGAGAAAGACTGAAAAGATTGAAAGCCCCGCTAGGATGAAAACAAAAGCTCTGCAGATTCAAAGAATTATGGTTTATTTTCCATGTGGTGATAGGGTCTGTGGCAGTCCACAGTGAAAAATGTAAAACTTAAATAGTTTCACTCAGATTTATACCCAAATTTACTACTTACTAGGCTTATTATAGCCACGTCTCCACTCAGCCACACTTGTACAGCTGTATCATAATTGCACAGCTTCAGCTGCATCGCTTTTCAGTTTGCTTCACTGGATTTAAAGGAATACTAAAATCCACGTTTCCTGTTCAAGCTATTCAGTATCTGCATTCTGAATGATGTCAGTAGCTCAGCACTTTGAGGAACGGTGCCTTCCACTCCTCTTGCCTGTCTTCCTCAGAAGAAACCAGAAGTCTGTACCCCAAAGAAACGCTCAAATTTCAGATATTTTTAGATGGTATTTTTGACCAAGCACTGGACTGAAGAGGGCTGAAAGCTCACTGCTGCTGGTTTAGATTTTCAGGGCTTATCTGCTTGGTGAATACAAAAGGAGCAAAACATAGCTTAAAACGTGCAGAAGTCAAAGGAAATCCCTGTACTGAATCCAGTCAGCTTAAAGGTCAGCCAGAGATTTTCCTAAATCAGGATGAGTTAAAAATCCGGTTTGTTTCCCATGTATGTGAGATCTACAGGAAAAAAAAAAAAAATCCACAGAACCAACCAAACAAAAAAACCAACAAAGACACAAGCCGATGGCATGTCGTTTTCCCTACCTGATTCCTTGGCCAATCTGTAAGAACTGTTTGTAACTTGTGTCACTTCGCATGGCTGTTACAGCTGTCGTACTAATCTGCAGGGAAAAGGTACAGCAGCTTCATTGCCAGTCACAATATAAAATGTTGACAGATCCAAATGGCATGCTGCACGGCTTTTGCAGAACATACTGCGAGACATTTGAGTTCTGACATCTCTCCTTTTTCTATGGGAGAGACGAGAATAAAAATGCACGCTGCAGATCCGTGATCCTGGTTGTTTGTTTTAGGGCTTTTATGTTTTGTTTTGGCTTGTTTGTTTATTCCAAAAATCACCTTGGGAAATGAGCCTGCTGCGTAACACTCCCAAAGATAAATTCAAATAATGTTATCTGCAATAGTTTGTAGCTGGAGGAAGGACGGTGAATCAGTAATTGCAAAAAGAATGAATTCCTAGTCAAGTGTTTTTATGAAGGCATCAACTCAGATCCAATATTCAGTGTCATATCTACAGGGAAATGCTCAACTTCTAGGGGTGCACATGTAGCAACAAGAAGGAGAAGATATCACTAGTAGCCAATTCAAAAATGCAAGCTTTTCTCTGGGCATCATCCTGTAATATCTTAGAGAAAATAGAAACAGAGGAAAATATGGTGAGGCTGACGCTACCTCTACTAATCTAGAAAGGAAAGGAAAGAGAATTCTTCACAGCAGACATGGGAATGAAGTAACAGATGATGGTTTAAATCTCAGATTGTGCAAATAATGGAGAAAGATCTTCTAAGACAAAGGAAATTAGAAGATAATATTTGCTGGCAGGGAAGCTGTGAATTTACCAAATCTGCAAGTAGTGATGGGAAGGACTAGACAGAGAATTTAGATTTAGTCCTAAATTTAGGTCTAGACAAAAGATTTACTGGTGGAAACCATAAAATAGTAATTTCACTGCGTGGTGTTGATGCCAGAAAACAGACCAGACGACCCAGTCTTTTGTTTTTCCTGAAATACACATGAATGTGCATAAAGATGTGGCTGGTCAAATGCATAAAATGTGAGTAAAAGACTCAGGGTATCTACAGAGACAAGAACCATCCTTCAGCTCTGTCCCAAGATGCAGACCACGAATGATTTATTCTTATAATCTATTTCCATTCATGCAATACTTGAACACTCTTAGTGAGACAAAGCAGGGTTTGATTTTGGTGATTGTCCCTTTGTGTGCTAATTACTTTTATTAGCAAGTTAATTTTCATTGCTAGCCTTCTGCTTTCTCAGCTGGGAGGAAAATGTTTATAAGGCCAGAAGTTCAAAATCAACTTTCTGAGCATTACTAGAGAAGGAGAATACTGTGCATGCTGGATAAGCTGGCAGAAAATACATTAGAACCCAATTCTGATGGCCAAAGCTAAAGCAAGTAAGAGAATTCGAGCTATGCAGTGCACACACATCCATCCCCACAGCCCGTCTTTGGGGCTGCTGTGGGGCAGCACACTTTGCTTGGTTCCAGCACTGCTGAGGCTGGGAGATTTGACCCTGCTCTCCAGCCCGATAGGGTGTTCAGAGCAGCAACAGTGCTGGTGCTGCTGGCTTCTCAAACTGCACACCAGGGAGTGTTAGACTTTGGCAAACTGCCTACCTGAGCTCTGGAGGAGTGAAAAAGGAGAAAACAAGTTTTGACCGGTAACATTTACAGTGACACTATCAATCACTGGCAAACTTGGACAACTCCAGTTAATTTTTGCTTGGAATGATAAAATACTCCACCGGTGAAGAAAATAACAGGAAGCTGCATGCAGGGCTATTTTTCTTCTTTTTCTTTCTATTTAGAAGAAAAAATCGTATTAAATCTGCAGCATTTTAATCAAATACAAAGAAAATTGAAGCATCCACAAATAAGCCTACATTTTCAATTGGCTGTTGTTGCTTTCACCTAAAAGTTTATAGTTTGATTTTTTTTTTCCTAACAAATCTGAAACATTTCAAGAGAAACTGGTATTTGTGAGCAGGTCCTTTAGTCTGTCTTTGAAGAAAGAGGAGTCTGAAATAGAACAGAATTATTCAACCAGCTCTAGACTAAGAACACTTCCCTGGAGGCGTAGATCTGGCAGCATGTAGGTGAATTTGATTTCTTACTCAGAAAAATTATCTGTGTGTTATTAATATTAACACATGCTTAGAGGAACAAATGTATAAGATATTCTAAAATGCAGCTGAAGATGGATCCTACAGCCCGAACTGCTGGTACTCCATGCACAGATGGCCAACCCATGAGGGACAGGGAAAAGGAAAGGTGTCAGGGAGACGGGCTGGGACTTCCAGGACACCACTCAGACCGACACTCCTGGCTGCCAGCCATCGCTGGAAGGTCGCTGCATTTCCTCACACCACATTTACATGTGTGCACACAGTGCTGGAAGAATAAACCCCTGTCTGTTGTGCCTCCACGGTGGCTGTTCTCAAAGGAAACAAAAAAAAAAAAAAGTGGAGCATCCCTCAGAACAGGTTCCCAGCTCTTGTCTTCCATTTGAAAAAAATAAAGTAATAAAGATTCTTCCTCTGATTCGTCCATCGTGCACCAACAAACTAAATTTTGTATTGTGGTTTGGCATTTAAAGCTTACTGATTTTCTTTTAATAAGACACTAATTTGCTCAAGATAAAAGTCTGGCTGGCATAGAAAAAGCTTTTTGTTTTCACTGTCTTCTGCGACAAACTTTTGCTATCCTGTGCTAAGCAGGTTCACAGAAGGCACCCATATTTCTTGGGGTTTTATTACTTATTTTTATTTTCTGCTACACAGAGTCACAAAATGAGGGGAAAATATGTCAAGGCTTCCAAAGAATCAAAATTTATTCATAGAAAAGAAAGCAGAAGGAACAGTCACGAGCAAGGAACACTGAAGTCATCTACCTTGTAATAAAGTCTATAGCTAACTAGCCACAGGTGCTCTTTACATCCCAGGAGCAAATGAGAGAGTGATTGATAGGGATGGCAGAATGGTTCTGCAACCATAATACAGTCTTTCTGGAGCACAGGTTTGCACCTGCTCAAAGACTAGGCATTAATATTTATTTAAACAAGGCCATTAAAAAAGCAGAGGGGTGGAGAAGAAATCATTAAGTATCTACACCAAGGTAGAACAAAGCACGCCCACGCCAAAAGAGTCTTCTGCAATGCAGAGGCAACACCCCAGCTCTGGCTAGCAGAGCGAGGTGCAGGTCCTGGGTATGATCTCCCAGCTTTTCGTGGTATATAACGTTCAGGATGTGCCTCTGCTGCAGAGTAAACCTCTTCCTAGTGGCTAGGTTGCATGCCACAGTCTAAAATCAGAGTGGATGTCAGAGCCACGTGTAGTATCTGTGGCCAGATTTACTGCGTTATTTAGTTGTGTCAAGAGGCAAATATCGTTCAGCCTGCACCAGTGCTGCAGTGATCCCTCTTAGGAGCCCAATTAACTTTGTAGATCTAACCCTAAGTCAGATCTCATTTTGCTTACAAGTCAGCTGAGCCTATGGATAAGAACAAACACAGCAGCAGCCAGGCAATCCAAGTCCAAGGGGACACACTCAAGCACTGTGTTTGCTACACATGAAAGCACCAAAATGCATTTCCACAAGTCCTCAGTTCCTCCCGATTCTGCTTTGCCCAGAGGTGAAGTCCAAGACAAGTGCACTCTGCCCACCTTCCCTCCCAGTTCTCAGCAGCCGAGGTCAGGTCCTCTAAAGGGTCTGGAAATCTGGGCTGCCTTCCTACCCCATTTTACATCATCGTTGGTGAGATTGGTCTAGAACCAAGGGAATTTTTACAAAGCTATCCATAGGCTAGAATTAACTGAATTTCTGATACCACTAAAAAAATACGTATTTGTTGACTTGTACTTATTAGGTGGGTCTATATTTTATAGATACAGATAACTGGATGCGTAGAAAAGTTACAGCTCAGTTTTTTTTTAGATCTGAAATATACTTCTCACTTGCGGCACGTCTCTCCTTCCAATAAACCTGACACACTTCATACACTTCGCTATTTGATCATAATTGCTGGACTGTTGAAATAGAACTTGTGATCGAAGGGTAACTCTGTGCAAATTTACAGTATTATAGCTATTCTTAAATATAAAATATTTCAAACCATTATTTAAAAAGGAGCTTAGGTGCTTAAATACAATTAAAGGAATCAAATTTCTAAGGAGATGATCAAAATTAAAACAGCTTTACTCCTTCAAAAAGAGTCAAAAAGAGCTGTGAGAATCAGTTCAATTATGCATCTGTCTGCTATTTTACGCAGTATAAACCCAGCAGCTATCTCCACGTGGAAGCAAAACTTCAAATACCATAGCAGGAAAAGCACTGCACAAAGAGAGCTGCTCCAGATCTGGAGCGTTCACCCCATTTTTTACTGCAAGGGTGACTGAACAGTGACGGACCTTGCCCACAGAGGCTGTGGAGCCTCCACCCATGGGGATGGTAAAAATCCAACCTGCACAGCCCGGAGCAACCTGCAACAGGAGCCCCTGTCTGTGTGTACGTATACGTATGGTGTGTCTGCTGAGCCACACAGCGATGCCTGTGATATGCAACACTCCACTACAACGCACTCCTGTTCCTTCTGCTCACTTCTGAGCTCCTTTGAAACTACTCCCAGTTCCAAGTTCAACTTTTCCAGAATCCGAGGCTTTCAGAAAGCTAATTCTTAAAAAGCTAATTAATTCCCCATAGGCTTTTTTTTTTCCCCTTCCCTTTTGACTCAGTAAATATTTCTGAGATGGCTTTTTGTATAATCAGTGTTAGCAGCTCATTAAAATGCACAGTATGTGTATCATTCGGAATGTGACATGGCTCAGCATGGATGCTCAAGCTGCTTAAAAAGACAGAGAAGAAACAGATGAGGATAAAATGAAAGCAAAAACCCAACATTTCTTATAAGTTGACACCACAGCTTAGAATTTAAGACAGAGCAGGGAGCCTTCAGCCCTGCTAGTAGGGGAAAAGTCTAATTGCTCAGAGCACGCACCGCTCTCTCCAGCCTGCATGTTTTCCAGAGAGATTTCTTTTACAGGGGTCTTTAAGGTGCTAAAAAATAATTGACTCTACTATCAGGTAATTGTATAAGGTTTTCACTCTGAATAATATGAGGATTCATCTTGAATTAATAATGAATGAAGTAATTTAAAAGGCCCCTAAGTTTATACAGGCAGAAATAAATAATACCTCAATACGGGACATTTTATCTTCCATGAAAACAAATAAATGCTTTTTTAAAAGCGTTTTTGAGAAGCACTGAGTCGCTAACACGCCGGATGATGGTCAGGTAGGCAACTAGACTCAGGACTTCTGATAAAAGAAGATACTCAGTCTCCTCAGATTTCCTGAGTATCACTTATGCTTGATAGCTGTAGAAAACACAAAGGTTGGAAATATTGCTTTGGGTCACAAGAAGAAAGCCCAAGACAAAGGGCTCATTCAGTAGTGGGTGGCTGCAAAGCTGTCGTTCCACTTTATTTAATTGGCCTTAATTCAGTTAGTGTGCTCTCTCTATTGGATAAAATACACCCTCGTTTGTTTATGGACAAATTATAAATGAGTGACATCGTAGCAAAATGATAACAATGCTCAACTGTAAGCTAATTAGTGGCCGTGCGTGCAGTACCTCCTTGCAGCGTGCTGTAGGCACAAGCTGGTTGGTGCAGCACCTCTGAGCATCAGGGCTGGCACCACAGCCATCCCCTCGCCTGCACGTGCAGGAGCAGCAGCAGAGCTGAGGTTAATTGAAATAAAATTAATAAATAAATAAAAAGATCAAAGCAAGGTGCCTCATCACAGCCTCGTGTGCAGCAGCCGTATGGCTTAAGGGCCAAAGGGAACCTGTGGTGGCGATTCTTATTACTGGATTTAAGTCTGAGTGCCCACGTTAGAATTTAAATTAAATTAAATATTGACCAAGGAAGAACTTGCTGTCATTTTCAGGGTGAAAAGCCTGAATTACCAAGGAAACAGGAATCTGTGAAAGTAACATCATACTTTCACCTTCAGGAAAAAAAAAAACTACAATCTGAAGATACACAGCAAGGGGTGGGCTTTTTGTCAGTAGGAATCAAATGGATTCTTTTTGTTCATGCACGACAAAAACTCCCACTGATACAGCAAACCAGTGAGCTTTTCCTTGACCAATAATAGTGAGTTGAAAGGCTAAACAGCCACTTGCTGTGAACATATATGTGTTCTTCTCTTGACCCAGGGACTTCTGGACTACCCATGGCAGCAGCACATCCCAGCACCACCAGCATAGCCGTCCTGCTGGGGCTTGGGCAGGAGCTGGGACATCTGCTCTGAAAAATCACCACTCAGACAAAATCTTTGGTGTTGCCTGTTGTCTTCTCAATACATTTCAAATCCAAATTAGCTCTGGCAAATGGAGAAAGATTTGTCTAACAAAAAAGGCTGTAAGTTCAGCAGGCTGACCAAAAAAAATGGAAGAAAAAAATCAAAGAGCTTTTTCTGATGCATCTATCAGTATAGAAACTGAGATTTGAGGATCAAAAACTTAGATGACAGCTTAGCTGCTTGGCGATGCATGAGGAAAAAGAAAACTGAGTTCACTTTTTGCTAGATACATCAGCTTTGTGAGAACTAGAAAGAATAAAGCTTCCCCTGAAGAGCTGAATGAATATACATTACAGATGGTACAGCGTGGAGGTTAAGACTGGAGGTATTTGCTGCAAAGTGAAATTCAGTTTTTCTTATATTGATTCTACATGAAATTCAATTCCCCTTTTTCTCTAAATAATTGTTAAATCAACAGTTTAAGTTTTCCTTCTCATGGAAAAATTAGCTAGTGCTTTATTAGATGGTCATGTAGAAACATGAGATACCATAAAAAAGAAAACATCTATTTTTCTTTAATGAGATTTAATGACGGTGTAAATTGCTATTTCTGGTAAGCAGTAGACAATTACCCTGCATGATTTCTGAGTTGAACAGATCAGTGGGATGGTTCAGATTTCACTCCCTACTTTTGCTACCTGCCACTGTGACAATGACAGCCGGAGACCAAGGCAGATGCTCCACGTCAACGTTCAGGGAGAGGAAACAGGAGGTCTCTGACACTCTCTCTAAAAACGCATTTGCTGGCAGAGCTGTAATGCAAGCAATTCTCAATTCAGAGAAATTTAATTCCTAGCAGTAGGCTGGGGGGAAAGGGCAAGGAGTAATGACGGTACTTTAGCTTGGGTTTGCAAAACATAAAGAACAAGTGCATCTCAGTAACATTTAAAGAATATATGAACAAGTACGTTGCCATCTTTTAATTGAAC
Source organism: Aythya fuligula (assembly GCF_009819795.1). Classification (NCBI taxonomy): domain Eukaryota; kingdom Metazoa; phylum Chordata; class Aves; order Anseriformes; family Anatidae; genus Aythya; species Aythya fuligula. The sequence goes on along the minus strand of NC_045583.1, from coordinate 1,725,343 downwards.
AGGAATTAAGCATGTGCTTAACACAAAGCAAGGGCTGAAGCAATGTGCTGAGCTGGGACTGCTGTGTTAAAGGGAAGAAATTCCCCATTTGCTCTGAATAAGCCCCACTGGCTACAAGGAGGGGAGATTTCCAAGTGTTGGCACCCAATGAGCAAAGAAATCTCTGCCTGGCAGCCTTGGGTGCAGCGGAGTCACAGCCTGCAGGGGTGATGAAGTCACAGAACCTGAGTCAGGTGGATGACAGAATCAGTGTGGAAAGGATTATTAGTGTGGAAGGTATTAACAGAAGATGTGCAGAGCAGCTCTCCTCCCTGCGGCTGATGCAGACAAAGCCGCTCGTGTCCCCCTGCAGCAAGGAGCCCCGGGGCAGCGGTCACACATCTCCGGCACCAGCACAGCTGCAGAGCTGCTGGGCTCCTTGCAGGATGCAGGGGGCTTGTGCTCTCACCGTGGTCCCTAACAGTGATTCCTCCCCTGCTCCTTTTAATGAATGGTAATAGAGGACTCTTGATTAGAAGCCTTTCATCATTTTAGGACTAGGGGCTTTAGCTTTCTGACCTACTTTCCTTGCCAATGAAATTCCATTTTTAGCTTCAACTCAAGGTCTGAATGTTACCCGAATTCAGACCATCTGTTTTAACAGCCTACAGGCTGAGAAGTTGATCCAAGACAGAAAGAATAAACGGAACCAGTGTGTGCATACATTGAGTATTCTCAACCCTCAGTGTCTTAAATAACGTACCGGGTTTATTCCCGAGTCTACATAAACATTCCCATTTCTTTAGGCAGCCTCTGCTGCTGCTGTAAGGAACATTTATGCTAACAGTTGCTATCAGAGACCTTCCCAGTTTGGTCACCTTTCTTGTGCAAGGACAGGAACGAGCAAGCTACCACTGCCCCTAAGTCAGCCTGATCCCTTCACATGGCTTAGAGGAGGGTTGGGATGGGCTGCCCAGGAGAATTCCTCCCTGAGCAAGCCGTGAGGAAAATCTGCCTTCCTTTCTGATGCTCGCAGGTAGAGAAGCAGCAGAACTTGCATCTCCTCAGAGAAATCATTCCTCAACATTACCTCAACCCCTCCTACTAGGTAACTGCCAACAACTTTCCAAAAAATCCCAACTAATCTAAGCACTGAAGCTAATAAGCACCCATTGCTAGCATGGACACACATCCACAGAACTCATCCCCTCGCAGCTCAGCTGTTGGTTGTAAATCCAGCAGAATATCTAGGGAGGATGAGAGCATCCATGTAGACATTAAGAAATAAAACATGCCAGGGAAAAAGAAAATACCGGTACAAAACCAAGCCAAACCTTGCAGAAGTTGAATACCCACCTGGGGAGCTGCCCACCTCAAAACAAGGCAGAAAATAAGGGTATTTAATGTAAAAGAAACCTAGCATGAAATAGGCTCTGTACTTCCCCAGACACAGCTGATTTGCTGTTCAAGTCTGTCATTTGACAGCCTGTTTATAGATTTGCTTGCTCCAAAGCCGTCGTGGATCTGTTTACAGCACGCTCTTTCAGGAGGCACAAGTCTCACATCAGGCTCCTCGGGCATTCACCGGCGCATCGCGGCCTTCCTAGGCTTAGAGTATTTGAAAAGCTGACAATGCTCCAAACTACCCTTGTTGACACTCAGTCTATGTCCACAAAACACTTTAAAGAAAACCTCTGCTTACTCTTTGTGGCCTCCCTCTGCCCCAAAATATGTCTTTTAGTAAGAGGGAAGGTGCTGGGATACAGGTTTATCAGTCAGCAACTGCCATCTTACCTCCCCTGCATCCAGAGGAACCAGAGGAAACAATAACCACGCAACAACAGAATTTTATGAATGTTAAGCCCCTCCCCAGGTGCATGCTTTATACACACACTGCCTGAAAAGCTGGCAAATAAAACAGGCTGCTGGAAAAGAGCATCCTCTGCAAAGTTCTTTCACCGTCCCCGCAGAGCCGTTACTGCTGTAGCTCCTTCTAACGTCCCCGTACTACACAATCTTCCAGCTTTTTGACAATTCCCTGTTTGTAGGGCTGTGAACGCTGCACAGAGAAAGGATCATCAGAGATGCTGCTGGGAGTCTATTTTTAGAGTGAGTCATTTGATGAGCTGTTCAGCACCTTATTTATTGCTGTCTCCAGCTGGAGGAGCTAAGCAGTGTCCAGACACCTCTACTGCTAAAACCAGAACTCAGAAGCAGTGACCTCTATTTTCTGTACTGACAGGGAGAAAAACAACAGCACATTAAGTTGTCAAGGCTAATAGCTACTAATTAGGGTGAATGACATACGACCCCTTTTATATCCGAAGTACAAAGAAGGTCCAATACAAATAAATAAAATAAGAAAACTCTACATTCATAGTCTTTTCCAGTCTATAGTGACCATTTAAAGGTAATTTCCCAATGCTTTGTTTAAGGCTTTACTTGCACTTTACATGATGCGTGGGTAAGAGCCTCAGTGATCACAGAGCTTCCTTGGAAGGAAACGTGGCTTTGAAGGGACATTGGGAGAAGAAAACAGAAGAAATAGCAGCCAGGTCATTTTAAGCATGGGATAAATGTGTAGGAACTGCAGAATCACTCTCAGTGCACCGAGCACTGGGGGTACCACGACAGCAAGGGCAGCCCCTCCTAAAGGTCCCTCACCCTCATGCACCCCAGCAGGGGCAGCTCCCCTAGAGCGGGCAGCAAGCAGAACAACAAATCCAGCAACTGAAAACTGCTCAAATCTGTTGCCATCTAACTGGATTCCTGGCAAAATAAATAAGAAATATGTTTATCTCTAGGCATGTTCTGCATCTAACCTAGCCAATTCTCAGCATTTATCCCTGGGCATGCCTGGAGCCACAGGCAGGCTGTTTACTCCAGCTCTCTGTACAACCACCTCGCATTAGTAAAATTTGTAACGGAGCGGCACTGCTGGGTGCTGGGGACATTCAGCATGTGGGGCAGTTAGGGCTCTGAGGAACTTGATGCCTCATCTCACCAAGCAGGCGAGGAGTAAATAACCAAGTGCCATTTCATCAAGGGGGAGCTGAGGTCCCAAAAGCTGAAATGACTTCCTAAAGGTCACAGGAAAATGTACTGAATTTGCAGCCCCTGTTGTTTGCATCACAGGCTCTAACATCCTGTTAGGCCCTCTGAATGTTAATCATTTCCTAACTCTTTTATCTTCTTACTGCTCTAATGAGCTTATTGATGAATTGCTTAAAATGCACCTTCTGTAGCAGAAATTTTTTAGGTGACAAGTTGCCTTGTACTAAACAAATTAATAGGCAAGCTGGGTTCTCTCATTCCATTTTAAAAAACGTTGGTTTTAAAATGCTCAATTAGTACTAACTGAAATACAATATTTGAGATTATTTGGCACTATATCTGTTATAAATATGCCACGTGGCCATTAGCACTTGTGGTAGCATTCAGGACAAAAATAAATTGTCACCCCAGCATTTAACACTGCAGCAGCCACTGCTCCAAGCTCCCCAAGCCACTGTGCCTGGAGCCATCCTGCACCGTGCTCCTTCCCCACTGCTAAAATGCAATTCAGGTCTGAACATTGCCAGTTTTGTATTCCTCCCTGCTCTTCTTGCTTATCGTAAGACATCCAGGAGGCAGGGGTACACAGAACAATCTGTCCTGCAGCTTTCTGAGTAATGCCCATGCTCTGCACTGACCCACATACCCCAGGGGCACACACCTGGAGGTAACCCTGGTCCTTAGAAGTCTGAATGGATTTTTCTTTTTAAGAATAGGTCATCTAAAAATAGCCCAAGTTCCCCAGAAGCATAGCTGGATTTTACTCTGAGCACAAAGCCAAGACACTTCCAAGTACCACTGACACTTGCACTGCAGGTCAGTAGCCCAGGAAAGGCAGAATCATGGCTGCGAACGCGTGCCGTGCCATGCAGCCCCCAGTGACCAACCCAGCACATCCTCTCCGCAAGTAATTCTGCAGTAGATCCAGAGGAGTCAGTGTCAGAGCGGAGAAATTCTAGGTCTCGTTCCTGCACAGCCTACTCCAGCCAGTGCAAAATTTCCCATCACTGTCTCTTTCCCAACAGTTTTGCAAATAAAGTCCTGCACCTCCCCAGAAAAATCAGTCTCCACACTCCGAGATCCTGCCTGTTTTAAAGCAACTTCTCTGAAGTCCCAAGTAATGAGGTAACTCTCAGTCTGTGTGTAAGAACAAAACTCAACAAGGCAGACCAAGAGGCAGACGCTTCTTATTATACTTCCTCCAAATGCACAGAAGGGCTTTCTCTCCATACTCCAGGTCACTGAGATCATGTTTGAGGCATATGATTAATTTGTCAGCCCTATCGTGTTAAGGGGCAGTAGCAAAAAAAAGTGAGAAAGATTTTTTTAGAACAGTGTTAAATGAGGCAGAAGACCTTGTCACTTAGCAAGAGCTTTTAAACTATCTTTGCATAAAGCAGCAGCAGCTGGGAAGTTAACAGACGTAAATAGCACGGCATCGATTTGCAGCACACTGAGCGCGAGTGCGCACAGGGCAGGTGAGCACAGGAGAAGGATTCTGCTTGGAATAATTAAGCATTAGCTAGTGATGTCTGAAAAATAAAACCTCAGCTATAAATCACTTTAATTTTCGGTATTTGCTCCATCAAACACCAGAATACCCCAAAGAAAAGCATGGAAATCCCAAACGCCATCTGATAGCAACCAGAAGCCTTCCAGATCTCAAGCTCCCTGAAACAAGGGACATCCTCCTCAGGCCCAGACTTCAGCATCATTTCCCTGTCCTCTACAACATTTCAGCAGGCTGCAGTGCCTAGGTCCTCCCTTCCACTCCTGGCTGTGACCAGATCAGACAAACCTGCTTGCAGTGGGATTTTGCCTGACCTCCTGAGCCCCAAAGGTGCTTTGGGAATTCCTGTACTCCAGAGGCTTGCACACAGCCAGTTTGGTGTCAACCCCTCTAAAAAACACACAGACACACGCACAAAAACAAACAAAAAAACCTGTTATTTGGCCATTTGCTTTTCCCTTTCCTCCAGCTGAAAATCACTTCCCTGAATTCGGATGTTAATACACCCTTGCACACAAGCACGCAATAACTGGCTCCCTGAAACAATTCCTGGAAATTCAGGCAGCGGCTGCGCTAATCGTGCTCCTACCATACTCTGAGGGCATTAGCTACAAACGAGCTCTTTGTTACATGATCAGAACGCAGCACAGCCCACCTCCAGCTTTCTGGATGGGTTTTTATTTGCCTATCAACCATGTGCAGAAGAAAGCATTGAAGTCGCTTCAAGAGGGTAAACGGCAGGGGAGAACGAGCCTCCTGCGGAGGTTTCCTCTGCATCTGCTGAAGGCAGGGCAGCAACGTTTGCACTGCCAGCAGCTGCTGCCCGACTGGGTATCAGAGGCTGTGCTGCGAGACGGGAGAGCTGTCAGCAACGGCGCGGTCGGTTAGAATTAAGAGGTCCCATCACCTGGCATAAAACACGGGGATTGTGTCAGGCCAAACTGTAAATCAAAATGCAAAATCCCAGTTACCTTCACTGTAACACAGCGTTATGGAACAAGTGCCACACTCGCTCCTATTGCACTGCCGAGTGGCCATAAGCACATCGGTTACCTTTACAGAAGGAAATGTTAAAGCTTAAGTATAAAACCACTACAAAGGGCTTTTGCAATTTGCAGAGTGAAAACATAGACAGAAAAAAAAGCACTCAGAGCAGTGATTTATCATGTGCAACCTAAAAAACCTAAGCCAGCAGGATCTCCCATCTGCAGAAAATGGATTATTTCATCTCCGATTCTGCCGGTATTATTTAACATACATATTACAATAGTTAATGAAAAGATTGCTGGGTCAGCCTCAGTGCAGAAGTTTGTCTTAACATTTTTCAGCTGGACTCACTCCTGAGAATTCATTCATTACCGAATGCAGACTTTATTGCACCCCATATTTCTGAATGCATAGATGGCGAGGAAACTGCCGCGTCTTTAAACACAAGCGTCAGTCAGTCCTCATTTGCACCTCGATACAAGGGAATGAAAATACATGAACTGGTCACAAGCAGACGTACACGCAGACAAACTTTGTTAGAGCTCATTGACATGGAGAGGTAGGTGCTGAATGAGCGAGGGCATGAATTTAACATGCTGAGCCACTGCCTGGGCTGGCACAGGCATTCTGCAGCCAGGGCACCCTTCTTTGGTGTAGCTCAATCCATTGCCAGAACGTGGTGTAAATCCACAGGACGTGTTGCTTGTATGGCAGGTTTCTGTTTTATTGTCTCACCTGGACACCCACGCTGCTGCTTGCTCAGAGAACCTGAACAGGCTTTTGGTGCCACCGCACTGGTCTGAAGGAGGGGCTTCCCCTTTTTTGTTCTTTCCCCTCTAGTTATGGTGACATGGTGCCCAAGACAATTGCCGGGAAGATATTTGGCTCCATTTGCTCCCTGAGCGGGGTGCTGGTCATTGCTCTGCCCGTTCCGGTCATTGTCTCCAACTTCAGCCGAATTTACCACCAGAACCAGCGGGCCGACAAGAGGAGAGCGCAGAAGGTAAGCCGAAACCCACACCCCAGCACAAGCTGGGTACTGGACATGCTACACATCGTAGGGCCATAAAGGGTGGTTTATAGACCAGGATATCTGATCCAAGCATCCCCCTCCCACCAATATCACCCACTAAAGTATAAAAAATAAATTATCACCACCTGAACATGGACTTGAACCCTGGACTCTCGTTGTCAGAAGCAATACGGCTTTTATTGCTCACTCTGTCACAGACGTGAGAAACAAATACGTACATATAGAGGCACCCTAAGCGCCCCCTAAGTCACTAAAGGGAGCTGTTGATATTTCTGGCTGTCTGGTTCCTGCTGCCTCTCTGCCCTGGAGGTTTGAAGACACACACCCAGAAACACATAGTTATCAGCTACACACACCCCTAACATAGAAAAAATACACTGAGAATACAAAAAAAAAAACAAGCAAACAAAACCCTACAACCTGGAAATGCTAGGGGATTACCGGATATTCTGTTTTTACCAGTATAAACCTACTGATTCACTCAAAGTATGACAGATTATTATAACTCCATTTCAGCCTGCTAAATTACAACAAAACCAGAATCAGGTTTTTACAATAACTGTACGCTAAAGGTTTGGTTTAGTTCTCCCGATGGAATTCTGTCTGCCAGAAATTCAAGACCCAGGGGATCTGCTGGCGAACAGTAGCAGCAAGATGTGCCATTTCTGCTGGGGGCAAGCAGCTGGGTCCTGCCTACTGCTCGCATCTCAGGGAGCTGACAGCAGAGCGCTGAGATACAAGACCTACAAAACCACAACATCTGGCAGGCAAAGCACATAAGCAGAGTAACAGAGAGGCAGAATCGCACAGGAATGAATTACAGGCTCCGTAAATCGGTGCTGGGATTTACATTTATATCTGCATTAGGTTTGGCATTATCACTTAGAAGAGGAAGAAATCCAAACTCCAGATCAGGGCAAAGCCACACTGGGGAGTGTGTTTGGAAGCTTCCATCTCTGCCCTGAGTCCTTTCTGTTGAGGACCACCAGATGTTTCATCACACTGTCTTCTCTCCCTCATGCACAGAGAAATGCTCTGTGAATTTGTAAAGCTGCTTCCTGGGTCGTAGCTTCTGTGCTTCCAGTCTCCAGCTGCGTCAGCCTCCTACCTTTCAGCAGCACTTACATCCACTTTAAATTAAACAAAATCTCTTTCACTGAACAGTGTGCACGCAGACAGCACCCTTTATCGGGATGTTGGCTGCAGAAATGTAACCTGGCAGGTAACAAACAGGACAGCATTACGAGCATTACAACAACCTTTTACTACTTCAGTGTTAACAGCTAATTTAGCTTTGCATCACTGGAAGACAGGTGAACTCTCCATTCCGTCTGTATTTAAAAGTATAAATCCTGAACCTTAGAGAACAACACAACCAGCAACAAAACCTCAGCCCATTAACAACTGATTTCTTCGTACGGTGAACTTACAGGTCAATGCAGTAACTGCTAAGCAGCTATAAGGACAAATGCTCCTCGGCAGTTAGCAACACATTTTGTGTTTTCAAACGTATGAATTTTTATTATATTATATATTATATAATAATATATATAAAAGAAAAACAAACAACAGAAAAGAGACCCCAATTGCTCCCATTCAAAACTCTTAAATATTGCCTAAAAGAAGCGTTTCTAAAAAGAAACATGCACATAGAAGTTCATTAAGGGGCCAGTGCACAACAGCCCAGTTACATAAGTGAAGACTAAGAGAAAGCACTTGTTCTACTGAACCAGTACGTAAATATGCTGAGACACAGAGCTTGCTTTAGAGTACAGCCCAGGCAGATAAATGGGCAAGACAAATAACCAAACAGGACTTGTGCGTAGCCACAGATGACAATACAAAGAAGCTCCAGAGCTGACTCCAGATCAGTGCTTGTGGCTGACGCTGTCCCGGGCAGACAGAATACCAAAGGTTTTTGTTCTGATTCATTTTTTCCTTTATTGTTGGACTGCAGTGCACCTGGTGGCAAGGAAACGTGCCACCGCCACCTTTGATGCCAATATGATTGACTGCAGCTTTTATAAGGTCTGCTGTATTGACACATAGTGTATGATTTCTCCCCATTTGAATTTCTAATTCCCTTGATATTGGATGAATTTCTGGGCTAAGAAAGTTTTCTCAAGTCAAAAGTGTGAGTAATTTGCACATGATCATCACTGCATGAATACTAAGGAGAGCAAGAGAGACAGAAGCACACTGATGACAGTGATGCCGCGATGTCTCTCTGGAGATGGTCAGGATGGGCACAGAGAGGGTCTGTGTTGGAACAAGTCCGTTACCAGCATCACCCTCCAGAGGACTCAGTTTCTTCTTCAGCCATAAGAAAATTTTAGTAATAGAACTCTGTTCCCATCTAATTAAAGATACAAAGACATTTACTTGGCTTTTTCAAGAAGGCTGGAGAAAGCTCTTTGCACCTTCTCAGCCCTTGAATACGCCCACCAACAGCATCTCTGTGAGCAGAGTTAGGAGACACCGCTTGGAAGAAATAACACAGACATCTTCCTAAGGTTCTAGGGTGCTAAATAAATTCTTCTTCTCTTTTAGTTGAGGAGTAAATAATTTTAGGGTGTTATGATGAGTGCTTTAGAACTTCAGTTTCTTCCAAGAATCGTACCTGTTACAACATCAGGTACATTTGAAGAGTAGGTTACGGATCAGGTTTATTATTTTGTTCATAACTCATACTGAGGAAAAGGCATTTAAATAGCATGAGTAAAATACAAGGGGGGTTGTTACCACCAGCACCTATTCTTCTACTAACTGAGGAAAAGTGTTCCTAAAAGAAAGAAAGGGAGGGGGAAAAAAGGGGAGAACAACAAGGAAAGAAAAAATAAAAAAACAACCACCACTGGTGCTTTAATCACCTCAGAGATAAATTATTCCTTGCCAAACCTGCAGTGCAAGAGAATTAATTACAAGAAGATCTGGTAATCTTAATTTATTGTGCTGTGTCATCAAATTTTGTCCTCTGGCACACAGCAAGGACCAGGTCACTCTGAATGGAGGATGAATTGATCATTTCTGACACGGCTCATTTTGGCAAAATTGTTTTTTGGTTGCTCCCCTCCACCCCCGAAAGACTTTTTTTCTTTTTGACTGATGTGCTAAGAATAGACCTTCCTGACATTGAAACGATGCTGTTCTTTACTGAATGTCACAGTCTCTGGGTTTAAAGGAGAACTTGACACTTAAAAGGCTTGACAATTGAACGACTTTGTAATTCACGTATTGCTGGAGTCCCTCTTGCCGCTCAGCCTGCAGTTCAGATGCAACATGAAGAAGCAGACAAGTATCAGAGCTGGCTTGAGCACAGCTCCCACTTTGCAGCCCTAGGAAGGAGGAGCAGAGGCAGCGAGGAGCAGCTGCTGAGCATGCTGCTCCTTTGACAGCAAAACACTTCGTTGTTTACAAGTTAGCCACTGCAAACACGACCCCAAGCCACAATGCTGTTCCCACCTGAGTGAGGTAGTAGAAAAATGCACGGCTGAGGCTGCCAGATAATGTAATAGACACGGCCTTGGAGCTTGGTGCAGCCAGGTCCCAGAAGAGCACGCTGCTCTCCCATGGTTTACATGGACGATCTGCACTCTCCCAGGGAAGAGCCAACCACCCATGTTTAGGATAGGAAAGGTCCACCCAGGACAAATGTTTTTGCATAGCAGCTATCACATAAAACCGCAGCACAGGACTGAAAAGTGCAACGTAGGCTATCAAGGAGTGGATGGCACAGCCTAGGTGGAGCAGAGCAGCGGACGCGTTGCCAGGCGGGTGAATTAAAGCACTCAATCACAGAGCTGCTAACAGCAGGAGACAGCAACGAGGCGGGGAGGGAGAAGCCACATCTTCAGATGGAAGTCGCCGAGAGGAAATAGATGGAGGAAGGTTATTCCAGACCACAAGGACTGCTGGCGAGGTGGCTGCACACAGGCAGCTGCGACTGCGGGCGGACGAAGAGGTAACTATGGAGATGCTGAAAAGGGGCTTAAGCCAAAAGGAAGAGTAAGGACGCAAATATCTTTCTGATTGTTCCATAAGAGGCACGCTAGAAACAGCCTGTTCCAGACCCAGCCGTCACTCCCAGAGGCATGGAAAACAGGACTGCAGTCAGCAGAGCTGCTGGAGAGGGAAGATGGTGACGAAGAGAATGCTTAATGCTGGATTTATGTCATCGTCTTACCCATGAGAAAGGCGGCCCACACACCTGTCAATAACAAGGCCATTATAATAATTGATTTTCTACAGAGCAGGGGAGTCAGCTTTGAAATGTTCTGTTTTTCAGCTGACACCCTAAATTTTGGAGGTGGGTTAGCGAACTTCAAAGCGTGGAACAGAACGGCCAGAAAAAGTGACTCGAGCAGAGCTGAGCTGTCTAAGGAGAGCTCAGCGACAGAACATGACTCAGTTCCCAGCAGGGGATGGGGTTGGGAACTTGAGGAGAGAGAGAAACAATAAGGTTAAAACTGGAGCTGGCTGACATTTAAAAAACATGTTTTTTTCAACCACAATGAATCTGGGTGGAATATGTTTTTGTTGTTGTTGATAGTTAACAGTTTCTGACAGGGAGAAGAGATTTTTTACTTTTATTTTTAAAGAAGAAACTTCAGTTTTTCTGGAGTAGGTACCTCTTCCTCCTCTTTGTCCTGTTTGCCACATTCCATAATACAAATCAGGGAAAAGAAACCAACCAAACAGGGATCCGTCCTCTTCTCCTTCATACCACCCACAAAAGCAAGTGGCATCCTCCACCAGTTCAGCTAGTTCAAAGTCCCTGGCTCCCAAACTACATCAAACTACCAGATGTCTGCAGTCCATCACGTCCCAGTCCTGACCAGGTAGTGCCCGTAGTGCTTAAGAACCTGACCGATCCCCCCCAGAGGGCTCCGTGGCTGCTCCAGGACTGTGGTGCCTCCTCTCCCCACCTGCTGGAAGGCCGGGCTGGGGGCTGTGTCCAGATGGCTCGTTACGTAGCACAGTTAGTAGGATTTGTAGTGGCTGATGTTGCCGGCTTCATCCCAGATGTCTAAATAAATGCTATCTGAAATTGCCTCATCTAGGAGACCTGCGTTCAAAACGTTCTGCCAAAAGCCTTGGGAAGCTCCGTCCCACTTTGGAACAGGCTTCTAGAGATCAGACTCTTTGCTGTTACCTCTGCTAACCAGTTGTTTTGCCACTGTGCCTCAGCAATGCAGAACCAAGTGGGCTGGTGCTGTTCAGCTTCTGTGCAGCTCCCAGTCTGTGTGCTGAACGCCACAGCCTTGTGCCAGTGCACCTCCAACGCGTAGTTATGTCCAGAATAAGCACCATGGATATATCCACTGGGTCAGGAAAAAAACATCGCTTAAATCAGGTAAAAGTGGCAGTAAAGCTTGCTGCTGTAACTGATTGGTACCCTGCCAGTGATTAGCAAGTGAGGAGCAGCATTTGTCCTGATAGATGTGGTGCTGGGAGGGCAGTCCCCTCCCCACGTGTGTCAGACAGGTGGGAAAACCCTGCAGCCTCCTAGCACATCGCCCAAGGGCCTCTGCAGAAATTTTCTGCAACCATTCCCAACCGTCCCACATGGCCCAACGCAAAAAGTCCCAAATCCCATTATTGCACTCCTCCCACTCCACCCCGCAGCCATGGTCTGCAAAGTCTGACTCAGAGCAAGTCTTTGTTGTTTAGAGGTCAGGAAAATCCAATCAAGCAGTACGTGCGGACAACTTCAGCATCGGATCAGGCTCTAAACCTGCACAAGGCAGGCCCTCTCCAGGCACAAACAGGAGCCTGCCACCCTCCTGTCTCCCCACTACAGCCACTGTCGTTGTGACCAACACGGATGTTGCAGCACCGTCACCCTTCCGTGCTCCCCTCTCTGTGATTCAGGTGTTCTCAAGCATAAAACTGGGATAAATCCGCTTCTTTCCTGGCTCAGTGGCTTCTTGTAGAGTTAGTTCACGCACAAGGTTATAAACTGAAACCATCCTGTGGTAATACTGTTTATATGTGGTTTTACATTTCTATCTCTGAGCTGTCACACTGGTGATTCTCTCTGAGCGAGGCAGCGGAGCGGCAGCACGCGGTTCCCTGCCCAGCCATGGGGAAGCAGCGCGGTGAGGGCTGCCAGAGCAGGGAACAGAGAGCGTGCGTGCAGCTTACTGACATTTTTCAAAAAATATATCTTTTTGCGGAAATCACAGTCTGCCTGCAAGTACTCTGCAGGAAGAAAAAGGAGTTCGATTTCCCAGACAAATTGCTCCTGAGGAAATAGTTTTTCTCCTCGTTGTCACAGCCGAGCAGAACTCTTCTGTTTACTATGCAGACCGGTGCCTGGTGGCAATTTGAGCCACCTGTTCTCTGGGTAAGCGCAGCCATTTAGCCCGAACTCAGCACTAACTCCAAACAAATACAATAATAAGGAGCAATTCTACACATTGTCCACCAGCTCCAGCACCCAGCCGCCAGCCAGCCCATTTCTGTCCACATATGAAACATCAGCTTCGTTAGCAACTGAGTCAGGACAATTAGGAGCCATTCTAGCAGGAACGTGCAACGACGCTGGAATGCAAACCAAGGCCAGGGAAGCGAGTAACCATGACAACTCCACAGCTTTCTGCTGACAGCCCAGGGAGCGCTGCAGCACCCGATATAGCACGAGAAGCAGGTTTCTCCCTCAATATTTGCCAAAGCGAGGCATGCAGCCAATGTTTTGTGGCTGTCGTAGAGATGCGAGCTGTGACACACATTTTTCTTTAAGCCTCCACTCATCAAATACGACCAGGGGATGGGGTTCTGACGGGCCTTTCTTTTCCAAAAGCCGGCTGCAAGAGGCTTGTCCCCAGGGACCTCAGAAACAGGAGGAACAACTAAGAGCAGATTCAGTACGAAAGCCAATTGCACTGCACAACTTTATTGTCATCTGATGACTTCGGAGTCATTTTCCTTTGCCAGCCAGCAACACTTCTCTCAATTACTGCTGAGAGCCTGAAGTACGGAGCAGTGACATGGAGCACAGCTCCTGCCCTTACCCAGGCTGGAGCTGCCCAAACTCACGCAAGGAAAGCCTAACACCGGCCACTCCACTTGCTGCCCATGGGTACCTGCGCTTCAGAGCCAAGTGCTCTAATTGCTAATGAGTCAGCAACAAAGCAGGAAAACAGCCCCGCTGCCTCCTCATCCCCTGCTGCTTCATTCCACTGGGAGCTGTACAGGTTTAGGTAGTTCTCCCAAGTTTCATACGAAGGTTTGTGATTGTTTTTCTCCTCCTGTTTTCTCTGTCTTCCCATGGAAGGTGTGAGAAGCACTACATGAAGTGATGGCCTCCATTTTTTGTAGCTAATCACAAGCCTCCACACCATTAATTACTGTTCATATATCAGGCCTAGTAAATTGGCATCTGACACTAGATTAAATTCTGTTAATTTCTCCATCCCCTGAATAGTTTATAGCTATTAATTAGGGGTGTGAGCTGTGTGAAGGATGTTATAACAAGTGAGATCTGGAGACAGACAGACAAATCCCAGGCAGATATTCATCATACTTTGCTTTCTCTGAAACCAAGAACCTCTATAACAACAGAGAACAGCAAGCTCTCCATCAATGATGCAGGAAAACATGAGGCTTTTTTCTTGAGAAGATGCTTATTAATGTTTCTAAACAAATTCCAACACCCTAGCTTAAACCCCATGACATTTCACTTCCAACTCTAATGAACTATAACATATTCCCAGAACACTGCAACTGCACCTCTTTGACCATGCATCCCTGGAGTGACTTTAACTCGAGCTCCGAGATCTATTATAGTGGTAAGAAGACAAAAGCATATGCAGTGTTGTTGTTTGTGCGTGTTTTTTTTTGTTTTTGTTTTTCTTTTCAATTACCATATTAATAGGAAAGCTTAAGAAGTGAAGGGAGCTAACTTTGTCAACTGGACTAGCAGTTCTTACAGAGATCAGGGTCTGAATACAACCCTCACTGGGTAGATGGCTGGGTAGCTGGGGAAAAACAAGAGAAATATGCAGGGCATCTATAGAGGATGGAAATAGGAAATGACCTTGCAAAAAGCTTACTTTTTAAGTGTCAAGCAAAGGAATAAAGTGAGAATTATCAAACTCCAGGAAAAATGAAGCTTATTCTGTTCTTTGCAGTAGAATGAATAAGCAGCAAACACCAGAAAGGGAATGGTCTACGTAAAAAGAAAACGTCAATACAATGGCAACTGAGTAAAGCTGGAGATAAATACATGCAGGCAAGAAATCAGAAGCTATTTTCTAAACAGAAGAATGAGGTTCTAAAGTAGATGCCCAACAGGAGTATGAGCTTCACTAATTTTAAGCCAGAGCTTGTTAGGTTTGCAGCAGGTGAGAACTGGCTTCGGTGCTCCAGAGACTTCCTGACAGTCTTGCATTTCCCAATTTGAGTTTTGTGTATTATGACTCTTTTCAAAGTTCTGTTTCATCAGCGAGGATATCTATGACTAGTAGAGAAGTTGAGATCCATTAAACTCCATATTCTGTGCATTGTTCTATAAATAGATTGAACATCATGTTCTTCAGTGTTGGAAAAGATTAAACGATATAGTGCATTTGAAATGATGTTCTGTTGCTTTAATGGTGCCAAGGGTAAGGTACGATTAAAAGGAGAGCCACAGAGGAGGGGAGGGGAATCTTTCATCTCTGGAAAGTAATGAAGAGGCCCAAAATAAGATCAAGGTCTGACTCTAAGTGGTTCTATCAAATTATATAGGAATATAATGAGTTCTACACAGTCTAATTTTCATATGCAGCTCTACAATATCTCCCCCAAAGCAAAAGCAACAGAATATTTAAACTTGGCTCAAAAGCTGCTTAATGTAAAGAATTGAGAGGAAGGGAAGTCCAAATGCGCATACTTCGTTTCTCAGAAAGGTTAAAATGACAGAAAGATGATCTGCAGAAACTGACTTTTCTAATTCTGCTGTAACTCCATCGCCTATTGCAATAGCCAGATGGAGCCAGGGTTAGCAGAATAACAACCAGTACTTATTATATGGGCCATTTGCTTTTTAAACAGCTATTATTTCGCTCACTGTTCAAACGCATGTAATAACCCCGAGTCCTAATTTGGCAGTCCAGCCTGTTTCCAAGCTTTGTTAAAGATGGCATATCAGCTTCTCGGAGCCATAAGTAGGACAGATGAGTGTCGCATGATTATATTGAGGAAAGCACTCCACAAGCAGTAGATTCATTTAATTTCTTGTCTGCTCTAGACAGTATTTTTTTTATTATTTTTTTATTTTTTAAAAGAAGAATTTTCTGTTTTCTGCTTGCAAAGGAAGACTACCCCAACAGACCAGGGGAGCTAAGCTGTTTTCCACCAGATGAAGATTGAATTCATCCCTTTTCTAAGTTATACATGTGTATTGAATTACCACTCAGGAGTACAAATTGAAGTCTTTGCTGAATTCTTTTTTTTTTGACTCTAATTTTATTATAAAATTCAAAGACAAGATCATTTCAAGTGCAAACTCAAACTAGCATCCGATGCAGACAAATGCACGAAGAAGGAGAAAAAGAAGAGCATTTACTGAATGGCTCTGATATTGTACCCTAGAAATAAAAATCAGATCAAAAGTATTCCGTTGATTACTTTTGAGAGAAGCTTCACGTCAGCAGTAAAAGACCAGTGGTGTACACGTACTGCACCCCTGGACTCAATGCAGCAGTCACCAACAGGACTGCTCAGATTCAAACTAATTGCTTGGGAGATAAAATGTGAGGCACTATTAAATATCCAATGTAGCTGCATTTTCTGCCAGAAATGCTCTTCATGTGGTTTTAGCAGATAAAGTTGGGTAGGAGGAATAATGCTAATAACAGCTCCAGCCCAAAGAGGGAGCAGGAGGGGGCACAGGACCCGCACATCCAGTACCTGACATACACGTGCTCCAGCCCATCTCCTTGAGCAAAGGCACAGAAGATCTGGGAAGCTGAAGATGTCTGGCAAATATGAAATTATGTCATAGATTGTAACTTAATAGTTTATGATACCACATAAATCAAGAGCGAACATTATCTCCATAAGAACTAGATGAAAATCATTAATAAATAATAATTAGCTGTTTCCTGGGCCTGCCATCTGGTAAGCATTTTTCCTAGCCTGCAACTCCTGCTTCTTTCCCTTCTCCAACGCAGCTGAACAGTGAAGGCATGCTATTCTATTTCTCCTTTGCCAGCCCCTTTGGATAATGCAGGTACCCAGGATGCTGTCGGCCCCTTACATCATCCTCACCACCTATCTCAGCACTCTACACGTGCAGGGCTCCGCTGCCATTCTGCTTATTCAGTCTCCAGTTTCTTAAAAAGCAGCAAGGAGCCAGAAGTTATTGAGCCCTGCCTTCCACCCTGCTCTCAGAAACACGTGGGCACTAAGATAACCAAATTAATCATTCCAACCTGTAAGTGGCTGTCATTAGTATTATTATTTTCATCATATAAATTATCTTCCAGATTAGGTCATATGCATTTTGAGATCCTGTGGTTTCCTAGCAACTCCTCTTACCACTCCACATGCAGACACAGTGTGCCGTTTTCTTTCCTTTTTTAGACTCTCTGTGCAGGGGTTATATTCAGTAACAGTGATCTCAGGCCTGGCCCTAATGACCTTTAGTCTGCCACATTTGTGGGACGAGATGCAGAAGACAGCTATCCCCTCCAAAGACATTTGCTGCAGATGGTCAAAAACCCATGGTCCTGCACTTGGCTTTCTCCTGTCCTGCAAAGCAGAAGTACTGAGGCATGCAAACAGAGCTGAAATAACAAAAGCATCCCCACAAGCGTTACAAACTGGCAGAAACCTCCACTGCAATGCCAGGGGAGAGCTGCTGTGCTGCTCTCAGGTGTGATTAAAGTACTGCATCCTGCAGAAACACAAAACACCTACCTAGACATCTTGTGAAGCTCACACAACTTGATAGACGTGCTTTCTAAATAATGCACATTTACACATAAACATATTTTTACATAAAAACCGTGAACCATAGCTTTAGAGTTGTTTCTAGTCCAACTTGGGAAATTATCTTGAGGGCCAAACCAATTTTAGGCACCTATTTTAATTAACTTCTCTAGCTGACTTAATCAAGATATCTACCAAATTTAATCATGATGGGGGCACAGAGTTAGGTGATGTGACTATCCTAGACAGCCTTTTGTGTAAGGAAAATAGGATTAATTTCTGCCCTGCCCCACTGACATTTTTTAAAATAACAACGTCTGTTCTAAACTACAAAAGCTATGGGGTTTAATTATTAAGATAGCTAGTGGCCCTGTTTCAAAAGAGAAAAGAGAACAGACCTCAGAAACGAACCATCTCCAGTCCATGTGGAGTACAGCTATTAATATTTGATCTCCTGCTAGCCTGAAGGCAAAGGGAATAATGTTCATTACAAGAGCCTAAGACTGAATCCACTTTAACAATTGACTGAACCGACGATGATAGCAACTGAACTTTTCCTGCTGTATGTGAGGTGGGTAGGTTGAGGGACTCACACACTTCCTGCAGCAAAAGGAGCTGATGTTCTGTCAGGCACAGAAAGGAAAAGGAAGGAAAAAGTCTTCTGTGGTTGCCAGAGCCTCACTGTAAAGACCATCACTGGATCCACCATCCAGCCCTGATTACAGAAGAGAGAAGATCATTGTGGATAGCAACAGACACACATGACAATGTAACTAACAGGGAGAAAGTACCACGTAATTAAGAAAAGGACCAGTCTTTGACACCTTATTCCCACTCCCTCCCCTAAGTCATCTGCAGGTTCACTCAGGAGTTACACCAGTGTCAGTAAACATCATGGAGCACAGGCTGAGACTTGGCTGTCACCTGCAACTCCTAGCTTCTAGTCTGATTTTTTTTTGCTCTGGGTTCCAGTCTGAGACCAGTCCCTATTTAGGTCCTAGAGCAAGAGAAGTTTGCAAAGACCTCAGAAAAAATGAAGATCAAATTTCATATTCTTGTTGCATCTTCAGTATAGAGTAATTTTCATCAGATTTCACGCTCATATACTTGGAGTATTAACATTAAAATGGGACAATGAAATCTAGGTGAAATCTAGAAAAGAAATTCAATTTTGGATGCCCCCATTTTGGGGTGCCAAAAAGCATGTCTATTTTTCAGGCTGTTCATAGTCTGTGACTCCTAATTAAGGCTGCAAAGCACCATCCTGTGCGTGTTGTTTTCTAAGAAATTGCCTGTTTAAGCGGAAGCTCTTTAAGGTTAAACAAATCTTTCAAATATTGAGGGCCAGAGTCACTCATGCATGTGCAGTAATAGAGCTCCTAGAATTATTACACTCTCTGGACCCACTGCAGATATTTGCCTCTTGGCTTTACTGTTCATACAGTGTATACCCATTAGCACCTCTAATTAGAAAGGAAAATCACGAGTTCCATGTTATTTAAAAGATTATGCAGCATTTTAAAATACAGCACAATGTAATTATTTTTAATAGCCACAGCTATTTCATGTATTTACTTTTAATGGTGTTTGAGTCATAAATTAACAGGAGAAAAGAAAAAGGCAAATCAGCACTTGACAGAGAAGCAGGCAACATTTGAAAAGACTAACTGGAAAGCTAAAAAACCTGTGTGATCAAAAGAGAAGAGGGCCTTATTAGTTTTTCTTGCTTGCTTTGTTCCAGGCTGCTTTTTATCATTTAACTTGTTCCTCTACATGTCAAGAAGGTCAGGGATAAATAAAAATGAGAAGAGTGTTGATGCAGAATGACTTCTGTCATTCTCCACAGAGATGCATGTTTCGGGACAAACAGTCCTATGTTGTCAGACACCACAGCTAACGAACTAACGTCGCCAGCGCAGAGGACAAAAGGAACACATAAGGTGCCTTTGTTTACCTCAGGATGAGGAACGTAGACTTTTCATTAGTGTTTCCTAATGAACCAAGGATCTTTGCTACTTGACTGGTAAGTGAGCACGTTACCAAACATCTCCCAGCTCCGCTCCCTCAGAACGCCTCTCAGCAGCATCTCCACCACCACCGGGTACCAGGTGTCAGTGTGTTTGCTGCAGGAACTTGTTTCTTATCTCTGGAAAGACCACTAACACTGTGTCAGCTGTGTTCTTCAGATCTATGTGCTCATCTGGGCCCTGGAGACAGCCCTGTGCTTGCTGTTCTCTCCAGCAGCCTTGTCCTGCCCACACACCCCCTGCATTTCATCCCCGGGTTTTTTCAGGTACAGTGAGATCCTGACATTGCCTTTGTCCTGGTACAGACAGCACAGGCCTGACCGCTTGGTGTGCCAAAGTATAAATCCAGCTTATTTGTCTCCTTCACAGAAAGCCCGGCTCGCGAGGATTCGAGTGGCCAAAACGGGCAGCTCCAACGCCTACCTGCACAGCAAGCGCAACGGCCTCCTGAACGAAGCCCTCGAGCTGACGGTGAGTGCAGACAAAACGCCTCCATCTGTGAGTTTGGGCAGCTCCCTGCTCCCACCCATCCCTGGGCTCCTTCCCCTTCCCTCCCCATTGCCACCCGCATCGCTGGCCCTGCGGCACAGCAGCCTCCCTGGAGGGCTGTACCTGCACTACTGCGTGTGCTGAGTCCAGCTGCAGGACTGAAGCAGGGGAAAAAATACTTCCTTGGGCTCCTTCTTGAGCCGGGAAAGGATCTGGCCTTCCAGCAGAGGCCAGGTTCACAGCTTGTTCAAACCTCAGTGTGATGAAGCTGTGGGAGCTGCGCCGCTTTGGACCACCCAGCGTCTGCCTGGGCTATAAATATCCGCAGTCGTTCAACATATAGTTATTTATTTTTAGAAGTCTCTCCCTAACATGGACTATCTGCCTAACAGGACAGGAAAATATTCCCTAGCTCCTGTTTCAGACAGTTTGGTGGTGGGTTTATTTTTAATAGAAAGGCATCTGGAGGCTAATATTAGCTATTCACGAGAAGAAGAAATGGAAGCGCGTCAGATTGCTCAGCAGAATCAGTGAAAACGAGAGCAGGTTATTACTTTAAGCCTGATCAACACCAGAGCAGGTATTAGCACATTTCATGGATTCCATTTCAAATAAAGCAGCCTTTCGTGCAGGTGGGGAGCAAAGAATGATACGAAGAATGCCTAATTGAGCCACCAGACCCGCCTTGCACTTGTTCGTGCATCCCTACTTGGGGCTCTAATCCTTCAAATGTCTATTTTCCCTGGCATACATCCCTGCCAGGATGTTTGCATTTGTAAAATCAAAGCTGAAAACCCCTTTCAAGCTCATGGTGTTACAAGCTGCTCGCTAGGACCCAAGCCCATTCCTACCCAAGATCAGCAGGTCCAGCACCCAGAAGCAGGGTGTGCATCACCTGGTTTTACAGCTAGGATGTTTCTCAGTGCAGACCTAGATAAGGGAGTCTGGTCTTTTGTAACTGGAGTAGCTTTCAAACATACTTTATGTGAAATATGGATTGGGAAGGCAGGATGCCTGGATCAGTTTCTGTGCTCCCCTCCAAAACAAGTTTGATCATCTACACAAATAACTACACAAATAATGTCCCTGCTCAACAAATGGCAGCGACACTTGGAAAATCTGTGGTTCTTGAACCACATGCTGCTCTTCAGCAGCTCGAGAAAAGTTTCTATAGCAAGAAAATATTGAGACCATGAAGACTGGTCACAGGTAGTCCAGAGATTAATCCCCACCAAGGAAAGGCTCAGGAGTGGGACACCACCACAGCTGAGTCTACTGTGTCGTTACTCAGGAACAGTCCAAAAATTGGCTAATTTAGACTTTTGCTTTAAATTTCTATAAAAAGAAAAAAAGAAGCCAGAGGAGCTTAGCATGGACACAGTTTTCACTTGATCTTCCAGCCTGTCATCCCGACATGAATCTCCTCACATCTCTCATCAACCAAAACTCCCTGCCAAGAGCGCTCACAGGAGAGCAGCTGACACACCAATGCTTAAATCCAAAATGTACGAGGTTGAGAGAAATATTTGGCTGAATGGGTTCATTTTCTGGCACCTGCCCAAAAAATAATTGGAAGAAGGGTCTTTTTGTTGGCTAGCAAGCTGTTGCACACACAGAAAAGATAACAAAAACATTTCTGAAGAGTCTCTAAAGGATTTCTCCTACCCGTTAAAAAGTTAGATATAGATTAGTGCCTAGAGCAGGCCTTCCCAAGCTTTCCTGGGTGCAAATTGCTTTATGGTGGGCCTACAGCTCTAAACGTTAACACAACTTCCCCACAGCCCAGTAAGATCCATGAACTCTGCTTGGGAAAGCACCAAATGTTATATACATTTTTATCATTACACAGTAAGAAAATATCCCCACCCCACGGAACTTCCAGATGAAACAGCCAAAAGCAAAGGCGAAGGGGAAGGCAGGCAGAACTACCATCTGCCTGTGCCACACAGGAATATCATGGACTAGAACAAGACACCTGCCAAAGCCATGGCTGGTATCTGCACCACTGCCAGGAAATGATCTGTGGCTACCCTAGCTCCTGAATCAAGAACCAAGACATCTCTCCACCCAGGGACAGGGACAATAAATCACTACAGATCTGCAGGGCACCCTTTGTCAGAAAGGTATACACGACCACTTAAATTCCACAAGGCAAGATTCTGTGTCCTTTCATTTTATGGCAGCAGAACAAACTATTCTTAAGAGAGTACAAGATGTGAATGACAGCACAGTCTAGCCAGCCAAATTTTTAGGCTGGAAAAAAAAAAGTGAAGGAAGGAATGCGACTTGTACAGTCGCTATAGTAGGGACAAAAGTATTATCCACATACTGTGTACATCCCTCAGTCAAATTAGTATCAAACTGCTTCATTGGTCAGGTGCACATCCCGTTTTGAT
The DNA here is from genome assembly GCF_009819795.1 of Aythya fuligula. Classification (NCBI taxonomy): domain Eukaryota; kingdom Metazoa; phylum Chordata; class Aves; order Anseriformes; family Anatidae; genus Aythya; species Aythya fuligula. The sequence goes on along the minus strand of NC_045583.1, from coordinate 1,702,951 downwards.
ACCTTGCCCAGGACTCATGCTAACTTGAACGGACTTCACGTGGCCAGATTGCCATTGGGCTTCTTTGGTACCCAGCAGCAATTCCAAGTGCAATTATGATGTGGCCATGATGAGATATTATCACTTTCATCATTAGCAATCACACAGTACTGTGATCAATGTATAATTGTTTTACAAGCATCCAGCAGATTGCCCATCAGTCTGACACCCTGAGGGCTTAACTGAGGGGGGAAAAAAAAAAAAAAAAAAATCTGCTGCAGAACATCCCCCAGCTCCGACGCTGCAGTCACACTAATAAACAGGGAGAGAAGGGCTGCTCAAGATTCCGGAACATGTGCCAGAATTTCCTTTCATTAGCACCAGAACGAACACACTAACGGCGTCTTTCGAGGGAACAGCATGTCTTCAGCCTGTAGCCCTGCAGCAGAGTAAAGAACACATGAAGGAAAGGATTGATCCAAGGACAGCAGCAGGAAGAAGTTCTGTTCCTAGCAAGAACACAGACTTTAGAGACGTGGATTTGTAGCATTTTGCATTTGCCATCTACACACCAAGTACTCAGAGCTTTTTCTTCTCATTTAGAGAGCTTTTTAGTGGGCTTTATGTCACAAGCACTCAAGAGATGGTGAGCTTCTTCCCATGGCAGCAGCCTACATATCCTCTTAGTGGTAATCTCCTTGTACAGCTAGCCGAAATTCCCTTTTAGCTAAAATACTAGGCAGCGTATATCCTAGGAACAGTAGGTTGTGAGGTCCTGTCCCTTTTCACAAGCAGAATCTGCTTAGCCATAGATAAGCATTATAGCCATTCTCACGGCGAGGGACAGTCTAACCACTGAACCAGCTCGTCTCAGTTCACCAACGTCCAATTTTGTGCGCTGAAGCACTAAGTAGAGGACACCTCTGTAGTGGAAACATTTTGGACTTCAGAACCAATGCCACAGTGTGTTTAAGTCTCCCTCGAAGCAACCAACAGCTCAGCAAACGCCTTCCAAGAACAAACTGAATGGGAGCTGGCATCAAACCCTGCAAAACTGGCACCCAGCTCAAACAGCAAGCCAGCCCCCATCCTCCCCCCACCATTTCTTTCCTTACAGCCAGACTTTCTAATGAAGACACAGATTTTGTTTGCCTGCAGTAACACAGGTACCACTAATGCAATCTCTGTAGCTACACAGTCCTCAGCAGCACTATCAAAATGCTAATCGTTTGTGCAGCGTTGGTACTCTCCCGTTCAAGGTGCAGTGCCTGCAGATCTCTCTTAATTTGCATGCTAGGATGTTCTGAAAGGCTGCATGCCTTCTTGTTCTGAAAACACCTATCTGGCTGAAGAAAAAAGGTGAAAAGATAAGGAAGGAATCATACTCACTGATGCTACACTTTATTCCTGGTCACTGCCATCCCTTGATCCATTTCCATCAGTGGCAACATTTGCCTTGTAATGGAAGGCAGAGAAAGAGACTGAATCGTGCTGCCAAAATGTGACATTTGGCTTCGGTCTTCTGCCAGAAGTAGGGAAGCTTTGTCTCTGTCTCAAGCAAATCCTCTCATAAAGATACTTTTTGCAATATCTGTTCTTCCTCCCTCCTTTTCCAGAGCATTTTAGTGCAGTCTTATATTTGCTTTAAGGCTTGCAGGGACCTCCTTGGGAAATATTCCAACACAGACTTCACCAGAGTCAGTGATCTCAGTGGGGTAGAAACAGGATCTGCTTGCTGTGTTAGTTCACCAGGAGGATTGTTAAAAAGAAGAATGGAACTGATTATTTTTTTTAGGCTACTCTTAAAAATACCTCTGGGAATGCTCAACCTTCCAAAACAAAAGCAACAAAAAATCCATAACCTGCTTAAGAAGCATTCCCACAGGAATCTATTAATTCTGCGTACAGAAAGTCAGCTTTCTAAGTGTACCAATTCAGCGATGTTTTGGCATCTGTCAGAGACAGAGTTATGCCTTAAGGATTGCAGAGCCATCCAGGAAGTGGCACATTTGCAGTGAATCATTGTGCCACATGGGTGTATCTAAAAGCAACGCCTTAAGCACAGCTGAATTTGACCCCCTTTAGAGCAACAAACAAAGTCTTGGCACTTCTGCCAAGAGGTTCTGCTGCGTCTCCCATCCCACCCACTTTCTGTCCTGACCAGTCAGATCCTGCTGGTTTGTGGCTAAGCAGAGACTCAAGCCATGCGCACCCAGTTTTGACTTTCAGATTTAGGCATTACAGAAGACACCAGGCACCCCTTACTAGGGAGCACAGGGAAACATTGCACAACGCCTAATTGCCATTTTAATGCATGTAATTGTCTTTGGAAATGCTAGCCACCAAAGACATGCACAGATTAATGTGTCACGGAACTGCAATGAATTTTAAGATCAAGGACCTTAAACAGGAGCAGTGAAAAAACATCCTAAACAACCCAGATTTTAAACCTCCCACGGCGGAACAGAGAGAGTGAGAAAAATAATTCCGACTCTTAAATATCCCAGAAACTCTCTAAACAACCTCTATTACTGCTTTTCCTTCCATTTCTGAGGTGTATCTGATCACCAGATCACAGCGTAAGTGACAGATGCTGCAGTTTGGGGAATGCAAGCACCTGAGTCACTGATGCAGCGCGGAGATCAGAAGCACAGAGCACTGCATTCCCTCCCCCTGCTCAGGGTGACTAAGGTGGCCTATCGCTACCCTGATGAGTGCTCAGTGCCAGGCTTTCTGCATGAGCTAAATAAATAAACCAACAGGAGTGCCCCAATAAGTCTTGCTGACTCCTCAAATCGCTATGCCAAAAGCAGCTTTATCCCACCCAGCTCTTCCCACACCTACCTAGGAGGGACCACTCCTTTTAACATGTTTTTGACATAAATACTCTCACTTGTACCCAATCCCTTCCCCAAAGATACTATCTGCCTGTTTGACTCTGAACACACCCCGCTCTCTGGATTAGCTAAGAAATTTGTTAGCCACATTTAAGCCGTTTGAACACGCAGGGAAATGGGGGAAAGCCAGTCCCTCACTGCACAACCAGTCAAATATCTGGATCAGAAGCTCTTTGGGCAGGCTTGCCTTGTTTGGATTTTGTGCTAGGTGATGCACAGGGGGTTCCCTCTCAGTTTTCTGCGCTCCTGGGCACCGTGTTAATGAGACATCAAACACAGGACCCCATTCTACAGAGAGAAAGCCCCAGCTCAATGAGAACCTAATGGAGACGGACCCTCCTCCTAGGGAACTGCTGCTGTGTTTCACATAGACATAAACCCTTTACCACTGCTGTGTGGAGAACAGTTGGCCACGTTCACATAGAGAAGAGACAGACCTAGGAGTCCTGCCTCCAGGAGCAGCATTACAAAGTCTGACACACGAAGCCCACGTTCACACTTTCTGACCTGGCGCTGAGCTGTGCCTCGGGAGGTCCCAGCACAACACACGCCAGTGCCAGCAGCTCAGCAGAACTAAGGCAGCACATGCTTTGTCTCCTGAGAGACAGCAGAGTTCAAGGCACATCTGTTGGCATTCAAAGGTCGCGACAAGTTTAAAAGTCTTAACAGCTTTAGGAAAAATAAAACAGCAGAGGTTTTTTTTTATTTACCTTCTGGTTCCAGAGCCTTTCCACCACACAACAGCAGTGTTTCCTCCACAGCTACAAAATGGCTAGAAACACACTGGTTTTGAATCAAAGCTCGTTTTCGCACCTGAGTTTACTAGCCAAATCATTAAGGAAATAAAAAAAAAGAGGATTTACTCTCATGAGATTCATGAGAAAAACCTGAGAGATGACAATGCTGAAATTATCATCTTTATCCCTGTGAAAGCTGGTGGTTGTTTGTTTTCATGGTTTTACACCTGGTTTGGGTTTTTTGTTCCTCCCTCCCCTTTTTCTGACTCTAGGGATCCACCGAAGATGAACAGCATATGACTAAAGGCACCTCCTTAATTGAAAGCCAACATCACCACCTGCTGCACTGCCTGGAAAAAACAACCGTAAGTAGCAACACAACCCTTTCTACATCTTACTAAGTCTTTGTGCCTGTCCCAGGCTTCGTGAGGACAAGTTGTGCACACAGTATGCTCTGAACTGCCACTTGGGTGGGCACACATCCCAGGTGGACCTCCAAGCTGTGCCAGGTCAGACTGACACCCCCGTTCCCCCAGAATACCCTGCAATGGAATAAATGTATTTCAATTTCATCGAGTCTTTTTAAAAAAGAAAATTTAAAAAATCACTGTACAAAGGGATAGGGGTGTGATCGTCTGCTACTCCAGTCACTTACACCAGTACAGAGTCAATAGCAGGTTGCTCAGTTCACTGGAATACAAATAACTTTTCAGCAAGGGGTTAGGGAGATCCTATAGACCAGCTGCATACTGAGTTTAAGTTTTTCAGTGCTTCTGAAAGAGAAACAAACTGCGTTTGTCTTGTGCTGTCAGTCCCACTTTGTATGTACTCGTTGCTTGTGCCACTCAGTACCACTGGACACTTCTGCTGTCTTAAGAGGAAGAAGCTGCTATCAGCGAGTACAAACCCCAACTTGGTCTGTGCCAACCGGGGACCAGGCTGGAAAAATCAACCTTTAGCCCTTTTTATGGAGCAGAGCAGATGAACTCTCTTAGTGGGTTTAAAGGTTGCACGTATCTTTTCTGGTCGAAAGACACGGTAATTTATCTCAGAGCCAGCCAAGCAGTTTCTCTGACAATGACTTTTCTGTTTGTGTCGTGCAAGGTGTTGGTGTAAGAATTTTATTTTTTCGTTATTAAGTTACTCTGTACACAGAAGTCTCTTGGAACATTTCAGATATTTATCTGATACGTATGTTTTACTTCCAGGTTTATATAAAAGGTTATGCAGTAAAGGAACATATTATCTATACCATGATTCATTCTAGAAAGAATGAAGAGAGGTTAACATTTGAAATATTCATGACTTTTTCTATCTGCATCCATCATCAAATGTACTTTTGATTTCTGACTTGCAAGAGCTTTCTTTTAGACAAATCACCTTCACTTCCATAGTTTGGCTTATGCTGGAATAACATCACTTAGGCTTCAGCGATACACTGGAAGAAGAAGACTGGTTAATTACAGTGACCTGTGAGCACAGCTGCTTTATCACAATGAGCTAAGAAGGTCACCTTTCTAAGGACAGTGAACTGATTCTTCCTGTATCAATGACTATTGAATCCATTTTATAAGACTCATCTTGCCTTTGTCTCTAGCAGTTTTGGATGTTACATAACAAGCAGATATTTCACAATCTGACTCTTCGGTTTAGAACTTCATGCTTAAAAGCTTTACTGCCGTGACCCATATTTCACATGAATACTTCCATTTGAAAACTTTACCAAACTGGCTGAGGCAAACAAAAGCTGGCAGCCCTGCCTCCAGGGTCTGCTCTTGTAAGGCCCCAACCTTGTAAAAGCTGATAGGTGCTTTGACCTCCACACTGTGGGCATCTCTGGGAGCCACGTGAGTCACTCCATTACCAACAGGCCAGCTAGGGTGCTGGAAGTAACAAAGCCAGTCCTAATTTGTGGATGTATTGGCTTGCCACATTAACAAAGCCACGCTGCCTCCAGCACGCAACCCTGCTCAGTGAATCTCAGTGGCTGAAAACGTTTCAAACATTGCTTTTTTCAGCAACGGCTGGCAATAACAATGATACTCGGAATTGAATGAAAACCTAGAGGGAGAATCTGCACCGTATTTAATGCTTTTTCCCCCACATATTTCAGCCAGTTATAACCATGGATTTTTTTATTAAATCACACAGCTAGGTTGGATTCTGGTCTCAAGTTACCAATCCAAATTGTTCAATCAGCCTGTGCTGTAATTCTAAAGCTTCAAATAAACTCATAAAATACTATGCGGCATTTCTCCCCCAAAAACCTTAGATTGTAAAAAAAAAAGAATTTTTAAACACTGCAGAGTCATTTTGTGATGAAGTTGCAGGAATGGAATGAGGAATGTACCATGGCTGCACACTTGTTTCAATGGGCAATTCACCTTTCCTCAAACTAGGCAGAAAGATTCGAAAAGTGCCTTTATTTATTGCCACGGTACCTGCAGTCGCCACGAGCATACAGTCTTATAATTGAATGGCTGTGAATGGCTCAGAAATCTGGTGTATAAAATGACAAAGTGACTCTAAAGTACGTGTGGCTGCCATAATAAAGGCTACTTTGTCATATTAACACAACAGATGGAGTTTGTTCAAAGAAGAGGAGCTCTTCCACTCCTCCTGACTCCCGCATTGAATATGGACATTCACATGCCACACTTTCTCCAAATGCTGAGTGCGTTGAATCCAGTCCTTCAACCCAAACCTTTCCTCTATGTTCTCACAGACCATAACCAAAACTCATATCCATTGGTGACCCAATGGCAATGCAATTCCAATTCATTACTTGTGAATCAGCAGCCGAAACTTTGTTTTCCTTTGCCTGTGGCTCTCAAAAGATCAAAGCAATAAAGTTGTAACCAGCCTTGTTCTATTTTCAAGAAAAAGCTCAAGGGTGAGAAGGAACGAACAAACGGGTCTGATTCAAGCAAGGTTTGGAAAAGAGAAGGTCTGGTTGCCCATTCAAACTTGAGTGAGCCGGCCGGAATGCTGAGACAAGAGATGCAATGCTGGGACTAAATTTCTGAATGCCGGAATGGACAATCAATTGTGTTTTTATCTTTTGTTGGCATGTTGTCCGTAGGGATTGTCCTATCTTGTGGATGATCCCCTGTTATCTGTACGAACTTCCACCATCAAGGTATTTCCTTTTTAATTCAATTTGCTTTCTCTATGATCTCTGTGATGTGTCTGGAGAGTGTTTGCTTCCTTTCTCGTTCCTGGTCTTGTCCTTGGGAGTTTGTGCACGTGCCTCTTTTTGCTACCCAGTGCTCATTTCCTTTGAGAGTTGTGAGTTGTTCCAGTGAAAACTGATGGCTGCCTTCACCATAGTTGCTTTTGTTTCGCATCCTTTCTGATGCTGACAGGGGCTGGATAAGTATGTACACTAGAATTATTTGGGTGTTCACGTATGTGCGTAAGAGTTCTTTCTTTCAGGATTTCTTGTTCCTTAGCACAAAAACTCCTTACAGCTTTCTGAATTTCCTTCCCCTACCTGCTTCCCACTCTCAGCTGCCACGTTTATTTCCGTTCAGTTAATAGAAGCTCCCAGTGAAATGCAGGTATGTTCTGCACCCAATAGCCAGTACAAGCAACATCCTGCAAGTCCATTAAAGGTCCAGATGGTCCTCCAAACACAACACAACCCTGTCCCCAGGAACAAATAGAAAAGTTCCTGAAACTCCTCCTCTCTGGGGTTTAGTAACCATGCGGCATTGCAGAGACTTTGAAGCCACTTCCAGAATTCAGACACAAAAATGAGAGGAAAATCAGACACTATATTAACCAGCTCCAGCTATGTAAATAGAGCAGTATTAACAGACTATACCATGCTTCTGTCACTGCAACAGTTTCTCTTATTCCCCTATGGATGTGGGACAGCAAAATCTCCTGATTGCAGAGAGCAGAAGGGCAGAGTGACTTTTTAAGATCTGCCTAGTACAAATATTTTCAGGCACAAAGCATCTTACACAGACGAGGTACTGACACAGCCCACCAGCCTAGCATGAGGTGGTGCTGAAAACAACCTGCTGCTGGGTCACGGCCGGTACTGCTACCAGGGAGTAACGGCGCTCTTCTTTTCCCTGCCAGAACCACGAGTTCATTGATGAGCAGCTGTTCGAGCAGAACTGCATGGAGAGCTCGATGCAGAACTACCCGTCTTCTCGGAGCCCCTCCTTGTCGAGTCACCACGGGTTGACCACCTCTTGCTGTTCTCGCCGTAACAAGAAGACCACTCACCTTCCCAACTCCAGTGTGCCAGCCACTCGCCTCCGTAGCATGCAGGAGCTCAGCACCATCCACATCCAGTGCAGCGAGCAGCCCTCACTCACAACCAGGTACAGTAAGTAGGCTCTCGCTGCTAACTACTGCATGCAAAGCCCTGCAGTACGTCATCCAACTCAATGTTTGATGCAGCTTCTTAGAGGTCTATTTGGCAGCAAAAGAGAAGGGTCTAGAGCTCAGAGCATCGTTGTTTTCCTCCCTCTAATGACAACCCGAGGAAAGTTGCTCCTAGCTGTTCTCTGTAACTGTTCTGGGGGAGAACCAGGTGAAAGCTCGACTCTAGTGCAGCTCTTCTCTGACCAGACAGGACACAGAAAAAGGATATAGCCCAGATATAGCCCAGATAGCCCAGTGCTTCCAAGCCCTTAATGGGAGCAGGCAGCGACAGCCAGCTGATCACAGGCTGCCAGACAAAGCTGGCAGAGAGCTGTACACACCGCCCTGGTCCACCGGTGACACTCAGCTCACTGTTTTTTATTATACAAGTCTGAATTACAGCTGTGAGCAACAAGCAGCACTGAGAAACAAACCAGGAGAAATTTCACGATGGTGTCTTCACAGCTTTCACCTAGAGAGACGTCAGTAACACATTACTCTTCTGGTAGAAAATTTTGAGATAGCATCATTTCACACAAAACTTACTGAAAAATCCTTTCCTTGCTGTGTATTTCTTGCAGTTATTAAATGACTTTCTAAATCCTCCTCAGCCTATTAAGCTTCTTGAGCACTGGGCTGTTTCTGAACCTACCATTTTTCTCCTCCCCACTCCTATCAAAGGGATCTGGAAACTGAAACAAAACAGCCTTTAGGGCAGCAAAGCAGCTACTTTGTGCCAGGAAGAAGTCAGAACAGCATTTCAGAGGATGAATTATGAATGAATAAGCACAAAACAAGTCTCAGGCTGTTGCAGTTTCAAGATGACAGTAGTTTAAACCAGCACCTGAAACAGTAATTCAGGGGAACATGAACCCATTTCCAGTGTGTGCTATATCAGATGCTAGCAATGATATCTTAAATGTCAACACTGTTAGCTATGTTACTTGCTTACCAAACTGTGAAAGAATAGAGAGAGAAAAAAAAGCTTTTGAGTTGCACTTTATGTGGAATGCAGCTCGCTGGGCGTGCTGTGTGCCAGTGGCAGAACCACCCAGGCTCCAAGAATGCCCCAGTCTCAGCTTGCGACTGAGGTAACCAGGGAGCAGAATGGGTTCTGTGGGGTTCTTGGGATGCTTGAGAGATCACAAAACATCCTCTTGGTGAGTCACTCTGAGATAACAACAGCAGTAGCTTTCCAACTGGGAGCTTTATATTTTAAAAGGACAGGCCTTGTGTTTAAAATGAACATGTTGGGCTGGTAATAGCAGACTCCTGTAGCTGTGCAGATGCACAGAAATCAACCTATCATTTTCACTCTGTAATTAATTATAGGATGCAATTGATGCAGATCTAATAAGAATGCTCCCAGCTGCCAGATCCTTGAAACTACTGCAGAGATGAAAAAAATAGAAAAGATCAAGGGACAGTGAATTCGAAAGAGGCATTCGAAATGCAAGGAAAACAACATCTCTTTCTCAGAAAGAACTACCTGTGCTCTGAAAAGACAGAGTACACAGTATGGTGTATTTAGATACCCTCTTAATTACACTAGAATTATGCAGGAATGAAGTGGAAACGTGGAACAATTTGCCCTGTGAAAAGCTATAGACTAACCATGAGGAATATTTAAAACCTGCACTGTGAACTGGGTAGAAATGAACGATGCATTGCAGGAACTTGGGGGAGCATTTAGGTGGATTCTTCTGAGTATTTCAGTGCCTTTAGTTCAGAGGAGTAAGACACTGCTTAAGAACAAACCCCATTCCTATCCTTTCTGCTGTCTGCTTTTAAAAAAAGCCACACCACTAACTCTGTTTTCCAGTCGTTCCAGTCTCAACATGAAATCAGATGATGGGCTACGACCGAACTGCAAAGCTGCCCAGATAACGACAGCCATCATCAGCATCCCCACGCCGCCGGCGCTCACGCCAGAAGGTGAGAGCAGACCTCCACCCAGCAGCCCGGGCCACTCCACGAACATTTCTACCACCACCACGAGCAACATAGTCAAGGTCTCTGCCTTGTAAGATGTCTCATGCACAGAAGGAGGCTGGAAGACCAGTGCCCCTCTCCCTCCACACCTCCATGTTCCCTTCTTGCTGCAAATTGTGCCTGGATGGACGAACCTGACATTTTGTCATCGAATTAGCAATGGAGACCTAACGAGGCAGCTTTCTTCAGACTTGCATTCATGCGTTGGACTGAGGAAGGATTAGGAAAGGGAGGAAGAGTTTTGTTAAAAGTAAAATCTGCATGGAGAGTACGTTGTGCCATGGTACAGGGCAGAAATTACCTGTGAAGGCTGAAGGGAAGGAATCATCATGGCAACAAGAGAGTCAATAAAGAAAACAGAAATATAACACTGTGTATCGCAGCACCTTTTTAAAGGTTTTTAATGGATAATATTTATTCATGAGGAAATGACTGAAAAAGGTGAAAAACAATGGATTTTGTGAATTTTTTTTCTTCATGGAGCAGAACCTTTAAACCAACCAAAATTTCACATTTTTTTTTCTTTTATAGGAAAAGATTTAGACAAAGAAGCCACCTGTCACAGAAACCTATTTCCATTCCTCTGTGTGTGTGCGTGCGAGTGTGCAGCAGAACCACAGAGCCACACTGCATTTCAAAGAGCAGAGCATGTTTTCATGATTCAGTGCACAGTAGGAAAATACAAGCATGTGTCAGCACATACGTGTGCACACGTGCACACACACACACACCTATTTCACCCTGGATGGCATTCTTTATTTAGACACTTTTGTATCCGCCTTTTAAGTCAATACAGTGCAATTGCAAACAGTGTGTTTGTCTGCTAATTATTGTCTGTGAAAACATATTTGTGGAAAAAAAAAAAAAAGACAGGCTTCAGTAGAGTTTTAGTCCCACATGGGTATCCGCTTTCTATTTTTGTTATCACTTACTTGTAAGAGTGTGACTAGACTACCAGTTCTGTATTTTTAAAAAGGAAAAAAAAAAAAGTAGGATTCTTTTTTAATACTGTACACACAAATGGCAAAGAATGAGAAAGCACTGAACTCAACTGCATCAAGTGTTCATAAGTCTGACAGAGGTTTCTTGTAATGTATGCCCATGATTTTTTAGTTTTGTTTTCTATGTATGAATTTCTTTGCTAGCACTGAACATACAACCCATTGTAAATAGTAGCCAAATAATGTCTGGATCTATACTTGATGATAATTAACCCCACAGCCAAATATCTTGCATGGACAGAGAGGTATTTGGCTTTTTCACAGTCTTGGGGCTCCAGTTGTCTCATCAACGGCTTCTGGGTTGCACTGATTTTGGGGGTAGACTAGGTTAGCGATTTTAGTTATCCGGTCCCAGCACAGGCTATACAGCATGCATCCACCTGAGAAGGGGGAGCAGTACTGGATTTTGGAAAACATTTGATAAATTGTGGTATAGACAGCCTTTTCTTTTTGCAGTTCTATAGTCAGTTTGAGAAAATTCACGTACTTCTAGTCAACCAAAAACTGTAACACTGGTACTGCCAGGAAGCTAATACTCTTAACTAAGGTGCGGTCAGTCCTAGCCCCCTCTTTCAAATATCTTCCTAGGAATGAGTTATTGTAAGGAAATACATAGTTCCAAAACATAACTGATTTTTCCCTCTAAGAATAACAACTTTTTTCTTCCATTCTGCCCTTCTCGAGTCCCCTTTTCATAACAGGTGTGATCCGTGAAGGGCAGAGGGAGAAACTGTCACCCACCTCTCGCTTCCTGAGCCTTCCACTTGTCATACACTGTCTGGCTAATTCTTGTGGTTATGCACAAATGCCCCTTCAAGGCCCTACACACACCCATAAACGGCAACAAACCTACCCCCCAACAGCTTGCAATAGAATAGATTTCAAGTATCTTGTTTCTGAAAAGCGATTTTACCAACACTACAGATAACTACTCAAAGCATGTTTGAGGCTGATTCAGCAAAGGGATGTTTTGTTTTGTTTTTTAACATCTGTCATAATCTATCCTGATGTAATATTTATATACACATGTACACACATACGCGTATAAATAAATACACAGACACATACATGTATAGATAGATAAATAGACCTACATGCTGACTTAAACATACGAGCTAGCAACCTGCTTTGTTAGCACTCCTAACCTACTAGTCTATACAGTGGACTCAGATGGCTCACGCGTTAACTCAATACCCTCCTTAGAAACCTACAACATTCTAGGAATATTAGGGCTATGGCTAAGCCTTCAGTAGCTGCACCAGCTTATAGTCATTTATTCCAGTGCTGTAATATGTTACCGAAAACTATGTTTAGTCCTGTTTTAAATGATTAAAGTGCTCTGCCTTTGCTGCTTCCTGTAGGAGGTTATACTGCAGTTAATCTTACCATTATTGAGTTTTTCCCGATGTTTTAATTTAATCTTCTTTTGCTTTATTTAATTTCATTATGTCATCATATCTGCTCCCCATCTGAACACCCTCAGCCTTGTAGATCAGAGGCCTTGCTCTCCACCACTTTCCACCTTGCAACCTCATTTACACTGGCACAGAATGAGGGTTAAATGCTACCATGCTGATAGGGTACAGTGTTCCTTCCAATGCACAGGAGTAAACAATCGCAAAGAGCCAGGGACTCAACGTGGACTCTCAGGGCTGCCTTTCTTTCTCCTGATTTACTGTGGAGTGGTAAACAAGCCACTTCATCTCTCTGCATTTATTTCTTTATCTGTAAATAGCAATCATAGCAACCCCTTTCTAAAGCGTGTTTGGCACATTTCATTGTTATCGATCAAAATGCTTTCTGAAAAAAAAACACACCGTTTTTAAGTGGCAAAAATATAAGCAAGGAGGAAAGCCAGTCCTTGGGGTTTCTGGATGGCTGCCTGGTCTCATATTACGGCAGCCCTCGTCTTTGTTCTTTTCCATGGAGGAGGAATCAGTGTTATCCGTGCCCAAAAATATTCGGCTTCTACCATTAACTTAGCGTGTGCAGCCCCATGCAGTCAGTACTTCAGCACAGACATTCAGGGGATAAAGACAGACAAAATTAAGGAAGTCTGAGCCTAGAGGAACAGGACTAAAAATATTTTTAATGGAGGCATTAGCGCCTTTTATATGCTGATTTGAAGTAGAGTGAGTAATGTTTCCAAAAGCACTTGAAATATGCTTGCACAAAACCTCTCATGGATTGCCCAACACAGCTACATCCTCATTATGGGAGCACTGTGCATTCATTGAAACAGCACAGACAAGAATCTATTGCCATCATATCAGCGGTTGGTAGGGCAGAACAAAACATCCTTCAAATGAGATGCATGAAAGAAGGAAAAACATTTGCCCACAAGAGCGTAGGAACTGTACCACAGCCACTTTTTCCCACAATAACGGAAAGCAATTACCTTTACTGAACTGCAAGGCTCTTCGTAATCTTTATAGCAACCTACAAACCATTTCTGAGATAGAGACAAGTCAACCCTGAGAATTCCTGGACCAGAACTTTAGCCAAAGGCCTTGGGCCATTCTCTTCTGTGGTTCCCAGTACTGCCCTGCCTTACCAGTCTCCCTGTCCCCTTCTCCAGTACCGAGCACGCCCAGGGCCAAACACAGACATTGCCACGGATACAAAAACCAGCACATACCCTGCAGTCCTCATCATTCCTGATGCATGGAGAAGGGGAATTCTTCAGGCATGGGCTGCCTCCAGGAGAAGTATCCAGAAACCCAGGCTGCTTCTAGTCCTGACCCCTTTCTGAAAGGCAGGGGGTACAAAACAGCCTGATCAGCAAGACTGCTCAGCAAAGCCTCAATAGCATCTCAGCAGTTCACCTCGAAAAACCTTCCCCCTCCCTCTATTTCCTTGCAAGTTTTGATAGCTTTTCCTTCTTCATGAAAAAAAAAAGATACAAAGAGATTGTTGGTACAGAAAGCATGTGGAAGGGGGTTGGTTTTCCAGTCTTTCATAAAGCAATACTAAAAATACTAGAGAAGCAACACCTTTATCCAAGCGTTTTGCTTCTTTTCAGAACTCTTTTTTGAGGGAAAAATATTTCCACAGATTTTCAGCCTATGCCATCAATTCACTCGCTTCTCACCTGGCATTGCATTGCTAATGGAAGGAAACACACCCAATTAGTAAAAGAATGACAAGAAATACCTTTCCCATCCAGGCTTAAACTTTCATCTACTCTTTCAAAAATCCAACTTTTACTTTTCTTTTCCTTAAACATCTTAGGTACAGCCATAAAGAAGAGGCTACTGACAACACAACTTGGTACAAAAAAATTAAAGAATAAAAATGTAATCCATGCCCTGCTAGCACAAGATCCTTCACTGCAATATATCACGCTGCTTTCTCTAGATTACATTTAAAATTCTCCACAGAAAGGACTCCCACTGCTTCCCTGGAGAGCTTATTCCAGACTAATAGATCTCAATGTCAAGGATTTTTCCCCTGCTGTTCAGCCATAATTCTTACCTTATTTTCCCTTCCCCTGTTGTCATTATACTTTCACATCTTGTCAAATTATTCTCCTTTCCACGTGGAAAGAAAGCTGCCTTTTTTTTTTTTTTTGCATGAAGTTATCATTGTAAAAGTAAAATGGGGAAAAGGTAAACTAAGTAACACACGTGGCTTTAGTGTGGAATAAAATTAATATATAATTCAAAAGGAAACATTAGAAAAATACATTCTTCATATTTTCCAGAAATACTAAATTTGAATCAATGCCGTTTGCCTAAACTGAAACAGTTGATAGCATAGTTGTGCTGTAAACCATCATTCTAGCTAAGACAGCTTAAGGGTGTGCATGAAATTCAAATACCAGCTAGAGGAAGCAAAGTTTCTTCAAATATTTTGCTTTTTGCCTTTTTTTTTTTTTTTTTTAAGTAAAGAGGTTGCAAACATTGTATCTTACGTGTATTATAAAACAGATTCAGTATATTAAAATCACATTTAATTTATGGGTTGCAACATCCCTTGGATCCTGTTTTAGTATTTTATCAGCGTCAGATGTCAGAGCTACAAAGTCGGCATTCATGGATGGCTTACAAACAGCAGCAGCTTTGAACTAAAGACTCTATTGTGCTTTTAAAATTAGGCAAATAATACCCATTTTCCACATAACTTACCAATAAAATACACCTTGATTGAAAAAAGTCACTTCTCCAACACTTCAAGCAACTGCACTAGATATGCAATTTCAGAACTCAAGTTTTTAGGCTTCACATTTCTGGATGCCATAAACACCCTTCATAATGGTTTTATTCTTCTAAAACCTTAAAAGCAAACATGATGCAGTGTGCACATTGATTAGAGGTAGTATCAGGAACCTACGTTCTACTCCTAATTGTCCTGATGAATCACTAAGTGACCTAGAAGAAGTCATTTCACCTCTCTATGCCAATTATACAAGTTGTATAGCAATTAATAACTCCTTTTTAAAAAAAGCGAAGCTCAGTTCATTAACACAGACAAAGATACCATAGAGAAAGCGTACCGGAATAGTACTGCTACTTCCATTCAGAACACAAAAACTGTGCCAGAAAAACTACAGGTGGATCACTCAAAAGACCAGGTGACAAAGAGCTTGTGAAAATTCCTTCCTGAGTTTCGATCTCAGTCAATAGTCTGTTACTTTCGTGTGTATATGTGTGCACGTGTTTTCGTTTTGATTTAAACTAGTACTAGTCACAGGGAGTCACACAGCTGTGTGGGTGAGAAGTCAATAACCATGCCGAATGTTCTTCTCAGTTGTGGCAACTATGACTGGGAGCTCCCACAGGCTCCTCGGACCAATGAAGTATCTTTCAAAACGCGTGTGATGGTATATTTTTGATAAATTAGTAAGGCATTCCAATGGTGTTTTCTTTAGGAGTTTTATGTTATGAGAAGCTCTCAACCTTATTTTCTATTTTCGTACTATAAATGGGCTTTGCTTACAACCATCAGAGGACAGATACAAAATGTACTGTATACAACTGCAGGTAGCTTCATTTGAGAACAACTTTCTAGAAGAACCAAGTTTCTTGTTGTCTTCTTTTGGAATTGTAGTGCATATGTTGAAACTTGTATATCATTTACAGTATTGAGTCTTGTGCCACTGCTGTACCTGATGTATCCAATCTGGATTAAACAGAGTATGTGCCACAAATACCAAGATGATGCTGTAGATTTCTTCTAAAAAAGATTTTGGGAGGTTCTTTTGGAGAACATTGGGTGATAGCCTAAGCAACTTGAGCTGCATTTAAATACTAAAACACTTACTTCAACAATAATTGACAAGAACAGCAAGATAACAGAGATGCTGTAGAAGAGCATTAAAGCAGATACCTAAGTGTAACTTTCACAGCAACCTCCTGTTGTGTGTTAAGAGTTGCAGCAAACTTCATCCTGGAAACCAGAACAGAATCTTAAAATTATGCAGACGTAATGTAGAAGAGCCCTCTCTCTGTGGTCATGTGTTGTGACACAATGGAGTAATGTAGGGGAAGAGAAGAACAGGAAGAAAAATACTCCTAAAATAATGCATATTTAATTTAAAGAGCACATATTATGACATTCTTCTAAAAGGCAGCCTGGCCTTAGAAGTTCCTGTTAGGCCACAGACTTGCATTATCACAGATAGGGTCAGATTGTTTCAACTGCAGATTGTTTCTACTTCAACAAGTAGAGCTGATCTCATCTGAACCATAACAGAAAATGTCACGTTGAATCATTTTTTAAAATTTTCAAAATTATTTGATCAAATTGAAACGTGAGGTAACACCCAGTAAAGGCTGAACAATGTGACTTTTATTTCTTGCAGTGAAGCACGATACCCACTAGGGGACACCATTTCCCCAGCTAAAAAGGGGAAAAAAAAAGAAAAAAAAACCACCAAGAATAGCCCAGCGCAGGACAGCACTCAACTAATCCTGGGCTAATTTTCTACACCACTCAAACTACAAGAATCCTAAAGTTCTTCTTCACAGCAGAGTCTGAACTGCATGGCATAAAGTTTAGACCCACAACTACACAAGAAACTGCACAAGTGCTGCCAGGGACACCACAGGATTTCCACAAGAACATTGCAACATTAAAAACTCCCACAAACAATTTATTAATATAAGCTGAGTGAAAGGCTATTACACTTCTCAAAATTGATTTGAAAATAGCAAAAAGTGAGCAACCGAGTAGTCTTGAGGGCATCCATCTCTCCAAATTGAAGTTCTCCTTGGAAGTACAGTTGGCATCAGATAGGAAGCAGTGCTTCACTAAAGATAATCCAACCTTACCCTGATCAAGAAAAAAAAGAAAGCAACAGACTAAATGTGCTCTGGTGAACTTTGATAAATCCAAAATACTGGCCACAGAACTTTGTCTCTGCTCTCAAACATACTAAAGCTAGAGCATGAAGTTTCAAAATTAGTGTGAAGAATCAGCCCAGCCATCAATAGCCTAAACCAGCCACCACTTCATCCCGTCCTGCTTCAGGATAGCTATGTAGAAGGCAGTGCAACCAAAACAAGAAATACCAATTAGTGTTAGTACTAACAGGTAATTTCATTTCTAATTAAAGCTTTCCTTTAAGTGTGGCAAGTCTGATATTGTTGCACCCTGAGGGACAGACCAATTATAATAGCTGCAGATTTTGTACATAATTAAACCATCCCCTACTGCACAGCGTGCCTGTTCTATAGAAATGTTATTTATACAGTGTTAATTAACTGGACTAAAATTAGCAATACAAGCATTGAGATGCAGGTTTTAGTCTGTCACTAGTAATTGGTATATAATCAGTGCCCGATGCTTAATAAGAGAATTACAGAAAGGGGGAATGATCTCTGACTATAAACAACTTTTGTAGTCTCATTATGAATTCATCCTCACCCAAAAGTTACAAGCAAGGAAATCAGGCAGAGAAAATTGAGTTTGTTTGCATTTTCTCCTTGCTGAGTTTTCTTACATGGAAGCAACTGACTTTTGTCTTTTATTTACTTAGCATTTGAAAGATTGCAACTGAACATCCAGCTGTCTTTCATTTCCTTTTATTAACAACTTGTAACATCAGCACTGGAATGCATGTAAAACATTTACCTAGACACAGCTCGCATATGAAAAAGACAATACTTTTCTTCAATCTGTTTACATCTGACAATGTACTTGTAGACAGACAGTTACGTTTTCACAGACATTTTCCATTTGCTGTCCCAACCAGCCCATCCTTAACAGCAGAAGCATTATATTAATCATCACTTTTCAGCAGTTCCTGAAGGTAGACTGAGTTGGCATGATAAGCATTCATCCAGTTAAACTGTCTGTAACTTTTCCTGTAGTGCATGTGAGACATTGCAGCATAGTAGTTTTGCCATGCTTGATAGTAAGATCTCCAGTAGTTTTTGTAACTCCAAGCCTCTTGCAGAAACTCAGGAACAGCATCATCCCAAGAGCCACAGGAGCACTCATCTTCAGTTTTTCTTGTGGAAGGATTAGGGCACTGATGGTAATGGTTTTTCTTTTGTTTAGAATTTTGTTTCAGAATTTTCTTTTTTGCTTTATTTTGCTTCGGGACTTGCGATAGCTCCTTTGACTTCTCTGGTGTAGGACAGAAGCCTGTAAGACCCTGATGCGTGGTAGGAACAGCATTCTTCTGAGTATCTGAAAATGCTTCAAAGCACGAGTTATTTTCACTGCTGTTGGAGGAAGCCCTTGAACTGTACGAACCATCACTGTCACCAGACACACCATTTGCTACTGTTTCTGTATTATGTTCCATCTCTTTCCACTCTACATCACCATTTCTGGGGAGTTCACATTGTTCTCCTGGGCCTGAATAGTTTCTTACAATTTCAACGTCTCTCTCCAACCCTTCTTTAATGAAGTATTCATAGTCCTCAACAAACTCTGAGAAGTTCCAGGGATTGTTCTGCTGCTTTTTGAAAGATGACAAGCAGGGTATTCTGGGAAGATTTTTTTTCAATGCTTCTTCATCTGGAGCCTCCATGTTATTACTTTGTACACCTATTCTGGAGACAGTTTCTACTCGCTTCTTCTGTTCTGTGTTGCAACTGGAAGTTTTGGGGTTTCTGCTACCTTTTTCCACATTTGCAGAATTTGAGCACTTTTTCACCAGCTTTTGCTTCAGAGCCTTTTTTGGCCTCTCTACAGAATTTTCGCCTGCAAGATCAGAATGAGGCTGACATACCTCCGCAAAACTATTTTGAACAGACTGAAGTACTGGTTCCTCTGATTTGAGACACACAGTGTCAGAATTCACAGAAGCACCTGTACATACAACAGGTTTGACTTCAACCTCCCAGTCTTCAAACTGATCCATCATTCCAGGAGGTATAGGCTCTGTACAAAAGGGAAACAAGCAGGCACTCAATTAAGTGCATCCTTCCTTCTGGAATTCAAATGAGTACTGAAGGAAAGCTTTGCAAAAGCATGGATAAGATGTTAAGACATTTTAAGGATGCAAACCAACCTCTTCACTTCTTGAAAGAGCTCAAATAACCAGAACATTTTCTTCATGGAAAGCATCAAGAAGTTGATTAATACAACAAGCACTGCATTACTCATCATCTATATTCCATATCTTATTTAATCAGGTAAAAAATTAGTAGTTATGCAAGAAGGTTAAGTGCTACATTTTTGGCAGAACAGCTTCTGGTAAAGCATGGCAGCAGATCATCTCGTTTCAATTATTCTTCCCTTCTGCTGTATCTTACAGCCTGAGAAAGGCTTAATACTGAATTCCTGGAAATTCAAGTAATTATGCACTTGCTTATGCAACAGCTGGATTCTGAGTTCCTGTCCCTATCTGTAGTCATGCACTAAGTTCTTTTCCTATTTCTTCCCACAACTGCAGCAGTTACACAAGAGGTCAAAAGCACTGGTGATGAGAAGTCTAACTGCACCAAAAATAATGCCACTATAGCAGAGAAGATGCATGTCAGTTCAGTGTTGATGTCTGAAGCATTGAATGAGCAGCAAAAAGCAACCAAAAATAAATAATATATATATATATATATATATATATGTAGCTGCATTCACAGGAGAGAGCATACCTGGTAAAGGCAGAAGCTGAAGGTTACATTTCTGAGCAATTTTCATCATCATGTTTTCTTCCTCTCCGCGGCAGCAGTAAGTCACAGATAAGCCTAAAGTTCCTGCAATACATAACAAAAAGTATAATTACCTAACCAGACCTACATAAGCCGGTGCAACGTCAAGAAATCCACAACTGTGCTTTTACCAAAGCGCCCAGCTCTGCCAATACGATGCATGTATGTTTCCCAATCTACAGGTACATCCAGATTGACAACCAGATTCACTTTTTCAGCATCAATTCCACGAGACGTCTTGAGAAAACAAAAAAGGAAACAAGGGGAAAAATAACTGAATACGCTGAAAAGAAAATTAAAGAAATACAACAACACATTTGGGAATAACTGCTCATGTAGTAACTTCTAGTTGTTAAAACACACCATATAGTATCTATGAATTTCCAGTGAGTTTACAGTAATACACACAGAACAGGCACGTTGCACTGGGATAATGAAAACTAGGGATCATTTTATTTATTCCTTCTGCACAGCTAATACAAACAAGCATATTTCTTCCCAGCATTAAAAAAGTCAACATGACAACACGCAGATTTTTTTTTTCCATGACAGAACCTCAAGTAAACAACAGAAGAAACACATTAACCACCCAAAAAAAAAAAAAAAAAAAAAAAAAAGCTGAGTGCTTCAAACATAACCACTGCTCAATCTGGAGCTGTTTGGGATATAACTGTTGTGAGTATACTGCACTAAATAAAAACTTCTTCCCATAGCTCCTATCCAAAGTTAACACCTCTGCTCCTCTGCAATCTCTACAAACTTCTAGCATCCAACAGCTAAATTAAAACTGATTTTTGGAACAGATGATCAGCAGTAGACAATTTCAAAGTTTCACAGTGTAAAGTCAAACAGCACTCAAGTCACACATTTTAACAGTACGTGTATGTTCTACTCAACATCAAGACAAATCTATCTCAAACAAACAGCTTTATTTGCAACACTCACACATGCTGTGAAATACTAACTCACCAAGTCTGTGGAAATCAGAACTCTACAATGGAATTGCTTTAATTTAGCCATAGCATCAAGTCGTTGATTTTGATTCATACTGCCTAGAGAAACAGAAGTTAGAATGAATAGCTCATGTTCTTCGGTTTCATGCCCCTAAAATTCTGGAAGACACTGCTTTGTAAACTGTAGTTGATATGAGAAATAAGGTTGAGAGAAACTTCTTCAAACATCAGTTCTAAATGAGTACACAGGAGAAAAGCAAAACAAGCTTGAGACTAAGAATTATTTTTTGGCAATGCATTTCCTTTTGCTCCTTTGAGAAAGAAACCGATTACATAGATACTTAACCCATTTGAATAACATTGGCTTTAGACAAATTTTATTTTACAATCCCAGAAAAAATGCTGAAGTAAAAATTCAAAGGAAGATTTCTAATAAACATTTGAAGCTTTTTACAACAAAGCTAGAAATAGAGATGTAAATTCAACATCTGCATTCCCAAGCTACAAGCTACAAATTTAAGCTTTCCCTTTAAAAATAAAATAGTGCACTTGTCTAAATACTCATAATATGTTTCTCAGACAAATTAGAAGACTGTAAAGTTCATCAACGTAAAAATGTAATTAATATTTAGGTCTTAAAGACCTATGAAGATTCAAATGCTCTTCTTAGCTACTCAAACAGAAGCCATACAAACCAAGCTTTTAGGATGAATTTTCCTATCATAGGTCCCAGCTGTGCACAATTTCAACCAACAGAATCACAAAGTTTTGAATGGGCTTACCTGAAATGCACTCAGCAGGAAAGCCTCTGGATGTTAATATTTCAGCTAGATGTTGAGCCCTGATACAATACACAGAATGAAAACAGTAAATAAAACTACATATCTACCAGCCCACGTGCATTTCTTAACAAGAGACTACTCTTAATAGTCAAGGATTCCGTTCCAAAATTGTCACCATCATCTTACAGACAGTCAGATGGACAGATGGACAAAAGCAATAGCGTATTAGGTCCCACTGTACTCTAATGTACAAGATACTTCTCTGTTAAAGCTTTACTTTCAGTATTTCTGATCTGTGTTTCTGAAATTTATAAAGGTCTCAAAGCAGTCCGCAAAAGATCTATAGACGTTTACCCATGAGTGGGTATTATAACCATTGCTTTTGAACATGCTTTTAACAGATTTTATTTCAGATTTATTACCTGCTGTGCAAATTTGAGAAGACTAATGCTTGATTAAATGGAATCTTGCTGAACAACTCCTGTAGGTGCTGGGTTTTTTCCTCAAATGTTTTATGCGGAAGTGGATGGGAATTCACGATCTTATAATACTGCTTCAACCCTGAACATGAAACCAAGGAGACCATCAGATGAAAGTTTCCATAA
This sequence comes from Aythya fuligula, assembly GCF_009819795.1. NCBI lineage: Eukaryota > Metazoa > Chordata > Aves > Anseriformes > Anatidae > Aythya > Aythya fuligula. Next base: position 1,680,521 of record NC_045583.1, on the reverse strand, counting down.
AAAACATGCAAAGCACCGTGCTGCTATCAACATGTCACTGCAGTTAAAACGAAGACTTTTAAACATAAACACAGTTGACAAATAAGAATATAATAGACAGGTTTTCCTTAAACAGACGAAACACAAAGAATTTAAAACTTTTTAAAGATGCATGTTTTGGTTTTAGGATACTCTTCTAAATCTATTGATAAGATTATCAATAAAAATGGCTCACCAATGAGACTTAGATCAGTAGGATTCAACCTCACAAACGTTGGTTCTCTCATATACCTGGTCAAAGCATTAGCTAATGATTCAGGATAAGTAGCTGAAACAGCAAGCATCTGTTTATTGTCTGGAAGCGAAGAGTAAATCCAACTATGAGAGAAAAAAAATGGGAATGACTAAAAAACATGCATCTAATCTGCAGATAAATGCATAGGGTATGTGGTTTTCTTACTTGATTTGCTCCTGAAAGCTGCCTTCTTCTAGAAGCTTATCTGCTTCATCAAGAATGAAGAGACGGATACTAGCTGTATTCAAGTAGTCCAACTCTATGAGCTGTTTTATTCGACCTATGTATGAAAAAAAAGTAAACTGAGCTTCACAAATATTAACTCAAAGGTTCTGAAAATAAGTTTAACAGAACTTAATTTTTAAAATTCACTTTAATAAGCCTTCAAAAAAGGTATATTTAGTATAATCTCTTGCTAAAAATACTATCTTGGTCTAAGCATTTTTGTCACTGCCCTTTGGGACCCTCGTCTATTATTAATAAAAAAAGGAAATCAAACTTCAAACATAACATTTTTGCACTGTGAAATATCACGCAGTACCCAATGAAGTACAACATTGCATATCCTCACCTGGGGAACCAACTGCTATGTGGCATTTCTTCAGTCTGACTTTGTCCTGGTTCAAAGGCGTCCCTCCGATGAAGACATGGCATTCCAAACCTTCCATTTTTATTCCAATAGTTGTGATTACCGCATGGATCTGCACAGCAATCTCTCGTGTAGGAGCCAAAATAAGAGCCTGCAAGCGTCAGAGAATTATATCCAAATGCCACAAAACGGTTCAGAACCTTAAAGCACGGCAAGAAGCTGTGATAACGTCAATTATGGTTTACATATGATTCGCTACATGACCTGAGATAAACTTTTGATACGAGAACGCTATCTATAGGGGTATACCACACAATTACACGTAATAACACAGGCAAAAACACGAGTCCCACTGCCCAGAACGTTGTTTTCCCAACAGAAACAACCGATCCCCCCCCGCAGCCCGAGGCACACCACCTCACAGCAGGGCCCGGCGCTCACCTGCGTGGACGGGCTCTCCAGCATCAGCGCGTCCAGGGCGATGGTGGAGAAGACGCAGGTTTTGCCGGTGCCGGACTTGGCCTGCACGATGAGGTCTGCAAGAAGCCGCCACAGGAGTCAGGGGGGCAGGCGGCGGCCTCCAGCCCCGCGGCCTCCCCCCACCCCGCGCCCAGCCCGCCGCTCACCCAGCCCGCAGCGCCCCAACGGAATGGCCTTCAGCTGCACCGGGGAAGGCCTGTGGAACCCGGCCGCCTCCAGCCCCGCCAGCACCGGCTCCGACAGCAGCAGCGACCCGAAATCGGACGGGCCCCCGGGCACCACCACATCCCGCGTGCGGATCCGCTCCCTCCCGCCCGCCGCCTCAGCGGGCGCCGCCATCTTGGGAGCGGGGAGCGGGCGCGCGGCCTCTCGCGAGAGGCGCCCTCAAAACATGGCCGCCAGGGGGCGCCCCGGGGCTGACGGCGCCGAGCCCGACCCTCAGGGGCAGAGCGGGCTGCGTTGGGGCTTGTCCCGTGGTTTGTGTGCGTTACCTTGACGAAATTATGTAAACCTCGTAAAAAGCAGCCGGTGGAGCTCGCATCTTCGAAGTGTGGAAGGTGGCGGTGCTCGTTGCTGGTAGATCCCAGAAGTCGGACCTGGGATTTTTGCATTCAGTTACAAATTACTCGGGGTTTTCAGTAAACTGATGACTTCCCGGTTTTCTGCAGTCAGTGGAAACGGTCCCCCTGCCTGTGATCTGATTTCACGCTCTGGCAGGGAATACTGCTACTCAGTGGGGCTTTATCTGTGCACGTATTAGAATCATAGACTCATCAAGGTTGGAAGCAACCTCCAAGACCACCCAGGCCAACCATCACCCTGTTACCAACTAAACCTACTAAACCATGTAGGGTCGCCCATCCTACAGCTTGTCTTAAACCTGGTAGCTCTGACCTAATTAGGAACGAGGTAACGCAGGCAGAAACGAAGACCATCTGCAGGAGATCAGGGGGTGCAGGCCACCCCTCTGAACAAGATGAGGGCATGGGACACACCATCCACGCCTGCCCATGCCTGCCACAGGGCCAGGGCCAGCAGGTTGAGTCAAGGCACAGGCTGTGCTTTGGGGGGTAATCGACACAACACATCTTTTCAGCTAATTTCCTGGCATTTTTTCTACCAACATTAGCAATTATTTCCTGTTTACAGCAATAAGTGAGGCTGCGGCTCCCCACTGTGAATCTCAATAGATGCATTTATCTACATAGAGGCAGTTAATGATTATGTTTATGAGGCAGCAATCCTTTATACCAAGACAGACGAACCTTCAAAGCTAAACAGCCTTTCATACCTTCCTGAGCCATTTGTTTTAGGAACCGCACAAAAGCTTACACTTAGAAATATCAGAGAGGACAAAACCACTGTACTGCAAGAGGGAAATGAAACGAACTGCAGATCTTACCACAAGCTCCACAAGTAGGAGCTTTAATTAGGCCAGAAATCTGAACCCTGGGGAGAAAGCCGGGCTCAAGACACACGGGAGAACAGCCTGAGCACTGGACAGAGGGAAAGGCAGCGCCAGGCCAGAAGTAGTAGGAGGAGAAAACAGGGAAGTGGTCAGAAGAGAGGAGTGAGAACAGAGGGGGAAAGGGAGTTTTGCAAGGAATGGAACTGATGGGTCAGCAAAGGGATGATGGAGAAGGCTGCAAAAGAGGAGGACAAAATCGACCATGTTGGTTCTACTGTAGTGAAATACCAGGGAAAGTTTGTTCTGACCCCTCTAGATTCAGCCCTCAAGTTTCTCATTAAACACTCTGAGTCTGGGATATGGTTGTACTGCATGTAGAAACAGGGTTTATAAACTAGGGTACTATATAAAAAAAAAAGTGTAGCACTCACTTCAGCAAAAGCCAAATGTATTAATATTCGTATATGCATTACTTACTCTACCCTGTAGATCACTTACTTTAAATCATGGATGATTTTATGCATATCAGCTTTTATTGTCATAGCAGCAGTTTAGAGGCTCTGGACATGCGGCTTCAATTCATTGCAATGGGATTTGAAAAATCTCAACAGTGACTTCTACTGTATAAGCACATACACTGTGTCATTATTCTTACATTTCCAGGCAGCCTAAATGAATTGTAATGGCTTTTGATGTACCACAGTCTCTGTTACGCTTTTGAAATTCTTCATGTTTATATTCCTTATGGGAGGAAAAAAAGAAAAAAGAAAAGAAAAGTCTGGCAAATTCTATTCACTTGTTATATTTTATTATGATGATCTCTTCTCATGAATATCTGAGTACCAACGACAAGTGAGGCCCCACAGCACAAAGACAGTTTCTGCTTTGGAGAGCTTACCCCTGCGAAGTTGGGACAGGCCAGATGGTAGGGGCAAGAACTGTGCCACAGAGCAGAGGCAACAGGCTATCCACATGCATTCTGTTAGTTCCAATTATTTTTTAATTTTTAAGTGGATATTCCCCTTGGTCCTCAAGGGGAAATGAGCCTCCAACATGAGATAATTCTCTGGATACATCTGGAAAAGGAGACAGACAAGGAGACCTGGACATAACGAATGCTTTGATTAAATACAGCCTCTCATAACCCTTTTAAATTGATGTGATTTAAACAGACAACAAAGAGCAGTTGGAAGTGTCTGTGCCCATGGGGGAAGGGCAGAGGAATGATAAAGCATCCATAAGCAATGAACTGCTTCCCCTTTCCATCTTCCTTGCATGTTTTTTTTTTTTTTTTCCTCTCCTGAGGTAGCAGGTATGTTGCAGTACAACTTAGCAATTTGGATACAGACATCATTGTTCTCTGCTGTATACTGTTAATGGGACATTCAGACACATCACCTTAATTCAGAAAGACACTGCAGTTTGTAGGCATTTATTCAATTTTCTCAATCTCCACTGGAATCTTCTGAGAGGGTTTCCAAACCATCTCGATGTCTGTATGCTGAGTAACACTACGACACCACGACAGGCAGATTCATCCCTCTACCTTTGTCTTTGGCCTTTCCTGACCAGGCTGTGTCAGATTCAGGTCACGCTTCTACAGCCACACTCGTTCCCTGCAGCATGCACAGTCTCTGGCTGCAAGTTGTGGGACAGGCTCTGTCTCTGCCTTCATTTTGCACGATTTCCAAAGTAAATCCATAGACAGTTGCTAGCTCACACTAGTCAGCCACCCCAGTCATTTCATGTGAGGTCCATAATACCTGGTGCTTTACATAAGCTCCAGCTCCAGAAGTGTCTGCAGGGCTCGTCTACCTGGTCAGGTGCAATCAGGAGCTTAATTCTTCCTGCACACTTAGCAGGAGCCCTGGTAGCTGCTGCTGTTAGAGGCATGACTCAGGGCAAGACTAGACTGTCTGATGAAGCAGATGCTCAGATCCCCAAAGCTTTTGCTCTTGAAGTGTATCATTTGATCTAATGAAAGGTTTTGCTTCTCCCTTAAACCTTACACTCATAGATCACAACTGCTACTAACTTTGTTTTAAAGTCTCTGTATGGTGTGCCTTCTGCCTTGAGTCAAAAACGTGCTTTTGCCTCTGGGTTTCAGATTCAAAAAACCCACAATGTGCCTCCCAGTGAAATACTCATTATCAAATTATTTCTACTGATTCAAACCATTGCATAGAACATAGTTTGCTCCCTGGGTAAGGTAGCATGAAGGAACCAAAAAGTCACAAAGCATTTCTCCCATCCTGGGTGCAGATGGGTGTAGGCAGAGTACACCATAGCAGGTTTTCATTTCTCTTTCAAGGGAAATACCAGGGATGCTTGGGTGCAGAATGATGCTACTGCACTATGTAGAAATGATATGCACACTGCACAGGAAAAAATAAAGCATGGATCTTGGAAATTGGTGGCATTTATACAGCCAGTTAGCTGCATAAATGTCAACCTATTTCTCATCAATGTTAAAACAGTGTTGCGTTGCTGCAAATTGAAGTCTGCGTGTAGCAGAGTCCATCAGCAGTGCCACCTTTCCTCCATTGCAAACACCCAAGTGGCTGCTAGGAAAATCGTTAGCAGGATGGCTGGCGATATTCCTGCAGATCATTAGCACACAGCACCGGGGAGAGCCTCACGTGGCCTCACATGCCCGAGTCCAGGGGAATAAATAGCAATCCTCAACTTTGGGGACTGGTTTTACCTCAGTGACTCTCAAGTACTGAATTCACATTGTAGATATTCGCGGGTCAGCCCAGACAAGAGAGATCCGCAGTTTTGCCATGATATGGCTTTGCTTTTGCTTGCAGTAAGATTCAGAGGAAGTAATCATGTTCAAAGCAGCCTTTAGAAAACTCGACAATTAATCTGAGTACTCTGCAGGCAGAATCGGTCCTGGTAAAGGATTTAGATTAGTAAAAGAAATAGGTAAGACCTTCTGAGCTGTAATATATAATAAAAATAACTGGGTTTTAGGAAGGGATACAAACCAACCTGCATCTTCTGGGGCTTAGGAAAAAAAAAAAAAAACACACCTCACTAAATTTTCCCATAACTGCTGACTGCACATTTCCTCAAAACGGTGCTCACTGCTGTTTTGTCTGTGTTATGATCTGATGCTTTGTCCCACTTGATCCAGAGGAAGGTGTCCCTGCCCATGGCGGGGGTTGGAGCTAGGTGATCTTTAAGTTCTCTTCCAACCCAGACCGCTCTGTGATTCTGTGAGGTGCATATTACATATTCAATTTTCCATCCAAGATTAATTTTCCTCATGAATCTATATATTAATATATCAGCTTTGGATACATGACCTTATAAAGCACCTGAGAGGTGCATGCTGATGATATTCAAGGTCAGGTTCTTGCTATTTCAGACTGTAAAGCACTTGCCTTCAGCAGCAAGGCAGAGGTCCATACCACGTGTTCAGCATTCAGCATGCATCCGAAGGCTAACGCAGAGTGCAAAGCATCATCTTGACATCTCGAGTATCAGTTCTAAGTACTCACCAGTGATTTATCAATCTCTTCTTTCTGTGGAACTTTTTCTTCATCCGCTACAGCTAAATTCTTCTATTAACTCTTTTGAAGACCGGGGTAAACTGCTCCCAGAGAATTTATACTGGCTTCCAGAGCTGTCAGGCTGCGTGTATATCTTCTTAAAGTACATTCATTATAGATTTGAACATTGTTACTGTAAAAAAAGCACCTACCTTCTCTTATTCCTTTAGCTTCAGATGATCGTGTTTCGTATCTGCCAGGACATGGAGTCATTCAGAACGAGTCTTGGTTTCCATAATATTTAAAAATATTTTTAAAGTGAGATAATCTCATCCTTCTTTCCCAGATGTGTTCAGATGAAGACAATGAACTTTCTCTGTTCTCTGCAGCACATGGGAATGGCTCTGAGTGTGGTATGTATTTGTGTTTACACTGCCATGGTAACTGTGTTTGTTCTCTGTACAGTAGGGCACATCACCGTGAAAGGGCCATTGAAATTAGCATAGACAGTGACTTCATATTCACCACCAAAATTTGACTCCAAGCGCCCTACACATTCATTTTTCCTTTGAAAACAGGATGGATGGCAAGTTACCAATGAGTAGCAAGTCTTTGAGGCAGCTACTTCTTTCTAAGTCTTCTTTCTTGCTTTAGTTGGCAAAGTTTTGGATTTTTTCTAGCAAGCCAGGTGTATGGAGTGTTATTATGTTACAGACTCATAGAATGATACATTATAGAATTATATATTATTATTACAGAATATAATTGTTATACTATGTTATGGAATATTTAATAATAATGACAGGGCCTTACATCCGTTTAAGACTCCTTTCACTGCCCTTGCGGTGAATGGATTTGATTCCTAGTTGGCCATGACCTTCAGAAGGATCCAGAAGAACTCTACAAATTCCAGTTAAAACACAAATTATACAGGGGAGTCAATGCAGAAGCAGGTACAGATGCTGCTGTTTCCAGATTTAAAAAAAAAACAAACAAACAAACAAACAAAAAAAAACTTCATATGCACTCTCAGCAGTAATCTGGAACTGAATGCCAAAAAAATGCAGTGCCAGAGGGCCAGAAAGTAAGCAGCACTTGTCACTCCTACAAATCGCCCCATGCAACTTTTAATGACCATGACTTACAGGCAAAGACATTACTGTTTTATTCTTCCCACATTCCAGTTCCAGTCTTTTTCTGACCCTTCACTACAGCACACATGAATTAAATAGCAAGCTCTCCCAGGCAAAGGCCTTGCATTATTTATCTTTACTGTTTTGGTACTGAAGGAGTTGAGGAGGAGAGGGCATGCTAACACACAGATACATGAACACATGCGTTACCCTTTCTTAAAGCTGAATATTTCTGAGGAGAAAGTTAATAAAGTAAGTTCCTGATTCTCAGATATATAAATTACCTCTTTGTCACTGCCAAGACTGAAAATTAAATGAAAACTATTGAACCTTCTATGTCTTAAAAAAAATAAAAAATTGATTTTAATGTTAGTGAAAGATGGGTAATAATGTAGAATTCCATTTTAAATATAATAACGCTAAAGAGATACAAAAAGCAGACATCAAAATACCAGCTCAGAGAAACTATTCCAACTACACCAGTGACGAGGGGCTTATCATGACTGCCAATAGTTTGCTCTGGTCATTGTGCTCCAAATAAATAAATACCATCCCATTTTAATCATGGCTAAGCTTTTATACCAAGGTTTGTTAAATTATTTTTCAGCTAGCACAAACATGATCTAGGTCACCAAAACGCAGCCAGCTGAGCTGTAATCCAATAGTTCTTTAACACCAGACAGCGCAGAGTGCAGGAGGAGTTTCCCTGCCCTGGTCCTTACTCAAGCACCAGGGGAATGTCGGGGGCTGGAACCTGGCTGGGCCATTAAAAGTTTTACTTTTGGCAAGGAGGCACAGTGAGGTGGGGGCCTGCACAAATAAATAACTTGATGGGAGACTGCACAAATAAATAACTTGATGGAACAAACGGTCACATTTTCAGGAGTAATTTACCTTTATATGCACGAATATAAAACTAGAACTGAAGTTTTTGCATTATGTTCTTACCTATCTTGGCTGGCTGTTTAGGGCCCAGTGCAGTTAAACAATAATGGATGCAATTCAGGTCATGCTGCAGCCTCAGTGAGAAGAGATTCTAAAAGATTCGCCTTCAGTGAGCAAGAAAATAAAAATGAAAGAACATTCAGAGATAAGCATGGTTGTTAGTTCAACAAAGAACAGTCACGTGAGAGCACTGAGGAAGAAGATCAATGAACTGAAAGACAACAAATGAGATAAGGAAGCCTTCAGCTGTGAAGGGATGGATGTTTTCTCAAATGAGAAGGAATGAGGCATTGCACGTAAGTGGAATACACAACTCCTATTTTCTATTTTTTGCCCAAGGATCTCAGTTTTTCATTTTATACTGAAATAAGTCATGTAGCTTTCTGCTTAAGGGTGTTTTGTTCTCATCTTTGTATTTTCTTGGAGACCCGATTTTCCACTGCACTGCACCATCTGCTCATCGCTTACACCACTGCGGAGTGGAAGGGAGCGCAGGGCCCAGCATGCAGCGTCCACGTTGCTTTGAGCCACTCATCTACACGGAAAAGACAAATGTTGCTCAGTGGGGAAATCTTACTGAGGACATATTTTTCATTTTTCTGTACTCCTGTGAGTTCCCAGAAGCTTGGAGCACATGAACATTCCGGTCTTTTCTGTCCTCGTGCACTCCTTCATCAGCCTCACTGGACACGAGCAATCCTGGAGGCTAAAAAAAAAACACAACTAAAACGACAACCTGGAACAGAAAGTAAACAGAGGCTAAAACCTCTTCCCTGTTTTCTGCTGGCCATACACACTTGCAGTTGGCCTCCTGGATGCTGGAAAATATAATATTGCTTACCTAAGACTTCAGGCTTCAAATAATCTTGTGTATCTTTTTTGTACTGGAATATTCCAAACACTGCGAAAAGCATCAGTTAAAACAAATTCAGGAACAACAAGATAAATAAACAAACAAACAAAGTACCATAAAACAATGCTGGGGAGAGCATCCTGTGCCGAGGATAATCCCTGATCTGATTTCACGCAGGTTTGCAAGATGCCAAAACCACAGGGCTCGGCAGCAGCTGACCTGGCCTGGACACAGTAACCCAGGAGAACAGATTCATTCCCTCCTGATGGCTGCTCTCAGTCCATTCCCTACCAAACGTTGAAAAATACCTAAAACCACAATTGTTTCAAAGCTGATTTGGATAAATTAAGCTCTTGATCACTTTTCAGCTCAAGCCAGCTCACCCTAGGCTTACGTATTACAAACATGAAGAGAACATGCCAGCACATTTTAGCATTGGTGCCATGCCACAAGGAAGGTGTAATGCCTGATATGATTTTATGGCACTGAGGTAATTCAATAAATTACAAAAATATGCTACTGGTAGAAGAGAAACAAAGGTCTAGAGCCATCCAAGCAAGACAGAAACCTCAAATCCGAGGCAGTGGTTCTTCTGCAAGTGGACCCATGCAATGCAGAGAAAGGAGACGTGGCTCTGGCAGTGTAGCATTAATAATCAGCAGAGGCAGGAGTTCCAGCCCGTATTCTCCACATGATGCCATCTTTTTGATTTTTTACCACTGACTGGCTGTTCAGACTGCCATATGATACTTGGTATGCTTGAACAGGCAAGGGAGATGCTTCCCCCGACCCTGGGCCATGGGGAAAGTCCAGCTGGCCAACCTTGCCAGCCAGATTTCAAGGAAAAGTTTAGAGCTGGGCCAGTTGGCATGGGCTTTAAGACTCAAGACTGGCAGGTATCCCACTCACTTCACAGCGTACTGCTGGAAGCGATTAACTTTTTGATAAGGCCACTTCTTTAACATGCTAATATGTTTACTGCCACGCGTTCCATGAAGTCTTGGAGAGGTGCAACTTGCCTGCCTCCTCGATAGGATGTGGAAACCCTGCAACGAATAGAGATAGGAAATGGCCAATAGTAAAAGAGATGCTGGAAGGATGGATAAATGTTATCTTTAGAGCGTTTCCCAAACATATGTGAAAGTCCAGAGTGCAAATTTCTCATTTAAGTTGGATTTTTTACATAAAGATCAGCTTTCAAAACACCGCGGCTGAGTTCTACAAACGAAATCCCACCACCAACTACAAAAAGTGTTCTCCTTCAAAAAATAAAGACCTGAAAAGGCAAAGGCTTCAGCAAGTCTTTATCAATCCTCAAACTTACAAGAAAAGGCAAGTAGCGGTCTTTCACCCCAAACCGGAGAACACAAAGTTGCATTTCTCATTCTACCAACTCACTTCCCACCGCACGACAACCCAGACGAGCCTTTAAACCGTTCCGGGGGCTCGGCGTTGCTCACCAAAGAGCGCACGGCACCGAGCACAACCGGGCTAGCAGCGCGCACCCGAGGAACACCGAAAAACCCGAAATGCTCCGAACCCAGCGCGGCTCCAGAGCAGAGCCCAGGGACCCCCGGGGACCCCCAGGGACCCCAGCCGCGCTGCGCACCCCGCAGGACGCAGACCCCGCAGCCCCGGCCGAGCCTCCCCATCCCTCCCCAAAGCTCCTCCGGGTGGTGCCGCCCCGCGGGGGCGGGCGGGGGCCGGGGCGAGCCCCCCCCTCTCCGGTCCCTCCTTCCCCTCCCCGCCCCGGCTGCACGGGCGGAGCGCTCTCCCGGCGGGGCTGCGCCGGGCCATGGAGCAGCACCTGCGGCGGCTGAGGCAGGAGCTGGTAAGGGCTCGGGGCAGGGCTCGGGGCAAGGGTTGGGGCTGGGGGAGACCCCAGGCTGTGCCCCCCCCCTCGGTGTTTGGAGGGAGCGGCGGCCGGGGCCGTGCGGGCAGCCGTCAGTGCGAGGGAGCTGTTTAAACCGGGGGGAGGGAAAAAAACAAAAAACAAACAAAAAAAACCAACCCCCCCCCAGGTGTCCGCAAAGATCGGCGACCAAAGAAGCGTTTGCGGTGGCCTCCGGCAGGAGTCCGGTGCGGGATGGCGACGATGCGAGGGGAGCGTCTCGCCCTGCAGCGCCGGGGCAGCCCCCGGGGTTCTCGGAGCGCTCCCGGCTGCGAGGGGGGGGCACGGCGGGGACCCCCCCATCACCCCCACAAACACACACCCGGGGGGGGACAAAAGGAGGGGCCGGGGCACGGCACCAGCGGGCCGAGGGGCTTTGGGATGCGAGCAGCCCCCCCATCCAGGCTGAGCACTTCGCAGGGCGCTGATTTCTGGCGGTGTTTGTGCTACCGGGGCTGGGTGACAGGCTTACCTGCCGGGTCCCTGTCCTGCTGCGATGTCCCCGTCCTGCTGCGACACGGGGCTCTGCTCGCCTTTGTCACCTCCAGGTCGGAGCTGGCGGTGCCCGGGCTCCAGCGGGGCAGGCAGGCTCGCAGGTGGGCAGGGGGCTTTGCTCCGAAAAACCTGGCAGCAGCCGGTGCCGCTTCACCTGGTGGCGTTGGCGACGTTTCCCAAGCGAAGAGAGCGGCCGGAGTACAAACTAAAACAAAGAAAGCGAGAGGCACGGGCGTGCTGGGTGCGATGAATGAAATGCAAATCGCGACACGAGACGCGCACGTTGCAACCTGGAAGGCCTTGAAAATCCGAACGAGTCGGAGGGTGAGGTGGATAAAATGAGTCACTCTCAGAAGAGTGTGCTTAGAATAAGGTTACTAAATCTGTTTTTTTGTCTTACTAATAAATTAGTCTCATTATCTGAGCAGTATTTTGTATAGAAGCCTAAACATTGCACCTTTGGCTTGTGATTCAGAAACGTGCCTGCTCTGCAGAGCACAACACAACATCTGGGTGGTTGGGATATACTTGAAAACAGATTCCTGACACTTACCGTGAAAACCAAAAAAAAAAACAGAAATGAGAAAATTCTGGTTTTATTCATGCCCCTTCTATAGTGCAGTAACAGAATATTTTTAACTGTAAAAATGCCAATTTTTATGATATTAATAAACCAGGGCATTAGCTTGGCAAAGATTTATGCAGATGCTTGGCTTAGACTGGGAAGGGACATTTATCACCTTCAGTAGGACCAGTCGTGACTTAACTGAAAGTAGCCCCATATTCCTATGCTTGGTTTTAAATAGTCATGTTCTTTCCTCCTCTCAGCCTCCCCCCTCCAAATTACCCTTACTTAGAAACATATTTCAACAACAAGCTCTCAGGATTTCAGCGTGCAGCTTTGGAGTTGCTCAGAGCGCGCTCTGAGAGCATGGCTTTCATTGGGAGCTCGGGGAGCTGCAATTGCACTTACTGAGGGCAGGAGGTCTGTATTAATTACAATAAGTATAAGCGATATCCTCGGCAATAACAGCTTTTAAAAATCAATACTGTCAAGATAGTCTGGAATTAAAATAGATTAATGTTTCTTTAAAGACCAGCCAGCAGCGCAGGAGACAGCTGCAGCCATCTGCCCTGAATGGCGAGTGGGAACCGAGCCTCTTGACCCTGCCTTCCTTGCCACTTTCTTCATTACTTGGCAGGGCATGCCTCCAGATGTTAAACACACCAGAACCAGGAATCATGCAGGAGGAATGGTGGGAAGGACTCGGTCTGTTTGCTCAGCCAGACAGAGGCAACAAGCTGCCCCTGTGCACCTAAAAGGGAGCCCTGTGCCCAGCTCCAGGGCATCACGCTGAGGGCAGAAACACAGAGATTTACCTTCTGTGCAGCTCTGGTCAGTACAATGCAAAGGCTGGAAGCCACCTGGTCTGCACAAGTTTAGGTTGCTTCAGTTTCAACTCCAGCCTTTGGCTGGTTTTGAGGACTTTTTTTTTAAAAAAAAAAAAAAAAAAAAAAAAAGAAACAAGCGGATGTTGGCACAGCTCCCAGTTCACAAGGAAAGGTTATCTGCAAGTGCAACTCAATCCCCCATCAGTGTGGGATTCGAGGATTCCAGCTCTGATTTTTCTTGTTCCTGTTTTATGTATTAAAACCATATTTAAGTAATTGTGTGCTTGGCTCAGGCTGCTGGTGTGCCCAGACGTTTCAACACACAGCCTCTGCATTGAGATCACGCCGGGCTTTGCCAGACAAGTCACAGATGAGCGTGGGTCTGGGCATGCTTACACCAGCCTCCGTGTCAGCCTCTGGGAAGGCTCTGCCAGGCCTCTCACGATGGCTCCCAGAGATAAATTTGGCCCATTTCAGTCAATGAGAGCACTCATATTCCCATTGCATGTTTTCCATTGTAAGCTGATAGTTTCTGGCATGTGTGGTGTCCCTTTGATTGGAATTCATTCAGAAGCTTCCACATGCAAATGTTTTAAAGCCAGGAGAGTCTCAGCTGACACAGCCATTCATCACAGCCGGGCGTGCGACCCGAGCACAGCACAGGGTCAGATCCGTTTCTGAAGCTGGGGTCCTTGTCCTGGTGCTGACATCCCCGTCTGGGTAGCTCTGGACTGGCCGCGTCTGCTCTCTGCTCCTCAGTCTCTTGACATATAAAAACACAGACCTTGTCCACCTCCTCCTAAAGCCCCTGGAGATTTAGGGATGTGAGAATATGCAGGGCTGGTTTGTAGGCCTGGCACAGAGTACACTGTGCTTCTCCTCTCGTTGTCACCTGTCCTTCATACGGCAATTGTGAGATGTGCAGCAGCACTCGCACATCTTCCCTTAACGCAGTTAACTCAGCGCTGAGTCCTTTTCACTATCAGCTGGACTCCGAGTCTGCAAACATCCTTCTGAGGCACAGAAATATTATCTGTGCTTTCTGAGTTACGGAATATTATCTCAGCTGAAAGATCAGATTTAACAAGAATTGTCTTGCTCGGGGATTAGGAGAGAGGAATTTCATTTCCGTGTCTCATGCTGCAGATGGCATTACCTCTGTAAACTTTGACACGGGGATTGTTTGCATTTATACACAGTAACATCAGCAGAGCACAATGGGATTGGGGTTTCAAGGCTCGTCTACCAGAAGAATAAATCGCTTGTCTTTATCTAGGTAGGGGCTGGTGAGTTCATGGGGCAGATTTACCTTGCACTTGGGCTTTGCACGGCTCTCGGGGTGAGGGGTCGCAGTCAAGACAGCCAGAGCTGTGACTTCACTCTGAAGACTTTGATTTTTCTTGAGGTATCCAGGACATTTCTGGGCTTTCCGCTGCCTTTTACTACTTGTCCTTTTAGATGGGGAAAAGTAGATACTTAAAACAAAAACCACCACTCCAACTTGAACTTCTGAATGTTCTCCTGCACATTCATCATAAATACATCAAATTACCACGTTTGATAGAGTCTGACTCCCCTCTCATATTATGTCCTGGTAGACAATGTTTCTTGCTATGAATATCTTACAGGAATAGAACATTTGGTCTGACTGAAAAATGCAGCTAATTATTTTTACTGTCTCACAGTGGGTCCTATTCCAGTAACTGTGTCATGCTGGAAACGGATTCTCTGTACTTTCATTAGTGCTATTTTGGGAGCAGCTCTTGTGGTCTGCAGTAGACAGGGCACAAGCGGCAGAGTCCAGGGCTGACATCGCTGCTCACAACTGCAGCAGGTGGAAACACGCAGCTTCGTTTGTGTCTGTTGATGAATTGATCCCCTTCAGGGAGGCTTTTCCCATCACTGCTGGGATGGCATCAGAAAGCTTGCGTGGTTATCACACATCTTTCCTTGGCATTTGCCTTGAGGGAGGGCACAAAGCAGAAGCTTGGCAGCAGAATTCCTGTTACGCACAACGTGGGGGAGAGAAAAAGCAATTACGGGCCTTGTCCATTTGTTTATTTCCAGAGAAGACTTCTGAAAATGAAAACTGTGGATTTTTTCTTTTTTAATTACAGCTGCACGCATTCAGGAATTTTTATGACCAGATACCCCAATGCAGGCAGGCCACTTGGCTGAAAACTGACATTTTTAACCATCGTCTTCAAGAGACAGTCTGTACACTGAGGCTTGCGGTCTTCCTCAGCCCTGTGTTGAGGAGTCTGAGGGCCAGAGTTCTTTTTTGATTATTTACTGGCTGTAGAGAATTGATTTTCTGATTTGCCTTCAAATGTGTGATTGGGAAGCACAGAACAACAATTGAAAGAAAGGAAACAGAGTAAGGAAGATAGTTAATCGAGTGATGTGAACTGCATCTTTCACGGTTAACATCTGCTTGAGAGCCATTTATCCCACTGGGAAATTCTTCAGTAAAGTTTCAGCATCCTTCCTCTTTCAGATAAATTGTGAGCTCACACTTAACATCCTAATTTACTCCTAAAATATTCTGGGAAAACAGAGGTTAAAAAAAAAAAAAAAAAAAAAAAAAGACTTGAAATCCTAGTGATAAAATTCCAGGACAGAATGACCATCGCAGGCCCATAGCATCCAGGGAAAGGGAGGCAGGGCACAACATCGAGCTAGCAGGAGGCTCCCTGCGAGCACTGCAGAGCTGTGCTCAGCCACAGTTGCAGGCTTGCTGAAGATTAATCTACCTAGTGACCCAAAGGAAAACACAAAAACAATATGATCAGCTCAGCATTTCTAAAATAATTTTGGTCTCTATTAGGTCATCCTCTTTAAATACCAATTGTTTGTGCCTGGTTCTGTTGCCTACCAGCCCTGTTATTGAGAGCTGCTATTTGCCCTTTGCTCTTTCCTGTCCCCTTAGCAATAACTTCCTCTCGTTGCGCTGCTTTACCTAGGAGCTGGACATCTGTCTTCCTCCCCGCTATGAGGGGCGCACTCAGAGCTCTTCTTCCCAGCCCTGTGCTCAGCTGCAAGCTGTGATGCGTTCGCTGGCTTTTCTTTTTCCTCTGGTCAGCACCAGAAAGCTGCCGTGGTCCTGGGCAGGCCAGATGTGCGGATGGGCTGGGAACAAAACCAGCTGTGGCCCGAGGGGATTGAGCGGAACTGAATTCTGAAAACTTGGTGAATTTAGATGCTATTAAGAAAAACTTTGTTCCCAGAGCGAGCTTAAAAAGTTCTTGATTTACGAGTGAAATGGCAAGTGAAATCTCCCTTATTTGTATGTCTCAGGTACACGGTTTTGAGTTTGATAAAATGCCAGTAAGTGCTAGAGGATGTTCCTTGGAGCAAGTTGTCCTCCTGCTGTGTTAATCGGTTTGGGAATCACTGATTTATAAGCTGTGAAAACTGGTTGGGGTTGCTGCTCCAGGAATAAGTATTTCAAAGAAATGATTAGAAAGGTATAACTTCCAAATTAATTGATACCTTTGCCATCCAAAATGGATGATTTTCAATGTAAAAAAGTCCTGAACATATTTGAACTCCGACAATTTTGCAAGATGGGGGCTGAGCACCAGGGCTGGTTTGGCAACAAGTTTGGGATTCGCAGCTCACAAGCACAGAAGACAGAACATCTCCTGATGCCCTGTGGTGGCCGGGTTACATAAAGTCACTTGCATAACCTCAGCAAGCACAGTCAGGGTCTCTCTGCACACCAAATTAAGGCTCTCTGGGGTTTATCTCACATTCACGCTCTGTTTGAAATTGCGCTTTCGTTCTTCACAAATCCCAGCTCCTTCTACACCAAGTGCCTGACCGCAGAGCTCACGGGGCTGCAGGGGTTCTCTGCTCGGCCTCATGTTCCCATCACCTTCCAGCCAGAGCATCTGCCTGACTTCCAGCCCAATCTGCTGCATTAATTGCAGAAACTTCCCTTCTAGCAGCCCAGAGAACTTGATCTTGAATCTTGGCCAGGGTGGTGGTCTCAGATCCGGGGGAGCTTGTTCCTTTTGTCAGCAGTTAAAGCCCGGAGAGTCTCAGAGAAGCCAGTGTGAACTTGGGAGGAAGGGTTTCTTCTTGGCAAACAGGAGAGAATGGCTGTTAGACACAAAAGAAGAAACTTCTTTTTCCAGAGCTTTCTCTCCATGGCAAGTATTCTTAATTACCACAGAGTAATTACACGTGGATGAAATCCAAGCCCCTGCAGACTGTTTGGTCACCAGTCAGTGACTTCACTTGGGGCTGGGTTTTGTTCACACTCTTCAATCCATGAAAGACCAAGCCAGTGCCACAAATAGCAAAAGATGAAGCAGGTTTCTCTTGGAATGGTTTTTGTTTGTTTTCTCAACTTCCACAACCTGAAGCTTTAGCAGCGTAATTAAGCAGAGCTAAAAGCTTCAACACCTTCCCAGCCCTTTTGCTGAAAGTGGAGTGGATTTGCATTGCCAGGGACACCGAGGCCATCTCAGCCAGAGGCGAGCTGCTGGGCAGCAGGTGAGGACCACCCAAACCTCAGCATCACCTCCCAGGAAAGCATCTCCGCTGCTTTTCCAGTGCCTTGGCTCCACGCTGGTGCTGGCTCTGGTTCAGCAGAACCAGCTCATTCATCCAGGTTCACTTCTGAACACACGGGGAGCGCTGGAATCCGGGCGTTCGGGGCTCAGACCTCTCACCGGGGGGAGGCTGGGTCCGTCTGCGAGAAATGAGCACGCGGCTGATAAATGCTGCCCATGAAATATTAATGCTTAATAGAGCCTTGCTGGATGAGGCATGCATTGTAATGATACCACCCATCAGGGGGGAGTTAATTGAATCAATGAGGTGAACAGCAGAGCCGCCCAGCATATGTTGGGGTTGCAGTCGGCCCAGGCAGTGCAGGGGGACCTGTGTCACTCCGCTCAGCGTGGCCACACCGCTGTGCCCGCCAGGGGATTTGAGGGGAAGCAGCCAATGAAGGGCCGAGCCAGCTCCAAATCCAGCTTTTTGCAAAGCCCCAGATAAAACAGACTTCCATTAATAAGGCGAGAAAGGTTAGGACGAGGAGCATTACAGCAAATCTGGAGAGGTAAGGTGATAGTTTTGTCTGAAGCTTGTAGAACATATGGCCTCAGCTTTTGTACTGGTAACCCAAGAGCTGTGGTAGTCTGGAAGTGGGGCATTATTTGCATATCTGCAGAAGCAGAGGTTTATTTGCTGATGTTAAAAAATTAGATAGCTGGGGACAGTTGATAGTGCAATTGGGAAGTTGGCAGAGTTTTTCTGAATCTCCACAGCCAGTGTGTTCGTTCTGGGTGGTAAATGAGTTTCTTGGGAGGGAAGCTCTGAAAAATCAATGGAATCTCCCTGCTAATTTTAGGTTTGGGGTTATGAAATGGAGATAGGATTTTGTGGTCAGAAACTGTTGTGAAGCTTTCCACTTCCAGAGCTAGGCTGTAACAGAGAATCATGTTTTTTGATGACTGCTCTGCTGCACTGCTCAGATCTGAGCACAGAAATGGAAATAGAGCAAACTAAACTAAATTAGCAAAAATTAAGTAAAAAAATGAAAGATTCATAAAGTAAAGCTGAACAAGAGATGTATCTGTCCTTTTTCATACTAAACTTAAAGACCTATTGCTGTACAAAAAAAAAAAAAATCTCATGAGCCTTTTAAACTGTTTTTGACAGTATAGGCTAAAGCTGTTCCTAGACAGCGGTAATCTCTCCTGCAAGCCACCTTGTATCAGTGCAACGCCTTCACCTCCAGCCCTGCCATCCCCTGCTGTTCTTCCCTCTCTCCTTCCCCTTCCCACGAGGGGTGGCAGCTGTTGGAACATACAGCCCGCTTGTTTTATGGTGCTGCTTCAGGAATATGATCCAGATCCTACATAAGAAAGGGAAAGCAACCGAGCAAGAGAGAAGAGGGGAATTTAGCAGCTCTGGAAAATACCTTGCGTTTTTCAAGTCTAACATAGAACGTTAAATCTGTATAGCAAATTTCAGGGATAAAGCAGGACTGTTGCTGCTGGTCTTAGATCACTATTGTGCTGTAAATAAGTTTAGAGTTTGTTGTTCTGTACAAGAGTTCAAGTGCATTTACATTTCTTTGATTATCCTCCAGTGATAGATGCCTGTAATGAGAGCATTTAGATCTGAAGATACATTGTCAAGTAATGTGATCCTTATTAGGGTTGATTTTTAATTTAGTTTAGCACTTCAGGTAAAGAAACAGTTCTCAGTGGAAGGCACGGTCTCCTCATTATTCTGACTCCCAGTTTCGGTTTGTTACTCAGGACAAGGGGAACAAAAGCAGTGGAATACACTTAAACTGGAGACAGCTGAAACCAGAGTTATACACCTTGGGTTTCTGCCAAGCAATTAATGGGAACTCAAACTATTTTTGTTGTCAGGTCAAAAAAAAAATCCACTACTTCTGTCAGCTCGCCTTATTCCTAGAGGGTCCAGATTATTTTTAAACCATGTAAAACCCTTAGAGAATTTGAGAAATATCCGATTGCCGTTCCATGAAATGGATGTGGTAGAGGTATGCTGCATGTCAGACGCGATAAGGGGGGCAGCCACATGTCAGACGAGCTGCAAGCCCAGCTCTCCTGCCCTCCGGTCCGAGCCTCCTCGCCCTCTCTGCTCCCCAGACACTGACCTGCTGCCTGCTTCTTCCCCCGCAGCTGTCCATGAAGGAGGTGGGAGACGGGCTGCACGAGCAGATGAACTGCATGATGGGCGCACTGCAGGAGCTGAAGCTGCTCCAGGTCCAGACAGCGTTGGAGCAGCTGGAGATCTCAGGGAGCCGAAGCACCAGCGCGGAGCAGCACCCATGCTGCCGGAGCAGTGGAGCAGGGCCACGGGGCCGGGCAGCAGCAGGGGGCTGCAGCCCCACATCCCTCACCTGCGTGGTGCCACAGCCAGCCAGCTTGTCCCATCCCACTGTGCTCCCAGAGAGCGGCCACCTCGGGGACACCTCTTCCTCCTCCTCTAGGAGCACCTGTGGCAAGGATTCCTCCCACACAAAGGGACCTTCCTCGGCCCCAGCCAGAGCAGAGCGCGTCCACCCAAGGACATTCGAGCCCAGCAGCCAGGGCATGGCTGGGAGGTGGCCGGCACGCCAGGAGTGCCCGGGGTGTGAGGACAGCCACGACTGGACGTCCTCCCTGATGTCCCAGAGCAGGAACCGGCAGCCTCTGGTCCTGGGGGATAACATCTTCGCAGACCTGGTTGGGAACTGGTTGGATCTGCCAGAGCTGGACAAGAAGGGGGAGAAGAGCGAGGCCTCCCTGTCTGCCAGCAGGTCCCAGGAGCTCTGCAAGAAGTTCTCCCTCACAGCCAACATCTTCAAGAAGTTCCTGAGGAGCGTTCGGCCAGACCGAGATAGGCTTCTCAAGGAGAAACCTTGCTGGCTACCGCCTGAAGACAAACAACCCGAAATTTCCAAAAGACCCAAAAAGACGAACAAACTCAAGGGGACATTTTACTTCCCGCTCCATGGAAACATCCAGAACCACCACAGCAAAGTGGAGAGGTGCCCAAAGGGGGAAGGCAGCATCAAGAAACCCAAAACTGGCACCAAGAAAGTCCACGATACCATAGACTACACCCAATCTGGGTTTGATATCAACACAGCTGTTTGGGTCTGAGTTTGTTGTGTCCCCCGCTCTACCAAGCATTTCTTGCACCAGGGAGGAGCTGAGGCCGTGCACTTCTCAGGAGCCCCCCGAGCTCTCGGCTGGGACCGAAAGGTCTCCGAAGCGTGCCATGCTGTGGCTGCAATCCCCTGCACGTGGCATCTCCCATCGAGCTGCAGCTGGCTCAGCCCCACACACTGAGGCAGCCCATGGGGACCAATATTTGCAGAAATAATCAGAATTGTTGGCAGCTTTTAGGGTGAGCGGTGCCACCGATTGCAGCTCCTGGAGCTTGCCTCGTGACAGCACCTTCAGGCCCCCTCAGGTGATCTCCAGTTACAGTACCTGCAGCACAAAATTCACTGTATGTGTGTGTATGAGTGTGCAAATATATAGTTTTTTAAAAATTCTGCTTGTGTGCACTTAAAACTGGGTTGTAAACCTGGCAATTCTAGCAGTGATCCTGAAGGACTTATTTAAATTTTAGAAAAAAAAAAAAAAAGAGTGCTGCCACCTAAATTTCAACAATTGCTACATGCAGGTGTTGAATCCCAGCTCTGTTGCATTTCAGCTGTTTCTCGTCCCCCTGAGCTGCATCTCCACTGTGCTCATAGCACAAATTCCCCCTCCTGCTAAACCAGCGGGGCCGGAGGCTCCTTCATGGACATCTGTGACATTTGGAAACTCCAGCCGCTTTTGCCTCTCTCCATGCCCTTCTCCCCCAGGCTCACATTGAGATACAGCATTGCCACAGATGTTTATTGTTAACTTTGCACTGTGACACAGAATTGCAAGAGACGTTTGTTGTTGTTGTTTCCCCTGTTGTTGTGTACAAACCCTGTCCTGAAAGAACCAAGTTCTTCAGCAGCCAGCTCTCCAAGAGCTACAAATAAAGCAGCATCATCCCCGTGTGCTGTGGAGCAGTTTGTGTCCTGGTGCTGGCATCCAGCCCTGTGTACATCAGCCTTTTCTCCCCTACAGAAGCTTCTGGGTTTGCACAGCCCCAAGAACCCAAATCGAGCCACTCAGATGCCCACAGGGGTGCTTCAGCCCAGTCCTGGCCAGCAGTGGGGGCTTGGGGCCCCAAAAACCTGCTCTGATCACTCCCAGTTTAGGAAGGGCTCATGTGTGAGCAGCAGCATTGTTTTTTTAAACATGCAATTCTAGTCATGTTTTAGCTTCCCAGGACAGAGAGGCCAGTGGAGCAGAGGCATAAAGGGAGAATTCCCCCCCCCCCACCCCCCCCCAGAAATTAAATATAGGCACAAGACAAGCCCTGTTTCTGCCCATACAAGGAGAGAAGAGTGGGTCAGCATCTGACAGCTATGCTCAGCACTTTTTCAGGAACCTGAGCTGGAAGCAAGCTTTTGTTTTCCTTCCTCACAGGCCCTAGCTCTGGGTGCTTTTGCTTTCTCTCCATTTCTCTGAATGCTGAAAGGCTGTTTGGGGCGCTCTGTTTTCCTCCTCTTTTATCAGGACTTCATCCTGTTTGGTACAAAGGCACCCTCCCAGCTCTCACCAGCCCTTTCTGTAGGATCAGCAAAGAGGAGAAAGAGCTTTCTATAAGCAGCAGCACAACAGAGCAGCAGCTCCTTCCTGCACTGACAGCTGAATCCCCCCCCTTGTCCCCTTTTCCTTCATTAAGGAGGGCAACTGCTCCCTCCACCCTCACTAAGGGACCCACCACAGCATGCACTGCCCCAGCCAGGGTCCCAGCACCACAGGGCCCCCACAGCACAGGGGGGAGTCAGCCAGCCTTGCCCACCCCCAGATCAAGCCCTGGCCATACCTGCAGCTCCAGCAGCCAAGCCCCACACACAGGTGCTGAGTAGGGGTCCCAAAGGCTGATTGTGCCCCCCTGGGGGCTTTTTAAGCCAGGCATGGGCATTGCCCTCAGCTGGGATGAGCACAGGAGGAGCCCCAGCTGAGCACGGCAGCAGGGCAGGGGGTTTGCACAGCTGTGGGCACTCAGGGCGTTGTTTTCCTCCCTGCAAGGCTTTTCCCTTGCTAAGGCAATACCTGCTGCAGGGGGATTTAAAATGGTGCAATTATATGGGATGCAGTGAGAGCTGGAGCCTAAAACGTGCATTTGGAAACCGCTCGGTGGGAAAAGCGATGTCTGGGATTTGCCCCAATTTCCCTCCGTGCAGCCCCTCCTTCCCCCGTGGCTGGGGCTCAGAGAACAAACAGGCTGCTGGGCATCCCGGGGGTTATAAATGACCGGCTATGCCAAAACATGTGCTGTCTTGCAAATATTTGACACCCACCCCCAGCAGCAGCTGCTGGCAGCTCTGCTCCCCGTCGATGCGGTCTCACACGGAGCCAGCAGGACGCTTCTCCTGGGAACGAGCTCTTGTGGCCCCACACTGCAGCAGCTGCCACAGCCCCACGTTCGTGCCGGCCACGTGGCACCGGCCACGGGCACCCTCGGGCCCCCATCCCGTGCCCTTGGAGAGCCCGGCTCTGAAACCAGCCCTTTCTTTCCCTGCTTGGAGGAAACGCTATTGTTTCCAGGCCCGTGTGGACAGGGCCGTTCTTGGCCCAGCAGCCGCCCACGCGTTCCTTTCCCACCCAAACCATGCACCCCGCTCCCCCCGAATTCCTGGCAGTGGGGTGGGACTGGCTACAGCGGGTCAGTGCCAAGGGGCTCGGGGTGGTCTCTGTGCCTGCTGCTGCGTGCCCTGATCCTGCCTGCGGCCACCAGCAGGATCACATCAGCCCTGGGCCAGGCTGCAGGGCAGCCCAGGGAGCCAGGAGGTCACATTTGCTTCGTTCCTCCTGCTCTCGAAGGATCAGAGACCCTCAGGGGTGCTTCACACACACCAAGCACCCAGCATAGCTTCAAACGTGTTTATGTTCCCTCTGCCTCCTAAACGTGTCATCAAAGGATATCTTGCGCTGAAATAGGATTTTCCAAAGTGTTTACAGTGACAAATTCAGTGTGCTCTAAGCTTCAGACAGCCACTTGAAAATTGCAAGTAAATGTGGCTGGATCTACACATTCTTGGGAGAAAAAATATTTAATTAATATTCTTTAAGAGGCATTCAAACAATAAAGACTATCAGGCAAGCCAGTCATCCTACCTCGTTTTGTCTCCAGAGCAGGATTTGCTAATAGATGTGGGTAGAATTTGTGAATTACCATTTCACTTCTCCAGGGACTTTTCCTGAAATGATAATGGCTTTTTCTCCTCTTTTTTCATGAAACTGCCATGAAATAGTTCCCCATTATTAAGTATGAGACCTAGCTAATTAGCACGATGACAGTCTTTAATGAGGCCCTAGCTGTGTTCTGCATCTTTGATAGGTGTGGTTAATACCAAACACGGCAATAATTACAGAGAGACGTTCCCCCGTGAACCTGTCCCATGCAAGGCAGCGATGGCAAATGAAACTTGGGCGCTGAGATTTATTAGAAATCTCTATTCCTGGATTGTGAGAAGCCCAGAGAGGATCAAGCTGGAGTTAATTTGACACCAATAATGTTCGTTCAGACACCAGGGGTTAATGAGATGGCAGTGAGGGATGGATGCAGGAGGAGATTGGCGCTGCCCACTGCTGGCCTGATCCCAGGAGCCCTGGTTTGGGCACAAGGGGCAGCAGCAGCGAGCCCAGCAGGGAGCTGCTCCGAGGCTCTTGGTGGACTTTCCCTCCCCAGGTGCTGCTCTGCCCAGGTTTGTGCTGGGCCAAAGGGCTGGGGGCAGCACTGCCCGTCCCCACGCACATTGAACAGGCATGGACCAGTGTTGTGTCTGGTCCAGGTCACCTCGTGTGCAGAGAGGGTCGGGCTCTTACAATTAATGAAGTGATTTCCAGGGTCTGCTCCTCGCTCTGCCTCTCTGGGCTTTCCCATCTCATCCAGCACTGACGCTCACAGCGTGCTTCCTCCAGCCAGATGGCCTCCAGAAGGCTCACAAATGTGCCAGTAATTAAAAAGCTTTTATTTTTAAAACCATTTCACAGCTTACGCTTCTGACAATGGGATGGGGCTAAAGCTGGGCAAGAGGAAAGGCAAATAGAGGCTGGCTGTGCCCGTTTGGGTCCCTTCCCATCGCCCAGCTTCTCTGCGTCCCCTGCATCCCAGGGGCAGCTCCGTGACCGCGCTGAGCAGCGGCTGCGCCCCTGCCACTGCCAACCATCCGTGCTGATGTGCCTAACTAACCGGAAAGGCCTTCTGACTGGAAACTGAGCAAATTTAACAATTTCCCCTCAATTCCCCTCATACTGAGTCTGGCAGGAGAGAAGCCAATTGCCGTATCATTGCTGAAATAAGACCCATTTTGTTCAAAGCCCACCGCTGTTTATTCACACCAACATTTTCCCCATCACCTTTGTCATATTATTAATCAGCAGCAGAACCTCTTCTACTTCCTTGAGCAACATTCCAAGAACCGAACCATGCCTCTCTCTTCAACATCCCTGTCTCTGCAGAAAGAGGGTATGTTTCTCTTTCCTTTTGTTCAAGTCCAATTGTATCCACGTGGCATTTCTAATCAAGAAATCGTACCCTCTTCCAGCTGGCAAGCAGTCTCATATGCTGATTTTACAGAATAAACAAAAAACAGTTTCTGCAATTATTTGTGTCAGCTGAAGCCGGGCTGTGACACTGCTGGGAGCTCTGCTAGCCCAGCTTGGCTTTGCTCTGCTGCCCCAGAGATGGCTTTACCTGAGCCTCCCTGCTGGAGGTGGCTCCTCAAGCCTTCTCGTTCGCCTTGGGGGATTCATTTGCTGCCCGGCTGTGAGCTCACAGTCCCCAGTGAGGTCTTGGTGCATGTTTTTCAGGTGCATTTCCTATAATAGCCACACTGAGCAAAGCCTTTGAACTGGCTCAAGTTTCTTGGTTTTCACCAAGCAGGGAAGAGAAAGGGAGAAATCAATATCCCGGGAAGATGAAACTCCTGACCCTCCTCTGGTCTTCACCTTGGGCAGTCTGGAGGCTAAATCAGAAAAACACTTTCAAGCAGGCTTTACACAGCACAGGAGACAGGACACGGTCCTGGTGGGGACGGGGAAGGGGCTGGATGAGGCCACAGCCCTGGTGTGGGAGCAGGGGGGAGAGCGGCAGCTGGGTGCTGATGCCCACAGGCTGCCACCTCCCATGGAGCCAAGCCAGGTCCCGCTGCCCATCCCTGGTACTGCTGCCTCGAGGCACAGAGGAGCAGGGCACAGGGCTGGGCACCAGGGGTAAATTCAGCTCCATCACCCAGCTCTGGTATGTCTGTGCCACCTCTGGAGATGCTGCTGTGGGAACTGGGGGTGCGGGGGTCCCACCGTCTGGGCAATTAGCGGGCAGATCTGCTCCCTCATTAGTGGACTGAGCCAGCAATTCGGTCTGGACCATCCCAGAGGGCTTCGCTGCATTCACACCATCAGGCTGGCGTTAGCGATGTGACATTTCGAACCTGGAGATAACGAACGTGACATTCTGTCAGGTTTAATTAGTCCCTTTGCTCTGCCCATGACAGCCTCTGTGGAGGTGAAACCTGGAGCTGAGCCTCCGAAGGCGTCGCGAGCGGAGGTGAGTGCCAGGAGGCGACACCGGGCCTGAGATCAGCCGGTGCCCCAAGAAGCAATTGCTTTATTCTTAAATGGATATGCAAACAGCAACTCTCCTTGCCTAGTTAGTATAACCAAGGGGTCTCTCCTGCGTTTTGTGTCCTCTCTGGTCTGTAACAACCCTTTGGGACTGAAAAATCTCCCGAGAGGACTGGCCGGGTGTCAGGAGCGCTGCACAGCGCCCGTCACCTCCGGCCTGGTCTGAGGGCGTTGCAGCACCAGGCCCCGTCTGAAGGGCTGCAGGAAGAGACCCCAATTAATCTGATGTCCTGGCAGCGGTTCCAGCAGCAGGGTGTGCTGGCAGTGTGGGAACACAGCAAGGGATGAGCACTGAGCCCCGTGCCCGGCCACCACTCACCCAGGCCATGCTGTGGGCTCTTGTGGCTGCCAGGGCAGGAGGCCGAGGGGAGCGCTGCCCGGCTGCAGCTCTCCCCAACTACCTGCTCCGGCTCTCCCCGCTCTCCCTTTTTCATTCCGTTCCAGACCAATTACTGAGAGTTTGCACCCAAAGGCAGCTCGCCAGGCATTTATGCGTGCAGCTGCCTGGTCTGAATGCACTCATGCTAATTGTGTGGAAACGAGTCGCGGTCGGTTTTGTACCGAGCTTCCTGCTCCCTGAATCGAGCTGTGCTTGTAAGGACTGATCACGTCCTCTGACTGAAAAGGATTCAAGAGGGAATCTTTCTGCTTACTGCTTACCTGGTTTTCAAACACTCATCACTCAATGTTGGTGATGCCGTTACTGGGATTTGCTGAGCTTTCCACAGAACAGGTATCTTGTTTGCCTTTTTAAGGTGTCTCCTAAGATGAATGGGAACAAACACTCCACCTGCAGCTGGAAACGGACTCAGGAAATTCACTGGAGATAAGAGATATTGCCAGGAGAAGTCAAGCAAAACTTTTCCTTCTGCAGGGCTTTTATGGGCCCTCTAAATTACCCTGAAATGTACAGGACAAAACTCCCTCACCCTGCCCGTGAAGCAGCAAGCCTTACTGGTGCCAGGCAGCCCTACGTGCCCAGATTTCGTGGTAAACTCCGCTCTACCTTGCCAGACCTGTGGGTGGCACTTGCCAGGCAGATGAGCATCAATCGGCCAGCTCAGCGCCAAGCTCCTCACTGTGCAGCAGCACATTTCGCAGGCCTGGGCTGCAAATGCATTCCGAGCACCACAAAGTGCTGCAGGGCGGGCCTGGTGCTGTACGCATGCCCCTCATGTGTGAGTCTAAATCGGGTCTGGAACAACCTGTCACTCCTGCAGCATGTCAAAGGTAAATTTCCCCGTATCCCTACCAGAGGGGATTATGTTCCCAGCAGGGGTTCAGGTTTTTTGCCATAATATGATTTAATGTGACAAGTGCAATTAGATGTGACACGTCTTTGCAACATTTCACTACCTTGGAAAATCACAAACAAGCTTAAAATAAAACAGAATGCACAGGCTCGCAGCTCCCTGCATGCTGCAGCTGGAAAAAATAAGCACCAACTTAAGGACTTTTCAGTACTTCCTTTGGGATACGCAAAGTCATGAACACGATACTATAAATTAATAATTTAGATCCCAGCCCTGCAATGAGAGCCATCTGGCCAGATGCCTCTACCCTGACCAGAGTCCCTTGGAGTTAACAGCACACCACGCAGAAAGATCTGTCCACTTGCATCTCTTAATGGACTGAGCCTTCGGTCCCTGCCCTGGAACAAGCAGAAATGGAACAAAAAGGACCCTCAGCACTTGGATTCCTAATTTAGTGTCCTCTGAAATTAAGAGAACAAATTAAACCTACAGCGGCTTTGTAAGTGTAGGCATATGTTTACTGAGCCCTTTGGTTCCAGTTACACCAACACTAATTAATCTCGGCACTCCCATTAATTGGTGGCCCCAGCCCCTCTCTGAGCACTGGGGCTGGGAGCGGGGCTCTACTGAGGCAGGGAGGGGGTCCCCTGGCACGAATGGGGACGGCGACAGGGATGGAGTTGGTACAAGGGAATGGGGCTGCAACAGGGAGGGGAGTGCGGGATCCTCAAAGTTCTTGGGGAGCTGGAAATCCGAGCATGGTGAGGGCAAACCAGGCCTCTGCAGCCCCAGCCCCTGGGCACTGCTGGGTGCCCGGGTGGGCTCCGAGCTCGCACTGCCCCTCGCACCCCTCCTGCCCCAAATCTTTGCTTCAAGAAGGGGAAAAACGCCTGGAATTCGAGATGTATGCTTACGGCTGTACCTCATCCACAGTGGTGGGGTTGAAATGCTGAGACAATTCATTATGCACATAGAAATTAATTCTCGTTTCCACCCTGTGGGGCTCTTCATTTACACTTCAGTTGTTGGAGCTGTTGCATGAGATGTATTTTCGTTTGCTTCTGTCTGAAATTAACGTGGATAGTCGATTGCATTTTCATAAGAAATGTTTTTACTTCCTAGCTACTAATAAATCCCTCTCAAGCAGGAGAGATGAAAGCAAGTCACCTCTGTGTTTCAAGCAACAAAGGGGCTACAGAAAATATCACAGCGTGGGAATGGTTAACCACAGCACTGGGGAGATAAATCAGGGGTAAATCCTGATCTCTGCACAGCAACCAAGCCACGCTCACGCAGCACCTCTGCTCAGGATGGGGTTTCCCATTCAGACCTGCAGTGTAACCGTGCCCAGCCTGGTACCCGATGCAGGTCGCATGGCTCCAGGACAGAGCCTGCTCGCCCCTGTGGTCCTGTCCAGGATGGAGGCTGAGTCCAGAGATCACCCCATGTGTGGTGGCAGCACAAAAGAGAGCAGGATGGGGCTGTGGAGACCCCACAAGAGCCTCCGCAAGGGGAACGTGCAGCCAGGCACGGCCACGCGTGATGCCTGCTGCATCTCCCGGGGAGGAGACAACGGGGAAGGAGTTGGAAGCTATCAGCAGGAGGAGAACAAAAACGCTCTTACACTCGTCTTGCTCGCCATGCTCATCTAATTACGTTATTTAACAGGATACCCTCTCATTGATTTTAATTACTCATATAATTTGGGAAGTTATTCACAGCACATCCCTGCAGGGCGCATGAGTCTTGGCTGGGAACAATGTGCTCAACTCTTTTTCCGACATGAAAGCAGAAGCTGGGGAGGCCGAGCACGGCGCGAGCGCAGAGGGGGCACGGGGCCCTCCGTGGGAGGCTGGGACTTGGTGCTGCTCCTGTGCTGGTGCAGGACACACCAGCGAGGCTGGGATCGCCCTGAGATCAGACGTTATCCCCCGCGTCTCAATGCGGCTCCACTTCTGGGCATCTCCGTGCTCGCACGCTGCCAGCCGTCCCTGCAGCCCCAGCGGGGTTTGGGGGATTCCTCGCCTGTACCCGGGGCTGGGGTCGTGCAGCCCAGCTGCTGCCTGCGGGGCGCTGAGCGCAGCCCCTCGCCTCCCCCGCCCCTCGCCGAGCAGCTGCGCATTAATTGTCCCTTTGATATCGGCCAAGGACGACGCTCGTGCCTCGCCGGCGGGGAACTCGCCTCTGCCTGCACCCCCCGGGCTCCTGCTCCCAGTGCTCCGCAGCAAGCGGCCGCTGCTGAGCCCTGAGGGCCATTAATCAGAGCCCCCGACCGTTAATCAGAGCCCCCAGCCCCGCGAGAAATGCTTCCAACCGCCCGCCCTCTGTCAGTGTGGTTTTTTGGAAGATGATTGCACGCAGTTTAGCGAAATCGGGCTGTGCATCCCCCAGCATACACTTGTCTGGTTTCTTCACCCGCTTTTGTAAGTTCGTGATTTAATTAGGATGCGAACAATCCCAGAGGAATGTTTAATTAATATTATAAAGCAACAATGGGATGATTAAGCAAGTCTGGGCAGCTGCTATTTATGCACAGGGCATGTGGCACTTGTTGGGGGCGAGCGTGTCAAGGAAAAATCATTCCACAGACCCCTCTGTGCAATTTTATTTCTTGTTTTAATTGTCTGGTTCAGTCCTTTTCTCCTCTTTGTGTTTGCTCAGGCAGAGCGAGAGGAACAGAGATTTAGCTCAGAGTCTCTTGTTCAGCTTAATTATAGAGTGAAAGCTCTCAAATGAGGAACCGCTCTCCCACCCCTTCTCCTCCTTCTCCAGCCGTGAGGTCTCCAGAAACAACCCAGCAGCCGCTTTGGGCAACGAATGCCCTAAAAGTGGTCCAGGAATAGCATCCAGGAGGTGGGGGCATGGCCGGGGCGTGCCGTGGGCATGGCTCTGTGCTGTGCTGGGGTGCCGGGAGCAGGCAGCACCACGTCCCTCGCTGCTTGGCCCTGTGCAACTAAATGCACTCCTCAAATGGTTTAGTGAAGCTCTCCTTGCATGATGCCTTCATGGCATTTTAGGCCAGTTGCTCTTGAGAAGATTTTTCTTGCTTCTCAGAAGCCTGCTAGCAACCTGAAGTAATTGCATTTGCCTTGGGTTGAATTCCTTTTGCAGCTTCTAAAAATAAACCCTTGATTTCTTCTATTTTCCACAGAGCAGCCTGCACTGAAAGCAGCAACCAAACGGAGTGAAAAAAAAATATTAAAGGAAGCGGGAAATCCAACAGACGCGGAGCGAGAGAGCAGCAGCAGATCCCGAATCCTATTAGGAACGTGCCACTCAGCACAACAGCAGCATGCCAATTAGCATTTTCCGGGGGAGAACACACGGGCAGGGCGCAGCGCAGCCCCAGATGGGTGCCTGATGCTGAGCGGGGAGTTTGGGGTGGTGCAGGGCTGTGACAGGGGCTGTGGGCACGGGGCTGTGCCCAGAGGCTCCAGGAGGGCAGCGGAGGGGCCGGGAGGAGCCCCTGGGAGCTTTTCCCTGCTGCCCATGGGCAGCGGCTCCGCTGCCAGCTGCCCTGACTCATCCCTGCGTGCCTCAGGCGCTGCCTCGCGCTTATTCAATTATTGCTCCAGTCCTGGCCCCGCGCCGGGAAGCTAATCTCATGCCGAATGCTTCTCGGTCAAGCCCTAAATGCGATTGTTTCAGAGGGAGAGGGCCAAAGCCGCCTGTGATCTGCTCACCAGACAATGGCAACGCGTTGGGCACAGAACAAAGGGCAGCGCCCTGTGCCCGGTCCCACAACAGCTGAGAGCTGCAGAGGGACAGTCCACGCCATGCTCTTTCTTTCCAGGGCTGCAAACTCATGGCCGGGAGCTGCCAGGCTCGCTTGTCCTCGCAGTGCATCAGGGCCTTAATGGCTTTTTATGTCAGCCCCAAATCGATGCATTTAGAGCAGAAAACTTCACTCCGAGGCCAGTCAAACATGTATTATCGTTTGCTCAATTACAGCGTCTGATTCCCTGACAGGACAAATAAATATCCCCCGCGTTAGAGTCCTGCAGAAGAGGGATGCTGGCTGTTGTTCCCATTGACATTCGTGGACGTTTCTAATGGGACTTCAGAAAGCAAGAGGCTTCTGTTTGCCTTTTAATCTCTTTATTTCTGCAGATTTCTGGTTCTTTGGCACTAGACAATACCAAGAGTCAGCTGAGCAAGGTGCACATTACTGGAGAGAAACCTGTGGGCATGCATGTGCTGCCTTTCCTGTGCTGAAGGAGGATGCTCCCGCTCCGTCTGTTTGCAGTGCACTCAGGGCTGACTGCATCTCAGATTTAGCTGTCGCTTTGTCAAAGCCCAGCCTTTGCCCTTTGCTCCACATATCCGTGATTATGCCGTGTCTTTTACCGTTCCTGCAGATTAACTGTGACTGGTATGCGAGATGGCCAATATCGGGTCTCCCTCGTTTCCAACATCATTTATCATAAAGGATTATCCCACAGGGGCTCCTGTGCAGTCATATTTAATAACGTACAGTGCTTCCAACCAAATGACTTCTGCTGTGAATTTAAGCCACACTGACACGGCAGCTTGACACTGCTTATTTCCAAAGCTAAATGAAAACCTGTAGTAGGGTACTGGTTATCTACGGCCCCGAAAATGTTATATCCACACACTGGCCGTGGGGAAGGTGGAGTGAAGGCATAGCCCAGCTGAAGTTAATTTGTCTGATGATTTGTAACAACCCAGGTAGCAAAGGGCAGCAGAGCCACAGCGCTGCTTGCTTCCACTCAGCTCCACCACCGTTCACTCCAAATGGGATACAAGAAGCCTGATTTATATGTAAAACACTTGGGGAGAGAAGTAAAATTATTGTCAGCTTCGCTCGGCTGAGAGGAGCTCGGATCGAGGCACCTATTGCTCTCTGTGTGGCCATCCTGAGTGACACCCAGGGCTTTTCAGGTTCCTGGGCTGCAAAGCAGGGAGGGCACCACGGAAATGAATCCAGGAGGCTCCGCTGGCACCCTGCGAGCAGTGCTGGGCCCTGGCAGCACCGGGTGCCCCTCCCCTGCTGCGCTGCTCCCCAAGCCTGCTCCTTGGCAGAGAAACTTTGGAAACACTTCCCAGTGCCTCCTCCTCCTCCCTTTCTGAGCCAGGGCTCGGCTCAAAGCAGTACTTTGATGGGGAGCGGGTGGGAGGCTGCCCACCCGGCCCCATAATGCTCGCAGTGTGCTGGGCCGCAGAGCCACGCTCGGCCCCGTGAATTTGTCCTTTGTGGCTCAGCCTCCAGCCGCAGCCCCGTGAGCAGCTGCCGGCTGCAGCCCTGCTGCCGCCCTGCTCTCCCCGCAGCACAACGGGCTCCTTATTCCCTTCCTCCCCCCCCCCCGCCATCGGGGCTTTTGGCCTTACACATCCCTAGCACACAAAGAAAATGCCGCCAGTGTGCAAATTCAGCATTGAGCCAGGGGCTGGCAAGGCCAAGGCAGCAGGATGGACACCTCGGGCTCACGCACCTTTGACAAATCATTTACTCTTCCTCGACTCTTTCTGAAGCATGGCTAATTAGCCCTGGAACAGCCTCTAATTAAGGCAGCTTCTGATGCTGCCTCCAGGCGCTACCCCAGGCAGCTCCTGGTCCCGCTCAGCACCACGGGCTCTGGAAAGGGAGCTGGTTTTGCAGATGATCCTGGTGTGAAACCATCACAAACCGCTGCCTGCTGAATGCCTCCACCGGTAGCTAACACAAATGCAAAGTCTGGGAAACCCCAAAGGTACCAAACTCAGCTGGGCGCTGCTTTTACTGCTGGGCCATCTTCTCTCCTCAGGTCTCAGTGAATGTCCCAGTAACAGGCCTCAGGACCAGTTTGTTTCAGCTTCTCCCAGGTCCGTTGGTCTCTGCAAGTGGTCCCGAGCTCTTCTGGACAACGTGACACAGGCAGTGGTGGAAGGGCTGCCCCACACATCCCTCAGCTCGCCAGCTGCAACATGGGTGCAGGCCCAGCCCTGGGTTCCTCCTGAAGCAGCTGTGACAGCCCAATGCGAGCAGCATGGGAAAACACTGAGAACAGGCAGCGTGTGCCCCAGGAGACCCCGGAGAAGCCCACGTGGGTGTGCGAGACCATCCCAGAGCACGTTTTCCCACGACTTGCCCCTGAGCGTGCACAAATCCCCGTGAGATCGCCCAGCTGCTTCCCCAGCTGTTTGAGGATGCTGACCCGAGCACCAAGGCCACGTGAGGTGGAGGAAGCCGCTGGCTGCAGCGCCCCGTGAAGCCTCACAGGGACGTCACCGGGATGAGAAGGACCAAACTTCCTTTAGCATCCCCTGAGAAATGTGGCTGTGAAGAGGTGCAGCAGCCCAGGGCTCCTGGCAATTTTGTGCCGCAGCTTTGTGATGTTGCCTGAGGGCCTCCAAGGCAGCTCCTCTCCCTCATCCCGCACAGGGGCTGCGGAGAGCTCTCTTGGTAATTTGGGGGTCTCTCCATGGCATGGGATGGGCGGCTGCACGGCAGCTGAAAGCCTTCGCCCTGCTCTGGGTTCCAGGGCAGATAAAACAAACGCCTGGCTCTTCGCTGAATGGCAACCGGCCCATAGCAGAAATGAATTTTGCTTCTTCGGTGTCCAGCCCTGGCAAAACAGATAAAACAGTCGTTAGTTTGGGTGACTTTTGCAAAGGCCAGCTCTGAAGTTCACATTATGTTGATGAGGTGTCTCACACCGCTGCTGGGTGTGCTCCCCAGCAGCAGGCACGTCCGTGCAGCTCAGGGGCTGGGAGCAGAGCACGACAGCAGCACAGATCCCTGCAGGCTCCATGACCCAGCTTCGCCTGCCCAGCTCCTTCCTCAGCCCTGCCTTGGGATCCACCTCAAACCCGGCCATTTCAGCTCCTCAGAAAATGGGGCTCACGGCACCGGGGAGCTGCCCTCCGGTCCTACCGCCTTGAGGTGGGAAACGAGTTTCAGAGCAACTTTTGGAAACACAGAAACGAGGAAGACAAACACAGGCTGGAGGGATGACAGCACGGCCTTTTCTCTGGGGGAGTTTGTGCGAGGCTCAGCTCGAAGCAAGGGCGCTGGATGAGGCCGGGGCTCGGGGCCTGTCAACGCGCTGCCTCCCTTGGCTCTGTCGGGTGGTGCCAAAACCAGAGAGGCTCAAGGCCCCTTGCAGATTTTAATTTTTCACTTTCTTCAGGGTTCTCCTGGCCAAGGCCCCGGAGCCCCCCCGCGAGCCCCGGCGGCTGCAGCCGGGCACGGGCCGAGGCCGCCCCCTGGTGGGCACCGAGCGGAGCCGAGACCCCGGGACCGAGAAAAGGAGCAAAAAGGAGCAAAAAGGAGCAAAAAGGAGCAAAAAGGAGCAAAAAGGGCGAGGGGAACAGCCCGAGAGGGAGGCACAGCCCCCAGGGGAACACAGCCCTGCTCTTGCAGCCTGGGCTGCTCCGGGTTTTACAACCAAAGCACTTGGCATTTACAGAAGGTGAACCAATTTCTCGCGCTGTCTCTAGAACATCAAGGTTTCCATTTTTCATAGAAGAGACATCTAGCAATCAAGAAGTACATTAAAATTACTTTATTACTAAAATATTTTTACATTTAGTAAAGATAACCAACCTGCAAATACCATGCTTCTGCTCCTCCTGAAAAAGGAAGCGCAGTGGTAGGTTGAAGACAATCAGCTACATAACTAAGTTTGTCCTAGCAACTTGTAAGGAGGCAGATGTTTTCACATTATTGTCATCCGAATATTCTCATCCAGTCTTGTTTGGGCTGCATTTAGAAACTGGGATCTCTGTATAATTCAACAGCTGCATCAGTAACAGTTTTAGAAAAAACACATTTATAGAAATTTGTCACCCCGGGTTTCCAATAAAACTATACAACTCCAGGAACAAATGTTCACCAGCTATTACATCTTGATTTCCCATTTAAACAATCAGGACAGAGTCCGTCCCGAGTTTTCTCCACTGTGAAGATACATTTCTCTTCTCACTTACTCAGAAGTGAAGCGGGAGCAAATCCTCCAACACTGAGGGAATTTCAGCAGCATCAAACTGAAGATGTGATTTGGGTCCAACGGGCCCCAAAGGCAGTTCTTTTACTTGCATATGCACAGGAGGATCGAGGCTGAGCACCCAGCGGTCTCTTCATACCCTGCTCTTTTAAACTTGATGAAACCAACAGGTATTTAAAAACAAACCGAACTAGTCAAAATGGAAAAAAGAAAAACAAACAACCCTTCATCTGACTGCAGATCAGGTAACGTTAGCCAGATTTTACCTAAAAACGCAAAGCAGCTGTTTGCTTTGTTGAAATCGTGTTTAGTCAGAACCAACACACAACTCCCCAGTTTCGTCTCGAGATGCTGACCGTATGTAACATCCCCGTGGGCTCCTGCCCGTCAGGACGACGCTGCTAAAGGAAGGATTCTACTGGTGAAGTACACAGCTGTGTGAAACTGAAGACAACAGTGAAGTCAGACCTTGATACAGTATTAAACCAAATTTGTACATATAAAAATAATTGTACAGAGGAAATATTTTCAGCAGAATACAATCTTTAAATATTCAAAAGAACATACAAAGCTAATTAAAAGTAGCCTTTTGTACTTTAGTGTGTAATATGATTAAGTACATCCAACAAGTAGGGTGCGTGAAGACATCGCATTGGCGTAACGACATACTGGTGGGATCTGTTGCAACAATGATCTACCAGAATGGAAAAAGAGTTCACAAAACGTTGATAAAAACCAAAGTCTGGAAACCGTAACAAAAACACAGAAACAAAATGAAAATGTACTAAAATTTAATCATTCATAAAAGCTGTAATTTAATCTGTGACAGTAAAACACAAGAAGCAATATTAGAGTTGGTTTAGTATATTATATATTTTTGCTTTTAAAGCCATAGAAATCAGTTATCCCAGTTTTTTCCTATAAAAGACCCATTTTTCCAAAGCATTATGCACAAACATTTTTAATTAGAATATAATGGCAGAATGAAAATAATGATATTCTGTAACCTTTAAATATAAAATGAAGTCGACGACTCAAAAAGTTATTTGCTGCTGTGAGTTCAAAGGGAAATTTTAGGTAATATATATCTATAGTTATAGATATAATATATAATGGTGGAACATTTTTAGTGCTTGATGGGGAGAAATTATGGTAAAAGGGTCAATATGAAATTTTAATTATAGTAGCAATATCTAACATTTGAAATGCATCCATGCTCCTTTGTATAATCATACACTAGAGTCAATTATATTTATTTTCACATCTGTTAACTGCTATTGCAAAGGAGAAATACTATTGTCTTAAATTTCCAAGAGATATACACAGAGCAATTTGTTTTTCCAGGGACTGTGTGCAAACCATTTTAAGATCTAAATTCTTCTCATGGTATATAAAAACAGGAGAAGCTTCTTCAGATATGTTGCTAATTTCCATAAGGTTTTGACGTCGGGAATGCTGGCACTTTCCATTTAGGCAACAGTTCTTCATTCCTGCAATCTAGAAAAAGCGAAAAACAAGGTGATGGTGGGAACGTTTCTCATCCTACTGAACAGCAACTTCAGACGAAGGCCTGAGCGTTTCCCCACACAACACGTCTGTAAAAACACACAGATTTCAGCAGGAAGAGGTTATCTTCCCTCGCTGTTGTGGTTTGCTCTTACTGTCCTTTGAACTCTCAGCTACAGAGAGAGAAAAGCCTTCGGAAAGCAGAACCGTTTCAGAAACACGTATTTGTTTTGTCACCAACACGGCAGCAGCAACAGAGAGCTGCCTCCCCATCCTGCTGTCCTAACAACAGTGCCTTATGAGGCAGGGAGCCTCTGCTCCAGGCTGCATCTAGCTCACGTGTATCGAATTCAGCGACAGCAGAACAATTTAAGGGGGGGCAATTTCACCTTTTATTTCTCTGAGACGCTGCCCAAGTATAACAAGTTGGAGACCACCCTGAGCCTTGTTCCAGCCGTAACAAGGAGGCAACTGGTTAGGAAGAGATTTACAAACACCAGGGGAGATGTTGAGCCGTATTTCAATCATCTGGAGCAGCTCTGGGGGCACAGGCAGAAGCAGCTAGTGCTACAGGAGCCCCGTCAGCAACTGACTGAACACAAGGGCTCCAGGTGAGCTGCTGGCAGCTGCAGAGCCCTTCAGCACTGCACCGAGGCCAAGCAGGCGCCGCAGCACAGCTCAGCTCAGCTCAACACAGCCCAGCACAACCCAGCTCAGCTCAGCCAGCCTGGCAGACAGCACGTCCCCAGGGCTGGGGGTGCCTGGCTCCAAGAAGCCATCCTGGCTGACGCCGCGCTAGCTAAATCCAGATATATCGCCCGAGGAACAGGAAAAGCCACTTGAGATACACTCTTCAATTTCTTTTCCTTAAACCATTGTTTCCCCACAGGACTGAGCTATTATTTTATGACATTCAGAGCTCAGGATAAGAGACTCGATCAATAAATAAAGCACAAATCATCAGCAGCCAGGTTAGCTGCATAGCTGCACTTGTCCTGCTCAATCACAGCCAGGCTAAAGAAACGTCTGCCCACAGCGTGCCCTTCAGGTCTGGCAGAAAGGCAGTTAACCACCGATTCCAGGAATTCATCCTTGAAATTCTTCCTACCTAACCAGAAGTTTGTTTTAAATGCTGCAGGATAAGGGCACTTGTGCTGCTTTGCCAGCTGCCGTACCTAAGAGAACGGCTTCTGGTGGGTCACAGCAACGACCGGAGGCTGGCAGCATGGGCACGTATGGAACATCGACAGCCAACACAGTGAATTAACCCATCTCAACCCAGCCTGCAGGGCTTGCTTGGGCTGCAAATCTGCCCTCTGCATTTCCAGCCAATGCTCTTTGCACAGCCGACACCAGCTGAGGTGATTTGTCTGCTCTCTGATCATTTCCTGCTTCCCAGTGCTGAGCAGGGCCACTTCCCCTGCACACCTCTGTGTCGGCACCGCCACGCAGCACACGTGTGTGCTAAGATGCTGGTGTTTCTGTCCAAAACTTGAAGCTACAGAAACGCTGCTTGCTTCCAGGAGTGCGACAGAACAGCTGTAAGCACACAGAGTGCCCTGCCAAGATACACAGGAAGGTTATTTATAGTGTATGTCCAACCTTGTTTTTTGTTGTTTTTTTCCCCCCTGGTGGTCAGCTTTTCATTTTTCTGCCATTGAAATCCATGTCCCACCCAAACCAACTTGCAATTGTCCTTTTATCAGCTAGGGCTGGACAGCAGCTGCAACTACACTGCAAGTCACCCAAACGCCACTGAACTTCAGTAGAGAATAAAAAGGAAGCAAAACTGACCCAGGATGGCTCCAGCCATGGTGTCACAAGACAGAGGTAGAACTTGTAACAGCAAGAAGGCAACACCTCACCCATCTCCATCAGTTCCTGCTCTACCTGGTGCATTCATCAACGCAAGTAAAAGGAGAAAGGGAGCAAGGCAGGTATTTCTCTGCTAAGTCAGTCAGTGAAACTGGTTTTCAAAGTCCCACAAATGCAGCAGACAGGGAAGGAATTACATATTTTGGAGCAGCCCAGGGTCAGATTACCTGGGCTGCAGGTGCAGTTCAGACACCTCTTACCTGGCTCAGAGCTGCTGCACGATGGGAGCCTAAAGCAGCAGACATGATTTCTTTTTAGGCTTCTTCTTTTCCACTGGTGTTTTCCTATTTATCTGTCTGACCAGGTCATAAAAGATCTGAAAATGAAGAACACAAACTGAGTATCAAAACAATAAAGTGTTATAAGTGTCAATAATTAGACACGTTGGCAAAATGACAGATACTCTTTCCTGGTGGCTGCAGTCTTACAAATTCCATCAATCTGCTTGTGTTTACCTAAATGTGTTTCTCAAGCAGCTGCTTAAGAAACAAGAGAGTAGAGCTCACATCAGCATGCAGAATATAGGGGAGCTGTAAGCTCCTGCCCTGCCACATCCAGGTTTCCCCCTTCAAGTTACGCATGACCAAAGGCTTCAGAAGGGTAAGGCAATGGAATGGCAAAGAATCCCTTGCTTTGGGCACCCAGAAGAAAACTGGGAAAGGACAACAGCTTTTGGGTTTTGTTTGCAAAAGGACAGGCATAATACCCTAAAGGACCACTTTCTCCCTAGTGCTTCCTGGTGTCTCTGCAGAGCACCGTGTCCTTCCAGGCAGCCCTTCTCCCTGGCTTTCACTTTCACAAGTGGTCTTTGCTCACCCGCTGCGTTCATACCCTCCTAGTTCTCCTCTTTGCCATACAGGTCAGAGCTGCTGTTTGCTCACTTCTGATCTAATTTGCCTTTGTCCTTGATCTGATCTTTTGAATTTATTAATACAATCAGTGAGGAAAAACAAATTGTCTGCCCTGAACTCAGACTTTTCCAGAAGAGGATGACTACAGGGGCCTCTTTCAGCTTCAGAAATTTCTTGTGAACGCTTTTGCTGTGAGTTGTTTTCCCAGTAATAACCCATTTATAGCAAAATGAGCTTTGCAAAAATGCTTGGAGCTGGGTCATGGTACTGAGCAGAAATATTTAGAGCTCCAGAAAGCTCCACCCTTCTCCTTGTTTACTTTTTTCCTTCCCAGAGTGGCTGATTGCTCACAAACTCTTGTTGATTCAAAGGAAATTCAGCAGACAAAGAAATAGGTTATAACAAATTTCAGCTACTGGAAATCTAAGATTTTCTGGCTATTACATATGTGACAGCACTCGTGCCCAGTTAAATAGCTCCAAACAAAATGAACATACAGTGCCTTTTATCAAGCTCTGATGTAAAATATTTTAACAGCATCTGATAGTTGCTCACACATCTCCTTCCCTAAGTTTATTGCTGCAGCTTTCTGTCAGCCCCAGGCAAAAGCAGCAGTTTGGACTCTTCAACAGACACAACCAAGATCTTAAAAAGTGTGCAGACGACATACAAAGAAAAGGTTTCTGCAGGAGAAACCAATTCTCCTTCTTCTCTGCTGATGCAAACTACCTTTCAATATTTAAGCCTTTATAAACAAGGGCCAAGGTTATTCCAAAGTGATTATGATGTGCTGAGGGAGCCTGAATCTGTGAAGGCCTCAACCACCTCTCTCTGGCAGATGAGGTTCTTGACTGCTTTGGGTAGACCCCTCATTCCTCCCTGCTTCCCAGGACTAGAGTAGGGGAAAAAATATTGAAAAATCTGAAGATCTGTCATTTAAGTGTTTGTATTGACAGTGACTATGGAAGTGAAGTTTGCAGCAAGGTTTCAGGAACGCCACCATCCCTAGATGTCAGTGCACTGCAAGAACATCACACAGGTCACCAGGAAGAAACCTGAAGCACTCCTACTGAGGTCGACTCATACCTGTATTAAAAACATCCTATCTGTAGGAAAGGTTTAACTTCCAGCAAATGCAAGCAGAAATTTACCAGCCTTTAGCCTAGACTTTAACAAAGTTAGGAACTGCAAATGTAGTTTTACAAAAACAAAACCAAAGAGTAATGTAAACTCTTCCCCCCTCCATGAGCCAGCAGAACAAATAACCAAGCACAGTGAGTGGCTTGATTCATCGTGTTCCTTCTTGATTTCCTTAGTTTTTATGCTTTTTATAACAGGACAATGTGAACTAGCAGAAACACACAAAAGTAAGACCACAATAAAAACAGAAACTAATCTTCCAGATACTCATTTTCCTGGGTATGATCAAGCCTGACTGCAGGTGTGTATTTGTCCCAGCCCAGTTCTTTGGAGAACTTTAAATCACCTCTGGCTACTGAGAGGTCAGTCTCAGTGGAAATACAAATAAAGCAGGACTTGGTAAACTCCACGGTACCTGTTTGATGACTGAGCCACTCATTTCTTTGTTAGCTGTCCCAGCTTTACTACAGCTCAGAGACACACACAAAGCCCTGTCTGGCAGGAGCCTGGCTCAGCGAGCTATATTTACCAGGCTGGATTAGCGAGCACTGCAGCCAGGCTAATCCCAAGCACAGCAGCCTGGAGCTCCCGTCCCTCTCCACCCAACAGATGTGGTGCTGGGCATGTCACGCTGGCTGCCAAGAGTGCTCTGGGTCTAGTCCAAAATCCTCCTGCTTCTCCTTATCACTGTCTCCTAAACGGTCCCAGTTATCTCCTGGCACCAAACCAGCTCTGCTCAATGGGGTCACCTTAGTGTTTGTGACTGGAAAACCGGCCCCTGCCACTGTCAGATAACTCCCAGCACAGAACAAAACCTTGCTGCCGGATGGCAAGCAGTGCCACACGGCCTCAGGTAGCAGCGACATGCACACCGACTTCCGAAGGTGTTTCTTGTTTAAACACGGGAATGGGGCACACAGAGAGATGTTTGGACGTGGTCTCAGTAAATTAGCGGCTTACCAGAGGAGGACTGTGATGGGGTGTCTGCTTGAGCAGCCAGATGTAGCAGGAATGTGAAAAGCAAATACTTTCAAAACCAACAACCAACACTAAGCAACACGACAAGTAATACAATGGGGCGTAACTCACGTCCTGAATAGCAGCAGTTGCTATCTTAATAAAGTCTGTTTTCCAGGTAAAGTTTTACCTAAGGTAAGAGTCATCCAGTTAACTGGGCTTACTGATGACCCTCTGCCATCTATGCCCTCTAACACAGACCACAGAAAGCATTTGCCTGGGGATGTCACCCACCCCTTAATTAAAAAAAGAGCAGATTTCTTTAAAACAAACAAACAAAAAAAAACAACAGTAACTAAACAGATTAGTCTAAGCTGTTCTTAGACTGAGACTTCAGAACCACCCTGAATCTAACTGAAGAAGGAGTATAAGGAGGACTGCATGCTGGTCTACTGCAGTATTGATGTTAACATAACACAGGCAAGGAACAGCTGATACTTACCTCATTAACATTGATTTTAGACTTTGCAGACGATTCTAGAAAGGCACAGTTACACCACTGTCTCGCTAAGTTTTGACCCTGTTCTTTGCCGACTACGCGTTCTTCCTCCAGGTCACATTTATTGCCAACCAGAATCATTGGAACCTGGAGAGAGAGGGAGCAAAACCAAGAGATGTCACCAAATTAACATACAACACGCACTGCCCAAGTGATGCAATAGCTCGCAAAGGCACACGAGGGGGAGGAAACAAAAACAAAATAACACAGCCATGTATAGAAAAAAAACAAACAGAAAAATCAGAAACTT
Source organism: Aythya fuligula (assembly GCF_009819795.1). NCBI lineage: Eukaryota > Metazoa > Chordata > Aves > Anseriformes > Anatidae > Aythya > Aythya fuligula. Next base: position 1,638,007 of record NC_045583.1, on the reverse strand, counting down.
AGCCGAGCTCACCAGCTAAACTGGATTTTAGTAAGTTTTCCAGTATTTACATCCAACACCATTCTATAGTCAAAAGCACAGCTTACTAAAATGCATTTCAGGACGTTTATGTGACATGAGGCTGAACTGCCCATCAGCTTAACCTCTTTTAGACAATGGCACATACAGCACGTGTTTTAAGAAATACATTATACATTTCTGACCTTTTTACCTCTCTTGTCAATCTGCTGTCAAGCCAACAAGTGGAAGCACCTTAGAAGAGCGCTGCCCTGATCACGGAGGAAGGAGGAGCGATTCTGTGTGGCTAAGCATTCCCCCAGCCCCGTGCACATCACCATCTGCCTTTCTCATCACAACACAACATCGTACTACTGACAAGCTTTATGTACAGAGACAAGGATGTTCACTACAAAAGGCGCAAACGCTGAGATTGATATTAACTAGTTCAGAGTAATTGAAGTTTCCAACGAACGGCCACTCATCGGCTCAGCTCCTGAAAGGACGTCGCTTCCAATAAATAACCTCATGCCGTATCAGAATAAACATTTGGTACATGTTCAAAATATTCCTCCTACGCCCACGACGCAAATACGAGCACATCAGCTGCTCGAGATGAATGAAATGAATGATGAAAGGGGATCGACCCTTCTCCTGCAGCTGCCGGCTTTCTGAAGAGGCTGGGTGAGTCAGCGTCCCACTCCTTCAGAAGGACGGTGCCTTGGGGAAGCCGCATTCCTTGTGGCATTCCCTACAGAAAACACTACTAAGGCACCTTGGAAGTAATGCCCTGAGATACACATTTTCAGAAGGCTTTCCCTGTTTCTCAGTCACAGCCTCTACCGTGGCTGCAGCCCACCGAAAGATGTTACAAATGGCAAGCTGAAACAACCTTCAACAAGCAAACATCAAAACCATCCCAAACACCAAAAACCTGCATCTCACGTGGGCCTTGGGGGACAATACAGCCAGAGCTCAGGTGCCAGACGCTTTGAGGACTCTGAAAGCTGAGATGGCAGCGAGATCTGCAGTCCCTCCTGCGGTGCTTCACAAGCACCCGGCAGCCACAGCATCCTGTTTCCCTCATGCTATGTAAAAGTAAAAAAAAAAGAACCAACAACCAAAAGAACTGCTGATAATGGGTGTGTACCCTGTTCTATTTCCTGAAGCATTTAATTCTTTGAGCAGAAAATGAGTACTTTCCAGCTGGAAAATAAATCACGATCCACTTCCTTTGATGATTTACAATGTACTGCACATTTTCTAATCTACTCCAACGTTAATATTTGTAGTCTCTTCCAGATTCACCTAGACAAAATTAATTTTTGTATTTAAAACTCACAGGCATACTGATTAAAAAAATGACTTTTATTTTTGAGAAGCAAGTTTTACTTGTTACATCAAAAAGCTGAAGTCGCAGAACAGATGAGGCAACCCCCAAACAAGTTTATTTCCCAGAGAGTAACAGGATATTTACAACTACATGTCTAGTCCATGCTTTGCAGTTTTCTAGATATTTAAAAGAACTCCGAAACATTAAAATGTGTTGTGAACATGATGAAACATGGTGAACATGAGGGGAAAAATGGGAAAATTAGGATGTAACATAGTAGGAAAAAAGCGATACTCAGTTGAACAGCGTAGATTTGAAAGACGTGTAACTCTGCTTGGTTATTTCAAAAGGCTGCGATTTCTTAACCCAGAGCAGAAAATGGAGTTGGAAGAAGAACTTGCTTGACCATTTCCTATGTCATGTAGGAGGCTGGAATTTAAACTTTGCTGGAGATAGCTTCATGGCTTAACTACTGGGATTTTAAAAGACATTCTGAAACTAAATACAGGAAGGAGTGCCTTTTTTTTTTTTTTTTTTTAAACTTAGTTTAACAGTTCAAAAGGTTCTCAGCCTTGGATTCAAGGAGTAACATCCCCCAGCACAAAATTCAAAAATGCTCTTGCAGTAAAGCCAAGGAGGGCTCCGAAGCCATTCCGAGGTAGTCAGGATAAGGAACAGGGAGGAAGAAGAAACGCGAGGGGACTGCCTGCTCCCTCCGAGCACAGGAGCGGGATGCCTTGTTCGAACCTCACTGCCCTGCAGGGCGACATAAACCCAACACAGATGGATAAACGTGTCCTGGCTCTGCGTGTGACCACTGCACACGAGTTGCACGCAAAGGATGGTGGACACAAGGCTGCTCTTGGATTTAGCCCCCATTGCAAGAGCCATGCAAGTGATCTGTGCCCACCGAGAGCCATCACATCAGCATTCAAACCCTGAATGCACCGCTGATCCTCACGGAGCATGGGTTTGAATGAAACAGAGATGACCAAGAGACCGGGCAAACCAAATGGGCACAGATACAGCAAGGCAATCTGCTCTGTGCCCCTCGACCAAGGACGGAGCCCTGCAGGGGCACTGCCCTGCTCGCTGGGGCAGCCCCAGCTCCTGCTGCCCTGTCCCACACTGCCTGCTCACACCATGACACGAGAGCAAAGTCAAAGGAACATTGAAAAATAAAAATAAAAAAGGCTATTAATACTAGTGACCCTTAAATTACAGAGCAGGAGTCCGGTCAGTGAGCTGAACACGTCCTTTCTATTTACAGTTCAACATCATCAACTCGGACTGCTCTGGTAGGCACGGGGGACACGGGGGGCACAGCTCAGCCCCGCTGCGGGCTGGGACTTGAGGCTTTGGCAGCTGACCCTCAGGACTCACCACGTCTCTCTGTACTTCAATTTCCGCCTCTCAAATTTGGGAAAAACAACATCAGTCTCCATGGCAAGACAGCTGGAGATCTATTAAGAATATCATTACTGGCTCGTTCAGATATAATTTTTCCATAATTTTGAGGAAAATAAAGTACCGCTGAAGCACAGTATGAGGAAAACGCAAATACTGGAAAATAAATAAAATGAAAGGGAAAAAAAAAGGTTTTCTTCAATAAACTCCCACCGTTTTTCTATCACTTCCCATCAAGACTGTCAGCTTTCCAGCAAACTTGAAACGTAACACTGAAAATAACAAATAATGCTAAGGAAATTCATTTCAACACAAAACTTTGCTATACAGCAAAGAATATTCCTAGACAGAAATTATAAATTCCTGTATGCTTAGTTCCAAAAATCATTTTAATCATTTTCAAAATTAAAAAAAAAAAAAATTGACTTACATCTTCAGTGTCCTTAACCCGTAAAATCTGTTCCCGCAGGTCCTGTAAGTCGTTAAACGTGGACTGTGCTGTTATTGAATATACTAGTGCAAACCCTTGACCATTCTTCATATAGAGATCCCTCATTGCTGTGAATTGCTCCTGCAAACAAATATTTCAAAAAGTAGTTAGGTAGTGAATGACACTAAAGAACATTTACAAAGGAATACTTTTATTGTAATGGAGACAAGAACGTAGTACAGCACGGGTCAGATTTACGTATTTATCCCTCACAGAGATCCACTGCAGTATGAAAATCTAATAAAAGCATTAACACATCTCTTTTCTTTTGCTTTTTCCCTTCCTCTATTAAGAAGAGCAAGACTCCTTCCAAAACCAGGAAAAGGTGCAACAAAACCAATAAAAACACATCCACAGGTATACCGGGGTATGCCCCAAAGCGTAACACAAGCCATTAGCATTTGGTCGACATGTTCTTCACTCATCTTCCATTTATTTCCTGATAGAGCGTTGAGCAGGAGCCTGCTATCAGGCCAGTTCCTCAGATGACAGATCTGGGCTATCACTTCAAGTTCTCTAGCTGCAGACAGGCCCACGTCTCACGCACAGTGTGGCACTGTCACGAACACGGCCACGTGGGAGGGCAGTGCCCTTCAGAGCCTGCTGCTTAAGAACTTTTTGGGCTATGTTTTCTGGCCACTTGCAAAGTTAACATGCAAACCTACCCTGTATCAGAATGTTGATATGGCAATCTGCTTCTGGGTTATTAAACAGAACTGTTCTATTTTAATTGTTGTGCCTGATCTATTGCTTCTTCCTCGGGCAGGATTATTATATTAAGTTCTGTGCTTATCATCTTGTTTTGTTCTTGATAAAGAAACTCTGTACAGATTAGGAAAAGAAATCATACTTACTGTCCCTGCTGTATCGAGGATTTCAAGCATACACTGTTGACAGTCTACTTCCACTTGCTGCATAAAAAAGGGAAGAGAGAAATACAGTTAAAACTAAAACCTCTGAAATTAAGGCGAGGGAAATCTCACCTTAATTTCTTTACTCCTGAAGCAAAGACCTCTGTAAGTGAGCCAGCCACCTGCACTTTCCCAGCACTAAGAGAGGCTCTGCTATTAGAAGATTAATTACACCTTAAGCTGGCATTTGGGGCAGCTCACTAGTGATCCAGGACTCTTTTGATTATAAAGGCCTAAATAAGTTGAGATATTTACAATGAGCCTCTCAAGTCAGATAAAATCCATTCCTACAAATCAAAAGGACCTTGAACTTCAGTTGTTTTTTTTTTTGTTGCTGTTGAGGAGGGAGTGAGGAAGAAAAGAAAAAGCACAATATTTAATAAACGTCACACTAAGGTTTAACAAGTCTTTTGGAAGCTAAGAACCGTCTCAGATCCACTAAGGGCAATTCCAGGAAAAATGAATAAATTTAACAGCAGAACTCGTAACAGAATTTACATTGAATTATCACAGGCACAAATGCTACAAGTTCTTGTTTTCTGTTTGGTGTCTTTAATTATGGCAACAATTATGCTAGCCTGCAAAACAATGGGTTACTTGACATCAATCCCCAGAAGAAAGCAGCTCTGTTGATAGAGCTGTGTAACACCAGAGTCAGGGATCCTGACAAGTATTTCTGCTCAGCAATTACAAGCCTGCATCCAAAACAGCTGTGAAGAATTTTTTATGCGCCTTCAAACCAAGCAGAACGTATTTAAACTAAATAGTAAAACAATCATTCCTAGCAGAAAACAACAAAATGCAATCGCTGTGCTACAGTAACACAACCTACTGTGATAAATGGTGTGTGTAGATATATACCTTTTCAGATCGTATGTTAGCAACAAATATTGATATATTTATGCTTTGAAATAATAATCATTCATCAAATTACAGCAAAGAGATATGAGTAACAGTCTTTGGTGCTTTAATACGTTGCCCAGGCACCCATCAACAGCACTGGCACCGGGATGAGCAGTATGCCAGGCTGCCAAGAGCCACAGCTCGTACACCCATACAGGAGCTAAAAAGTCAGCGATGGCTTGGGAAAACACAGAGAGAGATCTCTGGTCAGGTGCTCTAACCTCTTACAAAGAAACAGTCCAAGAGCAGAAAGCTAAAGCCTCAACTGAAGTCATCAGAGATTTAAAGCGAAAGCTCCTAGTTATACAAAGTAACAGAGCTTTAATTCTTATATTAAATAGAAATAAGAACAGCCAAACATCTACATGAATGCACTTCCTAGATTGATGCTTTTTTATGCATCATTTCTTGCTATGCTTTTATGCATCCATAACATTCTCATAAAAAAAACCTTGCTCATTTTGATAAGCTTTCGTTGCATTATTAAAAACAAGCAAGCTCCGTGAGACTTGAAAAGAATAGAAGTGATGTTATTTTACCTTTCTGTATGAATCTTCTATTGTTGGGTCATATTTTTCAACAAAAATTCCCTGAACGAACTGTACAGTCTGGGGAGAGAGGGGAAAAAAAAAGTGAAGTAACTGTGACAGTAACACTTAACCAAGAAACACTTTCTGAACAAGTAATAACAGAAAAAACACTCAACACTGCTGATAAACTTCAAGTGGGGAGAAGGGAAAAATACACACATTTTCAATTATTTAAAAAGAAATCTGCGTAGTTTCTGTTGTTTTATGAGCCACTACTCAAGCACATTTTAAAACTATGTGAGACAAACTGTTTGCTCATTTCTTCATAAAAGATGAAGGCATCTCAAAAATAAAGGCATTCTCTAAAATGCCTTTATTTTAGTGTCTGTGACTTCAGAAGAATAAAAAAAACACCAAATATGGAAGATGTGAAATTTGATCAGAGGAACTGGCAATGTGTGTGCTGTGGAAAATGCAGATTTCAATTGTGTTAGAGTTACAGTGGAACTACTCTGGATTACACGCAGAGCACAGACATATTTCAGAGTAGCGAGCTGAATCTGGAGAGTCTCCAGATACTCAGTTTGTATTAAATCATTAAAGAAGGAGACATCATTCATTTCAAAGAGGAAATCTTTCTTCTCCTATATAATTATTCCAAGTGAATCTACTCTAAACATTTCCCATCAAGCTGTCATTTGGATGCGCCCCATCTCTGGACACTCAAGCTCCGTACGTGGCATACTTTGGCTCCTGCTGGTCTGTGGTTTCACTTGTCCTCTGGAAGACACAGTTTGCTTTTCCTTTTCTGTACCTTCTCTTCATAAATAGGAAGAGCATTTTTCTCTTTGATGTCTCCTCTTATTGGCAACCCTGCATGTGTTCCCTGCATCTAAACAGTCGTCTGTCCTCCTCCGGCGCAGTGCTGGGAATCAGCAACTCCCAGGTGCAACCAGACAGATCTGCACCGGTACCAGTTTGGTAAATTGGAATAGTTTATCTTTGTAACACTAGCTATAGTGTTAGTTCTTTGCAATTTATTCCCGTGCAATGACTGCTGCTCCGAGCACTCCCCAGCTCAGCGACCCGTGGCTGCAGAGCCTCGGGCTCTCCCCATCTCTGGCCGGGCGCAGCGCCGTGCTCTCACCTTGGGTGCAGCACGGGTGGGTCCGGAGGTTTGGCTGATGTTGGTAAAGCCAAGTGCCAAGATCACAGCACTTAATTTTATCTCTTTAAATATCAACAAACACAGCAAACATCTTTTGCGAACAGAGCTTTCCATGAATCTCTAGTACAAATTCTGCCAAGTCGCTACCTGTTTCAAGAAGTTGTGTTTTGTTTGGACAAAAGGCTGAGATTTTTCTGCAACGGGGTTCACTTTTGCCACACAAGGACTTTCAAAGAGTGGCACATACCAGATGCATGCAGAAAGCCTTGCTGTGTGCTGAAAACTGAGCATTTCTGAGCATTTCTGAGCATTTCCTTATTATGCTCCTTCTTTTAACATAAATAAATAAATAAAATCTAGTACTACCTCACTCAAAAGCCATCCTATTTCACTAAATAATCCTGTATTAATAAGCCTGAACCATTATTAGGGGGTTTACAATGTTATACCAATAATGGCAACTAACAATTTCAGATTACAGACTGTATTGTAGGATGTTCAGCACAGTTACTAACCGAACAGAGTCCAAAGAAGATTGCTGTTTGCTAGGAGGTTAACATTTGGACACTGAAGCTGGTCAGAGCTGTACAGCTGCACCCTGTGAACTTTTTTCCTGTTTGTGAAGCAGCCTCCAGCAAGAGAATGTGACAAACCACTCACAACATTTTGTCATTCTGCTAAAACTCAGTCTTATTTCATATCCACAAACGCAGTACTGCTCAGAAATAAAACTTAACCCACAGGAGTTAAAACAGGAGGATTCGTAGCGAAACAAGAGCATTTTGTAATCTGCACTCCCAGTGAAAACACTGGATTGAAAACAAACACCGTGCTCTTTGTTGGGTACTTAGCTTATGCAGTTTGAAGAAAGAAATTTTAAAGTGACCTCTGTATTATTTTAAGTCCCACCCTGCCAATACCTGTCAGTAAGTTGGTCATCTGGTAAGATAAATATGATTCTCCCTCAGCTACTAATTGGCACTTACTGTGTCCTGCCATAACCATAATGGACCAACACTGCATATGAATTACCATGCGTGCTTACTTGGTACCTAGACCTTAACTTTGGTTTACCAGACTTTTCACAATCAACCCACCAGCAGTACATACATACAAAAGTTAGGGTCCTCAGTGATTTAACCCAATTTGCGTCTGTACAGGTGGGAGTACACAAGCTCATCATATACAATAAAGGAAAATACAATCTCCAGAACTTTTGAGAATAAATTTTGGAAAAAAAATACTATAGTAAGAATTTAGAAAAATTAAGTATTCACATTTCAACTTTTAAAAAGGCCAGTGATGAATGGGGATGCAGAACTTTACATCAGAAATGAGGAAATTCAAAGTACTTCACATGCTGAATAGTTTTTACGCACGGTGTATTCAGAAGCGCCCAATTATACCAAGCGAATCCTTCAATATTACATAATAAAGCCAAGATAATCACGGAGAATGCTCACGGAAAAAGCAATGCGGATCACTTAAGTTGCTGTGGAAGAACAGCGCATCAAAAATTTGTACTCCTACATCTTGTAAATATTAGGAAGGGATCCTGAAAGAGTACCTCAAACGTGATATGTAATTGAACAATCTTTCCTCTCATTCAACTAGATTCTGCAGGTGATTTGACAAGACTATTAGCAGCCCCTACCAGCAGAATAAAAAACAGTGAAAGAAGTAACTATCTACGAAATGAACGGCTGGTCAGCTATCACCCTCTGTGGAAAGGAACATGGTGTGTTTCCTTGTCTTACATAACTTTACACTTGACCAGTTCTTTGCCTTTCTTGTTGGGGCGAGCTGCTTGACTGATTTGTGATAAATGGGTGACAGAAACCTCTCTTACAATGCTTTACTATCAACTCTGCTATGTAAACCTCTTACTAGAAACAACACAAGCACTTAAGGAGTGCAAAGTGTCATCAGTCTGCTTGTCCCTCTGCTCTGCCTGGAGGCAGCTTGCTATTCCGCCCTGGGGTTTCAGGCCAGACAGCTCCTTCAGGCTCTGTCCATGATGGAAAACAAGCCACCTTCGAGGTGTACTCCTCAGCTGCAGCCTTCGCCACCATGCAGGGCAAGTCTTGATTCATTCTTCTAGCCTAGGCTAGACTTTTCGTACTTGGGGACATTCAGTTATTGACAGTATTACACATCCGCAGAAAGCAAACATGAAATGCTAACTGTTCTAGCAGGGATGAATCACCCGTTTCGTCTCCAAAAACTGACACAAACTCACAGATCCTTCAGCCACCTAACAATGGCTACCTGGAAGTCACTGCCCATATTAAAAGGATTAATATGCCCATAATTTAATAACGATAATTTAATAATGCCCATATTAGAAGTAATACAAACATCCCAGTTCGTTCAATGAGCAATGCCTGCAGTGAGACAGGCCAGCCTGGAAGCTCACGCAGTGGTTTCAGGACCACTTCCTCAGCGACTCACCAAGGCGGACTTCCCCACACCTCCTGAACCAAGGACCACTAGCTTGTACTCACGCATGGTGTGGTCTGTTCAGATACCGACGATCTAGAAGGCAGGAAAAAAGAAAAAAAAAAGCAAATGGTTACAAATGTACCTGTACACACACCTTCACGACACAGTCTTCTGAAAGTGGTCTTGTGCTCCTGTTCTCCAGATGCTGCTGTGAACAAAAATCTCTATAGGAGCAGCTAAGACTGTTGTTTTCTGTGTGAACTGCTGCCAGCTCCAGTTTATACCAAACAGAACAATGACCAAACTATAGATCCCCCCTCCAATATATTTAAATATTCAAATGTGCAAACTGCACGCAGCCCCATGCTTCTACAGTGAACCAGCCAACGTAATGCTTCCTTTGACCTCGCCATAAAGCATTTTAATGATTTCAAACTTTGCCCTGGAACTCGCTGCCTCCCAGGTTTCGGGATGCCCAGACCCGGACCTGCCAACCTTCTGCTGTTTGGAAACGACGAGGATAAACACGATCACAAGCAGTGCCCGGGCACACAGCCCCCTCCCCGCCACACACCCCGCGAGTGCCACCTTGCCCTTGCATTCCCAACGTTTTACAGCATAAAGCCGCGAGTACGAGACAAGAAAATCAGGTTAGTAAGATGCAAGCAGGGAGGTTTATTTCTCCCGCAGCAGGGCAGGATTTAGGTCAGTATTTTCTCTCTGGAAAGGTCAGCCTGAGCTCGCGGCTGCCAAGGCAGAGCCTCGCTGCTCGCCCAGCAAGGCCTGTGCCTTTTTAAGGAAATCTTCCAGCTCCCCGAACGCGCTGCGCAGCACCACAAAACCTCTCATTCTCATCGCGATTCCCTGACAAATAAGGCAAGTGACAAAGCTGGCGATAAACATTTTACACTCTGTTTACATTACAGGCCAGGCTGGGCTGTCCCTATCAAGGGCGCTGAGGCAAACAATGACCTCAGCCGCGAACCATCCCCTGCTCCTTCCCGGCGAGATAGCGCTTTCTTCCCAAGTAAGGATTCAGAAACACGAACGCTATGAGGCTGGGGAAGTTTCATTTCTCACAGGCATTTCAAACTAACGTTGCACGGGATTTATGGGCTCGCTGGCTACATCTGAGGACTGGGTTAGAAATAAAGACGTGTTCCTCGTAGTTCCCTGCAGAGCTGCATCACCTTGCTGCTGTGAACAACCATCCGCGAAGAACGGGGATCGCATCTTTAGCCCTGCTGCTGCCTCTTTGCCACGGCAGACAGCTGACAACCTGTGTCGTGGTTTATATAACCATTAAATTGGGACTTTTAGCTTTTTTTCCTGTCATTTGAACTCCCAAGGGCCACCTGCCACACGCTCCCCAGGCACAGCCCTGCACGCGGCCTGTCCCCAGCACCCTGCTTCCAACCCTCACCCCTCACCCACACTGCGTCCTGTGGTCTACATGGGACACATATGGGTTAAAAAATTAATAAATAAAGCCCACGTGCAGTCGCAGAGGAAGAGGCACCCAAACCCTGTGGCCAGTTTAACGCAGCTTTAAGCTCACTTTTACATCCGAAGGACAGGAACTGGGGGCTCGCCTGCCTGTGCTGAGGCTCTCACGTGGCCGAGCTGCTCTTCCCTCGCCCAGACGTTAGAGGGAGAAGAAAGCAGAAGTCAGCAGCAGCAGCTTGTACTTTCAGGCACCTTGGGGCTGTTTTTCTTCAACCCTGGAGGCCGCTATGAGCTTTGGTTGCTTAACTTCATAGAAATTGTGAAACTAAGTTGAACCGAAAGGGATTTTCCAGAATGCTAAATTCAAATGTCTAAAAACAGAGCAAGCTGTGTCTATGCACTGCAGTACACTGACAACGTTCTTGGTTAAGATACTGTCAGCTGCAAGTTCTTCTGCTTGAAAGTTTCCCTGAGAAGTAACATTCACTTCCTTTTTTTTCTAAGATCATGATTTTGGTTGGGAAAGAGAGGGGAATTCCAAATAGCAATGCTTTTTCCTTTGATAATCCTTAGAAATTAAAAGGGAATGACTTTTTTATAAAGTGTAAATGCAATCTATTGATCTAGTCTATCTGCATCTTCTATGGTTCCACAGTCTGCTCCACCCACGAAAGCCCCTGAAAGTAAATCAATCTAAGGGTTAAATTTAGCTGTGAACTCTTTCACTTCTTATTTATAGTAAAAATACTTGTGGGAAACTTTCAGCTGGGAGTAGCACAAGACTAACTTCTCATTTCTTCTCTGCAATATTTGCTGATTTTTTTTTTCAGGTGCAACAGGAAACCAAGATCCTGAAACGCATGAGCCTTATTACTGTAAACTCCACACGCCTTAATTATCTTGTAGCTCTTTCACAAGTATGTTAATGTTATCTGTTTATACAACATGAATGGAGTGCTCCAGAAATTACTATGCCGCATCCTAGCCAACTTTTCGTTTGGCAAACTGTTTATGCCCACCTAAATACAGCAAGACACAGTAGCATTCATTTCCACCCCGAGCTCTGTGCAGCAGAGGAGCATGCTGTGAAGCAACAGCAGCATTTCAAAATGGCATGAAATTACGGGTGCTTAGTGTTTCTTTTGATTCGAGAAAAGCCTATGATCACTAAGAAGTGTAAAAAAAACCTTTTTGTTGTTTCACATGTTGCGAAACTGGTCTCATTAGCTCTGAAGGGCAAGGTGCAAAAAGAAAGCAAAAACTAAGTGTGTCATCTTGCTCGTGCTCCCCTTCCTCCTTCACACACAGCTAGCGAGGTACAGCAGGACAGGCAGGGGGCAAAGAACAAATTTCACGTTAAATGCCCTGGCACTGCTCTGAGCAGCAGGCTTGCTCCACCCTAAGTGTCAGACCAGGCTACCAAGCACCTGCACAGCCCCTTTAAAACACAGCAGTAATAAATCAGTAGGGTCCAGATTGCAGCTACAATAATGAACAAACTTTGCTTCCACACTGCAAAGCACCTGACATCTCACGATTAATCTCTTCCTTGTTTAACAGGAGCACCTCTTTGTGCTGTCACGAGAGTGCCCAGGCTGCCAGCATCAGCCCCCTCCCAAAGGAAGGACGAACATCTCCAGCAGCTTGCCCAAAATACCTGGCCTGGGTAACCTTCACGTGGTGTCCATCACGAGAAGAACAAGCCATATGCACCTCTAAATGTCTACATATCCAAGAGAAAAACCTCTCTAGTGCCATTTATCTGCAGCTGGTCAGATGCTTTGGGCACTGATGAAGCAATCCCACTGCAAGAGAACTGTGTGGGAACATGGGCCAGGGTCAGTCTCGTTCACAACCCAAATGACAAATTAGCTGTTCCTCATACAAAAGCCTCACCAGCTCATCAAGAAGCCTGTAATTTCACAGAATGCTAGGGATTGGAAGGGACCTTGAAAAATAAAATTGGGTAGTTGGGTAAAGAAATGCAAGCAAAGAATAAACACAAGTGCAACTCTGGAAAAGGCTGGGTGCAAGAACCTTACGCTAACCCGAAACGTGATGTGCACCTTGTGCGATGCGGATGCCTGAGTTCAATTTCACACACCCAAAGAAGGCAGCCTGCATTGCTGCTTGCTCCTTCCTTCTCTGAACACTGATAGGGCCACTGGTGTGAGGTAGATGCACCGCTCAGCAGGAGGAAGACAGTGGTAAAGGCACGTGGCTTGATGGTTTTGCATAACTTCATGAAACGTTGGGCATAACTGATGATACAAGCCCCAGTAAGACGATAACAAAAGACTTAAATGAACAACAACAAAAAAGAAATTAAAGTAGACACATTCTTGGCTCAGCCTCGGAAAGAAAACCTCTGAACTATTATTATATGTTTGTATTTTGTACAACAGCAAAATAACACCAGGAAAGACAGAGCACGCTGCTTCAGAGTGGCGTTTTTCCACTACAAGAAACAAGGTTCAGACAGCTTTTAACTTAACCTCAAATGCTGCCTTATACATTTATCAATTCTCAAATGAGAACATTAAATACTCGTACCTTGGCATAAAAGATCTCTCATCAGTGTTAACAGCACTACTGAAGTTTTTTCCAGGCTCCCTGCAAGGGACTGAAAAAAAAAAAAAGAAAAAGAAAAATTAATTCCTCAGAACATATTTTTCAGATGATAGTGTATGTAAGCATCAAATCCACTCTTCACAGTTTGAAAGTAAAATATGCCTGTTATAAAATTTGCTCTTTGCTTTAATCAAGGGAGCTCTACACAATCTCTGAACACCAGAATCAAATTCTCTTAAAAACAAAGCCTCCAGAGCAATTTAACCCTGCTTCTGGTAAGTGAAACGTTATGGGGTCAGGAGAAAACCAATGGCAAAACAGAATTTCAGCTTGATAACATCATTAAAAAATGCTTTACAAACTGGACTTGCAGCTAAGGTAAACCGTGGGAAGGAACCAAAATTGAACCTATTCGGTTAGAAAGCAAAGATCAAGCAAAGCTACCACTTGTGCTCAATACAGACGCCAGCAGCTCCAGCTGCTCCACGCACTGCCACCTCTTTAGCCTCAGATTTCATTCAGGAGCATGGCTTAATATCATGGCTTATTTTTGTGGTTTTTTTTAAACGAAAATTTCAAGCTCCTGGTTTTTGGCTACCAGATCTGACAGCAGTGAAATACAGTCTGAAGACACAGTAGGAAAACGTTGCCAAAGGGAAAAGTACTTCTCCTCTACGCGCTGTTTTTTAAAATCAGTGTCTAAAAAGCTTGTCAGTTTGCCTTACATCAAATTTTATTGGCTTTGTGCTGTTGCCACTTCTGTCCACAATCCCTGAACCTGTAATTTGACAACTACAATTACAGGACGCTCACTCCTGTTTCCAATCTCACACTTTTTACTGTTTCCTTAGCACTGCCTTCTACCTCGATACCACAGATCTCACCCCCAAATAATCTCACCCCCAAATTAATCCGTGTCATCCTCCCTCTGCTTCTGCCCATTCATTGCTCAACTGCCCGAGGGATGGGAATTTCAAAGAACAGTTCAGTGACCGATTCCCATTAAAAGCCAGCAGCAGCTCAGTATTCCTCTCCTGCACTTTGTTTTATCCCAAACAAAAAGACACCTTCGTTCTGCAGGAGATGCGCGCTGCTCCAGTTTCATCCCCGGGTTTCTGATGGGCTTTTTCTTCCCGAGACTGCACAAAACCTGCACAACTTCACTTACAAGACAGGCTCAAGTCAGCCGAAACCTGCCTGAGGCCAGACCAACTTTGCAATGCGTTTTAGGAGATGAAAATTTCCTGTACCGAGACCGCAGGAAAAGCAGCCTCCAGCAGCTCAGCTACCCAGAGCAACCTTGAAGGGGAGCAACTGCCGCTTAACCGCACTGCCAGGGTGAAATCCAACGAGTGCTGCATCCCCTACAAAGCACAGCTCTTTTACAGAGCCACGTTTCTCTCTTCTGTCCCCAACGCGGTGCCATGCGCTGCTGGCAGGCACAGGAAGCCAGGCACCAGGCACCGATGCTATTGGGGGCCCCAAAACGGATCCAGCACCTCTGCCTCCTCCCCAGCACCTGCACAGCCCCAGCCCGTGGTGGGATGCAGCGGGGTCAGCGCTGGTGGCACCCCAGGATGCCTCCTGATTTGTGTTTTTTCAAAATATTTTAGCAGCTCTGCACCCAAAACTGCAGAGCCACGGGCAAGTGTCACCTAGAAACCATAGAAATCAAAATGCTTTAGAAACAGAAAACAAAGTTTTCAAAATCCTTCTTCAATACTTTTCCAAACACAATAGGAAGCGAGTCTGCAGCCAAGCACTTTGCTCAGGCAGCTCTTGCTGCAAGCACCCACTCGGATCCAATTTGCAGACACCTGAAAATAGGGAATTTCATTCAAAGTGTTGACACAGGCTCAGCTACGGGACTGAAGACAGATGACAAACCAAGAACGCCGACTGCATTTGCACTTGAGATCAGCAACACACAGCCCTAGGTTAAAAAAAAAAGGCAGGGGGGGAGGGAGAGAAGGAACAGAGAAAAAAGAGGCACTGAGCAAGCACAGACAAAACCACAGGCAGAGGCATCAGTTCCTAGAGACACAACGAAATGGCCTCTCCACGTGCAGCTCAGCAACGTGCACCCCTGGCCGTTTGGTATTTTGCTCCGTTCCCAGGAGAGATTCCCGGTGGGGTGGCCAAGACGGGGACTCAAGGACATCAACCTCCTCCTCTGACCCGGCTCGCTCGGCGTCCTCACCTCCGTCCTGCACACACGGAAACCAAGGCGTCTGACGTCCTCAGGGGGACGCGTGCTGTCAGCGTGTTATTTAGTGGTCGGGCTGGGGACAGAAGCACACCGATGGCCCCGGGATCGCTGCCACCACCGTGCCGGCGCGGGGCAGGTTCCCGGTGCTACAGCCACCGTGGTTATTTTTACCCTGGCAGCTCAGCGCTGAATCACGGCTACTATAAACAAACCTGTTTCATTTTGAGCTTGGAAGTGTTCTCCATGCCAGTTTCTTTTAAATACTACCGACTAGGCCATGAAAAACTGAGGTTTTTTAGTTTCTTTTATTTATTTTTTTTTTTTGGTAAATGTCTCCTAAACATTACTCATCACTCCAAAATCCTGCGGCACCAGAGCCAGGGCAGCCCCCGGCCGCCTGACAGCTCCACTCGCCACCTGCTTGCAGCAGGAATCTGTTACACACCGTGTTCTTGGATATTAAATTACTCAATCAAGCCGAAAGTACATTAAATACTTCCCTAATATTAATCAAAGCTGTCAACAATTATGCAACGGTGGCACGTAAGCTACGGAAACGTGATGGGATGAGGGATGGAGGATCACAAATGAAAGGGTGCCTGCAAATCACACAATTAATTAGCAGAGGGCTCTCCCAGAAAAACATTACCACGGACTTACCCTGCTCCTTAGCACAGCATTTCCTTACAACATCAGAAATTGCTGCCATGGACGCACTTGCCAAGTCACTGCACCAAGGCAGTCAATCTCCCTGCCTTTAAGGTGCGCTGAAAACCTCCCCCGCCTGTCCTGACGCTGTCAACGTCAGAAAAATGAGAGGGGGAAAAAAGACAAGACCAAGCAGAAAGCAGGGCTTCAATGTGATTTTCATGCACAGTTTGACAAACTTCCATCCGCACAATCTTCAGAGCCTGACTTGACTTCGTTGCTTGTTACTGCAGCATCCAACACCCAGGTAAACAGATGCACTACCACTAAATAATCCAACGGGAGGATTATCTGACACATTACGACAAAAATCGCACTCTCAGTTTTATGAATTTAACAGGAAATTATTACCATTTCCACTGACTGCGTTCAGCATCAAATCAGATATAAATTAGCATAACCAGCACGCAGCTAGCTGTATGTGTCACCGCACAACAGCTGTGTACATCCAGCCCCTTTAGCTTTTTAACCTTTTTCTCCCAAATTTAACTCAGGCCAAAGCCTAGGTTATTTCTGTTAAAAAACAAGGACCACGTTTCAGTTCCAGGGAGGAGCTTACATTGCCAAATTAAGCTGTTAGCTTCGGTAACTTTGCCACTAGAGAACAGGGCATTCCGGACACTCGGACCCATGCACTGCTCCGTGGAAGTACGAGCACACCCAGGAACTGAAAAAGCCACGAATGAGATGTGATTCCCTACAGTAAGGATTGGGAATTGAACCTTACCATGAGCCAGTATAAAATAAAAGTATAAATTGAATTCACTTTTAATAGTGAAAATTGTTTCAATATTATGATATTTCTGAAAGAGAACTTTCACCAAGAATTCATACATTTACCCAAGAGAAGGCAGCAGCACCTTAATTACATACCTTGCCCAACTGAGAGGCACTCACAATTCAGTAATTTAATACTAAGAAGGCATGCTTTGTTTTGGTTTTGACAGTAAAACAAACAAAAAAAAAACAACAACCAACAGCTCACGGACAGAAGCACGTGCCAAGAATTCAGCTAACGACGAGCCAAACGAACAAACAGGTATTTGAAGAAGGCAAGAGAAACCTACACTGCTCCGAGATACTACGTGCAGTATTTAACTGGAGAAGGTAGGAGACCGACCTTCCGATCTTGCACACATCCATTCTTAAAATTTAAAGTCCCGACCGTCTGCTCCTCCTGAACCACGTCCAAATCGCCAGTTTCTGCATAATTTCACATCTTCTGCGGCGTGCTGTGAAGATTACTGATTCAGGGCCAAAGCCATAAAAGCCTCAGCTGAGAGTAAAGTCCTCTCGCAGCAGAGCAATCCTTCCTGACTTCAGTGCTCTGCTGAACCGGAGCTCTGAGCAAATTAACTGCAGCGCACACAACCAGGTCAGAGAGACGACCTTCTTTGTGAGCAATCGAGCTGCGGTGTGAAAAAGCGATTTTGGGCACAAACATCTTGAGAACGATCTGCCTCGATCCGTAACCTTTTCTGCAGGCAGCTTCATGCTGAACTTGCAGTTTTAAATATCAAAATGTTTACTTCTATGGAAGTGGCTGCCTACTTGCTCACTTCAAATTGCTTTGCCATGGGAGCACTTCAGGCAAGGAACAAGTACTCTGGGCAGCCAAAGCCTGCCGTGCTCAAACGGCTAATTTATTTTTTGTCCTGTTGGTCTGCATTTGCAGAAAGTCACTAGGGACATGCGCCAGGCAGACAAAAGCAGTGAAAGGGAAGCCAGAAGCAAAACCCAACGAGCAGCACACGCAGCAGCCCTGAGTTAGAAGCCACCACGTCACCCCTGGCAGCCTCCCCCCAGGGGCTGCAGCGCTGCCACCAAGCAGCACTGAGCCGCAACGGGACGGAGGACATCCACGCACACCGGGCAGATTGAGGGAATAAACCGACTTTTCTCAATTAAATACATATAAAGCGCTCAGAAGCGCTGTGCTGCCAGCTGCTGGGGCCCGGATCAGACCCAAGCAGTGGGTGCAGGGGCAGAGGTCCCGCGGCACAGCGCGGCTGCGCTCGGCCGTTCCTCCTGGCTGCTCCAGCGAGCTCGGCAGAGGGCACGGCCACAGCACACGGCAGCCCTGGACACAGCCCTCCTCCGGAAGAAAAGTCCTTCCTCGCCCTCTTCCCCATCAGCAAAACATGCAAACATTAAAGGGCACGCACACCAGGTACGGAATCAGTTTATGGGACTTCCTCCCATCTGTTGTCTACCACGCCCACCCCTTGCCACTGATTTTCCTTCCCTCCCCCTTGGAAAAAATGTTCTGACCTTTCTGAATAAGGATTAAATTCCAGACAGAATCTAGGAGGCTCGATCGTAGCAAAACATGAAATATATTGTACTTGGTAAGAAGAATTTGTTGTGCTGATAGTAGCTTGGCAACATTCTTAACCATGTTCTTCCTGGTTTTTATAATTAGGGTAAATAAGTGACATGAGGTAGGGAGATTTTAGCCTGCACTTTAAGTAATTATTTTATTTCAGCAGTAATAACGACCAGACACCGCTAAATCCCTGCCTTTTTTTTCTGTTCAAAAAATGCCAGCAGGCCCAAGGGGGTATTTTTCATACAACTGACTGTCTAGAGTTGGAGTTTGGGGGCTGATTTTATTTTTTTATTAACCTCCATTTTTGTCAGATAAGCCCAATAAATTTATTTCACGTTCAGAAGGATTTAGAAGTTTTCTTTATCAAAGAAAACACTTTCTTAACCAGCAAAGAAAACGACTCAAAGCACTTCAGAGTGCCTTGTTTGGTGAACATCCTCCGAGCAGCATCGCCGTGGGCCACATGTCTGCGCCCAGCACAGGCAAGACCGAAAGCTCGCTTCCTTTCTTTAACCAGCACTTGCTTGCAAGGCCACACCATGATTTGGTAAATGATTTCTGAGATTAAACTTGAAACTGAGACGCAACTTAGGAAGGAATATTTTAACATTCCTTCCGAGCATTCTTAGAAGTCCTGCACTGTAGAAAGCGCTTGGAACTGATGAGAACAGGAAAATAACTCGAGGCTGCACCAACAGACGAGGATGTGGCCGTGGCAGGGAACTCACTCGCAGCAGCAGCGAGCAGATCCAGCAGCCTGGATTGCCACCAGCCACTTGGTTTCATGCAGCAGCTCTCCCCATCCTGCACAGACACTGCCATTCAGCAGAGCAGGATGACTTACAGGTCCCAAAAACATTGCTGCCCTTCAGACCTTACCAGCAAAGCTTCAAGAAATCAGCGTGCGCGTGCACACCAAGCTTCCAGACTGATCTAAAGGTCAGGTTTGCATATGCAGTCTAGAGATTTTCACTGCCTAAAAATACGGTCTTGTACGTCAGCCACGAGCAACCAGTGCACCTCTCCTGCACAACTGCAGCCCCTGAACATCTGCTGTGCCACGGGTACTTCTGGAGGAAAGGGCCCACTCACCACTTGTTGCTGGAGGTGTGTATGAACTGCCAAGCACCGATGAGCACCCTTGTAACGAGTACCTAAGCAGAGTCAGCGATGGATGCATTTTAACACCACCAAGGAGAAGTGTAACTCTTGAGATGTTTTGATGGCAAATTTTCAGGCTCAATGGGGACCTGAATAGCAGCAAGTTGGTGTACAGAATTAACTTAAATACAAACAAACAAACCAGCACACCACCAAGCTTTCTTTACTTTCTGCACTAAAATGAAGTTATTTAATGTGTTCCTAATCCCTTAGCTTTTAACTCTGCCCTGTAATGCTGCTTCCTGGAACCTCAGGACATAGGGGGACAGACATTTTCTTTTACAGCAAAAGTGAAATTCTCTACTACGTGAGGATTTTAACCAAAGGAAGATTCAAAATTTTATGAACGGTTCAGGGCTGGCACCTGAAGGGCATCAGTGAGAGCTTTTTGGCCAGAAAGGTCCAGAGCTAACCTGCAGACAGATCTGCACGGGGACTCTCATGGCTCTGCACTCTTACGTTTCTTAATTCTTCTGAACCTGCAAGGCTTGAAAGAGCAAAACAGCTTTGTCAATTCCTCCTGGAACATCCTATATAGAAGGAAAGAGGTGACACTAACCCATGAAGGAAATAGCTCCAAGTGATTTAAACATTTTTATATGAGCCATTTTAGTATTTATAGGTCAAGCTTGAATACAACCAAAATAGATTATTATACAGCTGTCTTAAAAAAAAAAAAAAAAAAAAGCCATGGGCAGTTGGACTCCTGCTCCAGAAGCAGAGAAGCTATGTTTAACTCGCAGGGGAGGAGACATCCTACAGCAGCTAACCAGCGAGCAGGAGGAGCGTCGCTGCCATCAGCCAGTTCCTCCCCTCCGCCTCACGAACAGGAACAAAAGTCACTCTCTTTTTAGTCTTTGAAATGATAAGACATAAGGCAATAGGAAAAAAAAAATCTCTCCCATATTAGTATGCAAATGTGTTAAACATATGGCCGGGAGACAGTCAGTTCTGTACTCTGATCGAGACCTTAGAACACGCCGCACTCACGCTGAATGTTAATTGCTGTTATCTGCAATTCCTGCGCTTTCCGTTTTGGTTGGGACACCTTTTCATCAAAGTCAAACCCCCCATTTCCCTGTTTTTTTTCTCGAGCAACTCAAAAATGCAAAATCAGCCATACAAACGCAGGGCCACTACAGCCGCTGACTTCAGAAGATAATTATTTAAACAAACTTTTGGCTGTACAGATATGGTTCATATGAACTTGGCACCAAAGTACCAATAAAAAAAAAAGTTTCAGCCTCACAGTTCCATGGAGATTCCTTGGTTTTACAGCACCGGGGCCCTGACACCTGCTACCAGCATGCTCAGTCACCCCGCTGCGCTGCTCAGACCTGCCTTAGTGCTGAACTGCCTCGCGCTCAACGCTGTGCTCACGGTGAGGGTTTCGAGCAAGCAGTTCGCATAGCAGAGACAGGCTGCAGAGCACTGAAATCACAGAATGAAGGGAAAGAGATGCTTTCTCAGAATGCACACCATTGAGGAAAATGCCCTGGAGCATTAAAACATCTCTTTGATCATTTTAAATGAGATTCCTGAAACAGCTTTATTCTAAATTTGAGTGCATTCTGGTGATCAATATGCCAATGCAGTGTATTCATGAAAAAAACACAAAGGCAGAAAGTCATACTGATTACAATATTATTGTAAGTAATCTGATGAGTTAAAAGCCCTAAATGCATGAATATTTCATGAGAAAGGCTGTTTGGAACGGTTTCAGTCTGTAACTTTAATCTTAATGTTATTTTCATCTACAATTAGTGTTATAATCCAGAGCATGTGAAAGCAACAATTGGCTACGTCTGTGCCATCTTCACCTGCATTTGTTCCATAAATCCATCGGATTTCTGTTCTCCAGCCCGGTAACAGGATGAACACATCAAATCCCAGGGCACGGCACGACGTGCTGGGATGGGACTGCTTCTGCAGAAGGGAGAATTGCACCAGAAATAACCCTACCCAATGAACTATGGTTTACTTCCAACCATCATGTGATAGGTGACATATAAAAGGCGTTATTCTGCATGTCAGCGGTCTGTAATGAAAGTTTTTTTCACTTCTCAGCAGCCCCTCCCTACGACTTTAAGTTTATTTGCATTAGAGAAAAGGATATTACATGAAAAGCAACATAAAAGGCAGGGCAACCAACACAGCCAGCCCAGCTGCTCTTCCCACACGCTTAGTGCTTTCCAGAGTGAGGGTCTACTTGCAACTAACGTGTTAAAATTTTGTGAGATCCAATTCCATAGGGCACATTCGCTTGGACCAACACTGGCAGAGGCCTTATTTCGGGAAGATCAGCAGCTCCCTTCTCTGCAGCCGGCCAGAGCTGCGGATGTGCAGCTCCTCCGAAGAGCAGCTCCAACAGCTCTGAGTTCACACAGAATACCCTCATCTAAATATGACAAATACAAATTTTCTCAGTATTAGAGCACTCCAGAACACAACTTTGGACCCAACCGAACTCCCAAACGACCCAGCAAGCCTTGAGTTTGCAGTTCTAGCCACTCAAAAGCAAAACATAAGCAGCCTGCTCTCCGGCTCTGCTCCAGGAGCAGCGTTACACAACGCAACCGACTGACAAACCTGCCAGCGACGTGCTGCCAGTGCAGCGTGTCTGCAAAAAGCAGTCTTCTGGCAGGGCAGGGTGATGATTACCCACTGCAGAAAGGCTCGTCCTGGTCCTTACAGGAGCGCCTGAAGCACCACGGCAGCGGGCGTTAATAAAGATGTTTCAGTCACAACACAGCCACTGCTGGGGACACGCTCAGACCTCCTGCTTCGGTGCCCAGATGGATGTAAACCCTTTCAATCTTATCAATATTCAAAATAAATAACAAACCGTGCCTCAGGCCACCTGCTCAGCAGGCCTGCTATTGCCCAGCTCCCCGTATTTTCAGTCAAACACAACCAAAGGGCTGAGGAGAGCCAAGTTACTGCGAGCAGCCCTGCACCTTCCAGCTCCGCTGCCTGCCCTCTGCTGCCCGTCCCTCCCTCCTTACAAAAACCTGCCGAGGGTCAGAGCTTCCCTCCAACAAAGGGGTTTGTTCGGTGAAGGTAAACAAACAAACAGGAGTTTTCAAAACACAGCCAGGCCTGCTTTTGTCAGCATCTGGATTTCTCAATCGGAGGAATTAAATATGCGCCTTCACCCAGGTTCAGGTCAAGCCACTACAAACGCAGCGAGGCGGCGCCTGTTCAGGTATAGCAGGTATTTCCCAACACCCAGCACCCAGTACCTGCTGGACCACTTGCAGCAGGAGCAGCAGCGAAGATCAAAACATTGTCTTCATGTGGCCGCATCCAGATTCATGCAGATCTCTCCTCCCTGCTACGATCACTTGACACTGTGAGAAAAGCGCACGCCGTCGTGCCCAGTGGGCTGCTGCCACGAATAGAAGCAGAAACAACACAAACAGCTTCAAACCTCCCCTTTAATTAGAGGTACTGCCTGCTACGGCGGTCTGAGCGTAACCTGCAGATATAAAAGTTGTAAAACCCCAAACGATCGGTGATCAAAATGAAGGAATGTTTCCAGTGCCCCATTTCTTCCCACACACACCTCAAAGGCTCTTCCCACAAGAGATGAATGCAGCCTAGGTTTAAACACACTGTTTCTGATTAGGAATGTAACACTCGGGCAGCGCCTCCTCCTTGAACACCACCCATCTTCCCACAGCCTCCCCAATTTCAATACCATTAAGTGGACTGCCTGAGACAACCTTAATTACTGCAGCATTTGCAAAGGGAGAAGTGATCTCAGTAATCAGTTTCTGCCCCGTTCGGAGCTGTAGAAATCACAACTCGTTGCACACCAAGCCTGGAAGTGAAATAGCATCAGTAGGCCTAGCACTGCAGGGAAGTGCAGCACAAACACCGGGCAGGCACCGTGCCCTGTAGATGCCCCACTGCTGCTCGGGTCCCCACAACCTCCCCACACTCCCCTCTCTCCAGAAGAGGGGAGCTCAGAACACAGGCAGTAATTAGCAGAATTATCACTGCCACAGGAAAGCACATTTCTCATAACGAGCCATTTATCCCTCTGAGAGGTGTCAGGCAGCCAGCAGACGTGTCAAACCAACACACAGGTGATCTCTGCAGGGTCACCAACACAAGCAGCAAGGCCCCTGAGGTTGTTCCCACAGAATGGTACCAACTCCCCCAAAACACACGCTGCTCCTTGCAGACCTCAGCCTGTTACTGCTGGGGGCCGGCAGCAAATCCTCACCCACCAGCCACAGTAACCTGCAGGTTGTGTGCTTCCAGACGGGGCAGGGAAAGCAGCCACCACATTACCTGGACTGCAGGACTGCCAGAAAGATGCTGCCGAAGTCACACATAGTCACAAGCAGCTTTTGACCATTTTAAGTCAATTTAAGTGCCAGCTGCTGCCGAAAGGGGTATTCCTGTGCTCTCTGCAGCTCCTTCCCTCCACCAGCACTGGTGCTTGCACAACCACTCAATGAGTCAGAGTAAGAAGCGATCTGGCTGAAAACTACCTCTATATTTCTTGGGCCAGCTCAGCTTTCAGCTAGCTCAGCTCCTTGAGTTACCCCAACAGCGAAGAGCACGAGTGGCAGAGCATGGGAAACGCCGGGGTGCACGACACATGCGAGCTGCATGCGGCGACCACAAAACCCAGCCCGAAGCCCTGCACCACAGCATCTCTCCCAAGGCCCCTGCCCCGACCCCTGCTCCCACGGAGCCGCCTGCCCTTGCCTTCCTCTGGCATCTCCCTCGCTGCAACCCGGGCTGCTCCTGCCAAGCGACGTGTTCAGCGCACCTCGGGACCTACCCTGCTCATCTGCACAGCAGCGTTTCTCAAATATTCGCATTTTCCTTTGCTGCTAACACTACGGGGTAAACCGGGCAGCACAGGCATTAAAAACCTCCACTTTGTGTACCATCATTGGAAAAATCATTTTTTGCATGTGGAAGACGCTGCCTACAAAACACAACTTGCCTCCTCTGCCCCTCAGGGCTGTCACCCACAGCGAATCCACTCTGACCCGGGACGAGGCTTTTCTATGGCTGGCTCTGACACAGGAGGAAAAGCAAATTAACCCTGAAGGCTGGAGCCTCAATGCCTGTTTGAATGCTTTTTGATCTCACAGTTGCTTTCAGTCCTGGTGATACTTTATGAAACGTAACATCCTGTTTCATGCACTATAACCAGGTTTCTTCTAAAAACCTTACACTAACAAATGTTAAGTCAAATGCCACGTTTTCTAACTAAAGAGCAGCCTAAAAGGCATATTATTAAAAAAACTCAGCCATGTAGCAAGGAAAAACAGCACGTACTGTAAAATTTTTGTCTGTTTTATAAATCCAAGGAAGCCATTCATTCTGGAAAGCCTGTTTAAGGACAAACAGTCAGTCCCTTTGCTGGTCTCACTGCTGTGACCTGGCCCAAAGCTGCCACCTGGGACCTGCCGGGCACCCGGACACAAACACAGCAAAACCTCACAAGCCACACGGCTGAGAGCAGGGCACGACAGCCTCAGGTCAAGTCAGAGCACAGGGCTGTCACACACACAAATCTGAACTGCATCAGGCCTGGGCTGTCAAAGAGTACTCAAGTACACTTTCACTCTTGCACTAACTTTCCTAGGGGGTAGGGGGCTTGTAGTGAAGAAAGCTAAGCACTGATGCACAGAAATAATGTCATATGTGGCTCGATTCTACTTTTACAGCATGTGAGTTTTAAGTAAATATGCAGGCTAATCACAAGTTATTTCTACGTCAATATATTTATATAAAAGTCTACCCATAGACAGCTCACATTGCTCCAACATGGATTTTTGTCACTAGTATTAGTCAGTGTTGGGGACACTAAAATGGATCAGTTGGTCTCCTAACTGCTTCCTGCTTCCAAGTGCTCCTGGCAGCTCAACGATAAAAAAAAACTGATGATGGGAAAGCAAAGGAGTTAAATCTGTGACTTGCCTCAGAGCTCTAATCTCATACCCAACTGCAAAGGGTGAAAACACCAACTACTGCTTCTAACTGTACAGCCTTAGAAAAAAAAAAAAAGTCAAGCATTCTGGGAAATGCTTTACCCATGAAAACCGTCTCTCCCCTACTGGGCTACCTAATGAAATTTATCTCTTGTATACCTAGGACTGAAATAAATCTATTTCGCCATTTTTATGAAACAAAATAGACTGAACCTGATTATATTTGCAACACCAGCAGTGGAGAGCGTACTGGAGCATGCTGTATTTTCTACTAACATCAGAGAGCTCAGAGCCGTACTCGTGTTCCAATCTGGGCCTTTATGAACAAAAAGCCAGGTCCTCCTTTACTCCTTCTGCACTCATGATGCCAGGATATAACCCACTGAAAACACTGGTTGAGAGGTGAACTTTTTGTGACGTTAACTTGCACCCAGAAAGCAGTCCAGGAACCGGAATGATCTCAAATCCTTGCTGCCACCACACTTCAGTGCTAACAAATAAAACCAAGCACCTCACATCGGTTTCAGCACCTCAGCAAGACAGGCTGGATCAAACAAGAGAGCTCAGCAAGAGGAAGTTTCCTTTCCAACTTCCTAACATCCTTACTTATCTCAGCCATTAGGAGTCACCTTTGCAGGAT
This sequence comes from Aythya fuligula, assembly GCF_009819795.1. NCBI lineage: Eukaryota > Metazoa > Chordata > Aves > Anseriformes > Anatidae > Aythya > Aythya fuligula. The sequence continues at coordinate 1,611,802 of NC_045583.1, read as the reverse complement.
CAGTAGCTTTTGTAAAGTGCAAACAAAACACAAATGCACAATTAAAAAATGGACCCTGGGGTTTATGAGCACCCTTTTAACAGGATGTTTTCATTACAGTTCTGCTTAATAACCTATCATCTACTAAATATAAGAAACCGTTCAATTAACGTACGAAAAAGATCAGCAAACTGAGCATAACTGCTGGACATTAGGATCATGCACAACTGCAGCTGAATTGTTACGTGAACTTCTGCTGCTACAGAATAAACAACAAGCCCTTTAATCTGAGTAAAAGCAAATCAATAACTACTACAGAGCTCAGCATAATGTGAATTCAGGCTGTACTCTAACCCCCACACCCACTAACTGCTCTTGGGAAAAAAAAAAAGGCAATGCAAAAAAAAATCCAAACACAACCCCAGGATTTGGCTGGGTTTTAGAAGTCAGGTCTCTCTCGAATCTGCTTCTGCAGAACGAAACACACCCAGTTACTAGAAGTGCTTGATGTTTAACATTACCCTGGCACATCAGAAACGAAAAGCAACAAAATAGGAAGTCTCCCGCATTAATATCCTGAAAAGTTTTCATGTGCCACCAAGTACACTGTGCGCACACATGGCACAAGACAAAATACTGCAACGTAGTAGTACAAACAAATGCTTAGAGTTGTTTATGCCTTGAGATTGTGATTCAATATAAAATTAAAACTTTGACATTAGAGTAGGTCCACATGTTTCGCTGCTGTCATTTAATTACATTTCAATTTCTCTTAAGAACAGACAGTGCCCTCAGACTGGATGAGCAGAGGCGAAATGGATCACAGATAGTTTGTGTCTGTATTCTTGCAGCTTATGGTTTCAAATATAAACTATGTTGATAAATTGCATAAACATTAGTCTCTAAATAAAAGCATTAACGTGTCACTGGCATTACACTGCGCTAGTAATTTAGTCCCTGTTTGGCACGCGGTCCTCAAAATCTTCAGCAAAGCTACTTACCCTACAAACCGCCAGCCCAGAGCCAAGACGCGTGACGACAGCCCCGGCTCCTCGCTTCGCTGAGGCTGCGGACGGCACCTCCCGGCTCCTCCAGCCCTCCTGGGCCTCCCAGCACCTCCCAAAATGTCTTGTGCCCCACGTGCAGCCCCCGGCCCGGCCAACTGCGCCCTGCTGGACGCGTTGCCCTGCGAGAGCGGGGCCGTAGGCAACATCTGTTTGTAAGAAGCACAACTCACTTCCCTGCGACATCTCGGCCTGAGAGAACACAACTACTCCTCTCTGCCTGCTGCGTGATCGGGTGCAAGTCCTGTGCATGAAAACAGATTATTTTTAGAGCCGTCCAAGGGAGCACAGCGCTTCCTGATGACTCTGCCTGGGCGAACTACGGGCGTGCTCGTGGCCCATCTCCACACTGAAGGGACGCTCTGCTGGGCCAGGACGGGCGATTCCCCATCTCCAGCCCTGCATTAAAAACTTCAGGGGGTCAGGCTTCGGGCAATCGTGTCAACTAACTGGTGACTTTTTTTTTTTGGACAATGAACAGAACCTTAAATATTTTTATTTATAACGCTGATCTTTCCCATAGCAACACGATGCGAGCACGGCATTCCCAGCGTAATGAAGTCACTATAGCAACGTGATAATGATGTCAGAAAAATGAGAAAGTATTTCATACTTCGGGCATGGCGACCCACACCGCTTCTGTGAAATAATAACGTCGCAGATACCACACAGGCATGGGTGTTGCATTTAAAACTTCCCTCTGCATTGCCTCATTTCTGATAACTCCTCAGGCAGGCACACGCCTCTGACTGGTAACGCATTGCTTTCTGTTTCTCCCTGGCTGCGTCCACAACTGTCCCAAAGCCTCAGGAAGCCGCATTAAATGTCTGGCTGACCCCGAGGGCCGTGCTAGCACCAGTGAGGACGCCTGACAGATTGTTTCAGGCACAAACACACCAACCAAAACCCAACCGGGGAACATTTCATAGCACAGGCAGCGCCTCTCAGTTAAGCAGCCGGTTCCCTCCACGCAATAAGGGAACGAGCTTTCTATTTCGAACAATCCTGCTGCTCCAACTACATCGCAGAAGCGCCAGCAACGCCAAGAAGCGCCGACACGACGCTCCGAAGGCGGCCGGGCGCTTCCAAACCAAAACGAGTGCTTTCAGCAGCGCCGTCGCCCTTGTCAAGTCTCAAAGGAAGGCAGAAGCAGAAGCAGCTCCCGTGGCGTGCCCTTCCTGGGCTGCCAGCGAAGCAACGTCCCGAGAGCCGCCCTCAGCTCCGCGGGGCCAGGCCGAAGTCCTCCGGTTGGGACACGGCACCCAAGGGAGCCCCGCACCCAAGGGAGCCCCGCACCCAAGGCCCGGAGGCCGCCGCCGGGAGGGAGCGGCCTGGGCCGGGCGGGGGTGGGGGAGCCTCGGCCAGGGCGAGGAGCGGAGCCACCGGGCCCTGACCGAGCCCCCCCCCTACCCCCTCCCGGGCCCCTTCTCCCCCTCTCGGCCCCGTTGTCCTCCGGGAGCTCCCCTCGCTGCCTCCCTCGCCCCGTGGCACCGCCGGGGCCGGCCCAAGATGGATGATGGCCGGGCAGCCCCCGGGCACCCGCCCCAAGCGGGGCAGGGGCCGCGCAGCCTCCGCTAACCCCCCCCCGGCCGCAGCGCTGAGCACGGGGGGGACACCCCGAGACCCCCCCCACACCCTCCCGGTTTCTTCCCGGCCCCTTCCCCCGCCGCTCACCGCCGCCGCTCGGCTCCGGGCTCGGCTGCTGTGCGCGGCGGCGGCGGCGCCTCCGCTCCGCCCTTCACCGGCCGCGGCCTGGGGAGGAGCCAGCGGGGAGGGAACGGGCCGGGGCCGGCAGCGGGGAGGCCCCGGAAAAGTTGCGGGAGGCGGCCCCGAGGAGCCTCCCCCAGCACCGGGCCTGGGCCTCGCACCCCGCTGCTGCCTCCGCACCCCCTGCTCCGGTCCCACCGCGACCCCCTGGGGCTGTGGGGAGCCCCCCGAGCCTCGCCCGGACACCGCCACAGCGCGGGGAGGGGGCTCAGGGTGGGCAGAGGGGACAGCGATGGTGAAAACAGGCAGGGAGCGAGCGGATAATGAGGCCGAGAGTGGTTCTCAATGCAGGCTTTATGGGGGCAGGCGTGCTGACAGCAGCGCAGGGTGGGGTGGGGAGCGCTGCCCCTGTGGGGTGTGTGGGGCTGGGAGCTCCCCCAGCGGAGCTGCCGTCATCCGGGCAGGTTTTCAGCCAAAAAAATGCTTTCTGAAGCAGCGCTTGAGCAATGTAGTTGTTTTATTAATGCAGCCGTAAAGGATGAAGCGCTGTAATCCTGACCTGGATATGTTATAGAGTTGTATTTCAAGGAGAATGTGAAATGCAGAATGCACGCTGCGAGGTCATCTGTCTGTCACCGGGACTGTGAGTGGCAGCGGCTATGCCTGAAGGGTCAGAAGTTCACCACATTCACTGCACAGGGCCCTGTGTTCTGCGACCAATTGGGGCCTTTTCCTGCTCCTAGCACAAACCGTAATTCAGCTGTACATGTATAGTGTATGTACACTTAAAGCTAATGGCAACAATTAATTTCAATAAACTGGAAATAAAAACCTTACTGCTGGTAGAGATGTCTAAGTGCCCCATGAAGAGCAGTAACGGCATGGTTTGGCTGTATAGCTCTGTGAGAGCCACAATGCAGAGCTGGTGCACGCCTGCAAGCACAGCATCGCCTCCTTACATAAGCGGGGACACAGCAAGGACTGCAGCCGTCCCTGGGGACGCTCATGGTGAGGCACAAAGGACGAGAGCCACAGCAGCAGGGACACAGTGCTGATGCCCTCCCTGAGCCCCCCGCTCCCTTCACTTGCACAACTTCAGGGCGCAAGCAAAGCTATTGAAGCCTGAGCATGGAGCAGTATTCTTGCAGTTACACTTCCTTTCAGCCTGAGCTCCAGCCAAAAAGCAAAATTTTATTCCCCAGGCTTTACAGATGAGGAAACTAAGACGGAGATTAAATGACTTATCCAGAATCCCTAGCAAGTCAGTGGCCTGGAGATGAATGCAGCTCAGAGTCCCCACTCCCGTCCTCCACTCTAATCAAAGCAGAAAAAAGAAAGTGCTTTAGCTCTGCTTGCAGTCTGTGCTTGCAATAGAAGTACAACACAGAGAATTTTGCTTCCAGGTATTACTCATGTCTGCTGATACTGATCTATAAATCCCTCTTCTTTATGGCTCAGGTCCTAGAGAGGTATCTCCTTCTCTAGGGACCACCGCGCTGGAAGCGAGCAGGTGAATCGCTGTCTCAATTTGTATAGCTGGAGGCAGGGCAGTCTCAGCGGGATTTCCACATTCTCTTTCTCTGCAGGACTCAGACTTGCCAACCTCAGCAGCAGCGCTCCCAGTCCCTCCTCTTGCAGTGGGGCCGCTGGTGTGGGTGGATCATCCCCGCCTTTAAGGGTGCTTGACACCGATGGCTGTACGACTTGCAGCTTCCTCTGAACTCAAGTATTTCATCGTGCAATCTGTAAACTTAGGAAGTTACTAGCTGCATGTTGTTAAAAATACAAGGCTGTATCTGGAAAACAGGCAGGAAGAAAATATCCGTAGTAACTGCTTTTTTTAAAAGCTGCAAAGTCAGGAAAAAGAAAAATCATTCCCAGGGATAGATGCTGTAGGAGGAGACACTGCTCACAGCCTTTAGAGGCTTGGTAATACTTGGAGGTGTTAAGAGCATTCTGCAAGGCTTTACCAGAGGAACATATTTTACTTAGATTTCCTTTAAAGCTAAATTTTTAATAAACTTTACCCTAAATATCAATACATCTGCAGCTTTTCCCACTCAGCACTACTGCCTGAGGAATTTTGTTATATCCAATGAATCGTGTGCTTTTATCTAGTTCTTAGGTTGTGGGTCAGCTTAAGTTTCAAAACAATAAGGGTCCAGGCACACTCAGGGCCTGATTCAGCAAAATGAAGGGCTTATTTAATGTCTGTTCTGGGAAGGTTGACTTTTTTTTCCCCCCCAAGTTTTCTGCAGGTTTGAATGAAAGCTGATAATATTTCTTGCTGAGTCAGACTCCGCAAGTACATGAAATTAAATCTGGATGAATATGAAACTGGTTATGAGAGGATTAGGAAAAAGCAGTCCAAGCTCAGGTGCATTCAGAGGGGCTTTTCCTACTGACTTCAACAGCGAATAAATCCAGGTGCTCGTTTCTCCCAGCCCCACAGCCTGCCCTTTCTGTGAGCAGAACAGGTACGGTCCCACAGGCAGAACCATCGCCAGGCCGGGTTCACCTCTGCGCTCCCGCACCTTATCTCTTGTGCAATGGGTGCTTGCTCGTCAGCAAATTCAGGCTGTCAACACATGGTGTTAAATCCCACATCTGCACCTTCCACACCTTGTTTCTCCCTCAGAGCATTTCCAGTTTATAGCAAACCCTATTATTTCAGGGACCTCTCCGTAGGTTGCTGCGTGGTGACTGAAGTCATCATCTGCACCTGCTAGGAGGGGGTGCAATCTGCCAACATCCCAAAGCTGCAGATTCCTGCTGCACACCACCTCAGCAACAACACAAGGTCACAGCAGAAGGAGAATTAAACCTACGTCCTACCACATGCAGGATACAACCTGTTGTGTCCTGGACACAGCCCAAGGTGTTCAGCGGTTCTTAACACTGTAGTTTTATTCAAAAACTTGACCATTCTATTTAAATAAAAGGTGAGTTGTCACAAATTATTATTTTTAATTCCCCAATCTAAATCCATTGATATTAAGCTGCACCAGCATTTTCACTCCCCCTTTCCCACGTGGCAGGGGTGAAAGCCTGAATGGACAGCAGGGCGATCACCAGCACCTGCAGCAGGGCTGCGATTCCTCGGTCATGCAGCTGAGCTGCAGGGGTTGTGCCGACACTTATCCAGGCAGATGAAAATGAATCATGATCCCTCAGGACATTTTTTTTTTTGTAAAAGAACAATTGTCCAATTGGATAAATTATCACAAGTTGAGCTGATGTAAATATCTAGCTAATGCCCATTTGCTGATTTAATGAAATCCAGAAACGACTTGCAATCACATAATGAGCCTGGATTCCTAGCTGATAGAATCACAGAACTAGAGAGAAGTCAGCTCAGTAAAACACATCAGCAGTGCATTTAAACGAAAGTGCATCTATCACTGCACAGACTAGTAGTACATTATCATCACTCCTGTTGTTAAAAGACCCTGACTTTCTGATCACTGTGTTCTGAACACTTGAATTTACTAACTGCACAAAGAGGAACTGGTCCCCTCTAAACTTATTTAAAAAAATAGTCATGAAAGATTCAGAAAAAAATACTCATTACAAAGAGCTCAGCACGAGCTTTTGAAGTGCAAACATAATATTTTCTTTACAGTAGAGACTGCAGCATATCATTAGCCCTAATGAGCCAATTATGCTCCAAGCAGTGCATGCCAGCAGCCACCGACACCGCGCTGCCAGCGGCTCCCTTAGCTGGCGGTGTGGCCAGAGGGGTCCCCAAGCCATGCTCCATCCCACACCATCCCACAGCGCTCACCAGGTGCCACAGCCTTGTTTGGGACACGGAGGATGGCAATAAATGACACCATCATGCTTGGCAAGGCCCCGGACAAGAGCCCCCTGTGCCAGCCCCACACAAAATGCATCTTGCTCCCCGGGCTGGTCCCACCGTGATGCTCCGTGAGAGGTCTGGGGGCTTCCAAAAGGAAAGCCTGGCTCTTCCAGGGGCTCCATCCCAGGACAACCGGTGCTGCTGCCCTTCTCTTCTGCCGGCTCAACCAGGATCAGTGAGGTTGCCTGAAAACAAAAGTTGAACCCAACAGGGACTGCAGCAAGGATGAGGCTCCCTGCATCGACAGGACGAGGGAGCCCAGTGCTTCCTCCTCCAGGGCTCTTGCTGATCTCTCTGAACAGAGAGATAGGACACAGACTTTTCATGCAGCTTCCTGAGCATCATCTCAGCTTGCAAGCACACCAGAAGAGCCTGGTGTCAGCCTCGTGTTTGCTCTTTGCAGTTCTGCAGAGTAGGGAGAAAGGCAGAGACCAGTGCAGGTTTCTGGTTTGGGGTTTTTATAAATAAATACCATAGGAGGCTGTGAAACTCGCTGGGGAAGGAAGCACAGATCACACTTCCTGCTGCTCAGGTACAGCAGGGAGCTGCTTATTACCATACACAACATTTCTCAGTTTTCTGTCTAATGACAACATAATGGGCTGATTTTACTATTTGCTTTCTACAAGCAAGAATTTACTTGTCCAAAATCATAGAAGCCTAGCATTTACTAGGCAAGAAGGCTGCTAGCAAGGAAGTGGCTTGGAGAGAGCTAAAACAGGAGCTGAATATAAGACCTCAGCCTGTGTACCCCTTCCTTGCTTTCTAATGGCAGGCACTTTCACAAACTTGAAGAGATAATGCCTGCAACTGCTTTATCAGGGAACTCTTCTGCAGTTATTAAAGTTTCATTCCTCCCCCCAGCCCAGCTGTAAACATGGGTATCAGCAAAGGGGAAACACCCAAGCGACCTCGCCAAGCTGCCAAGCAGAAAGCCAGCCCTGCCTCTTCCTTGTGCTGGCCACTGAAAGGGAAAACAACAAAAACATTTCCCTCCCCCGTGAAAGGGAAGGATGCTTACCCCAGGCAGGGTTCACAGCGTGCTCCGGGATGCAGTCACACAAAGGTGAGAGTGTAACACGTGCATTTGTAGGAGACACCACAAACTCTGACAAGTGCGTGGCACTTTGGGCCGCTGTCCATGCCAAAATCCACGGTTTGTGTTCCTCGTACCTTTGTGTGTCAGCCAGAGGCCTGACCTCACCGATCCCATGCACAATTTGAGAGTGGCCTGATCCAACCCGCAGGATTTGCATCGCAAGGAGCCAGGTGAGGAGACTGAAGCTCTCAGTGACCTCACAGGAGAGGCCAGGAGAGGAAACACCTCGAGCACAGAGGCTGAGACAGCAGAGTTCAAAGCGAGCAAGCATCGCTCCTGCAGCTGAAACTGTGCTCGCTGCTCGAATACAGCTGCAACCACATGTTTTCTGCTATTACCCCGCTATCACCCCTGCTTCTTCCTGTACAGTCCTTGAGCTCCAAGCACCCGCTCACCCCACACAATGAGGTGGGGCCTCCACGTGCCACCCAGGTACCAGGGCTCATCCTGCACAACAGTTGCTGCCTGCTCCCGGGGCAGGGGCAGTTGCCATTTTTCTGTCACCATTTTGTAAAAGTGAAAAATGAATCAGGCAGCACAGAGAGGGGAAAGTAAGAATAACAAAAAGTAAAAAGAAAAGTTAAGTTTTGAGGTTTTAAGTACTAGACAAAGCCAGGGACTCTCCTATGACTTTGCAGGTGCATTGGCACCCCCCACGCAGTGCACTGGGATTAAATATTGCATATCCTGAAATGGTAGGAAGCCTAATTCAACAAGTACTTTCTTCCATGCTTCCTTCATGGGTTTTCAGTACCTTCTTTGCTCCAACAGCATTGCATAATGACTGCAGCATAGCCTGGGGGCAACTTTAGGCAAGCCACTAGAAGCAGCAACCCAACCACCTGCCTGCAAGCTGCAGGAACCCCCTAGAGATGTAGGAGATTATTTCCTCCTTACCAATCATTGATTCCTCCCAGCTGAGAGCTGGTCCCTTCTAGGATCAGTGCCAGGGGATGCCAGCACTCAGGGGTCAGAGGTGCAGGAACCCCAACACCTTCAGACAGCCCTTGGGCTGCCCTCACCCCTTCCAGCTGTCCCAGAGCCCCCAGGCCAGCAGCACCCCCAGCAGCCAGAGCAGACCCAGGGCTCAGGGCAGGGTTTATAAGGGCATCAGTGAGCTAATAACAAGCTCACCTGTGCCTGGTAAGAGTGGTGTGTTCCCAATTAGTGCTGCTGTGCTGTCCTAGGACATCTCAGGGCCTCAGAGCCCCTCTGGCATGCCCCAGCAATGTCCCAGTGCTCCTGCCATCGGTGTCAGCAGGAGCTTGTTGTGGGATGGCTGCTGCAGGAGAGGCTGCTTCTCAGCCCCTTCTGTTGTTATTACAATCACAGTAACACTTAGTCTTATGATAGCATTCTCCATTTTCTGATTGTTTCCTGAACGTAGGCTAATAATGCCAGCTTTATACTCCTCGCTCAGGAAAGAGTAGGTGTTTTCCTACAGAAAGGCCATTACTTTTCATTAACAGTACGGCAAACATTGAATAAGAGGCAGCACGGAGCACCTGTGCCTCCTCACAGCCTATACTGGCAAGGAAATAAATGTTTCACCCCACAGGGAAGACTCCGGGGTCCTTTTGGACAGGAGCAGCACATTGCAGCCACCACCAAGCCAGCAGCGAAAACACGGCTCCTCACTGAAATCAGCTGTTGCCTCCTCACCAGATTACTGAGTAATTTCCCCCGCACTTATGACTCAGTTGACTGGAAATTTTGCCTGAGCAAGGACTGGACGTCTGGCGCGAGGTTCTCCATCCCTGGGGGTTTCCCCTCCCACAGAGCCCCTGCGGGGCAGCTCTGGTGGCTGGCAAGAGCTGGGCACCGTGCCGAGGGGTCACCCCCGTGCCTGGGCACCGCTGCGCTGCGCTGTGGGATGAGCTGCCCATCCTGCCTAAACAGCATGGAAAGAGGCAAAATAACCAAAAGTTCAGCTGCCGGATCTGTCAGTAGCAAGCAGCACGCGCGTCTGCATCGCCAGCAGAAGAGAAGCCCAATTACATCCCAGAAACATTTGGGGGTGCTTTGGCTCACAGCACTTCCCTCTGCTTGCCCTTTGAAAGGAAAGTGTTTGTATAAATAACAGCAGATGCATTTGAAAATAGCTCGTCTCCCAGCCAGTGTTTAGCAATAGAAATGAGCAAAGATAAAACAGTTGCATATGATGTGAGAAACACAGCAGATGGGGAGCACGGAGAAGGAGGCCAGGCTGCGCCTCGTGGCGGCAGAAGCTGCCGGTGCCGCTCGGTGCCGCCGGTGCCTGCAGCGCACGGGGCTGCTCCAGCTTCCTTGGACAGAAAGGGGTCAGCGGCTTTTCGGGTGCTTGCCTGCTTGGTTTGGCAATAATGAGCAACTTGGGCTCCTCTCCCTGCATCCACGTGCAAAAGCTTCAAGAACTTTCCCTTCAACTCACAAACCTTCAAAGCAAATGCAGCCAGCTCGGTCTCCTGCGCCGTGCTTTGTTTCCCTCTTTGTACCCATCACTGATGCCTCTTGCTTTCCAAGGGTTTCCACTTGGTTATGACAAACTCTTGCATGTGGACATAGTGACAGTACCAGTGCAGGACCGATGGGGGGGGAGGTTAAGGTCTCATGAGCTAAAATTCAGCTCCCTCCCCTCGTGCCTCACCCACAGACCACAGGGATGTTTTCTTTCTGCCTCAGAGCCACAGCCCCGAAGAGCTGCCGGCTGGAGCCAGCCCTCGCCTTCGGTTGCAGATGGCAGGAATGCAAGGACCCCATGTGTGAGCAGCTAGGGCAAACACTGGGGTTTTGGCCCCCCTGGTCTCCTGCTTCCCACCACACTCTGCAGTGGGTGGTTGGACGTCAGAGCGAGCCACAGGCAGCACCAGCGTGCGGCGAGTCACCGGCGCTGTGCCTGCATCGTGGGGAGGACGGGAACGAAACCGCAGTCCCGAGGCTGTTTTCTCAAGGAACAAGCCTGCCATGGATGAGGGTATTTATCTTCCCATAAATCTCAGATTTATTCAAAACAGCCAGGAAGTCTCCCAGGAGCTGCTGTCCCATTGGACATGCCCACGTCTGAAGGTGCTGTAATATTTGCCAAGTTCATGGGGTAACTGGGGCCAGTTCTCAGCGCTCCCATAAAACCAGAAAACTCCACCTGGATTTCTAAAGTTACAGAAACCACAGAGATATCAGCCTGTCCCATCAGCTGTTTTGCTGCCTGTGCTCTGTTTGTGGTGCAGGGCTGTGTTCCAGGCGGGCTGCTTCTCGCTGACAGCCGCTGCCACCAGCGGGCACAGGCAGGGCTCCCGGCCCCGGCTCCATCACCGGCCCTGCACACTGCCCCTGCTCCAGATCCCACCCGGCTGCCATAAGGGTGGGAAGTGGGGACGTGTCCCTCTGTCACCTCCACTGGGAGCTTCCATGCACACCAGTGTCACTACTGGGACCCAGGTCAGCGAGCAGCAGCTCTGGGGTGCCGGCTGTGCTGGCGCTTGGTCGCTTTCTGCTGCTTTACCAGGAGCCTTCACAACTAGCAGGTGTCCTGGCTCGCATGCTGTTTTTTTCCATTGAAGCTCGATGCAGAAACAGAATGACTAATATCGCTATTTCAATTGCTAAGAAATGTCCTCCGTGTGGTTCTTCCAGTGTCACCACGTCTACTCTCTGACTTGGCGCTGTGACCTCTAAGTCCCCGCAGCACGAGCCTCCCTGTCGCCCGCCATCGCCCTGCTGATGCTGTGATGCTTCCCCACTGTGCAGTAGCAGTTATAAGGGGCAATGGGTTTGGGGTCTGGAGCCCCTGGCTGGGAGCTGCCTCTCCTCCACACCCCAGCCAGTTCTGCCCCCAGCACTGTGGCACAGCCTGTGCTCCTGTCCCCGTGTCCCCTGCTGCAGTGATGGGGACAGGAGCTGACAGCACTGGTGAGCCCGAGGCAGGGAGAGGGGGATGGATGGGGCCGGGATGGGATGAGCTGCGCTGGAGGAGCCCCGCTCTGCCAGGCGGGCTGGGAGGGATGTTTTCCTTGGACTGCGAGCGGGTGAGTGGTGCCAGCAGCAACTTTGTGACCCTGGAGCAACGTGAGTGCCGCTCCCTCAGACTCATCTCTTCCTATTTCTATGCTATTTGCTTTGAGGTCAGAGGAACAGGGAGCTGGCTGTGGCTCTGCACAGGCCACTCAAGCCCAGCCCTGGCCATGGCAGCTCTGGTCCACACCTCACACAGGGTGAGAAAACACAGAAGGCACTGGCCAGCGGTCTTCCAGCGGCCCCAAGAGCCAAAAGCAAGATGCAACCCTTTGACAATGAGGGTAAGCACCTCTTGGGGTGGCTGCTTGTGTGAGCCGTGGTTTCTCCACTCTTTAAAACACAAAATCCAACTGACCCCCTCCGTCCCCACCACACCACGGGGCTGGGTGCGGGTGCTGGGCTCTGTGGGTGCCTCACTGGAGGCACCGGATGGCACCTGCAGCCCCCCCGCTCCCGCAGAGCACTCAGGGTGGCAATAAACAGCCCATTTGTCAGAGCCGTTCTATTTTGAGAGCCGATTAAAGTGTTTGCCTTGGGTAGCCAAGTAACCTGAAAGGCTGTGATTTACCCTCGCCCGTGTTATCTGCGTGGAGCCTCAGCGAGCGCCGGTAACGCGGTGCCCTGGAGACCCTTCCTGCCTGCACGGCTGCGAGCGCGGCACGAGGCTGCGCCGATGCCAGCCGCAGGATTTCCTCTGCAAATTAAACTTCCACGAGATAAGGAAACCAAACACCGGCCGGGGCGCAGCAAGCAGCTTCACGGAGGGGCTGGGGTGGCAGTGCCCCCCAGGTCCGGGGCGCAGGGGCGGCTGCGCTGCCGGCCCCCTCCCTCCGGTGGCGCAGAAAGCCCAGCGAGCACCATTTGCATTTCCTGCCTCAAAAGTGAACAAAGCTGAGCTCAGCAGCTCCCTCCCACCCCCGCCCCGTGCCTTCGAAGCGCAGCGGAAACTGCGAGGGGCTGAGGAGATGGAAACACTGCTGCTTTATCTCACCGTGCTTCCAGGCGCACACATCCCATCTTTCTTCTTCAGCGAGAAATGTGATGGTTGCACCACCAAATCTCGCATAACGCAGCTGTCCCACTACCTTGCGGCTCCTTACTGGGCTCTGAGGTGCTGTAAAGCTGCACAAAACAGGCCCTGAATCTCATTGTCAGCCCAGTAACAAATGTTTCATTATTATTTAGCCAGCAGCACACTCAGTTTAAGTTCCCTTTCACTGTAGAATAAGCACATCACAATTTCTCCAGCGCCAGCCCAACTTAGAGGCAAACTCCTGATGTTCTGAGACTCAGAGCCTGTGTGCTCAGGCTAGTGTTTAAAAACTATTTATTTCCCTAAAAATCAGGGCAGCAATTGTGGCAATGAGTGATCAGGAAAGCCAAATTTTCCACTTTATTGAGAGATCTGTGCGCATTTCGCTGCGAGTAGGCAGTAAGGAAAAACGAATCCTGTTTTTTTCCCAAGCAGCCTCTCCGAGTTAATCGCAGAACAAAAGAGGCCTCGACTGCTGCCATACATCATGGAAAGGGCTGGATCCAAATACAAATGAATTAAAAATAAAGAGATACAAACAGTGCTTCCTTCCTGCAGAGCCCCCCGCGGCCGCTGGCCGCTGCCCAGCTCCGGGCTGCATCCAGCCCCGCCGCCCGGCCGCCGAGGTGCCGGGAGCCACTGAGGCGCCGGGGGCTTTGTGCCCACGCAGGAGCAGCCCCCGGGAAAGGCGTTGGTTTTGGCAGCTCCCCTGGTCAAATGCACGCCGGCAGCCTTTCCTTCCTCCCAGGCACCTCCGTTTGTGTCTGTCCTTCACTCGCTGCGGTGAGTCGACAGCCCCTTCCTGCTGCGAGCCGCACCTCGGCACGTCATGAAGGCCTCGGTCCCCGAGCAGACCCCCTTGTGGTGGGGGTCCCGGGGGTCCTGGGCAGTCCAGCCTCATGGCCACCCCGGCACCAGGGCCACTGTGCCCGTGTCATGAAACAATCGGCTCCAAAATCTGTCCAAAAGCAGCAGAGGGTCAGTGCTTCCACCTGCGACAGGCCTGCTGTGGCTGCAGGACCAGGTCCCGCTGCTTGCTGCACCCATGGGTGTCCAGAGCCGATCCTTCCAAGCCACCGGGGCCGCTCTGGGCTCACCAGGCATAAATGGCCGTACTATAAATAAAACTTTGGCTCGATTAGAGAACTTAAGGCAGGAAAAAAGCACTTACAAGCTATACAAGGAAAACATGAACTCCCCCCTCCCCGCCACCCGTGAGTAGTTGTGCTGCTGCTGCTGCTGAATGAGTCCCTCAGTGCCAGCCTGTGACCGAGTCATGCTTCATAAATAAACCTCACAAAGGTATTCGCTGTCCCGGAGCACTCACCCTGTGCACTAGGGCAGGTGAGAAGCCAGTCCTGGGGAAGGGGAGGGCAGGATGTGGCACGGCCGGGGGCGGCCGAGGGGGAGCCGAGCTCTGCACCTCTCGTGCTGCTGCCGCTGCGCTCGGGTCTGCTGCAGCGCGGGGCCGCGACTCGCTGCGTGCTCAGCGGAAACACAGCAAGAGATGTGCAGAAAATCGCTGGGCCAAGCTCACCAGCAAAACAGAATTTTGCAGATTTTTCATCCAGTCCCAAACCCAAGAAAATAATAATAATAAAAAAAAAGCTGCTTTGGCTTAAGCCAAGCTGGGGCTTTTGGTGCTGTGGCCAACAAACTTCGCCCATGTGCACTGATCACCAGGTGGAGCGGGCGGCTGCAGCGGCTGGGCAGGCTGGAAGCTGTGACTGCAGCCACCAGGAACAGCAAAATGTCTGTGTACAAGCTGGGAAAGTGGACGAGGGCAGAGGGGAGGCAGAAACAGAGCGTCCTGGTGCGGGTCTGCTCGCTGGGGCAAAAGCCCTTGAGAAGGTGTCAGAGCGAGCATCTCCCTGGGGGCAGGGGGGAGCCGAGCATCAGCAGCACGAACAGGAGCTGGGGAGAAAGGACGGAGGTGGAGACGAAAGGAAAAAATGAGGAAGCAACTGTGGGAGACAGGCCGGAGTAGGAAGCAAAAGCAGAGCAGATACCTGCTGGAGGAGGCAGGCGAGTCCTTGGGCGCCATCGCTGTGGGGCCGCCTGTTCCTCCTCGGTCTCCTCACCGTGTGGTTTACAATGCACCTGAGGCAGGGCAGAGGAGGGCTGGGGACACGGTGCTGTCACCTGCCGGACCCACCGGCACCCGGCAGCGGGCACAGGGTGCACCCCTCTGCTATGGGCCCTGCATGCACCCGCAGCACCCAGCAGCTGCAGGAGGAGCGCTGGCACAGGCACCCTGCGGGGCCAGACCAAACCCAGAGCCCAGAAGGGAGGCAGCTGCGGGCGGGGGCCGGATGGGAAGGTGAAATCCGGTCAAGTACACGCAGAGTTTGGAGAGGCTGAAAATAATTGTCTGGCTTGAACGGCAGCCAGGGCAATGGAGCCAGTGCTGCTCTTCGGAAAGTGTTAATGGGGTTTTAAATGACAAGAAATGGCCGTGCCTTCAGTTTCTTTGCTGGATCGAAGAGCCTGTATCTTCAATAATTTGTCTAAGTTTTGGATTTTTGCTCTGGGAGACGAGAGGCAAGCATGTACTGTTCAAAAGCGAGCAAATGCCAGTAAATCCCTGCTTAATCCATGCATACAGCTTGTTTCTGGAGGGCTTTTTACAGTGCGGTTGCAGTCTCGATGTGCACCTTAATACTCAGGCTGAGATGCAGTCAAAACCAAGAAGCATTCGGTGACCCCATAACCAGCGCATTTATTGACTGTGGTTGGTGTTCGAGCCGCACGTTTCGGGCAGGGTCCATTCAGCCCTTGCTGGAGCTGATCCGTAGGGAGAAGCTGCTGAATTTCATCTCCCCACATGCTCTCAGATGCCAGCCGCAGCAAAATAATTCCCTGGGGGTCAGAAGTAAGAGCTGGGGACAGAGCTCAGTCCCTTGGCTCCTGGCCCCGGTGTTTCCCCCCCCATTCTGCTTCCTGCAGTCTTGCCAGGCTTAGATGCAAAATTATCAGCAGAACGGTTTATAAAACGTCAAAACAGTTCCTATCATGTCAGCTGGGCGATTTGTATAAATAGTGCCTCTTTAAAGAGTCTTCTGCCGGCTCGAACCTCCCTTTCATCTCTCCGTGATTTATTTTACGTTATTTTAATGGGATTTTAAAACAATCTCTAACGAAGAGAGCGAAGGAAAGTTCTGTCTGGCGAGGACGCGTGCGGCACGGCGCAGGGACTGCTGAGCCTGGGCAGGATCGCGTGTTTGCTGCCACCTGTCAGGTGTATGATAACAGTGACACTTTTACAGAGAAATTGAGAGTAATTTCCTCTAATGGTATAAAGGAGACGACTGCTCAAAACTGTTATTGCTCGATGGGTGAAGTCTGTGCATCGCTGCGCAACAAGTCGGAGAAATCACCTCTGGGAACGAAATATTTCAAAAAGTTGTATTTATTTCCTGAGGATTGCAAAACAGCTTGAAAGAGCAGAAGAAGCCTCCTCGGTTGTGTTTGTTCTGCAAAATAAACAGGCTGTCACCACGCCAAACATCCTCAGATGAGTATGGACAAATTCTGATTCTCTTTTCTGGCTGTTCTTTGGCACCTATTTCCTACAGAGTGCATTTATTAAAAAAAAAAAAAAAAGAGAGAGAGAGAGAGAGAGAAACCCCATGTATTTTCCATAAAAAGCAGTCTGCAGTGAGGAGTTTTCCAGATCTGATTCTCTACTGACAATTTTCTTTTGATAGTGGTTGAAACCATTTTTGGAACAAAATCTGGACTCTAGGAGTAATGAATTTTGTCTTTCAGTAAGGCTGTGCGCAGACCGGGGGAAGCATTTCCCCCAGCTTTTCCCATCTGTGAGAGATATCGACTGCGTTTCTCCACCATAACTGCTCTGTACCCAGGGGGCAGGTGGAACGAGGCCCCAGGGGGAATTTTCGGCAGTGCCTGAGGAGCAAGACGTCGCTGCTCCTGTCCAGCTCCCTGCAGCCCACAGAGCCCCGGCAAGGTCTGATCCCCATCCTCTTCTCAAGGACAGGGAAACTGAGGCACGGAGCAGTGACGTGACTTGTCCTCAGGCACTAATGCCAGGCTCTGGAATCTCGTTTCAGCTCATTATTCACCCAGCCACAATCACTCTCTGTTAAACCAGATGTGACCCTGCTTCACATGCACATCCTCTCTCTGCTTTGCTTTCACTTCCTTTAAAGGCAAGGAACAGCCAGGAGGGGCATCCGTCTCCAGTCTCTGGGTCTCAATTTATCATCTTTTCTTTATTTTTTTTTCCTTTTTTTTTTTTTTTTTTTCTTTCCAGGTAAACGTTAAATTTCAGAGTCCCAGAAAAAAATCCCCCCACCTTTCCCAACCCAGGGGTGGGTGCTGTGCTCAGGGACGTGGCCACGTCCCCACTGCATGCGCACAGAGCATGGCCATGGGTGAGAGGTCACTGTGCCATAGCCAAACCCCTGCTGGGCCCTGGCACAGGGCTCGGGGCTGGGCTGGTATCAGGGGTCCCCCCTGCATGCCCAGCCCAAGTGTCACACATGCTGGGGACAGCACGCTGACAGCCGGGGTAATGCCAGGAAACCGTGGACCTTTCCCATTTCAGAGCTGAGGTCTGCAGCCGGCAGCCCTGGCTGATGAGGAGCAGGTACCACTCTCTGGGTGTCCAGTGCCAGACATGTCTTTGGGGACCAGGGGGCACGTGTCCCCTGGCAGAGGGACGGAGAGGGACAGCTGCACCCCTCCTGTGAGGCAGAAGGGTGCGAGAGGCAGGCAGGTAACACTGGGCGTCCCTCATGTCCCGAGGCCCAGGCACACACAGGGCAATGACTCCACACGTGAGCTCAGGCACTGGGCACTGGGCAGGAGCGAGCCCAGCACAGGGTGCCCGGGCAGTGCTGCCTGCCAGGAGGCTGCTTTCTGTCCCTGCAAGTGTTCTACATCCCTGCCAGAACAAAGGCGGACTGTTGCTGCTGTTGAGTCACACGATAAGATCATTGTTACAGGATATATATTTTTTTTGCACGTGTATCACTTAGAAATATATGTATTTTTTTCTATAAAATCTGTTCTCTCCTCCACCCCCAATGTGAAAAGAGAATCTGTGCTCAGAGCCCTGCTGAGATTGCAGATAGACCATTCCCTTCCTGATCCTTATCTCACCAGGATGTAGGAGGATCCTGGGGGAATAGCTGGAAGCCTTTCGCTGGAGCCATCCAAGAAACAGCAAGCTGACTACAGCCTTTAAATGGCAAATCCATCAAGCTCTCGGGGACCAGGACCCGAAGCATTTAACCCCACTGAACTACGACACCCCTGGACTGTGCCACGCTGGATCGCTCCCCGGTGCCCACCCTGGCACCAGCGTGTGCGCTGTGCGGCTCTCGGAGCACTGCAGGCACCAGGGAGCCAGCTAAATAGCAGGATCTAAAAATACACCTTTGAATCCTAATCTCGAACAAAGCCTTAAATTGCTGGCTCACGAACTTATTCCAGCTGCAGCCCGCTTACAGGCGGGTGATTTGGAGCGGCAGCAAATCCCCGGCTGAGTTCCTCGCCCCAACTCTGCGGGAGCTCAGCCTGCGCCCTGCGTCCTGCACCCGCACCCTGCACCGCAAGGCCGGCTGGATTGGGACTACAAGGTGCTGGGGAAACAAAGAGGGGGCAATGAATGAATCCTGTACCTCTGTGCAGCCAGACCAAACATTTCTTACGCACAGCTCCTCCTGCCGCCAGCTTCATCATCGCATGCAAAAAGGCCTGCTTCAAATCACAACTATTTTTATGAAACACAATATGCCGTGTTTGGCAGCAAAGGGGTCCAAATACTCCAAGCACATCAGCAGAAGGATTATACCCCACGGCAGTATATATTTATATGTACACACAGTCTAGACATCAGCAGAGGGCTGTCAGCCCTGCTGTACAGAGCTTTGCTGCCGGAGCTCAGCCGTGCGCTTCTCCAAGCCAGCAGCAGTGAGCTGCCGTCCTTCGCACGGCCCAGCCCCTCGGCAGCAGCACAGCTCATGCCCACGGGAGCACAATTTGGGGCAGAAATGAATGAGGGAGCCTGCGGGTCGGTGGCCGGGGTCGGACACGTGCAAGGAAATGGTGAGATGGGGATGAAGAGGTGGCTTCCACACCACAGCAGTCCCCAACCCAGCACTGGAGCCAGCCCCATTTGGCTCCTCTGTTTGGGGAGTGTTTAATCACTTTGCAAGCTGTACAAACCTCCAGCCCCGCGTTTCCTGGTGCGGGGGCTGCAGGGGGGCAGCAGGAGAGGAGCCGAGAGCCTGCGGGGCCACAGCACCCGGGGCTGGGCAGGGCGCTCGGTGCTCGCGCGGGGCCACGGCAGGGGCTCGTCCTCCCTTAGTGACAGAGGAGTTGCA
Organism: Aythya fuligula; assembly: GCF_009819795.1. Lineage (NCBI taxonomy): Eukaryota > Metazoa > Chordata > Aves > Anseriformes > Anatidae > Aythya > Aythya fuligula. The sequence continues at coordinate 1,592,715 of NC_045583.1, read as the reverse complement.
ACAGCCTGGCAACCTGGTTGCTTTGTGTTTAGGACAGGAAACAGATGCTGCCTGGTGGAGGAAGCATCTGAAGAAAATAAGCACGCCTTGTGCCTCCCTGGCAGAGACGCGGTGGGAACAGGGGGTGCGCGGGGCGGAAACGCCCCGGTCCGGCCCCGGTTGGGGCAGGTGCAGTTCAGCTGCATTTGACGGCATCGTCCTTGGCCGAATTAGTTGGGATGGGAAATCCCAAAGGGATTTTTCCCTCTGGATTTGTTTATATTCCCTTAGAAGCGCAGGGGCTGGTGCTCACCATGCGTGCTCTCGCCTCACTCCGCTGACCGAAGGTCCCCCGGCTGTGCCTCCCTGGGGGATGTGCTGGGGGGGAAGGAGCAGATCTGTGCTCTGCCTCCTGCCGTGGGACTGCGCGGCACAGAACACTCCTGGCCTTTTGCTTTTGGGCTCGGAATTTGACACAGTTATTCAGCATGATCACTGAACAGGCAGCGGCGCTGCCGATCTCCCCGCTGCACAAAGCATCCCACAGCTCCCCAGCGTGCACCTCAAACAGCTGCACAGCCCTGCAAAGCCTCAGTTTGCTGCCGTGCCCAGCACGCTGCCCTATCCCCTCACAGCCCCTGCTATGAACAAACAAGTCGCAGGGAAAAGGAGAAAGTTCTGAGGGCAAGGAAAGCCCAGGTTAGTTATGTACCTGTAGGGAACGTGACAGCTCGCTAATCTCACAGTAACGCCTGCAGAAGCCTCTTGTGCAGCCCGGCCTGAGGGTCCTGAGATGATGAAGCTTTTCTCACCCCGCCTACAGCCTGGGAAATGTGGGCTCCGTGTGTCTCACGGGCTGGGTGTGCAGCCAGACGCAGCCACACAGACAGCACGGGCACCAGTTTACGGGCGTTTTCTGCAACACGTCTCCAGTCCTCAGCTGCTGGAAGGACAGACAGAAGGACAGACAACAGCCTGCATGCTGCTGGGACGAACAGGGTTACCCGGTTTTAGGCAGGGATGGTGTTCCCTTTGGAAAGCAAATGCCTTCTAAGAAAAAGGTGTAAAAAGATCTACTGCTGTTAACATTTACGGGCTGCTCTAAGCAAAACTTCATAAAGGCTGCTCATTTTCCTTCCTGCTCAGCTTTCCACAAGCGGGGGCTGCTGCCCCGTGGAGCTGGGTCGTGGTATTTTCAGGCTGTGCAACCCCTGCTGAGCCCCTACCTGAGGCTGGGTCCTCATTTTGTTGTTCTGCTTTTTGTGCAACCAGAAATCTGGCAGCCAGGAGCTGGCTTCTTGTTACGTCCTACACTACCCCGGCATTTCCAGGGACATTTGCTCTGTGGCATCATGCCAGAGCATTTCTTTGTAGCTTCACCAGTTTGAAAGACACTTTCCATAAATAGATCTCAAAAGACGAAGCAAATACTTTTAAAGGAAGAACTGTTAACAGGGGCAAAATTAGTGCAAAAGGTTAACGTCAGCTCTCCTGCCAACCTGCTGGATTCAACCACGGCACGCTGCAGGAGCTTGACACAGGGTTACAGCAGACAAAAGGGTGGATTTGGGTATTTTGGGGACCGTTCAGGATCAGCAGTTCCTGCTCTCCCCGGCTGTAGCTGATTGTGTCTGTTTGGGGGCTGTCAGTGCCTTGTGCTGTATCTCAGGGTCAGCCTGAAGGTCCCCAGAGGTGTCTCCTGCCCCAGGACACGTCTTACCCCAGAGATGGAGGGACCCCAGCCCCAGCAGGCAGCCCCCCCAGCCCCAGAACTGCTGCCATGCAGCGCAGGGAGCCCCGGGAAGGCAGGAGCATCGTGCTCAGGCCCGGGAGCCTTGGGCATCGCCTGGCAGGGTTCGCAGGATCCCCCAGAAACCACTCACCTGGCACCATGCTTTTTATTAACAGAGCAAAGCATCTATAAACATGAACAGGATCAATTCTTCATCCACACCTGTTGAGCTACCACTCTTTTCCAAACTTCAAAACCCTTTTGCTTCAGAAATGCAAAGGTTGTTTTTTTTTTTTTTTAAAATTATTTTTATTTTTATTTTATTATTAATTAGGATTCTGAACTAATCACCTCACTGCTCAGTTAGCTTAACAGCAAAATGCAAGCACAATTACAGTTCCAGAAGGCAGAAGCTGATAAATACGCCCCGGTGTCTGTGCCACATCCCCTTGCTTGCTGCTCCCTGGCCGTTTCGGTCGCACGCAGCCCGGACGCAGCCCCGGCGCAGCACTTGCTCAGATCACGCTCACTCCCGTTTGCTCTGTCGTGTGCTCTGCGCTAGAAATGACCAACTCTGACTTCTGGAACAGGAAGCAAGTCCTCAGAATGAAAGTGCATGTTTCTTTGAACTTCTTTATCTTGAAGGCATAGACAGCAGGGTTCATGGCGGAGTTGGCGTGAGACAGCAGGATGCTCAGGTACACCAGGATCCGTGGGATGGTGCAGGAGGGGCAGAAGTACAAAATGCAGTTCAAGATGCCCAGAGGCAGCCAAGACACTGCGAAGAGGAAGAGAAGGAGGGCCATGTATTTGGCTGTTTTGTACGCCTTCAGATAAACTGTTCCTCCATCTGGAAGCCTTGCTGAGTTTTGGCTTAATTTTGTCCGCATGATATAGAAAATCTTGGCGTAGAGGGTACACATGATAAACGAGGGGAGGAGGATCCAGGTGAAGAAGCTGAAGTACACCACGTAATCCTTTCTCATCACAGCCAGAAAGTGGCACTCAATGTAGCTGGAGCCATCCGTGTGCTGGTTCCACCCCAGCAGGGGAACCAGCCCCACCAGCACAGACACAAGCCAGCAGAGTCCCAGAATCACACGGACTCTTTTCTTTGTGATGGTTGCCTTGTACCTGGGTGAGTAGGAAGCAGGAGTTACATGGGATTCTTCAGAAAAAAAGGAACTACAACATTCATGAGTTTGTGCTTTTAAGCACTCCTTTCTGGTTGGCCTAATTAGGGTTAAGCACAGTGCTGTGCAGCCGGTCCTTAGCAGCTTCTGATATTCAAAATGCATTTTGAAACTACAGAGGAACATCCACACGACCAGCGATCCTTTGTAAATGAGAACCCCAAGCCCCTTCCTCACCTACACCACTTCATTTTCACTCATCTCAGCAGAGCTGCGTGGCTGCCTCCCAGGGCAAAGCCTAAAACCCACCACCTCAGCCAGATCTCAGGCACATATACATTTATCAGAAACCTTTTCCTAACTCTCCATAGCTGAAGATTTATTTTCAGGCACTGCCAAATTCCCAGGAGTGCCCAGACCGCTGGTGTTCCATTGCCTGCACTCTGGGCACATCTGCACTTGCACGAGTAGCTCTGGAGAAAAGAAGGTGCTGAGGAAAGCCCTGCAATGCTGCAAGCAAGGGAGAAGGAAAACACACAGGAGGACAGAAATAAGGGAAAAGATGCTGAGATGGGACCTTTGCTGAGGCTCACCTGGTAGGCAGCTTCACTCGCAGGTACCTGTCGATGGTGATGGCCAGGAGAGACAGGATCGAGGCGTGGGGGAAGATCATCAACAGGCAGCATATGAACAAGCAGGAGTAGAAGTGCATGACAACTCCTAGGATCACCGTGATGGCCAGCGGTATGACAAGGATCCCCACGGCAATGTCAGTGAGTGCCAGGGAAATGATGTAGAGGAAGGTGGTCTTCTGAAGAGCCGGGTTCAGCTTCACTGCCCAGATCACCAAGGCATTGCCCACCACCGCACATATCCCAATAACAACCTCCACCATGATATAGATCACATCCAGGCTGTCTAATGTCATCGTAGACATCTGAGACTGTGTCCACACTGAAGAAAATGATGTGGTCAACTGTCGTTTTTTGGCTGTTATTTTTTTTTTTTCCTCTCTCTCTCTCTCTTTTTTTTTTTTTTTTTTTTTTTTTTTCCATCCACTCCCCACAGCTAGGTCAAAACCCAGCTCCTCTCTGATCCGCCCTGAATTAAGTCCCTCAGTCAGAACTTTGCCCTGTCTGATGTGCGTACAAAACTCACCGTTTCAGGATGAGCAGAGCAAACTGTTCATAAAGAAGCATATATCATGTCTTGCATCTCAATTTCTAGCAGCTTTCTTTCTGTCTTCCTGAGGCTTTCGCACATTTATGCGTGCTCCTCTGGAAGGGTCAAGGTAAAACAGTGGCATCATCACAATATTAACAAACCACAGGTGCTACTTCTGCATATAATTATGCTCGTCTGTTTTAACCACTAACAGAACCTTCCTTCCCCACGTGGGCTCGATGGGTGAATTAACCAAAGCACAGCTACACCCTGCTGCAGTTAGTGTGCTCCTGTCTCTACGTTTCTCTAAAGTTTGCTCATTCTCTATTGCCTGCCGCGTAGGTGGAGCATCAGAGAAAATAGGGCCAAGGGATCTTGGCTGATCTAGACCATTCCTCTGCCACAAAGAAGGCACTGAGAGGGCAAATAGGAAGTCTGGATTTGGGATGAGTAAAGGCAAATGGAAAGGTAAATACCTTTCTTTGACCTGGTCACACAAGCTGCTCCCCTGAGGTCCCATGCAGAGCTGCTTTTTTCTCAGCTGTTCATAGCAGGCACCAGAGGTGAGTGGCCCTTGTTAAGGTCCCTATAGCTCTGACACCAACATCGCAACAGGTACCCAGCCACAACGAATGCCACAAGGAGTAGGTGACAAAGAAAGAAAATTAGCAGCTGAAGTTAGAAGGGGAAATGCACAAGTGCAGGAAGTGGGGAACTTTGCCCAAACACCCCCAGCAGCCAGGAGGACACAGACTTTTTCCACACCTGTTCGAAACTGCAGTATCAGCTGCCTGCCCCTGCTCAGGGACTTCTCAGAGAAGCAGCTCACTCGGCTTGCAAAACCTAGCACACATCCCAACTGCGACCTCACACACACCTCTGCTGGCATTCATCTCCTGCACCCAGGGCTACCCCATGTCTGGTTTTCTTAGAAAACCAACACCTCCCAGTTTGCTTGCAGACCTGGGCTGCCCACGGGCAGGTTCTTCTTCACCATTTCCCCAGCAGCAATTGCACCAGAACGGCTCCCAGTCGGGGGGCACCAAGTCTGTACATGGGTTTCAGGGAAGCAGAATTTGGCCAACCCTCTTCAGGGCAGAGAATGAAATGTCGTTTATTTCTGTCTCTGTCTTCTCCCAGGGTTAATTTCACTTCCCCAGTCTCAGTTCTGCCAGAAGGCTGGGTGGCAGAGATGGGAGGACGCTGTGTCTGGGAAACAGCGTGTTTTCTCCATCTTCCACTCTTATATGGGGCCCTGCTGCACCAACGCGGTGCCACACCGCCTCATCACCCACCCGCTGCTGGCTTGTTCTTGGAGTGCACTCACTGCCACTTGCCCAAAATGGGTTATCCTGGGGTTCAGGCTGCCCCCAGCCTGTGTTTGCTCCTCCTTGGCTCTGTCTCGAGGGATCTGCAGCTCCCACCACGTCTGCAATCACTGCTTTCCCACGTCCCCCCCGCTTCCCGTCACATCCCACACCTTGCCTTCGTTTCTCTGCACTCCATAAACTAACCCTGGCCTTTCTTTCACTCTTTCATTGCGAGGAGGCCTCTCCATACCTGTTGCTCTAAAGACAGGGCAGAGCAAGGGAAAGCATGCCCCTCTGAATGTGGCAAGGGTGGCCAGCGTGCTGGCACTTCCACTGAAAAAAACGTCACCAGCATTACAGCAACGATCTTGTCACACTGGGAAAAGTCTGAGTAAGGGAACTCAGCCATCTTGGGGCCTTAACTGATCTAATATACCCCGAATTAAGTGAAGTATTGGAATTTAGCTTAATGCCCTTCTAGCGTCCCCCAAACAGCCTCATTTCCTACAGTGACTACAGAGAGATTATCTAAGCTGATAAGTGGCAGCTTTGCACGGTCAATTCTGGTTACAGCTCTCCCACTTCTAAACCCGTGGCTAGGAAGAGGAAGCAGTTCAATTATTTGTTTGCAGGTTGCTGGCAAGCAGTCTTGAGAGAACTTTTCATTTTTTTCCTTTTCAAAGTAGCTTTCCAAAGTACTTTAAAGCTAGCAGGCTGCCGAAGGGGTACTGTGAGCATCAGGAGACGCGTCCGAAGGGGAAAATCTTTCCTGGATGCTGAGATATCTGCAGCCTCGTGGAATGGAAAGAGCTGAGTTGCTGCCCAAGTGCTGAGGATGTGAAATTCTGGGGGTTTGCCCGCCGGAACGTCACTGGAAGAAGCGAGCGGTAGGCACCGCGGGCAGACCCTGCAGGAGGCCGCTGGTGCCCATGTCCGCCCTCCGCAGCTCCGGCGACGTGCCGACCAACATCAGCCAGGTGCTGAGCCAGGTGCTGAGCAGCATGGATGCCGTTTACATCGGGGCCGAGTGCCTGGTGGCTTTGCTCGCTGCTTTGGGTAATATCCTGGTCATCTGGGTGGTGAAACTGAACTCAGCCTTTCAGAACACCACCATGTATTTCATCGTCTCCCTGGCGCTGGCTGATATCGCCGTGGGGGTCCTCGTCATCCCCCTGGCCATCGTGGTGAGCCTGAAGGTCAGCATTGACTTCTACTCCTGCCTGTTCATGTGCTGCCTGATCGTGATTTTCACTAACGCATCCATCCTCTCCCTCCTGGCCATCGCGGTTGACAGGTACCTGCGCGTGAAGCTGCCCATCAGGTGAGTGCTGCCTCATCCCAGGCACCTCCTCTCACCCACTCCATCCCACACCCAGCCCCTGCCCCTTTCCAAACATGTTTTTATTGTAGATGCATGCTTGTGGATAGAGAAAGCAGCTGTCCCTACCAGCCTGCCTGAGGCGAGCTGTCTGGGGCAGGACCCACGCTCAGCAGTTAATGCAGCACAGGCAGACCCCAAGGGGGTCCATGCAACACGGGTAGCTTGGTGCTGTTGCTGGTCAGAATTCAGCCACAGGCTGAGTCTATGGTCAAACAGTTCACTTCTTCGGGTGTTTTGTAATTGTGCAGGATGCTGAAAGTACTGTAACTTTCTTTGGGTTTATGAGGATAGTCTCCTAAATACAGTTTCTTGTACTGTTGGCTGAATATACAAAAGAAGTAACAAAGGCTTATGAAGGGCTGATTTACGAAGTCTTTCACTTTCTATATTTGAAGGGAAAAAGCATGTAAGCTAGAGATGTAAATCATAATTTCAAGCATGAAAAAGGCCATATTTTTGTGGGGAAAGGACCTACAAGAGTGAAAAAGCAGTTTGGTCTTACAAATAGTATAAACCAAATACAGAGACTAAGAGGCATCCAAGAAAGTTGAGAAAAGATAGGACTGCTAATAGTGGAAATATATATTATATACTATATATATAAAATAAATAAATGTGTAGGGAAATAACCAGGCAAGAGGAACCCTGAGATCTTAATGAAACAAGAAATACCTGAAAACTGATAGAATTATAAAGAGGGGAAGTTAAGCATAGTACGTCTTGTTCAAGTGCTGCAAAGTAACTGTTGCAAATGAAGAGCAGCAGCTTATCTCAAGATAAGGTTTTCCCTCCAAAGAAAAGGAACTCAGTACTGCAGTTTGTCATAATGAACTTGTAGTATTTGAACACGAGTTCTTGAAACCATCCTTAACTATTTTAAGCACTTCTGTTTAACATGAGCTGGGTTTTCTTCCTCAACAGATATAAAATAATCACTACAGAAAGAAGAATTTGGTGGGCACTGGGTTTGTGCTGGTCTCTCTCCCTGCTGGCAGGATTAATCCCCATGTTTGGATGGAACAGGCAAAAAGAAAGGAACACTGACTCTCGAACATGCGAATTTGTCTCTGTGATGAGGATGGATTATATGGTATATTTTGGGTTTGTGACATGGACCCTTGTCCCTCTGACCATCATGTGTGCTCTGTATGTTGAAATCTTTTACATCATCAGGATGAAGCTAAGCCAAGGTGTAAACAGCGTGAGAGGGGCAGGAACATTTTATGGACAGGAGTTCAAGACAGCCAAATCTCTAGCACTTGTTCTCTTCCTGTTTGCAGTATCCTGGTTTCCTCTGTGCATTATAAACTGCATCTTCTATTTTTACCCTGAATGTAATATCCCCAAGCAGTGGATTTACCTGGGAATCTTGCTGTCCCATGCCAATTCTGCCATGAACCCCATTGTCTACGCTTGCAGGATAAAAAAGTTCAAAACCACTTACCTTTTAATTTTAAGGACCTATATCCTATGCAAAAAAAGCCCAACAACACCAGACCCAGTCCTTACAGAACAAACACCTCAATAGTCATAAATATAGAATGAATGTTGCCTTATCAGTGTATACCAGACCACTGATAAAATGCTTTAAAAAAAACATGGGAATTTTACCTACAGTCTTACACAAACTGTTTTATGATAAGGGCAACCCCCTTCTACTCTATCTGATGTACATTTGACATTAAGACTAAAAGGATCATCCAAAATCTTCTGCATTATTATACCCCAGCAAATTCTGCTTGACTGTAGCTGTACACCAAGCCCAGATCTTTCAGATAAGCATCTTCATTTAAGAGCACCTTCTAGTTTTTACTTATTGGCTTGAGCATTATTTGTCAGACCAGTGGCCCAAAGCACTGTTAACAAGGCAGATTTTTTCCTCCTAGTTCCCTAGGTCAAATTTATGGCCAGCTGGTAAACAAAATTCTTGTTAATTTATAGTTTTAAATCTTTTTGTCCAGTTACAGGCCCTTTACTTGCACACAACCACACTTGCCCCCGATGTTTTGTTCCAGCAGCATGTGTTCAATAAGGCTATAGCACCTTGTGCAACACCTCCACTTGTGGATGAAAGACTGCATCACGAAACCATCCTCACCATGGGTCCCACTGCTGACCATCTCAGCTGAAAGGACAGAAGCTGAACTGCCTTTGATGACTCTTCTTTGGGGGAAGATCCTGTCGTGGGAGTCTTTCATTATTTGGAAATCAAGATAGTGCTCATCCCAGAAACCTGAAAAATGGACCTCAGACACAGGGCACCAGGCAGGAGCTGGTGCAAGAGCACACTTAAGCTATTGAGTGATGGGAGCATGCCAGGGAGAAGTAGTGGACAACAAAAAAAATAAACTAATGATATCTTTAGGTTATTCCCTCCTCCCCCAGCTCCCTTACCAAGGATAGAATCAACTATTCCTATACCATCAAGTCTGCATTTTCTTAATTTGTTACTGAAAAGCATCCATTTTGGCGATTTTCCTGCACAGCATATTCCCATGATCTGTTCTCCCTACCACCAGAAACTGTTTTCTTAACACCTGACATAAATGCAGTTTGTTGCAAATCTCCTTTGCAAACCAGTTGCTCTGAACAGTTGCTTTTTGCAGCCTGTTACAGATCTGAAGACTTATTCTGAACTGAATCTGAAGGTGTATGTAAATATGTCTATATATGTATTTATTGTATAATTTCAAAATACAGAAAAGACTTCAGACAAATTTTGTCCATTTTTTCCCTGCAAGGATTGGCTGGGTCTCCTGAAAATAGGATAAATGTGTTTTTTGTTGGTAACAGCAGCTCGCAATGCAGGCACGTTGTCACTGACGACTCTTACCCCCTTTGTCTTCTGTACAACTAGATGATAAATTCAAGTCTGGTCAACTTGTGCTGCTGTCACCGTGCCACATTTTCATGAAGGACAATAAATATTATATGGATTTAATGTGAATTCAACCTGCTCTTCTCCCTGACAACCTAAAAAAAAAAGCCTGCACGAAATCCCTGCACTGCTTTGGTACGAGTCCTGCCTGGGACAGCTCAGAAATTGCAGTAAATATTACACCATAATTTGCACAGCCTGCTTTTAGGGAACATGGGTCAGGCTGAAAATAGATCTTTGGAGGCAAGGCTATTTTTTTAAATCTATCTTTAAATGCTAAAAATGGTTTTTAAAAAAATAATAATAAAAAAGCAATGCACTGTTCTGTGTTACTTGGTTCAGTAAGCTGAAAGGAAAAACGTTGGTGTCTGTTCCTCTAGCTAAGATCAGACATCTCGGTTTATATCTGATGTAATCCTTGTCACAGACCAAAACTGCCCTGTTACACAGTTTCACTCTATTAATAAACAAGCCAGTGAAGGAAGTACATAAGTACATCAGAATTTTGCTACACAATCTCTCTTTATCGGTAGATGGAACCGATTGCTTTCAGCAGAAAGAGAGGCCCCAAACGAGCAGCAGAAAGCTACGAATAGTGCAAGGCCAACTTCGCTCCTGCGTTTTGTAGAAAGTGCAAAACCAGGGAACATCCCAGGCACCACAGATGGAGAAGGTGAAAGCCCAGGGGGCTGGGAGCGTGGGAAGCCCACGGGAGGAAGGCTGCGAGGAAGGCAGGCGAGCATCCCCGGGGAACCCCAGCTGGCAGAGGGGGAAGCAAACAAAAAAAATAAAAATCCCTGCAGGTCGGGGAGCCCCGAGCTCCGCCGCGGGCTCCTGCTGCCCCCCAGCGGCACGGCCCCGCCGCACGGAGGCTGCCCGAGCCCGGGGACCCGCTCCCCGCAGGGATGCTCCGGGCAGCAGCACCCGAGCTGTTATTGCCTCTGTTTCCATAGCTTTAGACTGTCAGGGTGAGCGGGCATGTCAGAAGTGAACCAAGGGGGAAGCAGGCATTTGCATTGTCACTCCTTAGTCCGGTTATTAGCTAAACAGAGCAGCTGGCAGTGGAAAAGGCAAGAAAAATGCTCTGGTCAGTGACTGAGCAAAGAAATAAGGGCTCAGACGTGAACGGATGCAGAGGAATATTCCCATTTTTTAGTTCTCTTCGGCCATTCAAAGCAGCAGCCAAAACACAAGGAAACTTCACAAGTTTCTTTACAACCCTTCAGAAACTTTAGAAACTTTACAACTCTACAAGGAGCCACTGAGATGTCTACAGGTGAGGAAGCTCAGTACAAAAAGCAATTTGTCTACAGCTGTTGGCAAGGAGGCAGGAACAGGAGACGTTATTTTCCCCTCACAGCCATAAAATCAGCAGACGTTACAGATGTCAGTATTGTCATTGCGTAGAGCTCTACGGGCCTTGATGCAATGCTGGAGGCAGTGTTTGATGTGTGGGAAGCGCCGAGGTCTTCGTTTCACCAGAAGTTTCATCATCACACAGGCCTCACTTTCGGCCTGGGCTGGATGACCACAGTGGCGTAGGAAACCTCATCCTGGGGATGCGAAAGAAGTTACAGGTATTGGAGAAAGTGCAAGCGTTACATTTCAGCACAGATTTCTTTTTTTTTTTTTTTTTTTTTTTTAATTTGTCCTCAATGCTACGGTCTGTGGTCGGTCACAGCCTGCCCCTGCACATGGGAAAGCCACCAAGTGTGGTGCTGGATCAGGGTGGTGAGCCCAGCTCGGGATCCTGGATTAGGTCTCAGCATTTGGGGCTTCCAGAGAATTGACATCACGAAGGAGAACTGCAGAAATGCTTGCCCCTTAAGAAGATTTTCTCCTAAGCTCCCTAATTAGTGCTTTGGTTGAACCCCAGAGTCCCTGGAATACATGTGGAGTGCAGCACTCAAGCCCCACGATAACAGAGAAGGGTTAGCTTTCCTCCTCCTGCCTAGGCACCTAAGTGGCTCCCAGAACTACTACAAACAGCCTCGGATGCACAAGATGAATCCCTTTTCCTTAGTCTTAGTCCTCTAATACTTGAGTCTGCAAGAGCAAACCTCTTCTCTCTCCCAAAATTAGCATTTACAACTCTATCAAGAACTTAAAGTCTGCATAAAATAATAGGAATAATAGTTTTGACCTTTACCTGGACATTTTTAGCAGATTCCTCGCGTGGTACCTGGGAGGGAACTTGCTCTTGTAAGTTTTCCTGGGATCTCTTACACTCTGGAAAGGAGAATAAAAGTTTCTGCTGCCTGTCCCGTGCTTGGAGAGAACAGCACGAGGCGCATGAGCCAGGCATCAGAGTGACCCCAGGGAGCACAGCTCAAATGTGGCTGGTAAGGTGGGGAAGGGAGGGGAGGGGAAGGAATGCTGTGAATTGGCATCAGCTGGGTGGAAGGGCAACTTATTCTCATCACCTTTCTCTAGTTACTTATTTAAAAGATAGCAAATTCTTAGTCCACACTCCCTGTGACAATCATTTTAAAGGCAAAACAGCAGAATCCCTGCTCTTTCTCAGAAGTTAGGATGTTTTAATTACAGGACTGAGGAATAATTAGCACCCAGTGAGTTAGTCTGTCCTGGGCACAGGACAGTTCATTTCTCTCTTCCTCCTCTGGTGCAGGGGCACTGAGGTTTCTCTGGTTGTCGTTTTCAGAAAGAGGAATCACCTGTGATGCCCTGCCTGTTAGCTCCACAGTTCCTTCCTCACAGCAAGGCAACAAGTCCTGAAATCTGTTGCAGATCTTCACTGAAAAGTGAGCAGTTTGGTAGCCCAAGCCCCAGCCCAACTGCTGCAAGTGGCTAGATGGGCACGAACACAGCTGACACTGCAGCCAGGGCTAGAAACCAACATAAATAAATAAATAAATAAATAAAATAAATAAATAAAACAGCCCTTGTCTGTGTTCAAGTTAATTCTTCTGTGGAAAGAGCTCTTGGGATGATTAATAGCTACTGCCAGGAGTGACCTGTTCATCAAAACTTTAATGAACTATAGAAGGGGACACAATCTGAGCCTGTTTCTAAAAGGACACTGCTACAGAAGTTGCTTTAAAACTCTCCTGCTTGAAGAGGCAGCCTGAAGAGCATGGAAACCTAGCACCACCCATATTCAGATGTAGAGTATGACACGTTAACCACTTCCCTGCTGCCAGGGCTGAATCATCAGGATGCTGTCGTTTCCTCTGCGGTGTCACTTACTTTTCCTCAGGAGGTAGATGACTGCGAAAACTGTAACAGTTGACAGGATCCCAGAGACAAAGGCTAAGGCTAAGTAGAGTATGTCGCGGCTGCCGATGTACAGAAAACAGTGTCAGAATCACCAGTTTTTAAGGAAGTGTTAAAGAATCATTCTCAAATTCTGCAAAGCTTATATCTCATTTATGCCAAGTCCCATGAGATTAAAAGGTGCGTATCTGCAGTAAGTACCACTACGAATTAAATAGCTAGAGCCCAGACTAGAAAAATTCTACGCAAACTTGTAAAACACTGAGACATAAATTGTATTACATCCAACTCCCCTCTTGCAGGAGAGGTTTGCAGTTTCAGGGAACTTGGAGCTTAAAGTCAGGAAATAAAAGTGAAGTATTTACTTATCAATGAAGGATTTGCCTTCTGAATCTTGTAAGGCAGCAGTGGAGGTGTATACAGTGGTATGTACAGTGACAGTAGTGGAAATGGGTGCTGCTGTAACTGGAACTGTGTACGAAAAAAAAGTTTTAAAAATGTGTTTATATTTCCTGTACAATTACAAGCAACAAGTACGATGTAGAAGAGTGTGCCTACTCAGGAATTACTGACATATAATGCAAATAAATATTCTAAGTATAACATTTACTTATCAGAGGGCCAAAATTGAAAATTACTATGTAGAAATAAACTATTCACATTATTACTGTTCCATGGCAGTCTTTGGGAGTAATGCAGTTCTTTCCCAAATGCATGCATCTGCAAGGCTGCCCCCACAACAGCCCTTTCTGAGTCAATAAAATGTCAATTTAGTCCAGAATGCTGGACTAAAGAAAACTCCTTTAATAAAGAAAAATACCTGGTTTTACTTTTGAGGAATAACCTCCTCCCATTCTCTCCAAACACTAACGAACAGCAAGAGAAGCTAAAGAGAGAGAAAAAACTTTGTTTATACATATGCACACACACAAAACAAACCTGACATCCTCATCTATTGCACAGACTTTATTAATAGTCTTTATCAGTGTTTCAGGCATCTTGCACAAAGTGGCACAAAGCCAAGCAAGCAACCTAGAGATTACTCGGCACGAATCCTACTTCCCAACGTCTTCCAATGCAGGAGTTCACACTTGCTCACTACACTTTGATGAACGAGCCATCTTCTCTAAAAAGGCTGGAGTATATTTCATGTTAAACTAAAAAAGCTCCCACAGCATTATTTTTGCAGCAGCTAGAATGCAGTGAACTCCATGAAAATTTCCACAATCAGACAAAATTGATAAAATATCCCTTTAAGTTTTTCCTTTCTCCAGATTTTTTCAACAAAATAAGAATTAAAATATTCTTCTAAAATTTGGGGGCTGCAAGCTTCAAGACGGAAATAGCAGTCTCTACTAGGAAAGCCTTGCTCCATTTCTCATCGTGTGGCTTGCAAACTGCACGTTGCGAGTAACATCCACGTATTGCTGGCAACATGAAAGCAAACCCTGTTCTCTGTTGCTGTCACCTTTTTCTATTACACACCCACCATATGCCCACATTCCATAAATAAAACCTCCACGTATCCTCTGCCAAGTCTAGAAGCGCATTGTGCTAGCAGCAATAGAAACATTGATGATGATACAGCTCCACCTTACCTCACGCCTTACAAAGATCCCGAAGTATTAGCACCACTTGCACCACGGTACTTGCTTCGTGAAAAGAATCTATGCCAAACTAGCAAAAACTTGAGTGTCATTCAAATTTACGGTTGCACCATTGAGGAAGTTGAGCAACTTCACTTTTTTTTTTTTTTTCCCTGAGCAGGAAACAATATGAAAAACACCTTTATTTTAAAGAACTGTTGAACTGAAGAAAAAATCACCTTTAGCTTAAATTAGCTTGCTTTTGCCGTTAGGAGTACGCTACCTCTAAATAATATCATGTGGGTTTGTTTTTTTTTTTTGCTGATGCGTTGTATTGAAAGGGAAAAACCGAAGAAAGTTCTGGAATTTTACTAACCCCACTAAAAATGTTTCCTTATTGTAGTAACAATTTATATTAAAAAAGGTGCATCAGCACATTCTAGTCTGTTTACTTAAGTTTATTTCTGAATAAATCACTTTCCAACGTAAAAAGGATGAGATTATACATAGGTACGTGCTCTGCTGAGACACAGATTAGACATACACCACCACCCCTGGGCAAAAAAAACTTTCCTGGAAAATTAAAATCTTACACTATATATTATTATAATAACCAAAGTATTTTCGTTGTTACACATAATAAAGAGAGCAACTTTTTTTCCTATGAAATTTCAGGATAAAATCTTCTAGAGAAAACTCATCCATTCACTGTTTTAATCTTTATACTGGCTAATGGAATGGAAGCTAAGTTTTAGAGTAGCTTCTGATACGCTTCCTGCCAGCCACATCCTCTTTTCCACAGAACAGGAAGGTACTTGTGTCATTATTTAATGCTTTGTTACATGTTTTGTGGTTTGTTTACAAAATGAAAACATCAATTCCACCCATCTCCAAACCTTGGACAGTTCAGACAAGGTGAATGGGAGCACTAACAGCCATTTTGATTTTAAAACTTGTTAACAGTTATGGAAAATAACCGTAGGGCATTATCATGGATGATTCGAAACCAAAAACTGATGAGTGTATTAGCACCACAGCGGCCAAATTCTGCATCTCCATCAGGACCATACAGAACCATACAGGAACCATGCCGAGCTGCACAAATTGTGGTCGAAAGTAACCCGCCACTACAATCTCATTTCAGTGGTTTGTTTACGTTACTGATCAAGCTACTACAAAGACAAAAAGGAAATCACTGTTACTACTGGCAGTCAAAGACAGGAAAGTTTTTTGTGGGTTTGTTTTAATGACATTTCAGAATCATAGAGTTTCGAACAAAAAGTCAGAAGACATGTCAGTGCAATCAGCTGCTACAGGGTTACACTGCCACCTGTGCACTCTTTGATAACGCTTTCAGGTCCGAAATGCACTTTGCAATACTCTCCTTCTGCTGCAAAAAGAAAAGAAAAAAGCTTTCAGGAGAACGACTTTTTGAAGGACAATTAAACAAGCAAAACAGGTATTCTAATGCTCTTTAGATTTTCTCTTTAGACACACAAAATGAGTTTCAGATTAAAAAGGGATATTGCTATAGCTCATGAAAGCACATTCAGATTCCAGTAATGATGTGCATTAGAGCACCTACAAGCAGAACTAAGAGAATGATTTGTTAACGGGTTCGTTCCTTAGAAGAAAGGACATCCAGAGTCCATCTGTAGATCTTAAGCTTCCATGGTCTTACATGGAGAATTTTAGAAGTAAATTCCCTGACCTGTTAGCTATGTTTTATCACAAGCTGAGCTCTATGGTGCAAGAACAAATACCACAAATGTCTAGCTCAATTCAACAGCAACGTGAGCATCTTTTATCTGATGTCTGGGCTTGTTAGCTTTTAGACAACAGTAGGAACGCACTGCAGCCATGCTTGGAAGTCATTCAGAGATGATCTAGCATTTTCTGACTAAAGACAGAAGCACTGTACAGCACCAGTGTTTATAGTCTAGAACATAAAACAGACGAAAAAACAACAAAAAAGTACCTGTTGAGGTGTGATGCTCTGAACAACGTTCTTCTCCACCCACTGAATCATGTGATCTTGTTCTTTTTGATGCTTTAGATTCTGCATGGCCACTTGATAGTCCAGCCTTTTCTTTACTTCATTGTACACCGTTAATAATCTCTCTCGGTAATTGGCTTCCAGCAGCATCGCAATGTTATTCTAGGCACAGAAGACGAAATCAATGGATTAACACTCGGCAAAAATACAGAAAAGCAGAGCACAGTTTCACAAAGTCATCAGATCAGGTGGTGGAACTGCCCCTGTCTGCAACACAGAGATTGTAAGTGACTTATTGTTACTTGTTAGCAGTCCAAGAGGCACCTGGATTTTGTCGTGGAGGCAGCAGTTAAAAGTGAACAGTAGAGCTGAAACTGCATACCCGCTTAGCATCGAAGAGGTAACTGCGGCCTTCAGCTCTCCATTGCTCCTTTTTCTCCTGCTCAATGGCAGCCTCGAGATCTTTAATTGCATTATTTTTAATATCTGTAACTTTAGCAATTTTCTCCTGGAACAAGAAACAAAAAAATATGCTTCAGAATAAAAATAAGATGCAAAGAAAACAAGTGATTTGCAACTATCTTCTGATGTTTTGCATTATAAATTGTCTGCATCAGGATGGACTGTGTCAGGTTTGAGATTAAAGGATAACAAGACAGAAGAATTAGTGTTCACAATTAACCATACTTAAAAAAAAATAATTACATTAAATATTTGTTCTTGAATAAGGCGGTATGCTTTCTCTTTTTTTGGAAGGCCCATGTAACAACACAGACAGAAGATCTAAAACATACCTTACTTAAACATACGAAGATACTGGGCTCAGATTTTATTACAGCCAGGACATATTTAAGCAGGTTAATTAAAAGTTTTTAGATACTGCAAAGTTGGATTATGACTTTTTTTTTTACCTCATTAAGTTTGTCAGCAAAAGCTGCTACATCAGCCCCATATTTTTTAATGCCGTAAATGATGACCGACAATATGCAGGCAGCTGCAACTGTCTCATGGTTAACTACATAGATTTCCTTAGAGAGAAAGTAAAGCAGGAGTCCAGTTCCCAACATGTAAGGCCCTAAAGAAAAAATAAAGCAGCATTATTTGAACAAAATATAAAGTGGCTTATAAAGTCAAACACATAAAATGTAAATAGTTTAAGATCAGGAAACGTTCTCTTGTACCATGACCAAGAACAGAAACACACAATCATAGAATATCCCACGTTGGAAAGGACCCACAAGGATCACCAGTTCTACCTCGTGGCTCTGCACAGGACCACCTGAAAATCAGACCATGTCTGACAGAAAGCTGTCCAAACACTTCCTGACTTTTCACCATCTTTGTTGGTTTCCTTTGGATGCTCTCTAATAGCTTTATGTTTCTTTGACATCGTGGCACCCAGAACCGCACACAGCATTCCCACAGACACCCAACACCACCAAGAGGGAGGTTGCAGGAAGGTGCTCGCCACAAGTGTAAAGCAAGTCGCACCTTCTACAGGACCTGCAGCCTCTGCTCATTCAAAAACATCTATGTTTACTGGCTTTGAGGGCCGGCCATCATTCAATCTTTCTGCAAGATCATGCTCATGACATAATTTTAGCACTTCTTTAGAGTGCAGGTGCTGAAGTTTAAAGTCAAGAAGCACTGTGCTGGCTCATTCTTCACAATCCTTTTCTACATACACAAAAGCGTCTGGTGCAGGCCATTGAGTTGACCGGGCTCTTCTAAGGCACTTTAGTCTGAGAACTACCACACAGGCTTTCACATTATTATAACCCCCGTCTCATGTCTAAAGAACAAAACTCAAAGATTCCGAGCCCCTTAAGGAACTGACATTGCAGAATCAATATTTAACAGAACAGAAAAATCGTTCCTCTCCTCCCAGGGTAAAACACTGTGCTGTGAACACATCCAGGATATTCACCAACAAAAATCCCGTGTTTGCCTTGTTACCTTACCTTTTCACCAACCACAACTGTGGACACAACTAAACAAGTGTAACCAAATGCACACTGATAAGACACACACGTGTGTATTTACCTGTGACTCCTGTTTTAGGATAAAGGAACTGGAAGAACTCCTCAGGGATCAAGCCATGCCGTACTTCTCCTCCCTTCTCAGGCAAAGGAGGCACCGGAGCCGAACGCTGCTGACTGGTATGAATCGGCCTCACAACATGCAGCACTCTATAAATAACAACAGCTCCTGTTAAGCTTCTTACTTCGCAAAAACCACCGCGAAACGCATTTCCAGTTACAAAGCCAGACACAACCGAGCTACGTTTGCTTTGAGGAAGGGTCCCAGGATCGAGACAACCCCCTGCGGCTCCTCGCGGCCTTTGCCCTTCCCTACCCTTGCGGCCTTGCTTACAGACACAAGAACAGAACCGCGCTGCGCTGCCTCAACCCGGGCGGCGACCCCAGACCCCCAGCCCCGTGCCGGGCCGCCCCCAGCCCCCGGTACTCACCCCACGGAGGCTGCGGGCCGCAGGCTCCTCAGCAGGGCTGGGGCTGCAGGGCGAGAAAGGAGAGCGTTCATCAGCACACGGGAACCCCTCAGGACCCACTTTATCCCTCTGTTACCCCCCGTTACCCCTCACTCACCGGCGCTGAGGACGAGGCGGGACAACATGGCGGCGGGCCGACGACCGCTCCGTCCCGGTGACCGGCGGCCGCCTCAGCCCCCAAGATGGCGGCGCGGAGCTCTCGCGATACCGAGGCGGGCTCCTCTCGCGAGAGGAGGAGGCGGCGGCGGCGGCAGCAGCGGCGCGCGCGCGGGGCGCGGGAACACGTGGGGGCGGCGGGGCCATGGCGGAGCCGGGGCCGGGGCCGGAGCGGGGCCCGGCCGGGCAGGGGCCGCCCCCGGAGCCCCCCGCGGGCGGGGAGCAGCAGCAGGGGGAGCAGCAGGGGGAGCAGGAGGCGGCCGGCCCCGAGTGGAACATCCCGCCCAACGCGCCCGCATGCATGGAGCGGCACCTGGACGGCGCGCACTACCGGGCAGGTGGGCGGCAGGGGGGTGGGGGGGGGACCGGGAATGGGATCGGGACCGGGAATGGGATCGGGACCGGGAATGGGGTCGGGGATGGGAATGGGATCGGGAATAGGGCCGGGGGGTGCTGAAGGCGCTTCTCCCGCAGACGGAGCCCTGCTGCTGGGAGCCTCGGGGCTGAGCGGCCGCTGCTGGGCCGGCTCCCTCTGGGTGTTCGCCGACCCCCGGCGGGCCCCCAGCGAGGGTTTCTGCACCGCCGGCGTCCAGACTGAGGCGGGGGTCGCCGACCTGTGCTGGGTGGCCGACAGGGGCATCCTGGTGGCCTCCGACTCCGGTAAGACCCTGGGGGCAGCCCCCATTTTCCTCCCCTTTACCCCGCCGGTGTCCCCCATTGAGTTGGGGGCTGCCCCTGTGCCCCCCCCGTACCCCTCTGTGCCCCCCCCGTGCCCCCCAGGCGCCGTGGAGCTGTGGGAGCTGGACGAGAACGAGACCCTCATCGTCAACAAGTTCTGCAAGTACGAGCACGACGACATGGTGACGACGGTGGCCGTGCTCGCCGGCAGCACCCAGGCGGTCAGCGGCGGGCAGGATTTCTGGTGAGTGCCCCCCCGCAGCCCCCTCCCTGCCCCTCAGCGGGCGGCGGTGCCGGGCTCTGACCGCTGCTCTCGTCCGCAGTGTGAAAGTCTGGGACCTCCCGCAGCAGGCGGTGCTGCACTCCTACAGAGGTGAGTGCCCGCTCCTCGTGGTCTCGTCCCCGGGGCCAAGCCACGCTTGGTGCCATCACCTCGGGTGAAGCAGGCTGTGGAGTTCCCAGCACAGGCATATTTCCTTCTCTTGTTCTTTTCTCCCTGCCAAAGCCGTGCTGTGAGACTCGTTTGTCTGCATCTCCAAGTGTGTTCTAGAATCTCTCTTCTATACTGAAATCTCCTTCTTGCACCTGCTTGCATGATTAAAGCCGTGCTGTTTTGAACTCCAGCTCGCCAGAGAATACAGATCTCTGGAGGTGTCATACTGTGATCTCTGGTGCCAGTGGATGCTGTGTTTTGTTCATTTGGCCTCTTCCCCCCAACCCTTTGTAACTGGCCTCTTGTCTGGAGAGGCTTCAAGCTTGTTCCTGTCACGGGGATGGAATTGCGGTGGCTGTGGTTGGGTTTGGCAGCTCATCGGTTTGCTAGGGAGTAACTTGGGATGCTCAGTAACTCAGGATATCACTGACTAGAAGTTATCCTGGATCTGGGCATAAACCATTACACCACTGTGCCTTTTGAGAGCCTCGTTCCCTTGTCTGTGTTCTGTGATGGGGCACTGGGAATATGTGGGAAGTCTGGGTACAGTCTTTGAGGCTCTTTATCCTTCTGTGCTTTTGGTAGCTCACTCCGATGCAGTGACATGTGTGGCTTCCTGTCCTGGTAAGGACACTGTGTTCCTGTCCTGTGCTGAGGTAAAGCTAACTCTGCATGAATCTACCTGATAAAAATGAGATTTAACTTTAAATTATTTGCAGTCAAATGCGCTGATTGAAAAACCACCTGTTGTGTTCTAAGCTATTTCCGTGTGTTGTTTAAATGCTCCAGTGGTTGCACCGAGCGGATCTGTACAGGTTTGTATTAAAATGTGGGCGTTCCTAGCTCTGTCCTGGGGCTGACTGAAGGAGCTAACTTGATGTTAATGTCAGCATCGTTTTAAACGTGGGAAGAGACAGCGTGGGTTTGGGTGTGGCTCAGTAGCAGTACTGCAATGAATCTGGGTTTATGCCTACCCCCTGCTGCAAAACCATTGTAAAAACCTTACTTGCTTTGAATTTATAGGATGGCAGAACGTTACTCTGGGACACCAGATGCCCCAAACCAGCTACTCGAATTGGTATGTTTCTGAATGAAGTCACTGCTTGTGTATGTTTGTTGGTTTTGTTTGTTTGTTTTTTGTGAAGAAATAAATTATTTTATGCCTAAGTTCTCCGCCTAACTTCAATCTAGTGACCTGACTACTTGGGTCACAGAAGCCTATTAAGGCCTAAGGAAATCTAACACTATCACAGGAGTAAAATCAGCTTCTAAATACTTCTTAGTGCAGTAGCAGCCCGAACTGGGATAGGATAGGAATGTCTTTGTATTGCCTGCTCTCTTTACAATTACCCTCCTTAACTTACAGTTTGCAGTGCCTGTAATTACCTCCCTACCTCAGTCCTGTGGCATCCACAGAAAAGTGACATCTTTGCTTTGGGTAAGAAGTGATCTTAAACTTTCACCAGACAAATCAAGGTCTTCTTTTTCACGACAGCTTTGCTAATAACCTCATTCTCCCTTTCTCCTTTAAAGGTGATGAAAATGGAACAGTTGCACTAGTAGACACAAAGAATCCTGATTCTGCCCTCAGCTCCACTGTGCATGCCCGACGTATCACGGGGTTTGCATTTTCTACACATAGGTACGGGCTGAGATACCGGTGTAGAGTGTGTGACTACATGCCCTTGAAAGCCATATTTTTTCTTAGAGTAAAACATAGGGGGGTATTAGATTTGGTCATTTTATAGAGGAGAATTAGTAGTGAAGAACAGAGTAAGCTGAATAACGTCTGGTTTTGGAGATGTGTGAACATATAATGTTTTTGTAGCATTTGGAATT
Source organism: Aythya fuligula (assembly GCF_009819795.1). Classification (NCBI taxonomy): domain Eukaryota; kingdom Metazoa; phylum Chordata; class Aves; order Anseriformes; family Anatidae; genus Aythya; species Aythya fuligula. The sequence goes on along the minus strand of NC_045583.1, from coordinate 1,570,707 downwards.
GGCCAATTCACCGTAGGGATTTTTCTTACTCCACTCACCTCACCTCGAGGAGCTTGCTTGCTTTCTGATGCTAATAGCACGTTGTTGCATAGTGTACTGACAACCTGACAAAAATTCATAAGATTTGATGTCTGTTAATTCAATTTACCTGGGTCTGGCTTGCTAGGACACGTACTTCTCACACATCTTTCCTTACAGCTTTCTTGTATTTGATTGTTCTGACTGTGTCTCATCTCTATCCTCTAGTTCACCCTTACTGGCTTCAATTAGTGAAGATTGTTCAGTAGCTGTTCTGGACTCAGACCTTTCAGAGGTGTAAGTACCCAAAGGGGCGTATTCACCGTGGTGGTTTGTCATGCTGATTTCTCATTAAGTTAATTGTTTATATGCTGAAGGGAAGATGAAAAGAGTCCTTAAACTGGGGAGCATCATCCTAACAAGCTAGCAGTTAGGAAGTGCACAAGCCCATAAATTCTTAGTGACAGTGCTTTATGGCTAATAGAGTGTTCGTGTTTTCCAGGTTCAGAAACCGTTCTCATCGAGACTTTGTAAAAGGCTTATCGTGGTCTCCTTCAGATAATGCCTTGCTCACTACAGTTGGATGGGATCATCAGGTTTTACATCACACTGTCCCCATACCAACTGGTGAAGCTTCTGGAGTCAACTGTGTGAAAGAATAGTTTTATAAACTCATCGGTCTAAATTCCTTCCTGACATTACTTTGATTCCCCTGAAGTCAAAGGTGTTTGTGAACTGGATTGGTTACGGACTGGTGTCTGCCTTGAAGCTTGTGACTAAGAAGGTTTTTGTAGTAATTTTGAATTAGGCATAACTTAGTTACAAACCAGCCTTTACCCTCTCCTCAGGAGTTGGCTTCACCTGTGATAAGACTTCAGTATTTTACCCAGAAAAAAATAGTGACTTCAGGCACAGAGGAGTTTTGGAGATAGGATTAGGTATAATAAAATTAAATCAAAAAGACTTGATTCCTCCCTTGGTTCTTCAAGCTACCCACTGAACTAATAAAAACAAATTATTTGGGGAGGTTTAAAAAACAAAACAAAACAAAACACAAACCCACACCTCTTTACTAAGGTAGATGCAGAAGCCTTACCTGAGCAAACTGTTTGCTGCGTAAATACTTCCTTCCAACTGAGCAGGAAGACGTGTTGGCATTTAAGGCCAGAAAGGTTCCCCTGTTGTCCTTAGTGCAGCACGCAGCACAGAAGGCTGGCTTTTGCTATCTACTATTGTGGATAATCCCATGGTGAGCACTATTTGTGTACTTCTCCATTAGTATCAGAATACCAGTGCTTGGTGTGACGAGTCGCGTACGCTGTATGACAAGGATCCCGGCTGCAGCCCTATAATTAAACAGCTTTGTGATGGTGCATGACACGCTGAAATACCAGGACCTGTAAATGCTCAACCATTGGCTTGAAGCTGAGGCCAGCCCAGAGGGGCTGAAAGCCAAGAGAAGTTAGTAGCTTGACACCATGTTTCAGCTCCTCTGCTGAATGCAACATAGTCAAAGATAAGACTTGTGAACAAACAGTTACCTAAGGGGGAAAACTGGACTAAGGATTTCAGTCTTCATTTGCTTGCTCCTGTAATCAAATTTGGTGATAAACGAGACTCCTCATGCACTTGCAGTTAGTGACTTTTTTTGCTGGAGACTTGAGAGGATGAAACATTCCTGTAATCCCCTGAGATGGACTCTACATAATCCTTAGAGGTGTTTTTTTTTTTTGTTTTGTTTGTTTTTGTTTTGGTAATATAACCCATCTTCCAAACTAAACTGTTTCCCTGGAACATATTTAACTGAAAATAAATCGCTTTGCTCTACACACATTGCTACTGTTCTAGCTGTGGCTTGCTCCAGACTAATACTTGCTAGACAGACAAAAGTGGGTCTTGGCTAATGAAATAGCAAATACTGTTACAATAATGCTACTTTAGAATGATAGTGACACTAAACTGTAAATGGGCTCATCTCTCCATAAACCTTTACTTTTGTTGATCCAAATCATGACAAACTAACTTAACTTTTAGGCCAAATAAGCTTTCTCAGTCTCTGTACTTTTTCTCCTTTTAAGCTTACTTTGCTTCTTATTGAGTTCCACTGTCATAACTGTTACAGAGCAAACTTTCTGATCTAGAGCAGTGTATTGTAAGGAAAAGATAAATGGTTATGAAAACTGACACGTTCCCTCAAAACTATCCCTTAAACAAGCTAAGCAAAGTTAACAAGAAAAAGTTACACCTGTTACAGATCTCTGATTGTGTATTAAAAACTGAAACAGGTCTTGTGCTGGTTGTGAAAAAGGTGTCTTTGAGAACAATGGAAGAGTTTTAAAATAAATCATAGTGTTCATTAATAACTGGCTATAAGTTTCACTGGGCCACTTCCATAATATTAAAGAGCTAGCTGAGCTCACTGATACAGCTGAAGTGATTTCAGCCCTGAAGCTGCAACGGTTCTTAAATAAACATGCACCACGTTGCTATTTAATGCAAGTAGTGTTTCCATGGTGGAAACACCATGGCTAAAAGAAACAAGTTCCCAGTATCAAGTGTTAAACCACATAAGTTCCTCGAATTGTCATGCAGTGGGTACACCACTACTGTCCATGGCAAAAATAAGCATAGTGGTGCAAGGTGAAAACCATATGGACAAAAGGTTATTGTTTAATCCTGTTCCGGTACAACTGCTTAAAGACTTTGTCAGAGTGGTAGCACAAAATGCTTCAGCATCCTGCAAATCTGGGTGAAGCTTTGTGTTCTGCCACGGGAGGGCAGCAGCTGCCAGCGTGACAGTAGTCAAAAGTTTGCACCTTCCTTTAGAGCATTACCCATTTTACCACTTGTCTTTTTCACCACGTTAAGAGAAGCACAGAAGAGCAACAGTTTATCTAGCAGTCACTAACCTGCTGTGTTAGCTTAGCAAGGGTATAATCACGAGGAGCCAGCAAGGCCATGTTAAATAGTCCCACCAGCATGCAGGCAGCACAGCAGAAGCACTGACACCACCACATCAATGCTTGTTGACTTGTAAACTATCTGCAAAGGAATTGGAGAATTCTGTGGGTTTTGTGGTATGCTAACACTGCCCAGGCCACTTTACACGCTGTTCAGGTTTAGGGACACTAATACTTCGTGGCCACAGTAAAAGCTTCAAGATACATCGCACGCTTCCCTAATGAAGAACCTTGTTCTGTAGCCAGGCCTGGATTAAAGAGATGGGAATGCAAATAAACAATTTGGAGGAGTGGAGAGAGTCAGCCACTATGAAGGCAAGCCTGCCTTTTATGTTGTTGCTTGCATTACTCACGCTGCATTTTCAATTTTAAGTACAACGTTCTAGTTAGGACTTGCAAATAAATATGCAAGCTGCGTTACTAATGAAAAGTTCAAAACCAAGGATGCTATTTATAGAAGCACAGGTTGAAGTGTAAAAGCTCTCAGCCTGCCTAACCAGCTGGATGCGAGGGGTGTTTCCAAAGCAAAGGGGCAGCTAGGGCTAGCTGCCTGTTCCTTCCTCGATCTGGCTTCTGGAAACAATTAAATTGCCACAGTGTCTTGTATCAGCTGCTAAGTAGGAATTGGACAAAGCCCTAGGTACGGTGAAATTCAGACTGTTACCGAGGCCAATTTGAGACTTCTTCCTGTCCTGTTAAGTCTACACGCAAAAATCTCAACAGTAGATGGACAATAGTATACTAAAAAGAGTCAGACTGCATGTAATAAAACAATACATCCAGACATATTTAATGCAAGAAGGTTAGTTTTCAATGGCACTCATAAATAAGAGACTTTGTTCAAAGGCTTTACAAGTAAAGCTATCAGTTATGCTACATTAGCAGGTACTTTGAGGAGAAGACGGCTGTAGGGGATGATTTATGTGGTATCAAGACTTGAATGACCAAATTCAGGAGAGAGTTGAAGTGTTAAGAACTCCATTGTCAGGTGTCAAGATAACTTCTAGTGCTACTAGTGCTACGGCTGGTCTGTAAGGTAGGTTGCTTTGCTCTGTTAATACCCCTCAGTTTCCTCCTCCTCTATTGCTAAGTTTTCATAGTGAAACAGCTGGGGGAGAAGGAGGAGAAACAGGAATGGTACTTGGTACAGCACATAGATCACCTGGGCAAGCAAGAGGGAGCTCTTCCCCGTTCTGGCAGAGTTACGGATTTAACTCTTACACTTCTTTGGCTGTCAACAGCCCTGACAGTGATTTCTTTGTAACGTGAACAGTTCCCAGTGGCCTTGGCTTGTCTAGTTGTTACTGAAACTCTAGTATTTTCCTAATGCACTCAAAAGCAGCAGGGATAGCCCAAAGTGTCTGAAGAATAGAATAGTTTCACTGCTTCAGACATTCTGGTTAACCAGTTTTACAACTGTGAACAGTCCTGCCTGATTTCATTACAGCTTAGCCTACCATGCATTCCCAGAATGGGTGTTCTTTGAATGAATAATGGCTAGTACATAAAACTGACTTACATTCTCAGGCTTCTACTATTTAATATAAACAAATACACAGCTACCAGAAACAAGACATTCCACACTGTGTAACACCGTGCCTATTACAACTACATAGGAATTGTATGTGTGGGTGAAATAGTAAACATGAAATTCAAAGTTAAGTGCCAACATTGGAGTTTCATATTTTGCTCTGGAAAAAAAAAAAATAAAAATAAAAAAAGAGAAGCTTTTGCTGGGGCTATGTTCAGATTTAGGAAAGTTTGTAAGAGGGGGAAGATTGTCCAGAGACTGTGTGAATTTAATATAGACCAAAGTCTCCCAACAACTGTTTACATTTAAACTAATTTTAGGAATTAATTTTGCAGTTGTAACTCCTCATTGTGCAAACCTCTAGATCAGGTTGCAGTATTATCAGCGAAGCTTTGTTTTAGGTGAAAGTGGTGGAATTCCATCCGATAGTAAAACACAGCCCTGAAGCTACGCAAACATGATCACGGCTCTACTTCCATAGATAAAGAAGAATTCTCAAGATGCTCCTCACATGGGAAACTTCCTCACCGGGAAGGGGGGAGGAGGGCAAATGGCTATTCTGCATGACACTGGTACACTTAAACACCCAGGTGGCTACTCCATAGTTCCTTTTCTTCACAAGTGAACATCCAGTTATTTAAACTGTGTTATTTCAGTACCAGCTGGAGTGAGCATGTCTGGAAATACTCCTAGTCACTGTGACTTACTGGCATAACAACATCCTATGAATTAGCTATTAGACTGATTATGGTATTTGTGTTCTCATTTTATTCACAGCAAAGTAAAGTTCAGAATATTTTGAAGCCTCTGCAATATTTGAAACAGCTGTTAAATTATTAGGTAGAGTTGGGAATAATATAAAACAAATGTCAACAATGTGACATTAATGAAGATAACTGTTTTGAAAATTGCACTGAGGGAAAAATATATCACTGAGTTTTGAGTCAAATTGTAGAGCAAAATCTGCTTGCAACACAATGCAAGGTAAGCTTGAGTGGAACTAATGATACTGTGTAATGTTGAGAATAGAAAGTGCTTTCAATAAAAGTAGACTAATGTCTCAAAGTGCTTTTAGTTTATCAGTGATTAGAAAATACTCTCTACAAGTTTTTTACACCTATCTTACAGTGATTTTCAGCAAGTTTACCTATGAGGAAGATTGTATTTGTTCCTAAGTTCCGGAGGTTAGCTATTCAAAACCTGGTCAGTTACAGTGAGAGCACATTGCTCTCTGAAGCATGAGATACCCTTTCAGACTATTTTATCCCATGGCACAGCATGGCCATCGCTAGCTCCTTCAGACAGATCCACAGGGGCAGAAGCAGACAGGCTTGCATGCACACTCAACACCCAGACAAGTGTTCACAATGTGCTAATGGGAATAGCTGGAGACAGGTCCCTCAGGTATGTCACTGGAGACATTTCACACCCAGGAGTGTCAAATACTTTACAACTACCCAAATTTAGCTTATCAGTCCCTGAAATCAAACAAAGCCAAGCCTCAGTTTATAAGAACTAAGTGGCTTAGCTTGTAGAGGTGGGGTTTATGTGGGTATTACGCGGCAAAGTAATCCTGGAAGAAAGCCCCATCGGTACCATTCTGTTGAGTCACTAATACCCACCACCTCTGACAAAGGAAAAGAATTGCTGAATGTCTTGTATTGCTGGAGTGCTTTACAGCCATCCAGTCCGGCCTCAGCCTTCCACGATGACTAATTAGCAACAGAAACATTTGCAGTGACCAAAAGGAACAGGAAAGCAAGGCCCCACACTCCCAAAGCTGCTGACCCCTGTGGTCACACCCAGGGGAAGGGGGCTCAGACCTTTGTGGAGCTGCTGAGCCCAGCTCCTGGGGATAGGCACAGAGAGCCATGAGCTGTTTTTAAGGCACCAAGCTGTTTTTAAGGCACCGGTATAACTGATTTGCTTAAGGCTATTGAGGGAGGTGGTGATCTAGTCATCCTAAACTATTTCTATCCAATTGACCTCACATTCTTATTTTAATTCCCCTAGATTTAGATATACAGCAGCTTGCTTCCATTATGTATATCTCCCAGTTGTTTTCTCCCCACTCCCAAGCACATTGCATTTAAACCAATTAAAAAAACAAAACTGAAAACAGTCTCTCCAGTGGTGATGCTCTTTAAAGAGAACTAAGACTCTTTAGGCCCTTTCACTTTCTTAGAAGACCTAACAAGCTGCAATTTTGAAAATAATACCGGGAGAATAGGAAGAGAAGGAAAAACACATTTGCTCACGAACAGCAGCCGGTCCTCTGTAGTAACTACTCTCCATGACAGTCTTTTGAGAAGAGTTCAAGTCCCAGATTTGCTCTCTGCCTTCACCCTCTGTAGTTTCAAGCAGTGCATTCATTTGCTGGCTGGGTTGGGACTGTCCCTGGTGCCCAGGGAGGTGAGCCACTGAGGCACCTCTTCAGCTCTTGCCAGCTGAAGGACGAAGGTGGCAGAGCAGCCCCACGGACAAGCCTACCGGTGACCACTCTGGTAGGCGTAGGAGATAGGCTGCCGTGTCCCGGGTCTGACCGTGAAGGTGTTGGTGTGTCCGCTGTACTGTGAGCTGCCGTGGGCAGGTCTGGAGGGAAGACAACAGGGAAAGTCACTGAAAGCCAAGGAAATCCCGCATCTTTATTCCAAATAACTGTGCTTTTGTATCAGAGCAGGAAAACTTTCATTCTCCTCTGCAAGCAGCCCCCCAGTAGCCCCTCACCCACATCTGTGTTTGCTTGTGATCAGCATGGCCACCGTGATGCCATTACATCCCCACCGCGGAGCTGGTGGAGCAAAAGCCACTTGCAAAGCTCTTTTCTCCACTGCTTGTGGTGGGTGACCCAAAGTGGTGCTTTCATGCCAATTTCCCTAGGGTCTTTATAACAGCCATGGAGCAAGACCAAAGCCATCCTTTGGTCCTGGTCCAGGGCTGTTAGAACAACCCACACTGCCCAGCCATACCACACAAGCCCTTCAAGCACCAACGGGAGGCCAGCTCAGGGAGGCACCTACCTGCCGGCTGCCGAGAAATCCCCATTCTGCGCCTTGTACTTGGTGTCAGCACCGCCGTATGGCCCGGCCTTCCCAGCTGAATCGATGGATGTCCGCCTGCCCTGCGTGCTGGCAGGGCCATTCCGGTGGGCAGAGCCCAGGCGGCGAGCCCCCTCCCCAGCCGAGGAGCTGTATGCCCCGGGGCCGTAGGATGAGAGTGCGCCCGCACCCCGAGCAGCTGCCCTAGGGTAGGAGCGTTCAGGCTCCGAGACGTAGAGCCGCTTTTTGATAAGCGGGCGGCTGTTTGGACCACGGCCAAAGTAGCCAGCAGAGCCACCGTAATCTGGATAGTGGGGCGTCAGATCGCTGTTCCTCCTGCTCTGCTCCACGGGCTCCTGTCTGTTCCCGTAGTTGTAGCCACGGCCGTAGCCGGGCCACCTGAAGTACCGTGGTGCCTCCGAGCCCCGGCTGCAGTCGGGGAAGCTGGGGCACTTGCGGTTCCCCTCCCGGCTCTGGGGGATCCCGTCAGCCTCATCTGCCTCGTTGCTGAACTCAGGGGGTGGCGGGATGATGGCGTAGTCCAGCGTCATCTCCCCGTTCTTCTCCTCCTCCTCGTCATCCCTGGGCATGGCAGAGCGGGGGGGCTCAGGGCGTTTCGGCTGACCCGACTCCAAGAGGCCCCGCAGCAGGCTGGAGGCAGTGGCCCTCTGGTGCCCAGGGGGCTGCCCCTCGCCCACCACCCGTCCCTGCTCCGAGGAGCTGGAGAAGGAGGGCGGCTTGCTCTGTCCTGTCCCTGACAGGGGCCGGGGCACCACGGTGAAGGAGTAGGGCCTGGACTCATGGCGGTAGAAGCTGGTGGTGGAGGTGGTGTCCGACGCGGCACTGCCGAGTTTGGGGGGTGGCTTTGCCCGCGGTGGGCCCCCCGCCTCGCTGCCCAGCCGCCCCCGCTGCGCACGCTGCCGGGCTGCCAGCAGCAGCGCCATGGGGGAGCCCCGCTCCACCCGCTCACCCGTCACAGGGTGGATCAGCACCTCCTCCTCCCCCGAGCCCGAGGCTCCTGGGGGGCTGCTGGATGAGTTTTTGGGGTAGGGAGGCTCGGCCGAGCCAGCCCCGGCCCGGTGCACTTTGTACTGGAAGATGGCAGCACCAGGCTGCGGGGCTGGGGAGACGGGGGGCGATGGGGGAGTGGGAGCAGGGGGCTCCTCCTCTGGCTTCTGAGGCGGCTCTGGGGCACTCACGCTGCTGTCAGGGGACTGGGGAGCAGTGGTCGAGCTCTCCGTGGCCTTGTCAGCAGCAGGGGTGACAGGAACGGGGTGTTCCTCCTGCCTGGTCGGCTCCTCAGCAGCAGCCACCACCGGTGCTGGGAGCAGGCTCGGGGCTGGGAGCAGGCTCGGGGCTGGTTTTGGCTGCACTGCATCACCCGGGTCAGGGGGGCTCAGCCGCAAACGCAGGGTGCTGCCCCCATCCTCAGGGCCCTGCTTCTGACCAGCAAGCCCCAGAGCAGGCTTTCTTTCTTTCTTCAGGGAGAACACAGCTTCCAGCTCGTTCCTGATTTTCATCACACTGCGGGGCTGCACGGCTGGGTTGCTCTCGGGAACTGGTTGTGCCTCACTGGGGGGGCTGCCCATGGCACTGGGGGGGCTGCCAGGCCCCTCCTTCCTCTCCTTCTCCCCTCCCGTGGGTAATGGCAAGATCTTCCTGGGAGGCTCAGTGAGCTGGGGCCCATTGGGGCCAGGCACATGGTTGCCAGCATGGCTGGTGCTGCCGCCTGCGGGCCGGGGAGCTGCTGGCACCTCCATCTGCCTCTCCTCCCTCCTGGGGGAGCGCAGCAGGGCCGAGAGCTCGTGCTGCAGCCTGCTCAGGTTGCCGGCATCCTTCCAGCTGTCCTCAGAGGTCGGGTAATCCGGAGGAGGCAGCTCCAGGTCATTCGCAGTCAGAACTTCGGGTTTCGGAGGAGAGTCTTTGCTGGTGGTTTTTGGCTGGGGACTCTTCTCTGACTCTGAGCTGGGCAGCGGGGACCGGCCGATGATCTCTGGACCCGGCTTGGGGCTCAGCGGTGGAGGGGTCAGCACAGCCATCTTGGTGAGGGGCTGTCTCAGCGGGGGATTTCTTTCCTTGGCTTCTCCTGCGTGAGCCTTGGCTGCGGGTCTTATGGTGAAGCATGGCGGGAGGGGAGGCCGGGCGTGGGGCTGCCTGGAGAAGGGCTCCTGACGGGCGGGCTGGTTCTCCTGCACGGGGATGGAGGAGGACCGTGCCGGGGCCGGAGGAGGCACCTTGAAGGACCTGGGGAAGGTGAGATGGGGCTCGGGGCACTGCTTGGGGGGCTGCAGGCTCTCCTTCGGGCTGGGGGCAGCCGGCACCTGGGCTTCAGTGGTGTGGAGTGGTCCCTCGGCGTCTGCCTGCCTCGTGTTCAGCACAGTCTCAGACTTCCACTTGGAGATGCCGTTGGTGAAGGGCACGGGGGCCTTGGAGAGCGGTGGGGCCGGCGGGATGAAGTCTGGAGGGGACAGCATGCCAGGGGAGGACAGGGTGGAGGCTGGGGGTGGTGGAGGTGCCATGGCAGGAGGTGGCGGCACCGTCTCGGGCGGTGGCAGCGGTGGTGAAGGCGGCCGCATTTCAGGAGGCTGTAGGGCTGGTGAGGCTGGAAGTGGTGGCGAGGGGGCCCGTACTGTTGGTGGAGGCGGAGGGGGTACTGATGGTGGTGGAGGGATGTCTTCATCCAGCTCATCCCCGTCAAGAGCCTGCGGGCGCAGGTCCCCCACCGAGCTGTACATTCGGTAGTTCCCATTGATCTGGGAGCCAGGACCTGCAAGGAAGAGCAAGAGCACGGTGGCATGAACACCTTCTCCATCAGCACCACGAAGCCCAGTATTGCCTCTGGCCAGCCACCCTCCTAGGAAGCCGGTTTATTTTGCTCAACAGCTGTCTGAAGCTTGCTCAACTGTAACAGCCACTATGCCTCACCCCATAGAAATGAATTCATTTTCAAGAACTTCAAAAAGTTATTAATAGCAGGCTTGATTTTAGCATTAAAAATCTCATGACCAGACTGTCTGCTCCAGAGTGGTACATGCACACTTCTTTCACAGGATACCGCAAGCCCAAGGGCAGGGCACTGCTGAACATATCTTCTCTTAACAGAGAAGATCCCTTACCAAGAGCTGCTTTTTCTTCAAAGTCTTCTGGCACTGATGGTGTTGGCACAGCCACCCCGTGGGATTCCTGGGCATTCTGCAATAGTTGAGAAAACAGAGCTGTTAGTTTGATGCCCAGGGTATTAGAACAAAGGGCAGTAGGATGCGTGGCTGGTAATTCATCTCAGCAAACAGGAGCCTGACGGGATGCAGTGCCATTTCCTGGACACGAGGTACTGCAATGGCTGCTGTTGACACTGTTCAAGGGGACAAGGAAAGCAATAAAGGTTACACAAACCACAGGGACACAATTCCCCATGCTAGTCAGGTACAGACAGGCTGTACAGGAGGACGGCTGTTTCACATCCAAGCCTAGAGCTCCACAGCGTGGGATCAGCAGGATTAGTTTCTCACCATTCACAGACCAAGCCAATTTTAATAGCTCCCACTGGTTTTGTGGGTATTACTCTCCAGCAAGCGCTGACAGCCTCTGCCACAGTCACGTACACACCACAGTCACTGAAGTTGCAGAAAGGCTTCCAGGTTTTTGGGAAACTCTGGCACCAGCATATCTGAACAGTCTGGGGAAAACTGCTACTTTTGTGGTTTGTTTCACTCTCAATTACTCCCTTAGCATTCAGGCTGAAAATTCAGCAGTGCATTTAGCTGGTAGAGGACCATGCAATTTAGCAGCCTACACATTTGTGAGGATGCTTACAGCTAGGGCAGTTTAGATAATTATAACCACCCACTGTGAGATATTCAAGGCATGTTGACTCACCTAGAGTGCTGACCAGGGCTCCTGCCTCATACACCTGCCAAAAGCAGAAAGCCTCTCCTCTTTCCTCCAGTGACTCACTGCTGAGACTGCTCTGCAGAGGGATTGGAGCTGCTCACGAAACGTACACTAACGCGCCCACGTCCAAAACACAAATTGATGCTGAATCAGGCTGTCAGCGCAGACGTAAGTGACCGAAGCAGTTGACTGGGCTTTCACATACCAGCGATGGGAGAGACCATTATGAGGAAATATGAGGAGCTCCCAGGCCCCTGGGCAGCAGTCAGGGACACTCCGTTCAGCGTTGGCTCCGTCCTCGCAGGGCCTGCCCTGTTGCACTGCTCCTCACCCCAGGCAGCTGTTTGCATTAGCTGTTAACAGCCCGTTGTGCAAAGGAAACATCCTACAGTCAGTCTGCACCACGGCTGTGCGCTGGTTTTCTGTACACAAAAGCCTAGATAATAATCAAGCCGGTGCCCTTTGCCTTTCACTGGTATTAGCACTATTTTTACAGGAGATTGCTGTAGGATTCCAAAGTCTCCTTGACCAAAGGTTAAGCTCAGTGTATCCAGCACGTTAACATTACACACTGCGCTGGGTGTAAGGAGTTCAGGAACGTGAGAGCTGCTGGGGCAGGGCTTACTTTAGCAGCAGCAGCAGCCAGAGTTCCTTCAGAAGGGCCCTGGGACCCCCCTACCCACTACCATCCAGCAAAATAAGAAGAAAATACACATGCTTTGCTTGCAAAGCCTAGCACCTTGCAGATTACCAAAGATCCTCTATAACCACAAGTGAGTGAGCCAGTTATAAATCAGCCTGGAGAGAGTGAATGGGAACACACAGCTCATGGGATTGCACCACTGATCAGGCAACTTCACGTTGGTGGAGAAGCCAAGGTCTGCTAAAGCATAAAGACTGATCAGTTAGTGGCAAAATAAACGAGGTGAGCCTTACAACCTCATCTAAGACCTCCTTACTGTTCCTAAACACACAGAACGATGCAGGGGAGAGATCCTTAGGTTCAGCTGAAAGCCGGAGGGAAGATAAAGGGTAACAGAGACACTTCAAGATCTGAGGATGAAATTGTCCAGTGCAATGAGATACCAAAGGCCACACAAAAAAAGCCCAGCAGTTTCCATTTGCTGTGAAAATTCATTGCTGCCAGTCTTGGGAGCACCCTGAGGATACCTGCTCATTTAGAGAGAAACAAAAACGTCTGAGCACTCATTTGACCTGAATTAAAATCAATGTATGCATCATACATTTGGATGGGAGTAGAAAAGGAACAGCAGACGGAAGAGTTCTATGCAAAATTGGAGGAAACAAAGTCCACACGTCATAGATGAGTAGTTTTGGACATGTCATTTCAGCAGGTCCTACAAACCGGGCGAGCCTGTTTCACACTAAAAATTTCTGTTGCAGTTGCTAAAGCTCAGCATCTCAAAAAAAAACACCCATCTCCATGTCATAAGCTGGCTTCTAAAATGGAAAGCATCTCCAGTATGCTGCCAGCCTTGAGAGATGACCAGAAAGATTATTTTCCTCTTGTGTTTGCTAGGGGCGCGACCAGCTCAGCAAAGCTCCAGCTGATTCAGAGCTGGCTGCTGCCTCTGGTGGGTGGTGCAGCAGGAACCTGCATTTCCAGTCGGCGGTGCTCAGATTGGATTTGGGTGTGCTGAGGATCCCGCTGGGGTGAGCTTTCACTGGGATGACCAGGAATCCCTGAAACAGATATCCCTTGCCCTCAGTGAAAGAGATTGCCTGTCCTCACCGTCCCCAGTCCTTCCCATGGACTTCCCCTGGAAGCCCACGCTCCCCATATATTAAATGAGCTAGGGTTTGAGGCCATTCCTTAAAAAGGCACCAAAATATAACTGCCTTACATCTTGGGCATCTTAAAAAGGCCAAGCATTTCCCCAGATGTGGACAGCTACCTCCAAACTCTTTGTTTTGAAGCAGAGCCTGGGACATCTGGTGGTTAACCAAAGGAATTTAGTCCCGCAGGCTGCCAAAGCTCTGCCCTCACCCGCAGCTCCCAGGAAGCCACAGGGGATTGGGGAAAGGGAAAGGGGACGCTGTCCTGTGCCCAGGGGAAGGGGACACTGTCCTGAGGGACAGCCAGCGCCCCACAGGGCAGCTCACTGCTGGGGGCAGGCAGCAGAAGAGCTGCCAGGTGCCCATGGCCGAGGCACCGCATCGCCCTGGCTCACACCCCCCATGAATGTGCCACAGCTGCCCCTCACCGGGGAACACGGAGGGGTGGGATGGGAAGAAGGGGTTAAGGCAGGAGAACAGCCTGGTGGCTGCACTACAGCCCAGCGCCAAGACGGATGTGGCAGCAGAAGCGTCTGTGCCAAGACAAATCAGAATCAAACCTAATCAAAATAATGCAGATGTCCAACACGGACTGGTCCTTAAAAAACGTGGCTTACACCTACTGATTTCCTCAGTTAAACACGGTACTCTTGGAAAAGGAGCAGGGTGAGAGGGACCCTCAGAAGGGCCATTGTGGGGAACCCCCCCCAGTGCCAGCTGTGCCTTTGAAGGCTGCAGGCAAACACCACTGCCAGGGTGACAGCCCTGAGTATTTATTCCATTTGTGCTGTTCGGTCCAGAAACACATTCATTTCCACTAGTAAAACATTTGGAAGCTCTGAGAAGATGCCAGAGCCCAGCTGTGCTCTGCAAAAACCCAGTCCCAGCACGGTCACACACTGAAGTCAGCAATACCAGGAGTTTCTCAAGCACCACTCCTACTCAACCCAGCTCACGCAGGATTTCTTTCACCTGCTGTTGTCTTTTAAAAGGCATCACAGAAGGCACAACCCCTTTGTGCCCATAACCTTTGTAACTTGCTAATTATGCACTCAAATTGATGTATAACCCCCACAATTGTCCTCTAAATGACACCTGCACAACCCCACGAACTGCTAATTGTAGCTGGCTGACAGCAGACCAACCCATGTGCTGCTGTAGGTGATGACGGCTCTAAAAGGATGAGGATGTACAAGGAAAACATCCCCTGCTCAGAGAGGATTTACTTGTCAAGACAAAGGGATTTTAAGTGTTTTACTGTCTTCAGTGACCTGCGTGCATCACTTCATGTTTAGCTGTTGCCCTTTCCAGAACACCTCTGAGCAGTCATGCACTTCCCTGTGGTCTTCATGAGATAAAACCTTCAGAAAGGTGCGTTATACAGGAGAAAAGCTCGGCAGCAGAGCATCGAAGCCAGCAGCAAGCACCTGTGGCTTTTGGAGACAGCAGGGGGGGATCTCAGCTGGGTTGAAGACAGCTCCAGGTCCAGCTGTGTTGGTGCTCACTGCTGTGGTCTCCACGTCCAGCTGCTGCTGGAGCACTGGTAGCTCTGCTGAGAGCTGTTTTGCCCACCCAGAGACTGGGAAAAACAGTCCAACAACCACGTAAAGGTTCACCAGCACGTCCTGATAACACAGGTGTGACAGCCGCCCACAGCTGCTCTGATGCAGAGAGCGAAACCTAGAAACCACGGCAGCAAACCCCCGTCCTGCTCCCACTCCCAGCCTCGCCCTCAGTGCAGCTCCACATCGCCTGCTTGCTGCCAGCGGCTGCCTTCGCCTCCTGGCGCTTTGATGCTCGCCGTCAGAGCTCATCAGGTACGCGACCTCAACCACTGCAAGCTCAACAAGCCACACACGAAGATGTTGTCTTGGGGTTAACTCCATCTGGCAAGGACTTGCAGATCTTTCCTCCCTGTCGGCCTCTGGAGAGTCACAGAGGGAGCGACAGGGTCTCTGCAGAAGCCGAACTTCTTACAGAGTAAGGAAAAAATGCAACCTCACCCACTCCCCAGTTCGCATGGTTGCTGAGCTTGTGATATTTGACATTCATGCCTACTGTTTGTTATGAGACAGAGGAGACTCACACGAGGGTGTTCCGTGTGTTGGACAAGATTTCCTGTAAAGTTTATTAATGGAGAACTTACATTTTGAGGGTCCTAGAAAGGAGCAGGCAGTTAGGAGTCACTGTGCCAGGGGCTTTGGTCTCCCTGTGTTCAGAGGAATTGCAACAGAGCCAGAGAGTTGCTTTCCTACGTGCTTACATTTAACACTCCCTGGTCTCCCACCAGAATGAAGTGTGTCTGGAGCTGGTGCAGGCAATCAGCCTCTGCACAGACACCTGCTGCATCGCCTCCTCGCTCCTATGCCAAAAACGTGACAGCTCTGCTATCTGCTCCATCCAGCAGCATGCCTGATCCAGAGAAAGGCTGCCAATAGTGCTTACAAAAAATGCAGTGCGAGCCAGTTCTATCACCTACGTGCTCAGCGATATTTTTAATTGAAAATACAAGTCTGATAACACGTTTCTCACCCAAGTACCTCGCCTACATCCAACACAAATCCTGAACTTGGATCACCTGTTAATCCCTTGTATCCACCATCATTACAGAGTGGTTTGGCTTTTCATTTATTTTCTTCCCCCAAGTAGAGGGTGAGAGAAGCAGCCAAACCAGCAGGCTCTGGGCACCAGCTATGAGCTCTGCCGTAGCCAACCTCAGCAGTGAGCCTGGTACTCACCAGAGGTAAGAAAGTCAGCAGCGGCCGGACTCTCGGACGAGGCTTGAGTGTTGCTGTTCCAGAGTCGGTCATCGTCCCGAAACGATTATCGCCATAATACACTTCGATCACATCACCTGAGGGGAAAAGAAGGCTGTCAGCAGCAGCACTGTGTTCAAGGCAATGGGGAAAAGTGCTGGACAACACTCGTTTCAGGAAGCAGGACCCAGCTGGGCAGCCCTGGCACCCTGCGACAGCAAGAGCCTTCCCGGAGCTCCCAGTGCTGAGCTAGAAAGAGCACGGGGCAGGCCAAGTCCCTCTGAAAGGTTTATTTCTAATAGCAACTAACTTAAATTTACCTCAGGAGAGTCAGAAGTCAGCACAAGCATTCAATTCACTCCCCACCCAGGTTAGGTTTGAGGAAGGAAAACACTTTAGGAGCAAACAGATCAGCTCTTTACATGATGGTGAGGCTCCAGCCCCCAGGACTGTGGCTGTACAGAGATGACACAACAGCCTCTAAGTATGGGCAGGATTTTATTTAATTGATTTTGTCTCATTTGTCAGCAGCTGGTACTGGGGGGAGGCCGAAGCCAGGAGCCCACACCAAACCAGGAGCTGCTGCCTGTGGGCAGAGCAGCTGCATCAAAGCACAGAGCTAATTACGGGTTCTTTGCTCGGCCCCATCACGGCAGCACGACCCCGACACCTGCACAGCAGGGAGGGACAGCAGGCATGAGCCCGAGCCTGGCTGCCCGCTGGCAGCAGCACTGTCCCTTGGGACTCAGGTGGATGACAACGTCTTGCTGGGACATCTCTGGGACACAGAGATGGACACGGGCTCCCCCAGAAAGTTTTCTTTCTGCCCCTTGTGTGTTTTTCTGCCAGCAGGACGGGTGCTGAGGGCAGTGGCAGGGAGATGCGGGGGACATCACATCGCCCACAGCATCCTTCTGCATGCTGGAGCAGTTCGTCTGGCCTCCAATGCAATTGACACTGGAGGACAGATCATGCTTGCCATAACACTTTCAGACTCCTGCCCTACAAAGAAAGGCTGGGAGCGTCTTTCCATTAAATGCCACCACAAATGGAGAAACTGCGGCAGAAAGGCTGTCGCAGAGCCCTGGCGTCACGAGCAGGGGAAGCTATCAGGTCCTCCAGGTTCCCAGCCCTGTGCTTTTACCTTCAGCCACGCCTTTTGGGCTGGTTTATTTCTGACGGTGAATAAAGCTCATAAAATTACTTTAATTACGTTCTTTGTGTCTGATTAACAGCATGAATTAACAAGCAGAAGCACTGAAGCATGTAAACCCCACCTTGGCTGGAAGGAGATACACAAATAATTCGCAGCTAAGGAGACCAAATTACAGCACAAGGGTTTGAGAAAGGAGGGGGAAAGCATGCAAAACGGCTGTGAGCAGGGAGAAAACTCAGCCGCAGCGTTCCCACCTAGCAGATTTCAATAGCTGTTTTAGAGAGAGGAGGCAGCAGACAGCCAACCCCTCCACTCCAAGACACTGACTCTGAGAAGTAAACACATTTTTTTTCCCTCCTTAAGCAATTTGGAAGCGCAGTGCTCAAACTCCCGTGCCAAGGTGTGAAGCGCAGAAATAGTTTCTGTCAAGTCCTGTACGGAGGTTGAAGGCTGAGGAGCAGAAGAGCGAGGGTTGCATAAGCCCCGCACAGGCTCATCACCATCACCCAAGCCTCCCAAACCTCCAGGCAGCGCTCGCCCGAGCAGAGCCACCTGCCCTGCCTGCCTTGGTGACCAAAATGGTCCCAACAGCCGCCTGAACCCCCTGACCAGCCTGAGCCCCCCCCATGAGGCCACCCCCTGCTCGGATGTGATAACCTTAAAGCAAGCAAGATGGAGAGAACAGGCATTGCAGACAGGTAGAGGAGGCCAGAAGGCACAGCAGCTTTTCTCTAAAATAATAATAAATTAATCAAAGCGGATCCAACTGGGGTTCGGACGGATGACATGTGGTTTCACACGACAATGCAGAAATCATTACACGAGCACCTCTCCAGCTAAAACAAACTCAAACGCCTCAAACAGATGTAACAGAGCCCCTTGGTCTTCCTCTCATCAGACTACAAGAAGCTCTCTCTAAGTCTCTGCCCTCTGCGGACCAGCAGAGATCAGGCAAGAAGCTTCCAAGGAAATGCAGCTTTGCCCTTAGTTTAATGGCAAAAGGGAAGGGCAAACGTTTATGTGCATCCCTGCAGAAGAAAAGCACTTGTACAAACACCTGCAATAAGGAACTTGACCATGCTAGGGCTGGACATGAGCTACCCCAGGCTCCAGAGGGGTGAATGAATCTGGAATTGCCTTGAGACATAACACCTAGCCTAGCAAGCATGCAAGCTTTTCCTTTCTCCCATCCAGTACACCACAAGTTACCCTGGCAGACATCCAGCAGTGTCCATCATCCTGCCGCTGTCCTTGCGGTCAGTCGTTACTTCCTTTTTTCCCCTTATCCAAAACCTCTCTCACAAGGGCATCTTTACAACAGGGGCATTTTCTTCACCTGAAAAAACACTAACCTGTGGTGCTTTGGTGACAGTAGTCCTACCAACAGCTACCAACCTCCCGGCCTGTAAGGGGCCCAAGTGACAGAGGAGAAGCTGCCTGGATCCCCGAGATGCCAGCAAATAATTATAGTTATTGCTAGTTTTGCATAACCCCTCAGGTGACCCCACATTCAGCAAGTAGCCAGCAAGAAATAAGGCCAATGCAACATGAGAATTTGGATTCAGACAGCTTCGTTGAGAAGAGGCAGAGTTCAGACACTTGAAATAACAAGAATTTTCTATTAAATAAGTCACTGAGTAAGTAAACTCAGTGAGAAACTGGATTAAAGATCACAAGGTCTTTGATCCTAGATTACTAAGCATCTCTAACCTGAATGCATTTAATTAAAGTAAAATGAAGTGCTTGTAGTCGTGTTTTCTTTGCTAGATAAACAGGACTTGCCTGCTGAGAGCCTGTCACCAGCAAGACCTTGCTCCGCCAGCTTCCTTTCCTGGAAGGAGGCTCAGGAAACAAACGCACCTTCCTTCGCAGGCTGTCGGAAGCGGCTGGCCCTGACTGTGCTTTGGCTGCTTTCTGGTGTTCAGCCTGTTCTGAAGATATTTGTGTCCTCTCGGTCATGGGAAATAAAATAAGCAATTTGCAGCACATGCAGTGGAACTCCTTCCTGCTCCGGGGTTGCATCACCTGGAGTAGGCGCAGCCCGTCTGACACTGGGGTATCCACGGCTCGCAGCGAGGAGGCGGCATCAGTCACTATATTCAGGAATCTCTGAGTCAGTGACATGCAAACCTACACCCATCGCACGTTGCCTAACTTCTGTTTACTCTGTATGAAAAACTAAGGTGGGGATTAGCACAGCCAGTGGACTCCTTTTGGCAGCAACAATGGCATGAAACTATGCGGCAAATATTCAAGAGACAGGGCCTGGGATGGGACTTCAGTGGGTACGATGGAGGAGTTGAGGATGCCCTAAAACCTGCCCCTGGGCCCGTCAGGCTGTGGGCACGCCACTCCTCACCATGAGCACGCACCTCAGCACACGCTGCGCTGAGCGTGGTCACTCAGCCCGCGTGTGTCACACTACCCCATATAAACGAAATTAATGGCATAAACGCCAAGAGGATGTTAAGGAGTGATTCAATGGCCCTTATTTACACTTGATTTCAAAGACTCCTGGCTTTTACTTTGCAAGTTGATCCCCACAGCAGCTCCCTACACCTGAAAGGAATGCCTTTGTACTGCAATTGCAGACACGGAAATCAATCTTGTAATAAGCAGACACAGCGACTTTTTCTTTCCCTTTTTTTTTTTTTTTTTTTTTTTTTTTTTTCTCTAATCCAAACCACATCAGAGGGAAGCTGGAGTTCTTCTCAGGTTTACGACAGTTAGAAACCAGCAGGTTTTTTTTCTGTTTGCAAGAGCTGCGTGGAACTCCCCATCGTGTTCTCACTGAACCTCAGCTCCTCCAGCCGCCCTTTGGGGTGTCCCCACCCCTCGATGGCAGCGGGACGCTGCTTAGCCCCACACTCGCTCCCACTTTGGAGCCTTGGCAGCCCCTGCTGGAACCTCGCAGCCACCCAGCTTGGTCCACAGACGGCTCTCCCTTATCTACCTGGCTGCTAACTCGGCTCCCTCCTACACGAGCCTGCAGGGCACGGCATTGCACTCAAACCCACGGAGAGCGCAAATAAACCCCGGCAGCACGCCGGCCTCCGCTCGCCTCGCCTGGAGCCCTCCGAGGGGCAGCTCGGGAGCCAACAACGAGCTCCGCACCTTTCCGCACCCCCTGCACCCCGCTGCGCACCCCCCGGCCCGCTCCGCACCTCCCCGCTGCGCACCGTCGGGGCGCGGGGGCGGCCCCCAGCGGCCGTGCCGGCGCCTCCCGCAGCCTCCCCGAGGGACGAAGCTCGAAGGGCCGGGTCCGCCGCCGTCCCCCCGTGCCCCCCGCATCTTCCCCCTTCCCCAGCTCGCCCCTCCACGGGCACTGACCGGTGCCGCCCGCGCTGTCGGAGGTGACCTCCTGGGTGAAGATCCAGGGCGGGTTGGTGGCGAAGAGCGAGGTGGTGGTGGCGGCGGCGGCGCCGTGCTTCTTGCCGAAGAGGCGGCTGAAGGTGCCCTGCACGGAGTGGTGCTTCTTCATGGCGAAGGGACGGCCACCGAGCGGCTCCGGGGCCGCGCCGCTGCGAGGGAGGCAGCGGGGCGGCAGGAGCGGAGCAGAGCGGAGCGGGCCGGGCCCACCTGGCCCCACCTCCGGCCCCTCCTTCTGCCCAGGTGCCTCCGCAGCACCGGGCGCACCCCGGCCGGAGGCTCCGTGGCCTCCCCCGGCCGGCCTCCCCCGAGCAGCCTCCCCCGGGCAGCCCGGGCCTGGCCGGAGCTTTCCTCTCGGGAGCGCCGAGGAGTCCGGAGGTTCCCGGGGAGCATCACCGAAAGGTGACCTCCACCTCCCCGGGGGGAGGCTGCCCAAAGTCTGATGCCTCAACAAGGTGTGATGAAAGTGATGGCAAAAAAATCGGGACTTTGCAAGTTGGTGGTGCACTGAGCCTTTACAGGTGGTGGTTTCCCATCTTTCGCCTGCTGCCTCGTGGATTTGGTCATCCGCCCGCTGCGGCAGTCGTGCCCCAAGGGCTGGGCTCTCCAGCCCCAAACCTTTCCACCTGCCCCTTTGTGTGGCATTGGGACCACAAACCCCTGTCTGGGCCCTGCAGGCGGTACAAGGAGATGATGGCCAGAGTCGGGGCAGCAGCAGTGTGATCCCTTTGCTCAGCTGCATGCTGGAAAGCGAACGGCACCAAGCTTTTCGGAGGTGCCCTGCCAGGCAGTAAAGCCCCTGGCCTCCACACTGTGAGCCTCCTTTCCTGGTACCAAAGCCTAAAGACGGGGACTTGACCCCAGTTTTTTTTTTTTTTTTTTTTTTTTTTTGTGTCAGGTACAAAAGGAAGTGTCACCAATTTCCTGTCACACAAATAAAAACAGAAAGTTAATGAGTAACCTCGGTTAATAACAAATGCTGGGATTTTCGGGAACTTTAAACCCCCAACAGCCATCAAAACGTTAACTCTGAAGCATGGCTTTAGGGTAAGGTCCTCCTGCCTTACGTTTATTTCTACTTCCACTGCATTTTGAGGGTCAAAATGCTGTAGTTTCTTTTCCAGTGAGAAGCATTTCTCATTTAATCACGTTTTGAAATCACGCTTCTCACAATCTTCTCCAGCCACGAGGCGCCCGGGAACGCCAACAGGCGCGTACTGCTGCGAAAGGGAACCAACCCCGACCGCGTCACAGACAGGCAGCACCCGAGTGAA
Organism: Aythya fuligula; assembly: GCF_009819795.1. Taxonomy (NCBI): domain Eukaryota; kingdom Metazoa; phylum Chordata; class Aves; order Anseriformes; family Anatidae; genus Aythya; species Aythya fuligula. The sequence goes on along the minus strand of NC_045583.1, from coordinate 1,548,917 downwards.
GCGAATTAACCTGATGGGCAAACAGGGAAGGGAAGGGGAGCTGGAACCTCGTGGGCCCTTTGGCTGCAGCTCGGGGTGATGCCTCCCCAAAGGTCTTGCCGGGACCCAGCCAGACCGGCGGTGCTGGGAGCTGGGGGCAGCCCGCGCCCTCCCTGCTGGTGCTGCCGTCGGGACGGCTCCGGGCCGGGACTCGCCTGTAATTAGTGGGGCTCGCGCCCTCGCTGACAGTTAGCCTAACTGCTGCTTAGGCTGGGGCAGGGAACGGAAACAACCTGCAAACATCCATGTGAGCGCAGCTCCTGCACGCCCTAAGCACCACAGAGAGGCCGGGGAACCTGCAGTCGTGTTTTAGCCAGGATCCCAGCAAAATGCACAGCCCTGCCCGCAGGTACAGGCGGTAGAGGGATGGAGACTGCAAAACTTTCCTCCTGGGAGCGCGGTGCTGGAGAGAGCCCGGCCAGCTCTCCGCAGGAGCCCCGTCACATGAGCCCCAGACATTTAAAGCAGATTCCCTGGCACCTCTTGAAAGCAGAAACCAGATGGGATGAAGGAGCCACGCAGTACCGGAAAGAGCAGTTTCAGTCCACCTGCTGATGGGCAAAAAGAAAGGCTTGTATGTTATGAGCAAAGGACACAATATCTCTGCAAGATACACCGGGCACACGTGCTGGCTGATATTTACAATGCTTGACTGAACAAACTGTGCAGGGTATACAGAGAGACAAAGAAAGTCAAGGAAAAGGGGAAGGGGAAGAGGAACTGTTCTGAGAAGAGAAGCCAATAAAGTTGTGTGGAATGAGAAAGCCTGGGCCTCTGCACAAAGCTGTTCCACAAAACGTTGCTGCACTGCAGGGGCTTCAAAGGGGCTGTGTGGCAGTGGGAAAGGATGGTTCAGCTCCCTACCAGGGCATTCCTGCACCCCAGAGATGGGGGCCACGTGAATACTAAAGTGGGAGAGCAAAAGGTGCAAGTGCTGGGGAAGTCAAATGGCAAAATTTGAGCTGAGAAAGTGCCCAGCACTGGTCTCTGGTACTTCTTCACTGCTGCAGAGCAGAGCAGAGGAGGGGGCTCCAGAGCAGCACCTGTGAGCTCGGGGCAGTGACCCTGTGTGTGCCTCACCGGGGTGGGGACCATCACAAAACATGTTCCTTGCAACATGAAGGGATGTGCGCTTTGAGGTGCATTTATTATCCCAGTGAACACAAGCAGCTGAACAAGTCTGCGAGCGCTCATGCACACTCCCTTGTACTTGTTCCAGGTGGAAAATTTTGCTCTTTATCCTCGGCCTGCCGTTAATAAACACAGACCGCCCCCTTTGTGTGCTTCACCCTCCTGCAGAACGCCTCAGCGTTCACTCCATGCTCCCTGCACACAGCTGCGCTCCTGCTCAGCCACTTCCACGGCGTTTGCCCTTTCCAGCTGATTTTGTGGCACAGAAACAGCCTTGTGAGCACTGCTGTGACGTAACACCCCGCAGCGTGGGGCTGTCTTTGATCCTCGCACAGGCAAACGGCCCGGAACAATCTGCCTTGGCATCAGCGCGCGGAGCTGCGCCCTGCAGATGCAGATCTCCCCGTGCCGCCTTCGCAGGGGCGCGAGGTGCTGGTGCAGCCAGGCTCCCCCGCCGGGCCCCGAAGGAGGGAGGGAGGAGGTGGGAGGAGAAGCACACGCGGAGAAACAGCTCTTGTCTCTAGGGAGAGCAGGTCCGTGCCACCAGGGCCACGTTTCAGTGGCAGCAGAGCACGTTTAAGGGCCAGCAGAGCAGCCTGTGGCTGGATGGGAGCAGCTGCAGCAGGCACCATCCCAAATCCCATGGCTGAGCCCCCGCAATCCTCCACTCCTCCACACCCTGCTCAGCCTGGGCACCCCTCGCCCGGGAGCCACCACCCCGGTGACACCACAGTGGTCACGGTGGCCCCGGAGGCCCTTGTGGCCGGCACAGTCCTCAGCAGCTCCACCACCTCCAGCCTCTGTCCCAGATGTCCCCGCACACCAGGGTCCCTGCCGGGAAGACGTCCTCGCAGGTGGCAGCCCCAGCTCGTGGTTTGTAGGAGGGATGCGTGGTGTCCCCTTCCTGTGGGACATGGGGGTGGGAAGCCCTCGTCCTGAGGGTGGCTGGGGCAAAAGGGGTGCTGAGGGGGGATGGCTGGGCTGGTGGCCCCATTGTGGCAATGCCCAGGGGCTGGGGTGACAGGAGACTGCCCTGGTGGGGTGGGATTTGTCCCTGCGTGTCGAGGAGGGAGCGGTGCCAGTGGGAGCATGGCCTGGGCAGCAGGCACGGCGTCACCCCAGAGCACAGCCCTGGGAGGGTTTTGCTGGCAGGAGCTGGTGGTGCCCGGGTGCTGCACCATGCTTGGACGGTTTCATCCTGCAGGCACTGAGGGCTCGCAGGGAGGCACCAGGAACAAGCTCGCTGCAGTCGCCGTGTGGGATGGTGCTGAGCTGCTGGAGATGGGGCTAAAGGCTGGGGAGAGCAGGGAGGGGGAGCAATGGGGCAGCCCCCAGGGGAACCCTGGCTCAGCTGGGTCTGAGCCCTCCCCGCTCCCCTGGCGACTGAAGTCAGCCTGGCCCCTGTGACCCCACCTGTGCGGATCTTCTCTGGGAGACGGCGGGCAATTTGGGAGGGATTAGAGACCTAAAGGCATGGCTGAATGCAATAGGATTACACGGGACTCTTAATCCCAGCTCCCAGTGCCATAAATAGGGACGTGGACGTCGAGCTGGTGTTTCCCCTCAACAAGGACCACGTAAGCAGGTGCCCTCACGCAGGGATCCTGCCAACTTCGGTGCCCCACAGGGTGAGTGGGAAGCCCTGGGCAGGAGAACCCCGGGGCAAGAGCAAAGCCCAAAGCTCGTCCCACCCAGCACTTGGCTCCTCCTGCCTCTGCCCCTCACCGCAGAGCACGGGCAAGGCTCACACGTCCGAAGGCATCTACGTGACTTAGCAGTTAGGTTTGCAAAGCAAGCAGGGCCTCACCTACACACCCCAGATGCACTACCTTAATAACGTGAATGCCTCCCTGCTGGGCGGATGCAGTTGCAGCAGCACGGTCGTGTGCGTACTTGCCTCTTATCTGTCAAAGCGGGCGAAGCAACAGCCTGTAATCATGCAGGTAGAATCGGCTCTGAAGCAAACCAACGTGTGCTGAGAGCAGGGATTCACAAACCATGCTGACATGGAGGTAGTGGTGCGAGGTCTGCCCTCGGGACTTGGCCCCCAGCGTTTTGCCCTCCGTGGGCAGTGCTGGGAGCCCCGGCCTTTCCTTGCAGCACTGTGCAGGTGGCTGCCTCTGGGAAATGAGAGACAAAAAGAGGTGATAAACCTGGGGGATCTCATCATTTCCCTCCGAGGCTGTTAAGGAGATTTCTATAAATGATTCACTGGTGTCCCCCTCATAATAGGTTTAGCAGCTGCTGTTCAGAGCCAGCTACCCAGAACCAAAATAGAGCACCAGGTAAGCCATGGCATCACGGAAAATAGGAAACCTCTTTACACGGTTAAAAATAAAGCCAGTCAGCAAAGGGTTTATTTAGGACACCCAGGAGTAAATAGGATAATTGCTGGGGGAAGAGCCAGTTTCCATTGGCACAGAGGTGTCATCAATGGAAACAAGATAACTGAGTCACGGCTAAATAACCAGAGCAAAAATACTCCTGCAGCCGAGCACAGCCTGGGAGTAGCCAAGGGGCACAAGGCAGGGCTGCATGTTTTTGGGCACATGACCACACCACGTCCTCTAGCAAAGGGTTCTTGCAAGCACAAAACCAAACCAGGCTGTTTCTGCAGCTCTTGCCCCCCCACACTGTGCACACCCGTGTTGACGCTTATCTTGCTCCAGGGCTTCAGAAATGTGGCCCAGCTGACTGCAAGGACGAGCTTGCCTCACTAGCTTCAAAAATCATATTTTTCCCTTCACTTTTGTGGTGAAAAATGACACTTAGAGGTATGCCCAGAGCAGTCAGCACAGAAGCAGGAGGCAGGGAGGCATTAAGGGGCTGCCCCACAAAGGATGGCGCTGCCGGCTGCCATCGCTCACACGCCCCAGTGCATCTCCTGCTGCAGGCTGGTGAAACCATTTCATGGCTGGTTTGCCATGGCTGCTGTTTGGGGAACGCTGTACGTGGCTATAGAAGAAGCATGTATTACCATTATTTATAAATGAGACCCCGATCTGGGACCAGAGCTCTGCTGTGCCAAACATTGAAGGAAAAAACAGCATCCCCCCAAAGCACTGGGAGGATGAGCCCAAGCCGCTCAGCAGGCTTTGATTTATTTTCAGTAAGACTTTTGGCCACTGGCACACAGCTCTCGTGTTGGGGTGCTAAGCACTGCAGGAGGAAGGCAGTGCAGGGGCAGGCAGTGTGTTTGTCTGACATTTCTTCTCCACAGATGACTGAAAAACAAGCAGCCCCTGGCAAAGACCACAAGAGACCAGAGGAGATGGAGACGACCAAAGCGGCGCAGGATGCCCGTGGTACCCCTCCCACCCCAAAGAGGCAGCTGTCCCCAGCAGGTCACCACAAGGACCAGCCGCTGGCCTCTCGCTTTGTTCCCTTTGTTGCCCATTTTGGGGGCCGTGAGCCTGACTCCTTCAAGTTTCTCTTCTACACACCAAACTGCTCCAACTCGTACAGCCCCTTCTACACCGCGCAGCGGCCGACCTGCGGGTACCACTATCGCCACGACACCGATCACACCAAGAAGGTGACAGACGTCTCGAGCGCCAACATCATGAAATGGAGACCTGTCCTCAACACAAAGCCATAGTCCAAAGCAATAAAGCCACGCAATGAAAGCAGCAATTGGTGTGGCTCCAGCTTCCCACCTGAGCCCGCCCCGCAGTGACCACTGAGTCAGGGGCCAGGCGGCGAGGTCACGGCTTTGCTCCCCACACAGCACAGATTTTGTCCTAACACCCGGTCCAACTTGTCTTGTCATTTATTGCCAACTATTTAAACAGAGGCACGGGGTGTCAACAGTGCATGGCTCTGCAGGAGTCACCACCCAGCCAGGCTCATCTGCCTCCGTCCTGGCCTTAGCACAGGCTGCAAAACCTGGGGAGGTTTCACCACTTCTCTGGTTGAGCCTCAATTCTGCTCCTCCTCTGACAGGATGCTTTCGTTGTGAGGCTTCCTGGACACAGGCAAAGCATTGCTCTTAGTGACGGGGAAGGCACACTTCATTTGTGCTGCTCAGACAGGAGATGCCCCAGGAGCTGAAATCCAGCCGGGCACCGCTGCAGCTCTCTGCAGGAGGCAGCGTGAGGCGTCCCCGCTCCCAAATGGAAGAACTGGGTGCACTGGGAACACTTGGCGAGCTCATATCCACCCTTCACACGCCCTCTTTCTGCTATTAACGAGCACCCAAACATTAGGAGCTCCCCATGTTTCCGGATGGGCCCGGGGCGCTGCCGGGGCCTCCCACTGCTCGCAGCCTCCGTTTGCAGCAGGGAGTTGAGCCGGCCGCCACCATCGACTGCAGGATTAGTACATCCAATTAGCGCTCCTCATCTAATTCCTTTTTCATAACTCTTTTATGCTTATGTAATGCCACCTACTTTCACAGAGTTATTCCTAATTTACTTCGGAGCAGAAGCGATACCACGCTCTGCAACACATACAAGTTGGGCTTTTGTCTGAAGCATGTCAGGTCTAAAATAAAAGTGCTACAGGATGGACTCTCTGCAGGTAGAAATCCACTAGTTACACTGATTTCTGTACTTGTGGAGGGTCTGGCCCCTGTTACTTTGTTAGGATATGCTTTTTTGTCTCCCAGTCCTCCCCTGACTGATGTGCTTTAGTGAAGTGACACTTCTCCCCTCCCTGAATTTCACATTGATTTCTCACCTGGAAATCCTCCAGCAGAGTAGGACTAAGGGAGACCAAGAAGACAGTAACAGCACAGGGACCTCTGAGTTTCTTTTTACATTGATTTTGGTGCAAAAGTTGCTGCTCACGTGAGCTCACACAAAATTGTAAATGAAGTAGATTAGGAGATTACACTCTCAAGGAGCAAATTCCGCCCTCCTAATCTTCTGCTGGGCCTGTAATCTGCAAGACTTTCCCATTTTACCTCCTTTCTATTTTAACCTCGAACGCCTAATGCTCCCAGTAGGTGCCCATCCCCACCCTGCTCCCCATTGGCCAAGGAAGGATTTGCTGGGTACTTAAATGTCACCCCCTGGTCTGCTTTTCTGTGCTCTTTTTGTGCTTTTAAATTTGCTTGGGCAGAGAGAGGACCCCTGCGTGCGTCACCGCCAGCACTGAATCGCAGCAGTCAGTGCACAAAGCAATTATTTTTTCCGACACTGTGATCCCTGCAACACTGGGGACACTTGGACTTTAAAGGCAAGAAGCAGAATTTAAAGGCAAGCCCCCAGAACTTCAGCAAACATCCACAGATTTTCCATTTGGGCTGCAAAGTGACCGGCGCTTGGTGTGGAGATGGGGAACATGGATGGGAAAGCCGTGGAGGAGCTGAGTGCTACCGAGTGCCACCAGTGGTACAAGAAGTTCATGACGGAGTGTCCTTCGGGCCAGCTCACCCTCTACGAGTTCAAGCAGTTTTTTGGCTTGAAAAACCTGAGTCCATCAGCGAACAAATACGTTGAGCAAATGTTTGAGACGTTTGACTTTAATAAGGTAAATATTGTCCTTCCCACTTGACCTGCTGCAGATTGGCTGTGCTCTGCTCTGTGTGTGAGATCGCATGTGTAGTATTTGGGTGTTAGCAGGTATAAATGTGCCTCTAAAAGTGTGTGGTCTGATTCTCTGCTGCCTCATAAATTGTAAAATAAGCTCAGTAATGTGAAAAAATGGGTATAAGATACCCATCAACAGAAATTCCTCACCTGCTGAGTGTTCTGGAAGAAGAGGCTCTCCACAGATTATTTCCCTTTTAATTTTAAATGATCAGAATTGTGGGGTTTTACCTGGCAGGCTGTGATCCCTTTAAAATGAAGTGCCCTTAAATATATAAATAAATAAATCCCTAAATACCTAATGTTGTGGCAGAGAGGAACCCAAAAGTGAGCGGCATATGAGAACATGGGCTGTCCTCCTGCAGAAACAACCAGCTCCTGAGCTACCCAGCACGGCTATGGTGTGCAGAACAGACTGGATTTGTTTTCCTATTGTTTTAAATTACAAATGGATTGCAGTTTCGTTGACTTTATGTGTGCTGCCATTCCCAGCAGAGATTTGCATGCAGGGCTGCCAGAGTGCCCAAGCGGTGCGGGATCTCCTGTGAGATGAGGAGTATGTCTGATGGCTTCATGAACTTAATCCCACTGAAAATAATACAATTTAGGCTGTAAATCCTTCAGGTGATTTTACTTGTGCCTAGGGCTTTGCCTTGCTCACTGCCTGGTGTTTGAATGTGTGCCTGGAAAAGGAATTGATGCTCAGGAAATCCTGGCTGGGAAGGGGCTCAGCAGTGATTTGCTCCTAATCCCGATCTTGCAGCAGTGGAGCAGAGCAGATTTCCTCTGGAATTGGCCCCAGGGGGCAGTCCGTGGCTTTGTTCATTGACAAGACGCTGCCTTATCCTCTCCAGAAGTCTTCCCATGGTTTTGTGGCAGGTACCGTTTTCCACTGAAGTGCTTTCAGTGCAAAGTGTGTGGTACCAAAATCAACAGTACGTGCTACCGAATTGCTCTGCAGTGCCGGCACCAGGCATTTCAGCAAACTTCCTAGAAGTGGTGAATGTCACTGGGCAGCACGTGGAAGCAGGCTGGTGGCACAGGAGCTCGCCCCAGGCCGGCCTTGCACTGGTACTGCAACCTGGGCTAGAGACCCTCCTGGACATTCCCATCACCACGGAGTGAGCTGCTGGTGGGCAAACTCTCCTCAGAGAAAGTCAGAGATAAAACTTCGTGCTTTTGACATGATCAAGAGTGAACCAGATGCACAAATGGCCCAGGGAAGGAGCGGGGTCTTCCTGTGCCAAGACGTCAGCAGGGTGTTGGGTGCTTCCCGGGTTCACTTTTCTCACAGAGGTTTGCAAGCCCCTTTACAGCAAAAAAGAACTGAAGTGTGAAACATTAGGTAATCCATCAAGGCTCATCTGCATAGACATGTTCTTCTTTGACCTCTGAATTACCGCTGCTTTGCACAAGGAGACTCCTTTAGCACAGGGTGGCTTTCCAGGTTGTTAGTCCCCAAGCCAGGAGCACGCATCGAGTGGAGTTTGTTGTGTTTGCTTATTATTAGCACACAACGAATGGCTCTTTGTGGGTTAAAACAGAGCCCTCCCAATATGGGGAAGTGGCATTATCCGTGGGGTCTGCCAGAAGTGACCGGCAACATCCCTGCCCAGCTCTGAATCTCACCCAGCTTCTCACCTTCTGCTTTCAGGACGGCTACATAGACTTTATGGAGTATGTGGCAGCCCTGAGCTTGGTCCTGAAAGGGAAGGTGGATCAGAAGCTGCGATGGTATTTCAAGCTCTACGATGTAGATGGGAACGGCTGCATTGACCGAGGAGAATTGCTGAACATCATCAAAGTGAGTGGGCTCAGCTTTTCCCTTTCTTCCCCAGACAATTGTTATTAGACACTGGTAGACAGAAAGGCTGTAAAAGGAATATTCCAACCCAAAAGACACCTCCCTGGTAAATTAGTAGGCACTGGCCAAACCCCTGCTTGTCCTCTGCCGGTTCCCCAGCAGACCGGCCGCCCTCGCTGGACCTGTCTTGGCCTCACTGCCCCGCACCTCCCCACGGCACCTGCACGCCCCGGCACGCAGCGAGCCCTTGCCTTCTGGTGGCAGGTTGTTGTTCCACCACATCCACTGAAACCCAGGCTGAGATAAGCATCTGAATTTAATCTAAGGCTTTTCAGAGGTGAACAGCTCCTAGCTTATCCCAGTGTGCCCACTTAATCTTTTAATGCATTGATTGCAATTTAAAGTGATTTTAATCTCCAGCTTTTTTAGAAAGGACTCATTTATTCCTTTCAGAACATAAAAGACTGAAAAAAGTTTAGCCTCTCCTGTCAGACCACTTAGCCACTTTTACTGGTAGATATATAAATATGCATAATGTTCATTACTTGTTCCGTGTGTCCTCCTCTTCCTGCAGGCCATCCGAGCTATCAACCGCTGCAACGATACGATGACAGCTGAGGAATTCACAAACATGGTGTTCGATAAAATCGATATAAACGGAGATGGTGAGGAACTTCCTTATGCAACGCCAAATACTGCCCTCACATTCCTCCTTCCCCGCGAGTTCTGGAAGCTGGATGTCCCCAAATAGCAGGACATCGGGCTCTCTGCCAAGGTTTAGCTCCCACTCCCCTTCCACATCACTATCTGTGCTGGGCAGGGTTTAGCTGCGGGGGGTTTGGGCCGTATGGTACCCAGGTAGGGCCTCATTTTTCGTCCTGTGCCCGTAGCTCCTCTGGGCTGGCTTAGAGGCTGCAGGTGGAGGCTGAAGGCTGCAGGGCCTGATGAGCCTTTTCTGACTGTGTTTTTGCAGGTGAGCTCTCACTGGAGGAGTTCATGGAGGGTGTACAGAAGGACGAAGTGCTGCTAGACATCCTCACCCGCAGCCTGGACCTGACGCATATCGTCAAGTTGATCCAGAACGATGGGAAGAACCCACACGCCTCGGAGGAGGCAGAGGAGGATGCCCAGTAGGCTCCAGGACACCTTCCCTCCATCTTTTCTCCCCCCTTCTCACATTATTGAAACAAAACAGGTTGTGACTGTGGGGAGCGGCCCAGCACCAGCGTGACGAGGCGTTAGAGCATCCCGCTAGCACAGGACCGGCGTCCCCTCGAAGGCATCGCTCCTGTGGCAGAGGGCTGGGCAGGACACAGGGCACGCCGGGCACCGACTGGGCCATCCCTTCCTGAGCACAGCCGTGCTCACCCCGCAGCAGGACGGGCTGGTTGCTGGAAACACACAGCCACTGTGGGGCCACCAGCACCCGCCGCTGTTCGGGTGCCTCTGAATGTTGCTGCTGCGTAGTCGTGCAGAGCCTCCCCTCCCTGGGGAGGGAGAGCCAGAGCATGCAGTGCATTAAACTAACAAGAGAGCAGACAAAACTTACACCGAGCTAGTGGCCAACACCAGCATCCACATAACGTGTGCGTCTGGACACGCAGAGCTCAGCTGGCACGAGGGGTCTGCTCCTGCATAGGGACCTCTCCGGGGTGCAGATGTGGTGCGGTGCAACAGGGCGCATCTGCCTGCAGAGCCCTGAGCTCTGCAGAGGTGAGCGTCCCCTCTAAGAGCAGGGCAGCATTTGAATGTACGAGGCCTAGAAAGCAGATCTGAACCTTCCCTTTCCATACACATTTCCAGAGCATCCTCAATGCTTTCCCCCAGAGCAAGTGAGACCAGTGGGTTTGGTCACTCATTCTGTGATTTGTTATCATATTAGTAATTATTAGTGATATTATAAGATAAAAACATCTATCGCTAGAAAAAGAAGAGTAGTGAATGCAGCAGCTTTCCTTTGTTTTAAAGCATTAAAAACAGAGAATGGTGCCTTTTTTTTTTTTTTTTTTTTTTTAAACAACTTTAAGGGTTTGCTATTCCCTGAAATACCTGGAAGGGCTGCAGTGGCAGTGACCTGAGAGGGACTGGTTTCACATGCGTTTGTAGGAATATTCCTGCATTTTATTACTTGTACGATAAACCAACTCCCGTGCAGGTTATGCTTTGTGGCGCCCTCAAGCATTCTGTGTTTTTACCTAGTCGTCTCCGAGCAGTTCAGATGGTGCTGGTCGAGATTGCCCCGTGCCACCTTTGGGGCTGCGCCCAGGGCCAGGCTGCTGGAGAGGAGTTTCCTCATCTGGTGGGAGCTGGTTTCAGGTGTGGTGAGGCAACACGGGGCACCAGGAAGGAGCTCTTGCCCAGCTGAATGACGTGTGACTTATCAATGGAAGCTTGCAGTTTGTAAGCAACCTTCTGACCATTTTTCCTGTGCATCTTTTTCATTTGACAGCAGTTTACCTGAAAGCTTTTGTACTTCCGATCTTATAGTGACCTAATAAAGATATTTTACAAGTTTATTTCAGGTTGTGCTTTTTTTTTCTGTCAATCAACCATTCTGCTTCCAGCAGAACAGATTAACTCTCTGATGCAAGGGCAGAGACCTTTGTTTTGGCTTCATTTACACAGTTCTTTTGCAAGACAGCTCCGTCCTGCCCTTGTCCTCTGCCCAGAGGGAAAGAGAGCCCCGCCAGCAGCTCCTCCTTCAGCCTCCCTCTCCTCTGCATTCCCAAGAAGCTGTAAGAGGCCCCAACAAGCCCAATTTCTATTTAATGGGAAACTCCTAGAGACAAAGTTATTCTAAAAGGGCTGCCTCAGAATAGCCGACTGGCCAGACACCTTGCAGACCTCAGCGTCTCTCTCAAAAGGATGGTTTTTTTCAGCCTCAAAGAAAGCAAATTAAAAATAATTAAAAAGTAATATTGTGACTCTCTCTGCCCTAATCATGCCTAATGAATTTATTTCAAAATGGTGGCTGGCAGCTGAACAGCTGCCACAGGAGTATTGCTCACTCGGTGACTGCCACTGGTGAGCGCAGGAGTGATGATTTTGGGGAGCGGGTGTTGAGGGGCAATGGGCGATGCCCGGGAGGCTGCACAGGTCTGAGGCCAAGGCCCAGCTCTGCCCCCAGTTTACAGGGACTGCACTGGGATCCCAGCTGTTAGGAGTCACTGCTACACCAGAGATACTCAGCGAGCGATTTTTGGTGGCACCACGCAGTTATCTCCATGGGGTTTAGATGTCTATTTGGCAAGGGCTGCAGAAGGCTCAGCCCTGTGGAGCCCTGGCGGTGGGTAGGCCGCTGAGCCCCCGTGCTGGCACCACACCATCCCTGCAGTGCCCCCATTGATCCAGTACCTCCTGTGTGCCCTACAGCACAGCCCCAACATTCCCATGGCACACATCGCATCCCAGAATACCATTAGATTACCTTAGGTATGAAGCCTTTAAAGGTAATGCGTTTGAAACTCCAAACTTCTGAGGTGCGCTTTGGTTTGAAAAGGAAGCAGAGAAGTGAGTAATTCTCCCATACAGCCAGAGCTCAGCACCGGTGTGGTGAGAAAATGACCAGGTACAAGAAGCCGGCCACAAGAAGCCACCAGGGCAAACAGCACCAGGCTGTGGATGCTCTGGCACGGCCGCTCTGGTTTTTAACACAGCACTGTAAAGGGAAGCTGCACACAGGTGCTTTGGGGATGACCTGGACACAAAACCTCCCTCTGGGCAGCCATCAAACCCTGCTACCCACAGGTGAACCTCCCCTTGCAGGACACCAAGGTCAGACAAATAAAGAGTATGGCTAAGCACAGCGAGGTAATTATCCTCCTTCCTCCTCAGCCTCATTACTGCTGCTGCCCAGGACTGTGCTCAGCACCTTCCCTGGGAATGTCCCTTCCCAAGCACCCCAGGATGTGCTGCCTCCTCGGCTCCCAGACCCTCGCAGCCAGCCCCCTTCAGCAGCAGCCTCACCTTCAGCTTCCTAACCCGATTATTCCACCTCCAATCCTCCCCAGCCTTGGGTACATCAAGTATCAGTGCAGGTGGTAAGAAGCTCAGAAAATCAGATGGCATTTGCCCTTTCCGAGCCATCCCGTTTCCACATTTAGACCAACAAGAAATCCGATCAGTCAAATCCAATTCCCACTGGGCTGAGAGTCTGGAAAATGGATTATGCAGAAGGTCTGGCTTCAGTACCTTGATGTGAGTGTCGAGTTGGGTTTGGGAGGAGATCAAAGTGTTTATACCTGTGGATTTAAACAGAGGACTAAGACTAAAGCACCTTGTGCTTTCTCGACAAAAGATCACAAGATTGGTAAGAGATTTTCCACTGGGTTCTGCCAGCTCTAACACAAGGGTTATCCCCATGGGCACTGCTGCTGCCTTGTGTCTGAGCCCAGCGCTTCACTTTGAGCCCGAAACTTTGCAGTTCCTGTTTCAGTCCTGGCAGGGGCAAAACAGGCGCCCTCTCTCGGCAGCACCATCAAGCAACTATTTCAAATTCCTTTCAGAAAATTTATATTTATCGTATGCATGCTTCTCATCGCCATTACAGAGCAGAAAAGATTCCTTTCCTACTCTACATGCAATACCATCACCATCTCTGCCTTCTGTTTCTTACCCAGGTTAGCTGCTGCACTCGACTCCCATTGCTTCCCTTAAATCCATTTTATCAGTCTTAAAAACCGTAACTGTAGCCCCTCAGGCCTTCAGCTTCATTCTGAGTCAAAAACACTACAAAACAAATTAATAATCCTTTATTAAATTCTTACAAAATTTCTACCACCAGCCACACGAGTGCTCAGTGTTAGGATGCCCTCTACCACCCCGGCACAGGACTGCGGGTGTGGGAGGTGCCCGACAGCTCCTCCAGAGCCTGGTGAAGAGAATGGAAATTCAAAACATTTACATAAAACTACGGTATGCAACTCCATAACTAAAAGTTGTGAGAAGCAGAAGAGAAGTGCATTACATTGCTTGAGATGCTGAAACTTGGGGAATTAGAGATTTGTACCTATTGTGAAAGCATTGGCCCATGAGTTGAAAAATCAGCAAAGTGAATCTTTTCTTCCAGGCCCTGATGTTAGCCGGAAGCGAGGTTTTTCTTTCAGGTCTTTGACTGATAAACTATTGACTTGAATGAGCTTTGAACAGCAGAAAAAAATCTAGAAGTCTAATCTAGTCTGATAAGTAGACAGGCCACAAGCGAGTGTATTTACAGAGAACTCTCAGAAAAGCTATTTAGAAGTGGAAATGTATATGCATTTGAACTCTAGCACTGATTGTGCCCTACCCTGAATACTTCCTCCCAGTCTGGAATTTAAACATTGGTTAAATTGACAAAACCAGCAAAATGATCACCTAACGAAGGATAACTGTTGTGATTAAAGGCCACAAAAAAAAAAAGGATTGCAAATCTCTTCATGGACATGACTTGGCCCAGTGATCCCATGGGAAAATAAGTAAAACAGAAAAGCTCATGTTATTTTGCAGGTGAATATTTTCTTGTAAAAAATCCAATAAATCCGATGAAAGTGAATGAAAGTATTAGTCAGCTAAAATTCTTCCCATATAAACATATTTATATAGATACATGGGGTAGCTGTATAAACAGTAAAGCTCAACCTACAAGCTGCACAAATTTTATATCTGTAGCATAGCTAATTTAAGTCCAGTGTAAAACCACTGTACTACTTCAGTAACTCACTTGGATTTTTCTGTCACTGGTTTCATCCTACGGTCCTGCTGACAAAGCAGCACCAGCCCTGCCATCGTGGTGAGACTGCTGAGCAAAACCCAGCTCTTCCTGCATCCTCATTCCACAGGGCACTTCTCCCACTGCAGGGAAACTCCTGGAGGTACTCCTGGCTTGTTCCATTTTCACAAAGCAGAGAAAACTATCTTAAAACAATGATTCAGTAAAAAAAATAGGGCCTCAAAAAGCAGATCACATTCATGCAAATCTGTCCTCTAGATGTGGCTGTTCAGAGGTACAGTTCCTACTGCTGCTTGGCAGGGAAATACCATTTTTCCAGCCCCACAGAAACCTGTTTGTGTGGGCGTAAGGAGCAGACTCTGGTCCACAGCAGGAGACACAAGGAGTTACTGGTCCACCTGCCCAGCTCATAGATTTTATTTCCCTCTACTGTGTGCAATCTTAACTTATATCTAATGCAAACCTCATAATGTATTTCTCCTTTGATAGTGATACAACAGTGTTCAAGAATTATACATTATTAGTAGTGTAATCTACTAAACGCGTACATATTACAGAACAGACTTCCTGACTGCATGAAGTCTGCCATCGGAGCACCTCAATTCTTGTCCCTTTTGGTTTGACGTTTGTACCTGCGGATGTTAACGACACAGGCACTACTCTGTGCTGGAGATGGTACCACAGCATCAGGATTTCTCACTTCCTGATTCTGTCGTCAGTGTTGGATACTGCGCAGGATCCACTGCAGTTAGCCACGAGAAGTTTGTTCCTTGGGGTGTAACCAAAAGCCAGAGCTGGCAAACATGGTGTTGTGTACACAGGAAGACTTATTCATGGGCCAAAAATAGTCTCTGGGTACCAGGTGTCCTTGCAGCGCACGGGTTTTAGATTGAGATACGGCTTCTTAAACCACTGAAGTTTTCGTTTGGATGCCGAGATTGCATTAACAAGGAAAGCCACTACCGCCCTGGAGTAAGAGAGCCACAGCTGTAGTCTGCATCACGCTTTCTGTCATGTCCAAACTGGGTCCTCTTAAAACAAAGCACTCTTCCGCCTCTGCTCCGAGATCCATCCCCCGGGGTTTACATCCATCTGCAACATCTTCATCACCCACTTGTCTTTCCTGGCCCCGTCAATGAACTCATCAAGGGACAGCTGCCCTGTGTATGAGATCAGGAGGACGCAAGATGGGGAAACAGAACAGGACAGATAAGAGGACAACAGGAAGCCAAAACCACCTCCTATAGTTCAGGAGACAATATTCTAATAAGACAAAAGCTATATTTAAATCTCCGCATATAAACTATATAGGCCAGCTAGCTAAAAAAAACAAATAACCACACCATAACCCAATCCATTCACACCTGCCCTGTCCCTTTGGCTAGCACGAAGTGTTGCATTGGCTCACACATGCAGCTCCAGGAGGAGCTCCACTGCAAGTCTGGTCCTGCAGGCTCTGATTTGGCTGGAGCATTGGCTATACTCAGGCTGGGACCTGCTCTCTGGCTACCAGGGACTTCCAGAGAACAATATCCATGCAGCTTCAAAATCCAGAAAGAATAGTGAACCCTGGGTATTTTACGTTAAAATAATATTATTTCCTCCTGTTGTACCAAGTTGCTCTTGATTCTGACCACGAACAGACCAAAATCAAACCCAACACGTCTAATATGACTAACAAGACAATCCTAAGTGATTTCTTGATAAACATAATTAAAACTAGCCTGCCCAGCACAGATAACTTTTCATTATGCATGAATGCAATCTGAGACATCAATTCCTTACCGTCGCCGTTCTCATCCACTAACTGAAATATCCTGTCCACAACCTCCTCTGGTGTGAGCAGCGGAGTCCTCTCCTCCACCTCTGACCGACACACTTTCTTCAGCTTGTAGATAGACTGAAAAGAAGATCATAGGTTAGAAAAAAAGGTTTGGAAAAAGAGCAGTGATGAAATTTGTTATTTTACCAGCAGTGCAGAGGTCTCATAAAGGCTGCAGTTTTAATCTTTTTCTTAAAAAATCCCCCTCCAATCTTACGCTCACATGCACTGTGCCTTGAAGCTGCTGCCTCCCATCTGTTTCCCTTATACAAACGGATCAGACCTCACAAGGCACGAGTTTTCACTAGAAAAAAAATCTAACTTTTCAGTGCAATTTTTTCTAAGGCCTGAGCAGACCTGAGGCCAGGCACACCTGGGTTTACCCAGCCCTCTCTCCCAGGGAGCTCATGCCCAAGCTGCAAGATCAAACCTGTATTAGCACACATTTTGACCCCCCAGTTTCCGCTCCACTTTGCCACTGGAAAATGGCAGGTTTTTATCTGTTCCTCCCATCTCATCCAAACATGACAACCACCTGTTCATTATTATCTCTGCTCATTAGGCTGAAGGGTTTTGTCTGATGTCTTCCCAGAGAGGGGATTAGCAAGGGCCTAACACAGCTCTGGCCAATTCCTGTCTGACCTCAAAACTATAATTGAACCTGCCCCAGTCTGGCTCCCCAAATGCTCTCCCACCTGCCCCTGGTGAGGCAGGTAACAACCTAGTTGCTTTTTACCAGCTGCTGACTTTCTAAAGAACTTGCTTTCCATAGACTCAACTTCTCTGATGATGTCTCTTGACTCTGTGTTTCCACACAAATCCTAAAATATTCGATAACCATTGATTCACAAACCCTGCTGTGAAAGGGTAACAGCACCCACATCGCAGGGGTGACCAGTACAGTCACTAAAGTATTTACCTGAAGTTACATAGCAGTAAAAACCCTGGTGTCCATCTGTCAAACCACGTGCCTCCTCTCACACCTTCACAGTCACTAATTAAAACTAAACATAAACCCAGAAAGGAATAATTACAAATGGAATTACTCTGCTAATTTATACCTCCCACTGTGCTCTTGTCCACTGCTCAGGCAGAAAACTTGCTCCTGAAAGGAGCAGGGGGTGAAACCTTCCACTACCTAGGGCAGAGAATTTTGGTGTAAAAAGTCTGGAAGTAAAGTCAGAGCAGAGACACAGGAACCCCACAACAGCTGCTCATTGCTGGGGGAGTTGACCCCTCACCCCATCGGGCTCCACCAAACCACTGACCCTTTCACCAAGGTCAGGGATTTTCCCTTCATCACTACCCTTTAGCTGCTTTGAAACCCAGTTATCATAAAAACTGGATGCATCATGATGTTGCCAAAGAATGATTGCTTAAATAACTGATTAGGTAATGCCTACTTACCTCAACAATTTCTAGCAGCTCAGGTTTGTCTATGCAGCCATTCCCATCCTTGTCATACACTTTGAACGTCCACCTCAGCTTGTGTTCCAGTTTTCCTCGTAAAACAAGATTCAAGGCAGCCACATACTCCAGAAAATCAATGGTGTTGTCCTGAAGAAACAGAAGAGGATCTGAATTACACAACTGTGTACAGTTGACAGAAATCTCTTAACAAAACCTGGATTAGAAACTGCCAAAAGACACTCCTGGGGACAGTAATTTCTGTGCCATTTAGAGGAGCAGAGCAGCAGCGAGCACAGCCGTGCCTCTCTGCACCCAGGCGTCCCCAGGCATGACAGTGGAGAGCAAAACAACTCTCCTGCCGTGCAGTGCTTGGGGGCACCCGCCAGGACTCCAGAGAGGAGTTTAAGTTTAAACACCCTGAGACGACAGACAACACAGATCACAGGAGGATGGGGAGGCAGAGGAGGATTGGTGCCGGAGGCATTGGCAAGTCGAAACCAGAATGTCCAAATTGGCAAACATGCCTTTACTTTTGAGTATCTAAAATCAATATTTTGTTACGTGCCACCTGTTCTGACTGCATATATGCATGCATGCTTCCTCCATTGCATATCAAGCCTGAGTTGGACTTTCCTCCACTGTAACCCCTCCCATCATAATATATATATATATATATATGTTTGTGTTTTTTTTTTTTTTCAGCTAGCAGCCTTGGCTATTTAATGATCTTAAATATAACCGCCTAACCTTAAACCTTTTAATCCATCCACAACAGTTGAATAAGAGTATTTTGCCCTTATTTAGCATATAGATTTATGAGATAAGCCCACCCCAGTCCATACAGAGCACTGGAGCGTGCTCCTTCTCCAGCAGCCCCATCACCCTTACCTTGCTCATGAAGCACAGTAAGGAGGTTGGGAACTGCACTGAAAGACCTCCAGCTTACAGAAGGAAAAGGCGGTGACAAATCCATGTAAAAACTCCTTGCTACTTACCCCATTCTTATCAAAAGCTCTGAACATGTTTTCAATGTACTCTGCTGCTTCTCGGTTATCCTGGACCCCAAAGAACCTCTTGAATTCATGCATGAAGAGAGTCCCACTGGGACATTCAACCACAAATTTCTTATACCATTCCTGCAATTCAGCAACATCAATCTCTGCTTGCTCCCCTTCAGCATTGGTGAACTGCTGTCCCATTGTGCTCCGTAAATCAGAAGGGAGAGAAAAGGAACAAAAAGAAAATCCAAAGTCCTTTGCTTGTATTGTCCTTTTAACACTTAGTTGCTTTCCCTCTTGTTTGCTTCTTGCTGTTTTGTGCCTTTATTTAATATTTTGTCTTTTAATTTATTCTTCCTCCTTCTACAGGCTGCATTCACCTCCACAGCTCTGTGCGCTCACTTGGTGATGGTAGAGTTGCTTCTCTTCATTAGGGAAGAATAACACGTGGTAGCAGACATATAAAAATAACTAAGATCATTAGGAGATTCCCACCCATGGGTCACAGAGACCTTCAGATGTTCTGGGCTGTGCCCTATTTAGAAGCAGACTCCAGAGGCTCAGGGCACTTCTGCACATTAATACCTTCATTTGGGAGCTGATCTTCCCTTTACACATCACCTATAACCCTGCTTACTTCATCATTGTTTTTCTTAAAGAAGAAAAAAAGTACAGCAAGCAAGTTTCCTAACAGTTTCTCTGATAAAGGTATATGCCACCTGTTTGTAGGGGACGCACCAATGTTTGAGTGAAATAGGGCATATTAACAAACAACACTTACTAAGAGGAAATCCTGATAAAAATAAGCACATACAACTCCACTTACATAAGGAAAAACTGCTAATAGGACTACCAGCATATAAGGTAAATTGAGCAAGTTCCCCATACTTTATTTTGTACAAAATAATAGAGAAAATAATTAAGTGCACATGGAGGCAGAGGTGGTTATTTGTCTGCTTTTCATATTTCATTACTGAAATTCTCAGTTGGTAGTTATAGGTAGCTTTTATTTCTATGTACTCACACCCAAAGTTGAGGTTTCTTTATTTTTGTGCCTTTTTCTGTTAAAGTACTTCTGCCTGTTGATTTTAGGCAAAAACACAGCTCTAACAAGAGCCTCTTTCAATTGGGTACTTGCTTACCAAAGAAGCCTGGTATGGGGCTATACAGAACCATCCACTACCAAAGATCCCAATCCCTACACAAAACCTCCTGTTCTCCCTTCCTGCTGGAGCCACCAGCTTTTACCCACATCATACCAGGTGTTCTGAATCCAACCATTTATCTGTGTCAGCTGGAAAGAAATGACCTGTAGCTATAAATGTGCCTGAGCCAGGCTGATGTGCAGATAGGATTCTCCTTTTAAGAGGATTGGAGTAATGTTAATGGGAAACAATGGTCTCCCCATTGTAATAATGCTAAAGACCACCAGGATTTAAGCTGTTCTTTTCTAGAAATAGATTGTTTTGGAAAGAAGAGTTTCTAATTTGGAAAATCACAGGTTAAGAGTCATCTCAAAAATGCTACTGCAGAAGTATTTCATGTCTGGAATAAGGCTTTCTCTGGATCTGCTTATGCTTCTAAGCACCCTATCAATAATAGTGTAAATATAGATATAAAAAATATGCACACAGATTTGCTGGAACATAGCCCAACTTTATGCTTCTCTTCTTTATATCTAAGTGTGCCTTGGCAATGGATGGATTCACTTAAGAGTCTTAAGCAAGAAGAGGATAAAAGCTATACAGCAGAAATAACCATAGGTAGAGAAGACCAAGAGAATTATCAGGAAGGTTAAATCTTCTCTTTTAATGAAAACAGATTATTTTTTGTGGACCTGATAAGTTGGAGGAATTGCATTTTTTCCCTCTCTGGACCTAGAAGAATGCAACAGGATCAACAGGCTTAATCCTTCCTTTTACAACTGCTGCAGACAAACTTCAACCCCTGAATCTAAGATAACCTGTATGCCGCAGAGCAGTGTGACATCTGGCTCATCAAGAAGTCACACTGCGTCTACCCACCAGTGTTTGCCTTTCAGCCAGGCCTCCTAGAAGGAAGTCTTTGCCAACTACTGTTACCGTCATATTTGTTTTGTTGCATTTTCCATTTCCCCGTGCTCAGTTGCCTTTACCGTACGAAGGGCTTTTCCCCTTGATATTTTTTTCACTTTGCCTGACACTGGCGAGGTCACGGCTTCCCTACCCGGGTGACAAACAGCTTTCAAGAAGCGGAGGAGCTTCTGCTGGGGTGCAGGCAGGGAGGGCTCTGCACGTTTTGCACGCCGGTGCGGAGCCTTCCACCATTTTGTGCTGCGCTCCTGCGCCGCGGCTGCAGGCTGGAATGTGAGCGCTGGGAGCACGGAACAAGACTCTGCATGCCTGGGACATTATGTTGCCTCATTGCATAATTTTGTTTTGCCTTATGGGAACTCAGCGATCTGTTCCCAGGAGAGAAAATGGTTCCTCTTTGTTTTGATGACTACAATCTTTTTCAGCTAGGAACAAAGGACTGAAAGAGACTTGAGTTACAGAGTCTAACTGGTGCTATTGCTGGTATCATGACATACAATCACGTTAATAAAAGTGCTGATGGTTTTTGGCACTGAAATTAAATCCCATAGCTCCTGGTAAGAAAATTCCTCTGCATACACTCTCATTGTCCTAAGTGCGTAGTCTGCAGACTGCTGATAGAGCTGCTGTCTCCTAGCCAGCAGAACATCACTTTATGATGTACAGTTTATCTTCTAAATGAGTTCTTTATATGACTTTAAAAATAGATGCAGGTAGAGGTAAATATAAGCAGAGATAATTAACAATAATAAAAAGAATAAAGAGGTTGGTGCTATTTGGCTCCTTGGAGGTTTAGGATCAATGCTTTATAAGGCGATACATGCTAACAGAATATTACACCCAAAGAGCACTGGATGATTAGTTGCAAACAGGTAATATCTGGTTACGTGTCCTGCCTAGCAAGCTATCCCTACATTATCACCTATACAGTTTAAAAGCTGCAGTTTCCCAGCCAAGAGGATGGAAAAAGAGACGGCTTATTTCCCGTCAGCTCACCGACACAACATGCTGCCACATGCTTCGGCAACGGCTGGTAGAAACTCAATAAAAAAAAAAAAAAAAAGCCCTGCAGAGGGCTGGGAAGACTCATTGGCTTGGCATCTGCATTGCCATTCAGCAGAGGCTGGAGGAAGGAGGCAGGGTGCAGGCGGGCACAGCTGCCCGCTCCCAAGGGACCGGCTTTAATGAGACAGGAGGCAAATTGAGTTCCTTTGCCCCCGCTGCAGCAGCCCTCGTGTAGCCAAGCCGCCTTGTTCCCTTCTGTTAAACTCACCAGCCCTTATCTGCCCCGAGACCGCTCTCAGTGGGCTGGGCAAGCTGAAGTGTCCTCGGGGCAGGCCTAGAAGGAGCTGAGCTCTGCCCAGTGCCACTTCCAAGGCTCCCTGAGCATCTGGCCACAGGGGAAAGCAAACCTGCAACACCCCTACATTCTCCTGTCGCCAGCAGGACAGACGTGCGGACAGCAGGAATGCAGGGCGGATGTACAGCAGCTTCTGTGCTGGCCACTTGGGGATAGATCAAAGATCCCTCAGACTTTGGCTGGGATTTCAGCCCGATGCCTCCGCGCGTCTCCTCTCAGGTGCTCGCCGAGCTGCCATTCCTTCACACATTTTTCTGCAGCAGGAATTGCGACGTGGCAAAGGTGTTATTATTACAGGAGCAGCCGTCCCTCGCCTTCCAGATCAAAAATGGTCAGGTAAAACTAGCCCAACACATCTAAAATTCACCAAAGCAGCACCAAATTTTCTTCTTTCCCATGAAGGAAACGCCAGCTTTAGAGTCTCACCTGCTGTTTGTGTTTATTGCCAGACAGATTTTGTTACATGCTGACAAACTCCTGCTCAATGTTACCTCCAAGTGGCTACACTTCAGGGATGAATGAAGGCTGAAATGTTTACCTGGCACTTGGCACCTCGCAAGGCACACTTTCCAAGAAAAAAATGCAGTTCCATTTTCCGCTTGTGTGAAGATTTTCAGCGTTTTGCATTCATAATTCCAACCCCCCGGTGTAGGATTAAGCACTGGCTGTAGGTTAGCCTTTCCCAAACCAGGACTCAGCACTATCCAGGGTGTCCATGAGTAGAAGGGAAATTCCCACTGTTTTTTCCACTTCGTTGAAACCGAATAGTGAATTATTTGATCCCTTGAAACCAAGATTCACCACTGAGTCACAGCTCCCCACCTACGGGGACGAGCCCTGAAAGGCAAGACGCGGGGTGTCCGCGGAGGCTGTGCGGGCAGGGATGAGGCGAGAGGAGGAACATTTGTGCGGCGTGCCCATGGTTGTGCGGTAATCACACCCGGCTTTACATTTTGCCCTAAAACCTGATGGATGGATCTGCTGGGCCAGGTAGGTTTTGCGCTGCGGAAAAAAAAAAAATTAAGAAACTTTTTTTTTTTCGTTAAAAAATAATAATAATAAAAAACATATATATTTTTTGCAACCCCAGAAATATGAAGAAGCCCTTTTTTTGTACCAAAACCGGGGGGGAAGGGAGGGCGGGGAGCGGCGCGGGGCCCCCCCCGCGGCCGGGGGCGGGCCGGGGCGGTGCGGCTGCGCCGGGCGCACCTGGGCAGGTGAGGGCGGGGCCGCGGGAGGGAGCAGGGCGCGCCGTGCCCGCTGCCCCCCGCCCGCTGCCCGCCGCCCCCCCGCCGAGGTCCCTTCGCCCCCCTTCATCCCCCCCATCCCGACGAGGAGAGCCCCCGGGGGTGCGGAGCGGGCGCTGCCGGTAAGTGCCGGGGGGTCCCGGTGCGCTCCGGTGCGCTCCGGGGTTCTCCTGGGGCCGTGCAGCCGTCGGGGGGGGGTTACGGGAAGCGGAACGCGGTGGGGACCCGGGGGAGTCCCGGGGGGGTCCCGGGGCTCGGTGTGGTGCCCCCCTGGGTGCTCGTCCCGGGCTGGAGGGGGCGCTCCGGGAGCCGGGGCCGGGCACGCCGCGGGGCCCCGCCGGCCGCTCGCCCTCCCCGGTTTAGCCCTGGGCTACGGCTTTCGGGCCGGGGGTGGTCCCGGGGCCGGTCCCAGCCCTGCCCTGCCTGCAGATCCCACACCGCGGCCCCCCCCCCCCCCCCCCCGGCAGCCCAAATCCTTCGTGTCCCCGTCGGGGCAGTCCCGGGCCGGCACCGGGCGGAATTCAGCCGGCAGGCGGCCGGGCAACAGGGAGGGGGAGCCCCGGGGGCTGCGGGGTTTGGGAAATTGGTGGTGGGAAAAGCACCGAGAGGTGGGAGCCGCCGGGTCCCCGCGCAGGGAGGTGGTGAAGTGCCAGAAAGGTGGGTGGGAGGTCAGCGTGCTTCTCCGGGGGAGCGCTAATGCTGAAGGTTGAGCCTTTGGGGTTAAAAAAAAAAAATAAAAAATTATGTATGTATAGGATAAGGTAATCAAATGAAATTAACAAGCGAGGATTGAGGTGCCAGCCTGTGGCACTGCAGAGATGAAGCCAGAGAGCACCCCTTCCTTCCTCAGGGGCGTTGTGAACGGGTTGGGAAGGCGCTGAGTATTCGTGGTCGTGCTGGCAGAGGCTGAAAGAGTTTGAGCTTGGAAAACCCGTGGGCCACAGCAGCATGGTAAGAGGCGCGGAGGAGGGAGCCAGGAGGGGACGCGCGCATCCTTCACGCCCCGCTCTGGGTACCACTGTGGGCAGAGCTGTGCTGGAGCAGGGGAGCTGTGCTTCTCCTGTGCCCCAGCATCGGGAGCAAAGAACCTCTCGTTCCCAGGGCTTTACAGGATTTCAGCCCCTTTCTAGCCAGGTCGAGGCAGACTTGGGTAGTCTTTTCCTGGTTTGCTTTTGCTCTTACCAGCACCTGCACTCAGAGTCACCGCGATTAACCTCAGCTGGCCCTGACCTTTGTCACTTGTCTGTGGCCATCAGGGTGGCTGCCGGATGTCTGCTCACCCCTGAATTTGCTGGAGCTGTCTGGCCCTTGCAGCTTTCTGAGAGCGGGAGCGGCTTCTGGCAATGGTGGACCCTTGTGGGATGGAAGTTGAAGGCTGCGAGGGGCTGACTCACTGTCTGTGCCCAGCAATGGGATTCAAGTTGGTTTGCTCTCTGTTATTGTGTCAACAAGCCATTGGTGATAAAAGGCCGTAAAGCATTGTAACGTCTGGTATTGACAGAGGCTGTCTGTGATCCAAGGGACAATTCAAACCCAATACGGCAGCGCCAGCACACCGTCCATGTGACTGCGTTTATTTTGTTTGAGAGGCAGGCATTAGGTTTTCTCACTGGTGTATGGGCTTGTATTTAATCTTGGCCTTGCAAATGTGTGTGTACACAGTGTACCTTATTAGAAACAGAGGAAGCTGCTTAAAGTAAAGTATAAAGGAGATTGTGGAACAAGCTTTAGTTAGGATCTCTTTGTTGCAAGGAGAAGTTGCTGTTTTTCCCTTAGCAAGTGAAATCAATACCTGTTGTGCTGTTTTTGGTCTCAATTCTAAGTCCAGGGTTAACCTGGACTTTGTGTCTTTGCAAACATGTTACTGAGTGTGCAATTCTGATAGGGTTTTTAACATGAATAACTAATGTGGCAGTTCCAGAAGCATGAAAAAGAGGATTCCTTTCTGATGTTTGCAGCACCTGTGAAGCAGTCTGCTAACATGCCCAGGTCCTTGACTAAGCACATTTTCAAACTATTACTTAAACGTGATTTGCAATTGATTCTGAGCATTTTCTTTGCTTAACAGATAAAATAAGTTGTGTTCAGATTAATTTTGTGTGAATACTTGCATTTAAATTGGATCTGTTGGTATTTCAACAAATAAAACCTGTTCCTAGACTAGTTCTTGGATAGTTTTTTTTTTAATCTCCTCCATCTCTGCTGCTAGACGCATTTTGAAACTCCCGTAGCAGTATTCAGGGCTTATGGCAAAGGATTTACTTATCCTGTAACTGCCTTATTAATGGGAAGTTTGCCATTTTTCTCATTGGTTTCAAGATTTACAAAATGAATATGCAAGTTACGCCTCCTAAGCACACGTAACGTAAATGTGTCTCCCTCCCAGTCTCAAGATACCAAATGCTACCTTCTTTTGCAGGGGACAGTCATTAATTTCATATCTGTGACTTTGTTCTGAAGAGGAAGAATGTTGTTGGTTGCAAATATAGTATCAGCATTGTACTACTTAAAAACAGTAAATTTTATCCATTAATTCCGTGGCTTTTTTTTTTTTTTTTTTTTTTTTAAAGAAATTCAACAAAGTCAATATGACTTGAATTTTAGTGTCAGTGCAGACTTGAAGTTCATCTCCTCCTGGATAAACATCCTGGTTATTGGTCAGCACCTTACACTGGTGCTTGCAAGTGATTATATTGCATTCAAAAAAATCAAGAAAAAGTCATGAAATGACTTCAGGAGGAAAGTCCATCTCTGTTAAACCAGTCCCCTCCACTTCAACCAGATGGTTCCACCTATACTTCATCTGGGGCGAAAGCTTCAGATTTGGCATGTAGTTTTCTTTTCCTCAATGCAAGCCTGGCAGGATTGAAGAAAAACTAGATGAGAGATTCCTGTTTGCTAAGGGGTACATGGAGGCTTTTGAAATTCTAATGTCTGTTCTTGCTGTGGCTTGTTTGTGGCTTTATCTCCTGCGCAGCACTTACAGCTCAAGTTTGATTGGGGCTCACCCTCCCATGTGCTCAGTTAACACGAATAATGCAGGTTGTTATTCTAGAGACGTTAGCAGTGTAGGAACATCACTTAGTGATGCATTTGTAACTCCTTCTGGTAGAATGGTAGTTAGCTAAATCTGAGTTAGTGGTTTCAATGTGTAATATAACCAACGATAACAGTAGCACCACGTAGAGCACTTCATGAAGTTAACTTTTTGTATCTTTAAAGGATATGACTCTCAAGTAACCTTTTGCAGTTGGTCTGCTATTACCTCTGTCTCTTGTAGACCATGGCGTTACACCCGCGAAGAGTCCGCTTGAAGCCCTGGCTTGTGGCCCAGGTAGATAGCGGCATGTATCCAGGCCTTATCTGGCTAAATCGAGAAGCAAAGCGGTTTCAGATCCCCTGGAAGCACGCAACTCGGCACAGCCCGCAGCACGAGGAGGAGAACACCATCTTCAAGGTGAGGGAGGGAGAAGCTCGGCTGTACCACGGCTCTTACACAGAGACAAAGGGCTGAATTGTTGGCCGAGAGCTGGATAGGCGTTTCAGTAGCTGCTTCCAGGCGCATTTTGTCCTGTTTCTTTGACCTCTGAAATGCCACTTTGAGCACTTCAATGCCAAGCTTGGCACTGTGCTGGGACGGTGTTTAGTTCTTTAACTCTTTCGGGCTGCCAAAGGCCTGACAATGTCTGGTTGAACGAACTGTGGGAGATTACTGCTGCTTGCTTCATCGACTTGGTTTAGCATGTGGCAGCTGCCCTGTTCTTCGCATCAAACCCGTTATTTATTTTTATATAAATCTTAACAGGGAAAGGAAAAACATCACTCCAGCACAAAGTTTCAGTTATTGTTACTGCTGTTCTTAAAATGAACCCCTTGGGAGAAGAATATTAACTCCTTTACTCTGAGGGATTTGACTTCCTCTGCCTTTAAGGTCCATTGCAGCCCAAACTGTTCTGTAATTGTTTGAAAAGCCATTACAGAGGGAATGCCTGCTGTCATTATCAGAAGAGCTGTAGTTAAGTCTTCTGTGGGAGAAGGATTTTACAATAAATTTGTTTGTAAGCTTCATTTCTGGTAAACGCCACTCTATTGCGAGGGCTGGACTGAGCTTGGTGTACTTTGTCCCCAGGCATGGGCTGTGGAAACAGGAAAGTACCAGGAAGGAGTTGATGAGCCAGACCCTGCGAAGTGGAAAGCCCAGCTCCGATGTGCTCTTAACAAAAGCCGGGAATTTAATTTGATGTATGATGGCACCAAGGAGGTGCCCATGAATCCTGTTAAAATTTATGAAGTGTGCGATATCCCGCAGTCCCAGGGATCAATCATT
Organism: Aythya fuligula; assembly: GCF_009819795.1. Classification (NCBI taxonomy): domain Eukaryota; kingdom Metazoa; phylum Chordata; class Aves; order Anseriformes; family Anatidae; genus Aythya; species Aythya fuligula. The sequence continues at coordinate 1,521,466 of NC_045583.1, read as the reverse complement.
AATCCAGGTGAGGGCCTTGCTGACACAGTGCTGGTTACTGAGCAGGCGTTTGTCCAACGCGTGTGCCTTTCTCTCTGTGGCATTAACTCTTGAGCTGCCTTTGTGTGCTATAAAAAGGCACTTGCCATGTGTAAGCCCAGTTACACTTAAGTCTCGAGGACTTTGAACCATAGTATGCCTACAGTAAAATTAACAGAGCTGCACACAGTTGCATGTTTTTTGCTAAAAAATAATAATAAAAATCCAATGTTGTCAATAGTTTCTGTATCCTCAGCTTTCTGAAACCAGGTATTAACCTGAAAATAATATTGTACAGATAAAATTTTGTCTTCTTCCTTAAAAAACAGACAAAATTCTGCTATTGTGCAAAACCAATGTGAAGATAACGTTCTTTTTCAAGAATGCATTTCAGTGTTTTACACCAAATTGTCTACCTGTCACTCTGTGCTTGTTTGCAGGTTCCACTGGCTCAGCTCCATGGGACGAGAAGGATAATGATCTTGATGAGGAAGAAGAGGAAGAACTGAACCAATCTCAGCATGTCCCTATTCAAGAGACATTTCCATTTCTTAATATCAATGGTTGGTGGCATAGGCTGTAATGTAGCAGTGAAGCTACTTGCTTGTATATTGGTGCATGCTTGCAGTCGAGTCTTGGTTTAGCAAATAATCGATTCCTTTCCATAGATTCTCCAATGGCTCCCGCCAGCGCAGAAAACTGCAGCCCTGAAGCTGTGTGGCCTAAGAATGAACCTCTAGATATGGACATGCCCCCAACAGCTCTGCAGCATGACTTCTTCAGCAGCCCTGAGCTCTGGATCAGCTCTCTTCCAAGTATGTTTATGGATTTATCGTACTTCTGTCACTGTACTTAGAAGTTACAACTTCTTAAAAACTCTTTGGTTGTTTGCTTGTTAGCAAGAATATCTGACTTTTTTTGTGTATGGGTGTGTGGTTCTTTGGGGACCCATGGGTTGGACTTGATGATTCTTGAGGCCCCTTCCAACTCAGATATTCCACGATCTGTGTATAGCTGGAACATCCCTGTGAGTCTAGGTTGGACTGTGTGGTGTGTGTCTTCTGCTGACAAAGTATGCATAGAGGTCCAGGAAAAATCCTACTGACAGTTTCTCTCTCAGTGACAGACCTAGAAATCAAGTTTGAATATCGAGGAAAGGAGACGGGACCAACGACAACTGTAAGCAACCCCCAGGGATGCAGACTTTTCTATGGAGAGCTGGGTCCTATGCCAGACCAGGAAGAGCTTTTTGGGCCTATCAGTTTGGAGCAAGTGAAGTTTCCAGGAACAGAGCAAATCACCAATGAAAGGCAAAAGATCTTCACAAGTCGGCTACTGGATGTTATGGACAGGGGACTGATCCTGGAGGTCAGTGGCCATGCCATCTATGCTGTCCGGCTCTGCCAGTGCAAGGTGTACTGGTCTGGTCCCTGTGCGCCTTCTGCTGCCACACCAAATTTGATTGAGAGGCAAAAGAAAGTCAAACTATTCTGCCTGGAAACGTTCCTAAGCGGTAGGTAGCTTCTGTGTCTGGAAGATAACGGAGCCTGGTCTGAGTACTTGGTGACACTGTTGGAAAGGGTGGTCTGCCATGGGGGTCAGTCTGGATTTGTTAATTAGTTTGCACATGCGTGGAGCATGGGTAGTGGCTGCTGCTTCCCCTGACCCTCAGTGGACTGTGGGGCATGTGTGCATCAGAATCAAGTGCATGTGCACTTATTTAACACTCTGAAAAATATTGGTGGGCCTTACTTTTAAAGGAAACTTTTCTGGGTTAAAGAAATAAATTGTAATTGTTGATGTGTGAGAGGTGTAGCTAAGACTTGGGACAATACAGCGAGGTGGGACATAGAGTTTCTAACCAAAAGATGGACAACACTGCAGCATTCTGCTTTTCTTCCTAGAGCTGATTGCCCACCAGAAAGGACAAATTGAAAAACAGCCACCATATGAGATCTACTTCTGTTTTGGAGAAGAGTGGCCTGATGGAAAACCTAGGGAGAGAAAGCTGATTGTGGTTCAGGTAGGAGCTAAGGTCCTGAAGTGACATGTGGCAGACTTGCTGGGGCCACAGCATTGGCTCTGGATCGATACCACAGAAACCAGAGAACTGTTCTTATCTGTCATGGTTATTGGCACTGAGAAACCCCAGCAGGGCTGGTGGATTTTGTGCCCTGAATTACATCAATCTGTGAGTGTGTTTTAGGTGATTGTGGACACCGTCCTGTAGGGGATTCCTGCCAAGGAATGGGGATGTACTGTGTGACTGCTAGGCTAAAAAGGATCACTATTTCTTCAACAGGTCATTCCAGTCGTGGCCCGGATGATATACGAAATGTTCTCTGGTGACTTCACGCGTTCCTTTGACAGTGGCAGTGTGCGACTCCAGATCTCTACGCCTGACATCAAGGACAACATCGTGGCTCACTTGAAGCAGCTGTACCGCCTGCTGCAGACCCACCAGGAGGGGTGGCCAATGCAGGCCCCTGCCATGCACATGGCACAACCGCTGCCAGCACAGTGACAGGCACTTTGTCCTGCTGCAGGGTGCCCCAGGGTTTCCTACGTTGTACATATGGGGAAATGTTAGTGAGTGCCTTGCCTTAACCTGAATGAAATTTGTAAATCTGGTCTTCTGATTCACTTTCAACAGTCTCTGGTATTTCTGTTTTGGGAGCGTTTTAAATAAAGGGCATAAGGAATACCTCTAGCTTCACTGCTGTTTTTAGCTATTTGCTACGTGTAAATCAGATTTTTAATTCTGTAATATTTTTTAAAAATCCACTATTGACACGCTGTATATAAACACTCGATCACTAGAGGGGGGGAGAGAAGTAATCTGTGCTTTATTAAAACTGCTTTATTAAAAGGTTTATTAAGAACGTCATCTTGTTGTCATCTTATTTCTCTGTGGCTGCAACTGAAGAGCAGCCAAGCACTTCTTCCACCGTGCTTTATATTCTATATATGTGTATTTTATAGATGTTTTTGGAGTAAAAGCTGGGTTTTAAGTTCTCCTGCAGCCAGCGCCCCCTCAGCGCCCTCTTCCGTGTTCATGGGGCCGGGCCCTTAGGTCTGGGCCGCTCCTCCCCGCTAAGGCCGCTCCGCTCCGCCCCGGCCTGGCGTGGCGCTGGGGGCCGGCCCGGAAGCCTGGTGCCGGGCGGCGGCTGCGGGTGGCGGACCCGTTCCGGGGGATGGAGCCCCCGGAGCCCCTCCCGGCCCCGCAGCTGGTGGCGGCGGCTCGGGAGGCGCTGGGGGCCGGCAGCGGGCGGAGGCGGCGGCTGCCGGCTTCCCGAGCCCTGCATCTGGCCGGGGAGGTGCTGGCGGTGGCGGCGGGGCTGAAGCCGGCGCTGCTGTACGACTGCGGCGCCGAGGGCCCCGCCGAGCTCCGGCGCTACCTGGAGCGGCTGCGGGAGGCCGGGCTGGCCCCGCACCGCCTGCACCTGCTGGGAGCCGGCGGCTCGGCGCTGCTGCTGCACCCCGGTGGTGCCCGGAGGCGGCTGGAGGCAGCGCTGCGAGCCCGGCCCGGGCCCTTCGTGGACGTGGCGGCGGCGAGGGGCAACCCCGAGCTGTGCGGGCCGGCACAGGCCGAGGCCATCAGGGGCCACCTCGCCTCCTTGCTGGCCCACTTGGTGGCCGCCGAGGAAGCCTCCTCCGGCCCCGTCTCCTGCAGCGAGGTCGTCGCCACCGGCTGGAACCTCTGCACCGTGTTCGGGGTGCTGCTGGGCTACCCAGCTGCCTATCACTTTCCCGTGGAGGAGGGTGGTGAGAACTGCCTGGCGCTGAGGCCGCTCAGGGTGTTCACGGCGCGGGCGCGTTGTCCCCGCATCCAGGACGGGCTCGGGGTGCAGATCTACTCCTTCAGCATCCCCGAGAGCCTCCGTGAGGAGCTGCGGGAGGTGCTGGACGCCTGGTGCAATGACCTGAGGGACAGTTTCCGCGCACAGAGTGACTTTGTGGACCTCTGCATTTCGAGCGAGGTGGTGTCGCTGCCGGCGGTTGCCTTATAACACGAACACACTCTGACTTTCCACCGTATGCCTCTCCTGCCTCAGGGAGCGAGGTGAGAAACCTCACCGAGAGGCTCCCGAGAGGCCCCGAGCACTGGGGGCTGCGCTGTGGCAGCTTGGGCCCCAAATGCTCAGGCCAGTTGCTGCAAGTCCGTGCACATCCCAAATCTGTGGGATCCACAGCCTGGATCCTGACTGTGCTCTGTCGGGTATATTTATTTTTTTGCAAACAACTGGAGATTAATAAAAAATGATAACACCACGTTTAAAAAATACACAAAACTTTATTGTAGGCTCCATGCTGTATTTAGTACTCATACAATGTGGTCACACACCTCATAGCTGAGCCTGCACTTGAACAAGGGTTGGGTGCTGCCATAAAACTGGCTGTACAGCTCCAAAAGGGGATAAAAAACACTGTCTGTTGAATTAATGTGGCACTGACCATGAAGGAAGTGGACACAGCTATGGGGATGCTGCCATGAGACAGGCCACTGGTAGGCTGGAGGAATGGTGGCTGAACTCGGGCTAGGCGGGTGGGTGGTGGGGAAGCTGCTTGGGATGGGTGGTTCACGGGGGTGATACAGAAAGCCCCTCTGAGAACTGGTTCTTTGTCAGCATTAAGAAATGGTCTAGGGTTCTGTGTTTCCCATGCACAGAGACAATAAATGAAGGGAATTGAGTACTCCTCTAAACATATACACAGTGTTCCCAAACACACGGGACTATGGGTCCCTGCTGCCCTGTCTCTCCCATTCCCCATGAGCTGTTTGAGTGTCAGTTTGGGTGGTTTTGTCCCTCAGGGCAGGAACTGAGCAGTGCAATCTTGAGCTGAAGAAGAATAACCAGAGCAGTGAAGGGAAGGGGCAATCCTCCTGCGTTTATTGGAGCCGTGTCAGTTTGCCTGGAGTGAGCCCAGCCCAGGGTACGAACCAGGGTAAGTACAAGAGCAGCAGAAGGTGCATCGCTCGTTGCTGCTGGTGAAGCAGAAGTCAGTTCCGAACAGAAGTCGCTGAGAAGGTGCCTCACGGTCGGTAGTTTGCGAAGAAGGCAGCCATGGCCATTGCTATCACTGCCAGCAGAAGAGGGAGCCAGTTACCACGCTGTCTCTGCAAAGAGAAGCAAGCGTTATCAGGAAGTTGGTGGGCAGAAGAAACTTCTCATTGTTCCTAACAGACATCATTCATCTTTAAACACTGCCCGGATAAACGGGAGAACTGTCCCAGACCCATGTAGAAACAAACAACAGGGAAGCTCTGGGACCACGTGCCGTGGGGCAGGGGCGAGGAACATCTCCCACCTTCGCTGGCTTGCTCTGGACGTGGTTGAGCTCGTCCCGGCACTGGCGCAGCCTGGTCAGGCAGGAGCGGTACTCCTCGCTCAGGGCCTCCAGCTCGGCGCGCAGCTCCTGGCACTGCAAGGGGACGTTAGCGGGGGCGTTAGCGGGAGCGAGCCCCGCGGCGCCGGGCACACCGAGACCGGCAGGGCTCCCGCAGCAGCCGTGGCTCTTCGCCTGTGCACGGGCAGCCTGGTGATGGGGGAGTTTCACTTCTGCCACCTGTGTGCCCGAATATACCTGCACGGGACAGAGCAGATTTCAGTGTTACATGGTGACGCAGGCCATGCCATGGTTATTCCCGTCCTGTGACCTGTTTGCTTTCGCTGCCATCTTTCATGGGAGAAAACAGCAATAGCTATTTTTTTGTGTGTAGGTCAAGAGGAAGAACGGGGTATAAAATCATGGGAGGGGGTTCATTTTGCTCTGTGAGAGCAGTGGGACGCATAGGGCGGGTGCCTCGGTCACGCTGCACGTCCCCAAATCCCAGAGAGCACCCTCAGTCCCAACCAGCCGCACGGTGCAAGACCCTGCCGCCTCCTGGGTGCCGGCTGCCCTGCATCCCCAGCACCTGCAGCTGGTCCCCGCAGCTGGTCCCTATTGCTGGGGTTGCACTTTTACAAACTCTGTCCCCAGCTGGGGCAGGGTGATGCCTGATACCGCTGGTGCCCTCACAGGGGTTGGGCTGTAGGACAACTCCTCCTCCTGTGCCGTTCTCAGGTCTGCTATGGAATGTTGCAAATCTTATTTTTGTAAATCCCCATTACCTAAATTGCGCTGTAAGAAATAGAGGACTGTTGGTGGCGGGTAGAGGGCGCAATTTGTGCTGTGGTTTTGAGTCCTGAAGCAGTCTCTGATACGGGAGAGACCATGCAAGATGTCAGGAAACTCCTGAGTTTTTTATGGTCAAGTTTTACATTCTTGATTATTTATTTATTTATTTATTTATTTATTTATTTATTTATTTTTAGTGTTAGCAGACCCTCCGTGTTATTTGTGAACCTTTTCTTTTCCTCTGGTTCATTCGTGCTCAGGACTTCAGCTCTTAAAGCGTGGCTTTGGCTTTTCCCTATTTCTCTCCCTGAACTGGGTTCACCTGCAGAGGCTCAGCCGGAGCTGCTGAAGCAGTGCCCCTGGTCACAAAGCTGCTCGGTGCCCCAGCCTTGTGCACACGTGCTGTGGGCTTTAGCTGAGGCTGGTATCAAAAGAAAAAATCAGCAAAGGTAATCCTTGGAGCAGGTTCCAGGAGCAGTCTGGAGCCCTGGCTGCCTTCAGGAGCTTTAATGCGTTGTTTTCCTGCTCGCTCCTGGGAGCTCAGTCCCTAGCGGGGTGACTCCATCCCAGCCGTGACTCAGTGCTTCCTCACCTCGTTCTCCTTTGCTGTAAGCTGGGATGTCCTTTCCTGCATCTCAGCCTTCAGGCTTTCTTCTGCCTCCTCCTCAGGGTGCTTTAACAGAGCATTTTGTGTTTCCTTGGCAGGAGTGAGAGGTGGGCTCTGCGTGGTGAAAACCTGATCTAGAAAACAGTCAGGCTTCTGATGAGAAACAGGTCCTGGCTTCCAGTTTGCTTTGTATCTTGTATACTCAGCACAGTTTAAAGATAATATTTGCTTGCTATGCACAGAGAGGAGCTGAGTTAGTTATCATAGCCTTGCCTCTCCTGCAGATGCAAGTTAATCATCTTTAGAGGAGTATTTCCAAGTAGTTGCCAGAAATGGAAGGGAAGGAGAGTTAAAATGCCTTTTATTACTTCAAGTACAGCTGTAATTGCAGTTACAAACTGGAATCTATCTATAAATCTATATATTTTTAAAAAAGTATAGCCACTGAAGTAGAATTTGCAATGAAATCCCTTTATTTTTTTAAGTACTTGCCATCATAAATACACTTGAAATTTAAAGTTAACTAACAAAATATAACCAATTTCACACAGTTTTAAAATAATCATTTATTCTAAACAAATAAAAACTGTTCCTAGAGTCACTTTTAACATTCCCATGTCCAGCTAGAGGAATGCTAGATGGGAGTTAGAAAGTTTGCTGACCTTTCCTTTGCACCATCGCTTCCTGCATTTTCCGCTCGTTGGTCTGGTTCTGCAGCAAGTCTGAGGACATAAAAAGTCACCATCAGTGGCCACGGCACCAACGCAGGTCTTTCGTGCTGTGCTTCTTTGTGTTACTTACTGTGTAGGTGGCTGATTGTCGCCTCCAAGGATAGCTTCTGGCTTTGTAATGTTAGCTTCTGATTTTGTTCTTTTTGCAGTTTACCTGAAATAATAATAGTAAGAAAACCTGAAATAATAAGAAAATCAGGGTTGATACAAATCTCCATGTGTTTTTATGCAAGTATGGCAGATTTCCTGTTCTCCAAACGTGTAAAGTGGAGCAGATATTGTTGGGTCCACTGAAATTTAATCTCTGAAGGAATGTACTTTTTAGCTATTAATTACACTTGCAGTTTTGGTAGCTTCTTCTAGTGTATCTTAAATGATGAATAAATTAATTGAATGTGCTTTAAACCCATTTGAGTGAGACTATTGTGAAAGCTGAACTGCCACCCAACTGGTGTTCCTTAATTTTGTTTTAAAATAGCCATGAGAAACAATTACTGATCTCTGACATTCTAGGTTTCCCATTCCACTCTGTCTTCTTGGGAAGTCACTTGGCTTTCCTGAAACACCTCTAATCTGGTTGGAAGCTACGCTCGGAGCCCTTTCGGAAACCAGAGGCTCTCTGCAAGCTGAGATGCGCAATGCATTCAGACGAAGATAGTTCTGGGTGTGCTTGGCTGTCAGGATCAGGCCTTTACGAGTATCTGCTTTATATCTGCCCTCTACTGGGAGGAGCGGCCCCGTCCCCCTGCGCGGTACCTTCGATGGTGCTGATGTGCTCGGCTTGGAGCTGGTTGTCCTCCTGCAGGGCACTGGCGCGCTGCTGGAGCTCAGTGTGTTCCTGCTGCAGGCGGTCCAGGGCCTGCTGGAGCTGCTCGTTCTGCGCCGCTGTGTGCTGGGGCGAGAGGAGCCTGGTGTCAGCGGGGACATGTGAGGGAGGCACCCGAATCAAGGAGGACGGAGTAATTGTGCTTCACCAAAGTGGCTTTTGTTGTTTTTTTGTTTTTTTTTTTAATTAGGTGGGAAAAGCGGGCTCGGTGGGTGATGGTGCCGTTCCCGCAGGGGAGCTGACGTACTTGCAGTTTGCTTTGCAGAACGTGGAGGTTGCTCTCCAGCTCGCTCTGCGTCTTGGTCATCTGGGTCCACTCGGCTTTGAGCGTGGTGTAGTGCACCTTCCAGAGGGCCAGGTCCTCCCTCGTCACCTCCAGGCATCTCTGGGGGAAGCGGGGACAGCGGGTGGACCTGCTGCCCGTGGGACTGTGCTGCGGGAGGCCAGGGGGAGGCCAGCCTCACGCTGCCCCAGCCTCACGCTGCTCCAACCTGTCATAACCTGGCATGGATCCGATGCTGTCGGGTGGGCAGAGGGGTTTGCTGTGGGGGCGGCTGCTGCAGGCTCACTGCTGGGCAGCACCTGCGGCTCTGAGCCTCCGTGGGGACGGGGAAGGCTGGTAGGACTTGGGACACGATTTGGTTAGTGTCCTGAAAATGCCTGCCAGCAGTTTGCTTTGATCCGCAGGATGCCTCCTGGGAAAAAGCTGTTTGGATGTGAAGTCACGCCAGAGAAAGCACCTCCAGAGACCTCGTGTGCTGGATGCTGTGTGCAGCTTGTGGCTTGGTGGGCATGGGGAGGGGATGGGGTGAGGAGTGGGGCAGCAAAGGGAACACACTCCAAACTGCCGAGCAGCGGTGTGTGTCTCCAGATGTGCTGTTCTTAATAACCTGATGTGGGGCTTACGTGAACACAGGTTGGCACTAAACTGACCTTGCTCAGTAACTTAAAAAACAATCAGGTATAAAACACGTTTCTTACCTGAGAGTTTTGCAGCTGCTGCTCTGCTTGGAGTTTGTCCTCGAGCATCTTCTGAAGAGCCTCCTTTGCCTTCTGCTCGTAGGTCTGCTTCTGGTCCTCCATCTCTATCAGGATCTTCTTCACGCACTCCTTTGAGTAACTCTTTAATGGAGGAACAGAAGTGCTCGAAGGGTCTTATCTGGCATATTCCTAATCTTGCTAAGCCTGAATGTTAGCAAATCCACAGTGTGTAAGCGCTACTGTTAATTTACTGTGAAACATTGCTTCAGCAAAGAGGAGAAATACTTTTCAGATCCATATCTAATCAGATGGCTCTGGAAACTGAGACCCGACCTAATTACATGATTCAGTATTTCATTTTCATGCCTTTCTTCACCCATGTTTGTTTCTCAGAGAATCAGGCATTACCTGGGTGCAGGCCTGCAGCTGATTTTCAAGGGCCCTTAGTTTGCACTTCAGTTTGTCTTCATTCAGCTGACCCTGGGGAAAAACAATTGGCCCAGCGTTTGTAAATCAAAAATTATACAATACACCTCTGATGTTTTGTTAGCTTGTTTGTACTCTATCTCCCTTTTCTTCTATATTGTGGCTAAATTTGGTCAAAATCTTTTCAGTGCTTAGAGCTCAAATAATCCTTCACAATCCCAGAATAGGTGGGTTATGGGGGAAGGAAAACCTTTACGCATTGGAAAACCCTGCGGAGGCAGAGTGTGGGTGCCTGCAGTAGGAGAAGGAAAGATGATGAAGTGATTTCACACCAGGTGGGATGGGACTGTCGGACACACGGCCGCTGTCTGTCCTGCAGGCCGTGCTCCCCGTGCTGCTCGGTGCCTGCAGCCCCACAGTGCCGGCTCTGCTCCTGCTGCTGGCGTTGGGAAATGGCCCGGGTCTGCCTTGCGACATTGAGCAGCTGGGCAGGGGGACGGACGGCAGTAGTGGTGATTCATTTTCCCTATTATCATCTCCTCTCGGTGTTAGTCAGACTTTTTACTTAGGTTTTGTGAAACCAGACTGCATGCAAATTCAGATAAAAATTTCTAGCAAAGGGTTCACGTAGGCTGTTTTTCCACCGCTGATACTGAGAACATCAGTATCATCTCTGCTTGCTGCTGTTTGAAGTCAGGCCTCTGAATAAGCAGCTCCTTGATGTTACGGGAAGAGCTGTCAGACCCAAGCAAAACCAGACTCTCTGGTGTCTTAGCACTGCTCAGATTTGCACAGAAGTCAGTTTACAGTCCCAAAGAATAAAGCTTCCCAGTTCAGTTAATACAACAAAACCTGAAGGCTATATCCCCTTAGAAAGTAGGTGGAATTTTGAAGAGCAATTTTAAATGTAGACTTTAATGCCTAACTTTGCTCTGCAGTGCGTTTCATTCTGCTCTCTGCAGAGGTTTGCAGGGGAGGGCGGTGGCGGTGGTTCACAGCCCTTGTGCACAGATGTAAATGACTCTGCAAAGTACCAGGCAATGGAGCACCAGGCCCTTCCTACGCTTGGGAGCAGAAATGTGCTGGCAAACTCCTTTAATGAGGATACAGCTTACAAATTGGTGAAAGAACATACGGTATGGAGATTTCCCTAAATGGAACAAACTGCCTGTTGCCAGAACAGCATGTCGGCGAGGGGCGAGTGGGCTTGTGCACATGCGGGGGAGGGCGTGAGCAGTCGTGCCTCTGACCAGGAAAGTTGTGTGAGCTAATCTTGGGCGAGCCCTTGTGCCGATGATTATGGACATGAAAGGAGCTGGTTTAAAGCACCACCACTACCCCCAGGAACAAAAAAACACCCCAAACCACCCCACAGTAACAAAACCTTATTGCTACCGCTGTCAGATGGCGGTTGTTTTTTTTCCTGTCTTCTGCAGTGTCTCACGTGGTGCTGTTTTTGAACACCACCTGGGGATCCTTGCATGAGAGCCCAAGAACAAAAACGCAGTCAGAGGAGAGGACTGGGGCTGGTGTTCAAAATGCACTCTTGCAAATGCAGGATTTGAATTTACCAAAGCCCTCAAGTCTGAAGTTACCAGCCTGAGCAGCTCCAAAAACCTTTGCTTTAAAACCATTCTGCATTTCTCTGTGGCTGTCACCCAAGTGCCATACACATCTTTAAAACTGTTCTGGGCCAGCAGCCGCAGTGGTCTGGTTGTCCTGTGACCGGTGAATTTCCCCTGATTCTCCTTTCTGCTAGCCATTTTAAATAGCTGGTTTAAAGCAGTAATTTTTAAGTGCTGTTTCTGGAGGACTTCCAGTTTGCCCAAACATGATGCCTGTGCTAGAAAAATAGGTCCAGAAAGTCACAGGAATGCACTGGATATGACAAAGAGCTTAAAATCGGCAGGGCTCCAAGGCATTTCCAATAGCCAGACTCAACTGTAGAGCTCAGAAAGGGATGCAAATGATTTGAAGGAATAATTCTCTTTAAGAAGAGCACAGCTCAGAAGTAACTGCTCTTAACAACCATGACTGACTTAGCTTCCTGCACCTGGCACTGTTTTTGAACCAACGAAGCAAGTTGTACAACTGATGGGGTCTGAGTGCCGGACCTGCGGTGGGAAAGGCTCCAGTCTGGAGGTAAAACCACAGGGAGGAGGAACAGGGCACCCATCCCTGCGGGGTAACGATGCTCCCATCCTCCTGCACAGCATTCACTTGCTCCATCAAATGAGAAACACCCAGGAACATGAGCAACAACTCAAAAAACACCCATGTGGCCATTTCAAGACTTACTGCTGGCTGGTTGGGAAGGATTTAAAAGCTGCTGCAGCACACACGGGGCAGCCCACCCGGACACTGCTCACTCTGCTGGACCCATCCGCACCTCTCGAGCAGCCACTGCCCCTCCGGCCCCCTCCCAGCACAGCCCCTGCCTTCTTCCCCAGGCGGTGCAGAGCCAACAGTGAGCTAATTCTTAGTCCTTGATGAAAGGTTGAAGGCAAGATCAGCAGCAAAGCCTCCCTTCTGTGGCAGAGATAGCAAGAAGCAAAGTGCACCCACCTGTTTCTAATCTGAGGTTTCATGGCTACTTCCTGCAGTGTGTGTCAGTGTTTTTTCCTGCTCGCATTATATTTGAAGAAGCAAGCGAAGGCGGAAGTTTCTAACCACAGTACATCTAACACATTTTTTTTACAGCATCTCATCCTATCACTTGCTTTTCTGCCCCAACAGAACCTTCAAACCACTTTTTTTTTTTTTTTTTTTTTTTTTTTGATGGCACACCAAATGGTATATTAATAGTTGATTTAATAACCCAATTTAAAGCATTTCACGGGTCACCATAAAATGAGTCCTAAAATTCATCACCTTCCTCTTACCTCCTGATACAATGAGGAGGAGGGGAAGCCCTCGCTCAGTGCTGCCTGGAGGATTTTGTCTGAGCTACGGGGAAAGGGCTCGATGCATGGCCACAGCTCAGCAGCATACCCCAGGCTGGGCAGGTTCTCCAGTTTGGAGCAGCTAAAATTTTTATTTTGGCCAGGAAAATTTGGTTCAAAATGTTTAAGACTTGACTGGGAGAAAAACAAGGTGGAAGGTGGTTGCTTGGATTCACTCTTTTTCTTTCTCTTTTCTTTTTTTCTTTTTCTTTTCTTTTTTCCCCTACTTAACTACTCCTACTGTCTTTTTACTTGAGCAAAGGTGGAAAAAACAAGTGCTTTAAAAAAAAAAAAAACAAAACACAACTTGGAACTTTACAGAAGAGAAGGGTTTTACACCTTCTGTTAATCTGAAAGCAAGGTAAATGCTGTTGCATTTTTTTGTAGGGGATGATAGGGAAAAAATCAAGAAACATAACCCCCTAACTTCTTTCTGAGTTTGTGTTCAACCTGCCCTGAAAAGGAAGGGGAGAGCAAGGAAGGGGGAAAAGCAAGCAGCTGCTTCCAGTCCGACACAGTGCCTTGTCTTCAGGTGGCAATGTTGCTGCATTTCAGACCCGCAGCATCTCCAACCTGTAAAGCACTGAGGCCAGGCCGAGCTACAACTTGGAAAAGGAGGCACGCGGGGTTTTTGCTGGTGCAGGCAAGCTGATCCCTGCCGTGGCAAAGCCTTCCCCAGCCCCAGCAGCCGCCTGGTACCTGCCAGGATTTTTCGGAGGCTTTCAGCAGCGTGGAGAGCAGCTCCTGCAGGATCACCATCTTCTGCTTCAGCAGCAGCTCGCGGTGCAGGGCCTCCTGCAGGGAAGCGAAGCAGGGTCAGGTGGCCCCATGGGGGCCCCTTGGGGCTCGGGGTGTCCCCAGGTCTGGCAGCTTGTCCATGTGCTTTCTTGGCAGTGTTAACACTGGGCACGTGGCACCCCGTTGTTTAATAACAAATAATCCCATGGCTGTACTTCCGCAAGGGCTGCTCTCCAGGGAAGCGCTTACAGCGTGTGGTGCCTACCTTCAGGTAGCTGGACAGCTGTATGATTTCCTGGAAGGGAAAGGGGAAATATTTCAGTCCACGGGATTGTTTCAATTCACAAACATCTACATTTCCAGGGAAGTGGAAATTCTTTCTGCAGTTCCTTATGGCATCTTTGCCATGCAGCGCCTGGAGTAGCCGTGTCATTATTCAGGAAACCACAGAAATTTAGCACCAGTTGCTGTTCTGGTCAGAAATTTTAGTAACTGTGCTCTTTTGCAGGAGTTCAAGTCTAGTGATTGTCCGTGTGTTTTGCTTACCTTATTTAAAACCGCTGTTCCACAGCTGAAATGGAAAAAGAAAGCATGTAAATGAGGTGAAGGTGATGCAGGCTTCTGGAGCAGCCCAGGCACCAGCCTCCCCCCAGCTGGAGCAGCGCGTGGATGCTCATGGAGCTCATGCAGGGAACGGGCATGGGCTGGGCCCTGCAAGGCAGCCTTGTGGGGCCTGAGAGCACAGGGCAGGAGGGGGGACGTGGCTTACTCTGTCTGCTGGCTCGAGTCTTTCACCCCTGCACTTGTGAGCGTCTGAGTTCCTGTGAAAATAAAGCAAGAGGATGTGCCCGACGCCCTGCCATGGAGGGGCCCTGGAGCTCTTTGTGTGAGTGTGTGCTGAGCTCTCCAAAAGGGCACTGTGTCCTGGGGGGTGAGAGGGTAACCAGCACCCCGCCCAGCAGGGACAAGAAGCAGAGAGCTGCTGGGCTCAGGGGGAAAGAGAAGTGTAATTCTGCAGCCTGCAGTTAGCCTGCGTGTCCAGGATAATCTGGGGCATCTGCAGGGAGCCCCCAGCACCTGCTGGGGAGCTCTGCTCACTGAGCTGAAGGCTGGCTGATGAGGAGATATTCCTAACGCCTGCAGCCTGGTGGGGATGCTCAGCCCGGGATGGCAAAACCAGGAAGGTGCTCAGCTCCTGTCCTGTGACTGCTGAGCATCCCTCACCTACCTCGGGTGTTCGTGGAGACGCGTGGCCCAAGGGTGGCTTCTGCCGAAACGTTGAGGGGGCTGCCAAGGCCGAGCGGGGAGAGCACAGGGGGGTATGCAGGGTGGCTCCATGGGCGCTGGAACAAAAGGGTGGCTTGTGTCAGGATCTCTCCGAAACAGAGGGCAAGGCGATACGGCTGGGTCAGGATTTGTACCTCCAGTGGCTAGGGAAGAGCATCAAAGAGATGCTGAGAAACCAGGACTGCTTCTATGTGGACCTGCTGGTTTGGCTGCAGCAGCACCAAAACTCTTTTACCAGCAGGTGAAAGCCTGCCGGGTGGGAACAGCTCTCCGTGCCCACGTGCTGCAAGGGGAGCTCGAGGGTGTGCTGGTGTCCCACCGGCACCTCGCCTTCCACTGCCTCTGCTAGCGTAAGTTCACAAAGCCCCTAGGATGAACTTGCTCTATGCCAGGGGAATTATTCATTTTGCATGGGATACAAATTTAGAAGGAAATCTGTTTGACTCTGGGGTGTTTTGCATTGCGCCTTTCTGTAAATCTCCTGACTCCCGGGGTTGCCGTTAGCTGGTCAGCACTGGGCAGGCAGAGGGGCCACAGAGTGTCCTTCTTCCTGATAAAGAAGGTGCTGGGGGAAGCCAGGTGTTCAGAGCGCAGTTTTCATGAGGGAAAAGTAATTTATGTGAGTGCAAAACTAGTCTGGCAGCTAGGACGCGGGGCTGTATTTAGAGCAATGGCAGTAACACTCCATCTGGTTCAAGTTGAGCTTGGAAAACAGGAAAGGAACGTGCTGGGAGGGAGGCATCGCTGTTTACCCATGCCTGACTCCGCAGTGTGTAAGGAAACGCGGGGTTTTTGCGGGTGCATTCTCACTTTGCACTTTGGCTCGGTTCTGCACCAGAGGAACGGAGCTGCCCGCGGGGCTGGCGTTACCTGCAGCAGGCCTGGCGGGCTGGGGTCCCCTCGCACATGGAGGCCCCCGGGAACCCCCAGCATGGTGCTGGACAGATTCCTCCTCCGGAGGAACTCGCGTTGCCGTGGGCTCTGTGGCAGCTCCTCCGCCGTCCGCCCGGGCCTACGGCAGCTCGGCGGGTGGCTCCGCCGCCTCAAGGCCTCACGCGTCTCGTGCCGCCGCTCGCACTTCTCCTCGTAGCTCTCGCCCGTGCGCCGCGGCCGGGCCCGCTCGGGAGGGCTGATCATGCTGGGGCCACCACCACAGGCCTCCGTCCTGCCAAAACCAAGGGACGAGACAGGATATGAGTGAAAAACAAGCATTTCTAAGACTAAGTAAATGTGAGGTATTTGTAGGCGGACTAATTCTGGAGTTCTTATCCAGTGGATGTGAGTGGTGTTCATGGAAAATGAGCTTGTGCATGCTGGCAACATAAAACATCCCGCTCTGGTTTTGCTCCTCAGTGGGGTGGCTGCTGACCCAGGGGATGCTTGGAGCAGAATTGCAAACACTGAGCTCAACCTCATGAAGTTGCCTTCACTACCAAGTAGTAGTGCTTCCACAGCTTCCTCTGGGAGAGCTCTCTTCCCTATAAAATAAAACTCCTCTGTTTTTTAGACAAATTTTTGTGTGCGTGCAGTTACATTTTTTTTAGCCAACCGAAAGAAAATGATGGAGCCACAGGAAGTACAATAGCTGCTGCTGTTTCTGTAGTAAAGTTATAAAGTGTGCCTATCTTTTGTCCTACTTTTTCAATAGCTCCAAAAATAGCCTTGCCATTGAGTAATTCACGCCTCGAGCAGTAGTGTGGTGCTTCTGAGTGGTGGCTGCCTTCCTGTGTGCAGCCTGTGGCTGTGGGGCCAGGGGTGTTTTGGGGTGCAGAACCTGGCAGTGCCCTGCAGGTCAGGGTGCCCCCGCTCCCCAAAGAGCCCAGCTTCTGGGTGCTGCTGTCCTCCAGCTTTGCATGGCTGCCAGACACCCGTGCTTTCCTTTTTACAAGGCTTTGGTTGTGTTTGGACCTTTGCCTCTGCATCAGTCAAAGAGAAAGCTGAGGGATAACCACCTGCATCATCCTGTCCTTCCTCCCTCAAGCAAGCATCTCATCCCCTCCTGCCCCTTGCTGATCAGCAGGGAAGGGGCTCGTTGTCCCTGTACCATTCTGGGAGCATGGCTGGGAGGGTCCTGGGCTCTGCGCCTTGTTCCTACTCAGCCTGGGGCCATGTTGTGTGTGGGGTTTTGTTCTCATGTTTAGTAAGCCATGTTAATGTAGGAAGGAGGAAAAAAAAAAAACAAGAAAATTCATTGGTGTCACTCTGTCTCAAGCAATTAGGAAGTCATTACATCTAATGGGAGGGGAAAATGTGAGCAAGTAAAAATCCATTTACGTATGTAACACTTCCATGCTTTTTAGTCTGCGGTAAGATTTGCTCCTTCGCTCTTTTTGCTGTCGGTATGTGCTGCCATGCAGGCACGTCGCTAGTGCCTGCTGCTCGCTGTGGGGCCTGTGCTCAGCGCTGCCGGGGCTGATCCTGCTCGGGGCTCAGGAAGCTGCAGCAGCCGGCAGCACGCTGCCGTGAGCGCGCGGCCTGCCGGGGCGTGGGGCCGTGGTGCCCTGCAGCCCAGCGCTCCTGAAAGAGGAGGCGGCGCTTGCTGAGCCCTGCATTCATATTTGTTTGCATATTCCGCTCTTTGAAGCTTCAAATGGCTTCTGAAGCGTCTCTAATTTTACCTTAAGCTTACCAAAGGGTCCCACCAGTGTTGCGCTGTTTGGGTGTTTCTTACTGCCAGGCACTTTAAGATGAAGGGGTCGGGGGCCACGAGAGACTAAGCAGCTTATCTTCGTGCAGACTTCGTGTCCATACCATAATGACCCCACTGTGCCCAGCTGGGCCTTTCCCCTCCATGCTCACACACTTGCGTCCCCTCGCCTGGTGGGCACGGCGGGGCCAAGCGAGCAGCTTCACCCCACCGAGCCACCCTGGGCACCCACCTGCACCCCACAGCACGCTGCCTGAACACCCAGCAAGCTCCATGGTGTGGGACAAAACACATATCTGCAGACAAACCTGCTCCAACATCTTCAGGACATGATAAAAGTGGTTTTTTTTTTTGATTCAGTTTTCGTAATTTTAGAAGTGGCCTAATTGCACGGTGCACCCAGGCCTTGGCCATCCGGCTCCTCCGGTGGGAAGCAGCACAGCCCCGTGCCCAGCCCGCCCGGCCATCCCACCGATGGGTTAACCCAAAATGGGCTTTAAAGCAAGGTAAAGCTTAAAGAAATGCATGGTCCATTACTCACCCCAAGCTGAGCAAGCTGTTGAGGCCTTCTTGACAAGCTAATACTTTATTTCCTTCTTCTGTTACCCCAAATAACCCTCTCTAATTAACAAACGTGTCCTCTATCTCTGCTTTCCAAGTTGTTAACGTTTCTTGCTTCAAGGGAAACAAACAAAAAAATTGTTTCTTGCCGGTTCATGTTACAGCCTCCCCGTGTCAATCATGTAGGCTGAGAGCGGGGTGAAAAAAAGTGGAAAAAAGGTGCTCGGCGCTGAGCAGGGCAGCCCCGGTGCCGCGGGCACTTACCCGGCTCCTACTCAGCCACCGCAGAGCAGCGGGGCGAGTGCGGGGCTGTGGGGTGCAAATGCACTGCCGCTGTCATCGTGGTACTAGCAACTTCAGGGTGCTGCTCCCTCGCCCTTTTTCTTTCTGTCAAACAGGAAACGTTGAAGCCGCAGCCCCGGTTCCTGTCCTGCTGGCGGGCGGGGAGGCCGGGGGTGCGCGCGCCCGGCACGGGGAGACCGGGTTATCTTGGGGTGCCAAAGGCTGCGGCTTCCCTCCACGCAGAGGCAGCGGCTATCTCTTGGGCCATCTCCCTTTATCGCTCTCTGACACTTGGAGGCTGAGCGCTGGTCCCAGGAGCTGCCTGTGGCACCGGCTGACCGAATCTCTCCGGGCTGCTTTGGGGTAAAGAAATCCAGACTTAGCCAAGTGCAGTAATGCTATTATTTGAAGGCCTCTTGCAGATTGGAAGGAGAAGAAAAAAAAAAAAAGTATATTTCAGCAGCCGAGGGGAGGTCACAAATGGCAGAAATTCATTAAGGTCTTTAGAGAAGTGAAAGCTGTGTTAATGCAAATCATGCAGCAAGGTTGGTTTAACCAGCTGCATGCTGATAAGGGCTCTGCGCATACTCAAGTGGAGAAGGAACAAAATTCAAACTAGAGATGCTATAAAGGAATGTAAGGTTTATTTTTTCCACAGACCATCCTAGAGAGGATACAGGAAAAAAATATTCCATTTCAAAGACCCTCTCCTGTGGCTTTCTCTGGGTATTTTGCATGGGTTGGCCTAAATCCCTGTTCAGGAGCCTGGTCCCCTTTGCCCTCAACCCATGCAGTTCTGATTTATAATCCTCTTCCCCAAGTCTAAATAACTCTTCCTTTTTTTTTTTTTTTTTTTTTTTTTTTTTTTTTTTTTTTTTTTCTTTCCAAAAAATATCTAATTTTAAGTAGGTCACTGAAGATTTTCATGTTTCAGTTGAGCCACTCTGAATCCCATCATCTTTCCCTCAAAAGCAGGAGGCTGTGTTCTGCGGGCCCAGTTGCCTTTCATGTTAATTACCTTTTACTTAATCCCCCCTTTGAGAGGGATGCAATGAAATGCAGAGAACACGTGCAGCGAAGCACACGGCCTGAGCATGCTTCCCGAACCCCTCTCTGTTTCCAGCCTTGTGGATTTCTGGATTTTTTTGGCTTTTGTGGAGCCAGGGGAAGAGAATGGCTGGCGAGGGGGAGCCCTGCTGCACGCTCCTCTTGATCAGCAGAGGCCGGCTCCAAGCGTACTAACTAAAAGAGATGTTTTTGTGCCATGTCGTTGTTTTCTGGTGTCCCGTCTTGTGTGGGCAGCTCCGGAGGGGCCCCGTGTTCCCAGCTGTGCTGTCTTCACAAAGCGTCCCCACGTGCCGTTTTGGGGTGGGTTTTTCTGCAGACACCGCTGTGCGTGGGGCGCGTCGGTGTGGGGCCACCCCGGGCACTTGGAGCCGCGCTAATGCCCCGACCCCGGGGAGCCGGCCGGGGGCACCCTGGTGCCGTGGGGTGGCGGCGCTCTCTGGACGTTTTCCGCGATGACGTTGCTCCTGATGAGGTTGTCGAGAAAACCGGGGGCCAGGTCACGCAGGAGCAGCATCCCGTTCACGATGCCGGGTGGGTAGTGCAGCTCGCGCTGGCGCAGGGCCCCGCTGCGGATGATCTCCAGCGCGCACTCCTCCTTGGGCGACGGGGCCACCTTGATGGCGTGTGAGACCGCCCGCATGGCGCTGTCTGGGGGGGCAGAGCAAAGAGCTGGGTCACAGCGGGGCTGCTGCGGGCACCGGGGTGCCTGTAGCTTCCCCTAACAAACCCCTAAATGCTGGGGATTGGGTCTTCTAGGGTGTGGAATAGCTGCAAAGCGATAGCAGTATCCTTCCCGTTCCTTTCCCTTTCCTGATGATAAATCCCCACCTCCCGTGAGTTTACTGCAAAGGTAGCAGAGACAAAGGTTGTTTTGTTTTGTTGTTGTTGTTTGTTTGTTTGTTTTTTAGTTCTGAGACTCCATTTCCCAAATTGCACAGGGCAGAGGGCTGGTGAAGCCCCGCACTGGTGATGCTGGGCTCTGCTCCGCCTGACGTGCCCTCCACAAGCCACAAGCCCCAGTGGCGTCGAGCTTACCGGTGTCAATGTAGCCCAGGATGCAGAGCGTGATGGAAACATTGACATTGTCTATGATGAACTCATGTCGCAAGGAGCTGAAAAATCCATCCAAGGCGAACTTTGTTGCAGAATAGGGAGCAACAAACGGGCCACCGGCTTTACCTGGGGCAAAGGCACAAGATCAGTGTTCACGTGTGCTGGGCAGGTACAAGGTGTCACGGCTCTCCCCTCCTCTTGCCCTTCAAGTAGCTACGATTCTGTGATACAGGATCTCTGAGGGCAGGGGCTGTAAAAGCCCAGAGCACTTGTATCGTGCATCCAGGATGTCAGCCAGCTGCTGACACTGGGTTCCTACTGGGGTGGCTCAGCCTCATGGCCCTTGTCCCCACAGCAGGCAGAGGGAAGGGACGTGTCACAGAGAGCTTGGCCTCTCGTGTGCCCACCTGCCACAGATGAAACGACGACAATGTTGCCCTCGCTCTCCTTCAGCATGGGTAGGGCAGTCACGGTCATCGCCACGTAGCTGAGGAAGTTGGTCTCCAGGAGCTTTCGTATGTGGTCCACATCCCCATCAAAGTATTTGAAGTAAGAGTGGCCGATGTGATTCAGGATGAGCATATCGAGGCCTCCTGGAAGCAGAGCACCTTTGCTAGTGGCAGCCAGCATCTCAGAACAAAGCTGCTTTCTGGTGGCCGGGATGGCCCCGAAATGCGGCGTGGGAGAGGAGGAGCAGCACCCACCACTCACCCCAGGTGTTCTCAGCCTCCTTCACTACCTCCTCGGCAAACGCCGTGTCCTCCATGGAGCCGCTCACGAAGCGGGCGGACGCTGCGCCCAGCTCCCGGCACCGCTCCACGACCTGCGGCGAGAGCGAGAGCAGTGCTGGCGAGGGGATTGGGGCGGGCGGGCAGCGCCTCTGCCTGTCCCGCAGCATCCCCCTGCCTTCGGGGGAGAGACATTGCTCGAGGGGAGTTTCTGCAGTGAGTTAATGCCCCCCCTGAGCTAAATATTTAATGTTTGTAAGCAGGAATATGACCACTGAAGTTCGGTTCTGTGGCACAGTGGGAGCACCCGCCGCGTGCTGCCTGCGCTCACCTTCTGCAGCTTGGCCTCCGTCCGAGCCGTGATCAGGATATGGGCCCCCATACGTGCCAGGTGGTATGCCATCTGCTCACCGATGCCGCTGCTGGCTCCCGTCACGATCACCCGCTTCCCCCGGAGCATCTCTGGAGAGGACGCAGAGCTCAGAACCGTGCACGGCCCGCGCTGCCCAGGCCCCTGCAGGCAGCTCCTCCGTGCGGCCGCTGGTGCGGACCCTGCCTGGGCTGCAGCTGGGTTTGAACAGGCTCGAGCTGTGTCCAGCCCGGTCAGGAACTACTTTTGGAAATGCCAAGAGCTGACAATCATTCATGGCAAGGATTAAATGTTTAAAATTGATAACTGCATGTTTCCTAAACTAATTAATGTGCTGAGATCTAAGAAGGCAAGCCTGGCAGACCCATGCACAATCCCGTGAGCTTCTCCCGCATGGTACAGGGGGCTCTGACCACCTGCAGCACCCATGTGCTGCCCCCACAGCCCGCACCCCCACACCTGGGCTCTTCCAGCTGCGCTTTGGAAAGCCCTTGAACAGCTCGGGCCGGGCTGCTCAGCTCCACGCTGCCACGCAGGCAGCAGCCTCGTCGGCTGGGGTTGCAGCCTGCCCGTTCAATCACTTACCCTCGTTGAAATTCTCAGGTGCCGAATAAAAATACACGGCCAGCCCCAGCCCCATCAAGGGGATGATGACCTTCAGGAGCAGACCCATCCCTCTGGCAGCACCGGGTGGGAGCAGGACGGAGTGCACAGCTCCCAGCACAGGCCGGCGGCTGTGTCAGCGCGGTGTGAATCGGGCTGCTTACACAAAGCTGCTGGTGCCTATTGGACTTGCCTTTTGTGCTTCCTGTAATTCAGCAAACATTAACCCAATAGAGAGCATTGCTTTGGACTTTAGGCTGTCCCTTTGCACCCTTCTCCTGCTGGGAATTTCAGGAGTGTTTTCTGGGGGTGCTGAAGACCAGCCCTGGAGAGCTTCCAGCTCAGTGGAGCAGTGGGTGCCTTGTTTGGTGACTGCCTTTGGGGCTGGGACACTTGTGTCCCCCCAGCCCAGACCTCCTGGGACAGTCAGCTTTCTCTCTCTGCTGCTTTGTGTCTGAAACTGCATCTGAGCTTCCCTTCCTTCCTCTCTGGATGCTATAGGATTTATCGATTGGTGGTGATCATTGTGGTGCGGGTTCACACAAATACCTAGAGAGAGCAGGGCTGGCAAAGCTGGTGCTGGTGTTCCTAGATCCTTATCAGCGCTCCAGGTTTATGCTGTGTAATATTCTTATCGGTGTAATGCTGATAGTTTGCTGGGTGGTGGCTCTTAGACCTAAAAAACTGCACTCAGTCTTGAGGAATCCGGTGAGGCAGATTGTGAAAGGCAGTAAAAGAGCCAAGCGGGTGAATAATAAAGATCTTCAGCTTTCACAAGCGTTGTGTGTCACACTGCTCAGCATCTGCCTGGGCATATGGCGAACTGATTTGCAAACAATTTTCACAGAGAAAGTAGCAAAGGGCAAAACCTGCTCTGCGTGCACTGATTTGAGCAGTAGGTGTCGGGGTAAAGAGAACAGAGATGCCGGTTCCCAGTTCCCGTTAGAAGGAAAGGAGCAAAATGATGCTGGGGAAGGGCCCGAGGGAGGTTTCTCCTTTCTTCATCTGGAACCAGGTGATGGCTGGAAGGCAGGCACTGGTTTTTGGTTGGGGGTGTCATGGGTGTTGCTCAGGTGGCCGCAGCCAGGTTAGGTGTGAAAGCTCCGGGGTAAGGGAAGCTGTGCCGGGCTGGCTGCAGGCTCGTGCCTGGCACCGTGCTCACGGCAGCTCTGTGTGTCTGGAAGGCATTTTGCTGTACAATGTTTGTGTCACGAACTGTACCCCAAAGAATAAACCCAGTGAACAGATTTGCATTTAATTTGGTCGTTAAGCTAAACAAAAAATAGGCTAGAGACTGTTATTCCTGAAATGAAACAATGAAGGATTACTGCAAAGGGTCAATTTTCTGAGAACGGCGAGTCAATGGAATTATGCCTATTTACAACAGCATTTAGTAACGGAGAAAGAGGGGATAAAAAACAAACACAGAACACACCACGGTAAAGCTATTAAGTTTTATTTAATAATTAGTTTGTTACTACTTTTCCCAAGTCTAGGGGAAGGGAATGGGTCTAACCGGGTGGGATGCTGCAGGCGCGGGCACTTCCCCGCTGCCACAGCCCGTACCACAGCGCGGGGTTGTCCCAGCTGGGCCCTCTGGGGCGATGCGATTACCTGACAGATAACTGAAGAACCTTTTAAAGCCCAGGCTCAGATCTCTGACTGGGGATGAGCGAGGCACCAGCAAGCAGGCGCGGGGCTGTGCAGGCGCTCAGGCGGCTGGTGGGCGCTCCACCCGGTAGTGCTGCCGGACCAGGTAGTCCAGCAGCTCCGCGGCCCAGTCCCGCAGCAGGAGGGGGATTTTGGTCAAGGCGTATTTGTAGTACACCTCCCGCTGGCGCAGAGCACCCCCCTTGATGATTTCCAGGGCGCACTCCTCTTTGGGGGCCGGGGACATCTGGAGCACGTCGGCAGCAGCGCGCACGGCGCTCTCTAGCCGGGGAACAAGGGGAGCTTCGGTCAGGCTCGGGCTGCCCTCCGCTCATCCTCTCCCCAAAGTTTGCCTTGTGAGGAGCAAACCGAGGGGCTGAGGAAGGCCATCACATTTAATTAACGTGAATGGAGGTAGCGGAACTTGGGAAGGATTTACTAAAACTGGGCATATCAGTATGCACTTGAAAACAGAGGCAACTTCATGAGACAACATTCCTCCCTGTGGTCCAACACATGCAGAGATTTTCAAGCCGTTCTCAGCATGTGCTCACATGGCTGTAGCTGGTTGTTGCATTACTAGATGAGACTAAGGGGAGTTACGTGGCTGGCACATCCATTTAAATTTGAATTTTAGGCTGTGCCAGCCTCTGTGCAGTGGCTGATTTTATATAGTGTGGGAAATTAAATTAGTTTTGAGAGTGTTTTTTTGGTGGCAGAGAGGTAGGAGCCTGCAGGGACCTGAGGTTATTTTGCATGCACTTGGGCTATGGCAGGGCCAGAGGAAAAGCAGCACCAGATGTGCAGGGAGGGTAAGGAGCTGAAAATGCGACACTCGGTTCCTGCTCAGCCAGGCCAAGCAGTGCGGATCTTACCAGTATCAATGAAGCTGAGGATGCAGAGCGTGATGGAAACGTTTACATTCTGGATGCTGAATTCCTGCCTCAAGGAGCTGAAAAATCCATCCAGGGCAAACTTAGTTGCAGAGTAGGGGACGGTGAAGGGAAACCCAACTTTACCTAGACACAGAGAGAAGTTCCATTAAAGCACGGAAAGCTGTGCCACGTAAGCCTCTGTTTTGCCCTTCATCAGACAAAGTATTTTACCCAAAGGGAGTTTGCTATTAGGGAAACATCATCCTGGCACCAACAGCAGGACTACAAAGCATTCCCCTCAGGGTTCAGCTCTTTTATGGCTGTAAGTCCAACAGCCTGTCTCACATCTCCGCTCAGGCTATGAGCAGCAGGCAGCAGCTACGAAACCCTCAGAGGGGAGAGACGGAGCAAAGTTTAATCTCTTGTCTCTGGATACGGAGCTAAGCTGATCACCAGAAGACCAACCAACAGGCCAGCTGTGAGTGGGGACAGCTGTTATTAATTTAGTCCCCTGACTTAGAAGTTTATTAGGTCAGTCAATAACTGACTCTACAAATATTTGCAGAGAAGAATATTTGGTAGGTCAAGCACTTGACCTACAGTCAGAGGACCAATGCAGCATGAAATGATTACATTTCCACTTTTCTTCACAAAACTGGAGCTATACAAGCTCAGCTGTGCTAATAAGTTCAGCACCAGGGTGTGGGGTTTAATTACAGGGCCAGTCCGAAAGCAAGCTGGGGGCAATCAGATTGCATCAGAGAACAAATTCCACTGAGAAAATGTGAAAAAGACCTGCTGTTTTTGGTTACTTTGAGTGTGTTAAGCAGTCCTGGATCCTCTGAGATACCTGGTATCTCTGTGTGCTTCCTACTCACGAAAACCAGCCCGCAGTGTTTTATGGCAGTCCCGTGTCCCCCAGCCTGCTCCCACTCACCTGCCATGGATGAGACCACTACGATGCTGCCCCCGCTCTGCTTCAGCATGGGCAGGGCAGAGACCGTCATGGCCACGTAGCTGAGAAAGTTGATGTCCAGGAGCTTCTGGATGTGCCTGACATCCCCATCAAAGTAACTGAAGTACGACTTGCCGACGTGATTCAGAATCAGCATGTCAAGGCCCCCTGAAAGCAGAGGAGCAGGCATTAGTATGTGGTGGGAGAGGGCCGCCGTGGGCAGGATGGAGCCTTTCCTGGCAGCAGAATCAATGCAGGCAAAAAACCTGGGGGTCAGAGTCTTTTGGGGTCATTTTTTTGGGTCAGAGCTGTGGCTTGCCATCTCCAGAACTGGGACGGTCTGGGTGGTGGCTGCCAGAAGAAATGTGCTGGGCTTATCTGACTTGTCCTAAGCAAGAGAGCTTGTGTGGCTTTTTTTTCCCCTGGTTGAAACACGAATAATATGGCACAAGGGAGACTGCTCTCGAGTTGTCAGTGGACTCCTGTTGGGAGAGGGAGTGCTCTGCACCAAGCTGAAGCATTGCATTTCCGCAGTGATGACCCATGACCAGAGTAGCAAGGCTGCTGCGGGCCTGACGGGTGGTTTTAGCCCACAATAGCCTGCAGTGATGAAATCCAGGATTGTGAGACTGGGACAGGATGTTACGAGGGCACCGAGATGAAATTGAGAGCGCAGTTCAGCCTGCGCTGGAGCGGTGCAGGCTGGGCAGAGGGGCAGCGCTGGGCTGCAGGGGGCAGAATTAGGGCAAACCTCTCCCCACCCCCATTTCTCCTGCGTTTTTCTTCGCAGGTACCCATTTTTTCTCAGTGGGCACGCGACAAAAAGCAGCGTGCTGGAGAGCTCCAGCATCTCTAACCTGCCACTGGCTGGTGGGGAGCAGGCTGCGGACGTACCCAGTTCGGCCTCGGCCGCCTCCACCACCCGCTTGGCAAAGACCATGTCCTCCATGCTGCCGCTGACGAGCTGCGCCGAGCCGGCCCCCAGCTCCCGGCACCGCTCCACCACCTGCGACGGCAACACGGCGCATCAGAGACCACCCGCACCAAGGTCCGGGCGCTGCCTTGCTCCCCGAAACGTGCCCCTTCCCCAAAACTGCAGTGCAGGGCTTCTGGGGTGGGGGGTGTTCGGAGCCTCTGAGCTTCAAAGGGAGCCTGAGAAATGATTCCTTTGGGGAACGCGTGACCCAAGGCGGTTCTTTATCGGCACGGTCTGTGCTGGAGCCGCGTGTGTGCAGGGCGAGCAGGAGCTGATATTTCACTGCAGTGGAATGAGGGCGTGTGTGCCGATGGAGCCTGTGCATATGGGGAGATGTGTACATAACCGAGCAAGTTCAAATAGTGCAGTACGTGCCGTGCAGAGCGCGTGCCTGCAGGAAAGTGATTTCTGAGCGTGCAGGAGCCCCAGAGACCGTAAGTTTGCATACCCGTGAACAGACCCGTGCACATCTGGTGTTTGTGCCGGGGCAGTTGCATGCACATGTATTTATGTGTGTACCTGTGATGTGAGATTGGCCTGCCTACGTTTGTGTGTGCACTGCCATGAGCATGCAGGTGTGAGCGCTCAGCTTGCCATTTACTTTCTGCAGCTTGGCCTCTGTCCGTGCGGTGACCAGGACGTGGGCTCCCATCCGCGCCAGGTGGTACGCCATCTGCTCCCCGATTCCAGTGCTTGCTCCAGTGACGATCACACGCTTCCCCTTCAGCATCTCTGGGGACCAAGGCACATGGGTTTAATTTATCCAAACCCTATTTAAAAAGCAAATAACATCCCCTCATGCCCTCAAGCAGCAGTTGATTGCAAGCTGAGCGAGCTTGCCTGCAAACGCGGAGCCTCGTGCTCCGTCTCGCACCGAGCCATCTCCTCCCTCTCCTGGAAGAGCTGCACCGAGGAGCAGCTGCGGCTCCAACTGACCACAGCAACACGGGGATGGTTCTTGGCTCTTTCAGAAGCTTTTTCATGGATCAGAAAACAACTTATAAACAAACACAGCTATTTTGCAATAAAAAACACCCACTACGTACATGCTTCAAAACTTAAAATCCAACATTTAAAAGCCATGTTTATGAAATTTTTACAGACTTGAACATGAAGTGTTCAAAGTCCTCTCCGTTTCAGAAGCCCCTGCCTCACCTGCTCCCTCAGAAACTCTTTCTGCCTGTTACATGCTCACTTTGAGTTTGAATCTCTGCTAAAACAATGCTCCTTTATCAGCCCTGCCACAAAGGCTTGAACCTGGCTTGGTCCAAGCTCTGTACAGTTTCCATGCAAAGCACTCGGATGTGCCTTTTAATATTTTACTTAAGGACAGATTTACTTTTAATACTTACCCGGTTTGAAATTCTCCCTCGCAGAATAAAAGCAGAAGGCCAAAACCAGTCCCAAAAAAGGAATGAGAATCTTTTGTAACCGACCCATCCCTGGAAATTGAGCATGAAAGAGAAAGGAGGAATAAAACCTCTGCAGAGCTGTTCCTGAAGGAAGCAGCAGTGGCAATCCTTCAAAACCTGTTGAGAAGGAATTACAACTTCCAAAGCACTGGAAAATCACAGTGGGGTTGTTAAGCGAGGCAAAACCTTTGATCTGCTCCCCACTGGAGCTGGGGAGCCTCGGCCTAACCGGCGGTGCTGCTCCGAGCTCTGCCCGGCTCTTTTCATATTTCCTGTCCCTACGATAAAATGCAGAATTTCGCACAACACCCTGGAAGAGGTGTGTCTTTGCCGAACAGCATCAAGTTTCACTCGCAGAACATCAGAGGCAGCCCAGTGCAGGTGGCTGAAGCTCCTCTTTTATTCCCACTGGTGCCGGACTGGGCGGGTCTGACCATGGGGGGCAGCCACCGGGACCCCCTGCCTGGGGCATCCCTTGCCCTGTGACCCTGCAGGGCGTCCCCGTACCCACCAGCTCAGAAAAGGCTTTGCTTTGCTGAGACGGGGTTTGCTGCTGAGCTCCCTCCCGCCTGGAGTATTGCAGAAGCTTCACAGCTTCCTCCTTACTTGTGAGTGAATGTAGTCCAAGGAAAAAACACGTAGCGTCCGCTGTCGTGCTGTGTCCGGGCAGCAGCAGGTTTGATGTCAGCAATCTTGCGTAATAGGATTAAATCATGCTCTAGCATGGGTCTGGCGCTGGGATCTGCCTCGTGGAGTGCTGGTACCTGCGGTGCTAGGTGGGGATGGAGACCAAGCCTGCTGTGCTCCATCCCGTACTACCCCGGCCCGGGGAAGCTGTGATAACTATGCCCAGAGCCTCGTTGGCAGTGCCAGAGCTGCAGCAGGGTCTGATCCATGCAGGCACACTGTATGCAAGTGGTTTTTATTCCTCACAGACTCCTACACCATAAGGAACCAGAAAGAATTACTAAAAGATATATATTTTTTAATCTATTGGAGCTTTAAAATAAAGATGGTTTAATTTAATAACATACTTAGCAGGGCAGAGGGGCTCTCAGGTATTAATCCTGCTATAATACGTCTCTAAAGACTTATTTATGCCTTTCTACTTCAGTCTCTTCTTACCCCCTGGTAAGAAGCACTTATCCCGCCTGTGGTCAGATAACAGCAGTACGGTAACTCTGCCTTTTCCCGAGTCCTGCAGCTTTGAACTTGAGCCATGATCAGGGGGTTCCATTTCATTCCTTGGCTTGAAAACAACGAGCCAGTTAGCCCTTCCTCGGCCGAGCCCTGTGTTGTGGGCAAGGAGAGAGGCTCTTTTAAGATGATCTTTTTTATTTCTGGCATTAGGTTGTTGCATGGGTGGAGGGGTGTGCGTGGATGCTGTTGTGGCTTGGGAGGACTGGGGGGGCCGTGGTGGCCCTGGAGCCCCCAGCCAGGGCCGTGCTTCGCTGCTGCTGCCTGCCTGGATTTCCTCCCCACTGCCTGTCACCCGGCCAGGCACTGCGGCTCCTCACTCCCACTCGAAGCTTTTTCTGGGTTTGTTTTGCTCTATGCAACTTAAGAACTTGTTTTTAACCTCTTCTTGAGGGTGGGGAGTGCAGAAAGGGAGAGGAGGGCAGGAAGAGGCAACTGCAGAGAAATATTTTCTGATACAAGTGACTGAACTCAACCCATGAGGCTGGTCCTGGCCTCACTGCTGCCAAAGCTTCCAAGTTTTACAGGCAGAGGCCGGCAGTGTGCCCGGTGAGATGGAGCACTGGTGGAGGGGGAAGCAGCCTCCTGCTTCTAATAATAATTAATAATTCACCAGAATTATCCTGGACACTTTCTCCCTGCTGCAGGTTGCTTTGGCATCGCTCACCTGTTTGCAGCCGTGTTTTCCACAGTGCAGTGCTTAGCGCTGTGCTAACTGCTCTGCACACGGGAGGTTCTCCACTTAGTGCTGCCTGGAGCTCACTTGGAGGAAATGAAGGCACGAAGAAGCTTGTTCTGACAAAAACTGGCGGAGCAGCAAAGGGCAGCTGCTGGAGGGTCCCTGCCACGCACGGCAGCGAGGCGCAGCGGGGAAGGAGAGTTTCGGGGGCAGGGCTGGGGGTTAGGCAGGCTCGTGCATGCAGCTCAGGAACTCAAAAACACTTGGCAGAGATTGGAATACCACATTATTTTTTTTTTCTCTTTTGAGTGATATTTGACTGGTTTTAACCCATTATCAAATCTTTGTTAATTGCAGATAATTTTCCTTCTCTTCCCCCCTTGCTTCCCTTTATCATGTAGACATTAAAACATTATTTCTCACACCTGGCTCTCCCAGTACGTTATCATGAGTGCAGGTCTACTGCCTTTCCTTACAACAGGGATATCGCCGTTACAGAGGGTTACCCTCGGTTATGCTCACACTGGGGCTGTGCGCAGGGTGACGTGATGCTGTCGTGCTGCAGCAGGTCGGTGTGTGTCTTGGCACGGTGCAGGCAGCCTCATGGAGCCTCCTGGGCACGGCGTGCGGGCAGTGCCCCCGTCCTGCAACTGCTGTCGCTGCCGCGGCGCCGCTCCCAAGAAATGTGCTCTTGGCTCCCGAGGGAGGCGTGCGATGATTGTAGGACAGAGCTGGGTTTGACAGGGTATTTGCACTCACTACCAGTTTAGGGAGAATACTGTGATGTTTAAGCCATTTCTAAGCACTACATTTATTTTTTCCTGTGTGACCAAATCAGGAATTGCTGCCTTGATATGTTATTGTTGGTACCGTGGCTGTGGCTGCGTCGGGTCTTGGCCACTCTCCATGTTCCCAATGCCCTTGGTGTTGGGTGGGAGAGGCTGATATGCTTATCTGGGCCCCTAAATTTAGCCTGGCAGCTTTTGAAACATCCATTGCCTACGAATAGCAAGCTAGGACTCTGAAGGCATTCAGCTCGTGTCCTTGAAGCGATTGGCTTGGGTGGGAGGGCCTCTGCGTTTTTGGTGCTTGAGTTATTGAAGGCCTGGGCAATGACTCAAAGCCGACACCAGATCTCTGAAGATGTGCTGCAGGGAGGACAGAGACAAATATGTATCAGTTCTTATGCCAGCTGCAATTTTCCTTAGGATTTAGCGCACCAGGAAATCTACACATTTACAGGTTGGAGTAAACTGCATTCAGACAATTCCTAAAAGAAACAGAAAAACAGAAATCAACCTCAGGTGTCTTCAGCAACATGCTGCACACCTTAGGCAACGTGTGGCTCTCCTCAAGAGCTTATCCCTCAGTACTTTGGTTTAACTCGGTCTTAAATGCTCCACATGTTTCTACGCTGTGGCTCACCTCAGAAGTCCTCACTAGCACTGACTGTACGGCTTACATATCCCACCTGGTTGCTCCCTGGTTTATCCCAGCTTTTATGATTGCAGTTTCCTTCTGCAATTCATAGCTGAGCTTTTGGAGCAGGTCTGCTCTACTTCGCTGCCAGGATGCGTGGATGGATTTTGCCAGTTGCACGTGGTTTTGGCAGGTGTTATCAGGAGGGTTTTGTGCTGTTTGTCTGTTGTCAGCATTGGGTTGGGAGGGTTCAGGGGCTTGGGAGATGGGGCTGGGCAGCAGGCTGGTTTAGAGAGGTTTGCTGTAGTTTAAAAACCAGGAAGTCTGCTGAAGCATTTTAATCAACTCTATTTGGCAAGCCTGCCATTCATCATAGTTAAAGTGATGTTAAATGGATTACTAATCTCCTGTGTGCATGGAGTTTGTCACTGTGTGGTGTAGACGGGCCTTTTTGTGGTCACTGTGGTAAAATCAGCCATTGCATCTAATCAGCTGCCCTGCCAAGAGGCAGTCCTGTCTGAAATCTGAGGCAAGCTGTTGTGGAAGTGGTAACGCACAGGCTTGACCCTGCAGATTGATCCATCGGGTAACGTGTGCCGGGCAATGGCCTCGGCCCTCGCAGGACGTCAGGAGGCAGGAGATCGCCTTCAGCAAGGCATGGCTTTACCGAGTTGGCTCCAGAACTGCCGGCATGGCGTGGCGGTTTAGCAGTCTAATCCCATTAGCTGTCTTACGAGGAGCTATTTTGATTGTTCCACAAACCTCTTTGCTTTAAGCTCATAAACCCCGTGACTGGATAACGGCGGAGAGGAGGCGAGGGCAGCAGGATGCTGGCACAACGCAGCAGGCCGTGTACATGGCGTGACCACACCGCCCGGGGCCAGTGGGTGGGCTCACCCTGAGCGTCCTCAATGCCAATGGCCTTGCAAGCTGGGCCCCCGTAACCTCATTTCTTAAATTCTCCCTTTCCTTGAGGGCAGGTTGAGAGACCTGTACCTCATTGGGAAGGGCTGATCAGCGTGTGATTGTCAGAGCTTGCAGCTGAGTGGGACAAAGAAGCGATTCTCATCTCAGTCTGATCCATTTTATTAGCTCTGCTTGCCACAGCAAAGACGTTTCTGCGTTACAGAAATGTGTGAGAACTGAGACCTGGCAGCATTGCCATGCCTGACACAGCCGCAGGCATTTATTCAGGTCCCTGTTTTGTCACGCAGGGCAGGGCCTCAGCTCTGCTGAGCCTGGCTCCGAGCCGGGGCGCTCAGCCTCAGCTCTCCATTCCTGTTTGCCTTGACATTTCCCTCGATGTCAATGAGGTGTTGGGTTGTTCAGCCTTGCCAGAGACTAAAGTGCTTGGTTAAGGCCTAAATCAAATCATTATCAAAGGACGTTTTAAATTACTCTGCTCTTTTTTCCCCTTGAGGGAAAGGTACCTTACACTTGGTTCAAAGCCCAAAAAGAGTTATTGCATGGGCCTAGTGGGATTTCTCCTCCACAAAGAGCTGCTGTTGTTTGTGTTCATTTGTTTTGACTGAAATATTTATCAGCAAAATGATTTCCATGGTTATGTATTATGAAAAATGTATGAAATTAAGGGAACCTCAGCTATGCTCTTAGGTTTTTGGATTCTGACCCTAACTTGTGCAGCTCTAGGAGGAGCTCTATACTTGGCATTGGTGTCAGGCAGCGCTGCTTCATTTTCCATAACCTTGTGCTGTTGGTAACAATTGTTTTGCTTTTTGCTCGGTACTGGTGGGTTTGTCTCCCAGATTCTGGGCAGGGTGTGTGGTGTGTCCCTGTCCCTGCCCCACCAGCTCTGCCTTTGCCATTGAACCAATAAAGAGGGATTTTCTCCCCCACTTCTGACTGCCAGGGATTGTTTCTCTTCCCTCTGTTTTATAGCATGGTTAGGATCTTTCAGCTGTAGCTGTCTGGAGAGTTGAATTTACATGACATAGTGAGAATCTGTTGTGTTCAGAACTAAGCCCAGGAAAGATTTTAAATAGGTGGAAGTCCTCTAATGATCCTGGCAGTGCTCTGGGTACAGCCCCAAGGCTCAGGTCCCTGTTTCCACCTGCTTCAGGCTGACTGTGCCATTATGTCTGCCAGTACTGCAGCTTTTCAAGCTATGACATGCCTGTCATAGTGGCAGCTAATATTATTTTCTGCGATCAGGTGTCAGTGGCAGGTTTGTGAAGGAGCCCAGTGAGAGATCTCATGGCAGAGACAGGAATCTGTGCCATCAAACTCAGATAACCCCAGGAAGGTGCAACACCCACCTCTAACTTCAGGAATGTGCCTGTCACACAAGGCCACCTCCTCCCCACCCCTGCTGACCCATTTTTGGAAGGAAGCAGCAGCTGGAGTTGCAAAACCCTGACCCCTCCACCCCAGAGCAGCCACACCAAGGGAGGGAGCTCCATGGAGAGGGTCTGGTCACTGCCCGCTGCTGTTCAGCGAGGGGGGCAAGAGGCTTCTGAAGAGTTGCAAGTGAAACCCGTTTGCAAATCCATGAGAGGAGAGTTTGAAATGAATGCAGCTAGAGAGCATTGGTACCATATAAAATATTTATTGATTTTGCAAAATGTTGTAAAATGCATCTGTAATAAAAATAAGAAACCATGCTGTGCATCTTGCACATTTTTATACCAACAAAAGGTATTTTTTCCTACTGCTGCACAGCAGCAAATTATAACCGTTCGTTTCTTTCAAGTCTTGCACTTGCGGTCTTCCTCGTTCAGCCAAACCTTCGCTCTTCTTGCTGGAACCACCACCAGGTACAACAGGACAGCAGAGTCTCTTGTGCTTGGTTGCTCAGCAGACACTTCTTGGGCTGTGGGGCTCTTAGGAGGCGTGCTGCCTGGTCACCAGGGCCCGCTGCATCACCACCGGCTTCTTGCTCTTTTCCAAGATCAAATCCTCCTGTTTCTGAGGAAGTGTTTGCCCTCGTGTCGGGGCAGGTTTCTTCTCCTCCTCCTCTAGGCTCCCTTCAGAGGTGAAAGGACTGCACACTGCCTCCACCAGACCGATGACCACACCGAAGAAGGCCAGCACACTGCCCAGCATGTACAGCTTGACCATTTTCCTGTTGGGCTTCTGGCTGAGCAGTTCTTTGGCAAAGGGGATCAGCTCATGCATGGTTTCCATTTTTATTTTATTTTTTTGCAGCAGGTTTGGAAGATGTCAGTTCTACAGGGGAAGAGCGAGGGAGATGCATGTTAGTTAAATCCAGCGGCTTTCTCCAGCAGCGTCAGAGCGCTCCCCTCGGCCCCCGCTCCCCGCAGCCACCCCCGGCCACACATACACAGGGAATTTTAATTTCAGCTAGAGAACGCAGCCGGCGGAGGAGCCCCGCGGCTCAGCAGATGCTCGCGGCTGCGGCAAGGGAGAGAGAGGGGGGTTCCCGCAGCGTCCCCCCCGCATCTCCCCGGGCTTCCCCCTTACCAGAGGCGGCTGCTGCGGGGTCGGGGCAGGGGCTGTGAGCGCTGCGGGCTGGCTCGGCTCCGCTGAGCTCTGCTGGTCTGGGCTCTGCTGGTCCGGCCGCTGCTCGGCTCTGCAGCTGCTGCCGGCCGCCCGCTGCCCCCGCCTTATATCGCCGCTAGGGCAGGCGGGGCTGAAGCGGGGGGGGGCCGGGCACGCTGCGAGCACGCCGCTAGCACGGGTGCCCCGGTGCCCCCCCGGCTGCCCGCAGGACCGGGGCCAGCCCCCGACAGCCCCCCGGGGCCGCTTGGCAGCGGGGTTGGCCCGAGCCCGAGCTCCGGGCAGCCGCTGGGAGCCGTGCTGCGGGGGGGGGGCTGTGAGGGGACAGGGAGCGTGCGGGCAGCTCACAAGTGGGGTGCTGGGGTGGGGGGCTCGGGGCTGGGTTTCTCTCAGCCGGTGGGGTGAGCAAAACCTCACGCTGCCCGTTCGCACGGTGAGGGAGGTGAAATATGGTGAGGCACAAGGGAGGTGTTGCGGTGTGGGGGTGTTTGTTAAAGGCTTCTTGCAGGGCTGGTGGCAAAGGGAAGCGGCAGAAAGCTGCTGGATGCCGCGTGGGACAGCACCTTGGTGCAGTCTGGGGAGCAGAGTAACTGGAAGTGACCCCCGCCAGGAAAGCTCCAGGCTGCCTGTTAGATCACATTGTCACTTCCCCGTGTTTGATGCTGAAACTCTGTAACAGCCCATTGTAATCTTAACTCCCTTATGATTCACGAAAAGGACAGCGTATTTCCTTTTTGGGGAGTAAAGAACTCAGTGCTGTCACACTTCTTTGCTGGCTTGCTGCCCAAGAGCGTTGCATCAATAGCACATAGCGCGTTGCATCATCTGCGCCGCTGCCCCTCTGCTGCCGGCTCCATCAGCGCACGTATGCTGCTCTGGCCAGGAGAGCTGCGTACCCCTCAGCTGCTGCTCACCTTAGCTAAGGCCACGAGGAGCAGCTGGGACTGACAGCTTCTGAATTAGCAGGGTCTGGACAGGCTGCCCACCTGATCAGTATGGCTGAGATGCTGGGGGTTTCTCTGCTGGGGCAGCCTGTGTAAATACATGTGGTGCAAGCTGATGCGCAGGGGCTGGTGGTGTCTGTGGAGAGAGGTAAAGCCCAGAAGGAGCCTTGGTGAACAATGCTGTGAAGGAGACTGCTGGCTCCCCTTCATCTCCTTTGGGGTGGCCAGGCGGCCACGAGCCCTGGTGAGGCTCAGCCCCACAGGGACCAAAGCAGGGCTCATCCTCCAAGCAGCAGGGGAAACTGAGGGGGGCTTTCTGCCTGCCTCCCCACAGCACGTGGAAGGAGGGATGGTGGTGCAGGGAGTGGGGGCTTGACGCCCCTTAGGTGGCTTTTAGCATAGCCAGCATGGGAGAGATCCCTCTGGCATCTCCCTGCCCCTGTACCCAGAGTGGGTAGGACACAGCCTGGGAGCCAGCATTGGCTTCGTCTCTCTGGGTCGGAAGAGGCACAGAGAGAAGAAGGAATTTGGGAATTCCTTGAGCTCGTGTCAGTTATCCATGTTTCTTCTTTCCTTTCCTTCAAGGATCTGAACACCTTCCCTTCTGAAAAACTGCTCTAAGAGGCGATATTGCCCAAATTACGCCCTAAAATCACTGGACTGGGTCACACGTAAATGAACCTAAAGTCTGGCTTGTGTCAGGACAGCAGTGCCAAGCTGCTGTTTGCAGTTGTGTTGTTTTCCTCCCCTTCTCTCCTGGCACACCTGGGTGCACGACTCACTGGCCATGTGAGGATCAGCAGTGGTGGGAGGCAAATGCCTGAGATCCTCACAAAGGAAAGTGTTCATTAAATGTGTTGGCTTTTTTTTTTTTTCTTCCTTGCTGAGCTCTTCCCTGGGCACATGAGAGTGAGTGACTCACCTCCTGCTCCTCACATCCCGCACGTAGTGGGGAGGCTGAAAGTTTCCCCACAGTCACATGGGGTGGGAGAGCTTGTGCTGCAAGCAAGGCTCCAAGGAACCTCTGGCAGGGAAAACTTGGGGGTGTTTTTTTCTTTTTGCAAGTTTTGAATGCACTTAGGAAATCGTATTGCAAGACTGGCTGTAAAAGTTGCTAAAGATTTGTCTATTCCTCCTTAGTGTCTTTTTTGTTTCTTAAAATAAAGTCCTTATCTTTTCTGCCAACTTGGCAGCAAAGGTTGCGGCCAATTCTTATATTTAAGCCACATTTTTCCCTTCTGCAGTGCCTTGAAAAATGAACTTTGCAGAAAAGATAGCTGGGGGAGACAGCAATTAAACAGGGAAAGTTCAAGGTCACTGTTTCTGCAGCCAGGGCTGGCTGCCACAGTGTGAGATGTGGTCTCCCCTTCCAGCCTGGGCAAGCGGTGAGTGCTGCAAGTTGCTTGGGCCCTGCACAAACACCAGAAAACGCCGAGCTGTGCAGGGTGTAATCCCAGAAACAAAGGTCAGCGTGAAGTGCTTGAATCAGGACATTTTTGCCCTAAAAATAAAATAAAAAATGTAGCAAGATTTTCTTTGCCTCCTGAACCTTTTACTTGAAAGCCTCTTTTCCAACCAGGGGGCTAGAAAAGGAACTTTGTATTCATAAAATATAGATGGAGATGTCTGCAAGCACAGCATACTAAGAGCTGGAGCTGCAGGGAGCACACAGTGCTCAGGATAATGTTGAGGGTTACCCAAGCAGCCGATACTCCTTGGTGGCAAACGCCTCCTATGGCAGCACTCAAGTTGTGTTGATTTAACTAAATAATATCTAATTCAGTTTTGTTTTAAACTGGAGTAACAAAGTCTGTGCAGGCTCGTTGTGTGGACATTTAAATTGGATTAAGAATGGATAAAAGGATTAATGATTAACATTAAATTAGACTAATTTTAGCTGTTCCTAATCTTATTTAGGAGAGTCCACACAAGGAGGTTGTCAGGCTTAATTGCAATTTTGATTAAGCCGGGCATTATAGCCAGGAAAATGACAAGAGTTTAACGTCATCTGGAAGAAGAGCTCTGCCTGAATTCACAAAGCGGCATAAGCACCCGAGGTTTAACCTAAATACCAGCAGCAGGGAGGCTGGGGTGCGTGATGGCTCTCCATCAAATTATTTTAACCCTCCTGCTGTTGATTGTCGTGGGTGCAGGGCTGTGCCGAGGGTCCCTGCCAGCCAGCAGGGATGGGAGCATAGAAACCCCCTCCCTGCTCCCCTGCCACGGCCCAAAAAAGCCGCCTAAAAATCATCTAGCCTGCATCTGCCTCCTGTTCTAACAGGATGTTTTCTCCTTTAGACAATGGGGACACGACAAAAATAAAGATGTTCCCCTGCAATGATAATTGTGTCAAATCTGCCAGTGGAAAGCAGGCAGGCTGGCCAGGCCGCAGAGCAGGAGCATGGAGGGGCAGCAGGCCGCAGGCTGGGACCGAGGGCACTGCACCCTGCAACAAGCCCCTAGGGTAAACCCATTTAGACCTAAACTAGGTCAACGATCCTTCAGTTCAAAGTTTTATTTGTTTTCAAAGCAGGCGGAGGGGTTTCAGGAGATGAGCTGGAATTGCATT
Source organism: Aythya fuligula (assembly GCF_009819795.1). Lineage (NCBI taxonomy): Eukaryota > Metazoa > Chordata > Aves > Anseriformes > Anatidae > Aythya > Aythya fuligula. The sequence goes on along the minus strand of NC_045583.1, from coordinate 1,483,325 downwards.
AGAAGTTCCTGAATTGATTTTAGAAGATGACAGTTAGCAAAGGCAGTGTTTTAGCTCGTCTGCATGTGCCGTAGTGAGGAGGTGGTTTTCTGGCCATGTTTAATTAAAATGGGAAATGAAAAGATTCTGTGGAGGAAACATCATTTTGTTACTCGAGTCAGCTGCCCAAAAGCTGTGACACTGGCAGTGTTTCTTACCCCTGAACAGACTTTCCCCAATTTTCCTCTTCTCGTGTAGCTCCAGTGCTACAGAGTTATCCCCAGTTAGTGTCCTTTTTCCTGTAATGGAGGTTTTATGTTTCAAGAGATTAAGTGTCCTTGCAAGCAGTGCTCTGCCCCTGATTTCCAGTTACTTTTGTGTTCCTCGTAGCTCAGCTGAGACTTAAAGTGACTGAAGACAGCCATTCAGGGCTGGTCAGTGCTTGCTAATGGGTGTCACGCCTCAACAGCTGGATGGAAAGCTGCTGAATTCGGATGGAAAAAGCTCCTGACAGACTAAGGTACTTGTGTGCTGTAACTCCAACAGACAGCAAACATAGGAGGGAGGAAACAAAACAAAGCTACTCACACACGACTCACATCCTTTTCAGCTCTGGCTGCCCAGGGGCACTCGCTGCCGGGTTCACGGGCACAGCACCTGGGGAGTATTTGCCTGGGGCGCCTCCCTCGTGCCGTGGCTCATCCCACTCATCCTACTCATCCCACTCATCCCGCCTCGGCACCCAGCTCAGAGCCCGGTGACCTGAGGGCACGTGGTGCTGAGCACTGGCTGCCTGTCAAGCTGGGGACCTTAATTTTAAAAGCAAGGGCTTGGTGTGTGCTAGCTGTTACAGTGAGAGCTTGTGACGCTGAGCAATGTGCACGGGCTGCTCTGCTCACCCTAACAGGAAGGTGAGCTTTTAAACCACTGGCTGCGATGTGTTTCTGTTCTAAACGTTGTGGCCTCTTTCCACCTGAAATTTAAACCCAACCCAGCAGCATCTCTCTTGGTTGCTGCTGTTGTGGAAGGGACAGGGTCCTCTGTCGTGTGTCTCCTTCAGACCATTGCTGGCACTAGCACCTGCTGATGCCAGCCCATGCCATGGGTATAGGATCGCATCCAGTGGGGCTTTTCTGCCTCTGATGAGTACCTCAGGGGTAGGATACACAAGCTGCAAGGCTGATCACACACACCCACCACAGAGCAGGAGCTGAAATGATCCTGTCCACAGGAATGTCACTGAGCACTGAGCACTGAGGCGGCAGCGGCTCCGTGTGGTGCATCTCATCTGGAGGAGATGCTTCCAGCAATGGCTTTTTTTTTTTTTTTCCTCCTCTTTTTTGTGTGTGACTTACTGCTTTGTAGTAGGTATTCCGTAACGGAGGCTGTTCCCACTCTTGTTCTTGTTTGAACTTGCAGAGCCTGGAATGCTCACCTTGTTTTGGCAAGCCTCTGGGACAGCCTGGAGGAGCAAAGGCTGGCTGAAGATGGTTTGGATAGTTCATTTGAGAAACTTGTGTTTAAGGTAGCATTTTCCAGGCCTACCTTTGTTTGCATGGGTGAATTGCAGCAGCCCGTGCTTTGCAGTAACCTGGGCTGGAGTTTCAACATTTTGGAGCAGCCTGGAGCTCAGCACTGCTGGCTCTTGCACGGTCGGTCTGCGGCGTTGGTGGGCTTCCTAAGAGGTGTCACCATGTGGTGCCTCTGTTCTGCTGCTGCTGAGCCTGATTTACCTGGGGGAGGAAAGTTTGGAGGGAACTGATGAGAAGATGAAGTGAATGGCTCAGCCACAGCCTGCATGCAGATGGGACAGCTCGGATGGGTCGGAGGGCGGCTGGTCCTCCCCAGCGTCAGCAGTGCAGTTTCTGAAGGAATGAGCATCAAAACGACCCGTTTGGCTTAGTGCTCATGGGTTTGACTTTACACCAGACCAAAGAGGCACCCAGCTGCAGGCGTTCATTCAACCAAGGCTCACAGGATTGTGTCCATCACCCGCAGCCTTGCCCGCCGTGCGGTGCGCAGGGAGGTACCTGAGCTGGCTGTGCATTTCCTCTCTCTTTCGCTGAAAATCACTCCAGTGTTTCTTTCCGCTTCCCCTGCTCAGCCGGCCAAGACAGGAGGAGGCATCTTACAGGAGGGGGCATCTTCGCAGCAGGCACAGGAATGCGGCGTTACCGCATTGCTGAGCGGTGGCTCAGGGCCGGCACGCCCAGCCCTGCTCCCTGCTCACCAAGGCCGCGGGCACACCTAGGCAGAGGCGGATGCGGAACCAACGCTTCATATTTTGTAGCCTTAGGGACAGGATTTTTTTCCAGCTTTCTCTGAGCTCCTGAGCCTCAGTGCCCGTGCTGCTCGGTGAGGACGGGGAGGTAGGTAGCACCCATGGCACAGGAACAGGCGCGCGGACCCGAAGTCGTCCGGCACGATCAGCTGAGCCCCCGGCAGCAGGGCAGGATGTGATGTTGGGGTTGAGTCAGTAAAGTAAATAGCAAAGACTCAGCACGAGTTTTTTTTTTTTTTTCTGAGTATTGGCTTAGACCATAAAAACAGTTTGATAGAATGAGAGTCTGGGGGGGGTCTGCATGGTTTGGGGGATTTGGCAAGGTAAATGCGGAGCTCTCCACCTCTGGTTCCAGCTGCAGCGCAGCGTGTGAGCGGTGCCTGGGAGCACTGGGGGTTCAGCGAGCTGCTGGGCTCTGCTCCCCAGTGCACACATGGAACAGCTGCCAGTTTAAACAGATGTTAGAATAGAAACTGGGGAAAGAAAAAAAAAAAAAAAAGAGAGAGAGAGAAAAGAAAAAAACGGGGCAAGAAAAAGCCTCTTGTGCTACCTCATACTTGTTGCTGGCATAGTAAAAAAATAAACTTATGAGACTTTTTCAAATAATTCTGATGTAAAGCAGCAGTGACCACTGAGGTGTAAAGCATAAGAGAGGTCTGAGTGAGGTCTGAAGCAGGGAGACCGGCTGCTGACATCAGCTGGGCATGAAGCTATGGGTCTGGCTTTTCCACGGGCTCCCAAGGTGATATTGAAACCATCGTGGTTTGATAAATACAGAGTGCCTGTGGAAATCCTGGCACTTTTCTAGGTACCCAAATGAAAATTGTTTCTTAGAAAATTTGACTTCTTTGACTTTTTTTCACAGCTGGTTAGTATATGGTATTACATTCTGTAGATAATGTAAGCTGAGCTTGAGAATTGGTTTGTGCCTTGAGGAACTCTGCTGCCGGAGGCAGGAGAGTGTCTGTGAGCCCTGTACAGCCCCGTCTCTGTGCTCAAGGTCGGCTGCAGGCTGAAGCCTGCTATGTGAATACACGATGCAGTTGTAACTCACACAGACATCCCCGATCGGGCTTTACATTGCCGGACTCAGGCACTGATAGCGGCGCTGCTCTGTTGCTGCGGGGCTGAGCCCACTGCACAAACCCACAAAACCTGCCCGAGAGGGTGGGCGCCTTGCAGCCCTGGCACTGGTGTGAGCGGGTTTCGGGCAGCTTGGTGGTGTCCTGGCAGTGCCCACCCGAGCCCCAGGCACACCTCAGACATGTCCTGTGGCTACAGGGATGTGTCCCGAGGTGCTCGCTGCTGGCTACCTGTGCAGCCGCTTGTTCACGCTGCCGTCATCCCCGTCCCAAGTGACAGCTGTCTGCGGCGGTGCGCCCTGTCTGGGAGCTGTCCGGAGCTCCCTGGGAACTGGGTGGGGATGCCTGCGGACGCCTGAATCACGCCTTTATCGTTACTACACCCACAGGCACCTCTCTCCCAGGTGAGGCAGCCATCTGTTAAAAACCGAGGGAGGACGGAGGCAGCGCTCAGAGGCTGCTGCGATTGCGGATCAGCCGCAGGTAGCGCAGGGGAGAGCCCTCGCTGGCAGCCAGGTATGTGGGGACACCAGTGGGACTGGGGATGTCATGGGGACTGGGAACGGGGCTCCTGGTGGCAGGGGAAACTTCTCAATGCAGGAGCGTGCTGGTGGCTGCTCCCACATGCTGTCCTGCAGGGCTCTCTGCAGAAACCCTGCGGCACGCACTTCACTGCAGCGTTTCTGCAAGACCAAGGCTCCCGGCCATCGGGCACTTTGATCTGGAAGCACAACAAGGGTGGGGCTGGAGGACAAAGCACGGGGCAGGGCTCATCTCTGTATCGTCCCTGCTGGTGCTGGCACCGCTCCCTGCCTGCTGTGGTGGCCGTGCTGGGTCTGCGGCTCCTTGAGGTCCCCGGGAGCCGGGCAGGCAGAAATCAGCTCTGCCGAGGGTGAGGGGCTGTGCTCGCCTCTGCGGTTCACCTCTGCAATACCATGAAGATCCAAAGATAGTGTCTGGGTGAGAGGGCTGTCTTTGCACAGCTGGGGAGGATCCTGGGTGTGCTTCCTGAGTCCGAAGAGAAGCCAGGATCCTTTGTGTGGGTTTGTTTTGCTGCACGGTCTGAGGGGCTGATCATCCTCTGTTATTCCTGATTATCACCCATGCTGCTGTGTTGTCGACCAATTAAAATTACCTCACCATAGAAAAATAAGGAATGTGAAGGACCCAGGCAGAGCTTTAAGCTGACATTTTCTACTCATTTTTGCTTATGCTGCATATTCCTCCTTAGGTGTGTCCTCGTCCTTGCCAGTATGGAGTCTCGCTGCCAGCTTTGGCCATGGGCATTATTCGTCCTGCTGGGTAAGGCTTGCCATGCAGTGTTTCTAGAAAGATGAGGGAAAGCTGACTAAATGCTTACTGCCTATTGGAAATGACCTTTCTCTTTTAATTGGGGTTGTACATGAGTAATGCAGTGAGTTACATTGCCTAGAGCCTCCATGTGTACCATGATTTAAGCGAGGTGGGTTTATATACAGCTAAATTTCTTGCAAAGGGAATTGGAAAATTAAGTTTATTGATGAGAAGTGAATAATAGGAAGTATATGAGGCTAATAAATGCTGCTAGAGTAAGCGTTGTATTAGTAGCAGTATTGTGGCAGCAACTGGGAGATTGGTGTTCAGTAACAGTGCTGGTCCTTTGGCAAAAGGCTTCTGTCTGACCCAAGCACCCTGCTCTAGGGGTCTGGATGTAAATGGGGAAAACCAGCCTGGGCTGTTCAGCACAATGGGCAGGGAACCGAGCATCCCTGAAACCCAAACACTGGGGATTTTGGGTAGGCGCCACGTCAAGGAAGAGCTTCAGAAGTAACAGCTAACAGAAGGTGTTCTAAGTGCTTTGTACTATTTAAAACAAAGGCAATTTGGGGTAAAATACCCTTGTCCTTTCTGGCATGCGCATTTGTGGCTTTGCCCCACGAATGACCAGGTAGCTGACCTGCTGTGGGAAGCGGCAGGGTTGCTGGCTGATCACCGTGTGCCACCCTGCCGCAGCCCCAAGTCCTCTCCTGCTGTTCCAGCCTCCCTGCGGCTGCTGGGCGCGCAGCACGACTGCTCCCGAGGTGCCTGCTACCCCCCCAGGGGGGACCTCCTGCTGGGACGAGTCCAGCACCTCCGAGCCTCCTCCACCTGCGGCCTCACCAAGCCCGAGACGTACTGCACGCCCCACGGAGAGGTACGTGCTCCTCTCTCCTCCATGCTCTCGAGCCCCCTGCGGGGATGCTAATGCTTCTATCCATCCGTCCTGCCCTTTACAGTGATGTCTTTAATCTACTTCAGGTATTATTCCCCTCCCAGTCTTGTTGGGTCACTGCACAGTCTGTCGTGTCCCCTCCAGCCCCGGCGTCCTCCTCTGCCCCCTTGTTAGAGCAGAGGAGCCGAGCACGGCTCATGGGCAGGGGCTGTGAAGGGGCCAAAATGGAAGCTTCTGCATCCAAAAAATCCCAAGCCTTCTGATCCCCAGCCTCTTCAGCTATAAACTGAACTCATATTTCAGTTGTCAAAGTGGGAGCATTCCAGGTCTTTCACTGGAAAAGCTGCTGAGCTGAGCAGCTGTTTCCAATTCCTCGGCTGTGTGGGGGTAGGAAGTCGTGCTCAGGGGATAGCGTTGCAGCCAGCTGCAGATTCCCAGGCTCCAAAGCCACCATCAAACTCAGAGATTATGGATAATTCTGTAGCATTTTAAGCTCTGTGCTCTGCCAAGGGTGATGTCTGTGACGTGAACACTTCCTAAAGCCTTTCTGTGCTGGTCTGGAAATGCAGCTGCAGCGGGGGGAGCTCGGGAAGGAGCGGGTTCAGCGCAGGGCAGGCAAGAGGGGATTTGGGACGGTGCTTGTAAGAGGTGCTCAAGAGGAAAGGAAATGGCAGACCTCCACGTGGCTCTCTACAGTGAAATCCAGCTCAAGTGAGTCAGCTTTCTTCTGCTTTCGTTCCCCCTAAACCTGAAGGCCCAGGTGTGGCAGTGAGCTGGCGGTGGTCTCGCTGGTCTGCAGACCTCCCGCTGTGTGCGGCTGGGAGCTGCTGCTTGGTGTGAAGCTGGGACAGCTCCCTGGCCGACGGGCGTGAGCATCATGTCCCCTGGCTCCTCTCCTGGTGCAGTGCTGGCCTTTGTCAGGCCTGGGATCTGCAGCCAGGCATCGCCTCCGCTCAGGCTCCCAGTGGCTTCCCAGGAGCAGGGCTGGTTGCTCGCCTCCTGGGCAGAGCACAGACCCCCTGCTGCTTCTCAAAGCTGGGGAAAAAGGCAAGGAATTATTTCTGGTCTGAGTTAATTTATTTGTTCTTCATGGTTTATGTTAATTTTGGAGCAGAATTGTGTGTGTAATAACTACCAGGGTTAAAAGGATTTTGGAACAATTAACAGTGGTATGTTAATTTGGATTCACCACTTCTAGCTTTAGGGCCTTTGGGCACCCAGCGCCCTCACATATGTGACCCCTTCCTTTACTGGAATCAGAGCCCCTCACTTCTGTTCTGCTTTGCAGCTGTAATGCCTACTGCAAGTTATGGATACTTCAGCTCCTATCTTAGCAGAAGGAGAAATCCTCATGTATTAAACATTTACAAATTTAAGCAAAAATGAATCCCCTGAACTCACTTTTTCCTTTTCCCATCCCATGGAAAAGTGGGACAGTTTATTTGTCGACTCTTCTGCCTTTTTTTTTTTTTTTTTTTTTTTTTTTTGTTACACGTCTCGCTCGTGATTTGGTGCCAAATAGGTACAAATCTGGAGTCAGTTTTGCAATCTCAGCAGAGGGCATGGGATGAGGGGTTGCTCTGGCTGCCGATGCCCCCGTGCCAGCTGGCGGCTGCGAGCTGTCTGGCCCCGCCGCCAGCCCCACGGCCCTCCGGGGGCTCTTTTGCAATGCTGCTGGGCTGCTCGCTGCGGGCACCGATCTCGGCCCCTGCTCCGTTGTCTGCTCCAGCATTCTGGCTCCAGATCCCTCTAACCTTTATACTTTGCACCGCCGATTGCTCCATGCCTTGGCTGCGAAAGCCAGGAGAGCCTCGGAATGGCCATTTATAGCACAGGGACTGCGGCGATGATTAGAAAAGTGATGGGGGGTGGAAACCAGGCAGACCAATGGAAACCACTCAGTGCTCAGGGAATGGCTGTTGGAGTCAGCGGGGAAGCGAGGGGAAGATGGAAAATGAAAGGGAAAAATAGGTGGCCCTAGATTTGGAGTCCTAAAGGCACTGATGGATGTGGCAAGACTCCCGAAGGAGGTGTGATTCAAGGCCCTGTTAACTTATCTCTGTATTTAAATGCTAAGCATAGTGCTTTGGTAGCAATATGGGCAGCTGACGCCGCCAGCTGTAGCTGAGGGAAGGTGTGGTGTGGTTTTCACGCGGATTATCAGGTTCCTGGCCCGGCTGCCCCTTCTGTGGACAGCGTGAAGGCTTCGTGCTGCATTCGGCTCTGCAACACTACTGCCTTGGCTGGGTCTTGCTGCATGAGATTAATACTTCTCAAGAGATGCTTCTGTCCTCTGGGCTCCTGCAATGTTTTCAGCTTGAGGACTTATCCAGAACTAGAAAATAGCTACAGACTATTCTGGATATTTTCTTAATTCGGAGGTATCCGAAGCACCCTCCACATCACTTTGAAATCTTTTGTCAAAGAGGCAAGATAAGGAAAAAATGGGTTTCCTTCTGTTTGTTCCACTTCCTAGAGCAAAGCAGTTTGTGTCCATGTGGCAGTTACGTGGGTCCTCACACCTTGACCCTGGAAAACTTGTGATATGAAAATGTTGTTTGTGTAAGGTCAATTACTGAGGTTTTCTGCCTTTTCTCACCTGCTTTTCATGGGCGTGTGGAGGATGTGAGCAATGAAGGGTGAGAATCACCCTCCTCATGCTGTGATGTGGGGTTAGCTGGGTGAGGATGCGAGGTGACAGGCACCCCAGGAGCCTAATCCTTGCACAACTCAGTGCAGGAGTGCAAGACCACCGGGCAGTGGCAGAGGGCTTCTCCTGGTGCTGGTGGCAGGGCTGGTCAGTAGCATCTCTCCCCATTGTGTTTAAGCACCCCTGTGCCCCCCAGCTCTTTTGCTTTGTAGACCCCAGTTGTGAATCAAACCTAAGTCTTTTGCAGAGAAAAAAAAGCATCATCAGAACTGGGAAATGACTGTGGTCGGATGGGACCGCAGGGGATCCCCCTGCTCAGCGCAGGGCTCCTGGTGTAGGCTGTTGCTTCATAATGTCAAGGTTCACGCCGAATAATTTGTATTCCTGACCCATCAGAGGTAGCAGAGCAGCCATGGGTTGCTGCCCTGTGCTTATCACATCCTGCTCTGGCATCCAGACACACCTCGTTCTTGGCTGCAGGGATGTGTCTCTACCTGCAGTGAATACAGAAGAAAAAAAAAAAGGCAATTTCCCACTTCTTTCCCCCTCCTCCTCCGTTCTCTGTATCTTTTTTTTGCTACACAAGTGCAAATTGCCACATATGCTCTGAGACATCACGTCATCCCCTCGCAGACAAGCTGCAGAGGCAGCCGGGCCCCAGCAGCGTGTGGAGAGCTGGGCCCAGCTCGTGCAGTATGGATTTGCAGACTGTCATCCTGGCAGGTTTTAAATAAAGCTTTTCTGAGGGGAGATGATGCGAGAACAGACTGGGTGAGGAAAACAGGCACCCACATGCTTGCTTTTAAGCAGGAGGAATGAACTTCGTTTCCTTAAGCCTCAGGCATGGGATGCTTGTCCTGCTCCTGCGATCACCTCTGAATTTGGGGGGTGCCAGTAAAACCAGACGGGGAGACAGAGTTCTGTTCATGTTTTGAGCATGACCTCAGAGCGCACGGTCTCACTTCTGACCAGCCAAGCAAGGAGGTGGCGTGGGACGTTGTGGCTAACACATCCACCTGTGCTTCGAGCTGAAGCACGGTCCAGCTTTGCAGCTCCAAATTGCTCGCTGAGAAGTTTAACCACGATGACGTCCATGGGTAACCTCTACAGCATCTTCCCGTGGGAAGCATATGGAGCTCTTACTGCTCCGCTGGCCCGGTGCGGAAATGTTGTGCAGCTGGTGCTAGCAGGGAAGTCAAACGGGCTGGAAAAGGGAATTGCATAACTCAGCTTTAACAGGTGTCCTTGTTCCTAACATAACGTCTTGCTGCCAACCCTATTTTCAAATAATGCTCTGCCTCTCTGTATGCACACATATACATATGAATTCCTACCACCTTCCATGCTGTCCCCAAATAAACCTGGCACAGTAATTACCGTCCTGGGCGGTACTAAGCGTGCAAGACCCCACGAGGTCCCCTGTGGGAGGCAGCGTGCCAGGAGCCCGACTGACACACTGCCTCCGACTGACACGGGCTGGGACAAGAACAGGGCCTCCAAGGTCTCCACAGCGATTAAAGGTTTCCATTTCATCACTGGAGAGAGGCAGCTTCCCATATTTGCTGATGGGATTTATTTTGGGTTACGCGCTTCTGCCAGCAGGTTATGTTTCAAGGGCTCTCTGCTCGTATTGAAATGGCAGCTGCAGCTATGTGAAATACTTTGGGCAGAGTCCATCAGCTTCGAATGGTTTGAGATTTTCTGCCCCAAAAAAAGGGGAGGGGAGGCGCGGGAGGTGAGATGGTGGCTGGTTCACAAGGTCAGAGCAGGAGAGCAGCAAAACCCTGAAGCAGAGCCACGGGGGAGCCTTCACAGCTGGTGGTCACCTGCAGAGACGTGGCTCGTTCCTCTCGTGGAGCACATTGTGCACATGCTTTGCATCCCGGTTTGCAGTTTGGGCTGCTTTTCCATGTAATGTACAGACATCCCCAGCAGCTGGCTGTTCCTCTGCATAATTATTTTTCCTCCACCATTTCTTTCTAAAACACAAACCTGTTTATTCTCAGCACTTTTCTCTCAAATGTCCTTCTCCTGATAGGAGGGCAGCTAGCAGTTTCCAAGCAGACCTACATTTTCTTTTGCTTTCCTATATCCCTTATCCCTTTCCAGCCCTGGGTCTGACAGCTACTGGAGCTCACGCCCCTTCTTCGTGCCGGTAGCACTCGGTTTGTGGTCTCTGCTGTTTGGCAGGGAGGGGAGGAGAGACAGAGAGCCAGGGCCAGGGGCTTGGTGGCCAAGCTTGGACTGTGCCCTCTGAATTTCCCTTCCTGTCACGTCCTCCCACGGCCCTGGTCTATTCCTGGCAAGCCCGGCTCAGATCAATCTACTGAGGCTGCTGCTCTGCTGCTGAAAATGAGGGGGAGAACTGGGGAAAGATGGGCTCCTGGAAACTCTCCCCTCAACCCGGAGCTGGAATGTCATTTTTGGTAATTCCCTCTGTCCCAAGGAACTTTGAGACACATAGTCACAGGCAGTAATAGTGAATTCTTGTGTTGTGCAATAGAGGAATTTCATAATATGCTCAGAGTACATGAAATGAGTTTTGTTTCCAGTGTTAATTTTAGCCTCAATAAAAATCGGGGCAGGGGGAGGGGGGCAACAACACTCTTTTCACACTCAGGTCTGCGGCTGTGGGAGGAATTTTTTTTTTAATAATTTTTTCCCCCCCTTTGGCAGGGAATGGAGCTGAATCCAGCCTGGGCCCTGGTGCTGTGGGGCTGGCAGCAGGCACAGCCCATGCAGGGGTCTGGGATGTGCTGGGAGGGCCCCACAGATAAAGCAGGGAAACCATAAATTGGCCAAGGTTTGCTGCCAGCTCTGCTTCGTGGTGGCTAGGACGTGTTTGTGTCTGTGGCCCTATGAATGGTCTTCATAAGTATGCATGAGTAACTCCTAATGAATAATTTAGCTGACATTGACCTTTCCCCTTGCAGGAAGCCTTCCTCCCCCCTGCTCTAATCACAGTCAGAACCATTGTGAAGTTTAATCATTATTGGCAATTGTTGGCTAGATTATTTCTGGGGATAATTGCCGTAGCTTTCCTGACACTCTGCTGCTAGCAGTCATTATCTGCAATGAATTCTTCTGACTGGATCAGATAACGTTTCTGATTTTATTGGCAGAGCCAGGAGGAGTTGGTAAAGCCAGGGAAATTGCATGATTATATAGTCTGAAGCCTCTCTGTTTGCTTACTCTGCAATATTGTTATAAATATTGTAGTTAGCCAACTCCTGTTCTGGGATATTTATAGACAGAGAACATAAAGAGTGGAAAATATTATGGAAACAGATCGGTTTACGCTGAGGATCTTCTCCCTGCCCAGTGCAGTGCTGAGAGGCTCCTGGGCCTGGGCAGGGAGCTCAACTCGGGGGGTGCTGGAAGCTGACCCCTGGGCAGTTGTCCCGTTAATTTGTCTTTAAGTTAAAAAAAAAAGAAAAAAAAAAAAGTGTTGATGGTTTTGAGTCCCTTTTTGTAGAAATAAGACTCGGCTGACTTAGATGATCCTAACTCAGGAGTAAGGAAATAATTATAACTATGAATTGACCTTTCCGTGGTTTAAAAGGGAAAACAGAAACCTTCGTCCCACCGCACCCTCTGGGCCACTGCCTCCTGCTGCCTCTCCCAGGCACAGATTTCTCCCAAACCCAGTGTGTGTAGGATCATCAGCTGGAACCTGCTCCTTTGTTTAAGTAGCAGATGGGGCGATTTTAGCACGGAGAGGGGTACAAAGCACTGCTTGCCGCCTGCTGCGTGGCTCTGCTGCTGAAAGCCGATCCCATCACTGGGGTCCCAGATCCACCTGCGCCTCCGGTGCCATCTCACGGCCACCAGCCCTCGCAGTGCGGTGTCGCGTTGCCGTCCCAGTGACAGCTGCTGTGCCCGGTGCCAGGGGCTCCCCTCCTTTCCCATCAAACCCAGTTCCTCCGGGACGACCTTTCTGCGCCGTCCCGGCTGATCCTGACACCGTGGGCAAATGCAGTGCTTGATCTTCTCCAATTTCTCAGCCTTTGGGATGCATCAGGGTGAAACGTGTGCCCCACCCCTGCATTTGGGAGGCTGCTTCACAGCTCTGGTGCCCGATGACTTCAGCTTCCAGCCTAAACGATTCACATCATTCTGGCTTTTGGGACAATGCTGCCCTATGCCGTTCACCGCCCGCCTTAGTGCACAGCCCTGGGACCCTTTCCAGCGGGCAGCATCTGCTCTCCGTCCTCATGGTGCCCGGCTGGAGGTGCCGAGTGCCCTTCTTCTGTTCTCCCCTGCCTGATGGCCACCGTAGCTCGGTGCCGGGTGCTGTAGCCAAGGCCATCCCCTGCGGGTCTGCCACAGGCTCGATCATCACCCACGGCTGCACCGTCCCCCGGCGCCTTCCTCTCCCCACCTCAGGGTTCCCCCATGTTGTGATGCCCTCACCCAGCAAATCTCCCTTCTCCGTGCCCAGCTCTCCCCTTGGCCAGGTTCTGGACCTTTCCAGCTCTGTCCCGTCTCTTGCTCAATCTCCTTTCTGCCCCTTTCCGCGTGTTTCTGAGCCTGCTCATGTGCTGCGGGCACCCGGCAGCCGTTCGGAAGCACCGGCACGGCGCGTTGCTTGGTTGGGGATTTGTTTGCTCCCCGGGGACCCTGTTTTCTCCAGACCCCGTGTTCCCTGGGCCACATCTGTTTGCTCCTTGAATGCCTTGCTCAAGTGAAGGGCTGAACTTTGAGCCACTCGACTTCCACCCGCTGACTTTTCACCCGCCGAGCTGTTTGCTGCCGCTTTGCTCGGAGGGGAGAGTGCAGAGGGGCCGAGCCCCGCGCAGGGTTTTGGATGCGAGAGAAAGGCCTTTCTGTTAGCCCAAACAAACAGCCCGCTCAGCCCTGTGCAAAAGGCACGCTGGTGCTGAAAAGCTGCAAAGAGATTTTTATCAAGAGCTGTCATTGCAGAAAAGAGGGGGGGGGGTTGAAAAAGACATTTTTTTGGTGTTTTGCCAAAAATATGTTTTAGTCAAAACAAGTTTGGTTTTGGTTTTTAATCCTTAAATTCATGAGTTGCTTTTTTTTTTTATTATTTATTTTATCTTATGGGGAGTGAGGGCAACCACTCAGGTCCTGAGTATCGTTTCCCAGGCCTCCAACAGCTCAGCTCCATCGATGCCGTGCGCTCCTTGGTTCAGTCCCTGCTGCACTGGGCCCTTGCCCGGTGCCTGTGGGGTCTTTGTTGGGTCGTGCCCGGCCAGGCTCCCACCCACCCTTTCTCCTTGCAGTGGAACATGAGATGCTGCAGGTGCGACTCCCGGCTGCCGCACTCCCACAACGGGCACCGCGTCGCAAATGTGCTGTCCTCCGCCGGGCGCTCGCGCTGGTGGCAGTCCCAGAGCGGTGAGTCCCGGCCCCCGGCAGTGGCCAGGGCAGGCGTTGAGTTCAGTGGGATGGGGGAAAGAGAGAAAAAAGGCAGCTCGGCTCGGGCAGCAAAATAGTTTGTTTTTCCAAAGTCTGTAGCCTGCATCTCTGAAGCTGCCTTTCTGTGTCCGCAGGCATCGAGCGCGTCTATTTGCAGCTGGATCTGGATGAGAAGTACCAGCTCAACGGCATCGTGCTTGACTTCAGGGTCTGTATGCAGCGTGGGGATGTCCTGGGTGGCGGTGGATGGGCACTGCTGGCTCTCAGTGACACGTGGGGGTCTCAGTGCATGGCTCCCCCCAGGCTCCCGATAGGAAGCAGGCCAACGATAGTGCCCCATTCTCCCTTTCCCCCATTCCCCTGGTGTTAGGGAGGAGCAGAGCAGGGTGCTGGGCCCCCATCCTGCTGAAAAATCCTGCCCTCCAGCCCCACGTGGAAGCCAGCTGGGGGCACAGCCTTACACGTGTGCCTCTCTCCCCACTGCTGCAGTCGCCGCTGCCCACCGCGATGCTCATCGAGCGCTCCACCGATTTTGGCAAGACCTGGGAGGTGTACCAGTACCTGGCCTCCGACTGTGCCACCGCCTTCCCCCACGTCCCCCGGGGCTCCCCCGAGAGCTGGGGGGACGCTCGGTGCCAGGCGCTGCAGGCCCAGCACAGGTACCCTGCGCACGGGGGCAAGGTGAGATTTTGGAGGGGCTTGGGGGGCTGGGGAAGGGTCCCAGCAGGTGCCTGTGCCCTGCAGCGTGGCCCTGGGTCTGGGGAGGGTAGCCAGCGTGATGTCCTGGAAGCTTGTGGTGGCCCAGAAACCTGCAGGTATTGCACCTGGCGAGGGATGGAGTTGGTGTGCATCCAGCACTGCTGGGGGGGAGCTCCTCTGAGAGGAAAGCCCTGCTCTGTGGGCTCTGTTGGTTTCTGCAAAACCCCCCGGGGCTTTTTCCTTGCCTTAAGTGATGGCTCTGCAGAGGAGGCAGGCCTGGAGCACACACAGCCTCACTGCCCAGGGCAGGAAGGAACAGCACCCTGCTTGTCCTGGGTTTTAACTTTTCTCTCTCTCTTTTTCTTTTTTTTTTTTTTTTTCTCTTTCTCCCTTCTCAGGTGAAATTCAGTGTCCAAGATCTGGCATCGACCATTACTACCTCGTACAGCCAGGCTGTCAGCAGTAAGCCACCGGCCTCCTTTGTGTCTGGGAGGGGAGGGAGGAGGCAGCTCCTGGCTATTCTGAGGTGCCATGGAGGGTTCGGCCCCGCCGGGGAGCAGCCAGGCCCTGAGCTGCTGCATGTCCCAAGGCTACCCTGGCACCTCTGACGTGTTGAGGAGCAGCTTTGGGGCTTCGCTGATGATTCAGCTGCTGCTCTTTGTGCCGACGCTGGCATCTCCATCACTCCAAGCCCTCCATGCGCATCGCGAGGCGTTTCTGTAGAGGTACCTCGGTGCCTGCCGCCCCCTCACATCGCGTCTCTGTCCCCAACAGGGCTGGGGCAATTCACCAACCTCAGAATCAACTTCACCCAGCTCCCGCACGTCCTGCGCCAGGGCTACCACTCGCCCAGCACCTTCTATGCCGTGACGGAAATGCAGGTGCTGGGAAGCTGCTTCTGCAACGGCCACGCCGACCGCTGCGCCCCGTCGGGAGACCCCCACACCATGGTGAGCCTGGGGATGGTGCCGTGGTGTCAGACCCTCCCTGAGCCTGGGGGGAACACCGGGCTCCGTCACCCCCCCCCCCCATGGGTGCTCCCCAGCAGGCTGTTTGTAACGGTGCCCAGTTTGCCTGCAGAAATGGGGTGGTGGCTGTGACACAGCAGCCTCTGTTACCCCAGCACAAACCCACGTCTTGTATGGGATGGAGGTAGAGGGGTTTCAGTTAAGGAGCTCAGTGGCTGTGGGAGTTCATGCTCTGGGGGTAACTGCTGCACCCACATTGGGTCTCCTGGCCTGGCAGGGTGCACACAGAAGGCTTCAGCAGGCTCCTGCCAGCACAGGTTGTTCGCTGTTGTGGGATTGTCTCATCCCCAGCCTCTGCTTGTCCTCTTCTGGAAGGTGTTTGTCCGTGGGCAGGTGGTGGGATGGGAATTGCACTGTCTCAGAGGATGAGCAGCAGTGCATCCCTGGTGCCGTGGTGGGGCTGCCTGGGTGCTGGAGCCCCGTCTCCAGCTGGGCAGGATCAGGCCAGGGGTGGCTCTGCTGGAAGGGCAGTGAGGGAGCGAAGCTCAGACCCGAGCAGATGCTGCCGGCGAGGTGGGGTAAAGCCTGGTCTCTGCAGCAGGTCCACAGACACTGCGAGTGCCAGCACAACACCGCCGGCCCCCACTGCGAGCGCTGCGCTGCCCTCTACAACGCCCGCCCGTGGGCCCCCGCGGAGGACAACGACCCCCACGAGTGCCAGCGTACGGTGACAGCCTTTCCCCTTTCCTCCCCCTGAGCACAAAGCATCTCTGCAGAACGCCTTCCTGGAGTGTTGGCATTGGCTTTGCTTCGCTGGGGCTGCGGCCAGGTGATGCCAAGGGTGCAGTCGTGCTCTCCCACTCTGCCCAGTGGGCTCCAGCTCCATACTGGGGTGCTTACTGGGTGCCAGTGCACCGTGCAGGGGACTCGGGCACCCTCTAGTGACAGCGTGCCCTCCGGCTGCTGGAGGGTCTTGCACGCTTCCAGCACCGGATGAGCTGTTTTGGGGTTGTTTCAGGGTGCAACTGCAACGGCCACTCAACCTCGTGCCACTTCGACCCGGAGGTTTTCCGCAGCAGTGGTGGGGTGAGCGGGGGCGTCTGTGACAACTGCCAGCACAACACGGCAGGGAACAACTGCGAGCGCTGCCAAACGAACTATTTCCGCAACCAGCGGCAAGATCTCACCCATCCTGAAGCCTGTCTGCGTGAGTGCCTGGCTAACCCCTCGTCATGCCCTCCCTGAGCCACCCCCCCAACCCCCGGGCTCCTCTGCCATGCCACTTCTCTTGTGTTTCCAGCCTGCGAGTGCGACCCTGATGGCACAGTGCCGGGCTCCATCTGCGACCCGTTCTCGGGGCGCTGCGTCTGCAAGGAGAACGTGCAGGGCGAGCGCTGCCACCTCTGCAAGCCGGGCTTCGCCCAGCTGGCCCATGCCAACCCCATGGGCTGCCGCAGTGAGTACACCCCGAGGCAGCCCCTGCTTCCCACCCGCCTCCTCCCTTGGCATCCTTGGCGGCTCTGAAAGGGCCGTGCTTCCCAGCCAGCTCTGGTTTGGGGTTTCCAAGACCGAGCCCTATTTGCAAAAGCTTATAAAGCTCCTGGCTCGGGCTGCAGCCTGTCTCAGGTACACATTTGGCCACAAGCAGAGGGAAAGCAGAGCTCAAGGCCCGTGGGGGGCTGTGTCCCCTTCCCGAGCACCTCCCTGGGTGTGGGAAGCTGCGGGGATGCTGCAGGCGATGCCGTGTGGGCGAGCCGGGCTGTGCGCAGCAGAGGGCAGCCACGGCTCAGCTCCAACACGCCGAGCTGTGCTGGGGACACGGAGGATGCTCAGGCTGCTGAGTCTGTCTGCGAGGCTCGGGCAGGCATCACGGTGCTGGAGCAGGGATGTGTTCTTTGTGCTGTGCTGCGAAGGGAGGGGAAGGAGAGCACGTCTTGGGCAGCAGCCTCCCAGCTTCGTGGGAAGCCAGGCTGCTGCTCAGCACCCGATTTTGATCCAAGGAAACCCTCCTCGTTTCAGGATGCTCCTGCAACATGCTGGGAACGCGGCAGGACATGCCCTGTGACGACGAGACGGGGCAGTGCTCCTGCCTGCCCAACGTGGTGGGCGCCGAATGCGACCAGTGCGCGGCCGGGCACTGGGACATGGCGAGCGGCCGGGGCTGCCGGCCCTGCGACTGCCACCCTGGCGGCTCCCTCAGCACCCACTGCAACCAGGTACCACTGCCACCGTGCCCCGAGCACCCTTGGGTGGTCACCAGTGGTCTCTGCACTGATTTTCCTTTGGCGAAAAAATCAGCACTATTTATTATTGATCGCTCAGAGCATCAAAAGCGCCCGTGCTGTGGCTCCGTCTGCCCCGTCCCACCTTTGGGAGCCTCCACAGAGGGGCAGTGTGATTCCTAACACGTTCTGCTCTTGTTTTCCTCTTCCCATTTCCTAGAAGCCTATGACAGGGTATTCAGGAAAGTGAATGGAGGTGGTAATTATGAAGGCAAGATTAAGCCATTTTAAAAGGCCTGATATTTATTTAGTAAGGAAATCCTGATAAGAGATCTTCACACACTAAAGGCAAGTTAATTATCCTCATTTGTCAATGCAAAGCATGTGTGTCACTTCAGTCTTAATAGACAGCTGAGAAAATTAAAGCTAAATGTAAAAAAGCATTGACAAAACCTAAGAGCCAAAGATAGGCCCAAACAGTGCAGGGAGGAGACCTGAGCCCACGAACTGTTTGCTTGTGGGTGATTCCTTTGTTTTGGGAACAAAACCATTGCTTGGCTTTGCAGTGCCCGTGAGCAGAGGCTTTCTGCAGATCTGGCCCCACGGCTCTGTTCTTTGCTGAGCCTGCAGCCACACCTGAGGGCAGGGGCTGAGGAGAGGAGTGACAGGAGGTGACAAAAACACTTCCTTCCATCTCGCCCCCTCTGTACCGGGGAGCAGTGCTCACTGCTTTGCCCCCGCAGAGAAGCTGCGTGGGGAACAAGCTGCTGCTTTTGCTTCAGGTGCTGCTTTTCTTCTGCTCTGCTTCATCCCTCTCCCTGGGCACCTCTCCCTGGCTGGAAACTCCAGGCTAGGCGGCCAGGGAGCCGAGCACTTTCTCTCCCAGGAAAGTGCTCGGGGCTGGGTCTCCCTGACGGCTTTCTCCTTCCCCAGTTCACAGGACAGTGCTCGTGCAGAGAAGGCTTCGCGGGGCGGACGTGCTCTGCTGCGCAGCAGGAGCAGGCCTGCCCTGACAGGCACTATGGAAACGCCAGGGTAGGGTGCACAGGTAGGGAGCGTCGGTTTTGGTTTGGCCTGGTGCTTAGTGCTGTGAAATCACGGCTGTTCTGGAAGAGCAGCACCCAGCCCATGTCCTGACAGCAGCATTTCCCACACTGTTTTACAAGAGCAGCCCCCCCAGCTCATCCCTGTTGCCCTCCACGTGTCCCCTCCTGGCAGCCGGGGCAGGACCCTCAGTCAGGGGCTGGGAGAGCAGCGGGGTTAGGGGCTGCTCCGTCACCTCTGCCCCACCACCTCCATCCCAGTCACTGCGGGATGGGATGGACTGCATCGCGTTGGTGTCCAGTTAGCAGGGCCTGACTTATTTCCATTTTCCCCTTTCTATGGCCTTCACCCCCCTTTCCTCTCCACTTTCCATCCCCCAGAGTGCAACTGCGACTTCCAGGGCACGGAGGACACGGGGTGTGACAAATCCACGGGCCGCTGCCTCTGCCGTCCAGGCGTCACCGGCCCCCGCTGCGACCAGTGCCAGCGCGACCACTGCAGCACCTACCCCAGCTGCGAGCCCTGCCACCCCTGCTTCCACGCCTACGACGGTGACATCCAGCGCCTGCGCCTGCGCCTGCACCAGTCTGCCCTGAGCAATTCCAGCGTGCTGCTGCCCGGGGGCACTGGGGGCTCCCGCCTGGGCCCCCGCCTCGCGCAGGCAGAGGGCACAGCGCAGCAGGCGCAGGGCATCCTCGGCCGCTCCCCTGGCACCGAGCAGGGCCTGGCCCAGGCAAGCAGCGCGCTTGCTGCCATCAGGTGAGGGATGAGGGATGTGCTGGGGGGTCCCTCCTGCACTGGGAGGAGGTGCTGGCTTCTCTGTCCTTGCACCAAACTGCTGGGCAGCTTTGGCTGGCGGCAGTGTGCCCGGTCCCTGTGAGGCACCCAGCATGGGGAGCTGTAGCCCTGTGCCCCTCTCTGCTGGGGCTGGCAAGTGGCTGCTCACCGTGTGCTCGCAGCATCCCTGCACAAGAGGGCCCTGGTCTGTGCCTGAGGGTGGTTTTCTCTCTACTCAGATTCACATTTTCTGCTTTTTCTTCCCCAGAGAGCAGATGCAAGGCATCAACCCCAACTTTCAATTGCTGGATGTGACTGCCTCTCTATCGAGCGAGCTCAAAGCCCTCAACAGCAGCCTGGCTATTATTAACAACCAGTACCAGAGCAAGAAGACCCAGTTTGAAACCAGCCGCAGCACAGATCTGTCAGGTACAGCGCTGCGGCTCTAAAATCTCTTAATTAGCAGCTGTTAATTTACCTCGCTGTGACTGCATGCCTGGTGGTTTCCCACCGGCCAGGTGGAGGAGATGAAGTTTTCAACCCTCTGTCAGCACAGGCACAGCAAACAGATCCTCCCTCCCTCCATCCCTCCCTCCCACACGGGAGATGCTTTCAACCCAGCCTCTCGCCACTGACCGATGATTTCGGGTTATTTGCTGTGGTGGCTGGGGCTGGGAGCTGGGCATGCAGTGTCCCCATGTCCTGCTGGGGCCATGTCCCTCCCGGCCAGCTCAGCTCCATGTGCCGCAGCACTGCCACTGCCACGGCCCGGTGGGGGACAGCAGAGGGGGTGTCACGGAGCCGGGGGGCGGCTGCAGCAGTGAGGGCTGTGCACAGATGGAAGGGATGGAGAGGTGGGGAGGGGAGCCAGGCAGCGAGCTGTCAGGCGCTTAGAAGAGCTAATTAAGCCCTGTGATGCTGCTGGTGGTAGGTGGCCATTAAATCCCTGCAGCAGCTAATTCTCTCCGAGTGCCTTGTTGTCTGCTGCCTCCCCCGTGCTGAGCTGCAGAGCGTGGCTGCTGTCCGTGGGGGTTTGCAGCCCGAGCAGGCACAGAGGTCTGCGCCCTCACCACGGGATGGGGGCTGCCCGGGGGCAGTGGAAAGGGTTCACGGGGCCCCCTGTCCTGCCCCTGCCAAGCCCTTGTGCGCCGCGCAGAGCAAAGCCCAGCCTCAGCGTGGGCATGGCTTTGGCTTTAGTTTTGTTTCAGTCCTTCAGCCCCGAACCAGAGGTCAGTCCTTCAGGACAGCTCTGCAGCTCAGTGTGAAGGAATGGCTGAAAGGCATTTGGAAATAAAGGCAGCTTTTTGTTTGCGCCTTAGTGACTAATCACTCAGTGTCCCCCTCCTCTCCGCACACACATCCACTCGCGGGGTGTAGTCAACGCCTTCCTTTAGGTAGCTCTGCTGCATTTATGAGTCACGGAGGCATCCGTGTCATGTAGTGCTCTCATTCCTGCAGGAGCCTTCCAGACGATCAGGTCTGCTTACCAGACATCTGCCAATGCCAGCGGCCTCGTCGCCGGCGCTGCCGCGCTGCTGGCCCGCTCCAGGGAGAACCGCAGGAACGCCGCGGAGCTGGAGGGGGCGGCCGGCGCGCACAGCACCAAGCTGCTGGCCCTCAGGGCCGAGGTGGCCTTGTCCCCGAACCTCACCCCTGCAGCAAACAAGGTGAAAGCACAACGTGGGTTTCTGGCTGGTCACTGAGTGAGCCTTGTCGTGCTCGGGAGGCTGAAGCCTCACGCTGTGGTCAACCCACTCAGCGTGGCAGAGTGACGTCTTTGCTCAGAGGGACGCAGCCCAGCGGCATCCTGGCAGACTGCTGCTTTGGGACGTCAGGGGAGAATTGTCTGAGCATCCCCTGCCAAAGGAGAACAGATACCCAGTGTTCCCCTGCCCCCCTCCCAGGCACGCGCCTTTTTCCTCCAAAGACTCTCACGTGTCAGTTCTCGTATCTCAAAGACCCACTTAATTTCTGGATAAGGTTTCTTTTCTTTCTCCTTCAGTGCTTTGTTATTGCCATGGAGATCCATTTCAGTGCCTCCTAATGCACGGTTGCTGTGGAGACCACCAGCCTCCCCTCTCTGCTTTTCAGGGCACCAAAACATTCCCAAGCCATCAGCCAGTGCTGGTTCTTGCACTGGCTCTGGGCTTGCACATGCCCCTGCTGCAGTGCCCCCTCCAGTGGGTGAAACATTTAGAAGATGCCAGGCA
This sequence comes from Aythya fuligula, assembly GCF_009819795.1. Lineage (NCBI taxonomy): Eukaryota > Metazoa > Chordata > Aves > Anseriformes > Anatidae > Aythya > Aythya fuligula. Next base: position 1,461,843 of record NC_045583.1, on the reverse strand, counting down.
ATGAAAGCTGTTGGTGTCAGGTCTTCTCATCCCATTCTCTCCCTAAAAGCAAATTGCAGCAGTTGGATGGGGTTCCCATGCCACAAGGGGAAGAGTAGCTGTCCTGAGATGTTTGCTCTTACACTTTGAGAGCCATCCACACACCTAGCCCTGGTGCCCCTTGTGCATTTGGGCTGTGCGGTGTGCTCGGGGCTGGTGCTGGCAGCCAATGTGCTTCAGCCAGCGCTGTCGGGTGGGCTGGCTCTGTCCGTGTCCCCGGGTGAGCTCCGGCTGCACAAGCCTGCCACGTTCCCCAGCTCAGTGAGAGTCTGTGGAAACACCATCCCCATGGATCACCAGTTTCTCTCCGCGAGGTCTCACCCAGCTGGCTGGGTGCCCTCAACACCCTGCTGCTCTCGTCCCTCTCCAGATCTGTGGCGGCTTCCGCGTGGAGAAGTGCACTCCTGCCCAGTGCCAGGGGCTGCTCTGCCCGCGAGACAACGGCACAGCCTGCGGGGCCGGTCTCTCCTGCCGCGGCGCCTTCCCGCGGTCTGCCAGGGCCCTCGGCACGGCCACCAAGGCCTCCAGGGAGCTGGGCAGCCTGAGCGCGCGGCTGCGGGACACGGCGCAGCTGGTGAGTGTGTGTTCGTGCTGTTGCACATTTTTTCTACAGCCTTGGAGGGCTTGCAAAGATGAAATGAGTTTTTAAAGTCATTCAAAATCCATTTCAAATGTGTTTTATGAAGCTAAGCAGTACTGCCCCTCTTTGAGGGTTTCCTTTGCAAATCCAGCCCTCGGTCTTTAACATTTGCAATCCTTTAAAGCAGTGGCACGCTAAAAATGGGAAACGGTGGAACTGCAAAGTGTCCTGTCCAATTCACTCAGGGCCTGGGTAGAGCTGCTGGGATTCCAGGTCAAGTAGAAGCGACTCCATCAGGATTTTGTTGCTTGCAGATTAAAACAACGGAGACATCTGCTAATCAGATTCAGAGCAATGTCCGGCGGCTGGTGGAGCAGATGAGCGTAACAAGAACCCAGATTGAGGGAGATGTGCGGCGCATCCAGCAGTTCATCCAGCAAGTGCGAAACTTCTTGTCAGGTAGCGCTGCCAAGCTCACCCTGTGCCTGTGCAGGTTGGCTTGCACATGGAAAATTTAATCCTTACAGTGATGTTATGTATGAGAATAGGGTACGAGGGAGTCGTCTGAACAGCTCACCCCAGTTAGGCTCTCAGCTGTCCAATTTATCCAGATTGCTTTGGTGCCTTGCTCTGTCACTGTGCCTCTTGCTGTCCCCAGGGCCTGGGGACAAACCCATGCCCGTGGCTGGTGCTCTCCAAGGGTTTGTAGTCAGCACTGACCACGGTGCAGAGAAGTTTACCAGCAACCCTCACTGACCGCAGGGAGATAAATGGACAGATCTCTGGAGCAGACTGTTAATCACACGAGAATTCCTCATTGTCCTATAAACCAGTGGGATGACTTATTGTTCACAGACAGATTGTAATAACATAATAGGCCTCATGAGCATTAGCTGAATAAGAAATTCAGGTCATTTGGTGCTGCCTGGTGTTAATGATGAGTGAAGATATTTCTGAGCTAATCACTGGGCTAATGTCCCTTGGGCTTTGCCTGCTTCTGATTCCTCAAATTTATTAACTTTTATTTGTGCAATAAAACAGCCTTGTGTTGAAACACAACCTCATGTACTCAGCGAGGTCTACCTGACTCTGCTCTGGGCTTAGCCATATTTTAATCCTTGCCAAATTAAAGGCAGGGTTTCGGTACTTTCCTGGAAGTTTTGCTGGTATGAATGAGAAGTTCACATAGAATATAAAACAGTTCTTATTTCATTCTGTGCAGTAGGGAAGCTTCTCAATAGTGAGACAATTTTTTGTCTCACTGTTTTTGTGTTTATTTTATTTGTCCTTTAAATACAACAGAGTCCTGGAAATCTGTAACAGTAATCAATGGGAGATTTAGTTCAGTCTGAAGTTTAAGACCCTGAGCAAATCTCCAGGGCCAGGTAACAACACATAAGAGCCTCAGGATGTCTGAAGCATCAAAAGTGCCAGAGAATGCTGACCAGCATGTGGAGGGCAAGCCATGCTGAGGGGTAACACGGAGTCAGGCTGGGAAAAGATGTCAGAAATGTTATTCAGAATAACAGAAAGAATCACAGAGCATCAACAGGCTGCTTAAACCCCCTGAAGATACGGCACAAAACTGGAATAGGCAGCAGGAATGAATCCCGTCCTTACGCACCAAAACATAGAGAAAAGGAATGAAAAAGGGCAGAGCTGGGTAAAGGGTTGTTTCTGCTGCTCTGCTCACCAGCTTGCCCTGTGATGGAAGCTGAGTGGGGGGGACTGAATTTGGGGTGGACCCTGACAGCTGTCTGAAAGGAAGAGGCAGTGTGTGTGAGAGCATCCACAGCTGGGCATCTGCCTCCACCCTGCCTTGTGTTTGCACTCCTACCCTCCCCTCTCCTGCTTCTGACATTGTCTGTCTGTTTGCCTGCTCTGCAGACAAAGACACGGACCCTGCTACAATCCAAGAAATCAGTGAGTTTGTTCTCTCACTGCGTCTCCCCACGGATGCTGCTGCAGTCCTGAGAAAAATGACCGAGATCCAAAATTTGGCTACTAAACTGCAGTGCCCAGAGAGCATCCTGGCCCAGACAGCTGAGGACATCGCGAAGGCCAAACGGCTTCAGCAGGAGGCAGAACAAGCCAGGTTGGTTTGGTTGAAGGGCTTTTGGCAGCTTTGGCAGCTTTGAAGGGCTTTTTTTGGTCACTCAGCTGGAGTGAATGTGGTGATTCTTAGGATGAAATCTAACTTAGCTGGAGCTGGACTGACTTACTTTTAGCCCAGAATCTTCTATGTATGTAGAGTGGCTAAGAGTGACTTTGCAATCTCTACATACACTTCTCTGCTACCCCAATACAAATAAGAGTCTGGCTGCCAACGACAGAACTTGTTATAGATACTAAAACAAGCAGGTCTTTACCAAAAGTAACAGAGGCTTTTCTCTGTTCCTTGAGCCCTTAGGACAGGAGATGACAGGCTTGCTCTGCTATTACTTGATATTGGTGACCTACATCCTAGTTGCACAAGAGAGCATGAGGGGATTAAATGGGCTATTTGTTTTCTGGGTGAAAGTTGGAAGGATTATCCCATGGCCCCTTAAAAAGCAATTACAGAGTGCCCTTGCAAATTTGGAGCATCTGCTCTGTCACGTGTTGACTTGCAGCAATATCCCAGCGAGAAGGTTAGCGGGATAAGTATGTAAACTCCTTGATAGCGTCTGACACCTGCTTAGCCTGCTGGAAACGATGAGACAAGGCAGTCTGCCTTTCTGTGGGAAGCTCTGTCACCTGGTCGGAACAGCCCCAACTGCAAGCAGAAAAGTGTTCACTGAAACTGGTTCAGTAGCTGTTGCTTCCCTTCTAATACTTTGTCTTGCACCACTTGCAAAATAGGTGTTTCTAGATCATTTAAAAGAAGGCTTTTCTCTCTCCTCCGTTCATTTTCTCTGCTGGGGGATGTGAAATGGAAGTCACACTTCTCTTGAACAGAAACCTGCTCTGTGGCAGATTTGTATGGTGTGTGTGGACTGCAGCCTTCTCTGTTACAGTCCTGTTTTTCTTCTCCAGCTTATTTTGCCTCTGCCTCCTTGACCACCAGTCCATGCAATTATCCATGCCCACTCTCTGCTTTCTGTGTTTCCCCAGGAACCGGGCAAATGCCGTGGAAGGCGATGTGGAAGAGGTGGTTGGGTATCTGAGACGAGCAAACACGGTGCTGCTGGAGGCGCAGGGGGCTATCAGGGGCTCCAGTTCCTTGCTCCGGTTCATCCAAGAGCGCGTTGAGGAGGTGAATGGGGGCTGGTGACTTCTGAGGAACGGCGCTGGGCCCTGCTCACTGCTGCTCCGAAAATCCCAAGCTTGGTAGAGGCCTGGACTGGCGAACTGGAGAAAGGGGGCTTTTTGTGCAAAACCCCGTCCTCCTGCCTGTCTCATTTGCCTGCTTCCCTGAGTTCCAGTCATGGTCCCTGATGGAAATCCCAGGGACAAGTCTGGGATGTGTCCACCAGGCCGCATAGCTGCTCCCTGCGTGGTGCAAGACACGTTGCAGATGGATCTTGGCTGCGCTTTCCTTCTTGACGTGTGGCTCTCTGCTTTCAGATTGAGGCCGTTCTTGGCCCAGCCGAGAGGAACACGCAGGCCGTGGCAGAGGAGCTGGCAGCGCTGAGGGAAGGGCTGCGGCAGCTGCAGCAGGCGGCGGGGCAGAACCGCCTGCGGGCCAGCGACGCGCAGCAGGCAGCGGCGGCGGCGGGCGAGAAGGCCGGCAGGGCACAGCAGGTACCACAGCCACGGCCATGCTCCCATCATCACACACACACACACAGAGAACCATCTAGGTTGGAGGAGACCTCCAAGATCGCTTAGTCCAACCTCTGACCTACTAAACCATGTCACTAAGCTCTACATCATGGCACAGCCGAGCCAGCTGTGTCCTGGTACAGGTCTGGATGGGGCGAGGAGGCCACCATCCAGGCACAACCCTGTGGCTTTGTTCACCTGGTGCAGGATCCAACTACTCAAGTTTTCCAGGACCTTTTTACATTTTCTGCCTTTTGCTGAAGACTTATTAGCTTGATGTGAGCCCGCTGTGTGTGCTTACAGCCCAGAAGGCCAACTGAGTCCTGGGCTGCACCAACAGAGGGAGGGAGGAGATTGTGCCCCTCTGCGCCGCCCTTGGGAGGCTTCACCTGGAGTCCTGCACCCAGGGCTGGGCCCGAGCCATTCCCTGATTCTGCTCTCTGCCCCACCTGAGGTAGAGGAGCTCATACAGCTGCTGGTCAGCTTCGATGCGAGTGCACTGCAAACTGTCATGCATCTGCTTAGTAATGTAACCACAGCGCTCGAGCACAGTATCTGTTTAATATTTAAAATGGGTTCTGTCTTTTTAGAGTCAATTCGACATTGGAAAATCCCATTTATTTACTTATTATTATTATTGTTTATTATTTATTTTCTTTTCCACAGTCTTTGCAACAGGTGAAACAAATGTACGCTGAGCTGAAGAGTAGGATGGAGCAGAGCCCAGCACTGGGAGGGCAAGGCAGCCGGGTACAAAGCATAGGCCAGGAGGCAAAAGATCTCTTTGAGGAAACTTCGGCAATGATGCTTAGGATGGCAGGTAAGCCTGTGAGCTCAGTATAATGGTCTCATGCACCAGGGGAGGGCTTTTGAGTGCCAGAGGAAAGTCATGTTGTTTTTTTTTTTGGTGCAGGAGGGAGGGGGAAGCTCAGGGTGGGGAGGAAAACTGGACATGACGCCTTCCTCCAGTTGTGATTTCACATTACCCTTTCCTGCACTCTCTCCTCAGCTTTAGAGACAGAAATTCAGGAAAGCAACAGAGCCTTGCTGTCCAAGTCAGCCAGGCTGTCAGGCCTGCAGGAGCGGGTGGGCAGGATTCGGGATGCCATCAGCAAGCGAGTCGCCTACTACGACAGCTGCTCCTGAGCGAGGCGGTGCCTTCCTCCGCTGCACACACTGACTGGAGTATTTACTCCCATTTTCCGGCTGCAGTTCTCATGTTCCTAACGTCTGCGTATTTAGCAAATGGAATTTCTGTCCCTTTGGAGAGGAGCTGCAGTGAAACCATGGAGAGGTTCACGTTGGACTGACTGGCTGAACTGCTTGGGCTCAGAGGAAAGGGGCAGAGACATTGATCATTAACGGCAAATAATGAACATGTCTCCAACATTGTTATTTCCAGAAGGGTTTATAACCACCTCCTCCAACCCCTCCCCCCCCCCTCCCCCCCAATTCTTTTTCATGTTTTAGCCAATTCAAGCTCTTGTAGCTGGATTTCGCTGTTCCAATTAAAACCCTTGTTTGGGGCTTTTCACACTGCAGTTAATCTTCACAACTTGCCATGGCTTCAGTACTTCCCTCCTAGCTCTTTCTTCAAAGAACCAGGTCACAGAAATGGAGAATTTTATCTCCACTGTTTCTGTACAACATACCTATATTTCTACTATGAAGAGAAACGCGATCTCATATTCAGATGTGAAGTCAAATATCTCGTTTGACTTTCTGCCACAATCTGCTTATTTACCGTGTAACATTTTGCCAGAAAGTACCAGAGGGAGCAGGTCTGCAGCTGCATGGGGAACGCTTTAGAAGGGACTTAATAGACCGTTACCACATCAAATTTCTATGAATAACCAACAGGCACTTTACAAAACAAAAGTCAGCTTTATTAAGCAAGTATTTATTGTGCAATTATGGACTTGGAAGCAGGGAATTTAGACCTCGCTGTGATTATTATCAGACATATGGAAGTTGCTAGCAGGTTGTCTCCTTTTGTAGCTGAAGTGAGAACTGCACAGCCTGGGCAGCTGCTTGTCACCAAGCTGCAGAGAGCTGAAGCCTGGGAGGAACTGAAATCCGACAAAGGGGTAGGGTGCATGTTGTAAAAATAACTGAGCTGCCACTGAATAAAACTCTGCATGGCTTTGGTTTATAGGATTTATGCTGTGCTGTGCAGTGCACTTATGCATTGGACAACTAAACAGTATACAGAAAACAAAAGCTTTACAGCATCGAGCAATGTAGTATGGATAATATACACTGAATATGCTAGCAGCAGCCTCAGACTTTCCCTTGCTAAAGTGCCTTGTCCCAGCATTAACGATCCAGAAACACGCTGAGGTCGCTGCACTGATGGATTCCCAGGACTAATGTGCCGCTCGTCACCCGTTGGTCGCTGCTCTCCGAGATGCTGCTGCCCGTCCGCTGCTGGCGGGACGCAGCCTCCTTTCTTCTTGCTTGCACTGCTGATGTCTGGCTTTGAAGTGCAGAAAAGAGTAAAACAGCCCTTCTGTTTCTGCAAGAGAGAGAATTTCAATTGGGGATTGAACTTTGTTTCATTAGACTGCTGCCTTCACAATGTGCTCTGTTAATAAGCAGCAGCACAGGGGTTAGGAACAGCTTAGATCCTTTTGTATGCTGCATTTATAAAGGGCTATTCCATGACTGATCATCGGAATTGACCTGTTTGGAGTCTGTAGTGGATCTTACTTGCATTTGTTTCATCTATTGATCCTTTGTACATTACAGTTCTGTCCGTATAATCTCATCAGTAGAGAGGGTCATAAAAGACGATAGGACATAGCTCTCTTGATGTAGTTTTCATGGAGAATTATGCTAGCATACGCTCACCTTTTGAGGACCGTTTTTTTCTCCCAGAATCTAATAGCAATAGGCCTTACTGCTTGTATACAACGTGGGGCAAATATTTAATTCTGGACTAGCTAAGAAGTTATCTGAGCTACAGTCAGACCAGAGGAAACTTTCCGTTCTGTACGTTGTTATTTCTTGCTCACCTACAAAACAAACATCTCCATGCAATGCTCTCTGGTAACAGAGCAACCTGAACTGTCTTGCCTGGACTGAATCTGGGCAAGGGCTGGGCTATTCAGGCTGCAGGATATCTCCCGTCTGTGCTCAGCCACCAGCCAGCAGCTCGTTGTCAGCCCTTTGCTCTTGGCCACTGCTGAGACCCAGCTGAAGCCCCCGGTCCCAGCTGATGAAGCTGTTGGGTTCCAGTGTGATTCTCAAAGAGTAGCTATTAATAATTGAAGTGTTTGATATACCAGGTTCATGCTTTGCTTCCTTTCACACACTTCTTGTTCGAGCCTGTTGTGGTATAAAAAGCTGGCAATAATTGCCTTTAAAACCAATTGGTTTTAGAGTCACTGGACTGGCCTAAATGGAAGCTGAAAGATGATTTCTTTCTTGAAAGATGATTTAGTTAAGGTGTTTTTCTATTGCAGAAAAACTGCAAAGACAATTTATTTAATGCACGAGCACTTTGCTATTCTTGCCATTCCCTTTTTCACGCTGTAATGGGATTAATTGAAAGCAGCTTGGTCGTTGGGTTGTGGTGCACTTACCGCTGGCGATGGGGGAGCCTGGTGGCTGCCGTCCTCATCACATAATCAAACAAACTCCAGTCTGCCCAGTCCCACAGTGAGAGGAGTGCTTACTGTTTTTCATTGGAACAAGAACTTCTGATTTGAAATGACTGGATAAAAATGGAAGAATCGGAAGAGGAAAATTGAAAAGAATATATATATAAATAGCAATATCATTGATCATTCTGCAGGTGAACCAAAGTTGTATTTTTAATATAAAGAATATCATCTGCTGAAAGCAGAGTAGGGGTGCAAGTCAACACTGCAGCAAAGGCAGGGTGCGCTCACTCAGCAGCAGCTGAATAACTGGCATCAGCAGCTTTAACCATAGGCAATTTCAATTTCTGGAAAGCAAATGCACTGATGTAAATGGAGTGTGGCAACCAAACCCCTGCCCCCTCAGCTCACTGCAAGCTTTGCTGTGCAGCCTGGGCACCGTGCCTCACCTCATGCTCATACGAGCACAGAAGATGCTTGGCTGGGCACTGCCACCTATCCAGTCCAAAGTTTGCTTCTGGCCTTTTTTCTCCCTCCTTTCTACTCCACCTGGAGCTGGCAACTTATGTGCCAGGCAACTACTTCCAGGGAAGGTTCGTCCCATACACTTTGTCAGAAGTTACGCCTAATGATTTGGATACCTACTGGGATTTTCCAGGTCTTTTAAGGAGCACCGTCTCAGAGCAGAAGGATGCCTTGGCTTTCTCGTGCCCCATGCAGGCTGGGCTGCAGCCACAAGTTCTGGCTGGTGGGCTCTGGTTGTCTGGTGAGACTGAGCTGCTGCCCGCAGGCAGCGATCCGTTCACCGGGGGGTTTTGCAGCTTTCCCTCTCTCGTTCCTGTGTCTTGCTCCAGCAGAGCAGGAGGGTTGGGACAGGCTCGTGCAGGGACCGGAGGGAGCGATGTGTCCTTGTCATTGTTCGGCGTTGGTGGCCGGGTGGTGCTGGGCGTGCTGGGTCTGGATGTTTCTGAAACTTGTATAACAGGGAGGGTGCTTCCAGCCGCAGCGTGGCCGTTCATGTGGAGCTTCTTCATGTGGTGCACCACGACTGCAGCGTTGAAGGCTTGCTGGGGAGGAAGATAAAAAGCCCATGGTGAGTGCCCAGCGGTGTGGTGCTGTGTGGGTGCAGCAGGATGAAGGGATGTCTCCCTGCTGCGGGATGAAGGGATGTCTCCCTGCAGCAGCAGCAGCACGGGGGGATGATGGTGCTGTACTGGTTAGCGCTGCCTGAGTGTTTGCACAACTTGTAGAAAGTGGGACGTGCTCGTTCCTGGCACAAACACTGCGGTTTCCCCTGACTGCAAACTGCTGATGCTTTTGAAGATTACAACTATTTCTAGATAAGGAAATCAGGGGGAACAGCTGTAAATTACCCCACAGTGTGAAACGGAGGCTTGAGCTGAATTTTGAATGTAAGTATTTAGAATACTATCATAGAAGTGGTTCCTATGGCATTCCTCTCTCTACCTAAATTCTTACAAAAACTCTTGATATAGATGAAGAACCAATTTATGTCCAAGGCTGAAAGAAGGGAAAGCTGGATTAAGCTCACAAACCTGCTGATGGAGCATCTATTTCATTTCCCTAGGACAGAGACAAGAGTCCTTTTCCCTTAGCCTTTATTTTGTTGGCAAGGGCACTACAGGACAATGTATTTGGTAAATGTACCAGTGTGCAATGCAGCAATGAATATTGGTCCAAACACACTATAAGCAGTAGCTGCACATGATTTTCAGGCAGCCTTTGGAGGATCTCAGCTTTTGGGTGCTTACCCACACAGCCGAAACCTTGCTCATTGCTAGATGGCAGCAACTGGCATTTGTTATTGAAATGGCTCTAGGCTCCCAACAGCAAACAACTTACCCTCCATTTGCTCTTTGCAAAGTTTTTCTGAATCTGAGCGCTGACAGATGGGTATATGTCACGGTGAAGGGCTGTATTTCCATTAATCCTGCAGATGGGGAGAGAAGAAAATGGGCTCGTAGGCAGATGGCATTTGTAAGGCATTCCACATTCTGGAGGCAACTAACTGCTTTGTACATTCAATCAGCAATAATTAAACCCAAAGGAAAAACAGCAACAAAATGTAACACAAACACACACTTCAAAGCTTGGAAAAGCTCAGAATGGGATTTCTTCCTTGCCTCTGTTTATGGAGACAAATATTACACAAATTGCATCTTTAATTATTCATCATTTTCTTTCTTCGCACAGAAGAAAGAAAGACCCAGGGCCATGCGGAGGCAGCCAGTGACGTTAACAAGGGGCTGGGGGGACACCTCCGTTCTCAGCTACCACCCAGCACGGTGGCTGGCAAACCCCCAGGGGCAGCAGTCGCTGCCAGCACCTGCTCTGCTCACCATGGGTGCCGCAGGGCTTCTTCGCAGGTAAACCTCTTGTTCGGGTCCTTCTCCAGCAGGTGCCTGATGAAATCTTTGGCTGTTTGGGAGGAGAGGAGAAGCAGAGAGAGAAAAGGTTATTTCCTCCCTGTTCCAGGATGCGATCCTAATGGGACATGGCAAACGCTGGCAGACAAACACTGCAAAGGTCAGCCCCAAGAAGGAGGCGTTCGTACCGCCCTGTTACGCTGGTAAAGGGAGGTGTTTGTAGTGAGGTGCTCCTGATGAAAAATTGTGTACTGGAGATGTACCTAACCTCATGCTTAGATTAGGTGAATTTGGACTGAATTTTTGAACTGAGCAGCTTTAGAAGTTGCTTCTACGGAGCAGCTCCAGAGCAGGGGCCGGGAGCACGGCGGCTGTGCAGGGCAGGGGAAGCAACGTGCTGCCGGTGTCTGAGCCCTACCTGACTCGGAGATGTCGTCCCAGAATGGAGACTCAAACTCGTAGTAGCCTTCCTTAATCTTTTCAAACAGTTTGGATTCGGTCTCTTCATAGAAAGGAGGGTACCCACAGAGCCTGGAAGAGAGCAGCCGGACAGACGGCCTTCAGTGCCTGTCAGCACAATCCCCCTGAGCCCGGGTGGGCTGGGCACACGCATGCAGCACGAGAAAGTGAGTGACAGAGGAGGCTGCTCTAGGAATCTATCTGTTTCTCGCATCTGAGTGCATTGGGAAAGCTGCAGAAAAGAGTTAAAAACTTAACTGCAGCAGCAAAAGGACAAAGCCACAGCTGGAACATAACTGCATGGTGTGGGAGGAAACGAAACAAAATGTACAGAGGAAGATCGAATGATACTTGTAGGCAATTGAAAAAAAAAACAAAAAACAAAGGATAGGATGAGGCACATAATAGAGAAAAATGCGATTCCTTTCATCTCCGCTCTGTTTCTTGATTCCCAACATCCCTTTTGTTTCTATGGTGTGGTGAATCTGTGCGAAGGAAGAATGATGTGCTGTTACCGCAGGGAAGGAGGAGATTCGGCATCGCCTCCACTCTCACTTCCACACTGCAGAGGTGTACGAAGCAGTACACAAGTTGAGAAACTCATGAAAAAAATGGGATGCTCTTTGCTTCTACTCACAGGATGTAGGTGATGACTCCAATGGACCAGCAGTCCACGGCTTTGCTGTATGGTTTCTGGGCGAGGACTTCAGGGGCTGCAGAAAAGCAGAAAGAAATGAAAATTACAAGCAATAGTAAATGACTCAATACTGGGAGAAGGAGGAGTTTCTTGTACACTTGGCTCTGAGGTATCAGTGCAGAAGCCATTAACAGCCCTCTGTACCAGTTAGTCTCTGCTTTCTGTACCTACTTTATAGCATTGAACAGAAAGAACCACTGAGGTTTTCTGCCTGTACCCTGAGGGTTTGACCAGCAAGCTGCTGATCAAGCCGATGCAGTTTGACATTAAACAACATCCCATTGTGTTAAAATTATTTTTGTAAATTTTCAATAAATACACGAGTAACAGAGAAATCTATTACTTTTAGAATTATCTTTTTTCTTGTGCTTTTAAACACTCCGGGATTCTGCAGTCTCTAAACTCATCTGCAATCCATTTCTTTATGTGTCTCTGCAGTGCATCTGTGACTGATGTGTTGTTGTTAATATGTGATTATGTATTTTTTCCTTTCTGCTAAGCAGTGTGCTGTAAATGCACAGCCTTTTCCCCTGACAGTCCACCTGTACAACCCCGTTCCTGGTCCTTGGCTTACCAACGTATCCCGGAGTCCCGCAGGCAGTGGACATGATGCCATTCTGCTCCATTTTAGACAAGCCGAAGTCTGTGATCATGATTTTGGAGTTCTCTTCAGGAGTAAGGTAAAGAAGGTTTTCAGGCTGTGAATACAGAGAGTCAGGGGCTGAAATTTGTGGTAGAAAAATGAAACAGCAGAAAGTCATGGGACAGAGAAGGGAAAGCTAGGTGGCTGCAGAGGCAGTGCTGTGGCTGAGGGACAGGCTTCACCTTTAAGTCACGGTGAACTATTCCGTTTTCGTGGAGGTACTTCACTGCTGTCAGCACCTGGTGGATCACCACGCTCGCATCTTTCTCGGTGTAAACCCCTCGCTCCAAAATCCGGTCAAACAACTCTCCGCCAGACACCCTGTTACAGTGGTAGTTCAGAAAGAAAAAGCCAGAAAATTAAACAAAGGCAGTTGTGCTTTCACCTCTGAGGCGAGCTGACTTCCTCCTAGCAGAGCAGTTCCTTGAGCAGCAGCACCCTACAGGGCTCAGAGCCAGCAGACTCCCCTGGGAGCACCAGCAACCAGCAAGCACCCCTGGTAAAACCCACAAATTCACACAGGGCTGTGCTGAGATGCGGTGCCTTGCCCTGCTCCTGCCTCCTGCTTCCTCTGAGGCCTACACAAAACAGCCCTGCTCGTACTTACAGCTGCATGACCAGGTAGAAGTGGGTTGTGCTCTCGTAAATATCTTCCAAAGTCACGATGTTCTCATGCTTTATTCTGCAAAGACAGTCACGGGTCAGAAACAAAGCTGACAAGGAAAAAGTTTGAAGACCCAAGAGTTGTCTTGCTTTTATCATGAATGCAAGTTCACTGAGTTGTTTTGTGGCCGATCCATGCAGCACAGGATCGTTGATGCCCCAGCAAGCTTCCTTCAGAGCACCTTCTGTCCCAGTGGCAAACTCTCAGTTTTTGAGCAGCTGCCTTCTCGGCATCAGGGGTATTACTTGGACTGTAAAAGCATTAACTCTGGCTCTCCCTTCCCTGCCTGCTCTTCTGCCCAATCTGTTGCATTTCCCAGGCTGGGACAGCGTGGCTGTGGTGGGGTTACAAACCCAGCAGGGGAACGAGAGAAGGAATGCTCCTACTCCACTAGTTGGCACCAGTATTTGTATATGCTTTAAAAAGACATACTTATTTCTTTGTATTAGTCTCGCTCTGGAGCCACATCCTGGGAAAGGACATTTGTTCCGCTTCACTTTACACCATGTATACATACTCACTTTTTCAACACTGCTATTTCATTCTCCAAGCTGCTGTCCCTTGTGAGAGGAGACTTCTTGATGCATTTCAGAGCAAAGAGCTTGCCGGTGCTTCTTTGTTTCACTAGGAAAACTTCTGAAAAGGCACCTCTGCAAAGAGGAGAAGTTGTATTTCAATAGATGCTGCTCCTGTGAACTGGGAGGATAGTTACAGAGAGAAAGAGAAAAAAGCAGGAAAACCAAACTCTAAGTGGATGATGATGGTAAAGCTGGGACTACATTTCCAGCAGCCCCAAAATTAGGATATGCAATAAAAGATTTTGCAATATGTATATATATAATAAAAAATTTCTCTGTAGAGAAAAGGTTAAATTTGCATAGTTTCTCATGAAGCTATGTTGAGGGAGTGGATGAATTTGCTCCCTGTGATGGAATTAAGTCACTTTTTTTCAGGACTGTCTGCGTGTGCCAGGCTTTGATGAACTTCAGCTGTCCAGGCTTGGAGCAGGCTGCTGGCGAGGCAGGCGGCCAGCAGCAGGCTTCTCCAATCCATTGGGACCACGGGGGATTTTCCCAGGCTAGGTGCGAGTCCTGCAGAGACAACCACCCCTCTAATGGGGCTGCCTGCAGCTTGAGTGCTCGCTGCAGCTAATGGCCCCGGGGAATGATCGGAGACCTCTGTTCCAGCCAGGCCAAATTCCTGCTTACTACAGACTGTGTCTCCTCAAAGGGCCTTTGTTTTAGCCGAAGCAGTGCTTCACTTTCCCTGCTCAGCATTGCCCTGAGGACTGAGGCAGACAAATTGCAGTGAGGAGAGCCCAGTTGTGTTGCAGTTGGGGTGTATCAGTCAAAGTTTTGTGTATATAGAGAGGAAAATGACTGGATAACCATAGCTTGTTTCTTAGTATTTCCATTCAGCATTTAATGGGTTTTTCTCTCTGTTTATACCTGCGTAACCTTAGTCACAACGTGACAAGTGAGTGCCTAGTACTTTCCTGAGGGAGTTCAGCTCAGTGCACTGACAAGCGGGTATTTATAACATGTCTTAAGCTTGCAATCCTGTTAAAGGTTTTTCTCAGGCAGCAGAACACGTGTCTCAGGACAGTGACAGTGCATACTTTGCCAGGTCACTCCCCAACAATCCTCATCAAATGAACAACAGATTAATTGATGGCAGTTAAATGGGACAAGCCACTGAGTCTGCAAGCCCTGCAGGGTGCTAGCAGGTAGAGTGAGGAAGGTGAGCGCGTGGAATCGTGCTGTCAGCTGGGATGCTATTGCAGCAAACCCAGTAAACAAGGGCAGGAAACCCATACCTCCTGTAATCCACTAACAAAGGACCCAGGGCACTGTGCAGATGGGTTTGGTGAGCACGGAGCTGTGCCCATCTGGCGCTTTGCTTTGCTCGCGTGTCTGTGTTAGCTACTGGCAGCCAGCAACGATGCAGAGGGAGAGCAGGAGCCCGGGGCAGCTCCTCGCTGGGCCCTGCTTCCCTCCTGCTTCGGTGCTGTGAAAACACCTGAAACACCATGGGGGCTTGAGGAATTAGGATTGTGCCAAGACAGCTTCCCAGCAAGGTTAAGGAATTCCTTTAAAAGCAACAACAAAATAAAAAATGTTTACTTTCAGGAAAGCACCCCAACAGATGAATTTGAATCTTGGTTTCACTCAGTGAATTATTTGTAATGGCCTTCTGTCCTCTGGCTCAAAAATCAGCTGGCATGGGGACTTTTTCCTTGTTTCGCACATTTCCTCTGTTTATCCATTTGAGCTCTGAAGGCTGGTTCATGGAAATACTTTCATGTTCCTGAAAACAGGGAATGGGCAGGGGTGTCCTCTCTAAGGTCCCTAATCCAACAGTTATGGATGTTCTGGGAAGATGATGGGAAATTTCCAGGTAGTTTTAAGTCCCTGAGCTTCATTTATTTTTGTCAGCTAGCTGAAGTGGTGCATGTGGAAAAAATCCCAATTTCTTATACTGAATTTTCCTACTAATGTAATAGTAGGAAATGAACAACCTACAAATCAGATGCTGGGGCATCTGTTCTATATATCTGTCCCAAACAGTTTATAATAATTATGCCCCTTATTAAAAAATGATGAATCAACAAGTTGGCTAGGAGAGGCAAAATCTTTTTTCTAGCCTCATTCCTTTAGAGGAAACTGCTGGGTAATTTAAGCAATTTCGGAGGCTGACCAGGAACACGATAATTTAAAACATAGCTGAGCTCTGGAGTAGCTGTTTTTTGGAAGCTTTGCTGTGGGTTCTAAAGTCAGGGAAAATCTGGACGTGGCAGAATCTCCTGTTGGAGGTAATTCAATTCCTCCTCCGCCACCTTGGAAACGCTTTCTCATCTCATTCACACAAATAGGCAAATTAAGCTGTTAACTCACAGAGAAATATCGTACAACTTGAACATCCTTGTTCTTGTTTCATCCCTCAAGTGATTCAGGGTTTATGAGCTAAATACACGACGTTATTATAGCTCTCAGAGCCATCCCTTGACCTTACTCGACCTTGCAGCAGTGAAGACCAGTGCGTTCAGAAGGGAAAGAGCAAAAACTTAAGGCCAGAATCACACAGAATCACAAACACGCTGCATTGCAGGCTTGGAGGGCAAGGAGGGAAGCACAGAGCTCATGGGGTGCCGTGTGAGGGGGATGCAGGGCGGCTCTGGTGCCACTCGGTGAGCATCAGCACCAGCAGGAAACCTGTGCTGGGCTGCAGCACCCCAGGCTCATCAGGAGAGCACTGCTGGCTCGCCAGGAGATGAGTGCTTGTGGCACTGGCCTACACCATGGGGGGAGTCACTGCCTTAGGGGGGACTTGTTGGGGAGGAGATCTCTGGTGTGGCTCTGCCTCGGGAGCAGCTGTGGTACTTACGATCCCAGGGCCTCCATGAAAATGAAGGTTTTTCGGATATTGCTCGTCTGTTTCTTCCAGGAGCTGCTGTCGTCCTCTTCCTTGCGGCCCATCTCCTCCAGAGTGGAAGCAGGGAATGCTGTGAGGAAGAGGAGGAGAGAGCTGAGGGAGGTGGAGGGGGCTCGCAGGGAGAACAGGAGAAGCCAGGCTGCCACGCATGGTGCTTGCTTGCATTCAGACTTTACAACAGCTTTGAAGGATGTGAAGTTTTGTACTTTTCGTACTACTTTTGCTACTTAGACATTAGAGCTGAGTGTGTCCCTGCCGTCACGTCCAGCTCCAGCTGCCCGTGCAGAGCAACACCAGATCAGCTGGGTAGGAACCTGTGGCCATATGGCAATCCTGTCCTGTCAGTACACTCCTTTAGTGCATGGTGGCAATTACAAATGTTTATATTGTGCTTCATATTGAGTGCTAAAAAGCCCTGCTGAATGGTTGCTAATTTTAGCTAAAGCATCCATGACTTACTGGATTAAAAAGTTAGGTACAACTAGCAATGCAGACGGATTATAGTTGAGCTGCTTTATTGCTTGAATAATAAATAGTTTAAAGAGCTCGTGACTGCAGGGAAGGGAACTGATATAAAACACTTTGTTGATCTGCCTTGGACAGTTTGCAATGCTGTCTTCCTTAATTGCTGTTAATGACTGCTCGCTTCATTCTCAGTCATGACCTTCCCATTGCCTTTTCCTCACAGGGCTCCCACACCCCAGTGCCTGCTGCTGGTGTGGCAGGGGGTGCCTGTGTCCCTGCACGGGGCCGGGAGCCTGGTGCTGCCTCTCTGAGCCCCCCCTGCTCAGGGAAGGACGAAGGCAAAAGGGAAACACAGCCGGGTTTTTACCAGGCTGACTAATCCTTGGCTCACAGTGGCACAACGGTCAGAGCAGAGAAAGAGGAAAACGCAGCCTTGTGCGGTAAAACCCCTGCTCTGCTGGGTGGCGGCCGAGCACATCATCAGCGTTGGAGTATGAGGGTGCACGTAATGCTGCCTGTGGGTCAGCACCCGGCTGCGATGTGTCTGGCAGCATCTCCGGGCAGCTTGCCCTTGGCCGGGTCCCAGCCCGCCTCCCACCTCCCCTCCCACCTGTAAGCGCTTTAGAGCCGGGGCTGAGCAGCACTGTGGTAATGCACAAGGTAAGACTCAGCGGTGCGGGAGCTCGCCGGCGTGGTGGGAGAATTAGTTACAGCTTACACAAGGTCTGGGAGGTGTGAAATGTTATACAAACATCTAAACGCTCCTAATAAGATCAGGTCTAACGTTACAGATCCGGGAGTACATTGCAAGGTGAAAAAGAAGCCCTGAGATTAGGAAAACAAGTCAACAAACATGGCTTGTCACACTATCGGGATACAAAAGAAATGGACTGAAAATATCCCTGGACAAAAGGGAACTGACTGAGTGCCAACAGCAGCAGCTCTGGCACGTGGAGCATCTCCCTTCCCAGCAACAAGAACAGCTGCCCTGCAGGGCGCAGCTGAACCAAAGTCAAACCAAACCTCTCCTGTACAACTGGTTGGAAAAGGGGGAAGTACGAAAGCAGAGAAATAGCTGAAAGATCTTGTTTTGTGACAGACAGCTCAGGCACTGATTTCCTCCTGAACCTAGTTTATCTCCTTAATTAGCATGTTCAGGATTTTGAGATCCTTGACACAATTTTTAAAGGTTAATTTAACAGTATGGAAAACAAAACTGGCTCCATTGCAGACAGCTGAGGGCTTCAGTCTATAAAATCACTAAAGGCCACTGTGCACTTGACCTTTATTTACTTTATGTATTCTAATGCAATGTGTAACTGTTAAAAATACAAATCCTTACAGAAAGCAGCCATAACTTGTTGCTTAGAATCAGTGAAGATCAAAAATTCTTCACAAAAATGATGATGACTTGGTAGAAACCTCTTTCTGCCAATATTTTGAGCCCCACAATGAAGTTTTAATTTGTAGTCATCCATCCATCCCACCCCTTCAAGCCTCTCCAGAACAGGAACTTCCCCAAAAGAGAATTTTCAGCAGGGACACTGGGGACGAGCCGTGTTTCCCTCTGGTCCCACCAGCCCCGTGGGGGCTGCGCTGTCCCAGCGAGGTGGGACCAGGCCGTGCAGGGGAGCTGCAGCCAGGTGGGCTCAGGGCTGCCACTGCATCGCAGCCGGTCCAGAGACCCCACGAGAGGGGCCTGAGTGCTGCCCAGGGCCTGGGGAGCTGGGGGGGAATCTGGAGGGAGCTGTGGGATGTGGCTGAAAGGGTGGGGAAATCATGGAAACTGATGGGTGTCTGTTACCTCACCCCGCACGAGCACAAGTGTAAGATTTGCTCAATGTTGGCTATTTTAAGCTTGATCCTCTTAGTATTTTCACTTTTCACTCCTTATGAATTCAAGCAATTTCTATTTTAGATAGATTTTGCTTCTAGAAGGAAGATAGTAACGTGTTTTCTTTGGTCTCCTGTGAATCATCTGTTCGTCTTATAGTTTCTCCTTCTGTCACTCCATGTCTACAGCATTTTGGTTTTGCTGATATCTGGAGGAAAGGCTGGATGAATAGCTCTGACTCCATACACGTGTATTTGATTTCCTGCTTTCTCAGTTTTTCTGTATCATCATGAACAAGTCATTTCCTGCCTCAGCTCGCCTTTCTGAGAGAAAGGGGAGTAAGTGGTGCTATTTTGGGAGCAAAATAATGCAATGTTTGAATTGCCCAAAATGTAAAGCCGCATATGTACTCAAGTGATAAACACTTGCCCACCTTCCTCCTTCCTCATGCTGGATCAGATTCTTCTCAATACTTTTTCCTGTCCTGATGCACAGAGAGCTATTTGCATGGGGGCTTTGTGCAGAACACAGAGGCCTCGCAGTCTGGCCATGATACTGGATTACAGGACCTGTGATTTTCCTGGTGCAGGCTTTGTGAACTTGTCTTTCACTTCATCTCTTGATCTGGTTAAGCCACCTGTTGCACTTTGCAGCAGTTTGAGAAAACGCATTGTTTGATACATTTGTTGTCTTTTTTTTTTTTTAAAAAACATAAATTTATTTATTCATTCTCTTGTCCAACAATGTCCAGACCTTTCTCAGTGCCAGTACACGGTGTACAGGTAAACAGGGTTTAATGGATTTATTCACATAGCTGAAGCGGCTTTGCTTTCCACGGGAATGGAAAACATCGTAACAAAAGTTGGGCAAACAGTCTTTGTGGTTGGGCTGGCAGGTTTTCCTGCCGTCTGATGTGTCCGTCTGCATGCTCCTGGCATGCTCCTGGCACGTGTCGATTGTCAGCTCCATCCTGACACCCCCTTTGCCTGTGCAGCATCCCTTGCCTCAGTGGGCAGCTTTTCCAGCCACAGCAGTGGGATGCATGGAGGGAGAATGGGATGGAGCGCACCCGACACGCACCTGCAGAATGCACCATTTTAAACCCCCAATCCAGAGAAAGGTCTGGGTTTGCCCATTTGCCCATCCACTTTTGATGGTGCAATAGCAATGATGTGTTGGGATCACATAATAAAATGGAAATACCTATTAATAGATGTAAAGACATTTGAAGATGAAAAAAAAAGTACTTAACACCGCTTTAATTTGTTTAGTTTCCTTTTCCTCATCATAACAAATTAAGCAGTATGCAGGACTTCATCCTAATAAGTATATGCTGAAAGTAGTAAGTAGTTTCAAAATGAATGTCTAACCTTTGGGCTCTTCACAGGCAAAGTCAATAAATGTGACTGCTGCTGTACTCTGTCTGATCCAGCAAATGACACATCATTGCTTAGAATATAATGAGTGTTATTATGACCTTGCTTAAATATTTCCTGTAGAAATGTGTTCAGCTTTCATATCTCACAGTAACAAATCCATCTGCAGACAGACACTCTGCTTCTGAATGGATATACTGCACTAGCAAAATTATTGTAAGGCATGATTAATAGTCTTGTGACAAAGTTACATGTGTAGGGGGAAGAAACATGCTTCTTTCATGATTCTGCCTTTAGAATTAGAAAAAAAAAAAGTTTAAAGAAAAATAAGGGGGAGAATACAAAGTCAAAGGATTTGCTTTAAAAAAATACACCAAAACAAGCAATCTGCATGTGAATGAATTAACTGACAGGCCAGCCTCTGTGTTCAGGGACAAAAGAACAAGAAATTGAAAACATCAGCTCGCCATTAAAAACAAATCTACATTAAGCCACCCCATTGTTTCAAAAGCAGTGTGTTAACTTAGTAGCCCTTGATGACCACTTGCAAAATCACATTTTTCAATATAAATATGTCAGATTCTTAAAATACTTTTGAAGTAAAATGTCAGAAGGCAGCTTTCTATGAAACTGCTAAATATAACACGCGAGTGCAGTAGGATACTAGGACTAACAGCCTGTGCACAGAGGTCCTCCAGGATTTTCCTGTTAAGAGATACAAATCATTAAAAAAAAACGAACCAGTTAGCCAGAATCCCACCTGCTTTGCTGCCCAGAAAGGCAAACGGTTATTAAGGAAATAATATTTCGCTTACCCAAGTCAGCAGAAACAAAGCAACTCCTGCTCCCCCGTGCTCCTGCTCAGCTCCCGTGGGTCTGGGGGACTGGAGCCTGCCTGGGCGCTGGCAGGCAGCCGGCTGGCAGGGAGGGAGGAAGGAGATGTCTCCGCCGTGCCGGTAGCTAGGCAGCACTTACAGGGGAGTAAATTGACACGAGAATAAGCTGCTTGTGGGTGTGCATGTGCGTGCACGTCTCTGTCAATAACAGCGGCGGTACCTGGCAGCGCTGGTGCGGGAAGAGGAGCGCTCCCCAGCAGGGCTGAGGAAGCTGCTCCGCTGCCTGGAGGATGCTCGGGCGCTCGCAGCTGCAGCAGCTGCCCTCGAGCAGCCAATTTGATATTAAAACAGTCCTGGGTGGAATGCAAATGTAACTTGCCTTAATCAGACAAACACCGTGTTTTCTTCCTGTGAGGCTGGAAGGGCCGTGGGGCTGCGCAGGATGGGACGGGACAGGACAGGGCTCCCTGGGGACTGACCTGGGCAAGTTGGGTGCTCCGGCACCTCAGCACTCATCGCCAGGGCTGGCAAGAGGATGCTCTCCACCATCTTTATATGGCACAAAAGCGTGGAGAAAAATCATTGCAGCAGAGATTAATCTCTACCCACAGAGTTTTGGACTATTTTAAACCATTCATTGCCTCTATTTTGACTTTCAAAACCCCTGTGCCTCCTGCCTTCCTGAGAAGCACAGCACATATGAATATAGGAAATACTAATTATTTGCTATTTTTTTTCTATAATGTAGAATTTTTAGGGTTGGCAATAACAACTTTACTGACTGCACTCTCAGTTGATTTACACTGCCATCTAGAATAATGCATGAAAAATGTACATACCATTGCAAAGTTTAGTTTTATGTCAGGCAGAAATCAGCTCTGAGGCAATACTAGGAAATTCTTTATTTTTAAGATTTTATTTTTTTTTAAATCTTCATTAGCTTAATCCTAAGAAGAAGGCTGTTTAGTATTCTCCCTTTCTTTTTGGCTGAACTCTGGCAATCTAAGCTCCACAGTGTGAGGGATTTTGGTCAAAATTTCTGGATGTGGATTCAAATCTTAAGCTTTCCTTCAGCTCCAGGTTTTGGTGGAATTTGCATTGATCTGATCTTGAAACCCTAGTAAAGCTTCACCTGTTCCTGCCTTCAATGCCTCTGGAATAGAAGCACCAGGAGCTGCAGGTCCTCAGCCCAGCACTGAGTGGCCTCATCTGGTTTTCTTATTGACATCCTTTGGAGTTCATCTACTTTCTTACATGCTATCAGCAAGTCGTGTGCTAACTAGCAGTTGAATAGCAACTGTGTGCTGCTGGTGGGTAGCTGCTGGTAGGTGAAGGCTAGCTGGGTGCTTGGCAGGGCTGCTTCATTTTCCATCTTTTCAGCCTCTCCTGGCCAGTGGCTGGGAGTGGGGCTGGGTGCGAGGACCCCCTGCCCATGGCTGTGCTGGGGAGCACGACGCAGGAGAGCTGGGACACCAAGTCAGGCCAGTCTGAGATGGTCACAGGGTGATTAAGGGGAAATGAAATTAATGGTGACACTATACAGGATAATGCGATTGCCTTGAGAGAAGTTTAAGGTAGAGATAATGAGAACAAAAGGGAAGCATTTACTGCACTCCAGTCCTTGGAGTCTGGGTGCTGCTGTCAGCTCTATTGGAAATGAGAGGCCTGCGATAAACTCAGCTGAAGTGGGTAAGCACTCCTTGTTTTGCTCCTGTAGCACTTGCTGTCAGTGTCTTATAAATCTTATGGAAAGAGCACAGCTGCAGCAGGACAATGCCAGGCACAGTAAAAGCAGGAAGAAACTTGCTTGAAAACATGGTGAGAGCTGCAAAGTTCCCAGATCATCAGTGCTCTGGGTTTGGCCTTCAGAAACACACTGAGAAAAATACCAGCAACCCGGGGGGAGCGAGAGGTAAAAAGTCCCCTTGTGTGCTTTGTGGTGGAAAGAATCCATCGAGATGGCAGCTCTCGACCTTGCCTGGCAGAAATCTGGGACAACAAGCGAGTCAGTTCAGGGACTTTTGCCGAGCTCTCCATGGGCCTGCGTTAAAATAGCAGTTATTAACCAAAGACGCAGAGAGCCAGCAACAATCTAGTTTTTAACAGCATGAATCAGAAGCGAGGAGGTGGGATGGAAACTGCAGCACAATGCAGGCCTCACGGAGACGCCAGAAAGGCACCTGCAGCCCCGGCCCCGCGTAGGCCTTGGCTGCTGCCCCGGCATCAGGGGGCCGCAGGGAGCAGCCTGCGAGGGACGTGCAAGAAAAACGCATCCGGTCTTTGGTCCTGGTGCTGGGTTTTGCCACCAGATGATGCCAGAAACCTTTGCCTTGGAAAAAATAAAGCAGTGGGACTTGGCTCAGGTATCCTCTGGTGACAAGGGACCTGGAACGCTTCTGTTTTTGCGAAGTGAAACAAGGAAATGTCTGTGAGTATCATCAGTGAGAAGGCAAGCAGGGCAGCCAGGCTGTTTGTGCAGGAGGCATCAGCAGGGTGGTTTTCAAGCAGAGCAATGTTTTGAGATGTGACGCCCGAAATGTAAACACAAGGTCAGAAAGCAAATACCAAGAACTAGTGTTGGTAGTCTCAGGGTTTTCCAGGAGCTTGACTCATGGGTTGTAAGCCCTCAGGGCTGGCACAGCACCAGCGGGGCAATCCCCTGCTACGCAGAGGTTTCGTGCCAAGTCCCACCCAGCACCCTGGGCTGGGGACAAGGGACAGGGTGCAGGTGACGGGGTGCAGGGTGCACGGCACAGCCCTGCTGCTGGCTTCGCTCTGCTGTGGCATCGCAGGAAATCCCAGGCTGGTGCCAGCAGAGAGCACTGCAGCACAGCCAATGAAAACACTGAGTTTGGAGCAAAAATAGATAAATAGGGACTTTTATAAGCTGTGTAGCCAGTATTTCTGAGCAGCGGTTAAGGGAAGGTATTATTCTAGACAAGCTCCTTGCAGTACCGTGTAATTCAATTATGTACTCCTCACAAGTGGATGTAGGCATTATTTGCTTTCCTTTGTTGCTTTAAGAGTAAAACACAGGCACTGGCTGTGAGGCAAGGAGGTTCATTCATCTACAGCGTGACCTGGAGTGTGTTGATCTGGAACTAGATGCTTCTTTGAATCTATACTGGCTTTATTGGAAAGAGTTGCTCTTTTCTACAGACTATTTTCTGTAAATGAAGTGGTTAAATTGTTAACTGAGATACCCAAAGAATTTAGCAGCAGGTTTTTCACATTCTCCCTAACCTGGTAATTAAGGTTCTGTGAACTAAGTGGTAACCGTTCATTTCAAAATGGTAAAGAATCATGTAATTAGCTCCTAATAAGCACATGCTGTTAATTAAGCTCTTCAGTGGTACATTTACTGTATAGCTTGATTACCTGCCTCTAAATAATTCTGGGTAGCACTTCTCTTATATTGCCATTGTTTTCATAGACACCTGTCTTTTGGGGACATGTCCTGATGTGATACAAGATCCACCACCCCCAAATTTACAACAAATCTATGACCTGAAAATCAAACACTGTGGGTTTGGGTTTGAGACCGAATGTCTTCATGTTAAGAATGTCTCCTTTTGAATCAATTTTAGTTTGTATTGCACAGCTGCAATCCACAGTGGGTGTATTTGATCATACCCCAGATGCTTGGCTGTCCTGCTTGTGGGCTTTTTAGCGTGGCATTCACTGTCTGCATAGTTTCTTGTATTTTCCATGTTGATAATTCATACTGAGAGTTGACTAATGGGAAGTAGCAGCCAATTAGGAACCTAAAAGGGCCTTTCATTAGCTTTTTGAAAAATTAAGTACTAATTATGTAGGTTTGAATAGATATTTACTCAAGGGGTTAATTATGCATCCATAAAAAGCAAAACTTCATTCTGTGCATCTGGGGGAGGAGAAGCCCAGGAAATCATGGCAAGTTCTGGCTATTGAGCTGTGGGCATGAAGCTTTGGGATGTGCAGCTCTGCGGCCTCTTGTGGTTGGGGCTTCTCAGCATGTGGGGAGCACCAGAGGGAGCAAAGGATGGAGGTAACTGATGGGGAATAGGGGTAGGGAGGGCTGCCCCTCTCTAGTCTGCTGGGGAAAGTTACATCTGTCAGTCTTCACAGATCAATAGGTGCACCTGAAATTCACAGTTTCCAAGCGATTATTTTGCCACCTGAGGCAGATGTTTTAAAAAATATAAAAAATGTATTAAATAATTCCCAGTAAAAATATGTTTCTCCAGTTATAAATATTTAAAGATGCTGAAATCTGGCTGAAATACTAAGAACATTTTTTATTTTGTCTGCCTATTACTGTGTGCAGTAAATAACCAAGGAGATAACAGTACTGTAGAATTTAGCTTAAGAAGGAATCTAATTAGATTATTTTCATCTTGTCTCATCTGGGATTATGTGTGTTTCTGCTAAGCTTTTTTTCCCTCTTGGGCCAGATAGCAGCTTCAAATCACTTTTTCTGTTTTATCTGCAGTTACGGGCACAAGCACAAGAAAAAAACCCTCTGCACTGTCTGTAGGTGAGACACTGACACCACTGCCTGCTCTGCTCAGCAGTCCCAGAGGAGGATGGGGACAGCCTGGACCTGGCTTTCCATTGCCTCTATTTCTGCTGGCGTCACACAGCCGGTGGTCCCTGGCTCTGCCAGTGCAGCAGGAAGAGGGCAAAACACTGGGAAGGGACAGCTCAGTTATGAAAATAAATTCCGGAAAAACTGCATGCAGCACTTCTGGAGAAACATGTGCAAGTCCTACCAAACCAGCTCTGCATTTTTAAGCTTCTCATGAGAATCATCACTAAGTTTGGAACCCATGATGAAATATCAGAGAGAAAACAGGCATTCATAATAAACTTGTATCCTGTCTGCTTTTATGTTTTTCTGAGCTCATAGGGAGCTCCACTTGCCTGTGAAATACCCCTGGCAATGTAGAGGAACTCAGTGCAAATGCTGAAAAACCTACAGACTAGGGATAGTGTTTGGGAAGTTATGCACGAAAGAGCTTTTTGTGACTCCTTCCAGATTACCTTTCTTTCAAGTGCAGTATGATGTCATCTGAGATTTTGTTTAAATGAGTGATGTCTTCAGCATAATTGCCACATATTCCTCTTCCACAGTTTCCTTGGCTCACTATTGCTGCTTTGCAGCAAGTTTTAAGGAACACAAAACTGAGCTACAGACCAAAAGTCACCCTTAAAGCCAGGGCAGCACGAGCAAGCACGCAGCTCAGCAAGGCAGAGCAGACAGGACGTGGGGGCTAACTCCTGCAGGAGCAGGCGTGTTTGTTTTGGTTTTTGAGTGATGACAAGTGAGCAAACAAGATTGAATCTCACATCTGCTCTGAAGACTTCTCATACTCTCTGTAAGTAGCCAAAACATATCAGGAATTGGTAAGACAACATGTCTGATGGATTTATGCTTTTTTTTCATCAGCTTACTGAAAAGTTGAAGTGAGATGACAAAACATTTCATAAGCAGTCACAGAGTCCATCCCTCTGCATGTGGGAGTACTGATAAAAGCCGGCTTTGTCTGAAAACGTGAACTGCACTTTAGCACCCTGGACTGGCACTATGTGAAGCTGTCCTCACACTTTCATGAGACTGACCAGCAGCACTCGGGAGCGTTTGCTTTACTCACCTATGTGTAACCTGGCCAGAGAAACAGTGTAGTATGATTTCCCGAGGTGCTGTTACTCCTAATAAGCCATTACCTTGGTTTTGTGATGTTTGGAGAAATTTTTATCTTCCCGGATCCTGCTAGATGCAGTTACTCAGAGTATCTGTTTTCTGACTATTCGGAAATAGCTCTGGGACACCTGCTGGCAGCTACCATGGTCTGCTATGGCACAGGGCATATATCCAAGCCTATTTAGACACTCTTTTCTCTGTTCTGTGTAAGTAGATGACAGTTATCCTTATGGGTAAATAGACCACCTTCCAGGTGCTCTGTCATCTTCAGGCACACCGTGCAGTTCGTTACAGCAGCATTAAATCC
Source organism: Aythya fuligula (assembly GCF_009819795.1). Classification (NCBI taxonomy): domain Eukaryota; kingdom Metazoa; phylum Chordata; class Aves; order Anseriformes; family Anatidae; genus Aythya; species Aythya fuligula. The sequence continues at coordinate 1,435,095 of NC_045583.1, read as the reverse complement.
AAACCACCTCTTTTCAGCAGGATCCTTCCCACCTCCTTCCTATCCCATCTGACAGTGTACAAGACGGATGCTGGCTTTCGTGCTCAGCTGACCTCAGCCTGCCTTTTTTCTCCCCTAAAAGTAAAACTTTTCTAAGCAGAACAGAGACTAAGACTAGAAGAACTGTGTAAAGGAAGGGACAAACCAGCTGCAGGGGGGAGATCGATGGGAGAGGTGCTAGCAGTTGCACGTGGTGAAAATGGTTGCTTGTTGTCAAGGTCTAAAAGTGAGTAGAGAGCTACCTAGTGGTCACTGGGAGGAAGGCGAGTTTTAATTTCCCACCCCAAGTATCACACATTTACTAGATTTTTTCTTTAGTGAGCCTGGCGGAGGGGAGCTGTTCCCCCAGTGAATGCTATGAAGTTAGGCTTAGGGAACAGTGGTGAACAAAAACCACAAGTTAGGGGGTGCAGTTTTGTTCTTTAAACTAGCCTTTTGCTGAGAACTCTTCATATAAAACCAGAACTATGACAATGCCTAAAACAGCACTGAAGAGTGCTGTAACTTCTAAGCATCTGAGATTTATATTGATGGGTTTTGTACTGGAGCCACCTCCCTCCTCATAAAGCTGCACATCAGTTTTGAGATGCCTGACAAGAGACCACCTGCCTTTCTCCTGATTTATTACCAGAGTCATCTGGTGCTATTTGATTCCTCCCGGTATGAAACCATTCATTATTTATATAGCCAGGAACTAGAAATAGCTGTCAGGTGTCCATTTTCAGGTTGGCAATGGCAGAGAGGAAGGCAGGGTATTCTGAGCATCCCTATCAAAGAGTAAGGTGTAAAAGGCAAATTGCTCAAGAGGCTGCCTTAGAAGGAGCAAAATCAGGAATGGAAGTGCTATTTACATGTGAGAGGCTGCTCCAGACCCCCAGGGCTGCATGCAGCATACCAGCATGCTGGGGGGAATGCACCCCCAGCATAACACTGTCAGTGTGCTCACCAGCAGCCCCAGACAGCACCAGGAGGAGCTGGCACTTTATTATTATTATTTTTTTCTTTCTGCTTAAACCAGCCTGTATTTTCTGAGCTCCACAGATCTCTGTCTGTCAGGCTCTCCTGACTTTAAACATCTGCTTTATTTTTGCTTCCCAAATATGTTTCTTGGCTATGATCCATGTTGTCTTGCATCTTAAAGTTTCAATCTTCTGGTTCATAATGATCTCACAGCTTGAATGGCAACAAAAACTCTAAGCAGCTCTCATAAGGCTATTTGTGAAAAATCAACAAAAGGCAATGGTGATAATGCTCAAGAGCTGCTTCTACACAAAATGAACATAGATTTAATATGAGAACTCCATAATTACAATGTCAAATTTTATATTTCTTGTGTGCATGTGTGTGATTTGATCAGTGAGTGCTGCCTTCTCTTGAGATACAGAGTAAAACCAGATTTCAAATAAAAGAAAGGCAAAAGGCCAGACATGATGGGAGCTGGTAGGAGGCATGGGAATCGTGGCCAGGAAAAACCAAGCTCCCGAAGAAAATATGGTCCTTCTGGAAAAGAAAAGCCTCTGTAGATTCAAATGAGGACTTGAACTCATTCTCACATGGTGTTTTCCTGAATTAAAATGATAATATTTTCACCAGATGAAAAGCAAAGTCTGTGCTTTACTGGACACTTCTTAGAAAAGCACTTTCTACTTTTTATTTTCAATTGCCTTCCCCCTCTGGTTTTAGAAAAAGTAAATCCAATCAGACATGATATATTAATGCAGATCACTGCCAACACAAGGAGCCAAGCAGTGAATATCCTGGAGGATGTGGATGCCAGCTCCTCGGGGGACAAGAAGGATGCTTGCCAAAAGGAAGAGAGTTTCCAGAAGTTACTAATGAATTTGCAGACATATCCCAAAATGGTATGTCCAGGCATCTCACTGGTATGAAAACTCTTGATTCAACGTGGCTTTATTATCTGTGCTTGTTCAGCACAAAACACTTTGATTTATTACGACTGAACTAACAAAGTCAGCAGCAATGGGGTGCACCAGTCATGCAACGTGCAGTTTGTACCAGCACCACAGCCCACCCCTTCCATCATTCCCCAGCTATTGCCCACCAAATCCTTTACATCCTCTGCTGAGAATGAAGCATTTTGGGGTTTCAATAGTGAGTTCTTATTTTTTATCACACATTACTTGTCTGCTCTTCGTGAAGCTGTGTCTGGCCGTGCCACCAGTCCTGTTTAAGGTCCTCCTTCGGGTTGGGCTCCCTCCCAGCTCCCGCTGCGGGCGCAGCAGCCTGGTCCCACTGCAGGCAGGGTGGCACGTTTCATGTTAGCAGGCATTTAATTCCTGCCCATTTCTCTTTGTTGTCTTTTTAATATATTTTGGATACACCTGTAGGAAACAGTGCTGCTTGCCTGAAGACAGCTCTCTGCTGTCTTTTATCTGAAGTACTGGGCAGGTTCCTGCTGCTCGCTGCCTCTCGCAGGTAAATAGACTTTCACAGGCACCCCGTGTTTTGCTGCAGCAGTAACATACACTGTAGTCCATTAGCATGCTGTTAATTTGCAAAATATTTACTCCTTGAGGAAAGGCTTTGCCACAGAAAGGCTTTTGCTGTCAGGAGAGACCAGAATATCAGATAGTTTCCCTGGGTGCTACAGGAGTGGATTTCAACACGCTGCCTGCCATGCTGCTCGCTGGGAGCAGGCTGGGCTGGCACCAGGTTTGGATCACCCCCTGTGCTTCATGTTCTGCCAGTGAAACCATGTTTATCAGCAGTAGTTCATTTGAACATTATTAAACTTGGATGTTCAATATTTGTTTGCTTCCCTCCTCGTACCACAGAAGCCTGTGCTCACTTCTCTCCCTTAGGAAAAATAAATTAAAAAAACTTTTTGTGCAAAGGAAGGAAGAGAAAATCAGACCATTTACCTGAGGCCACAGAATTTCTCAGATATCCATTTCAAGGTGTTTATTGCAGCCTTTCATCCCGTCCCCTGACTGCTAAGACTAAATTCCCTGCCTGGTAACAGATGGGATGCCAATTTATTTTTAGCAGTTTGTTTGCTTTGATTGAACCCTTAAACAGTATCCTGCTTTTAAGTCCTTGAATTGCCCTGGGGGCTGACAAGTGAGGCTGAACTTCTCTGCGCAAGGAAATTCAGGAGAGAAGCTACCTGTGTAGAGGAGCTATCTCCGCTGTATGAAAACAATCTTTTACTCTGCTTCCAGGAGACCTGGAGTTTGTTATAACTATTAACTGGCACACTGAGCAGTGAGTTATTCACTTTAGAAAAGGGGAGACAGCAGAATTTAACTCCATCACAGTAAAGGCTGGCTGGATGAGCGTGTAAGGTTTTCTTCAGCCTTATTTCTCTGTGTCACTGGCAAAAGATGTACAAGCAGCATTGAGACAGGAATGTTGTCCTGCCTGCACCATCCTGTGCACCCTCCTTGCTTTCCAGTCCCCATCCTGTACACCCTCACATGAAGCCTCTCCCTGCAGAGCTGGAGCGAGGCGAGGCGGATGGTGAGATACAGCAGTTGTAACGCAGGGATGCAGACAAAGAAATACAATTTTGCATCAAAAATAGGATATCCCACTGAGCAGGAATCCATTACACGTTTGGAATGAGACAATCCTGCTAAATATATTCACATCAAAATAAAGTAATATTGTTCTCTGCCTTATGAATTTGTGAAGGCTGAAGCAGGATGAGGAAGGAGGCACACTGCTGGGAACAATGCTCTGCTCAGGTGGGGTGAAAGAAAGCACCTCTGCCAGCCCTGGCATCTGCTTCCTCGCTCTTGGCTCTAATACCTCCCCATTGTGTTTTGGCTAAAAAAACAAACCCCAATCAAATTCTCACATCTTGTCATAAGCATTCAGTAGCAAGACTTGCTTTCTCCCTTTCCAGACAGGGAGATACACATTTGGATGCACAAATCCATGCAAAAAGTCTTAGGAGGACTTTTAAAAGTTTTCTGTAATTAATGTAATGGGGATCATTTCTTTTAATTGGCCAATGTCTCTGCAAGCTGTCAACCACTTCTGCTTAAAGAACAAAGCATTTCCCTCACATTCCACTGAAAAGGTCTTAATGAAGCTCTGCCCATTTCTGGGAAGCCTAAAAATCTTTATGCTCCTTCCAGAGGAGAGCTGTATACAAAACACCAGGGTTACCATCCCTCCGTGCTGGAGCCTGGCTAGGAATCGAATCACTTTTATTAAAAACACTTTGCTTCTGGCCTCCTTTCACCCATTTATTCAGTTCTTTGCTGAAGTTTTCCTTTGAGTCATAGAGAGCTCTTTTAGACCCCTCATTTAGTTTTTCCCCTCTAAATTGCTTTTAATAATTAAGTGTAATAGAGAAGCTTTGATTGGATTCCTCAGTCAGATGGTTAATTAGGTGTATCTAAATAAGTTACAAAATGTATTCCTTTGGACTCAATTCCTTTTCCTTTATCCAAACTAAAATATGCCGTTCTCCAGAGGGTTCTTGTTTGAGAATTGACTGAAGGTAATTATTTCAGATAATTAAGATCACTAAGCAAAGTAATTTAATTTTCCTCTCTGCCTTTCCCTTCCTCCAAGAAATGTAAATGTCTGTGCAACACTATATCAATAAAAAGTTTTTTAAAAAGTTAAGTTGGCAAAGTATACTATCATGAAGTGAACTCCAGTAGAGATGTTTAGGAAAGTAATGAAATTAAACAAATAGTTTATTATTATAAAGTTTAGGGTTGTTTGGAAAGAGCAAAGACAGAGTCTGGTTGCATGTGGGGCTGCGTAAAGGCTCCCCTGGGGAGTTCAGGTGTACCAAAGGCTTCCATTGGGGGCACTTTTTGATGGGAGGAAGTTTTCTGGGGTCCTATTTTAAATTCATCTCAGTGTTCCAGTTATGGTTATGTTTATTATTATTATTATTCCCAAAATACTTTATTTTGATTCTGCTTCCATGAAAAGGGCAGAGCAGGGAAAGCAAGCACAGAAATATGAACTTCTAGGGCCAAATTAGTTGGTTTGCTATCAGGTCTTCTGGGAAGGGCTGGCACTGGCTTGAGCCAGCAGGTGGAGGAGATGGAGAATCAAAGAATAAAGGTGAATGGCATTGAAATGATGAGGCTCCACCAACGCCACATGCAGCAAATTCTATTTAGCAAGGACTGTGGTCAAGGTAGTAGGGGGAAAGTAAAAGTTGTTCAGGACATTGGAAAGAGTTTTTTTTTTTTTTTTTTTCTTCTTTTTTTCTTTTTTTCCTCTCCTCTCTCTTCTCTTTTTTCTCTCTCTCTTTTTTATTCTATGATAGGTGGTTAGAAAAGTCTGGAAGAAATTTTCTTGAACCTTCTTGTTGGAAGGGGTAATCAGAGGAAGAGAGAATTGCTTTTCTGTGCATCTGTGCATCGTAATATTTTTAATGTTTACTAATTCTTCTATTTAAAGCTGCAGAAGGGATGAAGTTGGTATCTCTTTCCTTTTGTGTTTGGTCTTGGAGCTATGAGACAGGAGCTTGTTTACCAAACTCAATTTACGTAACCAAAGAAACTGCAAAGCAAATAGGTTTCTCTTCATTCAGTGAGACCTGAGTTACTCTAGTTCCTGCCACTTACAGCTTTTTTGTTGTTGTTGTTTCTCTGCCTTCTTTGCAAATGTTTCTTCTTGTGCCAGTTGTATCCTCTATCTCTGATGTTGCTTGTGAAGAGTTTTAGTGGTATTTACATAGGAAATGTCTTTTATAGCTCCTTTTTCCCTGTAACTCAGTGGTGTCTCAGCCTGTAAATTCAGGGACTGCTTGGTTTCTCATCAGTGCAGCATGAGTGGGTACAGTGAAGTGAAAAATAGCAATACGAAGACTTAAGCAGCTTTCAGGATTTAAACTTTATTCAATCCTGTGTCCTGGGCTGGGCCTTAAGCTCAAACCTCCTCTCCAGCTGAGTCAGACCTTCCTGACCTGGCAGTGCTGTTTGAATCCCAAAGCCTGGGGCTGCGGTCGGTCCCAGCGGTGCAGCCCTTCTGGGTGTGCAGCTTGGGGGAGGTTTGGGAAGGAAGCACCCCGCATTGCTGCAGCAGTCTGGGCTGGAGAAATGAGTTAGACAGTAAAAACACTGGGGATGCATTTACATATCTTACGTACCTCTGAAATCGTTTTAGCACAGAGGGGATGGATTCGCTGCTCACGTTTACCTTAAACTGCTTTGGCTTCTCTTTTGGGAGTCTACTGGAAGCTATTGCTGCCTTTAAGGTCATTTGTAATATGAGGCATGCTTTGGAGAAGCAAATGGTCTGGGACCGTTTAAATGTTCTTTTGTAGAAAGGACAGAGCCTGGACAGGGTGTCCAGATTTCAGAGTGCCTACAAAGTGCTTAGAAACAGGGGCTGTTTCCACAGCAGCAAGCTTCCCACCTGTTAATTTCCAAAGCCTAGCTCAGGATTATATTTTTTTCTTACTTTTAGCCCCTCTCTAATGACTGCATGTTTCTTTATTAAAGCTTCCTGTGGTGTGTTCATTATAATTTGTCTTACAAGGGCCACTCACTGAAATGCACAAACACTTCAGCAGCCTGTCAGTGCTTGGCTTTGAAGCCAGCGCGGAGCCGAATACCATAGATCTGCTATCTTAATTAGTACAAGAGGTTACAGAGATGTTAATGCCTGATCTTGCAGGGATGACAGAGAGGATTAAAGGTTGTGGGATCAGATGGCTGTACAACAGAAGGGTTGTGGGCACTATTTTCCTGTGCTCAAGTTAGCAGGTTTGGGTGGGTGAGCTTGTTGGTGCTGGTGTGTGTTAAGGTATATGTGGGCTTGGGAACAGGCAGGAATATTTCTATTCCTTCATGCTTTAACGGTATCAAATTCCACTAAAAAATACTTGAAACAATGCCTAAGCCTTGGGGCTATGAAATATCATCTTTCAACTTTTTTTTTTTTTTTTTTAAGTGGCCTTGCTGCTGGGATTAGGAAGCTCTGTGGGGTGCGGGCACATGGCACGCGTCTGCTTGGCTCCTCTTCCTGCAGCCAGCAGGGCCGTGGTGACCTGAGTGCTGCCCCTGGCACCTGCACAGGGTCCGTGAGACAGCAAGCAGAAATATACTTTTTCCATCACTTTGGGACAAACTGGAATGTGTGTTTCCATAGCGCTGGCATGCTGAGGAGCACGGGTGAGAGGGGTGGAGAGGAGGTGATGCCTTGGGAACCCCAGGGCTGCATGCAGGGATTATGCCAGGGAGAGGGCGTCTGCAGCATTAGCCCACTGCATGTTCTAGTGCCCATTACTGGAAATCATACACTGGACAAGATGTACCTTTTGCAGACCTGTTCTCCCTGGCTTTGCCCAATCTGTTCTTGTGGTTCATGTGATGAAATTCCTGAGATGCAGATAGATCTCTGTAACAGCCACAAGCCTTGCTTGAAGTCCTTAAAGCAGGCACTGTGCAGGCATAGAGTAACAGTGATATTTGTCTTATTTATAGCTCTTGGCTTTCTGTGTTGCAGTACAGCATTTGAGTCCTTGGCCTACATTGCTTCCATGAATGGTCAGTCCCTGCCCAAAATGTCCATGGTTTCAGGTCCTGATTCTTGCAGTAATGTCGTTGTGGCTGAGTCTTTCAAGATGTCTGTATATGTTGAATAACACCCAGCATGTCTAAAAGTACTAAAGTCTTACTGTAATTAACTTATTGTATGTTATGATGTTTCGTGTGCCTCCTTGGCGTGCGGAGGATCTCAGATCTTTGATCCAGAGGTGGTGATTTATTGGGCAATTACACATCTACACACCATCAGTCATGCTAGAAAGAGGCACTGTGATCTCATCAGTCTGAGAGAATGTGACATGGAAGGACTTTTATCAAATGAAGGGGGGCTGATGGATGGAGAAGTCATAGAAATATTGATTCAAGCCAATATATTATCTTCTACATTAATATTGTGCAGACAGTAGCGAATAGAGACTCTCTGCTAGTGTTGGTACTCCCCCCCCCCACCCCCCCATGATGAAGAATTGCCCTTCTGTGAAGTTTCACTTCAATGAGGAATGATGTTTTGGAGACACTAAATGATTCCTTATGGAAATTTTAGTTGTTCCATTATAAAAAAGAAATGGGCAAAATGCACAATTGTTTTTCTTGCATTATCAGGAAGGAATGGTGTGAGGTGATGTCTCTGAAAACAGCACGCTGTGGGTCCTGGCATCGCTATGTGATTACAAGGGTCAATCAGAGGTAGCACAGCCAGTGATAAACTGTAGGAGTTCTCTCCTAGATCAAGAAGTTGTGGTACTTTTCTATAGGGGCATTAAAGGTCCAGGCCATCCACTTGTAGGTAAACCTTACTGCAGGGCTTAGGCCCAGGTGATGACTAAGGAAAAATGAGATCAGGAGGAAAAAAAAAAAGTGTTTAGTCCTTTTGGCTTTCTAAACAACAAACTGCTCCAGAGTTAGGGTCAGCAAGTGTTATGTGACACAGGCTCTCCCCTACTATTACTGCTCCTTCTTAATTTCAAGGTCATTGCTCTGAGTTTAGCAGAGGCTTTTCTGATGACTGACGCATTCTTCCTGCTGTCTGTTGCAACCTGTGATATTGGCTGTATTAATGTATCAGCGGAGTTCCTTTCATGTTCATTAGGGCCAGATGGTGATAAGAACTACTCTGCTTTAAGTTACCTTCTTCCCTTTCCTCCTAGGCCTTTCCTTTCCCACAAAGGAAAGAGAGGGGGAGGATTACTCTTAGACCAGAGGCATTTCTATTGATGCCTGCCTCCCAAAGTCAGTAGTAGGATAAGCAAATAATGAGGCTAATGTAAGAGACCTTGACTTGTGTTGACAGAAGAAAGGGTGAGCCACCTTGAAGCTTTTATGTTTTATTTGGGATCAGGCTGCTTTGTACAGGATAGAGTACAGCCTTAAAATGTCAGCTGCTGATGGAGATGATCTTTGCTCTGCAGACCACACATGTCCAATAACTTTGGCACAGATCACCCATCCCCACTGAAGAGAGTCAAGGGTGACTTTTTTTTTTTTTGTACACTACTTTTGGCTAGCATTTCCTTATATACTCAATTTAGGGGAGAAAACCAATTGAAATAATTAAGTGCACAAGTTAAAGTATTCTGAACTTAAGACTGTAATGTCAAATTTATGATTAGAGTGTCCTTATTTCCTGTAGATTAATGCTCTTAGGCTGAAAGGAGTTAAAGCTACTTTTCTCCTTACATCAGTCATCCATTGGTTTTTCTCCAGGCATGTTGCTCATGTGTTTTGTTTTGTTTCCCCCCTCCATAGCCCACAAAAACAAGAACCAGGCTTAGAGAGCATCAAAATCTCCATGACTTTTTACTCTTTTCCTCTTGTCATATCACTGAAGACTTTCAACTTGGAGTTGTCTACATGTTAGTTGTATATAAAAGTTGGTATGAATTGGAATTGAAAAAAATGCTGCGGATATCTCGGACCACTTTGCATGTTTGTTCATCAGGCAATAAAACTGAACAGTCTTTCCAGGGACACATCAGTCCAAATGCTACAGGCTTTGTGGGAGGAAAAAAGATTTCTGCTAAACCAGAGCTGAGGAAGGATGTACTTTCCCTGGTCCCCACTGGAGGTCACTGGAACATTGTTTACTATTGTCTTTCAGAACAAAGGAATTGCAAAGCTGGTGTTTCGTAAAATTAATGTTTTAAATTTTCTAGAGATCTTATCATTTTTACATATGAAATACATCTCCAAATTGCTCATAATCCCTATGTGTAATATGTATTTCTAAATATTTCTTATGACATGAGATCAGCACAGTCTTTATTTTACAAAAAAATAAAAATAAAAATAAAAATGAATTAACTGATAGGAAGTCTAAGACAGGCTTCTGCAATGAGCTGTCTGAGCTCCAGCTCTTTTTACCATACCCTGATGAAGGTGTCCTAAGTGCAAAACCAAAACCCGAGACATTCCATGTTCATCAGCAGGGAACCTAAATGTTGCAATTTGCCAATCATTTTATTGTGTATACATTATTATATATGCTGGAAAGATGACGAGCAGTTTAATGTTCTGCAAGTGCCACCTGATTAAAATAAGCTCAATCCAGGGAGGTGAAGAATATATATATATATATATATATTATTCCTTCTGCCCTCATGTAGGCAGCAGTGCCTGCTCACTCAGATTTGTGGCAAGTCTGCTCAGCCACCCCTCCTGTCCTGGGTGCAGACCCCTTGTGCACAAAGAATCCTCTGCGTTTGCTGCCGGAGGAAAAGCAGATGCTAGGCTAACAGGATCTAATTATCAGTAATAAGAAAAGTTTGGCAACTAGTCACAGAATCAGCAATAAAATGAAACAAAGCTTCTTCTCAACCCATCCATCAAAGTGCGTGCAGTTGCTGTTAATGACAGACTGAATAATAATTACTATTAACTAAAAGGATCCATTTATACTTCTCAGTGATATTTAAAGCCAAGAAATACAGACTCCTGACTTTTGGGTGATATCCAGCTTTGAGATAGCATTGGGAGTAATATTTTAGTCTTTATATGGAAAGTACACTTGTAATTTTTCAGCTTATGGCAAATTGTGCCATTTGCTGTGGGGTTTGTGAGAGTGAGCAGCTGACCGACTAGGGCAGTGGTGGGTCTGCTTGGAAAACGTGTGGGAGGAGTTGGGGATTTCCATTACAGACGAAGATACTTCCTTTAAATCTGTTCCCACAGAATGCTGATGGACCAAAAAAAAAAAAAAAAATCCTCCTGGATCATTTCTGAAATAGAAATGCATACATGAAAAATCTTGGAATGCAGCACCTTCCGCAAGCATTTCTGTTAGTGAAAAATGGGGTGTACTGCTGAAAAATTGTTGAACCATGATTTAAGCCGTTTGCGAGCCCATGGAAAACAACCCGGATTTGGGGTGAACGCATGGGGGAACTGTGTCCCTTCACAGGCTGCGGGTGGGCCTCGGCCTGCTGCAATTTCTGCCTGCGTTGCGCAGAGGCAGCCTGCTGACCACACGAAGGCAATTCTCTGGGCCAGTGATGGTCAACACGGGAAGGATTTTAGCAGCTGAGAACACATCCCTCTGGTATGAAGACTTCAGAGAAGTAATGCTTGATTATGTTTAGTGAGTAATTTTCTGAACCTAAATAATAGGTTCATCTTGAATTGATGATGAATACAGGGACTTCAGGCCTGGAACACAGATTTGATTAATGCATTAAAATGATGAGGTACTCGCTTGGAATAAGAATGTGCTTCCTGATCGGCGCTCTGAAATATGCTGTGACTGAGGGGGATCCTCATTGAATTGTTGTCAACACGGAGCTTTTTGTGGGTTTGACTCTGCCAAAACCCCACTGCAGGGTCTGAAGGTGGAGGTCTCTGGGGCTGCCCTTGTTTGAGCCTTTTGGCTGAAGGGGGGGGCAGGAAAGGCGCTTGGTGTTGTACAGTTGTGCTCAGAAGTGTTCATATGCAAATGAAAATATGTATTTGTGGCTGGGAAAGGCTGCTGGGTGGTAAATAGCTGCAGTTTGTGGCACAGGAGGTGAGCATGCCGGGCCTGTGGGCCTCCTGGCAGGGAGGCCTCAGCGGTGCCGTGCCGGTGTTGCGGGTGGATTTTGCTGTGTTTGCAGCCTTGTAAAGTCACCACACCTCCCTTTGTGCTTCAGGGTTCTCCTGTCCTGAACCATCCTACGGGATGAGCATTCCTGCTTAAAAATAGGTTTGTTGTTTCCAGTGATCAAACATGGGGAGGGAAGGATAAAAGGCTGTCATGTTGTGGGAAAGATTTACTGCAGCAGAATCGAAACCAGGGATAGCAGGATTTAGCCCTAAAAAGAGAAACGGTTTCAAGCAGCAGAAGTGGCTAGCAGTTCGTGCGTCTTTGTAGAATTGCAGTCCAGGCAGGCTGGAGATGTCTTGTCAATAGCCAGGTGTCCACCAACATGCCAACAAAATGTCCCTGTAATCAGACCATTTATTTGTGAAATTCATCAGCTTTGATATTCAAAACTGCCTAGTAGGATGTATAGGATCCAAGCAAGTCAGGAGTACACAGCTCTGTTTACAATCTGAGCCTGAACTGCTTCTCGAGCAGTACTTCTGCTTTACTTTGTTTAAAAGCTATTCTTAAATGTTAGCTTTAAAACCCTGGAGCCATATAACTTTACTGTGTTCCCAGGAAAGCAATTAAGAATGTGTGTTAATAAGAAATCAAGTTGTTTGTAAATTTTAATGGTTTAAAAGATGCCCTAGGGAAATCACCAACAAATAGGACACTTTCATATGGAACTTTGCTAGCCAAGCAGCTCTGTCTATGTTGTAGATGTGATCAATTAAGAATTATCAGGAGAAAAGGACATACTCTTTTAATATAACATGCATAGCCAGGAGGATTTTCTAGCATAAAGATTAGGGGCTAGATGGAGAATGTGCTTTTGTTTAATGTCATCCCCATTTAACTAAAGGGGAAACTTACTGTCTTGCTATCGCCTCGTTGGCAATGTAGGAAGCAAACTCAGGGTGGAGGTGCACAGCGATGGAGAAAGTTGCATTCATGTGGTGTGTAATGACCAGAAGTGGATTTAAGTCTGCTGGTAGCCAAACGGCATAAACTGTACTCACTTGACTGTAAGCACTTCTCGGTAGTGTGGGTCTGTAAAATATTTACTGGTAGCTGACAACACCTCAAACACTGATGGAAAACATCCAGGGTGAGATTCATCAGTTGGACATCAGTAATGATTGAAGTCTGTGCTAGCTTCTCTCTGCAGTCAAAAGAGAGACAGATACCTCCGATAGGGCAGCAGATGCAAGTTTTAAAATATGATGAATTGTTCTCTGGAGGTGCTGCTCTTTCTCCATTGATTTCTCCTCCCTGTTTATTTTAGACAATTGACATCTCCTTTCAGGTGAGATTAATCCTTTCCTCACACAACTTCACTGTGGGAATTTTATCATTCCCTGAGCAGGCTGTGTGCTGTTCCGCTGCGGTAGCTGGCTGCGTTGTGGCTGCAGGCAGTCGTTGGGCTGGATCAGGTTGGTGTGGTTTCAAGCAGCTTCGAGCTGGTGATGCAGTGGGGCAGCTTCTGGTTTGTGCTGGTGGAGCAGAGCAGGGAGGTGGCCTGAAGTGGTACTGTAGCAGCGTGCACTTGTACAGGGTGTCTGCTTTGCTTGATACTGTGTTTTTGCCCATGATAGTTAACCCCTGCTCCTTTTTGATGTGCTTGCTGTAGCACAGTCCTCCCACTGAACTGATGCTGGCTGGCACAAGGTAATGCTGCATCCTGTCACTGGTGTACAGTGGGCTGAAAAAAAAAAAAGTGAATATAGTCAGAAATTTAGATGCTAAAACCATTAACCTCATATTTTTTTTCCTTTCAATTCATCATTTCGTCATTTTAAGGCCCAGCTTGTGCTTTAAATAACCTGAGGGCTGGCAACACTGCTTTTATTGTGGCTTGGAGACAATCCTGTGAAGAAGTCCTCTTAGTTTCTAAATGTGCTAATATCTGACATATGCAAAGAGCGTGAGCTGAGGTTTTCATACCGCCTTCGTAGCTGAGGAAAATATTTATGTGACAGGAATAGCAGATAGAGCTCAAGGCAGAATACTTGTGTTTGAGGCGGGTGAAAAATGGGGGAACTGACTAAGTGACATCAGTCTTTACTGTTATTTGGGCATGTGATAGCTCTGTGGTATCCATACGGCTGAATTATTGTAGTTTATAAGAAATTCATGGAACTACATTTAGTTTTCTGTAATGTATGTCTACACATACATGAAAATCAACAGAAGATTTCATTACTGCTGTGACATGTTCCTTCCAACTTGTTCACTCCTGTGATTATTGCAATTTGTTTCTCCTGAAATTTCTGTACAGTATGACAAGACACCAAAGTTATGGTGAGTTACACAAAGGCCTCCTTTGCATATTAAAGACTTTGTATTGTCACTTGACTAAATTTGGGAAAACATCTACCACTGTGAATGTCATTAGAGAGATGAATTCCAGTGCTCATTACTGGGGTGCTGTGACAAATAGGTGGAGGAAGGACTATAAAGTGGCTGCGTGCTTTCTTCCCAAGCCTTGTCGATGCTCATTTCACTTCCCTCCATCTCTAGCAGTCTCAATCCCTTGATAATAAATGCAGCTCGCATATGAACAACCCCCCAGACTGATTTCTCTCCACTGGAAGAAGTGATTTAAAAGAACAAGAAAAGACACTGAATGTGTTCATTATTGATAATCTTAAAGATTTACTGTGGGCTTTCAGAAAAGCTGCTGCTTTAAAGCAAACTGCTTTTATCTCCTTTTTGTTTGTCTAGTTGGCTTTTGTGGGTTTTGTGTTTTTTTTTTTTTCTTTTTTCCACTCGGTAGCTAATGTAGGTAGAGGCTTGAAATTTTTTTATTTTTTATTTTTATGAGGGAAATTTGTATGCCTCTGGTATCAGTGGGCAAGCTCCCTGGGATCTGCATGAGGGAGCGTTGTGCTCGCAGCAGTGTGCGCAGTGTCAGACCTGGCTGCGGGTCCTGGGGCCACGTTGTGAGCTCAGCAGCTGGTTGCCCTGCTCGTGGAGAAGGGGCTGTGATCCTGCCTGTTGGGCATCAGGCTTCTTTAAAGCTTTCTGAATTGTAAGTATTTAAAACCAATAAAAATCTTGGCAGAATAATGGAGAAATCTGCTCGGCAACCAAAACTTTTCAGTCTGGTCCTTCTGAGCCCGTGTGGTAGCGCCTGCTGCTCTTTCTCATTTGTTTCCCCGTGCTGTTTCACAGCACCTGTTTGGGGCTTCAGGTTAAAATGTTCTTCACGTGTTGCGTTATTGGTGTGCATGAAGCCAAGAGGAAATGGAAGAGGAAGTGGGAGTTTAATTCAGATGAATTCCCAACTGCTCCTTGTGCTAGCTTAGGAGAAGATGTCGACAAGGTAATTATCACAGCGTTCTGTTCTGCTGCTTCCAGCTTTCTCCTCGAGGGAACAGAAGCAGTTGGTGCAGTGCAAGAGATGGGATGGCAGATGGGAGTCAGGTGCGTACGGACTATGCTGGAACCTGGGAAACCAGGCGAATGGGAATCCATACTAAAAAGCCACGGAACAGTGAATTTCTCCATCGGGTTCTGACCTTTCTCAGTGCACATCAAAGGGCAGAGTTAGTCACCCAGTGCTCAGAGTCATTAGATGTTAGAGATGTTTAAAGTACAAGGTATCGAGCCAGGAGGCACAGACCAGATGTGCTCATTCACCTCTATGCCCTTCAGTCTCCAGAAGTTCCAAAATTTCTAATTAAATCTGAAAATAGGTTCGGGGATGAGCAGATGGCATTAGGAATCAGGAGGTGTGAATGAGCTGCCACAGGGACGTGAACTTCTCACCCTCATAATCTGTTGATGGGCACAGTGAGACCTCGGTGCTGTCCTGAAATTGCTGGCTTTTTGGAAGGTTGCTGCCAGAGCCAGGTGAGGAGCTGGTGGAGATTATCACGGGGAGAGCAGGTGGGTCACAAGCCTGGGCTTGATTCTGTGCAAAGTGTGCTTGTTATTTTAGAGTAATTAGGTTTCCTATGTGGATGATTGTCAGGAAGCAGACAGCACTGACCCTAAAGGTCCGTGCAGTTGGAGAAGCATCAGCTGATCAATACCTGGAACAATTGGCACCTCCAGTAGGAACTGGTTCACCTTTTCCCCTCTATCTGGACATAAGCACCCTGAACTTGAGAGCATTTGTAAACAAACTCTCCAGAAACAAGACTGCAAAACCAAAAAGGGAGGGGCTGACTCGTGTGTAGTGGGGAAGGAACATGACAGCCTAATAATTTCTTAGCTAAGATGAGGTGTGCAGATGGATACTGCAACAGCAGAGCAGGGAAAATTTTACCCTAATGTTTAGAGCAAGGAAATAACTTTGCTATCCTCTTTTCTGGGAGCAAGTCACCTTTCTGATGCTTTATGAACAGAAACCAGAACTGAATGAACTTTGTTTTTTGCCCTAAGTAGCTGGAATGAGCCAGGTAATTTATGTAGAAACTGGTCAATTGGGTGCTGTCGTTCCGTTTTCTAGAGTGCCTCTGCCTTCTGCAATGTGCTATTTGCTTCTGAAGCAAAAGATATTTCCCAAAGGTCTCTGAGCATGTGTAGCTGTATTTCATCCCAGTAGTTAATTCAACAAAGAATACTGGAACACAGAGTATCAGAAAACATTTTCTCTGTGTTCAGAAAGCAAAACCATATGCTCAAACCCCATCATCAGTTCAGAGGCATTTTAATAACCTCATACTTCACCAATCAGAATAATTAAACAGGCTCATTATTTAAAATATTCATTGTGTCCCGATTCCATGTTTGGCTTTCTTGGTCAATTTGGTTCTTGCTAATCTGGGGGAAGGAAAGAATGTTCTCTAGTGCTTAATTTGCATTAAAAACACTATAATTTGTAAGTAAATTGGAAAGCTTTTAAGTGGAGAGGGAACATCAGTGACTTGACAGTCAAAGCTCTCCTTTGTTTTTTCAAGCATAATGTTCCAGAAAGATGCTCTTCCTTTCTTGGAATTACATGGCAGTAAGAATGAAGCCTTGTAATTGTTCATTAATCTATGGTTATTAGGAGACTGGTAGAAGAAAGCACCAGAAAAGGAAAAATCCAAAGTGAGTAGCATCTTTCCTGTGATGCCTCTATTAGAAAAGGGGTTTTAAATTTTATAGGTTATGTTATGGGAGGGGGACGTTGTCAGAAGACCCCCAGCTGGTCTGTGCAGTCGAGGCTGGGGAAGTGGCAGAATTGCTTTGCTCCACGAGCTGCTGGGAGACCTCTGCTGCCTGGTCCCCACCCTGAGCCTGGTCCAGCTGCTCAGCCTGGTTTCTTGGATCCAGTTTCTCCTTTTTCCCTATGGCCAAGCGTGCAAAACTTCCTCTTACTGGTGAGCTGATGGGAGAGGCCCACGAGGCCTAATAACTAAAACTTGGCCAAAAGGAATAAAAAGGTATTAAAAACACTTCCCTGTAGCTTAATAACAAAAAGTTCCTCCTTGATCCTCATCATGTATAAAATTTATATTTTCCCTATGTCACCAACCTGACACAAAAGAAATATCTTACTGGTTTCGTTTGAAAAATGACCAAAGTGTGACTCTACTTTTCTTCCTTTTTTTGGTATATCTGATTGCATGGATATTTTTGGAAAAGGTCTTATCTGTTATATTAAAAATGCAGCTTTCTTTGTTGCATCCACCTCTTTATTGAGGAGGAGGGTGGAGGAGTGAGAACTGCAGTGGAGAAGCTTATTTCAATGCAAATCTATCGTTGATAATTGCAGTTTTAAAATCTTCTCAACCTCCAGCTGAACAATGATAAAAGAATAATGGCTGTGAATTATTAGCTGTTCCACTTACCTTCAAAATAGTTCTTACATTGTTGTGATACTTGAATGTATTTATTTTTGTACATCTTTTGTTTAATACACATGTGGTTCTTGGGGGTTTTATTATATTTTTAGGACCTGTATGATAATTCTGCATCCATATTTTTGCTATGGGCATAGGAGGCTAAAATAATTGATTTTCTTCCATGCTTCTAAAGCAATCAGATCCACTTTGTACATTATTTTGTTTTGAGGCTGGGATAACGCATCAAATATGTTGGTATCAAAAATGATCTAGGGAAGTCTAACAGGCTACTTTGTACTGCTCGAACACTTTCTGGGTAGGTATTTGCAGAGGTGGGCTTAATCCTGAGCTGCTAAGCTGCTTGTCACTGAAGTCCAAATTTCTACCAGCTGTGGATATTGTGATGAGTGCAGAGGGACTATGAAATGCAACGGGAGTGAGGTGGCAGCTTTTTACACCCATCATGTATTTCTTCTGCATATCAATGACCCTACAGGTTGCAGCATGGAGGGGCCTCAGCAAAGGGGAGCCCTGTGTGCAAATGTCTGACAGTCTGGATCAGCTCCTGAGAATTTGGTTGCTTTCAATTTGATTTTTGGATTTCTTGATTATTTTTTTTTAATGTTTGTTTTAATTGTAGCCATGAAAATTATTACCCTGAAGTAAAGGGCGAGGAGTTCTGAATCGCACTAAGTGCAGAAAAAGCTAAGGCTCCTAAATGTATTCTTCAAACCACAAAGCCACAAGCTCTGCTTTTTTTTTTTTTTTTCAGGCCTAGTGATAACACCTTTCCCTCAAATCATAGTCCTGGTTGTAGCAGGCGGGTGCTGTAACTGATGGCTGTATTTGTCTGCCATGGTAGAAGAATGGCAAATCAAGATGGATAAGTTTCCACCTGTCTGAACCGACAATTTATCACCCTAACTCCTAATGGATCAAGCACTTGCTAAAGGAGGGTAATTGTTTGGATGTGAACTTGGTTTTCTGACGTAAGGGATTTATGATGTGTCAGGTTGTGGACATAAAGTATAATACAGCATGCTAATCCTTGTCATGCTCACGCACATCATACGATGGTGCAGGGCGATGTGACTACCTAACATGTAAAAGTGGCAAGCGTCTCTAATGGGAAGTGCCCCCTGCACATTCCCGGGGCGCCTATCAAACGAAGTCAGCCTAATGGGAGTCACAGCAGCTTGCAGAGCAGAACGATGTCTAGCTGTGTGTCACTTCACACTGGAAACAAAAGCTATTTTTTGAGTGTGCTCAGAAGGGATCACAGGGCTTGTGCGCTTTGTCTCTGTACGGTTTGCAGGCTTGCTGGAGAACCAAATGAAAGACTCTTGGGGAGATGAATTCCTCCCGAGCTGAGTGTGTTCTGAAGAGGCAGAGTCCCAGCAACTCGGTGAGCATGACGTTAGGGACAGAGCTAATAACAAGCAGATGAAGGGAGCTCAGCCTCACGAAATGGCTTTCACAGCTTGCCAAGGTAGGAAAGAGACGTCTCATCTCAATCAGCAAGATAGGACCAGACTGCTAATGTATAAGTAGGAAGATAAATTATCAACATAAGGAGCTGGATCATCTTCTGAAGCCCCGTAGTTCAGCATGTTCTCCTTCTCACTAAACCTTTTAATTGGCCATCTGGATGGGTTGGGCTGGATTTGAGAGAAAGAAAAGCCTGTCTCATTGTGGAGGATATTACTTCCCTGAAAATGTTGCACCTTTAATTTGAGGCTGCTGCTGGCATTTGTTATCCGTGGCTGTTGAACACATATTTGATTCTGAAGACAAACATGGAGTTGTCAAGGATTTGATTTTTTTTTCACCTGCCAGAGGAGTGTTAGACCCTATTGTTTTTGACAATGCACCTCAATTAGGTCTTAAATAAAATGGGTAGTACATGCTCTGAGAAATCGGAGGGCAGAACTGCTTGATTTAGGCTTAAGGATGATGTTTCTCCACAAGGGAGCCACCAGTCACAATAATTACATTGCTGTCTTCTCATAATATGATTTATTTAGATGTTGCTGTATGAATTAATTCTCTCTAATTGCTGCTCTTCTCACTGTAAATCAAGGTTTCTTGCTTTCTGGAGAGTAGTGAACATGATCCTACACTGAAGTAATTAGTCCAATTAGAAAGGAAAGCAGATGTGGAAAACCGATTACTTTCAGGAATATGCCGACTCCTATGTAGTCCAAATGCTGTTCAATCAAAATGTAACAGTAATTTAATAAAACATTGTTTTATTCATAAACTCTATTCAGCAGTAGGACTCCCCTGGCTTACACGGAGAAGCCAGTTGGTGAGCTTTGTGGTCGGTGAGCTTCCTGGTAACCTGCTCGCAATTTACACAGCTGCAGCTCCTCTGAAAGAAACCTCCTGGAGGTCACCGTGAGCAAGGGCAGGTTTCTTTCCTTCTCTGAGACACCGAGCTGTCACCCTGCAGTGAGAATGAAATGAGCTGCTCCCTTTGGTGTTAGTGCACTTGTCAAAAAACTATCCAGCAGAGGAGATCACCAGCAGAGGTGGGTTGTCGTGGTTGCACCCCTGACTCTAGCAGTTGTTCTGCAGGTGGTGTGAGAGCCCACAGGGAAAAGCAGGAAAGGTTTCAGTGAAACTCTCCGTGGTACATGACCCGTGTGCACCGTGCCGCTTGCTCTGCCTTGACCCTATCAGTGGGGTTGCACCGACTGATGCTGGTGGAGAATTTGAACTTCATAAGCTCACGGAACTTCACAGAATGAAATAAATCTAGGAGGAGGAATGCAGGTGCTGAAGCGAGAGGAAGAATGGTGTTTAGCAGAGAGTTGAAAGGAGATGGAGAGTTGACAACAGCATCACAGGGGTCTGAGGATGAATCGTGCTGCTCAGCTGCGAGTCTGCAGGAGGGGACTGGAGCTGAAGCTGACAAAGCGTAAGGAGTGAGGAGAGGGAAAGCAAGATCTTAGCACAGGTTGCAGAATCTGGTCCTGTCACACAGCGCTCCCACTTGCACCACTGCTGGAGCAGAGTGGAGCCCGTGAGGAGGTGCCGCTTACCAGCACGTGTGGCTGGGCCTGCCTGTCCCTTTCATGCACACACTTTAAGTGTGTCTGCAGCGTGAGCCAAACAAAATCCCAGGATTGTCTTTTGGGGGGTTGTTTTTAAGCTTTTTGTTACAATACGCAGAGAGTTTTGCTCTGGAAGTTCACCCATCTATTTTCTTCTATCTGCTGCACGGAAGACAAGTGTTCTCATAATTGGGCCATTAAAGAAGGTGTTGAAATGTTGCTAATTGTCAAAGGCAATTAAGTGTAGCAACATGTCACAGGTAAATTAACAAGACTCCAGGTGTTTTGAGCAAATTGCATTTCTGTGGGTGTAGAACAGTTCCTCTCCTTTCTGCTAGCTGTCTGTACAGTTCTGGTGTGCCGCTTTTTGTTTTTTTTCAGTTTTGCACTGGTGTCTGTGATGTGCTGTGTATTGCACAGCCTCAATTCTAGTTGTTAAAATCCGTACTGCTATTTTCTGGAAAAGGTTCCCTTTTCTAACCCAGCCTGTGCATCCAGACTGTTGTCAGTCTCGCAGCCGGTGGCAGTTTGATGGCTCCACACTTGGGGCCCTCTGGAGGGAGATGCCGGTGATGGGGGCAGTGACTGGGAACCAGCAGCCCAGCGGGTGCAATTGTGTGCCCTGTCCCCTCTTGCTTTTGAGGTCGGCACTCATTAATTCAGAGAATTTTGGTGCCTCTCCCATGGCCTTTAAGGAGATGCCTCAGCAGCTGCTGCAAGAAGCGCCTCGGTGTGAAGGGTGGATTCAGAGGCAGGAGCCCAGATCTTATTTCCTACTGCAGCACCTGTGCTGTGCTTTGCAGGTGACATCCTCCCCTCTCCTCATCCCTTCTGCAGTCCTTCAGCTCCCCTTTGATCCACACCTTTCAATACCTGTGGGACGACCCTAAAATGCTTCCTGGGGAGCAGTGCTGGAGGGATCACAATGTGCTCGGTTCACCCTCCTCTGCTACGTCGCTCCAGCTCTGCCACTGAGCTCCTGGGTGGCCTGAGCTTGCTGCTGCCCTGGAAAGTTTTCAGAGATGCAGACAGGAGTCACAGGTCAGTCTGTGCTCAGATCCCTGGCGGTGGTAATGGTGCTTGGCATTGTGGTGAGGGTGAGCGCGCTGATGGGGGGGGTTCCCGCAACGATTCACATGCTGCAGCAGTGGAAGCATCCAACACCCTGCAGCTGTTCCTTTTATTAACTGCCACACCTAGTTAATGAGGAGATTTTCTAAATATGACTTTACTCTGTTATTTTACTGAGAAATCCTAACAATTTAGGGTCTTTTAGTGATAAAAATACTCAGAAACGATGTGTAAAAACAGAGCAGTTCTGTTTTGTTTGTGCATTGCATGCTCTGTACATGCAAGCTGTTCCAGCAGGGGTTTAAGGTTTGTGTTCAGTAAAATGCTAATTTGTCTGAGAAATACAGGAGTCGTAGCCACAAAGCTCCTGCAGACATTCCTCACGACAACCAGCACCAACGCTGTGATTTGTGGTGCTCCTGCACGGCTGTTTTCAGGAAGGCCTGCAGTGACCCAAAAGAATTGCTGAGAATGTGTAGTTTTAACCTTTGAGTAAATATCACGGCTTTTATTGGTAATTACAATTTGAGCACAAAATCTGGAGTTCCTAGATTGGGTGGCCAGCAGCTGTGTCGCTGCTGCCAAAACCCATGGCATAACGCCCTCCCCTGCCGCTCGCAGCACTGTGGGTGTTAGGAGAGACCACAAAAGGGTGGAACCGCCACGTGGTCCCATAATTAGCACTCTTTGTCTCTTTTCTCTTCCCGATGCATTAGATGCCCTCCCTGCAAAAAGATTTGTGATTGTGTGTACGTGCACGCGTGCGCTTGAGGGTGGGTGAAACCTAATTGTATATTATTAAAATATTATGATTTTTCCCCTTCCAAGCTGCAGGCAATATGCAGCACCTCCCCGATGTCTCGTGCAGCTGGCTTTGACTGGCACTTGCAAGGTTGTCCTCCAGGTGCTGCATCAGAAATCTTTTGACACAGTGTCAGTAATTAAGTGTACAATTAAGAGAATGTCTGCAATTAAGTTCAATCAGTCAGTCAATCAAATCTACATTTGTAAAGGGTTTCTAAAGGGCCTCTTATCCAAGCCTCCCCTCTGCTTCAGAGCTCTGCGGAGTTACCACCAGCCACAAGGCAGTGCTTGTGGGACGAGGGCTCAAAGAAAGGGCTGCGGGGTTTGTAGTGCAGACAGCAGAGGGTATTCGAGTAAAATAATAAAACTACTTTTAGGTAAGGAATTTCGCTTCATCACTAGAAGACAGCTGTTGAGTCAAAAACTTTGCTTTCTCCAGCTGTCTCCCTGGCTGTTCACCTCAGCTCAGGCATCGGGGTTCCCTGTGGGGGAGAATGACAGGGGGCAGGTGGGCTGCTGGCGTGAGCTGTGCTTCACGGCCTTCCAAGCATCTTTCAGCTCCCGGTGCTTCTGACAGGGAAGGACTTCTGTGCAGTGGCTGCGTACCTGCTGCTCTTGGGGCTGGCCTCCTGTGTGTGCTGCCCAGGAGGTGAATCTTGAGTGAGAGCATTGCCTAGCTGGGTAGAGGCATTGGAAATATTTTCTTCAACAGTACGAGTTACAGCCTATGCCACGCTTGGATTTCTTTTAATGCTCCTTGGGACAGCAAATGGCTGGTGTACACAGGGCTGGGCCATGGCTGGAGAGGTGCCGAAGCCCCCTGGGAGCAGGGGTTCAGTGCCAGGCGCTGCTCAGGACGCGGGGTCCCCAGGGAAGGGCCCCGGGTCCCAGGTTCTCGGTGTGGAGCCGAACCTCACGTGTCAGCACCAGGCAGCCTGCAAGTGCAGGCTTGTTGGGGCTGGGAAAGGGCTGCGTCTTGGGGATGGATGCACCTGGAGCTAAGAAGGCTCCAAGTACCAGCAGTGGCAACCTCAAGAAGAGGCTGCCAAACACATGAGCCCAGCCGAGTGTTGGTGATACTTGGGCTGGTTTTCTTTTTGATCTCATTCCTTTCACCTTAAAGTAAGTTCTTGTCTAATTAGCCAAATTTACATCTTAGGTGCTAAGATTTGGAAATACTCAGTCTTCAGACTGCACATATTGCTCAGAAGAGTAACTTGAGGGTTTTTTCTTGTCTGTGGTGCTGCATCAATGTGAGCAATGAGCCGTGGTTTCTTTGATAACGAGCCTGCATTTACATAGTGCCTGTCATCACCGAGGAGTTGTGCTAACTGCATGTATTGACAAAGCCTTGGCCATAGCACTGTGCCTCTCTGGCAGGTTGTCTGCTGTCTCGTTATGTTCATCGCGTTAATGTATGGACGTTCATTGCTTTAATGTATGGAAAGCTGTTAGCCAAAGTGTCCTTCGTATGGGGAGGGGGGGGAACAAATGGCTAGGTAATACATTACTGTGAGTGCTGTAAACATTCCCTAGCATATCATTAATACCCAACTGTATTTCTGTCTTCAGAGAGCTCACAGTGCCCCATAAAGAAGGCCTCTCAAGCCCAGGAAGCTGAAGCCAGCCAGGGAAGGAAGCATCAGCTTCCTTCAGAAGGACGGAATCAGAAGGAAGCAGCACCAGCACGTGCAGCATCACACCTTGGGGGGCTTGGAGCAAAACCAAGCAATTTCTCCGTGCTGGGTGCAACTCCTTGGACCAGCTTCTGCCTGGGCAGTAGGAAGGTAGGTACACTTATTTTATTACCTTTACACACAAGTTTTCTTGTTTACCAAATCTTTCATCTACTTATGTTTGGCACATTATACTTATACTTTTGCACTTTTACTCTGTCTACTTAAAAAGATAAGGAAGGGGATCAATTTGTTGCTAGTGTTCTTGTTACTGCCATGCAGTAAGCACAACCAGAACTCTAAGGAATGGCTGGTTAAAAATCTCAGTTCTGAGATTCCCTGAGAAAAATATTTAATGAAAAAAAAAATCTTTTTGGTTATGTATTACAAGATACCTACAGAGATGGAATGCTTGATGGATAAGTGTATTTAAAAAAAAAAAAAAAAAAGGATTGGCAGGATCCTGGTTTGAATATATGCTATGCTCCTGGTATTGTAATGATTTGGTTTGGAATCAAGACTGTAACTTTAATTATTAGTATTAAACAGGAAGATTCGTTTTTGTAAGATGTCCAAGACAGGCTGCGTGTTATGCTTAAGAATGAGCCTGGCAATAAATGTCAGAAGCTTTGGGAACTTTCACTGCTGACTGAAAGGGCTCGGTGCTACTTTGTGGAGGCTGGCCGCTGGCTTTCTGAGGAGCATACGTACCCTGTGGTGTCTGCATTTGAAAGAAAACAGTGTCAGCAAATAGATTTTTTGAGTGCTTTTAAAGTCAGTCAAATAAAATGTGGGGGGTGAGAGAGGGAGGAAGGAAGGGCACTGATTAGGCAAGCAGCTGAGAAGTAATACAGAATAATAGATTGTTGAAATCCAGCACTAAGTCTATCAAAGCAAGTAATTCCTTCTGGTGGTAGAAGGACATTTTGGTTTTGTTTTAAAGCTGCCAGACCTAATATTTTTGGGCATTTATCTCAGGAAGGTGAGGACTTCAAAAAGGCAATTACAATTGGTGAATGATGTGTGTTGAATGCAATGCTCTTACGCATCAAAATGTTTAACTGCATTAACCTGTGGGGAATTTACACGGATACCTTAAAAGAACCATCTTGTGTTCAGCCTGAAAAAATCTAAATTCTCCATCAACTTGAGTTTTATTTACATCCCTTTTATTACAAAATAAATGGACCAAAAATTTCAATGGTGTTTTGCCACGTTGTGAAGGTACTGGGGCAGGGGGTGTTGGAGGGAGGCAGGCATTGCCCATGGATGCTTAGAGAGAGATCCTTAAGGAAATGCACTGTGGTACATATGCCCTAAAACAAAGTTATATTCTGGTTTCTTTACTTGACTGTACTATCCTAGAGAGAAGATGACTGAAAGCAATGGTTACACATCTAATTTATCCACATTAGAGTTTAATTTCCTGCTAATAAGGTATTTAAGCCTTCAAGAAAGCAGCTTGCGGTCTTTGTAGACGTTTTAATTTTTGTGTACTATGTAAAAAGTAAGTACATTTTCAAAACGGGCTCTTACTGGAGATTTTCAAGAAATACTCAGGTTATTAAAGTGCTCAGTGTACTGCTCCTCTCCATTTCCCAGCATGCTTGATCTCTGGATGCTTGGTGTATCCAAATTTCCATGTAGTTTCCTTTCTTTGGCAGTGGGAAGCAGTTCCTCTTGTTGCTGATTCATCTCCATGTCTCTTGTGCTTCACTCCACTGAAATCTGGTTAGGTATGAGACAGACTCCGGTGGAATGAAGGACAACAGAACCCATGGATCGTCCTTATTTCACTTGGAAAATGCAGGCAAGCTCATCGCATGTTAATATACATCTTAGGGTAGTACAGCTGGTGCATCTGCAATGTTCAAATTCTACGTAGGAGGTGTGAAACTATCTACAATCCACGCTCATGGGAATGTAAGAGCCTGAATCTTTTGTTTGCTCACTGATTAATTTGTTTCCTCTTTCCCTCTTTTCAATTTTTACCTTTATCCCGTAACAAGTTGCCAGGTATGATTTGTAATGTTAACTGTGGGAAAAACTTACCAATGGATATGGCAATTCTCTATCTCTTGAAGGTCTTAAACTACTGAAAGCTTCTCCAAATGATATTCTGTAGCTCTACTGATGGAGAATTTACATTTTTTTAAGAGGGAGGTTCAACAGGATAATGTTCATAGTCCCTTCTTGCCTTAAACCTCCAAATCTACAAAACCCAAAGAATGCAGATAGACATTTTCTTCTACATGCCTGGTTGTATCTGCAATGCTGAGCCTGTGTTAAGCTACTGCTTTCCTTTAGCCTAGCTAGGGGAGAAATAATCTTTCTTATGAACGGCCTCACATGATATGGTAATTGGAGATGGATGCTGGAGGCTTCTTGTGATGCGTGGGCAGGCAGAACAGGGAGAACTCTGCCTGTCCCGACATGGTGGTGCCAACCTACCGCTGCTCTTGCACACACCTTAGTGCATCTGTGAATTTATGCTATGGGAGTGCCAGAAGCACTATGAAGATTTGAAGCCCTAAGCTAAGCGCTGTCCAAACCCTCCAGAAGACGTGTATCTTCTTCCAAAGAACTTCCTATCTGTGAAACAAAGAAAAAAAACTGTTAAAATATACCAAGTGCCTCTAATATACGAAGTGTACCCCAAGTGCCTAGTGAAATGCAGGGTCCAGTTCTGACGAGCAGCATGCCTTGGTACTCCCAAGCACTTGAATAGCTTAGGAAAATTTCAAATTTAGTTTGCTTAAACTTTGCAGCTTAGGAAAAGATTGGTTGGGATGCAAAAACTTGAAGATAAACTGCAATGCTTGGCTGCACTTAAAAAAGAAAAAAAAAAAAAAAAAGAAACCCGCTATGGAGGTGCTGATAGAGGATTTAACAGAACAAATAGCTTAGGGTGTTTCTCTCACTTTTTCTTTTCCTTTTAAACATAAACCTGCTGTCTGCTGCTGCATTGAAGCCTCTCCCTTTGCTTTGTCAAGACATGTTAAAAGCTTTTGGATAAGTCCTGAGAAAGAGTGGCCTAGGCAGGAACTCATCAACTGAAATTCCTCTATGCAATCCTGGCTTATTTGAAATGCCTTTTATCAGGCAAGTTGCAACGGGCTTCAGTGCCATAAATGCCTAATGCAGAGCTTCCAGCTATTAACCACTTGGTGCCTGGAATCCACTTTTCTGTTCTCTTGAAGGCAACAGCTGCAAATCTGGCTTTGTCTTTCTTTGGGAACAGCTCAGATTGTGAAGTCAAGGTGCATATCAACAAAGCCTCGCATAAAAACATGGTAATAAAAACCTGAAATACAAGCTCTAGAGGCCTGTATCTGACTGACTACCCCTCAATCTTGAATAACTCATTTAAACTACATTCAAGGTGAACAGTAGTGTCTTTTTTTAGCTTTTTTAATTAGGCACCATGAGGTCTTTGCTTCTCCTTGGGGAGAAGTCTTGAGAGTCAGGCTGCAGCCTGCTGCAGGGATCTCCTACCTGGGCAGCAGCTGCGATCCACTGCGTCCTCACAAGTGGCAGCCCTTTAAAGGTCAGATAAAGTGTAGTGGACTTCTCTGAACTTTAATGTGAGCAAATGTTTCTGTATTTCTCTCTCTATAGGGGGACTGAGAGATGCACTGACCAAGGTCTACAGCATTTTTGTTGTATTAAAAGTACTTTGCATTAG
Organism: Aythya fuligula; assembly: GCF_009819795.1. Lineage (NCBI taxonomy): Eukaryota > Metazoa > Chordata > Aves > Anseriformes > Anatidae > Aythya > Aythya fuligula. Next base: position 1,407,446 of record NC_045583.1, on the reverse strand, counting down.
GCCCAGGGATTACAAGCCCTTGAAATTTTCAGTCCAATACCCCTCATGCTCCCAAAAGTGCCTGTAAATGGGATTCCTGGTTAGAAAAGTATATGATAACTTGTTTCACTGTAACATAGGCTTGCATTTAAAATTAGCATCAGTGAAACTACTCTCTGAAGCTGTCACCAAGTGTGACTGTCCAAAGCAATGCATTGCTACCCTTACCTGCTTCAGCTATGTCTGCAAATGACCTTTGCCCCAGCCTTTTCTAGGGAACATGCTCAAAGTGTGGTCTGCTCATTCTGGGTTTTCCATTGTTCTTTTTCACTCTGGTGTTGCTCCACACTTTTGCAAAGCCTTTGTTTAAAATCAGCTGCTATTGGTTTTTAGAGATAAAACAGCTTTCTATTCTCTTACTGCTGAGCCAGCTTTACAACACGGTAATTTAAATGTAGTCAGCTCTGCAACTGTGCGTTGCTTGCAGGAGAGGACCCCGTTCTTACAGCAGTAGCTGAAGTCATTTACAAAGCTCTGGTTCTGTTTTAAGTGACTGAGAAGGCCTTTGGACTCTTCTCTTTCACTCGTACACAGCAGCCAGAGGAAAGTAGACGTGCACAGCAGGGGAAGAAGCATCCTCAGGCCACTGGCTCCTCTGATCGCAGAGATAAGCTCTGCCTGCTCAGGAGAGTGCTCAGCCACCCTCATGCTTCAGCGTCCCTGAAGCCACCCGGCAGTACAGGAATTTAGGACTTCAGAGAACTTTGCAAACATCATTGAGCTCGTGTTTGTTTAAACTTTTCTAGGGAAAAATAACAAATTCACATTCTCAATAAGCTCTCCAATTTCTCATTGTATCTCTGGATAGATAAGAACCCATTTTTCAAGTGGTTTGCATAGAAAATTGAGTTAAAATCAACTCATTGAACTAAGCTAAACTGTTATATACGGCAGATCAAACCTGTTATTCGTTGCACTGGTATAAATCCAGAGCAACTCCGTGGGTTTTAATGGAATTACATGGCTCCTAATGAGCACCAGTGCAGTAAGTATTCTTAGGGGAGCTCTCGACGCATCATCAGTTGATGCTCTGAATAAGTTAGCTATTAATCGCAACAACTTAAAACACCAATACGAAACGCTTAAGATGTTTGCAATTTTCCCTCTTTAAGCCTCTTTCTTGGCCTCAGCTTCCAGACAGCAAAGGGCAGCGGCTCTGGTGTTGGTGCTGAACAAGCAGCAAGTGTCTCTGCTGCAGGAGCAGGACCGATACCGCTGGCTGCAGCCGCCTGCATCCTCCTCGTGCCGCAGCCTTCCAGAGAAACCCCGGCCATGCGCAAAGCCTCCCAGCCACGCCGCTCCCCCAGCTCCAAGCGTGGTACGCTGCGGGTGCCCCGCTCTGCACTCACCTGGCTCGTGAGCTGGGCACAACTCCCGGCTGGCAACTGCTTTACTGAACCCTTCAGCCGAAATAAAAAAACAAAAAACAAAAAAAAAAAACAAACAACTCAACAGGACAGAGGGCTATGGAGACAGGGAACTAAAATAAAACAGCTGGTAAATAGGTACTGTCAGTGGCTATGGTTTTCTTCTTTTTCTTCCTTCTGTTGCGCAGAATTCCAGGGGAGGTGGAACAGATGGGAGGAGAGGAGGGCTCCGTCGTTGGGTGCACCAGGCCGGCTTCTCCCAGCGGCAGGCAGCGAGCGGCAAGGTGCAGGAAGGAGACTTGGGGCGAGGGAGCGGGACGGTAGGGAGAGGAGCAGAGAGCTGTGGAGAGGCACCAAAAAAAAAAAAAGTGCAAGGGAGGGGAAAAAATCTTTAAAAAGCGCTGGAGCGGGCGAGGGGAAGTTCTGCCCACTTAAGGTGGTGTCCCCAGGTGCAGTCTTTATTTGCGCGCCTGCTCTGGGGGCTCCGCGCTCCCGCGGGCGCAGCCAATGGAGAGGGCGCGGCGGCCACGGCTCCTCCCCGCGCTCAGCGCCCGCGGCCTCCTCCTGCGTGGCCTCCCTGCCTCCTGCTCGCCTCCTTCCCTCCTGAGTGGCCTCCTTGCCTCCCTGCTCGCCTCCCTCCCTGCCTCTTTCCCTCCTGCGCGGCCTCCCTCCGCGCTGGGGCCGGCTGGGTGCACACCTTCCCCCAAGCGCGTCGCCTTGGCGAAAAGCGTGGAGCGGCCTCAAAGGAGGCAGCTGCGTTGCTTTTGCGTCTCCAAAGCAAAGGTTTCAAGGTGTCTTTTGCCCTTAGCAGGCTTAAAAAAAAACACACAACATTTATACTGCAACAGACTGGTTTGAAAGGAAGCGTTCGTGTTCTTCTCAGATCACACTGCCTAATTCTTGTACTTGCTTTCAGCATCACAGACACTTCAGTTTGGTTTTCCAGAGCTTGCTAAGGACCTGGAAAGCTTGTTGCAGAGCTAGCTCTGGAGCATGAAGCATGTCATGAGATCGAGGTCCCAGCATGATCCCTGTAAGCTATGGAGGAGGGCAGCTTTGTGTAGAGTTTGGTTATAGGGACTTTGGGACATCTGGGGATGTCGTTCAGAGTGTGCCAGTGCATTCATCTCAATTCTAGCTCTAAAGGAAATCTGTTTAAAACAAGACTCCAAGTTAACTTGTGTATTTTGCAAATCCCTTGAGTCTCTTCTTTATTTCTAAACTTTCATCCTTGACTTCCTTCCATGGGGTCCAGCTGCCCCATGCAGTTCCTCTTGCTCAGTCAGTCTTCAGTCTGGGAGCTGCAGCCAGCACTGGGTTTCTCTTCCCTGAGGGTTTGGGGCCCCACACCTTCAACCACATTTTGGGCTTTTGTGCCATCCCCGATGGGTGCTTGTGGTGCTGAGTGGGCGCTGAGCTCCTGGGGTGGCTGGGGCAGGGTCTGGCATCCAGCCTCCCAAACCATTGCAGTGGGAGTGCTCTGCAGGCCTGGCTCGTGGTGTCCATGCTTAATATTTTGCAAAAATATTCTGGAAGGCAAACTTCTTCTGGATTTTTAAGTCTCCCAATCTACAGAAATAAAAATATTTCAGTAAGCTTGCTGTTTTAATACAGCAGTGTGTAGGTAACTGAGTAAACATAAAATCTTCTCTATTTCTTTGCGTAGTGCTATAGTACCTCTCTTCCATGCCGTTTCCCACATAAGGACTGCTGCTGTTGTTTGCTTATTGGGTAAGCTGGAGATGCAAAATTCAAGCTGCTTTGGTTAGGACACAGGTCACAGGGTTTGTCTTTAATTCTGGTTGTGCTGAATTGCACTTAGCAGCAGTATCCATCACGACTACCTACAATTATAAATAAAATGCTTGGATTTTTGCCCCACTTACTTTAAATGTCAGGTTGAACATGTCGGCCTATAAATGTGTTTGCTGGAGTACTTCTCGAGAAAAAGAAGTCAAGGTTTTTCATACGTGAAATATGCACTGTAGATTATCACTATTGGGGTTATTTTTTTCAGGCTTATTGTACTTATTGCAAGCTTTTATTTTCTTAGGGCTCTGTGAAACAATAAGCCAAGTGCTTATTCGTGAAACTCAAGAGTTTTACGCTGCTGCACAGTTTGAAGCTAGGGCAGTAGTTCTCCTTGATACAAATCAGACCTTTATTTGCTACTGTAAAACAATAAAAATCTTTACAATTTACAACTACTGCCGTCAAGGACGGCTGTGGTGGGACTGGCTGCGGTGCGGATAGCTCGGTCAGAACATAAGGCTGCTCCGTGGTACCCACTCATTTCTGTTGCTTCCCTTAAGCTCTGAACACGTACCCGTTAGGTGGAAGAAGTTGCCAACACATCATAAAACTGCTGCTGCAAGCTCTCAAGCCTTGCTGATGGAAATATGTCAGGGGACGAAGGCTCTTCCCTGCGGTATCTGAACGGCACGTTGCACCTCGGGTTGGCTTCCGAGGAGGAAACCTGTGTGGTCTTGAAGGCTTGTCAGCTTTGACCTCTGAATTTGTCCAATAAATGAAATCAAATTATTTACTTGGTCTGCAGGTCTGAGACATCAAACACAGCAGAAGAAAGCTCAGGGCCACGTCTCTTGAAATTGCCTACTGTAAATTCAGTCCACAAGCAGGCAGAGAATAATTACTTGATGTTTTTCTCCCTTCGCCTCCAAAGTTTATTTATGATTGGTGAAAAACTGCTCTGTAAAGCAACTGCTTACCTAGGAGTAAAGATTAAATAGAGCCATCAGACTCTGCATTCCTAATATTTCCTATCTCTGAGAAATGAACCAGAGGGGAGCATTGTTCACTTTTATTTTGCATCCTTTCTGTGGCTGCTGTGCTGCAGTGTAACCGGCCTGCCCGCACCCTTTCCCCCTGCAGCGCTTACTCTCCTTCATGCATAAAGGGAAACAGTCTCCTAACCTTTCTGAAGCGAGGCCAAAAAAATGGTGTTTGATCACAGGGAGCCGGCACCTCCGCTCTGTTCCCCTGCAGCCTGCTCAGACCGGACCCGTGGGGGTCCCTGGGGAGCGTTGCCAGCGGGTCTGTGGGAGCACAGCTCAGTGCTCAGTGCCGGGGTGAGTGTGTGTGTTCAGTCAGTCCATTTCTGCAACTGCTCCTCACAAGGTGGGCATGTGCTGAAGCTTCTTGCTCTGAATAGAGGGAAATGCTAGCTGCGAAGTTAAGACTGAAGGCGGTAAGAGAGGGCTTTGTGCTCCAGAACAATAGCACAAAGGCAGGGCTGAGACTCCTCAGGTTTCTTTGAGGCTTATTCTCATACCATCACCTACCACTTGTCTGAGACTACAGCTCTATCTGAATTGCCAGGTAGTGTTATTTCTTTTTAAACGCAGCTTTAAAGGCACTTTTGCTTTCTAATGCTAGCTCTTCGCAGATTTTTGTTCTTTGCCACGTGGCAGCGCAGGGAATGCGTGGCAATTCATGATCCGCACAGCCTGCTCAGATGAGTTCTGCCCTTCACTGGCATGCAGACATCTCTGCGGTGTCACAGGTCACCCATAGTGACTTTAAGACTACACATCCTGGCGATTGCAAGGAAGAAGGCAAAGTGTGCTGAAATGTTTCCTGATGAATCACTTCTACGCTACATGGCGTTAGACCTGTAATGGTTTGAAATCACCAAGACTTCAGTTGTGCTCCTCGTTTAACAAGACATCAGTACAGAGGTCAAGCAACAGATGACAGGTTCCTGTAATTTTATTTTAAATATTCTCAGCCATAATTGCTTATTTGCAATTTGCAGAGGAAAGAAAACTGATTGCACCAACCTCTCTTGTCATCTTCACCCCATCCCCAGGCTCCACGCAGGTTTACATTCTCCCTTTCACTTCCAAATTTAAAAGAAAACACTGCCTCTATTCTCTTCCCATTCCCCCTTTGGCAATGGGAGTTGGCATTAGGTTACACACCTGGTTCTGCAGCTTAGTTAAATATCTGGCTCTTCCACATTAATACATCTGTTTTTTTCTTCCTTTAGAGGCATCCGATTTAACTGTAACGTGTGTCCCTGGCAGTCCTGAGCATCTTTTCTGAGAGTTCAGGGTTAATGAGCCTGCAGCAGAGCAGGAAGGCGCCCAGCTTCCCATCCCTGGGATACCCAGGGAGCAGGGCTCCTTCATGCTCAAAATCACAGCTTCTGGCCACAGGGATTATATGGCAAAGCAGGCTGTTAGGACTTGAGGATCTCTTGGTCTCTTTTAGTTGTTCTCCCTTTGTTCTGCTCTTTGATTGCTAAAGAAGTAAGCAGAAAAAGGATGGAAGCTGGAGAAAAGGAGGAAGAAAACCATTTTTTTTGGGGGGGGGGGGATTTGATTCTGTCTTTGCAACAGGGACCATTTCTGTGTAAATACTTGCTTCTTTAAAAGAAGGAAGTTTCTGAGAAAAAAATATTTGTATTTTTTTTTCTTTTGTGCAGCTTTATTGAGTTGCTTCAGAAGGCATCACTCACTTCAGGCCCCGCTGCAAATAGCCAACAAGCTGTAACCTGCTCTCTTGCTGTTGCTTCTAGGGGCTGTGCCCGTGTTTCAACAGAGCACTCTGGCTTTATAAAAGGCTGCTGGTGACACATCGCATTAGCTCTGTGTTTTCCACGAGTCTTTATGGGATGACAAACTAAGGCTGAGTTTAAGAGCATGCCTGGGGGTGCTGAGACACCGGAAAGGATCTTTTTGCTTCTGCAGTACAGCAGAAATCTGGAAAGCTCACAGTTTCTTCCATAGCATTTTTAAAATTTTGCTGTTTCAAGCTTGCACGTTCTCAGAAGTATGAGAGATGAGCTGGCTAAACCCTGATGTGTTAAACCAAGAAAATGAGGGAAGCCCAACCTTTAAGGGTAGATGAGCTGGTCTTTGCTGCTGCTTCAGTAACTGGAAGAATAAGTGTTGATGCAGTGCACATTTGTGTTGGTGAAAAAGTGACTTTTGACAGGAACAGCTAGGAAAAATGCATAAATTTGAGCATGAAAATGCCAACGTACACGGCTTGGCATTGTCGCAGTTAGCAGGATGCAGTCGCATTGATGAAGTGAGGTAGTGTGGACACGGAGCTGCTTCAGAAGACAACGAGGCACCTTCGTGCCAACAGATCTTCTCCTGAGAGATCGTGTGCTGCTGTCTGCTTCTTCCTGTGCTTGCTGCTGCCACGGCTGCCCCAGTGGTACGAGGTCCGTAGCAAAGCATTGCGGTGGTGCCGGCTCCCAGTGCTGCTGTGAGCACCTCTGGGGAGAGGAAGAGACTCTGCAGCTGCTGCCCTGTCTCTGCTGAGGCTTCCCAAAGGGGCTGTCATAAGGGAAGGGCTTAAATAACCTTCAAAGAAAATAATTAAAGATTGATTATACCGTAATTGTTAAACAGTGTCCCTAGGCTCTGGAGGTAGCAGACCTTCCTTTTCTTCTCTGCATTTGAAGATAAGAAGGAATGACCCTGCTTTAATTATTGGCAGGTTGCTTGAATTTTCTTTGTCTAAAAGGAGCCCAAACCTGAAATTTAGCGTGGTGCATGAATTTCCACTTTAGAACATAACTAAGTGCTGTTAAGATTTTGCTTGGTCTTTGGGGCTGGATTTAAAAATAACAGCATTAGAAGATGGATAAAATATGGGCTTTGGTTGTCAATTTTTTCTCTTCATTTATAGGTTTCAGTTCTGCAATATTACATGGCTACCCAGCTCGTGCTTGTGAGTAACCCTAACAGCCAAACAGCTTCATGCATGATGCAACAAATCAATGCGTGGGACAACTTTAATGAGTCACGTTTTAATAATCAGTCAGAACAGCAGTCTTAAAAGCATTTTGGCTGGGGTGACCAACTCAGGCTCGTTGGGCTCAGTGCATTTGAGCATTGAAGTCCATCTCAAACCATCCTGAACAAAGGTATTTATACCAAATTCCACGTTTCAGGCCAGTGTGCTCCAGAACTATTAGACAAAACAGGGTCTGTGCTCACAGGTTGCTTCACAATTAAAGCTCTCTGTGCACACTTGGGTCTGCACGCTTCATTTGGTAGCAAGAAGGCAGAATGCTTCATCCTGCTGACAAGACTAAGGCAACAAGAATTTAAAAATAAACCTTTTAAGCTGATGTATGAGGCCCAAAGCCACCAAAGCGCTGTTCAGGAGTGTGCTTTCCAGCTTGGTGATTTGAGGGGAGGGGGAGGCAAGAGAAAAGAGAAGAATCTGGGCATCTACCCTCATAGGGAATGAATTTCTAAGCCACAAAGATGAAATTTCTAACTTTTCTGTAAATTTTAATGCCGTCGTGATGCGCTGCAAGAAACATCTGGCCTTGTTGTAGCCATCACTCTGTGGAGGTTTCTACCTCTCTGTGCACAGCTGCATTTTAGGAGCCTGTCTGCGTGTTCCCAGGCTGGAGCCTTGCCTGCTGCTCGCTCCCAACCAAATGAGATAACTGATGGCAGAAATTCAGGACTGAGGAGGGAACCTATCAGGAAGCTGATAGAACTGAATCACGGATACAGATATATGTCTACAGAGATCTGTGTTATTTATACTATAAAAACGTACAGAGAAGCATAGCACAGGGTGGAAAACTAAATTACTCAGAAACCTATTACCTGGAAAATACGGAGGTAATATTCCTCCCTCTGTTCAGTTGTTTAGAGCAACACTAAAAACTTGTATTCCGCAATAACAGGCATTTTAAGGAATCTGATAACTCTTGTGGGTGGGAGGGACAGAGGGACAGCTTCCAAGGAGGCTGCAGACTGCAAGCACAATATTTTTGGTTTTTTATTTTAAACTAGGAAAGCCACGAACAACAAGCCAAGTCTCTCTGAAAACACTACGGGCACACAGCTCTGGCTACGCCAACTGTAAATCCCAAGTATGTCTGAGGAAGATAAATAAATTGTATTGCTTTAAGCCCAATCTGATGGGAGACCAGGCCCAAAACTTACCCAGGGCCTTCACCCTCAGCAGAGCGTCAATTCCTTGCTCACTCCACCTAAACAAGGCACGCTGCCTGCCCTTCTAGAAGGCTTTTCCTGAAAGCTGTTGGATTTCAGTTTCCTTCCCCTTACCTGGCTCTAGCAGACCACTCGTGTGAGGTTCTGCTCAGCGTGCAAATAGATGAAGAGAATATTGCATTTCACAGCTAAGCAAACAAAGCAAAATGGGGGCAGCTCTGCAGCTGGTGGGCTAATGCTGGAGCACGGCAGCCCTTAGTGCGCGGGGTGCTGCAGTGTGCGGGGCTGAGCTCAGGGTTTCAGGAGCAGCTGGCTCTGACTGCTACCATGTTCCTATTTAGGGGACGGATGGGAGAGCTCCTGACAGGTCTGACATTATTTGCAGATGGAGTTTTCCCCCAGTTCCTGCAGTTAATCTATTTGTGACTTCACGCAGGTTAGGTTTCATTTCCTGCAGTGGCGCTTTCGTTACCTTCAGCATGTGCCAGCACGTTCCTGTCAAACAGCTGCGTTCCTTCATTATCATTTGAAACAACAGCTCCTCTTCCTGCAGCAAACCTCGGCTCTCCCAGGATGGAGAAGATGCAGGGGAGCTGTATCCTCAGGGACTCCCTGCTCATGGGACGGGCTGGCCAACGCCGAGAAGGATTATATAAAGCAGTCAGCGTAGGTGTGCATCGCCTGGAGAGCGCTCCTTCCACCGTGCTGGGAGTGCTGGTGGCTGTAAGGAGGGGTGTGAGTCCCAGGAATCCATCCCCGGGCTCAAAGCAGTCCCTGTACACAGCGGCCTGTTCCCCTTGTGGGGCTGGGGCACAGCGTGCTGGGAGAGCCCTCGTGGGCAGCCCCTGCTCCAGCAGAGGTTCCCCTTGCAGGGAGAGCAGGGTCAGAGTTTTCTCACAGGAAAGCAGAGGGTGCCACAGGCAGTTGTAGAGCCTCACTGATGGCCTTGCCTTTTTTGTGCCAGTTCCTAAATAATGGATTTGGGCATAAATGGCTTTCTTGTGAAACCCTGTGCATTGCTGCACCAGGACGATGCAGTCGCTGTTTATGAGAATCTTTGTGTTCACAGAGCAGTGACACCAGCACTTCTCACTGCCATCCGTATGGCAGCCACAGGTGCCACCAAAGCTGGGTCTTAAAATGGGGTAGAGAAAAATACGAGTTTAGCTTGGATAAATATCCTTGGCTTCTGGAGGGTTTTTCATAGTGTTTGAGCCTTTTCTGATACTTTTTTTCTAACTCCGTTTACTGGCAGCGTTAAGTCAGAGCATGGCAAAACTGGGTTTTATGGCTTGGGCAAAGCTGAGAACTGCAAGAAGTGTGTTTTCTGTTTTCATTTCTTTTTCTGTTTTTACTGACTGAAGTGGATAACAACTTTTACAAGTTTCTGCAGCCGTTAACTGTGCATCTGCCCGTGGCTCTGCGTGCTAGGGGAAGTCTCTCCCTGGCATTTGCCAGATGCAATTAAGAGAGCATCCTCGAGGAAGTGCCAGTGCTGGGGACACGTTGCCAGCCCCGTCCTGCTGCAGCCCACTCCCTCCTCCAAGCGGGCACCGAGCTCTCCCCTCGGTGTCTCCGTGCCCCTCGTGCCCCTCTCTGGCCATGGGACGTGCTGGTTTCCTGGAGGTCGGTGGCAGGCAGAGCCCTTCCTGCGAGCACCCCCGATGTGTTGCGGCACGCCGAGCTGCGCAGCTCCGTCAGCTCCTTCTTGGCCCTTTGTCTGCAGCTCAGAGCGCAGCTTGGGAGTAACCCGAGCCCTTCCCTTGTGCCGACGTGCAGGCACACGCTGCCTTATCGAGCCCCGATCCCAGCCCCAGCCAGGGACACGCCTTTGGGAACGTTCCTTTCTGCAGCATTATTCAGCTCGGGGCTGTCTCGACTTGTTCTGCCGTGCTCCCCGGACCAAGCGTGCAGCAGCCAGGGCGCCGTGCGTGTGAGCTTTCAGTGCACCACAAAGTCCCCTCAGATCCAGGCCAAATGGCTTGGTGTTCAACTGCAGGCGTGCTGCTTTGCTGTGTGTGCCCTGCGTGTGGGCTTCTGGAGGGCTAGGAAAATCCAGACACTGCCCCAGACAGCATGTTTTCTTAAGTATGGATCCCAGCTTTATCTGAGTGGGGTATGTTAACGTGCAGGTTCTTCTATATGGTGTCTAAATCAATAATTTTTAGTTTCAGGCTTCGTTCTTCTGACCAAGTCTGGTCCTGGCAGCATTTAGGAACACACACATGGAGGCCGGCAGCTGTTTAACACCGTCTGAAATTTGAAGCATGCTGCGCTGAAGGGAAAAATAATCATTTCCATTTCTAGCAGGTCCGCAGGCAACATCTCCAAAGGCAAAGGCACCTTATTAAGAGTCTGTGAAACTTCCCTTACAAACCCTGCGTCGTGGCCCACCTGGAAATGAACGGGAGAGGTGAGGCACTGCCGCAGGCTGCCTGTGGGACCGCAGCACGGTGCGGGGCAGCTGGGGTGCAGCCAGGGCCGAGCTCAGGTCAGGGCTGTCAGAGCCGAGCCCTCCAGCCTCCTCCTGGCCTCTGGCGTGTGGGAACGATCGCATCCCTCTGTTCAGGGCTGTGCATTAAAATCCAGGATGGATGATTTTAATCGTTCTGCATAATAGCTGATGTTCTGATCTTCATGTAGATTGGGGGGAACAGAAGAGCACTCGTCTATGTGTGGCTTTCGTTTAGCAGGAGATGAAAGGGTTCAGAGCAATATTTAAAACAGATGCCTCCGCTTTGCTGGAGGTCACTGGGACTGAGGCCCAGCCAACGCTAATATTGCTAATTGACTTATTTGGGTTAGAAGCGTGATGTTTTTACCCGGGCAGTTATTTAGGGACATCCCCACGAGTGGCAGGTTGCGAGCCGGCCGCACCGCAGCAGACATCGCTGCCCCAGGTTGACAAGAACAGGTCCTGGTGGTGAGTGGTGTCTGCGTAACCCCAAACCTGCCCCCGTGCTGCACCGACCGCCCTGCTCTGCCCGCTGGGGCAGCTGGAGCAGTAAAATGTGCTTGGCAGTGGCTGAAGCACGCGCGTTGAGCTGCATGCACCTTGCAGCGCTGTGTGAACCGGGACCCAGCCGGCCCCCGCGTGTCAGCAGTAACAGCCGAGTGCTGCTGGGCCACCTCTGCAGGGCTCGTGGCTCCCATTTGAGCTTTTCCCTGAGTCTTCTCCCTTTCCCACTGTGGGATGCATAACTCGAGGGCATATTCGCTCAGTGAGCAGTATCTACCCAAGTAACTTTGACCACACCTTGGGAAAAGAAAAAAAAAAAAAGAAGTGCAAGGTACTCTACTTGCAAATGATGGGCTGTTATTACCTTCCAGCATCGCACAAGCAGAAGACTTAAAAAGGATGCTATGCACTAATCTACTCCTCTTGCATTATTTACTGTTGCAATGCATATTCCCATGCTCTCCCGTCTAAGGTGACATCTTAGCTCTGGATTTTTGATGACAACAATTATAATGAGATAAAGGAAGACAGGCAGCTCAGGTTTGATTGGGATCCCTTTGCCTTTTTAAAAATTGAAGATTTCTAACTCTCAGCAAAGTCCCCGCTGCGTGAGCCTGTGTTTTACATTCTGCCTTTTTGCAGAACTTGGTCTGTCGGGGCTGTGTGCAGGGTCCCAGTATGCCAATGTTCTATTAATGATTTAGAATGAGATGTTAGATTCCCTCTCCTGATGTTATCTGGTATTTTCATGTTCTGAGAGGGCATTTTTGGATGTGCAAGAAACCAGTGTTGAATATAAACATAGATAATACTTTAGGGAATCTGTTTCATTCATGAAAGGGTGAAGGCTGCTTCACAGTTAATTTTGTTTGTTTGTTTGACAAAGGGATTTATCTTGACTCAGAATGGAGAGAAGGGAATTTTGCAGACACCGTAGGTGTTCCCAGAAAAAAAAAAACAAGAGCCACTGCTCTCCATCCCTTTGAAAAAAGTGCAGAATTCTTCCTTTGCAAAGCAGAGCCAGAGCACCCAGGGGCTGAGCTCGAAAGCAATCAAGAGAATTGACACCAAAACCATGCCCCCTCCATTCAACCCCCTTTAGCTGAGGTTGGCTCTGTTCACTGTGGAGGAGTTATTCCAGATTTGTACCAGCACAGGGAAGCAGAAGCTAAGGCTGAAACCCTGCCAGTATTTCCATGCCCTGCTTCTCCCTGAGCCTTTTTGTGGCTGAACTGTTCTCTGGCTCTGGCTGGCTGTTCTGTCCAGTGAAATCTGCAGCTGAAGCTGGAGGGGGCTTGTGTCTAAACACAAGCAGTGCTGGTCCCCGACTCACACTTTGCAGCAACTGTCCTTCAATACCACCAGCAACACCCAATGGCACAGCTAAGCTCTCATCCAGGTTGAATTAATTTCTTTTTTATCTAGGCAGCGAACATGAAGCAACTTGCTTCATCGATGTATTGCTGTGGAATTACTGTGGCAGAGGCATCAGGCAGCCAGGGGAGTCTGACATCAGTCACTGTCCTGCAGGTACACGCAGTTTCTCAATCACACGCAAGCTGTTCTTTGTCTGTACTTGCAGAACCTCGCAAAGCCACTGGATTTGAGAAGCTGGCATCCACTCCTGCTGCAAAGCTCAAATGAATTCGACCCGTCAGATCCCACATTTGTGTTTTTCACCGTGTTTTCATTGTCGTGCAGTGAGCTGGTGCTTTCACAGCTCACCGAGGAGCTCTGCACCAGGCTCGTGTGGGACCGCAGCGTCTCCTGCATGCAGCAGGTGATGGAGGAAGGTTTGCTAACAGCTGCCTGGGCTTAAGTGAGTGGTTTGAGAGGCACAGCAGAGCTCAGCGCGTGCTGGCCTTACACTCAGATCTCCCTTATGCCGCAGGAAGGGGTGTTGATGCTGTGTAGGTGACACCAGATGTCCTCAGGGGACGGTCTCTGCCTGTGGCTGCCCACATTCGCTGCCTGCTGACTCACTGAAGCGCGCTATGTGAGCTGTGGAGCAGCGGTCGTACGGCCTCACCTTTGCTCTGTGCCTGTTCTAAGTCTGGGAAGGGAATAAGAGACACCGATATTCGCGTCTCTGCTGCTCATTTATTCCTGTTGCAGGCCTGTAGAAGTACAGAAATACATACCCAAGCATATAGAGAAAACATTGGTCCAGTAGGTATTAGTGAAAGAATAAAAATCAGTACTTAAAATCTTACCACTATTTTCAGGTTTATATATATATATATATTAAAAAAAATAACCCCGATGGGTATCATCCATTACCCAAAAGGCAGCACAACTTGTGGGAGGATACGAGGTAGTCCACGAGGTCTGTTTTTCCTTCTGAGTTCTGGGAGCGGAGAATATGTTGTAAGGGGTTCAAGCTCATTTGTATTTTAAAGCTTCTTATTTGGTAGTGCAGGACCAGGGGCTACATCTTCAGCTGGCATAAATCTGCCTGGCTGCATGGAGATAAACTGATTTACGCTGGCTGAAGATCTGGCCCTGGATGTAAGAAATGGAAGCAGGTGGATGTAATTTCTCTAAATTTCCACTCAAGCTGCACATGCCTGGAGCATCAGAAATTGAACGGCACTTTCCCTAAGAGTAAAAAAGTTATTAGCTTCATATTTGTGTTAGTGCTTCACTGCCCTCCCTCTTGACTTGATCATCGCACGTAGCCACGGGCTGTCTCTAGCAATGACTCTGTCTCCCCAATAAAATTAAAAATCACTTTTGTTTCATATCTTTTTAATCAGACGTGTCCTTTTTAATAAAGGACTCCGCTCTTTAACGGGTGATGCGCTGATGAACAGCAGGCTCGGAGATTATTGCATTTCCCTGATTTGAATTTCCCTTCTGCATTTTCGCTGTAACAATAAAGCTAAGTAGGAACCCCTGAAGACTCTGTACATGCAACACAAACACAATTTTGCTACCACTGATGGGTTGAAATGGATGTCCAGTGTAAGTGGACGCGTGGCTGTTGTGCACTTAGAAGTGAGGAATAGATTTTATTCCTGAATGTGTAATATGGGAAAGAAGAGAGGTACAGGTTCGGGAGCCTACAGGCCAGGTCCCCAAGTTTCAGTGCAGTTAATGGCATTGTGAGAGCTGAGGTTCAGCCCCGCCGTAAACAATTAATGCCTTCGGGCTAAGTGCTCATAAAGGAAATAAGGACAAGGTACAGTGTGGGAGGGAAAGAAACACTCCTGTGGCCACTGGCATTGTGCACAGAAATACGTGCACAGGTACGTGCAGCTGCTGGCTAGATGAAGTCCGGATATCTAGCTTTTATTTTTATTTTCACCTTGTTTAGAATTCTTTCATCTGCAGCACAAGTGCTAGCCCTGCAGCACAAGCGGAGCTGAGCCCTTGGGTAGGACAGCGTCCCCGTTTAGCTGTTGCACTACAGCTGGTATCTCCCCGCTCGTTGCAGTGCTCTGCAGCACCCACGGTGCTTTATCCTCACCCGTGGGATGGAGCCTGGGGGAGGTGTCTCAGCTGGGGGCATGCCAGCAGCCTGCAGGAACTCTCCTGGGCTTTGTTTTGTCTTTAATGTCTTTGCTGCCCACAGTCCCTTGGTCACCAAACCAAGTGGTGCCCTGAAATCCAGATCCCAGCGTGCGGCCCGTGCATGAACGTGTTCTCCAGGAGCTCCTGTGCTCTCTGGGAACACCAGGGGGGTTTGGGGGAAATTCCAGTTCCAAAAGCAGGGACCAAACTGCATCCCACTGCGGGTAACTGCAAGCTGCCTCTGCAGTCATGGGAAATCCCAGCTCCTCCGTTTGCTGCTCCGACCCGTCGGGAGGTGTGGTTCTGTGGGCCTAGGCAGCTCCTGGGTGTGCTGGTGGGTGAAGGCACCGTGGTATAAATACCATAAGAAACATTTTAAGAGCCTCTGGTGGAAAGAAGTGTGAGATAAAGGGAACGGGACAAACCCAGCGATCATCCAGGCAAGGTCAGCAGCACTTGCAGCATCGCTGACACGTCTATGGCTGCAACTCAACCAGCTTTCATAGCTGGAAATGTAATTCCCTCCTTCTGTTTCATCTACTAAACTGCAGTGAGAGAAAATTTGGGTTGTGTCTCGTGTTTATGTCAAACGGGCATCTTCCCTCCCTGCTGGGGCTCAGAGGTGCTGTGTAACCACGGCTGAAAATGAGCCCAGCATAGGGCGGTGGGCATGAGATTTCCTCTGTCATTAGCTGTTTGAGAAGTAGGAACTCCTAGCCATATGAAGGGGCTGGGGGCTGGGGGTGCTGGAAGTGCTGCAGGTGTGGGCTGTGTGTGCCCCTGCTCCTCGAGCCCACAGCACTCGGGGAGTGCTAAAATTTCTTTTAATTAAGCCCGAACCTCCAGCTCCCGCTGCTACTCGTGTGCTGTGGTTTGTGGGGTTTTCCAGCCCAGAAAGCATAACTGTGGGCTATGTTTTCCGGGATGGCAGAGGAAAGGCGATACAGTTGCAGCCGTTTTGCATACCTCTGATCCTGGGGCTGCTCTGTGCCGGTTCATTCCCGTGGCACAAGTTCCAACAGCCCCGCGCTGCCCAAATCCACGCCGGGAGCTGCGCAGTTCAAGGCAGGCGCTGCTGCATGGGGCTGGGGCCGTGGCCTGTCCTTACACAGGGCTCAGCTCTCTCCAAGTGTGCAGCAAGCAAAGTTTAAAGCAGAAAATACCCTCAAATACCTGACTGATTTCAGCAGGTTTTCTTTTGCTTTATCAGCCCCCTGTGGCAAATTTGGCAGAGGCTTATGATGAATCATGGCATCGTTTTCACGGTTAATTAAGGGAAGGGAAGGTACAGTTAACGTTGAGCTGTCGTACTGGGGGATATTGCATTAAATGCCCACCCTGCTCCTAGGTCTTACAGCAGGAAAGTTCTTAATATTCAGGCTGTGGTCGAGGCTTTGCAGCACTCCCTCCTCATTCATTCAGGCGTCATCCTCTGTAGGCCTGGCGGACTTGGTTGGCACGGGGTGGAGGCAGGACAGGACGTGCTGCCACCAGGAGCGATGCCCCCGAGGTGTGAGCAGCTCTCTGAAAAATGCTTGGTGGAGGAGCTGAGGAGTAAATCCTTGTCTGAGCACTGGCTGCGGGTCGCTGCTGGACCCTCTCAGCCGGTGCCAGCACTGCTGCAGTGGCACTGAGGCCTCTGCTCATTTATAGAAGGTGAAAGTTTTTTTTTAATGGATGTGGACAAGCAAATAGGAAGAGAAGTTAACAAAGTTAACATGCGTTTTCAGATTTCTGTGAAAGTTAGAAGTACTGTGGGCATTCGCCTTTTGGAATAGGCTGTGCTCTTTCTCTCGTGGCGTTTCATGTGCTTCCTCCCACTGTTTTTCTTCTTCTGTGGCTGAGCAGTGATGGAGAGGATTGGATTCCAGGTGCGTGAGCCATAAGACGTTTACTGGTTGGGGTTCAGAAATTCCTACCCTGGGGTGGAGGGGGAAGTTAGAGGGAGGAGAAGAAAAAGAAGAGAAATGAGAAAATAAAGTAGGCTCCACCACCTGCCATGTAATGATCAGTTGTGGAGATAAGGCTGTTTTAAGGCGCATTCCAGACATATGGGTCCTGCCCAGACACAGCACAAAAGAAAAGAGAGACTTAAAACAACAGCCAGCTCCTCCTACCCCCGGATCAGGTGCGCACACACATAAGAGAATAGCTAACCCTAATAAAAGCCTTTCTCCTGGCCGATGCTTTTTTTTTTTTTTTTTACAGTTTTAATTCTAAACCCCTTTAAGCACACAGGCACATCCAGCCCCTCTAATCAAGTTGACACCTGTCACCGGGGCTTAAACCTGCAGGATCCAAAGCCAATCCAGCCTGATACCACCCGCAGGAGCTGCTGGCAAGTGCTGCGTGGGGACTGCAAAATGCCACGGCCCCCTCGGTGATCGTGGCACAGGTACTTGTCTTGGGCGTTAGAAAACTCAATGAAAAGCAGCCACACAGCTCTCCAAACGGGAACATCCCCTACAGCCATGCCACGTGCTGTGCGCCTCAAAATTCAAGCAGGCTGAGGCTTTCATGTCCCACCTCGTGCAGCCATCACACAAACGTGGGGCCTGCTTCTGCTCCCCAGGAGCCTCCTCCTTTATATGTTTTTGAGACGCTGCTGATGGCGCTGTAAATTTACGTCTCCGAGGTATGCGGCACGTCTTGCTGGGTGACAAGGGGAATATAAAGTTGCTAATTCACCGGGATTTGTCCTGGAGAAAACCGAGGAAGGAACAATGGGTAATTGTAGCAGCGTCTTAGGAAAATGCCAGTGTGATAAAAGTGGAATCACCCAGTAAAAATGTGTCGTAAAGCTCCTAAATTTCAGCCTCACTTGTCATGCTGTCGCCAAGTAAATTTGTTCTCTGTTGGACTGTAAAAATCAAGTGGTAAACACCGGCATTTGATGCAGGAACGGGAACACTGCAAGGCCAAAAATCTGTCTTGAATTGCAGAGAGAGCTGAGGCAGGGGATGTCTGTTTCTTCTGGAAAGACAATTAATAGTAGAAAGTAAGAGAATTAACATTCGAACAGTTTCGAAATTCTCTAAAATTAGTACTGGTGTGTGTTAATAAGTGCAAAACGTGAGGTTACACCGTGTGTGAGTGATGACCAAAGGGAAGCACGCAGGAAGCATCACCTCACCTTGCTGTCCTCTGTACTTACGGAACATGTGCTCAGGTTAATTACAGCAAAAAATAGCTAATTCTTATCCAATCAAGGAATTACTTTTCCCCCAAGGACCTTACTGACCTTATTTCCCCTGTTAGAGGCTGCAGTTACCAGGGGGACGCAGGGCGGGCTGGGTCCGAGCAGCTCCCGCTGCCAGCACCGGGCTCAGCTCCCCGCGGGGCTCCGCAGCGGCAGCGCCGCCGTTCCCGAGCTCAGAAATCCCGGCTTAGTTTCAAATCCACACCCGAGTTCACTTGCTTAAGATTGCTGTAGTTACTTTATCTGAGTCTTGTGAGTACGATGCCTGTTGGCCCAAGTGGAGAGCGAGGGGAAGTGTTAGATAAGCTGAGATTTTGGGGGGAGGAAGTTCAGGCCATTTTCTTTTCCAGGTTATATTTTTAACATGAGGGGAATGATTTGGAAATGCAACAGCAATGCTAAGAAGAAAGTAGGGAGATGCAGCTGCTAACGCCACATTCCTTCATAAATATTCCATGCGGAAAGAAATGAAACTGTGGAACTTAAAGAATTAAAATCTCTGCTGCCATTTTATGCTCTGCCCCTGGCATTTCACCCTCAGTAACAGATGATCTCTCTTTACAAATAACTTGCCTTAAAATTAAATCCTTGTGAGCGTTCTTGTGCCCTCCAGTAAAGGAACTTTATTTCAGCTGCATCTTCAGAACCCTAAAGAGGAGGAGGCTGAAAAGGCAGCGAGGGGCGGGCAGCCTGGGGGTCCCTGCCTGCAGGCAGTCCCCCAATCTGCCAGGGGTCACTCGTCCTCCCCAAGGCTGTAGCTGGATGCACCACACAGCTCATGAATCACCTGGGACAATGCAAAGTGGAAAAATAGCACTTAAAAAAAAAAAACTCATTCCTTTCTTCCATGTTATTTCTCTCACAGTGATTTCTGGATCTGTCCGGGAACCTCTCCCCAGACCACCTCCTCGTCCCGTTGTGCACTTACACAAAGAATTGCAGCATCGACCCGATTCTGCCAGCAGGCAGGGCTGCAGCCGGGGAGGAGCTTGTGCAGGTGATCCCCTCTCTTCAATACGGGGAGCAGTTGTGATAAACCACCACCAGCACAGGGCTCTCTAAAACACGGCAGCGTTTCAGCTATGGTCCGGGCCCCCTCGCCTCCTGCTTCACATTCACCCACTGCCCACACCGGGGTCTGCCTTGGCGATGGTGTAACCTCGTGGTCAGGTCTCAGGCAGCCCCTGTCTCCTCTGAGGAGCAGCAGGGTGACAGTAAAAGTCACTGCAGCATTTTGATGTGGGGCTGGACATTCCTCCGTGCGGCTTGCCTGAAGGCACAGCTTCTCTCTCTCTTCAAATGGAAGTAAAAAACCTTTCTTTTTTTATTAAAAAAGATGTGACAAGTAGTAATAAATGCTTGTGTGAACTGCTGAAGGCAACTCTCTTTATATCTGTAGGTGATGACTTTTCAAATAGTTGTGTTCATAAAATTTTAGTGCGATTTCTCTCATCTCCCAGCGCTTGCAGGAGGTAGGGGTACCCGAAGTCATTGGTGGGGCTCTCCTTTTGTACCTCTGTAATTATTAACCCCTGCAAACTTGCTGCACTACCCCGTGTGTACAAGTTAGATGGCACACAGTCTTCTCTTGTTTTCGTTATAGGAACTTCCACACCGTGCCCTTTTTGGCATTACCATCGGACGCGGGTCTGAGCCTGTTAGCAGCGAGCTCACACCCTGCCAGGTTTGACTTCTGATGGATCTGTGTAACTCTCATTTTCACTTGTTTTATAAATACGTTGCTTCTACTCAGCCCTGCACTTGAAGCCAAAATTTCTTTCCAAATTTTAGGTCTTATCTAAACATTAATTCCCATCCTCTCATTCCCATGAGTTTTCCAGTAGATTTGGCCAACAATGGAGATGTTGGAATTTTGTTAGAGATGAATGTGAAATTCAAATTAAGGTCAAAATAGAAAATATATCTATATGTATTTGAAAAGGTCTGAACTGAGGCAGATTTCTTCCCCTTTGGGTCAAAGTCAGTCCAGATATGCAAAGGTGTCTTGGTACTTTTGATCAGAAAGTTTTAAACAGCCTTTAAAATATATATTCAAATCAATTCAAAACAGGCAGAAAGGTTAAACTATCTTTTTTAGTCATTTCCCGAATTTTAGCTTCCTTATCTTAATGCATTGTATAGCTTTCTGCCCATTTAGCCCATTTCTATTCAACTCATGGAAGTTTCCTCATAATTACTTAGCCCCATCTAATTCCCTAAGGTTCCAAAATGCAAAACAATTCTTCACAAGACAGAGATTGCTTTTTACAAGCTTTAACAGGAGAAAAAAAAAAAAAAAGGCATTAAAATGATGTGATCTAAGGTAGGGTTTCACTGCTGAACAATTTTCTACAAGACTTCATTTAGCAGATAGAAGATATTATGTGATTTAATGTAAGAGGGGTTTTCAGTCTGTCCTTGTTCACACTGGTGGCAAATTACCTTTCATATCAGCAGGGCAGATTCTTAGAGGGTGCAAACTGGCATTATTTCCCTGAATTCAACATAATCTATGCAATCTGCAGACCCTGCTGTAGGAGCAATATCCTCATGTAAATGAGAAGAAAACCAAGCCCAATGGGGTTCTGAGCCCATGGGTGATAAGAAGACGCATTTGTATTTTCTCTGTTGAAACACTCATTCAGCTGACAGAGTTTTCCCCTCATAAATTTGTCATTAGAGCCAGCTATTGCATCCATTTCCACCGATCAAAAAGCTAGTGTTCAATACTGCTGTCCCGACCCCCTTAAATTCCCGTCGCTTCCATTGCCTTATCTACCAAATTGATAAAACGGTTTGCCAAGCGCAAAACTCATGAAGTTTCAGCGAGAGGAATTTCATTGCTGCGAGAAAAGGAGAAAGCTCATGTACCAGTCTGTGCTGATGGCGTGGCACACCTTGTAAAAACCAATGGGTTTATCTCATGCAGCACCGAGCAGCACTGCAGCTAAAGGTGAGCTTACAATAACTCCCATTTCTGGCCTAGCACTTGATTCACATGAATAAGGTGCTTTGCAGACACGATGCCAGGCTGCGGGGCCGAGGTTTCCGCAGGAGCTGTGCAGACCAAGGGGGACGTGCCCTGGTTTTTATTTGCACGTTGTGCATGCTGACGAGCTCCATGCCCAGCCGGGGCTGTGCTGAGATAAGCCATCACCCGTGGCTCTGAGCGGTGTACGGGGTGCATGGAGACAGTTTTGGTCTGAGAGGGAGGATGGAAGACGGCAAGAAGTTCTGGGAGGGCTGCTAGCCCGAGGGATGCATGCTGTGAGCAGAACCAGGGAAAGCTGGGCATGAGGAGTGAGGTTTGTGACCCCACAGACCTCTGCAGAGCTCTCGGAAAGCTTATCTTGCCCTGGAAAATGCAGAACAAGGGCAGGAGCTGAGGGAATGAGAAGGCCCAGCTTTAGGAAAGCCTGAAGGGAAGTTGTCTGGATGTTTGAATTAATGCTGGGACCACGTTTGTCAGGAGCAGGAGGTGGGAGGAACAGGACAGACCCTGGGAAGCTTGAAGCCGTGCTTGTTCTCTGAACCTCTTCTGAGTGTGCTGGAAAGGAGCTTTGGGGCACGATGAGGTGGTGCTTTGCAGGTGCATCGCGTGCAAAAAAAAGGCTCCTTGCCTGCTCCTTCAATCCTCTTGGATTGTGGGAACTGCAATTTGTCACTGCAGAGAGGAGTTTCAATATTTTATGAAAAAAGCATTTTAACATAGGACTTTGGTGAATATCAGCATAATTTAACTGTGATTTAAAAGATCCTTTCATTGACTTTTTAAATTATGCCTCTCTAACACCTACCCTGTGGGTTTCCTTGTATTCCATCTTGCAAATCCCATTACTTATTAATTTCCCCATAATACATAATAGAGGGAGAAAAGCTTACAGCATCCCATTCAGCGATGATTTACAAGTCTTTTAGTTTTGAAGCAACATAAGAAAGAGCAGACATTTCATGAGTTTCCTCTGGATGTTTTCTTTGGAAAAACACATAAAGCAATGCATATGAACTTCAGACTTTGGGCATGATCTCATGACTGCAGCTAGCACGGCTCTGCTGAAGATGCAATCTGGTGCAGATTACAGAAGCACAGCCAGGGCAGAAATAGCAAGAAGATGGTGAGCAAGATTTACCTCATCCTCATTATGATAATGGATGTAATATCCATGGAAATGCTGATGGGCTTTGCTTAGAGAGGAAGAACTGCAGGCAAAGAACAAACACACAAACCAGCGTTATTTACCCACATTCCCAATCAGGCTTTTGCTAACACGTTAATCTTTCTGCAGGGGGCCCATGAGAAACTTTGATTCCCTCGGCATTTGGAGAAAACGGCTAGCACATCTCATGAATCAGAGGGGCTCATTTAGGAATGAAGCCACTATTACTCATCCTGCTCTGGCATGAGTGAGCATCTGGCAGCAGAGTCTGAAATTCTGTGAAGACAACAGGAGGCAAAAGAAAAAAAATCTAGCTCCAATACACCTCTTGTCAGCTCAGCAGGCAGCATATGAGAACTGGAAGGAGGTAGCACAAAGACAGATCTGCTGAGCTGAGCCCTGACATGCTTTGCTTTCTGTTTCCATCTAGCTACTCTTTCCAGCTTTTTTTTTTTTTTTGTACAAGCTCAGGATCACAATGGAATACAGGAAGACAAATTCTCCTGGTTAACTCTGCTCCGGGTCGTCCCTGGAAGAAGCCTTCCAGAAATCTGGGGGCTGCAGCAGTTGCAAGCAGACGATGTGCCTGGTTGGTGCCGTGGCCCCACTGAGCCGCAGCGAGCAGAGTCCTGAGCTAATCAGATTTGCTTCTGTGTGTGCTTGGGCCCCTTGTGGTATAGACAATGCACAGGAGGGTGACTGTGCTGTGTTCCTAGGAACAGGCACACAACAGTAAGCATCAGAACAGCAAAGTGCTTATTACATTTTTTTGAGGTGAAGCCCACACCGAGATCAGTAGGTGGCCAAGGACCAAGCAAAGTTTCTCGCAGCAGAGAGGCAGAGGGGGCTGCAAGGCAGGGAGTAAGAAATCAAGGCTCATCCTGAGTTGTAATGCTGGTGTTCCCTGATCATTTCCAACATGCTGCTTGTCTCCTCTGCCCCCTTATCCATGCATAGAGGTGAAACCGAGGCTGAGCAAGCCGTTGCATGTGCACGTTGTTTTTTCCCCTACCAGTGGATATCTGAAGTCAGTGTGACCACCAGCAGAGGCTGAGGTTGCTGGGGATCAGGACACTGAGCCACCGTGCTGTCCTGGACTGGCTCGAGGGAACACCAGGCGATGCTGCGCTGCCACTCAAGCACTTGTAAGGAGACCAAGCTAAGCGTGAACTGCACAACCGGGGCCATGTTAGCAGCATTTGAGTATTTTACTTCTCTTTTATCAAAGCGGCCAAGCTGGAAGTGTGGGGCAGGACGGCAGGAGGTGGAATTTTCCTGGGGCTGCACAGACTTGCCTCGGCCGCAGGAATGCGCACAAGACGCAGCACGCTGCCCTGCCGATTGTCTGCCCGCATTCCCCCTCCAGGTGTAGGCAGCTGCTGATGCTGCTCTCAGAGTTTAATGTGACATTTTTCTAATTATTATTATTTCTCACTGGCCTTCTTTTCTCTCTGCTATGTATATTTTTTCTTTTTTTTTTTTCTTTCATTCTTTTTTTTTTTTTTTTTTTTCCCCTGCTTCTTTCCTAGAGCTGCTTGCTTTTATCATAACTGTCAGGCTTCCTGAAATGGGCATTCCTACAGGCAAAACCAGATTGTCAAAACAACCCCGTCTTCGTATTTTTTCTTGTTTCCTCATCATGGAAAAACCTTCTTGTACAAAAAAAGTCATTTTCTCCTGTTCTCTTCCCCTAGGTATTCTGTTGAATTGATTTCTCCTCTCATTTTACAGATGAGATATTCCAAGAACAATTGAACTAATATTAGTTCTGTCAAGCTTAATCTAGGATACATTAATCTAGGATATAGGAGGGAATCAGATCCAGAAAACCCTGACTTGCTTTTTTATTGAAGACCTAGTAAACTAGAAGGATGATGACCGTCTACTCAAATTTGAACAACCAAGAACAGGAAAGATTTGTTATTCAGTAGTTGGGGTAAGACTCGATTTTCCAGAGATTTCAAGGGCTGCAAACAAATAGGAGAGGAAAGAGAAAGGTAACTGATTTTTTTTTTTTTTTTCAGAAGTAAATTAACAAGCCTTTTTCTTTCTTTGAAGGCTGTCTTTGTTCATATATTCTCCTTCTTCTTAAAACAGACATAAAGCCAGAGAATGTCAGACCCCCAAGAGTGCCTGCAGTGGGCATCCCTCACCTGCAGCGTTTCTGGGGCAGGCAGACGTGGTCAGCCCAGCCCCTATGAGAGAGACGTGTCCACGTGTGCCCCCTCTGACCTGCTGTAGATGCCTACCTGGGGATGAGATGAATCACACCTTGCAAGTGCAGATTTCTCTTTCTTATCTCCCAAGGGAGCCTAAGGTGACTAGTTTAGATGCAGACGTTTAGACAGATGAATCACATCCTGAAGGCCACAGAGAAAATAATAAAAATTTGTAAGCCAAGGCCCAAATCTCTCTAGTCATCTTGAATAATTTCACTGTTTTAGTGAACAGAATGATCAAATGCCTTTAAAAGCTTTATGCTTTAATGGTAGAAAATGAAGATACATAAATTCTCTCCCAGAACAAAAGCACCTTACTTTTTGTTTTTTTCTTTTTTCTGAGACAGAATAGGCAAAGGTGTTCCTTTCAGTATGCATTTTATTTAGTTGGCCCCTTTCTTTCATAAATAAACACATAATTTATGTCTGTGTGCAGCCTGTAGAGCTCCTCGTGCCTTTCTCAGTCAAAATTTCAAAGGCATTACCTGATCTGAGTGTGAAAGACTTAGTTTCACACCATCTGGTTTCCATACTTTGTGTCAAGGTTTCCAAACTGCCTTGGTGTTTTCCAACCCTTCAATGGCTTGTTTCAAGTTCTGCTGTCCTTTGAGATGTGTGTGTGCGAGTGGGAAGTTCTTACCCAGGAAACTCTCCTCCCCGTGTAAGTAGGTAATACCATGATGGTACAAAGTTTCCTTCTTCCAAGAGACCAGCTTTGGTGTGTTACCCCCTGGGAACTGAAATCCAGCGATGTGTACTGCCTTCTTCCTCGTCCCTTCCTAAAGTAATTCTTGGTGGTGATGGGTCATTTAAAAACAGGGTAAAGAGACTAGGAGATGAGGGCATGGAAAATGATCCTTTGTGAACTGGTCAGGATTGCTTCAGTACTTACCGCTTCCTCTTTGTTTCTTTCTTTGCTTGACTTCTATTACTGGATTACCATCGCCCTGAAAATGCGTCATGCTCCCTCTGGGCAGGGACTCGCCATTCTGCTTTAATGCACTGTTTTGCACAGAAAGGTCTGGCTCTTTGATCGAGTGCTGCAACGGCTACCATAAGAAGAAGTTAATATTACCAGAAGCAAAATATATTTTCTTGTGCATCCCCTTTGCAGAGAGGTATAAACCAAATATTGACTTCAAAGGATAAATCTTTGTTCTAAATATAATGCTCAAAAAAGTTTTATAGTCAATTATTTGCAATTAGAATTAAAGGAGAAACCCCCTTCTCCAAACAGCCTATAATTACAACTGATCCTTTCATGAAGTATAAATCCAGTAATTAAGCAGTTTCAAAAGTTTTAATTCGCTGGGCGATTAAAAAGAAACATGTTGGGTGCCGAGGCAGAGAACAATGGCGCTGTGTGGTTAGGGTCTGAAGTTATCAATGCAACTTTGAGCAGAAAGGTTTTGCTATTGATTCTCTTGGTCTTTAGAGGTAATCCTTTAGCGTGCAGTCATTACCCGTCTTAACAACTCCTTTCAGAAGCCCCCAATGAAACTGTGATCAATAGAAACAAACCGGCTGGCAGAGTTGTCCTGGTGCCCAGATGAGGCTCCCGAGCCTCTCCCTCCTCCCTCCCCAAACAGGCTTGTGTTGCCAGCATCTGCACCAAATCCTGGTTGTCTTTGAAATACCCATGTGGAGGAGTGAAATCCTTGTTTTCATTGAAAGGTGAAGCTTGGACCCACTGGAGGAGCAAAATTGCTGCTGGTTCCAGCGGTGCAGTAACACCTCTGTGTACTCCCAAGGCTTCAGCCTCCCCTGCCAGTTATTCCTGGGGATCTGGGGAAATCACATTGAAGCTCTCAGTGATTGGGAATTTAACTAAAGAGGCCTTCTCTTGACTAACTGTAGTTGTAGTACCAATGGTGATGTTTCAGTGCATGTTACACACTGCACAATGCATGCCCCCATTCTCATCTTCATGCTAGTCAAATAGTACGAGTTCAAAGTGCTCACTGAGATGGTTCCTTACAGCCATGTCGTGCATCAGGGTGTTGCCTTCTCATGTTGTCCTATAACATCCCATTTTGGGTTCATTCAGTGTCACCTTCTATATGCTTAGCCGTTGGATAAAGGGTGTGGGACTAAAGTGTTGGTATGAGTTTAAGAAAAGGAAACTTTTTTTTTTTTTTCAGAGACTTTTTCATTTCTCGACTATTTAATGGAATGTGTAAATATGATCAGTCAAAAATACATTATTTTATAGACTTCTGAAGAAAACATATATCTGTTTCTCAAGATAATCTCTTGGTTGTAAACCAATTTAGAGTTCCAGTAAAATTATTAGTTTGCTGTTTAATGCTGAAAAGGCAGAGCTCGGGGCAGGATTTACACACGTCATCTCAGCTTCTCTTTCCATCCCACTGGCAGGAAGAATGAGCAGAGATTGTGAAAGCATCAGGATGAGTAAGTTAAATAGTCTGTAGCAACTTTTTGGTTGTGCCGTTCTTGTCAGAGAGCAGACAGCATGTTTGGAACATTGGAGGGAGCGACAAAGAAAATGGATTTGAGATCAATAAAGATAATACCAAATGCATGGCTGTAAAATGTCAATAAGATCCTTGACAAGTTTATGTGGCTGTTGATAGCAATAGATGTCAACATATTTGGTAGTTCAAATACATAAAACATTAATTACCAATAATAACTTGCTGAGGAAAGAAGCTAAGGCACGGCGAGAGCACAGGACTGTCTGTTATGTCTCCGGCAGAGATTGTTTAGCTGCTGGAAAAGGTGCTTGCTACACAGGACAAAGTCTGGCATTTTATATGAAAACAGAAATATAAACAGTTAAATTACTGAGATTAATTATAGGATGGGTAATAAATACATGATTTATGAGCATGATCTATTAGGGAAATGAGGGACATCAGTGGACAGCAACAGAAAGTGTTGGTTGAAGCACTAAAGCTGCAGACTAGCACAGAATTTATATTTCCAACAGGAACTGAACTTGAATATAACTGGACTTGTACATGTGCAGTGGAATAAGATCTGGAAGCAATTAATCATTGTGGAAACAACACTAGTTTTGTAATGTTTTCATGTTTTCCAATATCAAATCATTAGATAGAAATATAGGGAAATAAAAGCAACACAGGTAATTTGAGTTTGTAAATGATATTTTGCTGTTGTTATTTAATCCCACAACTCACGTTTTCCCTCCAGGATGCTTTTGCTTTAGCTAGGGCTATGTACTTAGCAGTGGTACTGAAGTAGGACATTCCAAGCATAATATCTGCAACCTTGCCATTAGACAATTTCAGTCCCTCTCCTTGCCCTTTTTCCAGTAAGTGCATAAAAAATTCAAGAGGTGCATGTCAGCCAGACCCCCTGAGGTATCCAAGGTTGGATAGAGGATGTATGGAATGGAAACCATAGGTCTTAATCCTGTCTTCCCAGCTTGTGAAGTTAGGAGGAGGAACAGAGTTGCTGAAACATTGATATTTTGAAATTGGGACTTAAATTTATTGACATCGTTGCATAAGGCAGGCTCATTTCCTCTAGATACTTATTGGTCTTTGGTAATAGGTTATGTGTGAAATCCCTTGGCAACTGCACGAAGAGACAGTGTGAAGCGGTTCCATACAGCTGACAGATTTTCCCAGTTATAAAGTAGGTGTTCTTTTGTTTGGCTTCAGGATTCACAGTCCCACATCCCGCATCCCTGGCGATGCGCTGCGCTGGCTGTGCTGCGCTCCGTGTGAGTCTGTGGCATTGAGGGGAGGTGCCGCTCACGAGGAGCTGACAAGGAGCACAGTTGTGTCTCAACATTGTGCAGGTAGAAACACACCTAGAGAATTGGAGGGAGTGCAGAAATTCTGAAAATCAAACCCAATTAACATCTGCTCGTAATCTGTTTCCACGGAGAGAGAGCACTGATGACAGAAGAGGGAACTCAGCAGCTTCCCAAACCTTTCCAGGGCCCTTCCACAGCCGTGCTGTTCGCAGAGACGGGGACAGATGCCACAGCTGGGCAAACGCAGGAATGAAGAGAGGAAGAACAGGGCTGTGTGTTTGCGTTTTAACCACCTGACAGCAACACCTACGTTTGCCTTTTTACTTGGTTAAATCGCAGAACAAGTCTGATAAGCAAAATTTAAGGCTACTCAAGTGTGTGGCCATGAAGGAGGAGCTGTGATTTCTCTGCTCTGGGGTCATGTCAGTACACCTTTCTGCAGGCACAACAGGGGAAAAAGTACTGGTGGTTTTTTCTTGAAATTTCATTGTAATTCAAGACACTATTTTTAGATGTCCCTTCAACCAGGAGGAGTAATAAAGAGTAAATTCTCAATGGTTAACTACATATTTTTTTTTTAGAATAGGGAATATCTCTGTGTCTCTAACACACCCAGCGTGATGCCCTTCTCCAGGTGTGAGGACAGCATGAGAATCACTTCCAATCTTATTTGCAGGGGTTCCTAGTGGCTGCAAACGGAGCCACACATTCTCAGTATATCTGAAAATGAAGATACACTTGCTGGTCTGCCTAGTCTGTACACTGCCGCTTAAAATAAAGATGTCTGGTGCTTCCTGGCTCTGCTAAAACTTTGTTCAGCTGCTTGATTCTGATTTAGAGGGGAGCCTTTGACATCTTGCAGAGCCCTAGTGAGGCTGTGTGCTAGAAGGGGTTGAAAAACCAGAGACCCTGCATGAAGCCAATCTTGAGGTCTTTTCACGTTTTCCCTATTTGGTAAAAGCTTTTTCTCTTGCCACCCTCCCCCATTGCCT
Organism: Aythya fuligula; assembly: GCF_009819795.1. Taxonomy (NCBI): domain Eukaryota; kingdom Metazoa; phylum Chordata; class Aves; order Anseriformes; family Anatidae; genus Aythya; species Aythya fuligula. The sequence goes on along the minus strand of NC_045583.1, from coordinate 1,378,303 downwards.
TTCCCCTTTCCAAGCGTAGGTAGCCACACATTTTGATTGAGGTTTAATCTCCTTTCTTCCTTCCTTTGCAAACCCACCTCCTCCCTTGCCCAGGGCGATCTGTCAACTCAAACGCATCACAAATCAACCTGACAGAGGAGCTCTCCCCCGGAGCAAGGCACTGGGAGCTGCGCTGCTGCCGGTTCTCAGATAGGGAGGGTGGGGTGCCTTTTCCACATAAAACCCAGGCGCAGCTAAATGGAAGTAAATTTCCATTCCTCTCGCCTTTGTTTCGAACTTCTGCTTTCAGCAAGGCGAAGCCACAACCTCAAGAGGATGTGCAGGAAGGTACACAAATTCAGGGAGGTTTGGAGAGCTGCAGTGGCCGAGGTCAGGAGAGCTGCAGTGCTCTTTGGGCTCGTTGGCAGCACTGGGGTTGCTCACGTGCCTGTCGCTGCCTTCCGTAGTGCTGCTGAGCTGAGGGTCTCAGACTACAAAAAGGTGAACAAACTTCCCAAATCGACCACGACCAGAGCACCCGTTATGCTGATAGAGAGGCTGAGGGTGAAAGATGTTTGAGATGAGAGCACAGAGAGCTGTGTGATTTTCTCTTTTAGTCTTTCTCAGCATCAGAAGCACGGAGAAGTCGCTGAGATGCTGCTCAGCCCTGCCAGTAACACAGCTCAGCTCCCTGCTCACCCTTGCACCTAAATCTGCAGCCGTGCCAGCCTTAGGCAGACAGCTCACCCCTGGTTCAAGGAAAAAGACCAGGTCTTCCTTGTCTTTATGGGCATAATGTTGTTACTACTGCAAGGAAAAAAAGCTAGAAAGTAGCCTTGACTGGCAGTGCTTTTTCAGGAATGTTTCAGGGTGGTGGGAGAGCCTGTGCACGCATCCTCATGGGAACAGGCTAAGATACACCAAGAAAATGTAAACATCTTCTTTCCTTAAAAGCCTTACTTTTACCTGTAAGTTGGTTAGAGTGTTTGCAGGAACATTTCCTCACCTAGTTAAAGCCAGCAAAAACCTTTTACTACAGATCTGAGAATCTCTGTGTGATCCCTTTTCCAAAAATACATCACCATCAATGCAGGGCTTCGGAAGTTGCTCCTGTTGGTATCAATGAAACAAAGCACTTGGAGCAAGACACAAGAAAGAGAGGGAAAGGAAACGAGGCTGCTCCCGATCAGCTTCTCATGGCAGAGGGTTTCGTGTGAATCCCGGCGTGCCAACAGGCTGACCGGCCATTGCAAAACCTGCTGCTGATTCAATGGTTTTCGGAGGCAGAGTTCTTTCAAGTGCATAACCTTTCCTGTGATTTGGGGAAGTGAAACTGCACCCATTATCTAGATTTAGCCAGAAGTTGAACACTTACCATGTTTGATTTATTAGTTTTATAAAATGCGAGGTCTTTAATGTTCAGTGCTTGGAGCACACCGTAATTTTAGCTACGTTATTACAGTTGTTGACCAATGTATGAATTATCTTCAAAGACTTTTGAGTTCCTCTTAGCAAGCTTTCCCACTCCAGCTACCAAGTCAAAGGAAGCCGGGAAGGTCTCTTCTTTCAAGGAAAGAATCAAAGTGTCCCAGGTCAAATGCATGTGAGCGGTCTGGAAACACAACCAGCAGAAGCCCCAGCGAAAGCACGAGAATTATTTGTTGGCTCAGGAGCCATTACCAGCACTATTCACAGTATGTAATTTTAACGCCTCATGAACAGCTTCTAACAAATGAGCTGGTAGTCCCAAAATCCTAGAAAAGAAGTGGCCACATTAAAAATATCTAGCAGCTAGCCCCTTTGGTAGGTTCACTGAACCACGCAGGTTAAACTCGTGTCTGAATGCAAGTCTCTCTCCAAGCCACGTCTGAAATGGCAGCACGGCAGGAGGGTGTTTGTGCTACTTGTCCCTGCTTAGCCTTTCCTCAGAGCACTTTGCCTTCAGGAACTGTCACAATGAAAACTATTCCCACCAGAATTAAATGCATTTAAAGTCATTTTTGGAAATTGTCTGGGCACAGCCTACTGTAAAAATGAGATGGCACAGAGCTGATTAAATAATGTTTATGCAAATACAAATGTTGTCAGGGCGTTGTTTTCTTATTCTTCAAGATCCAGCTTGTCAAAGGCTTTGGCTAAGTGTCAGGTTCATTGAGCTCAGCCGAGCTAGTAGGAGCTTGATTTGGGGTGGGCAACTGCCAGAACCCTGCAGAAACTTTTCTCCGGTGCATCTCCTTCCCATCTCCGACCTCAGCGGTCTGTGGGGCCTCCAGACTCTCCACCCATAGATCTCGCTGCTCTGCTGACATCCTACAGTTCCACTTTTCACCTCCTCTTGTACCTTGAAAGTCCCACGCTGTTCAGGCATGGCATCTGTTTTTTTTATCATGCTTTGGTCCCTCCAATGCTAGGTGAATATTGGCATTGCTAAAGGTGTGATATCAGGAAATCACTGACGGGTGCTCAGAAGACAGATGCCTGCAGCAGCCTTGGGATATGCAGATTCCTGCACGACGAGGAATTCAGAGGCTTTTAGGTGAATTGGGAGATATGAGGAATAGTTTTCAGAGATATTAAAGTGACTTTCTAATCAGGGGAAAGATGCTGGATTGGATCTTAGCACAAGTACTAATAAATTCTACCCAAATTGGCACACGGCAGTGCCTTTTTTCTGGTCCACATTAATTTCCACACGGCACATTCTAGACTCCCAGTGCTCAGAAATAGCGTGAAAAGTCCTTGATGTCATTAGTCATCGGAGGAAATATTTGCGTAACCGCTCCGAATCGAGCATGTATTTGCCTGCATTTTTATGACGCTTTGTCTGAATATTCTTTTAAACAACGGTTCATTTATGCAAGTGCTCCAGGAGAGGGTACAAGAGACGTTCTGACTCGTGGGCACTATTGAAACTAATTCCAAGCTCTCATTTGAACAAATGTTTGCAAATTCTTTTTTATGGTATTTACACAGTTCTGATCTAAGCTTCATTGGCTCAGCAGATTCATTTCTCTGCTCCGACACCTCGCTGGCCAGCTGGAACCTCTGAATATTTTCTTGGGGCATTTTCCAGGGGAACCCTGGGGAGAGGCAGCCACTCGCTGATAAGAAATGCAGAAGTGTTGAAGTGTTGGTGTTGTCCTCTGCTGATGAGCCACATCCGAAAGGACCACTTCTCGTGGTGTTTCTGCCCAAAGCAGTTCTGTATCCTTCGTAAATGCAGTTTAAAATCAGAAAATAAGTCAACTTTTGTAGGTATATGTAGTTTTCCTTGTACATAGAGTCTGCACAGCAGTCTGGGAGTCACAGCAGTGTGCTCGGATAAGACACAGAAAATGACAAAGTGACAAATGTGTTTTCCTGTGCAACTTGCAAGGGTGGAAAAGAGCTATGAACAGGTCATTAGTGCGTGCCCTATGGACCCATGAAGTTTAGGTGAATTAGATAGAAATGAGTCCTTCTCCCTGCATTGCATATATATCACATTTAGATATTTGTAAAACTAGCTGCACGCATAGATAGGTAATGGTCCGTGTAGCTGCTTTTTGCCATTTTTAAATGGTTTTAGGTGCTTGCCTGAAACAGGCACTCATAACACAGGCCTAGGGCTGGAATCTGAGCTCATCACTGGCAAAAGACCATTGTCTGTCTCCTGAGTGCTAACAGTGGCTTTGGTTTTGCCATGCTGGGAATAAGATCAGAATATAGATGTATGCCTGATGTGCTAGATTGTGGTGTGAAATGAAGACTGAATGTGCTAAGGCTGTGATGAGTGGCCTCACCTGCGTACCTCCGGCATGCACCTTTGCTAAATTGCAGGTAGCCCTTATACGAGTGGGTCTTATGTGGGTGAATCTGTGTAACCGAGTAGTGGGGTTGTCTGTACAAGTTTTGTTTTTACTGTGTTGAGTAGTACTCTGCGATGTCAGGAGAATTTTATCGCAGAATTTTTCTTTGAAATGAAAAACACGTCCTTCAGGTGAATGTTTGAATGGGAACCCAGGAAATCAGAAATGTGGAATGCAGTAGTTATTGTCGTCTGTGTGTGTCTTTTTCCTGAATGGTCTTGGCCAATGCTGGAGGCAGAACTACATCCCAGAATGTGTTTCCTTTATTGTTTTGCCTGGTTTAAACTTCTCGGTAGGAATCAGCCTTCAGAATGCAGTTACGATGCTCCCGAATCCCAGCTGCCTGGATTTGAATCTCAAGCCATCTCTTCCCACTAACTGCTCGGTTGGTTCAGATTTAAGCTTCAGGCTTTGGCCCTTCTCAACCTTCTAAAAGCATGCTTTAATCTCCTGAAAATCATGAGCCTGATAGCTCCTGGGTGCTTTAATTAAGTGAAATGAAAGACGTTAATTTCCATAAATAGAAGAGCTTCCAAGAACAGCACCGGGGTTCCAGCCCAGCCACCCACCCGAACGCGCGCTGTGAGAACAACCTCAGCCTAATTAACGCTCCCTGGAGGAGGGAGCAAGGGTGGCTTGAACTTTATCCTGAAAGATGCCACTGATACGGTAATGAGAGAAAAGGGAGAGCGGGTTTTTGAGCGCTCTGTCAATGTGATAAAGAGCAGGGAAGATGGAGAGCACCTCTTTTATCTACCAAGCGCTTTTAGTAGAGCGTGTGGCACCAGCAGCGCCAGTACCGCCAGCACCACCAGCACTGGTACCGCCAGCACCACCAGCACCAGTACCACCAGTACCACCAGTACCACCAGTACCACCAGAACCAGAAGCCCAGCCCCATCACTGGCCCAGCCTGACTGCGGTGACTCCTTTCGGCCAGGTCATGATTTTGAGTCAATACAGACATCTAGTGGCCGGAGAGCTGGAAGCCGCCCGGTTCCTTGGGGAAGTTCTCTCCTTGCACCACCTTCCTTTCCTATTTTTTCTTATTTCTTTATTTACTTTAAGGAAGACAAAAGCAAGATCTTAACGTGGATCCTTATCTGTGTGCCACATTTCCTTTGGTCTTACTTTGCCTTGAGCGGTTCTAAAGCTTTGTTGTGGGAACACTGAAGTGAAAACTCAAGGCCATTTTCATAGGAATCCAGATCCTCTTCTGGAAACTCAACATTATCTCATCATTGCCACTGAAACCAATTTGTGCAAACTAAAAACTTTACCTGTGCTGAGCAATTGAGGTTAAAATTGCTTGATACAAAGCTGCTAAAAGACAGGGACCCCCAAGAAGAGTGAGCTGTATTATGAGATCAGACAAATGGGGAGCTGCTACTAGAGGGCTTACCAAGAATTCTCCCAGTAGCACCAGCAAAAAGCAAGGCAGAAAGCTTCTTGTTCAGTCTGGTTGCATCTGGTTCTGTCCTATCCAACACACCTGTCCCTGCTCCCCAAGAACAGATGCCTGGATTTATTTATTCTCATAAGTGGAAAAATACGATTTTCCCATTGATCATTGTAAGCCCTGAAGTCCCAGTGTGCCAGTGGGTTTTCATTCTGGCAGCCAGCATGGCACGTTTGGCTACTTTCAAGTTACAAAATTAAACTGTGTCATCTCGGCTACCTATGCAGCCATACTGGCTTTGGCAGCGGCAGAGGATGCATCTGCTCTGCTGAATCCAGAATCCTTATTTGTGCTGCTGGAGGCAACAACTGAATTTGGCAAAGGGTGCTCCGTCATCAAAATGCAGCAGATCAAAATCCTGAATACTTTTACCCCCATGCTGTAAAATGTTCTTCTGAGCTGGAGTCCAGATCTGAATAGTAAAAACTCCCTGATTTGGAAGTATTCACGGAGCTTGTTTCAAGGAAGGGGAGAAAAACGTGAACAGGAAGACTTGAGCCTGGTGATGTGAAATCAGGGCTGCAGCTGAAGCACTGTGGCAGCATTAAAATTCGCTGCTTACCACTATCAAACCAGTTGCTAGAGCAGTTGGAGAGAATTTATTTTGTGGCTAGTGGTTATTTCTTTGTGCTAATGAAATGGGCATTTTTCTTCAGTGAATTGAATCACAGCTAATTGAGTAGCAATCAGCACAGGCCCCCAAGTTCAGATAAATGTTGCCTTCCTAATGCTTTGTAGAAATGCAGAATCCATTAACTATCTTCAAATGAGATTATTTTTTTTTAAATTAGTAGAGTCTTAGCAAACCATTACAGACAGCATTTGTGCCGTCACAAAGAACTTTCCTATTTACTTAACACTGGGAGGGGAAATTTGTTTTCAATTAATTCAAGTGCTCTTAGGTTTTACGGTTTGTTTTCATATTCCAGACAGAAATATGAGTTTCTCATAGGTGAGTAGGCCTTTCTTTGTTCAGCTCATAATTTTCTTTCTTATGTGTTCGTAGAAGGCAACAAGTTCCCCTGCTGATAGCCACTGATTCATCTCAATGAGTCTGAAGTACCGGGAAACTTTTTTATTGCAAATCTGCCTTTGCTTTTGCACCCTGCCTGTACCTAAAACCAACTCAGCCCCATTCAGCAGCACTAAATTTCCTTCTGAAAAAGCCCCAGGCCTCTCTCTGTGATTCCTGATGCTCACAAGCTTGATTCACATCAGCATTTCCTCCTGGTGACATTCAGTCGCAGGGCTCAGTCTGTCTGCTAGGAGGGGCTGGGAGCCCCTGCCCTCCCCATCAGCGCTCAGACCCTTGCATCGGGACCACGGGGAGAGAAACCTGAATTTATTTCCATGGCAGCTTAAGGGAGCTCACCAGGTAGCCAAAAATTCGGGGCAGGATGGAGCCAGTGGCTGAGAAATAAACAAAATAATGTGCTGATGCGTTGTAGAAGAATGGATTTATGGCTTGTGACACTCCTAAAATATCTTTATGTAATAATGAAAACTTCATTATCCAGCCCTGTGCCGAAGTGTTGCCATGGGCCCGCCGCAACTCCCCGGGAAGATCTTTCATCCTGACAGAAGTTCTAAATTACAGCATTAGTGCTCTAACGGAGAGGAAGTTATGGCCTATTTTGTCTGTCCAGGGAAATGAGGCACACATTGCTATGGAGTAGGTTATTGAAATCTAATCACTGAGAATATTAAAAATAGGGTAGCAAAAAAAAAAAAATACTCTGTGTGAGCACTGGGGATAAATTAAGTGATAAACCTTGAGTGTTTACCGGAGTTTCATTATTTTATGAAAAAGTGATTCATCTTTATTACAGTTGAGGCTATTATGTTTCACATCATTAAGGAGGCAATGCATGGAGACCGTAAAGCTAATTTTCAGTCCAACTATCAGAACACATTATGTTTTTATTTTTATCACAGGTACTGCAGCATCCTCTGTGACTGCGTGTTCTGACCTCCAGAAACGTTTGATCCGTAATGTTTTAGAGACGATGAAGTAAAACCAACATGTGCTCACCAACTAATCATCAGCACCACGTGTGCTTGGGCTGCTGCTCCTGCTGTCCAGGTAAGAGGTCTGTTATTTGGATTACAGCCGTGGTGCCAGGCCTGAATGTGCGACCTCAGCTGCGCATCTCCTCTCTGACCACTCTAACCCAAAGACTGAATGACTGGGAATAAAAAATCTTGCCCGTGTTTGTAAGCAGTGGAGCAGCCAACCATATGCAGCACTGCTTGGGAAGTTTAGTTTTGTTTTAATTATTGTGCGTTTGTGTGAGTCCTTCTTCTGGTCTTCTTCACACAGGCTGGATTTTGCTTTGCATTTTGGCAGATCCAAACCCATCAGTTCCTCACAGTTCCCAGGCAAACACGTGCTGCTTTGTATCAAAATGTTGTAAAACTTTCCCAAGACTTGTGGCTTGGGGTATGCAGAACCATCTGGAACCAGGCAAGCTTTGCCTGGCTTCCTCTGACTGCGAGAGCTTCACTTGGCCCCGGTAGTTCACAGCCAACTCCTGAGGTTACTCCTCGTTGCAGAGCAGAAGCAATGTAACTGCAGAGCTGCGGGAATACTTCTGGGAACACTCATTTTATCTTTTAAGTGGTTTTGCCGGGCTAGTGTCCCTGTGCAAGTCCAGGTTCCAAAAATACCACAGTGAAGGTGATTACTGGCAGAAGCCTTTGCTAAAAGGGCAAAATTTAAATAAACACTTGAACTCATTCATAGGAAATTAATCTGGAATTTACATTTGTAAATATTCCTGTCAAAATCTGTGGGAGATCACCGAGAAACTGATCCAGTCATGGCAGAGTTTAAACATCTGTGTAAGGGACAGAGCATGACCTGCAGCCCTCAGGGCCCGTTCCTCAGTCCAGAAATTCAGACTCATTTTCTGACGTAGGTACTACACAGGCTGATACAGGACAGCTTTTGTGTACTCTGAAATGAATTTCCTTGCTTTGTGGGGTCCCAACGGTTCCTGTGTCCACCTCAGCCACCTCCCCAGGGACCCACTTCAGTCTCTGGGCTCCCTGCAGTTTTATCGTGCCATATCATGACAAAGCCGAGTGAAGAAAGGTGTTGATGCAGGACCCCCAACTGCTGAAAGAGTGCAGGAGTTCAGTGAGGGTAGAGCACCCTCTCTAGCACGGCCCTGGTAGGACACTCAGCACCGTGATGGGACTGCCGGAGCCGCATCCCCTCACCAATGCCTCTGCCACAAGAGCTCTCAAGGAAACCCTTATTCAAGGTGTGCAAAGAGGAAAAGTCTGATTGCAAGGTAATTGCAAGAGCAACATGTATCTTCTGGTGGATTTTCTGAAGGAAAACACACTGGTGGAAAGGGCACGTGTGGGTGTTCGTTGTCTGGTGGCATTTCTGAGGACAGGGATCTGCAGATTGAGGTTACTGGTGGTATCTTCCAGCGATACAAGTGGCAACGGGGGACCAGTCTGCGAATTATCCGCACGTGTTATGCAGACCAAGAAGAGGTAATTGCCAGGAATGCCTCGGTCAGGATTTTGAAACAGATAACAACATCACTGCAATAAAACACAAACGCAGTAAAGAGAATATACTGCTCCTGGTATCTGGTTAATCAATGGGCTGTGAAGAGGCTGAAGTGATAAACTGGCTATAATCAGGGCTAATTTTATGCAATATAATACATTCATAGCATCAGTCTATTTAAAAACAATTTTAACCGATTTTTGAAAAGCGTAAAGTCGTTTGGCACTGCTCAGTTTCAATACATACCTTAAAACAGACAAGGAAGGCAGGAACATGTCCTTACCATACATGTATAATTTAAACAATATCATCAATGGAGTATTGATTGCTGAGTAATGTGCTTATTAATTAATAGGTGTCTTCATGTTAAATACATTTCTCAGAGCTGTTCTGGGACCATTTAATAAGATAAATAGCGAGGTGTAGCAGAGTACTTTGTCATTACATTTGTGTCACATCAGAAGGAAACGTGAACCACACGCCTCGAGTAGCGGTTTGCTGGCATGTGCCACACAGCAGCCGATCACAGAGGCTGCCAGAGGACAGGGTAGCCCCATGACAGAACCCAGCAAAGATCGGTCCAAAATGAAAAATGAAGCTGCCTCTCACACAAATTTCAGGCAACTTCTGCCTCTTGGTTCTGCTTATCCAAAAAAATGCCCTGTGTTTTCTAAATCACACCAAAAAAGCCTACCAGACACTGGGGAAGCCAGGAAGGACCTTATTCTGCTGCTCTGATCTGTTATACTACTGCACTTATGGATGCCATGATAAAACCAGTGCAAAGCAGGAGATGGTAGTCCTAGAAACAAATGTTTAGTGTGGATGCTCAGTGTATTCCTGCAGGAGTGAGGATGCAGAGAAACCAGCCGTGAAGTTGGTGATGATCACGAGCCCATTGCTCTTGACCTGTGCTTTTTGTAAGCCCTGCAGCAGTCTGTGCACCCCCTCGCTGGCTGGCTGTTCCCTTAGCAGGCCAGATGCTCAGCCTGCAATTACCCCTTCCTCTCTCTGCAGGCATGCACTGCTTTGTTGTTATTGTCTTCTTGGTTTTATTTGCTATTTAAAGGCAGGTTGCAACCCTCTGGCTGGCACCCAAATATCTGCAATCCCTTTCCTGGGTAAATTATTTCCTGTCTTCCATTATTCCTAGCGAAGTTGTTAAAACTCACTCCTGACAGTTCCTGCCTGTGGCAGCGAAAGAAACCGGCACCTCGGTGTTGAGCCAAGCACCTGCTCGTTCAGTGCTTCTCCATCCCGCTCGCATCGCATCCACCAACCTGCTGTGTTTCACATACGAAGCAGATCTCTGAAGAGTACGGATGAGAGCTTGCACATCTCACACGCACGCTGTATCCAATTTTCTTTACTCCTTCGACTCTCTTGTGTGCTGAGCGGACTTTTCCACTGACTGTTTGATTGATGGATATTCAAAAGGCAACTTTATGAGCCCTATAAATAATCCCTTAAAGGTTTTTCTTTTCTTCCTCCGTTGAAAGATGCCACTTGATCAGTTGTCCAAGCGGTGGTCCTTGTCACACCTCTCCTGGTTGCTGTTTGAGCAGTGTCTGCTCTGTGCCTGCCTGGCTCTTGCCTGTGGCTTCAGGGCCGCCTGGCGTGCAGCATTGGGTGTGTGGCTGCGTTAGCCTCGCAGGGCATTGTTCTGTGCTTGGTTCTCTAAAGCTTAATTTGGCTTTTTTCATCAGCAGTTACTGGCACATAACATATTTTTTACTGGGGGTGGGGTGGAAGCAGACAGATTTCCCATTCTGAAGTTTGTGTGCATGTAAAACCACGCAGACTCCTTCCCAGCACCCAAACCATCCATGCCCTTCGGTTGAGAAGGCACGGCCCCGTTTCCCCCTTTGGCTAACAGGTGCCCTGGATTTCAGCAGCCCTGTGCTGATCCACGGTTAGAGACCAGAGGGTCCTACACTAAATCCTGGGGCGAATGTGCAGAAGGGGATGTGCGGGGAGCTGTGAGCAGCCGGAGCTGCGGGCACCGGGGCTCAGCCGCTCCCACCTGCACCACGCTGCAGGCGCTGCCGCCAGCAGCAGGAATGGCTCCACTCCCCTTTTTAGACTCCAAGACTCTAATTCTAGCTGACACAGTGTGAAGTTTCATTTTTTTTTTTTCGATTATTGCATGATTTGTGGTGGGATCAGTTTAAAAGAAACTTCCCTCCCTATGTTTTTATACCCACCGAGTTCATTGTTTGCAAGAAAAACTGTTGGGACAATAGAAGGACCGAAGGGCTGTCTCCTGAGCAATGTATCTAGCCATGTGTTTTACAAGTGTTGTACTACCTCTTTTTCATCATGGCTTTGATTAATATCTGGCTTTTAAAATATAGGGGCTCTTTTCATAAGAGCCACTTTGTGTGTCTGCTGTTTGCCACTTGACAATGAGAACTGGATCAGACTGGGCAGGTAGGGAACAGCGAGACGAGTAAATGACAGAGCAGGTACACATTAAATGTGACATCAGATGTGACTATTGTTAGGGTAATTGAAGAGGGATGCATACGATCCTGATGTTCGTTTACGTGAGTGCTTCCTTACTCTGCTCAAACAGCATAAAGACGCCTTTGGAAGAAGCATGAATGATTCCTGTGGCCGTGTTACAGGTGGCGCAAGGGGACTTTACACCACTGAGAGTCAGTCTGTACATATTTAAAATAAATAGATGTGCACATAAAAAAATAACCCCTATTATTACACAAGGATGCAGTGGGAGTACCAGGGGAATGGCTAAAGTAACAAAACTTGACACCAGTGATAATAAAAGAGGGAACTAAAGCAAAGAGATCACCCCAGCCTGCTGGGTTTTGAGTGCTTAATCAAAACTGACTTCTACTACTGCAGCTGCAAAAGAAATGTTTCTAGCTTCCCATTAATTTCCATACAATAACCCTCTAATGGGGGAGTTGCAGGGGAGAGGAGGGCGATCAATCTGCCGTAATGACACACTAGAGACTAAGGGAAAATGCAAACTTGGAGCAATTTCATGGCAGGTGCAACCTTGGAAAGTACGGCCATTTTTCTAAGTTAATTTGTTCCCCTGATATGTTTGAAATCCATATTTGTACTTTAAAGGTCTAAAATGCAAGATGATTAAAAAATATAACTAGATTTTTGTAAGCTTTTCAACTGTATCAGGTGATATATTAAAGCCCCTCCTTGGAGCTAGGACAGCTCGATATCTTTTATCATTTGCTGCCAAAAAAAGGAATAGGATTGTTTATTCCAGCATTCAGTTTCTGTCTTTAGCCTTCCCATTTACCTCCCTAGCCTGATGCTCATTTGTCTCGCAGCTGAATTGATCCCTGGTACTATAAGAAATAATAGTAGTAATAATGCTAAGTGTAGTAGCAGTAATAATTATTGTTATTGTTAGCAATATCACTACTATATAATGATAACGATCACTGTGGCTAAAAGTTTTAAAGCTCTTAAATGAGTTAATTTGTGAGGCACATTGGGTGCCTTCCTCTTTTGGGTATTTCTGAAATTCCATCTACAAACCATAACAAAACAAACACCTTCACCCGGGGCAGTCGCTGAGGAACAGAACTCATTTCATTTCGGGTCTTCTGCCCAGTTACCATTTTGGTAAAATCTGTGTTGATTTGAAGGGCCTTGCATTTTCATAACAGGGAACAGAAGAGCAGCTTTGGGGTAAAGGAGAGAACGAGCTGCTCCCTGACACTGGCTTGGAGAAGCTGGTGGGGAAGAACATGGAAGCAGAGCTCTGGGAGTGCCAGCCCAGGTTGTTGGCTGCACCGCTGATGGATCGTCCGCAGAGAGTCGTTTCTCGCAGCTTCCCACCGCAGTGAGTTACAAGTACCCCTCCATGAGCTTGGTGCACTCGCAATTTTCTGCTACGCTTTCCCCACGTTTTTTGACAGCAGCTGAGTTTGGGAAGAGACGCTCTGCCTTCTCCTGCGTATGCAGCCCAGCCCTGCCAGGGCCCAGGGGGCTCGGTCACAGCGCCCGCAGTGCTCTCATTTCTGTCCTCCCATCCCTGTCAGTGCTGCAGCTTCTTCCTCTTTTCACCTTGTGATTTGGGCTTCTGAAAGCCAAACTCATTTATGCAGCTTTCTGCTTTTCCTTTCTCTGCACTTAAGAGCTACAGCCACAATTTGGAAAGTATTGCATTTTAAAGCTCTGGGAAGCCAGGGGCTTTGCATGAGAATCGCAGACCTGCTCTGCTCGGATGCCTTTGTACTTTCCACTGAGTACCTATCTGCATATTTAGATTTGTGTCTTTGTAATACAGCCCTTTGTGGCTGAAGTTAAGGTATATGCTTTTTTACCTGAAAAGGTTCTTATTCTACCGTGATGCTGCATTTAGGTGGTGTTTTTGGCATGTGGAGCAGCTTACTGTGATCAACGACTATTCTCAGGTTCTGATTTATGTACCATTCCAAGTGCATGCTCTTCCCCACCTGCCCCAGCTTAAAAATTCTGTATCAGCTTCCCCTGCAAACTGCCTTAAGTGCTTTGTGTTTTTTTCTGCTACCCTACTTGGCTTCCAGCAGCATGCTTAAGTAGATAAACAAAATAATTGATCATCCAGATGAGATTGCAGGATTCGTAAAGGTCCAATTACGTCTTCCTAAGTTTGATCTCAAGTCAGTGTAATGAAGTATCTGCCTAATTCTCAGTACATCATCAAAATCAATTTATTGGAATCAACTGCTCCAGAGATGGTGGCCAGAGGAATCAGAAGTACGAAGCAGCAGCCATGAGAAGAAATACTAAATACACTGGAGTTGAAAGAACAATCTCCTTTTCTGAGTAATTTCTCTGCTGATTACAAACATAATTTGAGGACTATAAGTTTTATCCTGAGGGCTTTTAAAGGCTTTTTTCTGACTTCCTTCCTCTCACAGAGGAGCTCAGAAACACGACTGATTCAACAGAGCCGTCAGTTTTGGCATGGTTTGGCTGTACTTACTGTCAAATGTTCATGTCAAAATCTCTAATGCTACAAAGCACTTTACTCCTCTTCCAGGTCCAACGGGTGAAGTAGGAGTGGGAGAGGTGGGTTTTAGAGCTCTTTAATGCGATGAAGGCAGATACTATTTAAATGAGGAGAACAGATCTCGGGAATAAATTCCTAAGGGAATAGAGCAGCTTCACTATCACTTGCAACCCTTAAATCCATGTCAGTCATCTTGCTAAGTAATTTAACTGCAGTTTGAGGGGGAACATGACACTGAATGTGCCTTTCTGCTATTCACGTGTTTGAATTGAACCTCAGCTCCTTAAGGGAAAAAGATAGGATTTGGAAATTTGCAAGAAAAGTTGCAGAAAAAAAGTTTGCAAGAAAATATTCCTTGCAACTTTTGAAAAAAACTATTGGAGATGATAGGTTTTGAATCGGTTTAGAAAAAAAAACAACTATTAGATGCTAAAGTTTGGTTGCTGTCTTTCGTACTTTATCTGTAGTATCAGATCCATCAAACCAGATTGCTTTGCTCCTGCAATATCGAGATACATCCAAGTAAGATGGGGCTGCTGTCCGTATCTGAGAGGCCAATTCAGAGAAGAAACTGCATGGAGAAAAGAGAGCTTGGGTCTGAACAGCGCTGGCAGGATATGCAGTCCTCTCAGACCTGTTCAGTCAAAGCTTCTCCTTCCACTAGGCCCTTTTCTCACTCTCTGGTGATTTAGGACATGAATATTTGTTCCTTGCCCCATGTATTTACTACTCTGTAGCACCTGTGCTCTACAAAGCAAGGCATGCTCCTGCTGAAATTACATGTCTGAAACTCTCGGGTTTCTTCAGTGAAGACCAAACGTAGGAGCCAGCTCTGACATCCAGGCTCCCAGGCTCATGGGGAATACACACCTTCAGTCAGAGAGCACCGTTTCGTCTTTTTCTTGGGTCGGTTTTAATACTCCTCTCCCCATAAGCTGACAAACCCACTCTCTGTCCATCCAGAGGTAAGAATCTGTAAAAGGCAATTCAATTTTACAGGCCATAAAGTTTTATGTCCACTTCTTGCGTTTCTTCCCTTTTGTTTATGATTTCAGAAAAATCTCTCAGCCTGCAATCTATATTTTGCGTCTGAACATCCATAATGCAAAGCTGAACTCCAGCCACTTGTTCACGGAGGAAAGCAGAGCAGAACGCCCAGCTGGGGTTGCAGCATGGCTTTTAGGTGGCAGACGGGAAATTTGGGTTCTGTTCCCAAGCTGGATGCTCAGAGCCAGCTGGTGCTTAGAGGCAAGGAGACCAGCCTCGGGACAACCTTTCCTGTGGGAGTCATCAATTCTGCACCACTGTTCAATAGCTTCCCAGGTTATCTCATGGTAATAAGTTGCCATTCTGAAAGCAGTATTTGTACACAGTGTCGGTACTGAGAAAATCCAGATGCTCATTACACCCTTTCAGCAGCGAGGTCTGGAGTTTTCCCTTTGAATAGCTCCCATTTCCTCTTCTGAGAACGACTTTATGCAGATACAAGCCCAAGATTAAAGACAGGAAAATACTGTGACATTTAGAAAAGATGTAAATAGAATAACTCATTTTGCCATCTAGGCAGGAGTCTCGGGTTTGACAAGTCCTTGTGACTCTGTGGCTCACTCACAGCATTACTCATCACCCCTGCTCATAAACTTCCACCTAGAAAATAACGTAATTTAATTAGAAATATGGAATTAGCCTATTGCAGTCACACCCGGTTAAGCCAAATCAGTTTGTAAAGTCTGTTGTCATTGGGGCTGAAAATACCTGAAAATACCATCAGCAGCCTGATGTTAGGTGTGCGTTACGGGGGTGATCACGCTACATCATCCACCATATATTCTTGTTTATTTGCTTCTCTGCCCTCCATCACTCTTATTGTACTCACCACAACCACAGGCTTTTCTTCTGTAACCTCCCAAATCTCTCTGCATGCCTGTAGGACTTTCACTCAGGTATGGCAGTCAGGGCTCCTCGCACAGCATAAAGGACTAGCCCTGGGCAATCCTTACCTGTGATGTTTATTATCAAAAAATAAAAAGGAAAACCATGAGGATTGTTCCGTATTTAAACAATAAACACAAATAAAGCCATCTTGGTTTGAAGTTCACAAATATTTTTGAAGGCAAATGGGATGGGAAGAGTTTAGCCGGCAAACACTGATTTGTCGTGCAGCCTGACTAGTGCTTTTCAACGTGCTTTGATCCTCTTCTTTTTTTTTTTTTGGCCCAGGCATTAGATAATGCTTTAGAAGCCATTAGAAAAATAATGACAATTGAAATGCTTTGAAAAAGTGACAGTTTGATAGTCTAATAATAGCCCCTACGCTGATCTGGAGAAGGTTTTTGTTGCCTTTTTGTATTAATTATGTACAGTACATTTCAAAATGTCCTTTCCTCCCCAACAAATAATGTAACCCTTTCAGAGACCTGCAGTCCTGGAAATATGAAATACATCGATGCTAATGTAAGCATATCTAGCACATAGGGGTACTTAAAGGTGTACGAACACTATAAAAAAGCTGGCAAAAGATGCTGTGAGGTTGAAAGGGGAAGAACCAGAGAAGATGATAACACCTTAGGTTAAATTCTTTGGGTAGAAGACAGCCCCAAAAGGCTGGCCATGCGGAGTGCTCCTGCATGGTCCCCAGGAAGATTTTTCTCTAGGGAGAAAATACGTCCCAAAGGGCAACGTGGACGGGAGCCCACATTTCATTGCAAGATCTTGTTTTTGCAAGATCTTATTTGGCAGCGATAAATGAGCAACTTTCAAGCCTCAGAAGTGATTAATTTCTCACTGGAGCTGTCTCTGAGGCTGTCACAGCCTGACAGTCCTGACATAAGTGTCATTTATAATGTCACAAGTCTATTACACATAAATGTCATTACACAATTGCTTTGAGGATGAGGAAAGGTTTGCTGGGGGAAGAGCATCTGATATTAAGTCAATTATATATCTTAATGTTATTGTTCAGTTGTCCCCCCTCATACAATTACTTTACATCTGATTTGTTCATTTTGTGCAAATCAGCAATTATTTATTGCAGTGATACCAGTAGGCAACCCAGGTAGGCTCGGTGTCATTAAAACTCTGGCACAGGCTTGCACATGTTGCCGTGATTGATATCAACCTGAGGATCGCGGTGCTTTGATAAGGAGCCATCCTGAAATACTCCATCCTCGGCCTGCCCACGCTTCTTCCCGTGCCTCTCTGAAAGGCGCCAGCATATGGGTGAGCCGATAAATCCTCCGCGTGGTTTTGATAAAGATGGCTTGTTTTAATGAGGATGACTTTTTGTGCAGCCGAACAAAAGAGGCTCTTTCTTGCTAGAAGGACAGAGGAGTTCAGCAAATTCCCCTGCGCTGCACCTCAATTATTCCCGAAAATTGGCATAAATGTAGCCTTCGTTTAGTTCTAACAGGCTTTCATCCTCCTTGGCCCAGACACAAACAGGACTTACGCTGGGGCTTGGTGCTCTGATGCGATTTGAATGCATTTATGCACACGAAGGGGTAGCGATGGAGCTGCCCGGCTGGCTCGGAAGGAGGAGGACGTGGGGCAGTGCTGCAGTCCCCTGAACAGCCGTGGGAGCTGAGTTGAGATTTGAGCAGAGGTCGCCTGAATCCAGCTCAGTTTTGTGAGCTGGAAATGAAGCTGCCTGTTAGGCTGCAGGCAAAGACCTCTTCTGAGGGCACTTGGCATTTTTGTGCTGGCTTCAGCAAAGGGAATCACGCTGTACCGCAACCCGAGCTGACTTACAGGCATGTAAATACAGAAAAAGGCCCTGAATTTCCATGATAATCCTTCAGATTTCTACGGAGAAAACCGAGATGAGAATCAGGCCTTTTAAATTGCTCCCTTTGCCTGTTTGCTATTCTGGGAAGCTATTGTTCTCAAAGGGACATCTTTAAAGCAAAAGCTGGTAGAATAATTTATCTGCGAATAATTTATTCAGTGATTGATGGGAAAAGCTGCTGAATAAATAATTCACTGAATGCTAATGGAACATCAGAGATGGCCGAATAATGAAAATGTTTATTTGCAAATAATTTATTCAAAGAAAAATGCTGGAATGTATCAGCTCAATTATTCTTGGTGAATAATCCAGTCATTCCTACCCGGCACACTGTGACATGTTGTACAAAGATGTTGGTTTTTTTTTTTTCAACTAAACGAAAAAACTCCAGGTAGCTAACTCGGGTGTGCTCCAGGTGAGGAGCTCTGATCTGCTCCTGGGAAGAGCACTATGAGAAGTTGGGGTACAAAGGCCCTCAAGACTGAGTGAAAACTAAAGTACAAGCCCAAACTCTACACCCTAAGCCTCGTTCAGCCCCGATTCAATCCTATTATTCACAGCAGTTTTATGATCTGAAATCCTCTCTGTAATTCTAAGCATTATCCTTTTTTTTTTTTTTTTTTTATTCTGAAAAAGCACAGGATGTGGCCCTCTGTTGTGTGTCTGGAGACTTCACTTCTAAATCTGCACTGACTGCAGCAAAAATAAATAAATTAGCCAAAGCCAAGCTCCCCAGCAGAGCTTCCTGCACTAAGCATCGAGTACATGATCGGAGGGGCCTGGCAGGACACCCTGCGTGCTGCTGGCACCGAGGGCATCGCGATCCTCAGCTGCCCCCTCTGCCAGGGGAGCTCCTGCCTGCACACCACTCTACGGCAGGTCTCACGTGCTCCTTGAAAACTGGATTGATTTTATGCTGATATTAGAGCGAATCCAAGCAAAGTCTAAATTATATTTTAAAAGAATTTACCCTTTTATCTCTTGACCTTAGGCCTCTCCCTCTCAGGCAGAGAAATCAATCTGGACTAATCTACTGGCCAATAAAAGTGAAAAGGGAACCCACATAAGCATGTATTTTTTATTCTTTTAGACAGTTTTAACAGAGACACATATCAGACATCCCCAGCTTCCTCACACCTGAGGAGCAAACATTGTCCTGAGAGGTCCCATCTGAGCTGGGGGAAGAGGTTCAGGTGGGAGCAGCAGACGCATGGCCCCCACGTGCTGGGTGATTGAGGAGCTCTGCAGCAGGGCCTGCACCTTCCTGCCTCTGCAAGGGCAGCAGCATCCCCCCAGCTCCTTCTGAAGGCCCAGCTGCAGGAATTGAACAACTGGGCAATCACCTGGCACCAGGGAGCTGATAAAACCAGCAGCCTGGGCTCTGCCTTGGCTTGGTAGGTGCTCGCTGCAGGAGAGGCTGTTACTGTAGGGTTTTATTTATTGATTTTTTAAGTTATAGCAGCTAGTACTAATGGCAGCAAGAGCTCCTTCAGCAGCTCTCTGTACACAGGAACCCTGGTTTTCCTTGCTCAGGGTTTCAGGCTGCAGGGACGTGGTGTGACTGTGAAGGAAACGCTCTGCCCTCTGCTGCTGGAGGAGCTGGCTGGCTAGAGAGCGCTCAGGCTGGGATGGGGCCTGCAGCTTCAAGATGAGCAGATAGGTGATGTGAGCATCTAATGGGGGTCTCTTCAGATGACTGTAAAGTTACAATTGTCAGAGGAAGACCTGAAGCAGGGTATTTACAGTCCCTCTCTTCGTTGTTACCTGCCTGAGCCTCCTAGGGCAGCAGCACTGTGTGTACAGGAGCAGTACAAAGGTAAGCTTCACCCAGTCTTCTGCCATTTCCAGCAACCCCCTGTTTTTCTGACTCACTTGTCCTATTTCTCCTACCTCTTTTCCTCTAGCTTTGTGAGCATGAGGCAGGGTTTATAAGCAGGAAAGTGTACAACCACCTGAGAGTGTAGCTCTTTCCTTGCCCTCCTGGATGAGGGCGGGGAGGTCAGGGATGATGTGGCTGAATTTGCTTTTTATTTTTAAAGCTTTTTTTAAAAAAACTTCTAATTGGTTGTAGATTCATGCTCTGGACTAGGGCTAAAGATGGTGTATCTGTTGTCCAAAACGTTCTGGTTGTGTCTGCTTTTCATAGCTCGCAAACAACCCCTCAATTTACATTAACTGCGCAGTGCTGCAATCTCAGGTGCAGATCAGGTCATCTTGCCCATCTTTCACTGCTTTATCATCTTGTTTTCTCCATTTCTTCCTGTGATATATTGAAGTAAGCGACATTTTCAAGAGCAGGGGCACTAAATCATGTATGCTCTGTGTATGCATAATCTGGAGTATCTGGTCCAGAATGCTAACGAAGGCACGTTGGCAGAAAGAAATTGCCAGAGAGACCTTGGAGTCAGCTGGGACATAAGTAGTGAGAGGCAGGAGAAATCACATCTTCTCTTAGTAACGGGAGTCCTTCTAATTGTCTGAATAATTATCTCCTCGTGCAGCCATAGGAAGGCTTTGAGGTCAGGGTCTTGCATAGTGGGGCTGCAAAACTTGTGGTGGAGCTGAGTTAAGCTCCAGGTGACTTACGAGCAAAAGTACAGTAGGGGAGTGTGTAGGGGGGGAATACGTGTGTAAAATCAGCAAATGTGTTAGTGACTGAAGTGCAGGGACCTCGTGACACTCACCTCAGAGCCTAACTTGCAAGTCCCTGCCACTTTTCAGAAGCCTTTCAGATCCCCCAGGACTGCTGGGTGCATCAGATGTGGAAATAGCATTCGTGCAGTGGGGCTGGAGGCAGGTGGAAAAGGCCCCGTCTGTGCCTTAGTCCCCCGGGAATCTAGAGAAAACTTAATGTTGAGCCAGATTTCCATCATCTCTGCACTACCCTGCCTAGATCTTATAGAAAAAAAATGAAGGTAGCTGTGCTAAGAACCTGCTATTATATTTTCTTTGTGATTACACCCATCCATATCAGAACCAGCTCAGAGTTTTTTATTCTCCAAATTTCTGGCTGTATTAGCACTGTCAGAATCCCTGATTTATCACCTTGCAGGGAGTCTAAATGCTTGTCAGTGCCTTACTTTGCATTTTTGTTCTGGATTCAAAGCTGAAAGCACAGCTGAACTGAAAACTTCTTGGATGCTGAGAGAAATGAAAATCTCAATTTTAAAAAAAAGTATGAAAGGGCCATAAAAATAAGTCTTGCACTAAGCAGATCAACTCACCCTGCTAACAGGAAAAAAGATTCACAATGAGAAGCTGCTAATACAGGCTTCAGTTTGTGGGAAATGAATTAAAGATGCTGTTGGAAGGAACTATTTCATTTAGGTGTTTTAGTGGCATATAACAAGTAGCTATAGCTATACTGTAGTAAGCTAAAATATTATTTAAAAGTTAATTCATATTTTTAGCATATAATTTCTAATTAACTTGCAGTAGTTATCTTGTTAAATGTCAATTAAGTCTCGGAGCATTCCTCAAAGGTTTCCTGTATTCATAAAATGTAATTATACATCTATTGCTCGTGTAACCCTTATTACTAGTATAATCTACAGCTAAATATATCTTTTACGTGCTAATTATACATCGCTAACTGCTATATTGATAATCAGTAATTGATTTGGCACAATGGGTTGTCACGTTACCTTTCCAAATGTCAACCGGAGGTATTTAGAGTTACGACTTCTGGCCAAAGCTCTGGGCTCTGCCCGCTGCTGGAGCTCCCTGCGCTGCAGGGCTGGGCTGTGGGGGCTGTGTGTAATCTCTGCTCCTTCCTGGGTTCTGCTTTTGTTGCAGCTTTTGTAGGTAGGGCTGCAGAGCAGGGTCATGTCGTGCCTGGGAAGGCACAGCGGGTCGCCTCTTGGTGTCTTCCAAAGCACCAGCTCAGCTCCATGGCTGAGCAGCGCTGACCTTCCTCTTGCAAGACAGGATTAATTACACATGAGCAATTAGCAGAAAATACCTGAAAGCCCAGTTCGCTGTGATCTAAACCAGTGATGATCCAGATGGAAAAAGGGGAGGGGGGGGATATAATCTGAGAAGCTGGAAAGGCCTTAATTAGGTTTGCACATTTCCTACCCAGCAGTAACTTGGAGCAGATATTATTCCCTGTCTCTGGTCTCGGCTAACCTCTGCTCCTCCCTCCCCCTTTGCTGTCTGAACAATATTTACTGATGCATCAATGCTCTCTGGAGTTTGGATCTTCCTTGTCCCTTGCCACATCCGTATGTGTCTGTGTTGGTATTGATGTTATTCAGACAACGATCATCTCCTTCCCTTGTCAGTTTATATTGAACGTTTCACATAGTGTAATTTTAGTGAACGAGTATCATCCTCTGCTGTTCCCATTTGTGTTTTTTTCTTTTGCTGGAAGTGGTATTTAAATTAAACCGTGCTTTGTTTTTTTCTTCACTCTTGTTTCCTAAGGCAATGAATTCTGTGGATCTGGGAAATAGAATCAATATGAAGTTGGATTGTCCTTATGAGATCCTCTTAATATCCCAGGAGGCCAGGCTTTGTAAATCAGGATTAAGAAAAGGGGAAATTACTGAGGGTAGGATTCTTCAGAGGGCTGTTTGTGTGCACATCATGGACAAATATTGAAATGTGCAAACATAATCCAGGGAATCCAGGGTTTTGTGTAGCTTTAATTGAAACAGTTTGTAACCTTCGTTCTCTGCAATCTTAAACGACTCTTTTTATCTTCCTTGAGTTCATGTGGTGGCTTCTACTGCGCATCATGTTCATAAAATATACAAAAATTCAGTGCTATTTGGAGCCATTTCTTATCCAGTGACAGGAGAAAGAGATGGCAATTCAAATAATAACACTGATGTGGCATTGAACATCCTCAGAGTGCTGAAGCTTTGTCAAAAGCTCTGTGGCCACTACCAGGGTGTTTAAACTTTGTGTGGAGATACTCTGAAAGTAAATGAGAGGCTTTCTTAATTCTGAATAGCTTTTATTGATATTTTGAAGGCAAAATTTTCCAGCTTGCTCACAGCATTCCCTGTCCGGAAAAGTGTTTGCTTCAGCTGTGCTCGCAGTTACTCCATGGTACTGGTGGTTTCATAACAGGGCTCTCTTCACCAGAGTTCATTAGGAATAAAAACTTAAATGAATTAAGGCAGTTATCCATGCAGGAGCAATTACCAGTGGCAGACGTACTCTCTCCAAGAAGACAGGTTTGCTTATTCGACAGGACCGAGGGAGCCTGGCCAGCCGCGGACCCAGGGCTGCCCTGCCAGGTGCTGCTTGGGGCTTGCTGAGTCTCTCCTGCTCCCTGCTCCCTTTCCAGGCTGTCGGCCTTCTATTTTTGAACACAGTTGTTTCTTTTTCCTCTGGCAAACTGCTTCATCAACTGAATTGGTATTGCTTGTGTGCTATGATTTTTATTATGTCAGTGGCTGCCTTCGCCTCCCTGTCAGCTTGTGTCACTGCTGCTGGGGGACAGGCTGGCTGTGGCCGTGCCGCTCGCCTTCCCTAATCACTTTACATCACTTCCTTATAAATATTGATCCCTCCTGAACAGCCGTCTCCCAGTTTTCTGCCAAACCATCTCCTAATCCTTAGTATTAAGTGTCTGTGGTGTTCTCGGTGAAGTTAGCTCCAACGTGCACCCGCCACGGTGGGGGATGTTTGTGCCAAACGAGGGCATCATGAGCAAAGATGAGCCCTCATCTTCAGGTTTAGTATTTTGTAAAAGACTCTTTGCAAACACTACAATATCCCAGCAAAAGGCCTTCCATCGGGACAGTGTAGTTTCTTGTTAGTTCCACAGATGCATCAGAAATCAGGCGGAAAAAGAGACAGGGATGTTTTGCAAGGGGCTTGCCCTGTTGCACAGAAAGGGAAATGTTTGAAATCAAGGAACTGCAGTAAGCCAGGACTTCTGAAACTGGAATAACTTTGTTTCAGGAAATTCCCTTGGGGACTATAAGCATCAGGCATGGAGATATTTTATGCATAATCACTCAGATAAATTTCCGCCCTCTCATCAGTTATCACCATGTAAGAGTGAGGACTGATATCAGCCTCAGCTGAGCAAGGTGCTGTGGTGAGTGCAGAGGTTTTAGCACATCAGCATTTCCATCTCAGCCCTATCACTTCAGTTCCTGATAACCCTGTCTTGTCTGGCACAAGTGTAGACACCTCCCAGAGGCCCTGTCCAGCCTCGTATCTCCAGTTCAGTGATAGCACAGGGAGGAGAGATTGTGGCAGAACTCATGCAGAAATCTAAGCTCTGGCCCAAAGGCATTAACTTCTTCCCATTTGTATTTTGGTTTCCAAAGGAGATTGAGAACAAGCTACCTTCCCAGCCAAACTTCAGTATTTTGGACTTGTTTGAGAATTTAGCCTGTTAGCGTTTTGGAAGTCAGATTTAATTAGAGATCTTGGTGGAGTGACAGTGCTGGGAGAGTGGGGGCTGCAGATTGAGGCTGAAGCGAGGGGGGAACCTGAAGACCAGGAGCTGCAGTAGGAAGAGCAGAAAAGGTCTGAAGAAGACAGGGATCAAGTAGCGAAGATGAGAGTTGCAAGAGTTCTCTTCCCATAGCACGTGGTTCAGTTTTACCTAATTTGCAGTCTTGGCGTTTTCCTTTCCTTTGATATGCTCATATATTTACCAAGCTCCAGGAAAAAAAGAAGAAAGAAAATGGAAGTTATATAGATTCAGTGTGCATAACGAAAATGTGATACGACATATTCCCTCTGAGTATTTTCAGAATAAAAAGGCAGAGAGAAATCAGATAAATGTACCAATAGAAGGCAGCTGTCTGCCAAAGCATGTTTTAAATATCAAATTTGAATATAATAGTATGCATAGTTTCCATATCAAATTATGACATTATTGGCAAAGACTAGAAGGTGACACAACTCAGAGTCCTCCCACATCCCTGGATAAGAGATGAAACAGCCTTAAATGGAATAAAAAGCAATTTTGTAATCAAATGCAGGATTACAGATATTCATGTGGTTCAGACAAGGGAAATCTAAATGAAGGGAAACGACTGATTATTTTTTTTAATACATATTTTTTATGCTAGGGTGAATTTCCAGACTGACACCATTGCCTCCTGTGCACCTTGCGTGTGGGCAGAGGGATTCAGTTCAGGCCAAGGATGTTTGCTTGTATGTAGATGAGTCAGATTGTATATTTAATATGTCACATACTATTGACTTCGTAAGCAATAAGATAATAATGAGAGCAAGAGCATCTGGAAGTGTGAAACAGCTCTTTGTTAAATATTGATGATTTGGTCTTATAACGCTCCCAGTTAGCACACGGATGGAGTCTGGGGCTGCAGCGGTGTGCCTTAGTTCAGGAATATGGAAACATCTTCTCTTGGACTGGTAGAGCAGTTCAGTGAAGACCACTGAGAAGAGCGTCCCTGTTGGGTGGGGTGGTGGGACCCTCCTTGGGGAGGGAAGGCTTCCCGTGGGGTTCCCTGCAAACAGCACCATCAGGTGCAGTTCAAGGTTGTGGCTCCCTCACACACAGGGAGAGAGAGGAAGGAAGGGGAATTTTTTTCCATGCCTAAGAAATATTACTCTAATATTTCTTTTTGCTTTTGCTGCTGTTCCCTCTTGACAGTTCCATATAGCTATGGGCTGTCTGTCAGTGCTTCACACACACAGACACACACTCACTCAGAGGGAATATTTGTTAACTACAACTATCTGAGGCAAAACAGTGAGGTTCTGTGCTGAAAAATTTTTCAGATAACTGCCTGGGGCACCAGACATTTTAGAATCAAAATCTGGAAAGTCAAGTCATTATTTCTGTTGTTTTAGTGCCTGCTTTTATTCTCTTTCTTATTGACTAATGTTCCTTAACCCATATTGCTGTGGGTGGTTTTTTCACATCTGCGCTATACAGAACTGTTCAAAAAGCAAAAAAGACTTTATTTAAGTCTTTGCAACATCTCCTACTTTGT